>NC_140296.1:16216311-17712670 GCF_964211825.1 Aythya ferina
CCTATATTTTCTAACAAAATTTACATCTGCAATATATCAATAGGTACATGATCAAGTTTGTTTATAAAAAGAATATGTACTAGACTGAAAAAATCAATACACTAACTTTGCATCCTAACAGCTAATTTATGGTAGCATTTGACATTAACTTCATACGGTTGCTCCGTCATTTCTGGGCAGTGTTCATACAAGCAAATAAAGCTTCTCAGGCATAAGAACAACAACAACTATACAGAAAAAATCTTCTGAAACCAGAATGTGTTGTTAAAAAAAATTAAATCTACTAACCTGAACTTCTACCAAGAATTACTCTGAGAATTACTATGTTCTTGAATCAACCTCTAAGTCTTAGCATAGATGAAAAAACAATCAAATATTGTTTTCAGACCTAAAGACAGACTAACATATGGGCAACATTACACTTTTTTAGAACTATCATTCAGCAGATATTTTCCAGAATCACCGTAGAAAACAGTTATGTGTTTTTTTTCCTCACTGTAAAAGGTTTTTTCCATTAATTTCATACACCTCACTTCCTCAGATATTTTCCAAACAAAGCAGCCCTGTCCTACATTATTCATGTACCCCAACAATAAAATATGTTTTAATGATTTAAAAAACCCTAACCCACAATATTTCTGAATTTTTAATAATCCTACTACTAAGTATCATGGTGGCTTTCTAAAATCCTTTGACTTCAAAACTGTTTCAATGAGTACATTAGTTTGCCTTTATACTAAAATGTCCACTAATACAGTGAAAAAGAAGAGCAGTGAAAAGGACATGCCAGATTATGTGACACTTTTATTTCAGTTGGAGACCCAAGAATTAGCTGTTTTCTGCTCCAATTTCATTTTTGTTTTGTTTTGTTTTGTTTTGTTTTGTGTGTGTGTGTGTGGTTAAGCATAGCGCTATCAGTTTAGAAACAGCACCATCAACGCTAAACCTACCACAAAAGACAAGCTTACAACTGTAATAAATTATTGTAATGTATCCAGATTTTCCTGGGAATACCTACATGTAAATCATAAATCTGATTGTTAAATTTTGTATCTGGATCTCCTTTGTATAACATCTCTATTTCTATACATCTGACAAGTTTCACAGAAACTTCAACAAGTCGTTTATAGGTAAAACATACATTAAAAAGAAAAATAATAATAATAAAAAGAAAAAAAAAAGAAAAAGAAAATAATAATAATAATAATTTTCCAAATATGTCTCCTTCTCTTAAAAAACCTGTTTGCTTTTTAAGGCTTTTCCCTTTGATTTGAACACTGAAGCTTCTGAGAAACTGGTAACATGGCAGCAAATGTTCAGTGGAGAATTCCATTCCATTTTAAACTCATTCATTTGTTATAAACATCACATTTTGAGTAAGAGGCTGGAATTCCATTGCTAGAAGTATAAGTTATGACCCCAAATCTAGGGGAGAGCCCAGTCCACAAGGCAGAAATTAGATATGAAATATATTGCTGGGCTTCATGAAATGAGGCCTTTAAATAATATAAAATAAATACAAATATAGTCCTCTTTTAAAGCCTAGTTTTGCAGTCTTGCTCAAAAAGCATGAACTACAAACCACATGATGAATGTGTGTAAATGTTTCCTGAACTTAGAGTAAAGGTCAAAATATATAATATCAGTCAGTCAATCAGCTGTTTCCATTGACTGACTTTCAGAGATTGTTTTTTGGATGCACAGATGTAGTATTCAAATTATTTGCTGCTGTAAGTTATAGTTCATTCCAATGGTCCTTCCCCATACTTAAGATCTGTAATTCACATGTGTTCTTAGTTCTGGAAATATTTAGGAATCATTCTTCACTATATTAATGAAGTAGTTCTTCAGAGCTAGTAAGATTACTTTTATTCAGAGTTATATAAGTGAATATTTTAGGACCAAGATAGTGGAAGTATTTGGGACAGGCATGCCTAAGTTATATTTAAAATTGTATGGTTGAAATTGGCCCTCATTTTAGAGCATAATGCACAAAGAGTCAAACTTTTCAAATTTAAATATTATCAAATTTTTCTTAAACTTCTATTAATGCTGACTGGTTACTTTGATGTGCTGACACTTTGAGATTCATCTTGTGTTAAGAAGAAAATCCTAAAGCAATTGCTGTAAGCACTGACCATTTGGAAAACATTTAAGCACATCTAAATCTATCTGAACTATCACTGCTTTTACTATTACCTGTCTTCCTTCTCAGCAAGCTCCCACTTCTCTATTTGTCTGGGTTTTGTTTCCTACCATAAACTTTTTTTTCTGTGGACCATCCAAGGCAGAAAAAATTGTTTTCTTTGTGTGTACAGTACCTAAAGAAATTTCAGATCTCTTTAATGCTAATACGTTCTAATATCCTGGAATTCAGACCATGGAATCTCTACAAGATTTCCTTCTTCCTCTGACTGAGGTCTAAACTCTTCAAGAGCAGTCTTTTGCTAAAAAGTTCAACCAAGTATGCAGCAGTTTAAGAGCAAATGAAGAACTCTGAAAACTAACACTGTTTAAGAAAAACTCCCACCACCAATTTCCTTGAAATTTTAACTGAATTGAATTCCGCTTTTCAGTTTGTTATAGTTTTTGATACTTCAGCATGTGAAGATATGTAGATGTCAACATTTCTTTCTTCCCTGTCATTACTAAACATTTCTAGAGATAACAAGGGAAAAATACAGAAATTTAGTTTTCATGCAAAAAAGATGATGAATGAAATTTGTACCTATCTGGAACATATATTATGACTCATAGATGTGTGAGACATAGATGTATGAGGAGCGGCTGAAGACATATGAGAAGCAGCTGAGGTCACTGGGCCTGTTCAGCCTGGAGAAGAGGAGGCTGAGGGGGGACCTCATCACAGTCTACAACTTCCTCATGAGGGGGAGTGAAGAGGCAGGTGACCTATTCTCTGTAAACACCAGTGATAGGACCCACAGGATCAGTGTTAAGCTGAGGCAGGGGAAGTTTAGGCTGTACATCAGGAAGAGGTTCTTCACCAAGAGGGTGGTTGCACACTGGAACAGGCTCCCCAGTGAAGTAGTCACTTCACCAAGGCTGTCTGAATTTTTAAAGCAATTGGACTCTGCACTTAGTAGCATAGTCTAAACTTTTGGATAGACCTGTGTGGTGCCAGGAGTTAGACTTGATGATTCTTATGGGTCCCTTCCAATTCAGGATATTCTATGATTTTATGATTCTATGATTCTATATTTTGTTTTTATGGTAAGTTTGACACACAACAAGACTTCTTATTTTGCAACTTGACTGTATCTTTACATTCATAATTAGCTCAATATATTTGTTCCCTCGTTCTAGCCACAATAGGTGTCAATATTTTTACATGCATGGATCGAGTTATCTCAAACTGTGAGGTTATCTTTCCTGATGAGACTTTGATCATTCTCAGAGCAAGAGCACCTATGCCTAGAGAAAACAACAAAAACAGCATTCATTTTTTTCTTATTTTTCTCTATTTGGAAGACAACAAGCCCAGGACTTTCTCATTTATGATAAATAGAAAAAAAAAATGTTTCTGTTTTTGCTGACTTCCAACAAGAGGTAAGCTGGCAAAGCAAGAAACTATCACAGACTCTTTAAGGATGTTTTATTTGGAGTACAAGAATTCTCCATCCCCCTCTGTAAGAAAGCAGGCAGGGAAGGCAGAACACTGGTATGGCTGAGCAAGGACCTGCTGGTCAGATTGAGGCACAGGAAGGAAATGCACAGGCAGTGGAAACAGGGACAGGTGGCCTGGGAGGAGCACAGAGATGCAGTCCAGATGTGCAGGGACAGGATCAGGAGATCCAAGGCACAGAGAGCCAAGGCCTTCCCACAAGCTTGGGAAGGGATTCAAAGAATAACAGGAAGGGATTCTATAGGTACCTTGTCTAGAAAAGAAAGGCCAATGAGAGTGTACTCCCTCTGATTAATGAGAAGGGTGAACCAGTAACAGACATGGAGAAAACTGAGGTGCTCAACAACTTCTTTGCTTCAGTCTTCACTGACAGTCAGGCTTACCATCTCTCTCATTTCACTGAACTGTAGATGAGGGTTGGGGTAGCAAAGTGCCTCCCACTGTAAGCAAAGAGCAGGTTCAAGACCACCTGATGAAACTGAACAGGTACAAGTCTATGAAGCCTGATGACATGCATGCCAGGGTCCTGAGGGAAATGGCTGATGGAGTTGCTAAGCCTCTCTCCATCATATTTGAAAAGTCATGGCAGTCAAGCGAAGTCTCTGGTGTCTGGAAAAAAAAAGGAAACATCACTTCCATTTTTAAAAATAGTAGAAGGGAGAACCCAGGGAATGATAAACTGCTGAGTCTTTTCTCTGTTCCTGGCAAGATCATGGAAAAGATCCTACTGGAAGCATTGTCAAGGCACATGCAAGAAAAGGAGGTGATCCAAGACAGCCAGAATGGCTCCTCCAAGGCAAAATTGTGCCTGACCAGTCTGGTGGCCTTCTACAATGGAGTGACTGCATCAGTTGTCAAGGAAAGACTGACAGATATCATCTATCTGTATTTCTGTAAGGTCTTTGCTATGGTCCCACCTGACATCCTGGTCTTTCCACAAATCCATTCTGGATTTCATAGATGGAGCAATCAGTGGATAAGAAGTTGGCTTGAAGGTCACACACAGAGAGTGGTGGGCAATGGCTCTATGTCCAAGTGGAGGCTGGTGACAAGTGGTGTCCCTCAGGGGTCTGTCCTGGGGCTAGTGCTGTTTAATATCTTTATCAATAATATACACACTGGGATTGAGTACAACCTCAGCAGATTTGCAGATGACACCGAGCTGAGTGGTGTGGTTGATACAATAGAAGGATGCCATCCAAAGGGACCTGGACAACCTTGAGAAGTGGGCTCATGTGAACCCAATGAAGTTCAAGTCCAAGTCCAAGTGCAAGGTGCTGCATCTGGGCCAGGGCAATCCCAGACATGAATACAGACTGGGAGAACTCACTGAGAGCAGCCCTGCAAAGAAGGACTTGGGGGTTCTGAAGGATAAAAAGCTTGACATGACCAACAGTGCATGCTTGTAGCCCAGAAGGCCAACTGCATCCTGGGCTGCATCAAGAGAGGAGTGACCAGAGGGTCAAGGGAGGTGATTGTCCCCCTCTGCTCTGACTTTGTGAGCCCCCACTTGGAGTGCTGCAGTCAGGTCTAGAGCCCCCAGCACAAGAAGGATATGGAGCTGTTACAGCAGGTCCAAAGGAGGACCACAAAGATTATCAAGGGGCTGGCGCACCTCTCCTGTGAAGAAAGGCTGAGAGAGCTGGGGCTGTTCAGCTTACAGAAAAGGCTCTGGGGTGACCTTATTGCAATTTTTCAGTAGTTGAAAGGGACTTATAAAAAAAGATGGAGAGCAACTCTTTGCTTGATCAGATAATGACAGGATGAAGGTGAATGGTTTTAAACTAAAAGAGGGGAGATTTAGATTAAAGGTTAGGAAGAATTTTTTCACAGTAAGGGTGGTGAGGCACTGGAACAGGTTGCCCAGAGAGTTCGTGGAAGCCCCATCCCTGGAGGTGTTCAAGACCAGGTTGGATGAGGCCCTGGGCAACCTGATTTAGTGGGTGGCATCCCTGTCTATGGCAGGGGGGTTGGAACTAGATGATTTTGAGGTCCCTTCCAACGCAAGCCATTCTATGATTCTATGATTTTATGAAAAGAAGCATGCATTGCCTATATGTCATTTCCCATTCTTAAATATAAACCTGATTTAAATTTCAATTCTGAAGTTTGAATTTTCATGGCTCCTTCAGAGCTCAATAAATATTTTGTTCTCTCTTTTTTTTTCTTTTTTTTTTCTTTTTTTTTTTTTTAATTTTATCTAAGCTTTAATCATGTTAATTGTTTTAGATAACAGCAAAAGATAGGTATTTCTATATAAATGGGTATAAATGTGTTCAAAAGGCACTGATCATTATGACAAAAATATAAGGCAAGTACAATTTATAATAAAATTCTGAAGTAAGCAATAATGAAGCTTGAGAAATAACTTTTTCTCAGTTTGATAGTAAACAGTTACCCTGTTGGGAGCAACTCTACTTTTTTCTAAGTATTTGGTTACACAAGAATAGAAGCCCTATGTTATATGCTGTTAAGACTGTAAAATCAAGCACTTACAAGTGTGAAAATCATGGAATTGGAGCTGCATTTGTGATTTTAAATCTGCTCCTTTTTACTCATACTTTATTTATCATGAACTGTCATTACACAATTACTTTGAATATTTTCCACATAATTTTGACTCCATGTGTAGTCATTACACAAGGGAGTCAATATTTAGTGGCAAGTTTCAACCAATCCTTACCTATACAAACCTTTATGGAAATGAAAAAAGGTGATGAATATATTACAAAAATACATTTGCTAACAACACTAGGAAACACTGAATTTTAAAAGTTCTCCCACATTAAGTGCTCTTGAACATATATAAAATTTATTTTTTATGACCAACTAAGCATCTTTTCCCTAAGGTTGCTGTTTCTGTCTGGGAGTATATTATAACATTAATTCCAAGATTGTTTGAAAATGCTGAACTTGGAAATTTGCACTGCTTGGTGCTCTCTGTAGCCCTTACTACCATGAGACACTATGTAACAAATGGAAATAAATGAGAAATTTCATTTTGTGCACATGGAATAGTAGTAACCTTTCATAATAAATGCAAAGACATTTTCCTTTAGGATCAGTTTCCTTCAAAAACAGTTTGTTATATATAATCTCATAAAATCTAAAAGAGAATTAAAAAGGGGTAGAATCACAGAATTGTCTAGTTTGGAAGAGACCTCAAGATCATCGAGTCCAACCTCTGACCTAACACTAACAAGTCCTCCACTAAACCATATCACTAAGTTCAACATCTAAATATCTTTTAAAGACTTCCAGGGATGGTGACTCCATCACTTCCCTGGGCAGCCCATTCCAATGCCTCACAACCCTCTCAGTAAAGAAGTTCTTCCTAATATCCAACCTAAAACACCCCTGGCGCAACTTTAGCCCTTTCCCCCTTCTCCTGTCACCAGGCACATGGGAGAATAGACCAATCCCCACCTTGCTACAGCCTCCTTTAATGTACTTACAAAGAGCGATAAGACGACTGAATTTTATCATGAAGATATGAAGAGGGATTTGGACATTTTACTGGCTGAAGAGTCAGCATAACAACCATATGTATGTACAGAATCCCCCAAATTCACAAGTATACACATACATGTAGACAGAGGAATTTCCTGCATCTGACTGTACTTGGCACTGTGGTACCATCACTGAGCAGGCTTGGTCTCCCTGTACCTATTGGGTGTTGTTGACAAGGCCCTGGCAGAGGGGCTGCAGGGGCCTCCATGAGGAGAGGCTGGCACTGCCTCATGCCAGTCTCATCTGGTCCCAGACTGCCTCATTGGCCCTAACGTAGGTCATGGCTGAGCCCAGCAGCCATGCTGTTGGCTCGCTGGGGAAAACATATTTAAGGATCATAGAATCATTAAGGTTGGAAAAGACCTCCAAGATCATCTGGTCCAACCATTGCCCTGCTACCAAAGTAACCCACTAAACCATGTCCCTAAGCACCAGGTCCAACCTTTCCTTAAACACATCAAGGGACAGTGACTCCACCACTACTGTCATAAGTCCATGGAGCCAGATGGAATCCACCCAAAGGTACAGAGGGAGCTGGCAGATGTGACTGCTGGGCCACTTACCATCATCTATCAGCAGTCATGGACATCCAGAGAGGTTCAAGATAACTGGAGACTTGCTAATGTGATGCCCAGGTATAAGAATAAGGAGGACCCAGGGAACAACAGGTCTGTCAGCCTGACCTCAGTGCCTGGAAATGTTATGGAACAGGTCATCTTGAATAGAGTCACACAGCATAGGCAGGACAGCTGGGATATCAGGCCCTGTCAAGTTGGGTTCCTGAAAGGCAACTCCAGCCTGATCAACCTCATCTCCTTCTATGACCAGGTGACTCAGCTGGTGGATGAGGGAAAGGCTGTTGATGTAGTCTACCTAGACTTCAGCAAGGCCTTTAACACAGTAAAATGCCACATGACAGGGTGAGGAACAAATGTATGAACAACAGGGATAGAGAAAGGAGGGAAGGGGGTGCACCAGGGACCAGAGCTGAGGCTGAGAACTCACACCAGAGCAGGACAAAGGCATGAGGCAGAGTGGAGTTGCCATGGACAGAACACACCTAAACCACTTGCTCTATAGTAGTAACATTTTTAGAAGCCTCTATGAATGCAGTTTTATTTATTCTCAAGCTAATTAGACCATTACGTTTTAAATTACATTTGATAAAAATACATATATATGTATATACTTCAAACCAACCTTTCCAAGAACATTTAATTTTTTATCAGGTGTACCAAATAAAAGTCTAAAGTCTAATTTTTCATCTGTGAGGCCTGCTAGACATCTAAGGGGAAGAAGATTCTCATATATTTAGTACAGTAAATATTAATCATGCATTAGCAGACTTTTTTTGTTTGTTTGTTTGTTTGTTTTGTTTGTTTTTATAATTAATAGATTTTTATTATACCTTTCCAGAAACATCTGGTTATAGATCAAATCATAATTTAAGAAAGTTAAAAATCTGAAAAAGATCCAAAAAAAAATCCAAAAAGATCCAGCTGTCTGAAAGTAAATACTTGACAGAGAAATCAAAGGAAATCATTTACACTTGCAACTTCTTGGCACTTTTCAGTGTTTCTTGAGTGTCTCTTAAGACACTTTTACAAATAAAGACACATATGACTAGATTTGTCTACACTGCCACCCTAGGGGCTTCTGGCCCAGGATGCTGTTGTGAACTGGTTTTGGTAGTTGTGATTCAGCAAGCTCTGGTTTCCTTAACCTGTAAGATGGATATCAGAGCCTTCTGTGAGCTTCATTCCCCCACAGGGATCCTGTGACTTACATTTCAAGTGGGTATTTTAACCTGGAATCTCCAACCTTCACCAGCACTGCAGAAATAACCACAACCAAGACCGACTCACAGGCAATTGTATTGCATATGACATGACAGCTGCTGTTGATTCTATATTAATATCATTAACCTATGAAAATACATTCAACATAACCATAGCCTGTCACGCTGAACTTCATAAAGTAGTTCAAATCATTGTTTGCTGCAGGTCATTAAGAAACTAGTAAACAGACTATTTAACAATGATGCTAATGTAAATTTTCTATGACAGCAGTCACTGGTATCCTGCTGACAAATGATAATGTCATTGCAATGTGTCCTTAGAGCTCAGTAATTACTTCTGTATTCATGAGTGTATATGGCTGGAAGTTTACCTGATCTGAATGTAAAACTCTCAGCAAACTTCACACATGGTTGTGCATCAGGTGCATGTATGGCATAAAAGTGTTCAAAATACCTCTAAAGAAATACATTGTTCACCTGGGGCATTACACTCTGTGCTCTTTCCACTACAAAAAATTCTTCCTGAAATATTGTATTGTTAAATTATTGCTTTAGCTCCTTACCTTACAAGACTTCTTGTCAGTGTTTGATAGGCATTTAAATAATGCCCTTAACAATACGCTTTAACTTTTGGTTAGTCCTGAAGTGGTCAGGTGGGTGGACTCAATTATGTTTGTTGGTTCCTTCTAACTGAATTATTCTAATTGTAATTCTAAAAAAAAAAAAAAAAATAATAATAATAATAATACAAAAAAAAATGTTTAAAGGAACAAAATATGAAATACTTTCAAATGGCAATAAACTAGCTTTGAAAGTGTCCTGCCTACCTGTGTGAAATAGGCTTTTGTTATTTCAAACACCTGAGTATTGTTGATGTTGTGGGGAAACTCACTGAGAGTTGAAGTATACTTTTAGGATGGTGATTCTGTCAAGATGCTTTTAAACCTTCTAAAGTGTTGGGAAGGACAACACTTGCGTTTTAGTAGTTCAGACACAATACCTTATATTTCTAAATTATATTTATATACTAAAATATCCAGGGCCAGATCAAATTTACCTCCAAGGGCATAAAGAAATAAACAACATTGGACTTGATGCACTAGTGGTTGCATATGAAAAGCCATATTAGATGGAGATGGTCTCAGAAAAACAAGAAAATATATATATTTAAAAGAGTGTAATAGGGGATTCAAGGAAAGCAGAATACTGAATTATATACTACAAGAAAAATAAAATGGAATAAATATCTAAATGGTGAACTTACAAGCACTTGCAGAATAATAAAAATAGCCAATATGCATTTTTCTAGAACACACTGTGTCAAACTTAGTTAATTTCTTTCTTGGACAGGATAACTAGAACACTGGATAAAGAAGAAGGACAAATGTGTTGTATCTTTATAACAAACAAAATAATAAAGACAGTGTGTGGCTTAAAAAGCCTTTCTCCAAAAATAGTTACCAGTACCAAATGGGGATTTTCTTTCAGGCTGGTTCCCTCAGAGATTCCAGGTCTGACTCTCTTCAACATTTTCATTAAATGTATGTATTAGAAATTAACTTGATAATATTTGTAGATTTGTAGAAACCAGGATGTGCTGGGGTTACAGAAGTCTGGATAATAACTTCAGAATGAAAATTAATAATAATAATAATAATAATAATAATAATAATAATAATAATAATAATAATAATAATAATAATAATAATACAGAGCCTAGTAACTAGTAAGGAGAACTGACAATTTAGTGTGAAATGAGGAAAAAGGACATGCAAGTTGCAACGTATTAGAAAGGACCTGTGAGTCAACATGCAATATTACTGAAAAGGAAGGAAAGAGAAAATCTCATGTTGTCAAGAAGTTTGCAGGTAAGATGTGGCTAAGGATCGTTCTGTCCTACTTGTTTCCAGAAAAAGTGCAGCTGAAGCAGCATGAACAGTCTTCAGCGCCATACTCCAAAACACAGGTAGTCACTCTGGAAAGCATACAACAGAAAACAGCAAGAAAGTAAAGGACTGTATTATCCATGAAGGAAGACTGCAGAAATAGGGTTTCTTTAAGGCAGGTAAGACTTGATAAATCTTCCAGGATATAGAAGGCTGTTAATAAGAAAGACAATGATAAATTGGTAGCAATTGTTCACTAAAAAGAAAGACAAAAAGAACCAAGTTTAACTTGCTGTAAAGGCTATATAGGTCAGATATTAAAGTAAAATTGAGAGGAAAAATCTCAAACAGGACACCCTCAAAAAGTCTTTCAGTAGAAATTCTAAAAAAGAAAAAAAAAAAATGTTCCAGATAAAATCTCTGTGGGAAGCTTTAGTGTGTTTGATCCTTCCCCAGCACCATGGGACTGGACAATGTAACCTTTGGAAATCTATTCCATCCCTGCATTTTTAATTCAATGACCACATGATGTGCTTTAGCAAGGACCACTTATGGATTTTTTAAAAGGGTGCTCTGACATAAGGTTTGATAATTTCACCCTTTTGCATAGTATCATTTTCTTCCCCAATAGACGCCCCTCCTTCTTTTGCACTCACATGTTACAGTACTATTCAGCACAGCTAAAGACAGAGGAAGTTGTCCTAAAATATATTTTGGAAAATTTTTATAAATATGTCTACAAACAAAACCTGACCTGTTGTAAACGATGCTCCACTAATATACATTCCATGAGTAATCCCTATCTTAAAAAAGCATGAATCACTGTTTATTAAATACTAAATTAATCACAGAATCACAGAATTTTCTAGGTTGGAAGAGACCTCAAGGTCATCGAGTCCAACCTCCAACCTAACGCTAACAGCCCTCCACTAAACCATATCCCTAAGCTCTACATCTAAACGTCTTTTGAAGACTTCCAGGGATGGTGACTCCACCACTTCCCTGGGCAGCCTGTTCCAATGCCTCACAACCCTTTCTGTAAAGAAGTTCTTCCTAACATCTAACCTAAAACTCCCCTGGCTCAACTTAAGCCCATTCCCCCTCGTCCTGTCACCAGGCACGTGGGAGAACAGGCCAACCCCCACCTCGCTACAGCCTCCCTTGAGGTACCTAAAAAGAGCGATAAGGTCACCCCTGAGCCTCCTCTTCTCCAGGCTGAACAAGCCCAGCTCCCTCAGCCGCTCCTCGTAGGACTTGTTCTCCAGGCCCCTCACCAGCTTCGTCGCCCTTCTCTGCACCCGCTCAAGCACCTCGATGTCCTTCTTGTAGCGAGGGGCCCAAAACTGAACACAGTACTCGACAAATCAACAGCTTCAAAATTAATTTTTTCTAAAGAATTTTAGTGCTAGATGAGATCATTCCAGCACTAATTTTCTTCATGTAACTTCACCTAATAATGTAAGAGATATACCCACCTTGATACTAGTTAGAATAACTCATCTTCATTATATATTTATTAAAATTTAACTGCATAAAAACAGTCATGTACTGACTATTAGTATGAACATACACTTTTGAATAAATACCAAATATGCTTGCAACACTTATGGCCACAAAAACTGATCAGATTTTCTAGGAAAACAGATTCTAGTTGTACAAATACATAGCACATGGCTACAGCTGAATGGCAGCAATTATCTAAGCTGCAGCTTTTGCTGTGTGGGGGACGGTTACTGGAAGCTGGCTACAGTTAAGGCAAACAGACAGATTTATTTGAGATAAACTTCAACCCTACCATAGAATAAGACAAGTATGAATACAGAAGAGCCCAAACTGTGGGCTGAAAATGCATTTTCTAATGCAGACAGTATTGTATGAGCCCTAATTAACATGAAAATTAAGTAAAAAATAGAATCTGTATGTGTTAAGAAAAGCAATAGATGTCTTGATCTTTTTTTTTTTTTTTTCTCCTGAAGCTAGGAAATAGTTTCGCATAAATAACTAATACCTTGATATAGAAGTATAGACAGAATGGTTGTAGTGTATTTGTCTCTCAGACTTGCAGATATGGGTCAGTTAGGAACTGAGAAAGATAAGACTAAATAAGGGGACATAATCAGGTGAAAAGTATCATTATTGGCAATAAACCTAGTGAAAGCTACTTTTTTATGAACAATTTAGTGTATCATATTGCAGTTACATTCTAGAAGTATGATTTTGTAGAAACATTGAAGTTTTCCGGGTTATTATGCTTGAAAGATTTTTCAATCAAATCAACTTAATTTCATGAGTCAAAAAGATAGGGTGGGGGCTTCTACACTGCTAGCTTGGCAATTTCCCCATCCCTCTTCTTCCCCCAGATCTAGAATCCAGACTTCATCTTCTTTGCTCATCCAGCATCACCGATATGATATTGAGACTTCTGCAACTGGAGCTGAAGTCGTGAAACTGTGACAATGGTGCGTGCATGAGCCACCGAGGATCCAGTTCACCCTTTCACATGGGTGGCAGCACTGGGGAGAACAAGAGAAATGAGCTAAAAAGCTACCACCCTCAGATAAAGATGAAGGTGTTTCTTTTAATTTTTACAGGAAATGCTAATTCAGTCAACAGAGTAAGGGAGCTGCTCTGTGTAGTGAGGAGATGCCATTCTTTGTAGTGTTCTGACTTCTTCCTCACTCAGCTGCTTAGATTCAGTCACAGAAGTTAAGGCAAGATATTTTAATGAGAACTCATAAGAATGTGAAAAGCATTTTCAATCACCATTTTTCATGGAAACAGTGTGATGTTATGATTGTTTTTTTCCTTAACAGAATCCAAATAAAGTGTCTTTTTCATCTGAGAAATAAATATGCATGGAAAAACATTTTTTATTCATAATAATTCACATTCCAAATATTTGTAATTTTCTAACTTGAGTTTCTGTCTCCTGATGATTTTCTCCTGTTTTTTTTCCATCTTATTCCATGCTGAATTCAGTTTCATTGGAAAGTTTTCAACTGCAGGGGTTTTTCATTGCTGTTGCTTTTGTTTGCTTAGATGATGTAGAATCAACATCACACTCACAGTTTTTTTTTTTTTTTTTAAAGCAATATATAAATACTGCATGATTCAGGAGGGCCATATGCATGCCTCTGATCTGTAGTAAAGGAACAGTCTTTTTTACTTACACCCTTCTTCTCAGGTAATGAGCACTTTGGCCATACTCTGCAGTGTGGGTGATCATCAGCTGGACACTTCAAGCAGAGCTAAGGGAACCCTTATTTTGCTACCCTAGATGAGTACTCAGCTAAGGTAAGTAGAATAGAATACATATATTTTAAACAGTATTTCATGTGAACTTACTCTAAGTTAGTCTGACTCATACAGCACCTAGAAAACTAACGATAACCCATGCATCCTTTACACTTGGGGTCCAAGTATTATTAAAAGTGATGGGCACAAACAAGCATTAGCAAACAAACAAACAAACAAACAAATAAATAAATATATATTTTTTTTCAGTATATAAACAAGTCCAGATGGGCTCAGGTGGTAGGCATTTAACTTGGTGCATTTTTCCACATACATACTCCTCTAATTGATGAGGAAATTGCCCCATCCCTCAGAACTGCCTGGCAGCCTCTATTGCAATAAACTCTACTTAGAAAAGAAACATTGTTTCAAACATTCGTACTCTCTCAGGTATATCCCATGATGCAGCCCAGGTTATAAATCTGGCCAGAAGAAACATATTACACCATTAAGAAAATAAGAAAGATGAGATCAAATTTAAAGGGTATAGATTCCAATTTTGCTCTTGTATCAAATTTCAGGGATTTAAGCTGTCTGGGAAGTATTGCAGAAGAATCTCACAATACTAATTGACTGAGCAATAAAATGGCAGGTAAAATTCAGGATCAAAAAATGCAAAGCAGTGCACATGGGAAAAATAACCTTAACTATACATATACAATGATAGACTCTAAATTAGCTATTACCACTCAGGAAAGAGATCTTGAAGTCTTTGAGGGTAGTTTCCTAAAAACATCGTCTGCATGCTCAGAGGCAAATGGCATTTTAGGAAAGATTAGAAAAGAAAATGAGTAAAACAGAAAGCAGTTTTACACCTGAAAATGTGTGTCCTATTCTGCGTGTCCAATTTTTCAAAAAGTCATAGAAGATATAGAGAGAATAGTGGCAAGGGATGCCAGTGTATAGTGCATCCTATATGGACTATAGGATACAGGAGGACAAAATAAATATAATAGAATTCTTCACCTAGGAAGATGTGACTGAAGGGTGATATTACAAAGCACACAAAACTATGGATGATATGGTACGGTAAATTATTTTTACCTCTTTTTTCTTATAGTGGTGCCAATAAATGGTTAATATAAAAGAAGTTTTAAAACAAAATTAATAAACTAATTTCTTGGACTGGGATGTAGAGCTCAATTGTATAGGATGCAGTGGACACTGAAACTGTAAGATATGCCACAAATAAACCAGATAAATACAATTAATTACCGTAGGCAACACAATGATCTTTACGAAATCTTCAGTTTAAAAACATTAAAGCCCTGACTGTCAGGAGCTGAGAGCTTTCAGCAAGGAGAAATCTTTTCAAAGTTCCTTCAAGTTTAAAGAAATGACTGCTCAGCTCCTCATACTTGTCCCTAATAACTCACTCTCAGTTAATTTTGGACATAGAATGTTCTAAATGGACATTAGATCTAACATAGTATGGCAGTTCTTAATTCTATCAACAGTTTTTCCAAACTGAAATAATCCTGATTCATTGTGATTAAAAGGATAACCAGACTTTTTAGCTTTTTGCAAGATAATCACAATAACCTCTACTTCATGGTCAAGGTCTCTTAGCATATCACTTTAATTTCTTAAGGCTGATAAGGTTGCAAAGAATTATGTTAGCATACAGTGTGGTAGAAAGGAATGGAAGCAGTGGATGAACACAGTCAAAGCCAAATGCTTTGTACTACATGTGCCTCAGTATCAACATAGCACTGTTAATGAGAAGCACTATTAAAAATAATTACCTGTTCTGTCTACCCTAGCATTTATATGGATGAAAAATAACTCAATAAGAACAAAAATGTGAGAAAACACTGTAAAGCAATTTCCTGAAAATGAGTTCTGCTACTGAAAGGAACCTATCTTGTTAACTACCTTGTTCTGATGCACTGCTAATCTATTCAGTGCTACTGGTATCATTTCAAAAGGTAATGTTAGACCATGCCAAAGGGTGGGGTGTAAACAAATCTAGGTGGGTGATTTGTATTTTATTTACTTTTTATTGCCCAGAAGTGCTAACCACTTCACAGAAGACGTATCTTTGTCCCAGAGTTTACAGTCTAATGGATCTATTTGACAGATATGTGAGCTACAACATATCATAACACAAGAAAGGACTAAGAAAGGACAGGGTGCTGAGTGAAATTGTTTTCTTCATCATTTTTTATTGCTGAAGCATCTGCACTGACCGCATAGTGAAAGCTGCAATGAGAATTGTATTTGAAACAAGACTAATCTAAATGACTGAATTTCTGGATTGAACTCTGCCCAGATGGTTGTGCCATGAGGAGCCTTTGTGGCATGGGCATTGCCTACTCTGAAGAAGCTCGTTCAACATCACTGGTACACCAGCCAGAGTGAAGATGCTGTCTGTTTTCATGCTGTCACTGCCTCAGTGCACCTGGAACCTGGTAGGGAGGGATGGTGATGGATCTTTATTTCTGTGTCTCTTGCTAGTAAAACCACCCTTCTCTTCTACTCTCCGTACGCCTAATTGTCTCAACCTATCCTTGATGATTAACACAACTTCTTTTCCCTTTCCCAGTCAAGTCCTCTTCTCCCTCACAAAGTTACATGTCTCCAGAATCATATCAATGTGCCTTTTTAACAGATTTTGTAGCTGGGATTTGTGTTTTGGATGAAAGAACATATAAATGCAAACTGAATTTGCTACTTCAGCATGTAAGTGTTTATCAGTACACATGCATTACAAGTTCTGCCCATACTGTCAAGTATCTATGTCTCCTTTGAATCCTGCTTTTCTTCTGGGATCCCCATAAGGTGAATGCCTCTGGTTTCTTCTCTGCAGTTTTATTCCTCCTAGCTAACATGCAGCTTTCATTTCTTCTGTAGCACAAATCTTCTCATATTCTTCCTCTTCCTGCAGGGTCTCTTCATAAATGTATTTAGTCCGAGCACATGTCTGACTGATGAAGAAAACAGCCAAAGGTTTCCAATCCTTGCCAGAGGGAAACTATATCATATTTATGCACCTTCTGCAGCAGGATTCATTCAGGTGCTGCAGCAGATAGTCAAACTCTCAGCTGATGCTCTAAAGTATGAGTCCTCTCTAGTGGTGGCCTCCAGGCAAGGCCAACATGAGCTGTTACAGGCCCTGAGGCAAAGCAAGCATTCACCACCAACAATAAGCAGTCCCTCCCCAGATCCCCTCTAGACTATCCCCTCCTTAAACACTCCTTAGACATTCAGTTAAATATTTTTCAATCATTTCTTAATTTCTCTGATATTTCTGGACCTGTTATCATTGTCCAGCTCAGAGCTCTGACTGTTTTTCCTTTTATCACTTACTACAACCTTCACAGTCTACAGCAGCTGGGAGAGAGGGGTGAGAGCTGAGAGAGCAGCAGCCCTGCAGCCCCCAAGGGGAGTGCAGCAGGAGAGCAAGAGGTGCTCCAGGCACGTAGCACAAGTTCCCCTGCAGCCCGTGGAGGAGTCCCCATTGGAGCAGGGGGATGTGGTCTGGAGGAAGCACCAACCCATGGAGAGGGTCCTACAGGGGGAGGTTTTTTTGTTTGGTTGGTTGGTTTTCTTCTCCTTTCTCTCCATCCTATTTCATTTTTAATTAGCAATAAATTAATTTTCCCCAGGTCAAGTCTATTTTGCTTTCGAGAGTAGTGTGTAAGTGATCTCCCTGTCTTTGTCTTGACCCATGAGCTTTTAATCTCATTTTCTCTCCCTGTCCTGTTGGGGACAGGGAGTGAGACAGCAACTGGATAGGCATCTGAAAGTCAGACAAGGTTAACACCCCACAGCAGCAGTCAAAAACCCTACTTTCCCATTCTTATCTTCCTGCCTTAACCTTGATTATATCCCTGTTGCTTGTCCTGTCCCAGTTTTTCTGTAACATAACACTGTCACCTATTCACTTCTTCAAACTTTGTTGAAATGAGATTTTTCCCTTTTGACACTGCAACTTGTCTCTTCTTTTTCTCTTGTATCTCTTAAACTAAACAGCTATAGTGGTCTCTTTCCCTTTCTTTTCTCTGTTATCTAGACCTAAAAAAAATGACCCTGAGATGTGTAAACAAGGGAGTACCAAGTACAGGATGAGAATATCTCCAGAACACCACTCGCACAGTGACACTGCTAACTGGAGTACTGGTTTCATCTCTGATACTCAACATTAGAAACCAAAACTAGACAAATGTAGGCTTTAACAAATGAGAGTAGGTAACAACTGGAACAACTTACCCAGGAAAGTGATGGATTTCCTGTCTATTGAAGTCTTTAAATCAAGATTGGATGTTTCACTAAAATATATGTTTCAACTCCGAGAGAAATTACAGACTTGATATAGGAACTGCTGGGTTAGACTCTTGGTCAGCTCAAGTTAGACGAATGCATGAAATGATCCCCTGAAGATTCTTGAATTAAATTTAAGTTAACGTGTTACCATTATATTTGAAAAATACTAAAAGCATAGCATTCTCCTTAGTTTAGTTGATAGGCAGTAACTTGCTGTGCCAATATAATGGATGTATGTCTAAAACCTGATCTCTTTTACATATGTTTGGCATGAATTCATACAACCACATGTCAAATTAACTAAATACTTTATGTGTTTCCATGTTTACTTGCTACTACTGGTGGCAAAGAATCATTTTGGAATCATCATGGAATGTAAATATTATTACATTTCATTACTTTTTACTTTCTTTTTACTTTGATTTCCAAAGTCAAAAAGTGAAATTCTAAAGGATGGAAGAAAGGAAGAACTGAATTTTGGGGAGAATTTAGGGAGACAAAGGATCTCTTGGCAGGGAGGAGGAAGAAAAAGACAAGCAAGAGCAAAAGCAGAGGTCACAAAAAGCCATCAGTAAATAATGTGAAGCACAGGTCTTCAGATTCAGAGGAAGAATAGGAATACGTGGAGGGAAAGTAAAGGAAAATAGAAGACTTGCTGAAAAGTAAAGGAGTGAGTATCCTAAAATGCAAGTAAAGTCTGTTTTCTGCAAATAAATCTCTCAAATAAATTTATTTACAGGAACTCCACACTCCGCCAACCCCACGCAGAGTCAAGTACACTTGCACATGCCCATGCAGATAGCTTTATGTGTCTGTAGTTGTCAGTGCTCTTTGCTTGCTCTTCAGAGCACATGGTTAATGCTGAGGAACTCAGTATAATTCTTCAGAAATCACTGTCACCCTCTGCAGCAATTAAAGGGGATGTCTTTCACCCCCAAAACAGGACAGCCTGAAGATGCAGGATATAGTAATACAGTAAGAAAGCAAGCCTGGCTGAAAATAGGCAAAATTCTGGTCTTGGAGCAAATGTGTTTGAATACAGAACAACAAAGTTCACCTTAAAAATCGATATTCTTCCATGTTGCCAATTAACATTTTAAAATTAATTTATTGAAGCATCAGTCATCCCCCAGGACTGACAGAAATCTCTGCAAAGCCACAGGTAAAACTAGAAGCTCTTGTCTCTGACATACAGCTATTTTTGGATGATTTCATTACCTACCATTTATTATATGTATCTTTTAATTATTAACTGCAATATCCCCAGACCTCTGGCAGCTGCTTTTGTGGGACTTCCAAGGTTTAGAAAGACAAAAAAAAAAAAAAAAAAAAAAAAAAAAAAAAAAACACCAAAAATTAAGTGTCTAGACACAAAAAGCTCCATTATTTTTCCCACCTAAAATACATACATTAAAAAAATAATAATAAAAGGATAAATAAATAAATAAGAGAGGAGGCAGCATAGGAGCCGGGAAGTTTCCCTTTCATTCTCTCTCCCTCCTTTTGCCACGAGTGCCCACAAGCGCTGAGCGCTTCCCCCTCTTCTCCTTCCCACCCCCCCCACCCCCCCCGCCCCGGGCTCCATCCTCTGCCGCAAACCCCGGCGGCGAGGAGGGTCCCGCTGCTCCGCGGAGCCCCCCTCGCTCCGCAGCCGCTCAGCACACGCGGATACGCCCTGAAGCCTTCATTAATAATAATTAGCCCTTAATTACAGCGGTCTCAGCCGTGTCCCCAACACAACCCGGGGCAGTCACCTTGCCCTCTCGCCCCGCGGTACAAACTTCCGCGCCGCTGAGCGCCCGCGGATGTGCGAGGGGCAAAAAGAGGATGCTTTTGGGGTGTAGGGGGGATGGATGGGTTAAAACCCGAAAAGTCTCCGGCTGCCGGCGCTGCTATGCGCGCAAGGAGCCGGGGGAGGCTCCGCGGGGCGGCGCGGAAGATGCTCGGCGGTGCGGGCAGAGGGGGTAAATTAAAAAAAAAAAAAGGGGGGGGGGGGATGGACGAGGAGGGGGAGGGATGGAAAGGGAAGCGGGGGGCACACGGCGCATGTCCGCCCGCACCGCGCCGCGCCGCGCCGCCACTAGACGCTCCCCCCCGCCGCCAAACTCCCCACCATCTTCTGCATGTGCAAGCATCGCAGCCGGACACAAACCGCTCCCCGGCGATGGAGACTGCGGGAAAAAGCCGGTGCGGCGGGATGGCTTGCTGAAACGGCGGGGAGAGAGGCTGAGAGCGAGCGGCGGAGGATAGCGAGCAAATACTAAGACAAAACAAAAGAAAAAAAATCCGAAAAAAAAAAAAAAAAAAGAAAGAAAGAAAGAAAGAAAAAAGAAAAAGAAAGGAGGAAATCTCTCTTTTTCCCCCCCTTTCCTTTTTTTTTTTTTTATTTTAAATTCTTGATTTTGTTTGTAGCCGCCTCGTCCTCGATGCCTCTTTGAGCAGCATCTAGAGAGCGAGCGGGAGAAGGCGAGAGAGAGAGGCAAAAGAGAAGATGAGGATAATTTGCAGACAGCTTGTCTTGTTGTTTTCTGGCTTTTGGGGACTAGCAATGGGAGCTTTTCCTAGCAGTGTGCAAATAGGTAAGCGCTGCATTGGGCTGTGTGCGTGTGTCCAGGGGTTCAAGCCTTTGCAAAGTGAGTTGGAAAGGCGGCTCTGAAGGCAGCTTGCAGATTTCTCCTCCGCCACCATCCCATTTCCCTGCCTTCACGGAAAGCCCGCGTGTATTTGTGTATGTGTGCTCGTTTGTGTGTGTGTGTGTACGTGTCTGTGTGTGTGTTCCCTGCTGTAGGGGGATGCTCATCTTCTGCGAAACTCGTTCCCGCTCCTGGGTGTGTGGGACCGGTAGGAGAGGAAGGGGCTTGGGGCAGATGCCCCTGGGCTGCCTCGGCCCCCGCCAGCATCCCCCGCTTTTGCCTGGCTCGCAGAGGGATGGCGAGTTACATGCACTGGAGGTTGCGGTAGCTGGCAGGGGTGGGGGGTAAAAGGCAACCCTGCCCTTCTTTCCCTTTCCACAGTTGGAAAGTTTGGGATTTTGCAAGCCTCTCCGTGTAGTCCTGTGCCCCCTCCCCACCCTTTTCCCGTCGCCTCCTGCTTCCCTCCTTTCAGCCGTGTTTCGGATGGGACGCAGCTAGCTGAATTCTTTCCAGCCCAGCTCCATCACTGCATCATTTCTCGTGGACTTGTAAAGATGCTGCTAATAAGGCTGAGCTGCTCCCTGCCTGCACATGGCTGCAGAGGAGCAAAGTTCATTATATTCCCGTTCAGCGCAGATTCTCCTGCACTGAGTTGGTATTTTATTTTAATCCAGAAAGCATCGTTCTCCTTAATTAGCCCGCCACTTAATGTAAAGAGGCTGTTGAGTAGCTGATTTACCAGTGTGTTCGGTAGCAGGGAGATGGAGGCTAAACACTTTCAAAGGTCACTGTAATCATGGCAATTCTGGGTATTTATATATGAAAGGCTGGAAACTGAGAAGTCAGAAAAGAAGCATGAATGCATCAGGGAGGTTAAAATCGATTGACGACAGTGATTTAAAGGCAGCAGTTGTGATTATGAATATGATTAGTTCCTTACCCATTAAAGTCTTAGGACTTGCTTTACTGTGCAGCTTTGGGAGAGATAGTTGCTTGCTGTTGCAAGATAGTGAGTAGCTTGCCAATTATTCACCCTGCTTCCTCTGCTTTTTGCTTTTTCTTTCCTTTTTTTTTTATTATTTTTATTTTATTTTATTTTATTTTTTGTAGGTGGTCTCTTCATCAGGAACACAGATCAGGAATATACTGCTTTTCGATTAGCAATTTTTCTTCATAACACCAGCCCCAATGCATCTGAAGCACCTTTTAATTTGGTTCCTCATGTAGACAACATTGAAACAGCTAACAGCTTCGCTGTAACAAATGCCTGTAAGTAAACGTGCCATTGATCTGACCACCTTATGGGTAAATTGCAGTAAAAATAACAGGAAACCGCATCATTATCTTGCATTGGAAATACATCAGTAAGCCTGTCTTCAGTGTAGATTCTCGTAGCAGAAGAGGAAAAGGGGCAGCAGTCCTTGTTAGTTCTAAGTGGAGCAAAATCCCCTCTCCTGCTTTGTGCTGACTAACCTGATGTGACATTTACTTTAGTGTTATTACTGGAGTTTCTTGCTTTCTGGTTTCTATGGAGATGAATTTTGTTGTTGTAAAGAAAAATTATAAATGTCTCGATCTGTCCATAAACCCCACAGTTACTCTTGTTTGCTTTCGGGTGTGGTGTGCCTTGCATGTATTTCAAAATATATGATAATATTTGTGCTCACAAATGCTTTTCTAATGCTTGGAAGGGAGACAGGGAAGCAGTGGTGTGCAGGATAATATATCTGAGTTGGTTGACGCTGCAGTTGATCTGGTGATGTCACTTGAGGCAGCCCTGCTCTTATATTCTAGGTTGTAAATGTCTCTTATGATCTCGTAATGCATACATCCTGTGGATATGTCTCTATGCATCCATACATTGGTGCCAAATCAAGTTAGTATCTGATCTACTTGATTTCACAGACCACCTCAACTGGAACAAATATTCTCTTCCTACTATATATTTTATACACACACACACTCGCACAGATGCACATACACCATGAAAGAAAAATACAAAATGAAATGCCCTTACCAAATACAGTAACATCATTTTCTCTATTATTTTTAAAGCAGAATATAATTAGGTGAACTTCTACATTTAGATCACCTCAGGGTCTTTAGTAGTAGCTAAAACACATGCTGGATACTGCTCAGTCTCAGAAAGTGGCAAAGCATCATTTCTATTTATCTTCACATACATGAGGTTTATAAGAAGAAATTAATTTTATTATGTAAGACAGTGGAATACAGTGTGGCAAAGCTGAAGACTGTAGTAGCATGACTACTTGGATGTTCATATTTCAGGATTTGATTCTAAAGGTTTTGCTCTGTGGCCTTTAAGTTTTTGAATCCCTTCTCTTCATTCAGGAGTGAATTGCCTCTGGAAGTAGATGCTCTAAGCAACATTGCCTAGTGAGTTTAAAATAGAAACATTCTGGAGAAGGTCTTACTGTCCATTATGCCTTTTAAATATGTTCTGTGTTTCTCTCCAGTTTCTTACAGCCATCTCTGTGTCACTTTTTAATATGTAAACATACAATGTACTGTGCAGTTCTCATATATTATTTACTGAAAGATCACTGAATTTATTTATATGAGACTTTGGCACTCTAAGTTTCAGATGACCTTGCCACCTTATTTAACAGGAAAAGCTTCTGAGCTGCCAAAATGGCTCCATTCATTTTATGCAGGAGAGATTGATGTCTTATTAAGTCTGAATTCTATATTAAGCAATGTATTAGTTGTGTTTAGCGTGAAAATCAATATCAGGTTCCATAAGGAGGAAGCATTTCAGAAGGTGCTTTGAAACTGGAAGGCATCAGATCAGTGCATGTGTAACTCATTGAGAAAATATTACAATGCATGTCAACTTTTGCAGGCACTGATTATATAGTCCATGAAGACAAATGACACAGTAGCTTTTTTAAACTTTAATTTTTAGTGAAGCAGGAGGGAACTAAAAATTTTCTATATTGAAATCAGTAATTTTAGATAAAGTAAATTATCTGAGATTCTGCCTACACAGCCACTTCTACCAAATAATTTCAGAGGCTATTGTTACTTTTTGGATTAGGGAGTATAGAGTATATATATAGTATAGAGAGTATTTCTGTTAGAATCTTAGTGAATTAATTCTGATTTGCATGCATTTGAGATTATCTGAAGTTGAACCACTTCTTTAAAACTGTAAGACTTTAATGCTTTAGATTCAAAAAAGTGTTTGTCCGAAACTTTTTTCATTATGATCCACAGTAGATTCTTCTCTCTCATTTTGAACCATCTTAGGTTACATTTAGCTTGCACAGTTTTAACCGAGGAAAACTTGTCCCTTGTATTTGCTGTCATTTATAGAAATAGTGATTCATAACCTGTTTCTTTCTCTCTTTCTATCTCTTTCTATCTCTTTCTGTCTCTTTCTCTCTTTCTCTCTTTCTCTCTCTCTCTCCCTCTCTCTTTCTCTCTCTCTTTCTCTCTCTCTTTTTAAACTGAACCCATTTTCAATTCCAAGGAGTTTAATGACTCAGAGACAATGAATCTGTACAGTATGTGGGGAGGTAGAAAAAGAAGAAAATAAATGTATATGTTTGTGTGTCTGCTAATATAATTCTGTACCTGTCTGTATTAAATAGACATAATCCTACAGGCCTCCTTTAGGTCTGTACTTCCCACTTAAACCAACATGTATTTTTAGCCCAAGCTCTTATTTATTTGAAATTTTGCAGTATTGTGCTAATAATCTGACTTTTTTTTTTTTTTTTTTTTTAATGTTTTAATACCACAGAATATTTTTTAAACAAATGTTCTCCTAATGAAACATAGTCAAACTGACTGACAACTGAATGAACATATCACATGTCCCTTAAGCTAAATATGAGCAGAATCCTGCAAAAATCAATTGTCTGATGGCTGGAGGACACTGACTTCCATGTGATTGAATTTGCTGGCTTGACAGAGGCTTCTAAAGCGCAGATGTGTGAGAGATTTTCTAACCTAATTAAAGAACCCCCACCATCAGCTCTGAATTAAGCGATTTCATGCCAATATGAAATGATAACTCTTTCCCAAACCCCTGTGAAACAGTGGCTTTGGATCTTGCTATTTGTATAGAAAAATTCCTCAGCACACACAGGTCTCCAGATACACAGTACAAAAGCATTAGAGCTGCTGGACTGAACTGAATATGCATGTGAGCTCAAGCATGAAGATCTAAGACATGACCAGTTACCTCTAGTTCTGTTTCCATTTGCTGCAGAGGTTATTTGTGAAGATTCAGGGCAGGCTCTGAATGTGCATGTGTTAGGGACAGTAAACAGACAAATTCAAAGGATTATGAAGGTGTATTGGTAGGTAACTCACTGCAATCCAAAAATGGATTATTTTTTCTTTTCACTAGATAAAAACATACAGACAAATGTCCATCCAGGAGTAGTTTTGGAATTGTGGTGATTTTGTATATCTTATTAATATCTATCTCATAATGATTGTCATGCATGTTTTAGTTTTCTTCAAAAAGGCCCAGACATTTTTGTTCTTAAGTGTGAATGTGTATGAAACAGGTTGTTTAAGCACACAGACTCTGTTGTAAGCCAGCAAAAGGGATCTGATCTGTATCAGTTTGGAGATAGTCTTTTTTCTTCTTTCCCCTTCCCACTTGCGTGTTTTATTTAAACTCTGTTCGTTTCTTTTGCACTGCATACATTATTCAGAGAATCTCTCTTACTGACAGAGAGAGCTGAAATTATTGCAAAACATGAATAGTACAAGATTCTTACTCATCAGAACACAATACACCAAAGCTGAAACATTCAACTATTGGCATACATTGGTTTGCACATTACAAGCAGGAGATTTTGCTCATGATTGGAAATCCAGCTTCAGCTTGATTTCAGACATAGGAATTATATATTGATTTCTGGAGAGCATTGTATACATTTATTCTTCAACTGAACACAGAAAAATTATCTCCATTCCATGCACCTTCTACATTGCATTAGTGTATCTCAGCAGAGCAGTCAACATTAAACCTGCTTGCATACTTTTGAGAGGAAACTGTACTATTTTACAGAGAACTATCTACCTTCCAACTCTTGTCTTGTGTTTGTGAATTTATCTGTTGAAATTTCAAGAATCCTTAGTGTATAACCAGCCTTGCAGTTCTGCAGGATTAGGCTAAATGGGTGAGAAAATATATTGGTTTAAGTGTTTCATCAGTGTTTCCTATTAAAACTAAAGCTTTTCCCTTTGAGTCAGTTCAACTTCATGTATATTCTGTGATGAATATGTTCCTAATAGGTGTAATTTGGGACAAACCAGACTCATGTTTCATCTTCCACACAATTCACTTCTTACCAAATTTTAATCCCAGTAGGTACTATTGAACAACAGATTTAATGATGTTAACATGTCACATGGATCAGGAGGAAAAAAAAAAAAAAAAGAAGAAAAGAAAAAGAAAAAGAAAAAAAAAAGCCTGCTGGAATTAAAAAGAAAAAAATGTATCTTGGAATAACTTTACTTTTTTTTTTTTTTTTTTCCAGCAGTTTGTCTCTTTGGCTTTTACACCCACTGGTCTAAGGCAGGGTTGATGATCTGACCTTAGTGGGCCTGATTCTGCATCACCAGAATGCAGTTTCTGTTTGAGCCTCACTAAGTTTGGAGTCAGACACAAGGACAGACAGGAGCCTCCCTCCTCATCCTGGCCTCTCCATGGATTCTTCCCTGGTCTTGTGAAGCATGGTAGTAAGGGCAGAAGTGATGTCATTGTGAAGTTAGTTTTTCTACTGTGGTGTTCAGGAAGCTGAGGAAACAGACTCAGATACAGTACTGCTTTTATATCAGGACTATGTGTCATTTCACTTAAAGCATTTTCAGCTTTGATTTGCTAAGATTTTCATTAAATTTGATTAGTAACTCTGCTTTAATAATTACAACTCAGTTTAGCAATGGGAGTGTAACCTTAGCTTAATAATCCATGTCGTTTTAAACTGTGGTGTTCTTTATTTAGAAATTGAGGTGTCATAGAGACAAATGATATTTTCACAGAATCACAGAGTGGTTGAGGTGGGAAGGGAACTCTGGAGGTCTCATCCAACCTCTGCTCAAGCAGGAACACCCAGAAAAGGCTTAGGACCAAGTCCTGGCGGCTTTTGAAGATCTCCAAGGAAGAGACTCCATAACCTCTCTGAGCAACCTGTCCCGGTGCTCTGTCACCCTCCCAGCACAGAAGTGCTGCCTGGTGCTCAGAGGGAGCCTCAAGTGTGCCAGTTTGTGCCCGTTGCCTCTTGTCCTAGCACTGGGCACCACTGAAAGAAGTCTGGCTCCATCCTCTTTGCACCCTTGCTTTTGGTATTTATAGATTTTGATAAGATCACCCCTGAGCCTTCTCTTCTCCAGGCTGAGCAGTCCCAAAACTGCTCTTTTGCTGCCAAGAGCAGTACAGTATTCCCAAAGATGCAGTTTGGAATATACTGAGAGTTACCATAAAAGATTACCATACAGTAAGATTTGAACTGCAAGAGCAAATAGTGTACCAGTTGCCTAGAGAAACATAACTGGATTAAATCTTACTGTTCTGAGATACGAGTGATTACAAAAACCAATTTTAATTGAGTGTTTCACTTTCATATATGGAGTTTATCTCAAAGTAGACTCCAATTCTTGAAAACAGTTTCTTTAAAAATTTCCACTATTAGAACTTGCTGATGGAATCAAAGAATACATGTGTACTTAGTTGCCATTTGCTATGTATGGAAGATTTTGTATATGTGCACCTAGTAGATCTGCATTTAGAGTTTCATAGCTCTAAATGTGATCCTTGTAGAATAACTGTACAGCCAAGAGAAAATCAACCATCAATAGCTCCAATCCATCAGAGTCTGGATTTAATTTTCAAGGTCATTGTTGGGAAAATAAATGATGGGCCTTTGCTGAAATATAGTCAGATTTCTTCAGTGAAAATTCAGAACATGCATTTTTCTGGCACAAAATAAGGCTTTTGTCCTAATATGTTAATGGACTGGCTAAAACTGTAAACTCTAAAGCTTTATTAGAGGCTACAAAAATAATTTCATCTTCCTTTCATGGGATTAATAATGAAGATTGTGGTACTTCATTCCTCCTGCAGAAGTCAACATCATGCAGTGCAGTGCTTATTGTATAGGACAAAACACTTTAACAAGTGAATTAAATTGATTACCTTCAGCTTTATCATTGCAATCTAAGTTTGAATGCTAGTCAAAATAGCTTTTGCATTTCATTTTTAGGTCTTGATTGTTTTGAGACTTGCTTGTTCATGAGAGAGGAAGCCGTCTGCTTTGATTTCTTAACCAGTTTACATCCTACTATGCATTGTGCAAATTTAGGCTGGGAGCAGGTGAAGCTCTTTGGATTTAAACACATAGGGCCAAATAATCTTTTCTCAGGTCTTACTCCTTAGTACACGACTGGTTTAAATGGGATGAATTTTGTGCTATTGCCAACGTAAAGAATTCTATATGATTGGACCAGTGTAATTAAAAGGAAAAAATGGCCTCCTCTTTGGATTTCCATTCCTCTGTATAGTTGGCTTGAGGAAACAATGTTGGACTAGCACTGCACAAAGTCCTCTTGTTTGGCCTGGGCAGGAGTTCCTGCAATTTACGTGGGGATAGATATATTTAAATTATGTGATGGGACACAAAGTCAAACTAGACAATTTATTCCTGTTTAGATCAAGAATTCTCTTTTTGAATTTGGGAAATTACAATTTGTTTTGAAAAGCTGGTGCTACTCTATTTTTAACCATTTTCTCAAAAGTTCCATTTTCTTCTTCTGTCTAGTGTGGGTTCTTACATAACTTTTGTTTTATTTTGTTTTTTGTTTGTTTGTTTTTGTCTGCTTGTTTGCTTTTGTCTGTTTGTTTGCTTTAGTTCAAAGATCTCACTGGATTTTAACAATATTGATATGGATTAAATTGTGGTATTGGTTGAATACTCTTAAAAATGCTATATTTGAAGTATATGTTTTCAGGCACCTAAGTTTAAAAAGAGAAGTCACCTTACATTTCGGCATTCAGAGCATGTTCTAGTAATTTCCAGAGTACCCAGCAGCAGCTGTCTTTCCAATGGGAACTGCTTATTGCTGAGCACTCTAGAAGATCTGTCCTTATCTGTGTGATAAAGTATGGCTCAGCCACCTCATCTCAGTAGTGTTACTCCTTTGTGAGGTCTTGGGTTCTTCCCTGTTCTTTTTCCTATAGTCCTGCCTGAAGCATCTGCCTGGTTTGTTCAGACAAGTGCAGAAGTTTGTTATATTTCTGGTTTCTTATGGTAAGAAGGTGGAACAAGGAACACATACATGGTGTGGTGGAACACATGGTAAGGTGGAAGACATACATGTCATCTTTGTATTGGCCATGCTGTGTAAATACCTAACCTATCTTTCCTCTTCACAACATTCTTCAGAAGCCAATTATAGACAAGCTTTCTGTGGGACTCAAAGGGAAAGACCTATATGCATATTTACAAGCTGTTGCTCTTGCTGGGTGCTGGCCAGATATGCTACCATTAACAAAGTCCAGTTCAAATATTGGCCCTTGTCCTGCAGTTATTTCCACAGGCAGAGCTGTCAGTGATTTAAATAGGGGCTTTACCTGAGCAGGGATTGTGGTCTGAAGGAAGTAGGAATCAACTTCTTTGTAAGATTAACAGGTTATCATTCTTTTCTCCCATTGCTCAGTTTTTAAAACATATTAAATTGCTTAACTCATGTGTTGTGTTTTTTTGTTTTCGTTTGTTTGTTTTTTTAATATTTATGTTTAGAAATTGGACCTCTGGTCTGTAATTGCCTACTTAAAAAGAATGACATTTGAGTGATTTTCTTGAGCTCCACAGGCCATTTCAGTGCTGCATTTATCTGTAAACATTACTCTTGAAAAATTCAGTCTTGTGCAGTACTTTTCTATATTCTAAAGTCATGGATAACATGAGTGTGACTGCAGGGTTTTTTTTGTAAATACAAATAGAGCACAAGAGAAACAAAAAACACTTACACTTTTCACCTGCTTGTTTATTAGATTCTTTGTAAGGAAAGGCTTTAACACATTTTGAAGACTTATATTAAAATACATCAGCTTTTGACAGTTTGTAGTAGTTCCTCAGTTTCTCACTTGCAGACTTTCTCTGGGGTAGATTCTGTTCCATTTCTTCATACACATCTTCTGGTTGATTTTATAGTATATTTGCATAGTACTCTCTTAAGCCCCTAAAATTTGAACTTCATTTTTATGTGCATGTCACCTGTTCTTACAGTTCAGGATTTCCCAATGAATATCCATCAAATAGATATTTTAAAAAAGCTCACAGGTAGTGCAAGTTAATTGCTGAAAAGAATTGGGACCTCTCCTCTTTCTTTGTCTCAGTTTTCAAATCTCCTAAACAGACACAGAATTTTAATTTCCACATTTTGCTGTAAAAGGCAATGCATGTGTTAAAATTATTATACTAAATAATTAGGAATTATGGTGCAAAATGGTGTATTCTTATTAATTTATTCCAAACCCTAGTGTTATGCTTCATTTCATTTTGTTAAACATTTCATGTGGCCTTTTCTTCAGTGTCAGGGTCATACCTGTTTCCTCAGTGGATGAAATGATTCATGTAATACATATTCAAGGTAGAAGCAGGGAAAAGGAAGGAAATTCTTCTAGAACAAAGAGAGTACAAAATGTAAAGTATTACTGGTCCTCAAAAGATTTTTGTTCTGCTTAAATATTTGTGATGTACAAAACCAATATTTCACACTACTAGTTAATGTGAGATAGGGGTCTAGGTGGTGCTGTGTGCAGGTCTGGAAAACAGCATTGAGTATATGCAAAAAGCACTTTATCAAGCACAGATAAATTCATGTAAAATTTAGAAGTAAAAACCTATAATAATAAAAGCACATATGCATCAGTAGACTTAGCAATTTTATTTATGTATGTATTTATTTATTTATTTATCTGTAAGTCCTTTAAGCTGATGAGGAGAAAGAAACAAAGATTTACAGAGCCACAGTCTCAGCAGAGTCAATGCAGGGCCTTTTATTAGCTATGTCCTCCAGGTTTTCTTCCTCCAGGTTTGGTCATTTCTATCCATTTAAACTGAGAAGAGTGTTTGAGAAAGGACTTTTCAAAAACACTGCAGTTGGGAGGATAATTTCCTTTGAAAATCAATAGTCATGTGCTCTTGACTGACTGAAAATTTTCCTAATCTATCCCTTCTACACTAGTAGAAAACCCAAGCCAGATAGGAAGCTGGCTTTTGGGGCTGCTTACACACCCAGCTAGTGCTGCCTCGCTATTTAGCTGTTGTGGGGCCTCCAGTGGAGAGCTGGTCAGGGTGTTTTCTTTCTCAAGTCTTTTTTATCTGCTTGGTATGCTTGTTTAATGCTTCTGTTGTGTGGTAAAAGCAACAACATAAGACTTTAAGTGATACGTTATTATGGAGAGGTGAAGAATGGGAGCTGTTGTGTGTAGGCACAAGCAAATGTCCAAGGAAAAGAGTGTAAGAGGACATTGGTGTATTTGGAGGACATACAACTGCATCTGTTGCAGGATTACATATGCAGAAAGTGTGTGACTGGCAGATCAGGAGTGGTGCCATATGGAAGTGATCCACATTACAAGTCCTTACAGATGATACAATAAAGATATGAAAGCAGTCTGAGGGATGAACTGTTGTCTGGCATCAGTGCCTCAAAGAAGAAAAAGAAGGTCATCAAAATAAATGTGAGAGTGGGTAGCATGCAATAATGTTCACATTTTATTGTGTTTCAAGGCTAAATGGGACCATTTTGATCACCCAGTCTGGCCAACAAGATGCTAGTCAGCCATTCTCAAGTAATTTCTTTATCAAACCCATAATTCTTTTCTGGCTGGGTACCTACCTTCTCCAAAGAAATCCAAGTTTGAATTAAAGCAAGGGTAATTTTTTTTGCCATCAACACATCATTTATACATATTGCCCACTGTCTTCATCTTTGTGTGAAGTACAGAAGCTATATAGAGTAGGCAAGCAGGAGGAAAAAGGAAAAAAAAAAAGAGAAAAAAAAAGTTGCCTGCTGAGTTTGTTGTTGGTCTCTGATTTAGAGAGAGACCTCAACCAGCACAGTTTGTACCCACTCATCCCAGCTGTGCAGCCCCCACAGCCCCTAGAGGTTTGTTCTGGCTGACTGGTGCTGCATCTTGCCTGAGGAGAAGGGCAATGTGGGACACCCTTGGTAGCAAGACCCATGTCCCAGCAAGACATTTAGGGAATTGCTGGAGCCATTTGCAAGTTCCCTTGAAAAAAATACTTCCAGTAGACATAAAGGATGTGGTTTTTATCCCTCTCCTAACAAACAGTACATTCCAACCCCATAGAAGAGAGTATGGCTTGAAGCACAAGTAGTATAAAGTTGGTACATAAGTTCAAACATCATTAAGTATGTTTTTGCTAATAAATGCATGTTAACCCTCATTATTTGTATTCACAGGTTTGTCTACCAACAAATACAACTTAATGGTCATGTATGTTCCACATTTTTCACTTTCTATGAGCCACAGAGGATGCGAATCTATTACAGCTTTCACCTGGAGGGTTCAGGCTGTTAGCTTAAGATACTAAAACTTATGAATTTAGCTTTGGAAGTCCCTGGTTTCATCTGCTTTGCGTGTCAGAGGAGATGGCAGGCTGAACACAAACATGATGATGAATGAGATTTAATGTACAAGAATATTTGCAGAAAGCAAAAGCCCAAGTAAAGGAATACAAGAACTGTTCCCATAGCTGTCTTTGATGGTCTGTTGCACTATTCTGAACAGAAAATACATATAGAAAGAGGAAAAAAGGACAAATGTTTTGTTTTCTTTACCATAAGTCATTAAATCAGGGAGAAATGGTAACATAAGACCTCAGCAATTAATTATGTTGTATTAATAGCTGTACTTGCAGCATCCTGTTTGCTACCACTCTATCCATAAAATTGTTTGCTAAGGTGATTTATTATACAGTTATTACTAAAATCAGCTGGAAATATGGCAAGGTGTTTTTAAATCCCTAATGCAGAAAAGAACAGGCACAGTTAATCCAAATGAGTGTAAGGCCGCACACCTGAAGTTTCTGTTCACCGTCAGTTTCTGCAGTGGGTGAAGGAGTTCAAGATGCATCAGGAGCCATGTAGCATTAAAAAGCAGCATTATTCCAGGGTGGGGAATGAGGTTGCTGGTGCTTGTGACCTAGGGATTGCAGCTAGTGTGGGCTGACAAGACTTGGAAACACTAAGCTGGACAGATGTTTGTGAAAACAGTATGGGGGGATGCCTCATCCACAATGCCCAGTGGACTACAACAGGAATTAATAGACATGGAAGAGCATAAGGCTAAGAGGACTGTGGAAAGAGAGGTAATTGTGTGGGTTTGCATCCACTTCACTCCCTTCCTGCCTTCTGGTTCCTGCAAGGTGCCCCAGCATTTTGTGCTGAGGGGAGCAGTCTGCAAGAGGAGGCTCCACCAGCAGATGTGGACACGGTGCTTCCCAATCTGTGCACAGCCAGAGCAGTGCCACTGCCCTGCAGGTGGTCAGTGTCCTGTGAGCCGGACCACCCTCCTCCTTCCTGCCCCATGCCTGGGGACACACTGCTGTGGCTTCTGGCTCCAGCACGTTGTGTCAGTGCCTGTGCCATATTGATTACAGATAGCCATCAGCTTAACCACTGCAGGAAAGCAGGAAAGGGACAGAGCATGAAGTGCTGGTGTCTGGGTTGCAAACAGGAAAGAAATTTCATCCTGATAAAACCTCAGAAAAATTGTGCCTGCTTCCATCTCTGTCCTGCTCTTCTCAGCCTTCCTCAGACTCCGTCATGGTCGATACTTTAATATTTTAAGGGAGTGAATGGAAGGAGGGAGTGGCGGAGTTGTACCGCAAAAGACAGTTTATACAGATGAATTGGATTGCTTTCCCCCATTCTTCTCTGGGTTTGTGACAGATGTTGAAGGACTCGTGTATTTTTATTTCCTGATGAAAGCCCCAGAAAGCCCATCATTCTTTCAGTTACTGTTTATGATGGGAATCTTTTGCACTTCAGTACAGCTGGCAGGCACTAGAGCTTCACACCTTAATCACATTTCTTTTGTCAACCTTTCACATACTATGCTAAATGGAAGACTAGCAGAAAATCCTTTGAGCAATTACAATAATAGGATAATAATAATAATTGTGGTTCCTTGAGCATATATTGAGTCTGCAAGACAAAAATGAGATCCAGCATAATATTGCACCTTTGAGAAGGTGTGGATATCCCCTGTCAGCATCATCCCCTTGAGAAACTTCTCTCCAGTTCCTCAGCTTCTTGCTCCCTTTGCTTTGGTGTGGCCAAACAGGGCTGTACTGCCACCTTCCCCTTCACATCTGTGAGCTATTGATTGCACGAGTTATTGAGGGGAATGTGAATGAGAGAAATCAGCAGCAGGGGAAAGGGTTTTCCGGCGTGTTGTTATAATGGGCAGGAGAGTGGTAAAGGGTAAAGTGTCTCTTCAGTCCAGAGGGAGCACGCCTACATGAGGTATTTTCCTTTCTTCACTGCACAGCATGTAGATCTTGATAGCATTAGTGAGAATTAAATTTGTGCAACCAGAATTGCAGCACACAAGTGTAGCTTTAAGCCTTTTGCTTCCTTAAACTGTGCATTAAGGTGATGCACTTACCTTCTTTTCCAGTCCCGTCTGTGAAAGTATTGTCTGCACACCGTCAGAACTAAGTGAACAGCTTCCATCTACTGTAATAAAATAATTTGGGGCCTTTTCTTGGCCCCCAAAAAGTGTTCCATACTTAATTAAAATTATGAAGTTCAATGTGAACCTTTCAAAAAGTTGTACCTATTGTTAGCACTGTGATGATGATAAGTTCCTTAAGGATGTGTGTGACCATAATATTTTTTTTCCACTGACACAAAAATAGCAAAGTAATTAAAAATCCTAGTTGATTTTTTTTTTCTTTTTGGTGGTGCAGCTTGTAGCTTTCCACGTTTACCTTAAGAATACAGAAAAACTACAGCTTTTAGTGGGAGCCTGTCCTTTTTTCTCATCTTTCTCAGTAGGTCCAAACAGAGATGGAAGCATCCAAAACCTGCCAGAAGACAATAGACAATAATATAGCAGGCTGTCTCCTGCATCCATGCCAGGGGTAACTGAGTAAGTTGCACCTGAGTTAACTGATGTAGCTACTTCAACACTCAACATCAAGAAAACAAAGAATTTCTCAGACTTCCTAAAAGACAGGATATGCCACACTTCTGTCTCTTTGCACAGCTAGTTGCAACCCAAAGTAGCCCAAAGTAGCAGTGTCTGCCAGGAGAACCTGAATGTGGTTGTTCCCAGCTTTGTACTGCCAATCCCTGTGTGAAGTTGGCAGCCAGCTGTTCTACAAGAAGCCAGATGTCAGAAATTATCCTGTAATAATTCTGACCCTTTAGAATTTAGAATTTTAGGATAGTGTCTTAGGCTGAGCTACAGAGGTAGAAATGAATAGGTTTCTTAGTAGTTTTCTTCAACATGTAAGCACAGAAAATTTACAGAAGACTTGAACACTTCTAAAACTCTCTGTCTGGACTTCATGGAACATACAAAGACAAGGAGGTGTTCTGAGACAACCAACACGACTTCAGCAAGTGGAAATCATGCCTGACCAATCTGGTGGCCTTCTACAATGGAGTGACTACATTAGTTGACAAGGGAAGACCGACCGGTGTCATCTACCTGAACTTCTGTGAGGGCATGATCATGATCCCACACAACATCCTGATCTCTGAATTGGAGATATATGGATTTGAAGGGTGCACTGTTTCAATGAATAAGGGATTGGCTGGATGGCTGCACCCAGAAAGTCACATTCAATGGCTCTACGTCCAGCTGGATAAGTGGTGTCCCTCAGGGGTCTTTATTGGAATCAGTGGTATTTAATATCTTTGTAAATGGTATAGGTGGTGGGAGATCGAGTACAACCTCAGCAAGTTTGCAGATGACACCAAGCTGAGTGGTGCAGTTGATATAAGAGAGGGAAGGGATGCCGTCCAAAGGAACCTGGACAAGCTTGAGAAGTGGGCCCATGTGAGCCTAATGAGGTTCATCAAGTCCAAATGCAAGGTGCTGCACCTGGGCCAGGGCAACCCCAGACATTGGTGGGAGGTGATTGTGCCCCTCTGCTCTGTCCTTGTGAGGCCCCACTTGGAGTGCTGCATCCAGGTCTGGGGCTCCCAGCACAAGAAAGATGTGGACTTGTTAGAATGGGTCCAGAGGAGGGTCACAAGGAATATTAGAGGGCTGCAGCACCTCTCCTATGAAGAAAGGCTGAGTGAGCTGGGGCTGTTCAGCATGGAGAAGAGAAAGCTCTGGGATGACTTCACTGCAGCCTTTCAGTTCTTAAGGGGGGCTTACAAAAACGATAGCAACTTTTTACATGGACAGATAACGATTGGACAAAGGGGAACGCTTTTAAACTAAAAGAGGGGAGATTTACTTTCCTCCCTAATATCTAAAAGATATTTGAAACATTGGAAACATGACATTGGAAACATGGATGAGATTTAATTTGCTTGGACAGAGTTATTGTTCATTTCTACTTGAAACTGTTGCCCAAAAGTCTGGGTAAATGTGTATGTGTTTAGCTGTTTCTCTCTGCATTCCTTTTTATACTTCATTCAGCTAGTTCAGTGATCCAAATACTAAATCTAGCACTCAGACAGTTTTTGGATTTATGGCAGTCCCCAAAGGACTTTGACTTACAATTATTCATATAGGTAGTTTTTAAAATTTATGACAGAAATAATAACTCTGTGATGGTATTCTTCCTTTTGCTTATTTAGAAAAAAAAAAAAAAAAAAAAAAAAAAAAAAAAAAAAAAAAGCAACTGGAAATTCCTGGGGCAGAGCTCTAACTTAAGGCTTTGCTTCCTCTCAGAGTGCATGGAAGCCAGAGAAATTTCAGACTTCAGAAAAATTCTAGAATTATCAGATAGAAAACCAAAGTTTAATTTCACCCAGAAGAGCTAGTAGTATATGCAGCTGTATTTTAGAGGCTCTACTTAACTCTTTCTTCTTAGTTATTGTTTTCTGCTGTTCAGTATAGAAGTATTTTCTGAGTTGCCCCTGCCCTGTTCTGCATTCTTGCAGGATGAGGGCAATTTTGAGCAGTTTGCTCAAAAACTATCTGCTCTACATCCCAGGAGGTCAGAGCAGGTCTCCTGGGGCAGAGGCAGTAATCCTGAAAAAAGAGGATGGGGAGCTGGAGGCAAGTGGAGCCACATCTTAGAGAAACACTGCCATTGTGTTGCAAGAATGAACTTCCCAACAGCACTGTTCAATCATAACTGATACCAGGGATTAATTAATTTCATATATATATATATCTTCACATCTCCAATTGGTGTTTTCCATGCTCCTAGTGGAAGTGTAATATTTTTCTGGTACCCACAGATTGGGATAAGGACATGGACCAGAAGTGGGCAAGGAGATACTATATTTCCTGGGCAGGAATGGGAAGTGAAAACTGGGTTTATTCTGTACTCTTCCATAGGGAGAACAGAAATAAGAGCCTTTCCTCAGACTGAGTTCGTGTTTTAACTGAAACTACATGAAAGTTAAGTGTTTTTATCCTAAGGACCAAGAAAAAATTAGGCGTAAACCTATGGTATCAAAAGGCTTTCTCATAAGGGGAAAAGGTACTGTAGACAATCGTTGTTTTAATTTGTGACTAAGATAATCTTTATTCAAATAGAAAAGCTGTGACATGAAGGAAAGAGCTTCGCGGAGGGGCAGAAAATGTCATTAAATTAGTCTCCTTCTAACACGCATGTCTTTGTAAGCTAGGTGATATAATTGTGTGTTAACAGGATGAATGGTCTACAGGTATACTTGGGATGGTGTCTTTGCAGTGGTTTGGATTGGTTTTATTTTAATTTTTATTTTATTTTATTTTATTTTATTTTATTTTATTTTATTTTATTTTATTTTATTTTATTTTATTTTATTTTACTTTACTTTACTTTACTTTATTTTACTTTACTTTATTATTTTTCTCCTTATGTTCAAAACCAAGAACCAAGAAGCTCCTGTATATATCTTTTTTAAAAAGATAGGAATGAAAAATGAGTGAATGTGGGCAAAGCTGCCAGGGGCTTGGGGCCAGGAATAAGTACTGCCACTCTCCTGCAGGCATCCTTGCAGGGATACCCTTGCGGGCATCCAGAAGCTGGGCAACAATGTTGGGGTCATCAGCTGTTCCCAAACAGAGGTGGTAGCCTGCAGACACTGGTTATCAACCTCAGTCTTGCTGCAGCAAGCACTGTCATTACAGAATCACACAGAATCACAGAATCACAGAATTTTCTAGGTTGGAAGAGACCTCAAGGTCATCGAGTCCAACCTCCAACCTAACGCTAACAGCCCTCCACTAAACCATATCCCTAAGCTCTACATCTAAGCGTCTTTTGAAGACTTCCAGGGATGGTGACTCCACCACTTTCCTGGGCAGCCTGTTCCAGTGCCTCACAACCCTTTCAGTGAAGAAGTTCTTCCCAACATCTAACCTAAAACTCCCCTGGCTCAACTTAAGCCCATTCCCCCTCGTCCTGTCACCAGGCACGTGGGAGAACAGCGGCTCACCCCCACCTTGCTACAGCCTCCCTTGAGGTACCTAAAAAGAGCGATAAGGTCACCCCTGAGCCTCCTCTTCTCCAGGCTGAACAAGCCCAGCTCCCTCAGCCGCTCCTCGTAGGACTTGTTCTCCAGGCCCCTCACCAGCTTCGTCGCCCTTCTCTGCACCCGCTCAAGCACCTCCATGTCCTTCTTGTAGCGAGGGGCCCAAAACTGAACACAGTACTCGAGGTGCGGCCTCACCAGAGCTGAGTACAGGGGGACGATCACCTCCCTAGCCCTGCTGGTCACTCTGTTCCTGATACAAGCCAGGATGCCGTTGGCCTTCTTGGCCACCTGAGCACACTGCTGGCTCATATCCAGCCGACTATCCACCATCACTCCCAGGTCCTTCTCTGCCTGGCAGCTTTCCAACCATTCCTCTCCCAGCCTGTAGCTCTGCTTGGGGTTATTGCGCCCCAGGTGCAGGACCCGGCACTTGGCCTTGTTAAACTTCATGCAGTTGACCTCAGCCCATCGGTGCAGCCTATCCAGATCCTCCTGCAGAGCTTTCCTACCCTCAAGCAGATCGACACACGCACCTAACTTGGTGTCATCTGCGAACTTCCTGAGGGTGCACTCGATGCCCTCGTCCAGATCATCGATGAAGATATTAAAGAGGACTGGCCCCAGCACCGAGCCCTGGGGGACGCCACTAGTGACTGGCCTCCAACTGGACTTGGCTCCATTTACCACGACACTTTGGGCCCGGCTATCCAGCCAGTTTCTAACCCAACGAAGCGTGCTCCAGTCCAAGCCAAGAGCAGCCAGTTTCTTGAGGAGAATGCTGTGGGAGACGGTGTCAAAAGCCTTGCTGAAGTCAAGGTAGACCACATCCACAGCCTTTCCCTCATCCACCCAGCGCATCACTCTGTCATAGAAGGAGATCAGGTTCGTCAGGCATGACCTGCCTTTCATAAAGCCATGCTGACTGGGCCTGATCGCCTGCTTCCCCTGCAAGTGCTGCATGATGACTCTCAGGAGGATCTGCTCCATGAGCTTTCCTGGCACCGAGGTCAAACTGACAGGCCTGTAGTTTCCCGGGTCCGCCCTCCGGCCCTTCTTGTAGATGGGCGTCACGTTTGCTAGCCGCCAGTCGATTGGGACCTCCCCCGATAGCCAGGACTGTTGATAAATGATGGACAGTGGCTTGGCCAGCTCCTCTGCCAGTTCCCTCAGTACCCTTGGGTGGATCCCATCCGGCCCCATCGACTTGTGCACATCTAAGTGCCGTAGCAGGTCACCAACCAGTTCTTCATGGATAATGAGGGCCACATCCTGCTCCCCATCCCCTTCCACCAGCTCAGGGTACTGAGTATCCAGAGAACATCCGGTATTGCCGCTAAAGACTGAGGCAAAGAAGGCATTGAGCACCTCCGCCTTTTCCTCATCTCTTGTAACTAAGTTTCCCCTCGCATCCAGTAAAGGATGGAGATTCTCCTTAGTCCTCCTTTTTGTGTTGATGTATTTATAGAAACGTTTTTTGTTATCTTTAACGGCAGTAGCCAGATTGAGCTCCAGATGAGCTTTGGCCTTCCTAATTTTGTCCCTGCACAGCCTCGCTACTTCTTTAAAGTCCTCCTTAGTGGCCTGCCCACTTTTCCAAAGCTTATAAACCCTCTTTTTCCTCCTAAGATCAAGCCACAATTCTCTGTTGAGCCAGGCCGGTCTTCTTTTAATAGCACAGTAACTACAAAGGTGAATAATCAGTGACTCCAAAAATAGGTGATTTCAGAGGGAAACTCTCAGGCATTTTAATAGGCCAAATAGCCAGTGCTTGTTTGAATGCCTTGATATTATGTGTGTGTGTTTTTGTTTTCTTTTATTTTCTTTTTCACTCTTTAGGCTTAATACATTGTGATCATGTCTTTAAGATCATGTCTGCTAAGCGTATCTAGCAAGACTTCTTGAAATGCTGCCAGAAGACCTGGAGAGATGCATACCTTGCTTTTAACACAGAGCGACAGCTTTGCATCACACATTGTGCCACTGCTTAACGAGGAATGTAAATACCAGGGTGTAATTATCAAGTATATTTATAATTCATTAATAGGAGGCAGACAAATTGACTAGGCTAGCTTTGCAGTGGAAAAAAAAAAAAGGGGGGGGGGAAAGAAAAGAAAAGAAAAATGAAAGCTGGTGCGCAGATAATAGATACTGGAGCAGAATGTGTGGAATTTTTCTTTCCTCCATTTTGCTTTGCTGCAGCTATTTGTGTGAACCCTCTAAGTTGTTCCAGGAAGAAGGGCCACAAATAGGACATCCATCAGTGTGATGTGAATTCTGAAAGTGAGCTTTAAATGCAAGGTGAGCCGCTGAATACAAAACATCAAGGAGCAGCCCTAATATCTTGGTATATTCTATATTAATTATTTCTCATTATTTAACAGCCCCCATTCAAACTTTGCATATATTGAATAAAAAATTTTTTAAAAATATTTTTGAAGTGTGTCCTTTCCAGTTGTTCTTGAATATATAATAAGTTTAACTGATTTCTTGATAAATACTCCAGGCAGTGTTTATCAGCTTGGGTGATACAGATGATATGTCATTGATTTAATGACATAAAGCCATATTTAGATTGTGAACTTTGCAGTCAGTCTTTCTCTTATAAACATGTAATCACCTACTCTAACAATTATTTTTCAGGGTAAATTAAAAACAGCATGTGACAAAGGTAATGTATACACCACATGTCACATACTCAGCTGTAACTTGAGTCTAGATAACAGAATGCACTGTTGCCTAACCATCAGGCTGTCTTTAGAGGAGTAATCAGCTATAAGAAAATGATGAGTACCCAATTTTATATCATTAGAGATAATTATTATAACTGCGAACGCTTTTAAACTAAAGGTGAATAAATGGCACCTGTGCAATATATATGTCCACAATTTGAAATAGTAATTTAAATGAAAGATGTAGTGGGAGATAGAAAATAGGAATTCTCAGTTTGTACATAACATCCTGTTGTCTTAGGCAGGTGTCTTAGGACACTTGCAGAGAAATATCACTTAATACAATGTGCTGATTGTGCACAGGCTTAGTGGTGGATATGTGTTACGGTGCTCCTCAGCGTGGTGGTCTTTGACCATCTGGATCAGGGCTTTGCCAAGAGGCTGCCTGATTCCTCCAGCCACTGTGTCAGGGCATTGCAAGGGTCTCAGAGAGCTCAAGAAGCCTCCCAGGTCCACTAGGTTACTCGCTTTTTGTTTGGCAGGGAACATAATCTGTGTGGAAAGGGGTCTTTTTTAAGTGAAAAAGATACATATTTTAAAAAGTCCAAAAACTTACAGGAGACTGTTTCACACTGGAAGCTGGACACCCCATTGCCTGATATGAAAAAACACGCTTATAAAAATATGTTCAGAAACATTGTTTATTTTTTGCTTCAGAGCTGATATTTTTTCCCAAAAAACAGAGCTTGTGGACACAAGCCACTGTGTGTGGCTAACACAGGGACAGGGGAAAGAAATTGCTTATTCTTGCCACCAGGCAAAGCTCAGCAGCTGGCGGCTATGAGGAGAGCTCCCCATTGTCACTGCCATAGGAAACGGCAGCAACCTGGGCTATTTTCTACTGACCAGGCATTTGGGACCTGACTTTCAGCAGTGGTGTGCTGAAGACAACTGCTGTGGCAGCAGTAGGAAAGCTAAAGGGAGATGCGGTTGCTCACTTCACTGAGAAGGGCTCCATTTGTCTCACAGTTGTGTCAGCATCTGTAAAGGCAGTTTATTCTGTCTGGAGAAAAAAGCCAGAAAGGTTTCTGCTAGAGCCCATACGTGGGCTTTGCCAATTATGGAATCAATAATTATGTGAAGCGACTTTAACCATCAACTTCTGTTTCAATATCAATTTATAAAATGAAAAGAATCAGCTAAAGCTACTGCCTTTTACAGTTTCTAAGACAGCTGGAAACTTCAGAAATATTCAGTGCCCAGCTATATGCGCTGTATGTTCAATAGCATCTCCTAGGTGCATAAGTGTGGCAGAGTATTAAATTTGAGTTCAGTTACCAACAGTTTGGTCAAAGACAGAAATTTCATTTTCCCTCGATGTTCTTGCCAGTAACAATCTGTTATTTTAATAACTGTCAATACACAAAAAGTTGAAGAAAAGGAAATCAATGGTGTAAACTGCTCAGTGGCAAGAATTATTTCAGGGTACGTTTATATTCTCTGCTTCCAGTTGTTTAAGGGGGCACTTTTGTACTTCAGAAATAAGTTATTCAGTATCAATGAAAAGTGTACTGGACAGTCAAGCTGAAAGTGAAAACAAGTATTGCTTTATGATCCATCCCATGTGCATTTCGTGATTCTGCTTTTAAAATAAGGTATGGACAATAATGTTCTTTGAGGTCCATCTCAGAGAATGTTTCAATGTTTCTTTGGTGGTTGTTTGCTTTTGTTTTGTTTTGTTTTGTTTTTCACAAAAAAAAAAAAAAAAAAAAAAAAAAAAAAAAGTTTAACTCAAAGTCATTGCAGTTATGTGTATCTGTAGAGTTAAGCATACTTTTAAATGCTTAGCTGAACAAGACATTCAAAGCATTCCAGTGTTCTTTGGGAAGAAGCAGAAATATTATACAAATGGGGAAAGAAAAGTGAAGTATTTGCTTGAGGCCAAGGAATGAGTTACCAGCAGGATTAGAAAGAACTAAATTCTCTGATGAGCTTCTTGACAGAGGGAGCACAACTTCACAGCTATTTACATATCTAGATATCATTTATATATATCTAGATACAGGTGTAAGAAATTCATGATTTTTTTTTTTTTATTGTTGTCTTTATTCTCCAAAAGTGCTCTGTCAGAAAAATAGGAGTTTGTTTGTTGTTTTTCTTTTTTTAAAAAAGAAAAAATAAAGTATTATGGGACAATGTATTACTAGCATGAAAATAAACAGAAATTTATGCATATTTTCTTGCTTGTGTCTTATAGTGTTGTCATGAGTAAGTTTATAGCCTTAGCAATATGTTTCATTTTCCCTGGTACCATTAAAGCCATCGTTTAATTTTAGTGTGTAATGTATAATTGCCTGTTGGTTTATCATCAACTTTAAGATGGTATTTCCTGCAGCATGGAGTACACTTTTTCCCAGCAAAAAAAATTATTCTCTGAATGTAAAGGACAAGAACAGCTGCCGAGCTATTGTTCTATTATTCTACTTTTAATTTTAGATTTAATAATTTATTAAATGCGTAGCATAAACATCTCACACATTACTCTTTGCCTGAAAAGACTTTCTGAAACAAAAAACTCTGTTAACCTTCCCATTCATTTCTATGGGTGCTCCACTGTAGTGTTAATTATGTCTCCACCAATCTCCGTGTTTCTTTGCAGAGATAAACTGGATTATATGACCTTTTAAGGGATCCTTGAAAGGTCTCTTGTGACACTAGTTTGTATAATAATAATAAGGAAGCATGTTAAGGAAAAAATATATGCATGTTGACTTTTTAGTAACAATAAAATATGGAAACAATTGATTATCTTTTCCAGAGGGTGGGATAAACTTTCAAAATTTTGGAAATACTGGTGTAAATTAAAGACACTTATTCCAAGATCTTATTTTTTATACATTTTTGCCATGTTTCCCCAACAGTGCTTGCATGTAACAAGTTTAAAACAAGCAGATAGGTTTGTTACATGGTGAGTGGTGGATCTATAGGACTCTGCTGAAGACAACTGTGGACACAAAAAGTTTGCACAGATTCAAGCAGAGATTAGCTGTGTTCTTAGGAAAGAGTCTGGTCATGTTGGCAATCCAACATCCTTGGAGATGTGTGATTGGAGAGACTGATCCCTGAGCATGGTTTCCTGGAAGCAGGGAAGACCAGGAGAGCACCACTGGTGGTGGTCAGTGTGGGTCTTATGCAGGTGTGAATGACGGTGCAAGGCATGAAAATGGGAGAGGCTCAGGCTCTGTGGGGCAATTATTTGTTCAGTGCACATGCCAGAGCAAATGAAAGCCTCACAGGTATATCCAGAGAAGAATGTATCCTCTCTATGCATAAACATCAAAGGATCTGTGGGGTTACTGATTAGGAACTGCAGCTTCTTTTACTTAAGGAAGGCATGGATAATTAATGATTTTGCGTTCTGATTAGAAAATTAACATTGCTAATGCTGCTAGTAGATAACTGAATTTTGGTATTATAAAAGCCTTTTGAAATGCAATTTGACAGAGCATATATCAGATTAAATTGGATTGATTATGGGAGTTTTGAAGTTGTTGATTTCTTTGAGAGCTCTGTTAACGAAGCATTATATTGTAACAGAACCCATTAATAGCACTGGTCTACTTAGCTAACAGCCCATTAGCTTCAACCGGTAATAAGTACATATGCAAGCTGCCACAGGAGGCAAGGTGGGACAAGGTGTTCCACCAGGTCCGCCGCAGATCTTACAGAACAGTGACAATATCATGGTGCTGGGGTGATCAATTTTCAGTATAAACATGGGCTGGTTATCTTGTGTCCCACAGACTGCTCTCAGGAAACAAAACCACAGTTTTGCTCTCAAACCTGCACTATTGCACTAGTGGACTGTTGCAAAAATACCATGGGGCAAGATGGTACAGCGACAATATTCTGTCTATTCAAGGAACCAGTGAAAAGGATCGGTTCTGTGCCCTTCCCAAAATGGCAGTGAGATACTTGCCCCCGAGTAGTTTTCCTCAGTTTCTTTTGGCTGATGTGCTTTTTTCCCTAATACTCAAAGCAGCTTCACTGTACTTTGGGGTACCATGAAAGAAACAAAAATATGCCTTAAATTAACCTCAAAACTAGGAGTAACTAGAGGCTTTAGCTACACACCCAAAGTTCTTTTCAATTCTTTTACAAACTTCCCTGCTTTGAATCTTGCCCAAAACCTTATCATCTTACATATTCAAACTTTGGAGAGAAAAAGCCTTGGTGTCCCACTTCTGAACATTAGTGCAGCATCCGTGGAGTTCTTTGCCACCTTCCTATATATTACTCTAAGGGACCCATCTATGTCAATGGGCAATGCTGAGGTACGACTCAAGAATATCGTCCAAAGTCCAACAGTGCACAGATACTACCAAGAGTCTTTCATCTTCTCAGCTTTTGATTCTAGTGATGATGAAGGAAAAGATATTTGCTCAGCTGGCAGCTGAAAACTGCACTTTTTAAGGTCAGGAAGATAGGAGGACAAAAAACAGTAAAACCCATATTGCTATCTTTTGTTCCTTTTTGCAGTGAAATTGCCCCTTAATTCTGATTTTTCCAAGTCTATGGTTACCTACCACGGTGTTCTGGAGCTCCAAAAAAGAAGCAGTCTGCAGAGGAAACTACTAATTGGGGAAATGCATGATACCACAGTTCTTTTGCTATTCTTGCATGCATGGTGTGCTTCATTATGCCTAGAAGATAAAACACAGAAAATATTTTATTCTGTAAGATTTTTGGAGGTGGCAGAAAGATTGGAAATGTGAGAAAATAATGCGCTTTCCTGAGATTTCTTGTCAGTCACCGAAGCATTGCTGCTTGATCTTGTCTGTAGAAGGCAAAATCTGGGCTCTGTGAGGTTAATAGGTCTGAGAGCAATAACCCAAGTAAACCTAAATGCACCTGTCAACGACTGATAAGAGCATGGGTCTGTCAGCTGCTTTTATTGAAAGAATCTGCATTTCTGTAGTTCCGGAATTGTGTCAGCCCAATTTCCTCTCTATTTTATTACTTTTCAGTAACAAAAAATTCCTAGGAAGGTCTCATGCGTTGCATCCCCAGAACATAATTCAAATTATTGGACACCGGAACTGCACTTACAGTCCTGGAACATTAAAATTCCGCCTGCATTGCAGGAGCCAGGGTACTCAATAGCGAATATTAAAGGCGGGGAAAAACAACCAAACAAAAAAAAAAAAGCCCCAAAAGAAAAAAGCATATTAGGTCTTTTATTTAAGACCAATTCTAAAAATTCTAAAATTAAATTCTCTGCCATATTCTCTGCCATAGACCAATTTTATTTTTTTTCCCCAATGAAAATAGGTTTGCATGGTAAGAATTATACTGAGATCATTGGCCTTCATTGGAATTGGAATTTCTTTTAGCAAGAGTTCATTTTCAGTAGTTTGTTTTTTGTTTTGCAATGTATTCTCCACACCGAAAGTTTGTCTTATGGAGCAGGACATAGAATCAAGTAACATTGTAATTTTTCTTAAAGGAAAATATTTCAAAAAAAAAAATCAAAACAGATTTCTCAGTTGGGAAGCTGATTTTTATTTATTTATTTATTTATTTATTTATTTATTAAACAGTGCCTGTATGGGGTGATCATTCCTTGGCGAACTTTACAATTTCAGTCAGGTTGTAGTGGTTTCTGGAGCCAATGTGTATGTCTGTGCTATGATATTCCACCAGTTTATCAATCTTTCATGACTTTGCCTAATTCCTTTATGAATTTACACATCCTGAAATCCACAGCATCCTGTGGGGAAATGTGCCATTTGTTCCCTACAGTGTACTTGCTTCTTTGAGCTATCAGATCAGTGGGAAGGAAGCAATCCTTCAGGTACTGGCAGTTGCTTTTCCAAAATATATACAGAAAGCTGCATCAAGCTGACTAATTAAAATAGAGAAAAAAAAAAAAAATTAAATATCATTTAGCCAAACATACAGATTTGTTGACATTGAAACATGTTGTTAATCCATTTAGGCTTTGTGAATATGTTTGGCAGCTTGTTCTCTCTCTGTCTTTCTTTCTCTCTTTCCTTAGGACTCATTATACATGTAGTCAAATATATATGCTTAAATTGATATATTTTCATACCAACTCCCAGTTTTAGTATTTGATATTTTTGTTTTGAAACCTACTTTAAATTCAGTGTAAAACTCCAAACTCCCAAAATTTACTGAAACCCAAAAGGAGATTTTTTATTTTTTACATTCAGATATGTTTCTATTTCATTGTCCAATGGCAAAAAGAAAAAGATTTCATCTCCATCAAGAGTAGATGTTAATTTTATTTTCAGAATCACAAGCAAACTGAAAAATAAGTTATTCAGAGAGTTCTTCTCCCTCATCTTCAGAACAGGCATATGAAGTTTAATTTTCTTTCCGAAGTCTCAAATTACAACTTTTATATCGCAGTACCCATTTGTATACTCTTGCAAATAATTTCAAAATATGTAAAACTGCCTACAGGATATTGAATAATTCAACCAGTAGCATCACAAGACTGGGTCATAATGAATTACAAAAATATAGAGGTAACTGTTAACAATTACCCAGCTATGGACTTGTTAAAGCATTCTCTGCTTATGACTGCTGTGTCAATGAAAATCCAAACTGAAATCTAGCTCTTAAGCACGTTCTAGATTTGTCAGAGTCCTTTGAAAAGTTGGGTTTTGATTATAAAGAAGATCAAGATGTCAGAGTAAAGCCACATGCAATATCTGTGACTTCTTTTCCTGCAACTACCAGAATACAATTTTGAAACGTAGGAACTGTTTGCAGACCACCTTTTGGAAACTGTATTTTTACAATAAGTAAGCCCAGACCAATTTAAAAGGAAATTACAATGTCTGTGTGAATGATCAAAAATGCAAATGATTTAGTAAGTGGCCACAGTATTTTATGCTATGTCAATGAAGCAAGAAAACAGAGTGAGCAGGGCAGCTCTGAAATGTAAATTTCAGGAATGCTACAGGTAGCTGTTCTCTACCAGAGTCATTAGGACTCTGCTTTCCTTGAAAAAGAGTGAAAATCCCTTTGCTTGCTTTAACCTCTACTTTATAGAACACTTAGCAAAGAGCAAGAAAGAATCCTGATGACAGACAGTGTAATTAGATAATTTGGATTTTATTTTCCCTATAGTTTATTCCACTCTGTATTTTATCACCATCTGCCTAATTAGGAAGATACCCATGGTAGGTGAGAAAATTGCTTGGATACTGGGAGCTTCTTATTGGCTTTTAGAAGAAGCAGAAAACAAGTGGAATGAACTAAAGTTCATATTCAGTGCTAAATAGCAACCTAATTAATGTTTGACAGTAATCCTTTATGTTGTAAAAGCCATTAAAAAAAATGTGCCAGACTAAATGATAAACCAGGGGAGAGAACTTGTGCCAATGTATGCTAGTACAAAGACAGGGCTCAGTCTTAAATTTTAAAAGTGGTATAAGAAAATTGACTGGAATGTGCAATTTTAAATCTTTTTTTTTTTTTAATTTTTATTATCATTATTATTATTTTCCTCTTTTATTTTTATTCTTTCCTCATTACCACACAGGATGCTTCAAAAGCAAAAAGAAGGGGTTTGTTTGTTTGTTTGTTTTTCATTTGTTTGTTTTGTTTTTCCATATTGGACTGGCTTCTGGATGCACAGACAGGGTCTGAGCATGATTTTACATCAATATTCTCAGTAAAATTAGACAGATGTATTAGTAATCTTGCTCCAGTCTGTGTGCTGACAAGCAGTGCATGAGTAATGAAGAGGTCTTTCCAATGTGACCCCACTGCAGAGCACTAATGAACAGGGATGTACATTATTAGTTGATAGTACATACCAGAATTAAAGCAAAGAAATGCAATATAAGGTGCTGCTTATATATATAACGTTCTAGCTAGTTTACTTAAGGAACAGTAAAGAAACAGGGCTTCTGTGCTGTGTCTGCCTAGCTAACATTTCCCTTGTTTTTTTAAGGAATTAATGCTTTTTCAAGAAAATTGTAGAAAGCTTCAAAAAATTATTGTTCCTAGCCTTTCAGTCAAAAAGGCAGACGTATGACCTGTAAAAATATTTCCATTTAAATTAGAGTTTGGATGAACAGATAAATGCTTGAAAAGTGAACTGTCATGCTCTGTTAAAGGTAATGAACATTTCACCTAGAAATGCAAATCCATTTACATTTTAGGTTTTGCTATCCACTGCTACCTTAGAAATAATAGTCAAACAAATAAACTGCTTTCTCACTTTTCTAACACACACCAGCAAACCTTATATTTTGCTTCCTTTTTTTGCAATTTGGTGATAATGCATATGTGATGGTACCCATTTTTGCATATTTTAGACCACAAATTAACCCTTCTACTTTGAAATCACAATCTGTTCCACAGCAAGAGAGAAGAAAAGAAATAATAGGATAAAATTTCAGCTCAGGAACACTGCAATCCATAGGCTGTCATTCTAGTAAGACGACAGTCATGGAAGTTGTCACAGACCCGTGAATTCAAATCATAATAGCACTTGCAGGGCAAGCAGGCGATCAGGCCCAGTCAGCATGGCTTTATGAAAGGCAGGTCCTGCTTGACGAACCTGATCTCCTTCTTTGACAAAGTGATGCGCTGGGTGGATGAGGGAAAGGCTGTGGATGTGGTCTACCTTGACTTCAGCAAGGCTTTTGACACCGTCTCCCACAGCATTCTCCTCAAGAAACTGGCTGCCCTAGGCTTGGACTGGCACACGCTTCGTTGGGTTAGAAACTGGCTGGATAGCCGGGCCCAAAGAGTCGTGGTGAATGGAGCCAAGTCCAGTTGGAGGCCAGTCACTAGTGGCGTCCCCCAGGGCTCGGTGCTGGGGCCAGTCCTCTTTAATATCTTCATCGATGATCTGGACGAGGGCATTGAGTGCACCCTCAGTAAGTTTGCAGATGACACCAAGTTAGGTGCGTGTGTCGATCTGCTTGAGGGTAGGAAAGCTCTGCAGGAGGATCTGGATAGGCTGCACCGATGGGCTAAGGTCAACTGCATGAAGTTCAACAAGGCCAAGTGCCGGGTCCTGCACCTGGGGCGCAATAACCCCAAGCAGAGCTACAGGCTGGGAGAGGAATGGTTGGAGAGCTGCCAGGCAGAGAAGGACCTGGGAGTGATGGTGGATAGTCGGCTGACTATGAGCCAGCAGTGTGCTCAGGTGGCCAAGAAGGCCAACGGCATCCTGGCTTGTATCAGGAACAGTGTGACCAGCAGGGCTAGGGAGGTGATCGTCCCCCTGTACTCAGCTCTGGTGAGGCCGCACCTTGAGTACTGTGTTCAGTTTTGGGCCCCTCGCTACAAGAAGGACATGGAGGTGCTTGAGCGGGTGCAGAGAAGGGCGACGAAGCTGGTGAGGGGCCTGGAGAACAAGTCCTACGAGGAGCGGCTGAGGGAGCTGGGCTTGTTCAGCCTGGAGAAGAGGAGGCTCAGGGGCGACCTTATCGCTCTCTATAGGTACCTCAAGGGAGGCTGTAGCGAGGTTGGGGGTTGGTCTGTTCTCCCACGTGCCTGGTGACAGGACGAGGGGGAATGGGCTTAAGTTGAGCCAGGGGAGTTTTAGGTTAGATGTTAGGAAGAACTTCTTCACTGAAAGGGTTGTGAGGCATTGGAACAGGCTGCCCAGGGAAGTGGTGGAGTCACCATCCCTGGAAGTCTTCAAAAGACGTTTAGATGTAGAGCTTAGGGATATGGTTTAGTGGGGACTGCTAGCGTTAGGTCAGAGGTTGGACTCAATGATCTTGAGGTCTCTTCCAACCTAGAAATTCTGTGTGATTCTGTGTGATCTTTCCACTTCAGCAGTACCAACATGGACATTTAGGTCAGCATTGCTAACATCCACAACACAGCCATGGACAGAGGCAGATGGAATCACAGAGTCATCTTGGTTGGAAAAGACCTTCAAGATCATAAAGTTCAACCACCAACCTCCCCTACCAAGTTCCATCACTAAACCATGTTCCGTAAGGCCATGTCTACACATCTATCAAATACCTTCAGGGATGGGGACTCCACCACATCCCTGGGCAGCCACCTGTTCCAATGCTTGACCACCTTCTCTGTGAAAAAATTCTTCTTCATATCTAATCTCAACCTCACCTGGTGCAACTTGATACTGTTGATACTCACCACCCACTAGAGACACAATCTTTTCTGGATAGAAGTGGGATGAATTTTCTGTTCCCGCAGACTTTCAGCTGCTTGTGCACATCTTTTCACTAGATGCTTATATGGAGAGTAATAGAAAAAAGAGAGGTATGATGAGCTGCATGTTGGATGTGATGTGTCAGGGTGCATAGTTGGTGCTGTGTTTGTTCAAGGAGTCTTTGTCCCTTGAACCAAAGGTATCTATAGAGGCTGCAAAGTATTTCATAAGCCATGCTATTGTGGACAAAAATTCTTCCCTCTCAATTTTAAATAAAATATAGATGAGAATCACAGTTTAAAGAATGTTGCTCACTGCTCTTTTGAACTGTCATCTTTATTCTAAACATTTCTTTGCCCCAAAACAACTGGAAGTTTTGGGGCAGTTCGGTTTACTTTTCTGGCTTAAATCCCCAGTGTTTATTATTTCATTTCCCAAAGATTCTCTCTAAAAGCATATTGCTTTCAGTAAATGCTGGCTTGGTAACTGGTTTAATCACCAAAATAAAGCTTTCCATCTTACTGTTTTATAGTTTTAGAGTTTTTTTTTTTTTCACATAAGTTAAATGTTTCATTAAGTCTTTCAAACAAATAATATTAAAAATCACTTCTTAAAATGAAGTGCTTTTTCATTCTAACAGAGCCATGTATGTGTAGGATAAGGAACACCTAGTTATTAACCAAGCGTGAAATCATCAATCAGTTTCAGTTGACCAGCTAATCTGAGGAAACATCTGGTCTGTGGTCTGCATGTCCCTCTGGAAGCCAAGAAAAACTGTTTGGAAGACAAGCCATCTTCCAAGTCCAATACAGTGTGATTTGTTTCATTGAAAATGATAGCACCATGATCCAATGGATTGCCTCAGAAGTGGTTATGCTCATGCTACACAGTTGTATGTAGAAGTAGGATGCTTGGTAGCACGGCAGGTTCAACTCTCATGCTCCCATTAAAAGAAGCCCATCAAAATGTCATTGCTTTCATTAAAAGTTAGCCCCTAATCTGTATCCTGAATACAGGACAGATGTGAAAATGATAGGAGAGGGAAGTAATTTGTTGTTGCTGTTCTGTTCAATTTGTTTAGTTTAGTTTCAATTAGATATATATATATTTTATTTTATTTTATTTTATTTTTTGCATATTTGCTATTATATTCTGGTGAGATTAGTACTGAGGAGAAGATCATTTCTGAATATGTTAAAGTTGTTACATTTATGAGAGGGATTATCTCATGTTGTTGCCAGTATTTTTAGGGGGTTGATTTGATGGTGTGAGAGTTCACTTCTAAAGAGATATTTCTGTGCAAATTTATCATGTACACAAGTGTGGTGAAGAGAATGGGAAAGATGTGGAAAAGTCACCAAGCCCAGAGAGACTGGTTACCTTTTTTCACCAGTTCTTTAGTGACCTTTCTGGGTTACATACCTCCCCATGTATTGGAGATCAGTTAAATCGGTGTCCTAAGTGGTGCACCTCTATTTCCAGAAGTACTGCTACAGGATTTTGCAAAGTGAATACATAAATTTTAGAGTACACAAATTTATTTGTTGACAAGTACTTTTATTGGGTTTAAATGGCAAGGTTTTAGTAGCCAGGAGTTATCAACAGAGACATAGTGGTGGCACACTGAGGTTTTGTCATGCTTGATAAATCAAGTAGAAGGTTTTCATAGACCTGGACCAGTACCCACCAGTACACTCCAAATTAAGCCATGAAGGGTAAATCTTGATCATATTCATTATATAGAGATTATAGAGATGCAGAAGAAGAATTTTGAGCGGAATAAACCTCATAGGAAAAAAAAAAAGAACTGAAGAAGCATGGTGCTGAACTGCAAACAGATGAACTGACAGCTCATCTGATCCCTGTGCAGAGGAGAGGCAGGAGCAAGGCACACAATGCCTGCATCCCATGACCCAGCCCAGCGCTGGACCCAGCACCACAGTGACTGTGGCTGCAGGGGGCTCCTGCATCTGTGCTGGCATCAGTGCTAAGCAGCCCGAGAAATCCAGAAAATTGTTTTGTACCTTGTCTGGGGCCTCTCTAGAAGGTGGTTGTCACACTGTATGAAAGCTTGTGTCCTTTTGATTAAAAATTATAATTTAAACCTTTAAAATATACATCACAATGTCTGTAGAGTATAACATTAACATGCTTGTACTTTGCCAGGTTGAGTGACAAGATAATATATATTTGAATAAAAAATGACAGTGGGGCTCCACCAGACCTGGAATTCAAGCGGCAATTACATGTTACTCTGTAGTCCTTGTACCACAAATTAATGAAGAGATAGACTATTAGCAAGGAAACCCACAGACAGAAAATACCATTTATATAAAGCAGTCATTAATAGGAAGTCAATATTTACCTTGCTGTAAATATTCAGTCTTTTCTTTTTTAAAAAAGTCAGACATGGGGACATGATAAATGTAATTTCTCTACAGTGTCATTTCTCTACTGTAACTGCAAACAGCTATCAAATAAATATATTGCCAAATGCTATTAGCACTTGTGCTTGCCACAGAAATTAGAAAACCTTGCATACAGTTCTTAAATGAGGGCAGCATAAGTAGCTCTGGGCAATAATTCAGACTGCCCGATCATGTCAGTTTTACAGGAGAATGTAACTAACAATAGCTCTCCAGTACCAGGAGTAGTGAGAGCAGCTTGCAGATGAAGGATGTGGAAATTCAGGTTTTGGTTCCTCTGGGCTGCCACCTCAAGTGGAAGCATCTTGCTATTTGTTGTTTTACATGTAGATAAAGGAAGCCATTGGAGGCAGCTAAGACTAGGCAACTTGGTCAGTATAATAATTAAGAATAAAGGGATTAATAAGTATATGAAAGTTTTGTGCATGTAGTGATAAATTTGCAAGAGCTTAGAGCTGGAGACTTTTGAAAGGGTTGGTTCCTTCAAGATGTGGGGTTAAAGACCATATGTGACAACATTAACCTTTGCAGGTGGCAGGAAACATGGTATCACCACTGAGTAATGCCAGGAGTTCACTGGTGAAGACAAGTCTTACCACAAAATTAAAAAAGAGGAGGGATTTAAAAATCAGAAAAACTGCTGAAGTGAATAAAACAATACGTTACTTGATGGTATTTAAGGAAAAAAAAATCACAGGTACTAGAACAGGGACAAAACCTTCCTAGCACACATTACAACAAATCGTTTTTATTCAGTGCTAAGTCAGAACTGCTTGGCTAAAAATATTTGTTTCCTCAGTTCACTAAAACACATGGTGGACTTGACAATAAAAACAGTAACAGTGATAAAAATAAATAACTGGATAATCAAAATAAATCACGTAAATTCATTATAGTACTGGAATGACAAACCTTCACTTAAGGTTGCCCTGCCAGTTTCAGTCATAAAATATTACTACAGGCAATTAATAATGCTTAAATGTCAGTCATGTTTTTATTCAGGCAATGTACATTGTAATAAACAGACTTAAATTAATATTACAATTAATTAATTTAAAATGTTCTGTGATTTGAAATGTCTTAGCATTTGTCCTGACTGGAGCTTACTTGTAAATTAGAATAAACTCTGAACAACCCTGAGTTTCCAGAGTGTGGAAATAAGTGTTGCTTGTTTTGTCCATAATACACACTTTCTTCCCCATGTAGTTAAAAGACATCTTAACTTCCAGTCCTTATGTTTAATATGCATAGTATATTCTTGAATGAAGAAATACATGTACGTGCTCTGTCTTGCTTGAAGATCATTTTATCACAGATAATTATCACAGAATTTTCTAGGTTGGAAGAGACCTCAAGATCATCGAGTCCAACCTCTGACCTAACGCTAACAGTCCCCACTAAACCATATCCCTAAGCTCTACATCTAAACGTCTTTTGAAGACACGTGGGAGAACAGGCCAACCCCCAACCTCGCTACAGCCTCCCTTGAGGTACCTATAGAGAGCGATAAGGTCGCCCCTGAGCCTCCTCTTCTCCAGGCTGAACAAGCCCAGCTCCCTCAGCCGCTCCTCGTAGGACTTGTTCTCCAGGCCCCTCACCAGCTTCGTCGCCCTTCTCTGCACCCGCTCAAGCACCTCCATGTCCTTCTTGTAGTGAGGGGCCCAAAACTGAACACAGTACTCGAGGTGCGGCCTCACCAGAGCTGAGTACAGGGGGACGATCACCTCCCTAGCCCTGCTGGTCACACTGTTCCTGATACAAGCCAGGATGCTGTTGGCCTTCTTGGCCACCTGAGCACACTGCTGGCTCATATTCAGCCGACTATCCACCATCACTCCCAGGTCCTTCTCTGCCTGGCAGCTCTCCAACCATTCCTCTCCCAGCCTGTAGCTCTGCTTGGGGTTATTGCGCCCCAGGTGCAGGACCCGGCACTTGGCCTTGTTGAACTTCATGCAGTTGACCTCAGCCCATCGGTGCAGCCTATCCAGATCCTCCTGCAGAGCTTTCCTACCCTCAAGCAGATCGACACATGCGCATAGCTTGATGTCATCTGCGAACTTACTGAGGGTGCACTCAATGCCCTCGTCCAGATCATCGATGAAGATATTAAAGAGGACCGGCCCCAGCACCGAGCCCTGGGGGACACCACTAGTGACTGGCCTCCAACTGGACTTGGCTCCATTCACCACGACTCTTTGGGCCCGGCTATCCAGCCAGTTTCTAACCCAACGAAGCGTGTGCCAGTCCAAGCCAAGAGCAGCCAGTTTCTTGAGGAGAATGCTGTGGGAGACGGTGTCAAAAGCCTTGCTGAAGTCAAGGTAGACCACATCCACAGCCTTTCCCTCATCCACCCAGCGCATCACTTTGTCATAGAAGGAGATCAGGTTCGTCAGGCATGACCTGCCTTTCATAAAGCCATGCTGACTGGGCCTGATCGCCTGCTTCCCCTGCAAGTGCTGCATGATGACTCTCAGGAGGATCTGCTCCATGAGCTTTCCTGGCACTGAGGTCAAAGTGACAGGCCTGTAGTTTCCCGGGTCCGCCCTCCGGCCCTTCTTGTAGATGGGCGTCACGTTTGCTAGCCGCCAGTCGATTGGGACCTCCCCCGATAGCCAGGACTGTTGATAAATGATGGATAGTGGCTTGGCCAGCTCCTCTGCCAGTTCCCTCAGTACCCTTGGGTGGATCCCATCCGGCCCCATCGACTTGTGCACATCTAAGTGCCGTAGCAGGTCACCAACCAGTTCTTCATGGATAATGAGGGCCACATCCTGCTCCCCATCCCCTTCCACCAGCTCAGAGTACTGAGTATCCAGAGAACATCCGGTATTGCCGCTAAAGACTGAGGCAAAGAAGGCATTGAGCACCTCTGCCTTTTCCTCATCTCTTGTAACTAAGTTTCCCCTCGCATCCAGTAAAGGATGGAGATTCTCCTTAGTCCTCCTTTTTGTGTTGATGTATTTATAGAAACGTTTTTTGTTATCTTTAACGGCAGTAGCCAGATTGAGCTCCAGATGAGCTTTGGCCTTCCTAATTTTGTCCCTGCACAGCCTCGCTACTTCTTTAAAGTCCTCCTTAGTGGCCTGCTCACTTTTCCAAAGCTTATAAACCCTCTTTTTCCTCCTAAGATCAAGCCACAATTCTCTGTTGAGCCAGGCCGGTCTTCTTCCCCGCCAGCTCGTCTTTGGGCACGTGGGGACAGACCATTCCTGCGCCATTAAGACTTCCCTCTTGAAGAGCGCCCAGCCTTCCTGGACTCCTCTGCCCTTCAGAACCGCCTCCCAAGGGACTCCACCAACCAGTGTCCTGAGCAGCTCAAAGTCAGCCCTCCGAAAGTCCAATACAGCGGTTTTACTGGTCCCCTTCCTGGCCTCGCCAAGAATAGTGAACTCCACCATTGCGTGGTCACTCTGCCCAAGACAGCTCCCGACAATCACGTCCTCCACCAGTCCTTCTCTGTTTGTGAAGAGAAGGTCTAGCGGGGCACCACCCCTGGTAGGTTCACTAACCAGCTGTGTCAGGAAGCTATCTTCCACGCTCTCCAGAAACCTCCTAGACTGCTTTCTCAGGGCTGTGTTGTGCTTCCAGGATATGTCAGGGAAGTTGAAGTCCCCCATGAGTACAAGAGCTGACGATTTTGCAACCTCTGTCAGCTGCCTGTAGAATTCCTCATCCGTCTCCTCATCCTGGTTCGGCGGTCTATAGCAGACCCCGACCAGGACACTAGCCTTGTTGTCCCTGCCAATCCTAACCAAAAGGGACTCAACCTTGTCATTCCCAACCTCGAGTTCTACAACATCGAAAGACTCTCTAATATAGAGAGCCACACCACCACCCCTTCTATGCTGCCTGTCCCTTCTATAGAGCTTATAGCCAGGCATTGCAGCACTCCAGTCATGAGACTGGTCCCACCACGTCTCCGTGATGGCAACCAAGTCGTAGCCTGCATGCTGCACGATGGCTTCCAGCTCCTCCTGTTTGTTACCCATGCTGCGTGCATTGGTGTAGATGCACTTCAGCTGGGCCACTGCCTTATCCTCCGGCCTTGCCATTGTTCCCCCTAGCACAGCCCCAACAATTTTAGCTTCAGCCCCATCCCCCTTCCTACAAGTACTGTTTAAAACAGATCGAAAGTGATCTGTAAATTCAGTGTGATAGTGAGGGTGCTAGTGTGGTTGCAAGAAGTAAGAAGTGTGTGTTTCAAAAGTAATGGATTTACAACTTACACAATTAGCTGTCAGGTATAGTTTATAAAGTACCATAATGCATATATATGTTGTATCAGGCAGTCATAGTTTTTCATGTTGTGGTTTTCTAGAAAAGGGAAATATTTTTCCATGTACTTAATTTTTTATGAGACATTTGAAACAAAATGCAGATTTTTCAAATGATTTCTGTGGATTGCTTTGAAAAAATGAGCAAGGTGAAAATCTTCAACTAAAATTTCTTGGTGATCCTTACTTTGGATTAAGGTATTTCTATGCTTTTACTTTCATACTTTGGAGACAAAACTTTGAAATTTGTACTGAAACCCATTTTAAAACTGTATTAAAAAATAAGTAGGAAAAGAAAATGAATGGTTTTCCACTGGACAAAGCAAAACTTTCTTATAAAAAAATTTGCAAATATACGTGCCATTTCTAGCATTGTATGGTTTGTAGTGAAAGAAGTGCATAAAGATAGCACAGATAGACTCTAACACCTTTCTCAGCATTGGTCTCAAGGATGAATATTTTCTTGTGTCAAGGGAAGAGGGAACATAATCATATTTACAATTACCAAAAAAATGTTTAGTCTTGAGAAAAAAAAAAATACAGTATCAGACAAAATGCATGTATGAATTGGGTAAAACAAAGATTCTATTAAAGTTGCTTTGCCTTTTGAAATTTCTATTACATATACTGTATAGAAAGATGTCTCACGTACCTGAGCACATTATTCTACAATATGTCTCGGCTCTTCAATGTCTGTTGTCCTCCTTGGTATTTTGAATAGACATGATGTTGTATTATTTGGTGTTACGAAGCCATCATTATTTAATTACAGAAACTCTAATGATAATATTACAAATGGAATATAATCTCCCTAGGATAATATATTATGAAAGTAACATCAGGCTGTAGTTTGGGGAGAATGATACCAACCAGATGACCTTTGTGTCTACTATTGATATAATGTAATCTAATTAAAAGCCAAATGAAATGGTCTCTGCTGAAATGCAGATGAGCAAGAACTCAAAATTTTGGCTTCATGGCTCTTTGCCATCAATAGCTTGGTTAGCAGTTACAGAGCATTAGAAGTGTTAGAAAATCTTTTTAATACCCAACATGCTCCCTGGTTCCCTGCTAGGAGCCCCTTGTAGGTCTGGTTGTAGGCACCACACCTGAGATGTCTGGCTGCAGTGTGAGCCAGCAATATGCACTCCCAGTTGTATTCCTAAAATATCCCAATGCACCATCTTGGCCTGTCACCTTGGATCCTCTTCAGTCCATAATGGTTTTTATTGCCAGCCATACACATGAAGGATGAGCTTTTGCACTGTTTTGTCAGTGCAAAAGAATTGTCAGTATAAAAGAATTGTCAGATCCACATAAGAGTAGCATGCAGTTCATTCTAACAGCTTTTTTTTTTTTTTTTTTTTTTTTTTTTTTTTTTTTTTTGGCACAGCATGAGTGCGTGTAGGAAGTTCAAAGCATGGAAGAGTCAGATTGAGTTTCTAGTTTGGAAACTGTATAATGGGAGCTTGGGGTCTTGCATTGGTTTTGACATGGAAAAAATGAGCTGCCATTGGCTAGAAGTATCTGAGTGAGCTCTCATGATTCAAACCATTAGACAGTAATTTCTATGATTACTTGTTACCTTCTTTGCAATAATGCACATGTGTACTTTGTACACGACTAAGAACCTGTTGTTGATTTTGGGGAGAAGGGCTGTTGTGGTTGTCTGTTTTTTTTTTTGGTTGGTTGGTTTTGGTTTTTGGTTGTTTTTAGGTTTCTGCTACATCCCAGTATATTCTTATGAAATGAAAATAAAGGATGAATCCTTAGAAATCAGAACTTTGTGATATTGAGCTAGAACGACTATCCTATTTATACTGATATTTCTGTTTTGTTTATAGCATGTTTGTGACTATGACTGAGACTATGCCTGGTAGCTCATAGTTTGTATGTGTCTTGTAGTTTTGGTAGTATGGATATCCTCTGTAAATCATTATCTTAGAAAAAAACATGAAGTATGTCATGAGCTTCTACCTTTGCATAATCTGCTTACTTTGTGTACTTTTCTATTTGGACACTAGGATTTTGAAACCATCATATAGATTTATGACTTACTCAAAGGACTTTAAGCAGGATAACAATTTTTTTATATGCCCATTTCTCATCTATTTTAAGTGGACTTGGTAACTATTTTGTATACCTGAAACGGTCTGTAAATCTCTGAGTATTATTCATGCATAAAATCTGTTTTGAAAGCATATTTATTATGCATTCAACTTTGCAGTCAAACAGGAGTGTAATATTAATCTAAGGATTGTTTTAGTGTAAAAAATTAATATTGAGTATATAAAAATACTGAATTTAGAATATGAAGTATAAAGAAAAATAGGTAGCAGAGAGCTGCTTATATGAGTCATCAAATAAGATTTAGACTGTGAGGTGTCATATCATGAATGTGTCACAGTCTGATTTTCTAGTTCAGTTGCTCACTACCAGAAAGTCAGTCTAAGGCAAGCATTTCATTTCAACAAGTCACAGATTGTGGTCACCACGTGTACAGCATATTATTATTGTTTGTGTCTATAATTTGAAGGTAGTAACAGCTAAGATACTATGCATAAGGAAGCTTGTCTGTGCCCAAAGAAACTTGTAATCTAAGAGATGAGGAGTTTGATGGAGAGTCAAAAAAGAAATAGATCACATTGCTCATAGGGGCAAGTATTTGTATGGTAGTAGTGGTACCAAATGGTATAACCTTGTGGATGTAACAGTCATACTGACATGAAAAAGGAAGAAAATAGATAATTTATCCTAAATTTTCAATTGCAGGTGTGTTTCTCAGCAGTTTGCATCCAGCAGTTTCATGTAAAGGTTATATACCATATTTATTTTAACATTTTCTCATGTTTCAAAGAGTACAGCAGGAAGGCAGAGCAGAATGAACAAAACTGTGGAGAATATCCAGAAATAGAAGTTAAGCAGCTCAGTTTTGCAGAAGCTTGATTATGTAAACCCTCCATAACATTCTGCAACATACTGTGTATTTCTCTTCCCATTTTAGGAGAAAAGACTGGCTTCTAGGAACTGAGCTCAGGAGGGACTTTCTGACATTTCTGATATAGCAGTGTTTGGGGCTTGATACTTACAAGAATAAAAACTCTGAGGCTGTCCATTCTTCTAAAAGATGCATTTGAGGTTGTCCTTAGGAATGTGTTGGTTTTACCCTGCTGGGCAGCTAAATTCCACCACACCACTGTCTCGATCCCACTCCTGAAAGGAAAAGGTGGAGAAAATAAAATGAAAAAGCGCTGAAGGGTTAAGATATGGACAGGGAGAACTCACCAATTATCTTCACAGGCAAAACAGACAGTTTAGGAATATCAACATAATCTGTTGCCTATCACTAGCAGACTAGAGCAGTAGAACTTAAAGCAAACTAAAACCACCTTCCCCACATCCACCCTCCTCCACCTCCTCCCACCGAGTGGTGCCAGGGAACAGGCAATGGGGGCTGCAGTCAGTCCCTAGCGCTTTCCCTCCGCCGCTCCCTCAGGGTCCCTCTCTGCCCCTGCTCCCCGTGGAGTCCCTCCCAAGGGATGCCGTCCTTCCCAAACTGAGCCTGCGGGGCTGCCCACAGGCTGCAGCTCTTCAGGAACTGCTCCCACATGGCTCCGTCCCACGGGGTCCATCCCCCAGGAGCAAACTGCTCCAGCACGGGTCCCCCATGGGTGGCAGCTCCCTCCAGACCCCCTGCTCCTTCGTGGGCTCCTCTCCACAGGCTGCAGCTCCGGCCTGGAGCCTGCTCCTGCGGGGGCTCTCCATGGGCCGCAGCCTCCTCCAGGCCACATCCACCTGCTCCACCGGGGGCTCCTCCACCTATGGGGGTCTGCAGCGTGGAGATCTGCTCCATGTGGGACCCATGGGCTGCAGGGGGACAGCCTGCTCCAGCAGGGGCCTCTCCACGGGCCGCAGGGGATCTTGTGCTGCCTTGTGCCTGGAGCACCTCCTGCCCTCCTGCTGCACTCCCCTTGGAGGCTGCAGGGCTGCTTCTCTCTCAGCTCTCACCCCTCTTTTCCAGCTGCTGTAGCACAGCAGATTTCCCATTCCTTCAATCCACTCTCCCAGAAGCCCACCCGGTGTCGCTCATGGCTTGGCTCTGGCCAGCAGCAGGTCCCATCTGGACCTGTCTGGAGCTGGCTCTGATCTGACCCAGGGCACCTGCTGGGTTCTGCTCACAAAGGCTACCCCTGCAGCCCCCTGCTACCAAAACCTTTCCACGTAAACCCAGTAATATTACTTGTCAAATAAGAAAATCAAGACAGACAGAAGTATTCATGGTTATAAATGACTTTCAGTAGTGTTAGCAAAGCTGCACCCTTCCTATTCTCTGTGTCCCTTCTGCTTCTTCATGCAGCACTCTTTCATGCATTAAATAGTAATTAGATGATAATGTACTCAATTAAATTACAGGAAACATTTCTATGATTTTATGCTTTAGTTTTGCAAAATCAGTAAAGAAATACATTAAAGCACTAGTACAGATGTAGTGTAGTTATATTCATTTCTGCCATGCCTGTGTACTGTGTTTGACTCATTGTCATAAAAGGCAAATAGCTAAAACTCACTCAGAATAATTCACGCTGAATGGTGTAGACATGCTGAAAATTCATATTCTTTAGCAAGTCTTTGCTAACATCAGCATATTGCAAGATAAACCTTCTGGTTGATAGCTCAATGGAAACGACTTTGAAGACTTGGAATTCAATAGAGAATAGGAACAGTCACTCTTCTGGACTACAGTCTGCTGTACCACCATACTTTTTCCCAAACCAGTGCCCTGAAGTCAACTCACTGTCTTGTCTCTTCTCTGGATTATAAACTTCCTTGGGTCCTTACAGAACAATCCTCCCTCTGTACTTCCTTTGCTTGGCACTTTGAAAATGTTGAGTTACTTGCACAAGTTCTTCACTTCTCATCTCCGCTATGCTCTCATGCCCTTCTCTGAGTTCCTCCATCCTGTTGTCCTGTATTGCTAACATTGGATCCTCACCTTCATAAGTAGTATTATGCAGCACTTGTGGCATAAAGAGATTCTGGTATACCTCACATTTGCAGGTTTGGCATCCTGTCAGTTTTATGACCAGAATATTAAGATATTTCTATAAAGGCAGCTGAAAGACTGTCCCTAATACTCAGACAGTTCACAGCTTCTTTCAGATAATGCCCTCAAAAATAATAGGCTTTACTGCTTACATTCCATGGGGCACTGTTAATGTTTTATCTATCGTTAATTTAGAAGATGTTTGCCGTGTAACCTATGGTTGTTTGAAATATAAGTGCATCTTATTTGCTTGAACAATTACAATATCCCTTCTGTCATGCATACAGGTTGCTAAAAATGTTCAGTTTTTCATTACTTATTCTTGTACATCTGCTAATATAAAAGCTTTGTTGTAATGCTGCCTACACAAGTTTCTGACATAGAAGAAAGTTAGTAACAGGTATCATTAGGATGCTGTCCTGGTTTCAGCTAGGATAGAGTTAACTTTCCTCCTAGTAACTGGTATGGTGCTGTGTTCTGGATTTAGGATGAGAATAATGCTGATAGCACGCTGATATTTTAGTTGTTGCAGGGCAGTGCTCACACAGAGCCAAGGAATGTTCAGCTCCTGGTGCTGCCCTGCAAGCAAGATACCTGGGGGTGCACCAGGATCTGGGAGGGGACACAGCCAGGAGCTGACCCAGGCTGGCCTAAGTGATGTCCCATAATACATGGCATTATGTTGCACAATTATATGGTGTATCTGGCTGGTGGGGGGGTGGGGGGGGCGACACCACTGCTTGGGGATGGGACTGGCATCAGTCAGTGGATGGTGAGCATTTGCATTGTGCATTACTTGCTTTGTACATTTTATCATCATCATCATTATTATTATTATTATTATTATTATTATTATTATTATTATTATTATTATTATTTCTCTTCCTTTGTCATATTAATCTGTCTTTATCTCAACCCACAGGCTTTTACTTTTTTTCCTCCTGATTCTCTCACCCATCCCACTGCAGTGAAGGGGTGGGGTGGTTGGGGAACAAGTGAATGGCTGTGTGGTGCTCAGCTGACTACTGGGTTAAACCACAACAGATGCTGAAAAACATCCAGTGTCCATTTTGGACTGTGTTAATTGTAAGCTCTAAATCCTGAACATGGACCCAACTTCATGAACTGAACTCCATATCCTTCTGTGAAGGTATTTTCTCTTGTAGACCACTTTTTTGCTTATTTTCAGAATTACTGTAATGTGTGTGCAATCTAAAAGAAAAAGAAATGACATTCAGCACTCATAAACAACATTATACAGAATCAGGGAGCAGTAGTTCTGCAACAGACAGATATACAATCGAGTTGCATTATATCCTATGTGGCATTAGTGAGCATATGAATTGATCTGATACTACTTTTTCTCGTGGTTGTCACCAGATGGATCACCACATTTATATAGCACCAGTCATCTGTCTTATTTCTACTTTATATTATCCAGTGGGAAGTAAACAGCACTAAGTAAACAACAGAATGGTTCAATACCCTCTGCTGATTTATGAACACATGCAACACAGGAACGAAGTCAAGAAGCGACTGCAGTACAAAAGAAAAAGAAAAAAAAAAGTCATTTTTTGTGTGTACCAGGAGACCTGAAATTGTATTCCTAGTTTGGAGTAGATGTGCAATGAAGCCCTTTCTCAGGAGAGAATTTTAGTATCTAATTAATGGTGTCAATTCTTGCTCTGATTCAGGTTCCTAACCTGAACAAAATGATCGGTGTGATACATACTTGCTTGAGGGAGAGAAGGCTGGTGTAGTCACCATGACCTTTGTGGTCCATGACCAGGACCTTTACATTTCCCTGTGTGGGCATATGGGGTATGTTTTCTTTGCTGCTTTCCATAAGAAGGGAGGTGTGGAATATCTCCTGCTTAAGATGCATGCACTTAACTTCTGTTAATCCTTTGGGGAGTTATACTGTAGTATCAAAGTAAGTATATACTTTTAATCTCTAAAGCAGCCCTCTAAGAAGTAGCTGGAATTTATAGGTCTTACCAATTTGCAATAGTGTAAGTGAATAAAAAGAGCATTTAAAATAAAGCAACTGCTGACTCAGCCTAGATAGAGGCTTGGGAGTAAAACTGAAAATTCAGCAACGCTAGTCCCTCCTCATCTATCAGCTATATGAAAGTATTGCCCTTTTCCTGCTAATCCTCTGAGACTGGTGTAATGTAAAGAATTGGAGATAAGGGTGTCTAAATAACAGGAGATTGCTAGTGTTTAGAGACCCTTTAAAGGGTAGCTCCTCAGGGTATCCTCCCACAGCTGACAGAAAGAATTTTGGAATATTAAGGTTTACTTTACATCTGAAAGCTAACAAAACTATTCAGGCAAATTCAGCAGAGCTAACTAATGTGGAGATAGTTCAGCTACATTTCCTTAGCCATCAAAAATGGTAGAAGCATTTATGAATCTGCATCTGAACACTTCTATATCTTGATTATGTGAGTCAAAATAGGTTTCATAGTCATCCTAATTTGAATAACAGCTATCCAAACAGCTCATTGCTGATATAGGTTAAATAAGAGTATTATCACAGAACATCAGATTTCTATAATATGTTCTTGTTGTATGACATAATAGAAATGCAAGTTTGTTGTATGGTACTGAGTCACATTTGGAGTCCACGTTCTAGGACCAGACATATGAAAAATTGCTTCAATCCACAGATAATTATTTTATGCTTCCAGTTGTCCAAATGGCTGAAATGTCTGCTTAATATTTGTAAATACATTGAAAAATTTATACTAACCTACAGTTTAGGAATGAACAACATGGTCAGTGATGCTCTTCCTTCTCCTAAGTGAAAATCAATTTCCTTTCAGACAGTTATGTTTATTTGTATGTTTATTACCTTAGGTACTGATGATATAATGAGTAATAGAGAACAGTACAGTGGAAAAGGAATGTTGATATGTGCAAAATAAATATTATTTCATAGAGTTAATAAAAGTGAGCAATGGTATCCTGAAAAAATGAACAAGTTCCATAGGTGTTCTTCTCCAGTCAAATAATATCTGATATCTATCTTTCTAGTATCTGATGCTTGATCATTTATTTCTAGAAAATTGCCTTATAGTTGTGTCACTTTTTTGTTTGTTTGTTTGTTTGTTTTTCTTGCTAGTTATCTAAAACCATTCTGAGCATCAGATATTTCTCAGGGTACTTTAAGAACCACTTAATTTTCAGGCAAGGGGTCTTTCAGATAAATTTTACAATGGCTATTTCATGGAAGAAACCATATTGTAGCTAACTTCTTAGTTCTGAAATTATAAAGAACATTGAATGTTATATTCAAAGCATGCAAATCTTCTGATATTTCTGGGTTTTATCCTCACAACCCATTATACATTGATTTTGAAAGAAATATACGACTACCTACTATAAGCCTACTTTGTCAAGTAAAACACAAGAAACAAGTACTAGGAAAAAAAAAAAATATATATATATATATATTGCCTGTAACTGAAGGCATTTTGAAATTGCAAATGCAATGAAAAAATGCAAATAAAAATACTCTGTGCTTACAGATATTTATGGAGAAACTTCCCGGATCATTAAATGCCTCATTTCATTCATAATATGGGAAAGTAGCAAGATGCACCTGTTTTATCAGATGAAAGAAATCACACTCAATTATATTCAACTTCCTGAAGTTCAACATACTCGTGATGTAAATAACAGCTTTTACAACAAAATGCTGTATGGGTTTATTCTGCAGGCTGATAACATGAGACAAAATATCAGAACAATTATGTGTATGCAGAAATCCAGACAGGAGCAGAGGAAAAAAAAATAAAATAAAAAATAAAAAGTCTTTAAAAACCTTTATGAAACTGGGACATGTTTGATTACTATTCCATAGAGAGAGAATACTTTTTTTTTTTTTTTTTTTTTTTTTAATACAAGAACTCTAGATATCAGTAGTTAAATATTACAAAGAAGACTACATGTACATTACACAAAATGAAGAAAAGTAAATCTGGAGTTTGTGTTCATGACTTCAAAGTCTAGCCATATATATTTCATCTCCAAGTGAAACAAAAGCTGAATCCTAAACCAGTGCTATTTCCCTAAGACATATATATGCATGTAATCAGTAGTAAGTGTAGTATAGTTGAGTGCAGTAGATTCAGCACAGCAAAGTGTAGTAGAGAAGAGAGAGTAGTAGAAAAATATAATTTGCTTTCTTTTCATAAAGAATCATCTGCATGTTTTTCATGTCTTAACTGGTAGTCAATGTCCTTCAAGGACTAGAAATCGGAAAGAAGCTCCTGGCGTAAGTCAGGAGACTCAGGCACAGCTTTGTGCATGTGTAGCACTGAGGAGCTTTGGCCCCAGATGGCTGTGAAATGAATTCCCCTGGCAATGGCAGATGTTCTTTTCTGGAGCTAGCTGCTGATGTTTTTAATATTGGTAACCCAACTCCATGTTACAGCCTAAGACTGCTGTCAAATAAGTCAGTGTGTGTGTGACTGCTGCCTTCCCTATTCCCCTGACCTTTCCCTTGTTTGAGTGTGGAGTCAGCCATGTTAGACTGAAATGTCTTCACTGTTGACTTAAGATAGAAAAACAGGGTTTGCATTGAGGCATTGAGTTTAGGAAGCACTCGTGGGCTCCATTTAGTTCGCTTTGCTGTTGTCATGGTGATCTCCAACATGGAGGTGGTAAAAAAAAAAAAAAAAAATGGCCTGAGGTAATAACATTTGCAGCTATTTCAGCTGCCTGCAAAAGTAAATGCATGTCTGTGACCTTAGATTCTAGAATGCAGTATTCTAATTAGTGGTGAATTCCAGTCCTTAAAATAAATGTTAATTTTAAAAATTAGCCCTTTAAAATGTGTATTTATTTAATTCCATAGGACCATATTTTAATTCCAGCATGAATAAATAAATAAATAAATAAATAAATAAATAAATAAAGTAAATCGCATTAAATATAACTGCATGTCATGTTTTGAGAATGTGTATCTCAATTCTTAACCTTCCTGAGGCAGAGTCTAGGGTCCCCTAATCCTCCCAGGTCCAGCAACCGAGTCTTGTAAACATTAGCTTTCTCCATAAAACTGTCCTTGAAAAATAAATCTATGCAATTAGCCTCCTATCACTCTGTTCAGCACTTCTGCAAATACAATGTTTTACTATTCAATAGGTCTAATTAAGTGTGTAGGTCATGCCTGTAATTTCTCTATCTGTTTATATCTGTGATACTATATAAAGAAGTCATGTTATTTACCTAAATCATAACTTACCAGTCTTTTTGTTGTTGGTGGTGGTGGTTTTTTTGGTCCAATAAGGACTGACTAGATTAGTGGAATAGAGTGAAAAAAATGCATTGTTGAAGGGGCTGGATAACTTTTCTTAATCTTTGCATTTTCTGAGATGCTGCATGAGGAAACTACAAAGATAAAGGAATCATATAGTGTGTCCAAGGACTCCAGGTTATTTTTCAACTCCTTAAGAAGTGTGAAAAAATTTACTTTCCCAAGATCTCTTCTGTCTGAGACCCATGCTCAAAGGCTCTGTGAAGAACGTTATGTTGGTAGTCAGGTCCTAGAATCATAGCAGACTCTTCCCAGATTTCCTTTGAGCTCAATTATGTTGTGAGTCAGGCCAGTGAATAGACCTGAGAATAGGCATAGCCAACAAGATGACTTGTGGCAGTGTCCATCAGGATCTGGGGTCACATCTGTTACTGTACTTCGCACAATGTTATTCATCTGCATCTGAGGGAAGTCCCCTCTTGCAACTCAGAATATTCCTTCCTTTAGGTGGTGTTTCTATCTTTATCTAGCCCTTCTTACATGTTAAATTATATATTCTTACTTTTATAAAGTTACTTTTATAAAGTTACTTACTTTTATAAATTACATATTCTTACTTTTGTTAAACTATGAAATATTTTCCTTCAGCACTGGAAGAAAATGTGCAAATGTATCCATTGGTGGCCCCAGCATCAGGCTGATTGCAGAACTGTCCCAGCAGAATTAAATTAGTATCTGTCAAAGTGCAGTTTCATTTCTCTATAGATTGTCTCCAAACTTGGAAACTGAGTCTTCCAGTCATGTGAGTCTGTGATCACAGCTTTGGACCTGAGGTTTAGGGCAATTCTTGGCTTTTATTTTGGACAAGCTGTGTTAAAGTCCTAGGCTACGTGGTTGAGTGTGGTTCCTATAATGCCTTGCACAGCCAGCAAAGCTGAAACAAATTCTAGTTAGTGATCACTGAGAAGGACATTTATGTATAGTACTTAGTGTACAGTCAAGATTAATCAGGTTTTAGCTACATTTGTGCATGTATGTGAGAGATCTGATATTTTATCACTTGATGTATGAACTGAACCAACTTAAATCAATGAAAGAAGAAATTATATGTGAGAATACAACATAGCTGCTATCAGTGGATATGAACATAAGACTGAGTCCCTTAGGCTGCATACTGTTTGCCTGGGAAAGATGGAGGTTTGGCAAGAGTAATGTTTGAGGTTTCATGGCAGGCAATGTTCCTGAGGTTCTCCTCAAAGATTTCACACGGCACACTTAATTGCAGAGCTGTACTTTGAGCCAGTGTTGGTTTGTGTAGCTCAAGAATGTAAAAAGATAGTGGAAGTACATTAGGATAATGCAAAGGGAAATAGAGGCATTAAGATACATAGCTCTGGATGGCTTACAAATATCTGAATTTCTTCCTGAAAACAGCACTAAGCAGAGTTTTTGGAATTTCTCCGATTTGGTTTAGGAAGCCATGGCAGTGCCTGTGGAATACCATTCTTGAACTCACACAGAACTAGAGGATGGAGTCAGACACTTACTTGGTATGCATTAACAGGCTCAGTTTCAAACTGGTATTAAAATAAAGTTGTAGCTACATACTCCTAACCATGTATCAAGTGTCTCTAAGGGTAATAAATGGTATGGCAGAGGTCTGTCATTTAACAAAATCTGTATCTATATTTATTCTGCAGACACTTCCTGTGTAAAGGACAGTATTTGAATAGTCTACTGTCATTTCATGCATTTTTACTTCTCCCCCCAAAAAATGAAGCATTAGCCAAGTTATTATTAGCCAATATTATTATATTAGCCAATTATCTCATAACTGTAACTGATGAGAATGTATACAAAGTCAAAAAGTCAATGGTTTTTATTTTTTTATTTTTTTTTTCCATTACTTTATGTAATTTGGAACGTTAAAAGTATTGATGATGACTTTAGATCAGGAATGCATAGTAGCTTGTTTAGTCACTCTTCCTTTTTTTTTTTTTTTTTTTTTTTTTTTTTTTTTTAGGATGCCTTAAGCTACCAGGAAAATTATTTGCTATGTCACAAAAATTCCTGCCTTATTAGTTAAATGAAAATATTTCCCTACAGATATTTTCACATGTAATGCTATTTCCCATATTTCACAAGCTGTTTGCAGTTTTAACTTAATCATATTGGCCTCTCCATCACTGAGGCTTTTTAGAATTACCTTAGAGATCTAGATCTTATTTGGATATTTATGGCATAATTAGATTTGACATATCGTACTTTGTTTATCTCAGTTAATGCCTAAAGGCTTGATTCTAATCTCAGATCTGCAGAGGCACAGCACTAAATTTGGAATAAAATCTGTGTCCAAGAGTCTAATACAAACCTTTGTCCAACACAGTTACTCTGCTCTCCTCTTGTCTCCTAAAATGTGTTAGATTGGAAAGATGTATTTGTATTTTGTCTGAAAGGAGATAATGGCAGAAAGTGGAGCTATTCTGTAGGATTCTAGTCTCTTGTACTATTGCTTCCTCTCTACACTCTTGTAAAGCTAACATATGAACACATTTTATTTACTGGAATAAGTATGGCTTGTGAACCTTCAAAACTACTCTGTCACAGAAAGACCTGATCACCTCTACTTTCACTTTTTATCTTTCCTCCATGTTTTTAATAATGCAGAAATCTAATTATAAAATTCAGCTTTCCTAGAAAGTCAGTCTGGACTGATAATGTTCCCCAAAGAACTTTATACTCATAAATCAATAAATTAATCATCATTGACAATTTGTATTTCATCCCCACTAAATTAAAAAATATTTTTTGGTTATCTTTCTTCATGTGCAATTTCTGAGGATAACCATGCATGTGACTGAGATGAATTCACATCTTCCTCTGCTTTAAAAAGTTTTGGAATATCATTGATCTGTATGGTCATACCATACTATAAATCCTCCCCACAGTACTCTAGGACAGCTGTAGTTCAAGAAAAGATATTGCAATATGTATGGGCTGGGGATGAATTAATTTTTACTGCTATGTTTTTTGTGTTTGGATCACACTGAATTACAATATGGAAATATACATTTACAATATACATATTACAATATGGAAAGTGTTACATTTCCTTGTCTTGTATGTGTTGGCAAAGCTCTTTCATTTTCCTCTTTCAAGACACATGCTTTGATCAAGGGATTTGGTAACATGCTAGAAATTGCCACTATGCTGGTTTGTCATGTTGGTAGTGAACGCTGGTCATATTTGAAACCAAAAATGCTTAGCTGGTGTACATTAATGAGTCAGTTGGCATGGGGAACCTTCCTGTATTCAGCTCTTAGAAAACATTGTAGGTCAGGAAAACTGTAGTTTAAATAGACTCACTGCTTTTGATTGAAACCCTAAAATATATTTACCAGAAAATCAGAGTTGCTTCTCCAGCTCAGAGCTTGGTCCCTTTGTACTCTAGGCAGGATAGCTTTGCTCATCTCTAATTTAGGTGTGGTGTAATGCAATCTAAGGATTCCAGTTGTTAGGAAATATATTTCAACTTCATAATAAGCTATTTATGGCATTTGAACACTAAACAGAGTAAATTAAACTCTATGTCCATATTCAGTCTTTCTGGATGCTAATTTGTAAAAGGAACCCTTTTAAAAATGTAGGCAACTCCCAGAATATTTATTTCTAGGTGGTTTCTTTGAAGACTTGTAATGCATTTGTGGATTTTCTGAATGAGCTAAAGTATGGGAGAGGTATGTTTGAATTATCTGCTGTAACAGTTTGAAAATATGTAATTTTATTTTGAAGATTACTTATAATGTTATGCTTTTATGGAAAAACAATATGTGAAATCAAAGTTTGCTGACATGCACTGCCTTTTACAACTTAGTAAACAAAATATGCTACAGGTTTGGGCTACACTTAAACAGAACAGCATACATAACATTGTCTAGAATTCTTATAAAAATGCAGGCATATATACTAGTTTTTCTAGTATAATCTTTAGATGCAAAATACCAGTTTTTTATTCATAAGGTGGAGAGTAGTATCTTGTTTTTGGAGTTTGGGTACACAGTAGAAAAAAAAAAAAAAACAAACAACTGGTAGTGCTGAAAATTAATGTTCCTATAGAATTTAATTTCTTATTGGACTGTTTGTGTTGCTTTGGAGAAAATATGGCTTTATTAAGAAAAGACAAATGAATAATCTTTACTCGTTATTCAGAGTTTCTGCATACAATAATTAGCCCTATGTTTTTTCTCTGATTTTCAAATTATAGAGTACAAATAAATTTTAATTGCTAATGATTTATAAAAAAAGTTATTAATTTCATTATAATGGAATGTTGATACTGTGGAAAATTATTAATGCAGTAAGCATTTTAGACAAGAGTAGGGCAATAATTATTGTTACTATTAGTATTCCAATATTATCAAAATTTACTGAGCTCTTAGAAACTCAGAGGACAGCACAGCTTGCATCTTAAAAAATGCATAAAGCAGCAAGAACAGATGTAATATGCAGGGAGTCAGATTGATGCTAGGCAAATGTCTCATTATTTACAGGTTTTCTTCTGTCTGAGTCTAAATTTAACACATTTGCAGTATTTAAGCTGTTGCTGTCTGCACTAATCCATCTAAGTCAAGAGTGACCAACCTGTGGCTCTTGAGTAGCCTATGTGTGATTCCCTGCCAGGGTGTTATGCAGGATTGTGGTGAGGTGTCACTGGATAAATGAAATCCATGGTTGTGGGAGCTAGAGGATACTCTCATGGCCAGTGTGGCACCCTAGGACCATGCCCCAGTCTGGGACAGGGAAAGCTCACATATCATCCATTGAGTATGAACTGTTCCAGGGCTTTGCACCTATTTCTCTGCTCCACTGTCATGTGGCTTCGTAGTCCCTCATGGGAACATGCTGTCTTCTATTTTAACCCTCACAAAGTTCCTGACACTTTGCACTTAGCCTCAGGATATTGGGCCACTTCTAGCATTTTTTCTCCAACATTTCCCAGGTAGACTGATGTGGGGTTTGTATCTGTGCCCATACCATGCACTTCTTAGAGCAGGGGGATGAAGAGTACTTCCAGTACTACCCAGGAGGGAGTGGGAGAGCTATTCCAAACATTTCAGAGCGGGTGAACTTGTTGCAGTCAAAACATGGATGAAAAGAAGGACTTATCTGGGAGAAATGCAACAAATGAGGCATAAACAATAGTGTCATGAATATTTGCTTTTAATTTGTTGCAGCTGGAGAACTCAGAGGTGAGACTGTGATGCGAAGAAACCAGGGTGACCCTGGCAGAGATGACAGTTACACTTAGGGGATGAGTGCAAACTCTGGGAGGCCAGTATGCAGGCGTCTCTGTGAATCAGGGTCTGAGAAGGCGCAATATGAGATAAAAGAAAAGATGACTTAGATACAGTGGGAGAAAAAAAAGTAGTAAGCAGCAGGCATGACCGGTGTGGGTATGTTAGGTAAGGGAAAGGACCTGGGGGTCCTGGTGGACATCAAGCTGAATGTGAGCCAGAAATGTGCCCTTTCTGCAAAGAAGGCTAATGGTATGCTGGGAGGCATTAGGAAACTATTGCAGCAGATCAACAGAGGTGATCCTTCCCTTCTATTCAGCACTGGGGAGACCACACACATGGAATACTGTGTCCCTCAGTACAAGAGAGACACGGACATACCAGAAAGCATCTTAATGAAAAGCTACCAATATGATGAAGTGACCAGAGCATCTTTACAAGGAGAACATGTGAGAGCTACAACTGTTCAGTCTGGAGAAGAGGAGGCTCAGGGGCAATCTTATCTATAATGTCTATAAATACATGAAGGGAGGGTAAAAAGAGGATGGAGTTGGACTCTTTTCAGTGGTGTCCAGTGCCAGGAAAAGAGGCAATGGACACAAACAGGAATACAAGAGGTTCTGTCTAAACATCAGAAAGCTTTTTTTGTGTGTTGGTGACAGAACACTAGCACAGGTTGCCCAGAGAGGCCACGAAGTCTCCTCCTTGTAAATCCTCAAAAGCCGCCTGGACATGGTCTTGGGCAATCTGCTCTAGTTGTCCAGGTTTAGCAGGGTGGTTGGACCAGACCTCCAGTGGTACTCTTCCAACCTCATTCTGGGATTCTATAATCCTGTGAAAATTCTGTTGAGCTATGCGAGAACTGTATGGGGAAGCATAAGTGATTCTGGAGAAAACCAAAGTTCCCTTGTTTGGTCATGGTGAGTTTAAGCAGATGTGAGATTATGTGAGGTTGATTTATGGAATTAAGTAAATGGACACAGGGCGATCATTTAAGTAGTAAATGAATATTACCTGACAGTGTTTGAGCAAGCAAATTCACAATAAGAATATAGAGAAAGGCAACTTCAAGAGGAGCAATTAAAGGAGAAAGATATGAAAGGCTTAGGTTTTGTGGAAGACAGGCAATCAGTGAATATTGGTAGACAATTAAATTTGAGCAGAAAAAAAAAAATAGAACTACCATTCACTGTTTTCTAGTTTCCCAACTGGTGGTAAATTAATATATGTCAACTAGTTTAAATTTACAACAGCTGAAAATCAGATCATCAGTACTGAAATGGTGGCATATATAAAATGGACAAAGAGACCCGATAAATAACTTGCTCGACCTTTATATATTATTTATAAAGCACTATGCATGCAAAGTGCTAAGCACTTTTCATTTTCATTGACTTCAATATTCAACCTGCATTGCTTCAGTCTACCAGTGGGAAGATAAATTAATTGGAGGATTTACCCCAGTCAGTAGAATATGCTCTATTCTGCTGCCCTAGTAATGTGAACCAACTTTGTAGTCATACCCAAGAGAAGATTTTTAATAGATCAGTGCAAAAAGTAACCATGCCTTTATGGTACTGGTGGAAAAAAAAATAAAAATCCTCTACTATGGATTCATTTAATCATGATTTATATGTAAGTTGCTCCGTACAACAATTAAAAGAAAAAAAAAAAAAAAAAAAAAAAAAAAAAAAGCAGATTAAGCTCTGTTTTATGCAGTGGTGTTAACTGTGACCAGACCATCTAAGAAACTTATTGCAGGTCAAGTAGTTATTTATATAAGGTGCCATATTCACGTCAAAGAGCAAGAGCAAATGGAAACCACTACAGCTGTATAACTGCTCACAAGAGATGGGTTGACAGTCTGTCAGGATTTGCAGTTTTCTGCACTGGGCCATTTATGTGCAGGCTCCCCAAAACCTATGAGCTGAGTGCTTCAGGCTGTGCTTTGCATCAATAAAAGTGTCTGCTACCAGAAGCTATGACTGTAGCACATGTTATTTTAAATTCAGCTTTGGAAACAAGAAAGACCTTCATAGATTTATAGCCCATTCTTTCTCTGAAAGAACAACCCTTTTGTTGCAAATATACCTTTTGCCACTCTCAGATTTGATTAGATGGACCATTTGGTACAATTTAAAAATAAAATAAAAAATCTGTTATTCAAAAAATCTTTGAAAATTTCATCTTTGTTGTTGATATTGTTGTTGTTTGTTTGTTTGTTTTCTAAATCAATTTAGATAGGGCAAGTAAAATACTTTAGCCTACATCATGAGGGTGCTTAGACAAGAACATACTTCTGTTTCTTTTGACCTAAAAATCTGTTTGTCCAGTACATCATGGTAAATTGGCAGCAAAGGCTCCCAAATGTCTCTTACTTTCTTCTAAATATGTGTGGCATAGGGTAGACTAACAGTAGCTCATCCCTTAGATAGGCAGAAGTGAGTTTCTTCTGGTGGAAGAAGGCAGTGTTCAGGTATAAACAGCATTTGGCCTTGAGTGTAGCAAAGTGTTAATCACTTTAACTGTAAGGTTTAGGAATGAAGAAAATTGTGTAGGGATTATCTGAATTTCCTCTCAGATTTGTGTTTCTTGTACAAGTGAGTGAAAGGTATGTTTTTTATTCTCTCAAGCATTAAACATTTTTTTTTTCTTCATGAATTCTATGTCTACCAAAATAACTCAGTTTAACTGCCCTACAAATCAGTTTTTTTGGTGGTGGTGGTGCTTGTTTGTTTTTTGTTTGTTTGGTTGGTTGGTTGGTTTTTGTTTGTTTGTTTGTTTTTACAGAGTAGAGAATATCTGTCATGGTACCTTAAGAGCTTTTCAGCCTTGGTGGTGTTGGATGGGATCAGACAGACTTCATCACTCAGTGTATTTTCATGTCAGTGTCATTCTTCCCCCACCTCACACAACATTGCTGGTAAGGTGTTTGCAGGTCTAGTTGTCTGAGGCATTAGTGTTTCTGTCTCTCCTTATGGGGCTTATGGGGTTATGCTATATACATTTCAGTGGCAGGATAAGTCCTTCACATTAAATTAATATGCTTAAATTATGCTTCAGCTTAAAATATGCTTCAGCTTAAATTATGCCTTAATTTTGCTCTGCCCCAGTTCATTGTACAACTTGTGCAAGCTTAAGTAACTTTTTTCTATTCTTCTACAATTTAAGTATAGGTAGACTAGCAGCTACTACTACTAGCAGCTACTTTTCCATCCTTCGTAAATGTTTTCCTGATAGTATAAGCTTTAGGGAAGCAAATTTAAATTTTATTTGGAATTTTCTTCTTTATTTATTCCCTTATTTTTGCATTGTTTTTTTTTTCTATTAAAAAAAATAAATGAAATAGAATCTCATAGAGAGCATGATGAGTTAGCCTTGGCAAAAGTACCAAGTCCCGAGTCCCACCCAGCCACTCTCTCCCCCACATTCACCCCTCAGCAGGACAAGGGGAGAAAATGGGATGAAAAAAAGCTCATGGGGGGAGGTGAGGACAGGGAGAAAAAAAACATGGGACTTATTCTCACACTTTTTCTCTTCATCCCACCATGTGGCATTTTGCCCTTTCTTAAACATGTTTTCTCCAAGAAGCCACTAACGTGGCTGCTGGGCCAAGCTGTGCCCTGCGGCAGGGCTGGTGGGGCCAGCTGGAACTGGCTGTAACAAGATGGAACTGGATGGAACTGGAAGGAATTGGCTATGCCTGGCATGGGGCAGCCCTGACCTCTCCTCATGAAGCCCCCTGCAATCCCACCACCAACAGTTTCATACCTGCACCTGATACAAAGATACACAAAGCAATGTAAATATCTGAAGGAATATTTTTCTTCCCAGCCCCAGGTACATTTTCTTCATTCTGTTTTCCAGCAATTCTGGACTAAAGGTTTGTTTTCTATGTTAATGTGTGGGTGTATCTATGAAAGCTCACTCTCTTTGTATAAATAGATTTGGTATTTTTCAAATTATAATACTCAATTCCTAAAACGTTGCTTCTTGTTGCTCAGGCTATCTTTTCTCTCTGATTCTTCCCCCCATGTTTTTTTTTGTTTTGTTTTGTTTTGTTTTTGTTTTTGTTTTTGTTTTTTTTCCACAATCTACTCTTGAGTAAGCTTTACTGCTCTGTATTTATCAACATTCCTCTGCCTTGTGTTGGACTTTTAGAGATTCTCCATATTTGTTGCTACTGTTATGGATTAAGTTTAAATTAATCCCTTTCACTAGGCCTGGTCACTTCTTCCTGGTCTCATGTGGTAATGAACCTGGTTCATGCCCAAATCCTTGGCCAAACCTTGTTGATGCCTCCTCTATGCTTCTGGATGGTATTAGCAATTTCACTTTTCTTCTTGCTCTGCTCCATTGCGTTCAGGAATAAATTGCATTTCTTCTTGGGCATCTTTTTGTGTTTTCCATGGGCATAATTGTTTTCTTCAGCCTTCGACCTTTATTTAGGCACTGCTATAGCTACTATACCTACTTCATATTTGCACTTCTTTTAGATGAGTTTTTGTATCTTATAGTTTTTGAGAAATATATATATATGTATTATTTATATATAAATGTTAACATTTCCTCTCATTATACTTTAGCCACAGTTATAAGTGGTTTAACAGCATAAAATGTCTTTCCTAGATGCTGGCACTATATTCCTTATTGAAAATTATATTTTTTCTTTCTCCATTAAATAATGTTTATTCTGATTTTTTCAACCTATTTCCCTTTCTCAGCCACAAATCATTTAAATAGTAATGGACTCTTCTGTCACTAGGACAACTGAGACTTACAGCCATTGCAAATGGGAATATTTAGACTTGGAAGCTGAATTTTTGGAAGGTGCTGACTAGGCTTCCCTGAAGAACTTCCTTGTTGTGAAGAAAGCTTAACAATATGAATTATTTGTTGAGTCTCTGGACAATTCCTGAGTAAAACATACACTTGAGGTGAGAACATCCGGTTTCATCTTCCAAAGTCTAAAAATGTGATCAGTGCTGGTTTTAACAAGCTGTTCAAAACCCGAGTCACTCAATCTTAACAGCAAAATACTTGGTATTTTGTGAAATCCAAGTCAACTGTTCTTGTCTTAAAAATTTTTGGCTTCGTATTGCCATTCTCTTAAAACTACTGTATATTCTGATGTGTTCATTTAAACTTTTGAAAGTGATAAAAATTTTATATATTATTTGTGATCATTGAATGTCAGGTATACTTTCAGTTATATAGCTTTTAGATTTAGACTGCCCAATTCATGCTAGTGTTTTAAGTAATACTAGTGTCAGGTATGTACAAACTACATGTTCAAAAATCCTGTTTCTGCTATGTTTATGGAGATTTGTTTCATATCTAAGCAGCATTCTGTAAATACACAGAATTGTAGATATAATGAAAATAAATAATCATACTAGATGGCATATGTTTAAATCACTTACGAATATCCTGAGCTGGAAAATGAAAAACACTAATTCTACCGTTCCTCCTCCCCTCAACGCAGACTGTAACTCTGGTCAAGTGGCCATCATGGAACATGCAGTCTGGCTGGAGAGCTCTGTGCCAGGAGAGGATGAAAAATTGACCTCAGAAGGAAGTGAATAAGGCTAGATAGTTCTGAAAGAAAATCTTCTGGGTCACATAATAAATAAATAAATAAAGGAAAAAGAAATGAAAAAGAAGAGAGAGAACGAGAGAACGAGAGAAAGAGAGAAAGAGAGAAAGAGAGAAAGAAAGATAAAAGCAAGAAAGCAACAAAGAAAAAGAAACTTGATTATATTTGAAAGGTTAAAAAAATATTTTGATTACATTGATAAAAATGTGGTAGTTAAAATGGCAGAGAATTCTAATTTTATAGATATTGTCAAGTAGTAGAGTCCCCATCCCTGGAGGTAATTAAGAGACTTGTGGATGTGGCACTAAGGACATTGTTCTGTATTGCTTGCTGTATCAGTTTATATTTTGTCAATATCATATATATAAACAATTCAGATATGGTAACAAATGTAATTTTAAGAACATAGTCTTGGAAAAAGAGAGGTTATGTATAAAAGAAGATATGTATAACAGACCTTATATTAACCTTCCAATACCAAAGGGGGCCTACAGAAAAGCTGGAGAGGGACTCTTTGTCAGGGAATGTAGTGATAGGACAAGGGGTGATGGCTTTAAACTACAAAAAGATTAAGGTAGATTTAGTTTAGATATAAGGAGGAAATTCTTCACTATGAGGGTAATGAGGCCCTGGAACAGGTTGCCCCGAGAAGCTGTGGATGCCCCATCCCTGGAGGTGCTCAAGACCAGGTTGGAAGGGGCTTTGAGCAACCTGGTCTGGTGGGAGGTGTCCCTGTCCATGACGGGGGATTGGAACTGGATAATCTGTGAGGTCCCTTCCAACCCAAAACATTCTATGATTCTCTGGTTCTGTGTTGTCTTTGAATGTGTTATGCAGTACGTACAATAACACGATCAGAAAAATTGGCAGCATTCTGGATAAGAGAGGACACTCAGTATCAAAGACTGCTTAAGGCATATCTCACTAGTTGCTTGATTTCCTGACTGCTCAGCATTTTGCAGAAGATTGAAATTACACTAAAAGTAAACTTATGCATTTTGTACAAATTATTCACTAGTTCTTTGCTGCAGGGCTTTTACAAAAGCAACTTGCACTTCTCTGCTTTTTTTGCAGAGGACCTTTTATTATCAAAGACAGTGATAACCTTGCCTCCCCAAATCAGATATGTGTAAATCGAAACACAGTGCTCAGTGCTAAACACCCAGTGTCAGACAAAACAGAAAATATCAGAAGGAGTCTGAAGTGCTGGTGTTTTCTTCTGAAACAGTCTTTTCCTTCATTTCTCCATTTCTAAGCAGAAGCCTACCTAACCATCACAGACCTCATGGTGAAGAACTGTGCTGGTCAAGTCTTATCTCTCATGGAAAAATTCATTTCAGAGATTAAAAGAAAATCTACTCCCTGTTTCCTCTATTGGTAAATCTAAACTTCTCTTACCCATGACATATGTTGTGTGGTATTCCTTGAATGCTAAATTGAAGAAGTTTATTTCAAAGACCTCCGTCGTTTCTTTTCACAATCTCCCCATAAACATAAGTGCACAGACTGTTTATAGCAGTGAGCTCTGTGCCTACATAATGTCCTAATTTTCTTTATGAAAAGTTCTGCTACCCGTGTCCAGGAACTGATTTCCACGAGTATTCTGTTACAGCTGTGTTTCACCATTTACTTTCTTGAGGTAATGCGAAGATGTGACAATAAATAGACAGTAGTGCGACAAGATGAAGCCTTTCTCTCTATATATATGAAATGTATCAGGCCAATAGCCTTATTCTGACACGTCTAGACATGCGCCCTGGGCTGCATGCAGTACCAGTTAATCCAATAGTGTTGTTTAAAATTATCATTGATATATATTTTTTTGTTTTCTGATGCTGAAGGATGACTTCAGGCTAGATTCTGGCCTTGCGTGAGCGCAGGCAAATCCCACTGACTTTGAAGAAAGGTGACCTCACACAGGAGCATGATATTGTCCCTCAGCCTATATGGCAATACAATTATTTAATCAATTGGACTTGTGTTTTTGTGACACCTCATAGTGTACACAGTCAATAATAAATGATCAGTCACCACTTCTGTTTTCAGTAAGTGATTGAAAATAAAACATGTTCCTCGTTGTATTAATAATATTATATCATAGGATCAGCTGTGCATAAGCAAGCGTCGCTTCCATTTTGTTTCTGTTTGCTGTATTCCTGGTCCAAACTTGTAATGATGGTAAAGAATATGACTGCCAAGCACAAACGTGATATATTTTTAGTCCCATATTTTCAGAATTATATGTATATTTGTGTTCATTGGTATTGCCATTGATAGCCTAGGTTTTAAATTTATTTATTTATTTATTTGGTTTGGTTTGGTTTTAATAGTAATGCAGACTTTGTTCAAGACAGTTAACTGCTGCTTACAGTGGACAATGAAAGTTGTGATGTTTTGGAGAAAAGTGTTTTTTAACTGATAATAAGTACATGACAATGCTTATTAACCGTTGCTTGATTATTTGCCAGCAGTATCCTGGGCTGTATAACAGGAGCATAGCCAGGAGATCAAGGGATGTTATTGCCCCTCTTGAGCAGATACCTTGTGAGGAGAGGCTGGGGGAGCTGGGTGCATTCAGCTTGGAGCAGAGACAGCTCCAGCGTAACCTGAGAGCAGCCCTCAGTGCCTATGGGGAGATCTGTGAGATGGAGATGGTCTGCCTGAAGTGGGGCCAGGCAGGAAGATGAGAGGCAAAGAAAATAAACTGAAACAAGAGTGGTTCAGACTGGATATAAGAGAAAAAAATGCCCCCATGAGAACAGTCAGGCAGTGGCACAGGCTTCCTGGAGAGGTCATTCAGTCTCCATCCCTGGAGGTTTTCATCTCTAACCAGTTGAAGCCCTGGTCTGACCTCAGAGCTGAGCCTGCTGTGAGCAGAAGGCTGCACCAGAGACCTCCTGAGCTCTTCCCAACCCTGTGACCCTCTTTCTACAATACTGCCCTGCAACCAGGTCACTTGAGATTTGTTTGTTTGTTTGCTTGTTTTTCTGAATTTTGATATTAATTAAATTCAGGAATGAAAAGTAACATTATAAGGAAATCCTGTGGGGTTGTGCTGAGTTTGTCAGCACTAAGGTTAAAGAATTATGACAAGGAACAGAGATTCCTTTAAGCCAAGGGCAGTCTTACCTATTTTCACAGCCCTCCCTCTTTTCTTCAGCCTAAAGGAAGTGAGACTAGCAAACTAAGTAGTGAGTTTGTTTAAATTATTTGTTGGTAGAACTGTACATAGAGGAAGAATCATCCAGAAAAAAATAATAATAATAATAATAACATGTGAAACAGACCACCCAAACATTAAAAATCAAGAAAATACAAAAAGTACATTACTAGAACTGGATTGTTTGTAGTACTTCAGTGTGATTTCAGTGAGACAAATGTTAAAACTAGTAAAACCTGGAAAGAAGTAAAATGACCCTACCTGGATTATATTTGATCCCTGGCAAAAGAAGAGGTGGTTCCAGGCTGCATCTCTTTCTTTCCTGAGCTTTGTTGCTATAGAAGCACAAGTATTGTGGAAACATCACAAAAATAGACTAAGAAAGGAACCAAAAAAAAAAAAAAAAAAAAAAAGGTTTTTATAAAAAGACAAGTTTTCTGTGCTTCTATACATTTTTTCTCTTCTGAAGCAATTTTTTTCCACTTCAAATCAAGCTGTGAAAAATATTTTATTCTGTAACTTTAATAGCATCTATGTTCCTTCGTGTGCATATAAACAAAACAAATCAATCAGACTAGGGGTAGTCAGTTTGATTTTACATAGCTGTGTAGAAGAGAAAAATGTTTTATTCCATACATTCTTTCTGACTGAACAAGTCTAGGTGTTTGATGTCAACATTTCATTAAACATTTGATTGGCTGAAAAGGCCTTTACACTGTATAATCAGTGTTCTCTAAAGCTAAAGAATGACTATTTACCAAAGTTTATTCTTGTCAGTAATTATGTATTTATATAATAAATTCATTATGGTACCTAATTACCACTGAGTTTTCTGTATGTTAGACATGAAAAGATAATAAAACCTTTTTAAGACAAATTTGACATGACTTTTTTTTTTTTTTTTAACAAAAGCAAGTGTTCTGGTAGCCTCAGGCAACCAGAAACTACTAGGTTTTAACAGCAGAGGTACTTTTGATAAATATGCTATGATATATGTATAAAAATGCTACATTGCAATCCTTATTCAGAGAAAAAAATCCCTTTCTGCTAACGATTTTTTTTCCTGAAACAGAATATAAAGTAAGAAAGGCAGAGTTTCAGAGTGAAAGGAAGAACTTGCTCTATAACAGCTTTTTTGAGTATGTCTTGCAAGAATCGTCAAAACTGGAATAGTGGTTTTAATATTATTTTATCTAATTTTGTAACTAAAAAGACAATCTAAACAGCTTTCTTAAAATCTCTACCTACAGTGATCTGCCTTCTAAGCCTGTAAGCAATACCAATCCACTATCCTAAAACAGTCAGACTGATCCTGCAGAGCATTCCAGAGAAAAGCAACATGTACAGAAGCAGTTCAGCACTTCCATGTTTCGTCTGATTGATTTGATTTGGGTGCACATTACCACAGTCACATTTCATCCACCCACTCTCAAGCCAGTGTTACTCATTTTAATTTATTTATTTATTTATTTATGTATTTGTTAATACATAGCAGCAGAATGGGAATTATGAATGAATATATGCTAATTAAGACAATAAAGTATTTTAAAGATACACAAATGTTAATAGGATTTGAAATAAGAGGTAGCTTGAGGCCACTGCTGTAACTAACTAACAGGCTATTTAAAAATTATTAGCATCAGGCCCAGTGGACCAGTAGTAAAGTACAGCTGTCTTGTACAATATCCGAGTGGCTCCTAGACCCTGAGCTTTACTTCAATGATCACAGCTGTGGACTGTGCTGAACTGAATTTGCTTATTTCTGCAAATGCCAGCATAGAAGCTACTAGCCTTACATAATGCCTGGGGTGATAGATACAATATTTTGTTATTTACAAAGCCATCTCTACAGCAAATTAATTGAAGTACATCTGAATGGACCAGCAAAGACACATTCTTGCATTATTTACATCAAGCTGTTAAATATTTTATTAATTTTCTGTGGTCTTTTTTTGAGGACCATGAGTGACAGAGAAAGGAAAATAGAGTGTATTGCTCGTTTTGTTGATCGAACTATTCAATGAAGTGAAGGGTTCTGCTTTGGTCAGCCCTACAGTCTAAAAATAAAATGACAAACAAGCATTTCATTTGAGAAGTGTAATATTTGAACACAATATGACAGCTATTTTAAATCTGTTGTGATAACCAAGATAAAGAAAAATATTTTGTAACGGCAAATTATTTTTGACAATCTGCCTCCTTTTCCCCCAGACCCCACCGTACAACCGACTTTGGTCTGTTCATAGAGATAACAGGGTGCCAGCTAACCAATCTCAGCTCCCTTCTTATCTGTCTTCTTTTTTAAAACCATCACCAGCACATTTCTCAGCTCAGTGGAAATATCAATTATAGATAGTCCATTTCAAACTGCCATATGGATAAGGCCCAATTCCTGCCCAAGATATGAGAGAAAGGAAAAAGAGGGCTTGTGCTCCTGTTTAAATTGTGAAGTTATGGAAATGCTTGCTTAAGATGGGGGCATAGAGAAACTTGAAAACTTGATGTAGAGAAAACAGGTTAGTTGAAAAATCAGGAAAAATTGAAGATAATTTAAAAATACATTTTCGTTACTGATTTCTTTTTGTCAGTGAATTTCCAAATGCAAAAATCATAATCACAACCCTGAGAAGGTAAGTTTTTAGAGAAATCAAGAAAACTCATCACCTGCTGAAACATTTGAAGCAGCACATAAACCTAACAATAACAGGTGGTTTAGGATTTCACCAGCGATTTTGGGAAGCAGTTTTATTTCTTTGTGTTAAAGATTTAAGCTAGTATGCTGTACTGCCATCTTTTTGTGTATTGGGAAATAATGTGAAAGAGAGCTGTGTCTGAAAGAATGGTTCTGACATTACTGTAGTCAACAATGTAATAATGCAATTTAGTAATGTCCTAGTGCAAATCAATTGATTTTAATGCAAGATAGCAATTTTGCACTCAGAGGAGAATATGCCATATGCTAGGCAATTTCAGTCTTTTATTGAAAGGTTGTGTTATTTTACAGAATGAATACTTGAGTCAAGGGAGGATAGGTCATGCCAAACATTCAGAACCTTTACCTGCGTTCTACAGGCTATCATTAGTGTGGTAGCCATTAGGAGTTCTTGTTGTGGATAAAGACACCATTTTGACAAATATTTTACAAATACAGAGATATAAAAGAGATGATAATTCATCATAGAACTTGCAATGTAATTATATCACTTGAAGCAATATTTTGTGGGTGGTAAATATGCTTTATGTGACAAGATAAGCATTCTCCTCTTCTGTTGGATGTTAAACTATCAGACAACAGCACATTCATTTCTATAAGTATCTTTTGCCTGGAACTGAAACGAGATAAGCTTTTCTTGCTAAACTAAACATAGAGAAGTATATAAGTAAAGCAAATATATTAGCCACAGTTTCTTTTTTTTTTTTTTAATTGGACTTATCTGCCTATCACATTTAAAGACACCTATGCTAATGTCTATTCCATTTTATAGTAGATATTTATACGTACTTAAAATTGAAAAAATGTTAGCTGTACAGGTTGCATTATAATAACAGAATTTGTGATCCACAGAAATAGAAAGTGTGCATATTCTTATGATATATAAACAGATATATTTATGTATGTATTAAACGTTTTCTTAAATCATACCTGAAATTAAGAGAATTATTTAGGAAGCATACTCCATTTGTGGCATTTGACTCTGAAACCTGCTTTTCATATCAAGTGGTTAGAGCGTTAAGTCATTAAACAGAGGGGCGTCGTCAGAATCCATCTTGCACTCAGATCTGATGAGGCTGGTCTTCCATTTAAGAGTTGAATGGTTTTCACTTTAAATAACCTTGGTTGAGCCGTTCGTTTATATTTTATTTTTGAAAGATAATTCCTTTTTCTCATTATTTTAATTATTATGTGAGACCTACATCCATATAGGAATGCATTTTATACATAAAAAAAAAAAAGAGTAGATAGATTAATGTTTCAATGATGAAGAAGCAGTTTGGTGGAAAAATATTAAAAAAGAAAGACAGTGGAGGATGCATTTCCAGTAATCCATTTGATTTTAAAACCACCCAGCTATAATGTTGTTGATTCCCAACGGCATAATTGTGGGAGGCTGAGAAGAAACTGTCTCTTAAAATGAAGAGAGAACAAACTACAAGATGCACAGAAAGTGTGTGTGGGGAGGGGGGTGAGGGAGGGAGAGGGAAGGGGTTGTCTCAGGGTTTCTTAAGCCTTGGACTTTTGGCCCTCCACACACAGTAATCCCTAATGTCATTTTGACATGGCATGTCCATGGTAAGCAGAATCTACATCTGAAAAATCCCTTAACTACGATCACTACATTAGCTGGGGAAAACAAGCAAACTATAAAATGCTGAAAAAACTTCAGAGCAGCAAAACAACAAAGCTACATAAAAGAACAAGTACAAGTAGTGAAACCACAGTCTGTTTGAGATGTTGGGGTGAGATATGTTAAGTAACCATAATTCCAAAATACAGAATCAACCAAAGAGGCTAAGACAAATATGTCTAGGAAGAGCAAGAGAAAAACTCTCTTGGCATGGTTTTGTTTCTGTGGAATTAAGAGTAATAATGCCTAGGGTGTTTGAGGGATGACTATGAATACGAGTATGAATATGAGTATGAATAATCACAGAATCACAGGATCGTCTGGTTTGGAAGAGACCTCAAGATCATTGAGTACAACCTCTGACCTAACACTAACAAGTCCTAATGATACACGAAATCTCAAAGAACTCTTGCTGAACAAGCCAGTGATAGATAATAAGTGTATTTACATTCATCTTAGTGATTCTTTGAAAGTATTTTATTCATTACCACAACTATATGAAGTACTGAAGTATTATCATCTTTGATTTTCATATTGGGAAACTCAGAATAGCTGAAAGTGACATGTCAGTAGCTAGTCAAAATTAAAATGGGAGCTAAAATATAAATACACCAATGCCTTTCCTATCACATAGACCACCATCTCTGTGGTACCAGTTCATCAGATCAAGGCTAGAAAAAAACAACAGTAAAAACAATGAGATCACACCATTTATGGAGTAATTCTAGGCTAATTCAGAAGCGTCTAAGTGTTCTGGGAATGCTACCATTACCAGTAGTGATGTATGAAAAGAAACAATCCAGCATAACTCAATATATCCAAAAATTATATTTTGGATGTACATAAAAAAGTAAAGTTCACATAGTTGTGTGTTTGTTTGTTTGTTTGTTTGTTTTATTGACTCAGTGGAATACACTTACATTGTAACATAGAAGAAAAATCACGGAAGCTTGGAAATCTTCTATCTACTAGAAATAAAGATAAAGTCCTCTAATGTGAGAAAGCTAACAGAAAAATAGGCACTTTGTGTATTTTGATCTCTGAAATGATAGCTCAGAAGATGCCTCTGATTTGAGAGTACCTTCAACAGAGCCCTGTTCAGCTGCTATGCTGTCAAAATACAGTCACAGACTGTGGAAGGCAGAAGGAGAACTTTGCTTCTAGGTCTTGGTAGGAGGTTTCTCTATCTGATGTATATAATCTCATGTGATATTGTATTCATTTTATGTGAGAATGATACTGGCTTCAAATTCTGCTTTGTGCCATGAAAGGGAAAGAAGGAAACTGAAGGAAAAACAACAGATTCCATCAAAAGTATACAGAAGCTTTTCTTACTGAAGTCACAGTTGTGAAAAAAGAATGTCTTAAAAGTTTTTCTCAAGGTAGGGACTGTATAATTAGATTGTAGCTCTATTAACCCATAGGAAAGGGGGGGAAATAGATGAGTGTTTCATCACATATATCCTCTTAATATTAATATTGTTTTCAAAAATGAACAATCGTGTTTTCTGGCTCTTTAAAAGATACTTTTAAGTATCTTAGAAGTATCTTAAAAGAGATACTTTTAAGTTAAGAAAAGATACTTTTAAGTTAAGAATGGCCAAGAAAGCAATGTTGTCCTTAATGTTTTTATTTAACTTTATGTGATGAATGTCTGTTGATTTTACTAAGGCCTATAGGAATCTATGACTATTCTTCAGGTGAACTAATGTATTTCAGAAAAGGAATGTGCATTTTTTTCCAAGGTCAAATTCAGTTGTGAGTGACAGCTCATTTCTGTCTTGTACATCTTCCCTCCGAAATGTTACGAAAAAGTAATGGTTTCAGCGCAGTCTTTCCTTGATAGGTCAGTAGGACACAATTAAGATACAAGCTCTAGTAGGAAATCCAAGAGCATTATTCAGTCCACCAGTTTACAGATATGCAGAATAAATCAGAAGCAAGGAGTTAAATATCCAAAGGTAAACAGATAAGTAGGAGTTATTTTCAATGATAACCTTTGGTAGTTGCATGAATAAAAATGAAGAGTGAACTAGGTTATTAGTGAGGGGACTCGTGATAATGTGAAATCTGTTACTGGGTGAAGAACGTAGCCAAAATAACAGTCTCAGCTCCACCGACATTCAGAATCCTGGACTGAATCAAACAGCGCTGCACTTCAGTGACCAATCTGCTTTAGCTGGGTGATTAAGGCAAAAGAATAAGAAATTGTCACATAGATTCAGCAGTGCAAGAAAAATAGAGTTCCCAGTGATGGATCAAGTGACATCACTGCCCTCGGGACAAGCTTTAATTCTAAATGCTATGAACCAGACAAAAATCTGCATTCACGTTTCAACAACAAACACCTAAGGATCTTCTGTCTAAATGCAGGACCGAGTTACTCTTTCATGATTTCCTGCCTTCGTTTTCCTCCTTTCCCCAGATGTTTCAGAGATCTGAGGAGAGATTTTTGAAGTCAGAGGGAGCAGTTAGGTGACTACTCCTCTTTTAAAGTCACATGGAAAGCTTAGTAACAAGCATACCTCAATACTCCAAAAATTACTTGATTTAAGCTTCTTCTAATTATAGCAGAGTCCATGTTTTATTTTCGCTCAGTTACATTAGAACACAAGGTTTTACTTAAAGAAGCACCATTGGTTCAAACTGTGAGGTATAAATGATAATAACCTTGATATTTCATCCAACCATTTAGTTCAGGAGCCTTAATATATTGCTTCACATCTCAAATTTCCTATTAAATTCAATAAATCCCATTCAATGACGGTATCGCTGGCAAAAGTACTGTAAAATTAGCATGTTTCTCCAAAAGGAAGAAAAAAATAGTTGTTTTTCTTGTTTTTTGTTTTTGTTTTTGAAAACTTACAAATAGTTGTTCTTTTGCATAACAGGAATCTGCGACTAAGTAGCTATGAGATATTGTTATCTAATAAAATACACATTTTATAAGATGCCCTCCTATTTAAAATAGTACTGATTTTTTTTCTTCAGTTCTTCTGGAAAGAAAAATGTCTGTTTAAATGTGCTGATTTTTTCCCATTTCAAGATAAAAAGAAACAAGAAAGCTATATATTGTAGAAAATGGGGCCATCAAAGGATTAATTCTTAAAACAAAATTAAGACTTCTTTATTTTCTGTTTCATTGAAATTGGATGTGGGGGAAGGTTTTATAAAATCTTACATTTTGGGGGAATTTATTTTTTTTTCTCCACAAATGCATGTTTGGGTGAACTTCAAACTTGAACTGAAAGAAATAATATGTCTTATAAGAAAAAAGTATACAAGAAAAGCAAAAAGTACTTAATCACAAAGGCAATCCAAATAAATTATAAACCACGATTTCTGTAGATAGTCATCCATAAGCAGGATAAACTTTCCCTCAACTAAAAAACTGAAGATGTGATATGATTTTTCACAAAGATCTCTGACCACCATGAGTATCTGAGTTGAAATGTTGACCTCACTTAAGCAACTGAGAATTTTACCATTGTCCACGGTGTTTTTCTGTTAGTCCAGTTTAATTTCCGTGTATTCTATTATTCATCTTTAAGTTTCTGTCCCAAAGGAAATAGAAAAGATGATCATGGACATTTTGTCCTTGAGAAAACCTGCCAGCTACATGGGAAATTTTTGTCCAAACCAAGGGCTTAACTTTTAAAAAAAAAAAAAACTTCTCTGAATTTGAAAAAACTAGCAGCCTCATATGGTGCTAATACTTGTATCTTTTGTCTTTTTTTTTTTTTTTTATCCAAAAAATAACTTATGTACCAATGTGGATTCTCATTCATATGGCTATGAAAGGTAAATGCTGCATGTGGATTCTCTGTGGGAGAGTGTTCAAAGAGGAAGCTTTGGATGAGTGAGGGAAATGCACGTGGATGTGCATTGCCAAACAGCTATAAATACCAGATCCATGGAGTGCACGGGACTGGAGGACAAAGGCACAAATACTGGGTAATTTATTGCAGAGAGAGATGTAAAGTACTTTTAAAAATGAGAAAAGATTTGTTAGCATTCAGCAAATGTGAAATTCATGAGAGGAGTTCTATCAAATAGATTAGCCAAGGCACAGCGGAAAGAGAAATTTTATAAATAAACCCAGTGGAAAATGTTTTCTTGTTGTGTAAAAATGTTCCATTGGATTTAAATTATTTGGAATTACATATTAATGAAAGTAAAATACTTTAGTGGTGCAGAAGTTTTCAGATGGAAAGTACTTAAAGATTAAAGCAGTTTTCCTCACAGAAATTTATGAAAGGCCAAGTTACTCCTTGTTCTCCATCAAGAAATGAGAGTTTGTCAGCACTTTTCAGAAAAACAGAGATACATGGTCTGTATCTGAGAAATACCTGCAGCCACTATCTGAAAAGAATGTGTGCCCACTGCGTGAGGAGGACCTCAGAGAAAGGCAGCTCCAAATCACACTGAATCTAGTGATAGACAGGGAATAAAAACACATATAAAGATACTAAAGTAAAATACAAAAAATAAAAAAGGTAGCTATCTAAATGTAGGTGTCAAGACTTTTCTAGTTTCAGTCTCCTTTTACAGCCAACAGTAACAGATAGGTACCACGAGTGGGTGAATCCACTTTAAGCTGGGATGATCTGTCTTCCAAACATATATTATTCTGCTTTAGAGAAAGGCAAAAAAAAAATAATTTTATATATACATATATATATATATATTTATATCTTTCTGGTGGTAGGAATCAAATAAGATGATCCTCTCAGCTCTCCCTAGGTGAACACGTACTTACACAGGCATACAGTCACCCTTCACGGATTCTTTCTGAATTAGCTTGGGGAAAGCTTTAATTGGTGGATTAATTTGAGAAGAACAAAGCTTGCTCCATACGAAGCAATGAGTTCAGCAGTTCAGTCTATGAGTCAGTCTTGCCTGTTCTCTGTGGCCTTCTCTTTTTTGTCATTTTGTATATCTATCAGAATAACATTCTAAAGTTAATGTTTTGTAGCTTTGTGATCTGTTGCAAGACATTGCACAAAAAAATACTATATTACAGTCTTGAAACTGATTTTAAAAGAAGAAAATATTGTGCATGTTAATTACGCTAATTTGATTTAATTTTCCATTCCATAGACAAGAAATGCACTATCACTTTCTGCTATTATTTCAGGATTTACTTTGAGCAGTAAAAGTCTTTTAGAGAAGAATTTGTTCTGCAAACTTAATTATTAATTAAAGAATGTAACAAGTTTGCAGCTTGTTTTTCAGTATGTTCTCACATCTGCAGCTGCACAAACAAAACTGCATTTCCCAAATTACTGTATGATCTAGTAAACCAAGATTTTCATTGTTCCTAGGAGAGCATTTTTAAATGAGCTGGCAAGTCACTTACAGATATTGGTAGTAACCTATTGGTATAGGTTAAATGTAAAGGATACTCATGAATTTCCTGTCTCAAATTTGATGGATCCATCTGCTGATCTCCAAATAGGTACTTCTGCACACTCTTCGTTACGTGCTTAATTTTATGCATGCAGCTAAACACGCTGACCTCTAGGACAAATGTTTACATGTTTTCAGAGTTTACTATATGGAATTTACTACAGAATTACAACGTGCAGGGCCATTACATAAAACATAATTATACACATTAGGTAGCACCCAGAGACCACAGGTGAGACAGTTGGACTATTGTGCTAAACTTTTTACAAACATCTAGCAGAAGTCTGGCCTTTCTGTCAGCTGTTCATAATCTAAAATAGACCAGGCAGTCAAGACACTGAGAACTGAGGCATGGAAATATGAGGTGATTTGCTCTGGAGTATGAATTTAATTTCAGAGGTTCAGTGTCCAACATACTAGACTTCTCATTATACAGTTATGTTGTAGGAGGACAAGCATATGAGAGAAATAAATATTTGAGAGTATCATATTTGTGATTCAGGGTTGTTTGGTTGTTTTGTTTTATCTTGACCAGAAAGATCTTAGTCTCTTTTTGTTCACCTTCACATTCAAACTGATTTTAGTTGAAGTAACAATGTAATATTTCCAGTTATAGTGCTTTATGTGTGATTAGGTGTGATGATACCTAAAATGTGATGTGTGCCTTCTGAATGCAGGATAATATATATAGATATATATATAGAGACAGATTAGATATAGATATAGATATAGATATAGATATAGATATAGATATAGATATAGATATAGATATAGATATAGATATAGATATAGATATAGATATAGATAGATGACAATACTGATATCAATATCGATATAGATATAGATATCGATATAGATATAGATGCAGATATATATATTATTTTTTATTTTTTTATTTTTCCCCCAGAAGAAATTTACAATGAAAGGGCAAAAGCAGATGATGATTTTGAGTGCAAAGTCTACAAAAAGAAAATCATCAGAGTTATGATAGGTACTTCTTCCATTAGACACAAATAACAAATGCATAATTTGTAAGAAACTCTTTTCCCCTTCTTTGAATAGCAGTATTTATATATATCCTTTTTTTATTCAAGACCGTTCTTAAGATAATGGTAGACTGGTCCTAATACAACTAGAATGCTTTTCATCTGTCCACTTTATGTAACGCTGTTTTCTCTTCTATAGTCCTATTTATCAACTCACATCAGTGATTTAATTGATGAAGGTACCTCATTAAAATGGTTTTAGTACTAGGACTTTTTCTAAATACAAGAGCATAATTTAGCATAAAATCAGCAGTCTCAAACATAAACTCATGGAAGAGCATATTTGTATCAATTTGTACTTAATTTTCAGGCAAGATGTTTGAAAACTACATGGGGATTAATTTGGATCATTTCCCTTGTGATCTAGAGCTCTGGCTGACTTTGCATCCTCTTCCAGGAGATGGAGGTCAGTGGAGTTCAGGAGAATGTGAGTTAGGGAGGACAGGGGAGAAAGAGATGTTGGAATGTCCTGTGCAAACTGAACAGAGATTCGTTTTGACATTTGAACAGGGGCCTCTCATCTCAAAGCTGTTCTAGCAATCGTATTTAATCACTTCTCAAGTCTTGAAGCATATAGATTGCATATGCATATAGGTTGATAAATCATTTGACCTTGGGAGAGAAGTCCTTATTTAGATTAAATGATTTTCCCTTCTGTACTGCGTCTCACTTGTAGAGCTCACATCTTCATATAGCTAGACTGTTCCTCTTTGAGGGAGTTCTTTAGGTTAAGAAAATTTGCCCAGTACTTTTACATCAGTGCTGTCCAATGACGGTGCACAGTAGCAGAACGAAACAGAGAGCATACAAGTGTGAGCCACATGGCTTAACAACATTGCAGTCACTCATCAAATGAAAGCCTTCATACACTCCTGTGGTGACAGGAAAATGTAATTCCTTACATGTGTTTTTTAGATGTATTTCTACCTGGAGTTGAGCAAGTGTATTGGGTTTCTGTGGCAAGGTTTCAGTAGTGAGGTGTGTATCAAGGGTGTCCTCTGTGAGAAATAACCAGGAGCTACCCCGTGTTGAATACAGCTGGTTGAAGAATTCCAAAATAGTCTCACCATTTGTCAAAGGTGAGTTCACCAGAGAAGTTGGTGGCACCTCTATGATAGCGTATTTAAGAAAGGATAAGAAACATTGCACACCAGCTGTGAGAAAGGAGTGAGAAAATGTGAGAGAAACATCCTGCAAACCCCAAGGTCAGTGAAAAAGGAGGGGGAGGTGGTGCTCCAGGCATTAGAGCACAGATTTCCCCTCAGCCCTTGGAGAGGACCATGGTGGTGCAGGTTACCCCCACAGAGGACCGCAGGAGTTGTGGCCCAGGGAGAAAAGCCCACGCTGGAGCAGGTTTTTTTGACGGGAAGTGTGTCTAGTCCATGCTGAAGCACTCTGTGCCTGAAGGACTGCACCACATGTAAAGGACCTGTGCTGGAGTAGTTCTTTAAGAACTGCAGCCCTTGGGAAGGACCCACATTGGAGAGTTTGAAGGATTGTATCCTGTGGAGGAGATCTCATGCTGGAGCAGGAGAAAAGAATGACATGAAAGAAGCAGTAGAGACAAAGTATTAAGAACAGACCACTACCCCCACTCTCTGTTTGGATGTCCAAAGCATTGGAGGAAGTGGAGAGGCAGCAATGAAAGACTTCCCATGTCTGGAAAACTTTGGTAAAGCAAACTGTGCTGAGTCATGTGGTTTTGGTGCTTCCACAGTTCATAACTGTATGGCAGACCTGTGGGCCTGTCATTGTATTTATAACAGCTCACTTCTGCCTGAAAGAGCTTCCAGTGCTTTCAGACCTAGAAGCCAGACACTTTAGGGGAAAACATTTGAAAAGGTAGGTCAATGCTTTGTTTCAGAGCTTGTGTCCTAGAAGACCAATAATGAAACAAGACCAATACCGTGTAAATATGTGTTTGGGTATGTCTCTTTAATTGTATTTGTACATACAAAGACATCTCACAAACTTTCCCTCATTCATGCTATTTCCATGGTAATGATTACAGCTGTATTTGGACTCTGTCTTTCCCTTCTCTGATTGGAGGTTTTAAATTTTTTAAATTTTATGGGTATAACTTCTGGAAATCAGTGAATTATAAGAAATTGTGATTTTGTTTTGTTTCTCAAGAAAATTTTTGTCTTTAAAGTGTGCAATTTGTCTTTACAACAATAACAGGAACTTTGGGAAATCTTTCACAGAGAAGACCACATGTGGTTTGACTGCATGTCTCAGTAAATCCTGCAGAGTACACATTTTGCTATTAAGGCATTATGCGTTCTTGTTTACAACTGAAGGTCCCATGTGTCACCCATTCTTTTAAAGTGACAGTACTAAAACATAATTCAAACTGCTAGAATAGAACATAACTAATTCATATTATAGCTACTGTTTTCTTATGTTTTCTTACAGCTAATGTTTTCTTATGTGTGCCACATACAGCTTATCTTTGATAGGACCAATGGCATTGCTAAATTTGTAGGTGAAAGTCATATGTGTAATACTGAAATCGTCAACTCTGAAGAGATGCCTTGTTTAAAGACAAATTATTATTCAACGTATTTCAAAGTATGCGTATGAAAGTCTATTTGTCACTGTTTTATATTTATGGGGGGAAATGTTGAAAAAGATTATCACAGAATGCTAATATGAGACTGTGTTTAAGCATAATTTACTCCATTTATAATAAGTAAAATGCCTTTAGAAATCTAAGAGAAATAGATAAAGAATTGGGGAATCCAGGTAGTCATGTTTGCCTGGAGGCATTTTCTGAGAACAGTAGTGAGTCAGAATGCAAATCCTCGTGGCATTACCGGTTTTTGTGGTCGCTGCTGATTACTGTAAAATTGATTCAGGAGCTGTGCAGCATCTCTGCATATGTTTAAGCCTAATCTCCATAGTGTCATAGGCATTTTTCTTCTCTGTGGGTATTGTACTGAGTAAGAAAAATTCTAATAACCTTCATCTTAGTATTTTTTTCTTATCAAGCAAAGAAGGACACTATTCAGTAAATTCCCAGTTTTGATCTCAAGTATAGCAGCATAGCTATATAGCTGTTATTTCAGGATTTTAATGATTGTCAGGTAATGTATTATTGCATTTGGATGTAGGCAGTGACAAGGATGGTTTGCTTGAAAAATTAAAAGAATTATTTTTCTGTTATTTTTAGTGAAAAAAAAATAATTGTATAGTTCATATTATGTTATTTAGTGCAATTTCTATGTTGGCTTTTTTTCTGTTGTTGATTTGTTTGCTTGCTTGCTCGGGAGTTTGTTTTTAATTTGAGCTTTATCTCATTTCAAAGCTTGATATTGATTTCTTGAAATTTTCATCATGTAAAATCCTGCTGTATGGACCGTGTGTTAAAAGTACATTTTGCCTACATAAACCTGGAAAGAAGTGAGAAAATGCAGGGCTTATGAAAGGCTTTCTCTAAAATGAAAATATATTAATTAACTACCACTTATGTGCACAAGGTGTAGATTCAGCTGTTTCAGTTGGTAAAGTCAACTGAACTGTGCTTGCAAATATAGGAGGACTGACATTTCACAGAATGACAGAATACTTGAGGTTGAACCAGACCTCTGGAGGTCATCTGGTCCAACCCCCCTGCCAAGCAGAATCATCTACAGCATGTTGCACAGGATGGCATCCAGGGGAGGTTTTGAATCTCTCCAGAGAAGTTGACTCCACAAACTCTCTGGGTAACCTGTCCCTGAGCTCTGTCATCACCACAGTAAAAAGTGCCCCCTCATGCTCAGATGGAACTTCTTGTGTTTCAGTTTGTACCCATTGCTGCTTGTCCTGGCATTGGGCGCCACTGAAAAAAAGTCTGGCATCAGCCTCTTCACATCCTCCCTTAAGATATTATTATACATTGATAAGATCCCTTCTGTCTTTTTTTCCAGGCTAAACAGGCCCAGCTCTCGTAGCCTTTCCTCATAAGAGAGATGTTGCCGTTCTCTAATCATCTTAGCAGCCCTCCACTGGGCTCTGGTCTCATAGGGGCAGAGCAGAGGGGGAGGATCACCTCCCTTGACCTGCTGGCAACACTCTTCCTATTGCACCCCAGGATCCCGTTGGCCTTCTTGGCCACAGAGACCCATGGCTGGTTAGTGGTTAGCTTGCTGTCCACCAGGATTCCCAGGTCCTTCTCCACAGAGCTGCGTTCTAGCAGGTCAGCCCCCAGCCTGTACTGGTGCCTGTACTGGGGCTATTCCTCCCTTGCTGAAGGACCCTGCACTTGCCTTTGTTTAACTTAATGAACTTCACCCGACTCTCCAGCCTGTCCAGGTCTCTCTGAATGTCTCCACATCCTCCACATGTCTCCAGCTAGTTCTTCTTTGCTTGCTGGTGCTATGTCCAGCAGTACACCTGTCCTCATTGCCTCATCTACCATCTTTGTTAAAAAGTTATTGTCAATGCTCTGCAAGAACCTCCTAGACTGTGTCTAGCTGTGTTGTCTTTCTAGCAGTTGTCAGGGTGGTTGAAGACCACCATGAGAACCAGGGTGTGTGACTGTGAAGCTACTTACATAGAAGGTCTCAGCAACTTCCTCTTCCTGATCAGGTGGCCTGTAGTAAACATCCACAGCAGTGTCACCCATGTTAGCCTGCCCTTTCATCCTTACTCATAAGTTCTCCACTCTCTCATCATCCACCCCTAGGCAGAGCTCCATACATTCCAGATGCTCTCTCACATAAAGAGCAACTTTACTACCTCAACTTTCTGGCCTGTCTTTCCTAAAAAGACATTTAGCCACCCATGACATAATTCCAGTCATGCAAGCTATCCCACAATTTTTATGTAATTGCAATGAGATCAAAGCCCTGCAACCCCACACAGATATCAGATTTCCTCACAGAAAGAGTTGTAAAACACTGAAAAATCCTTTTGCAGGGGAAAGTAACATGCATGATGTGACACCAGAACTGAATGAATGATTATACAAGAAAGACAGAAGAAACAAATACTTTAAAAAGGTATGCAATAAGAAATCAGGATATATAGAGGACATTTATTGCAGAAATCAGACATTATGTTAGTGCTGTCAATGAAAACTGAGACTTGCAAAGTGCGTTAAAACAACTACAGAATGTCATTTTTATCTATGAATTCAAAGGGAGGAAATAGGAAAATTGAGTCTGTTACGTATTGATAATGGATTGGAAAATCATGAAAATCTGGATATGGACTTAAAGCTAATAGATACTGATTTTCAGTCAGGAAGGATGCTGACCTTAAAAGAATAGTCATGATAGCTAATGGGAATAGGGAAACCACCTCACATAAAATATTTATTTTTAAAAGTGGACATAGAATCCATCAGCCATGGACCTAGCAGCTAACATCAATAGTCTGTGAAGCAATGGAACAAATTTTGATAGAAAGAAAACTTTAAAGTATAGCTATAGACAAAATCTGGGATAAAATGCAACCAGAAATTACTACAATAGAAAGTATGGGATTAATCAATATCTTCCTTTTGCCAAGAGAATGAACTAAAAGAACCATGCTCCTAAGGGAAGTGATTTATGAAAATAGAGGCAAAAAGAAGAGTTTAGAGAGGCAGGCATTAAAACAGCTAAGGGGAAGTTTGCAACAAATGCGGTTAGAAGAGGAGGTAATAGGATGAAGAAGCTTGGTGGTGGAAAGGTACTGTGAAACTGACTTTATAATAGACATGGGGTTAAAAAGTCATCGTACCCTGACAGAATTTGCTGGTGAGGTAAATACAGAGATCTCTAGAAATTCAAAGCAGACTAACAAAATAACTGTGGAAGTAAATAATTTTGAGTAGTACAGTAATAGATATGACATACCGGAAAGTTGTACATTGGTGACTAATAAAAATATTATACTATAAGCAGAAATTCATCTTTTGGAAAAGACCTAGGAGGAAGACAGGGCAGAGTTTTGATTCTGAGATGATTGTCAGCCATCACTGAGAAGTAAATTTAGAAAAAAAAAAAAAAAAGTGATCTTAGGATATGTCAGCAAAAGTATTTTACAGTAGAGATGGGTAAGTAATGTAGAAAGAAGCAGAAAGCTTTCAATTGAAATTCTAAGCAGGTTAGTCAACTGAGTTCAAGACAGACAAAATGAAACTGAGAAAACACAGAACAGCACTTTAGGGAATGATTAGGGAGAGACAGTCATTTGATGGGTCTGGGAGAATGTGTGCAGTGTGGTCCAGCAAAGCAAACACAAAGAAGGTTTTAAGAGCTATGTATCAACATATTGAAAGGGAACTTAGGAGAAGGAAGAAAGCTTTTTAACCTTTAAAATTACTTATCTGTCTGTGAAAATCTTTAGGGTGACGGCTGAAATATTGGGACAGCACATAAAATCCCAGAACTGCCCTCCAGTGACTTGTTCCAGTTCTGGCATCAGAACTGGATGAATTGCCCAAGTCTAAGGAGAAAAATGTACAAGTTCTATGTTTGCTTTTTATGATGTAACATGAAACAATTAAAGATGAACTGTTTTTGAATACTCCCATTTGCTAAGTGTGTACCTGGTTCCCTGACTGTGATGATCTCGCAGGGTAACTGTGACCTCCAGACTAAAAGAGAGGAGGCCTCTTATAGAATCATAGAATCATTAAAGTTGGTAAAGACCTCCAAGATCATCTGGCCCAACTGTATTCTTCTTAGATGTCATCTATTTAAAAGGGCATGGGTTAGGTTTTCCTTGGTTCTGTGTATATGTAGGAACAAGTTGACAGGAGGGAGGGATGTGGAACAGGAGTGCATAGGAAATACATGCTTAGGAAAAGTTTATGATGACCTCTGAAATGACTTTTTCTTTCTTCATTTTCTGCGATTATGGGATAGGTACTGTTGTTAATTATCACACAGAGTTTCTAGTAAGTTGTTTTGTGCTTTCAAATAAAAGGGGTGCTGTTCACCGGGCCATTTATGAGTTGCTAGAAAAGCAGTATTTACTCAGAAAAATGCCCTCATGTCTGTTTTTATGTGCATAGATAAGTAAAGCCCTTATCTAATCTGCTGAAATCAATAGAAGTCTTTCTCTACATCTTAAATGAGCCCAAGAGCAAATCAAAACTCAGAATATATATTCAGGTCATTTGTTTTCTGGTTTTGAGGTTGATACAGAGTAGAAATAAAGGGTTTGGGGCAATAGCCTGGTCACAAGTACTTACTACATTTTCCTTCAGCTGTTCTCTTAAAAGTCAAGGAGATTATTCATGAAATAGGTTGTTATTCAGTGTCTGTAGTAGTCTTAATGCAGCACAAGGGCTCTGTGCTTAACTGGGAATGAAAGATCCATATTGCAAGAATTTAAAATGTCCAGATTTTACTCGTGAGGTCAATTGCTTATTTTGAAATGTGAACAATTTTCTGCTTGAAATAATGGAAATGATCAAACCCTATTAATGTACAGAGCTGTGGCTAAAACAGCATACATTGACTTTTTACTGGAATGCAAAAATGCATGTCATATAGTTTGTATTTCATCACAGAATTAAATATATATAGAGAGAGATAGGTAACGTAATGTTCTTTGAATAAGATTCAGAAGTGGCAAACTGTTATTTAGCTATTTACTGGTTTCCAGAATTAAACACATATAAATACTGAAGTTAACTATACAGGCAGAAATGGAAATATTCAATTTATAGAGTTGGGGATGTTGAAATGTGTAAGTATGTATTTACAGATTTTGTCACTAGGTGAACTCTGTTGTTTTTTTTTTTTGCTTTTTCCTTCCAGTTTGCTCCCAGTATTCTAGAGGAGTTTTTGCCATTTTTGGACTATATGATAAGAGATCAGTACATACCTTGACCTCATTCTGCAGCGCCTTGCACATCTCCCTCATCACACCGAGTTTTCCCACCGAAGGCGAGAGTCAGTTTGTGCTGCAGCTGCGGCCATCTCTGCGAGGAGCCCTCTTGAGCTTGCTGGATCACTATGAATGGAATCGCTTTGTCTTCCTGTATGACACAGATCGAGGTGAGTTGCAACCCAGCTTTATTATCTTTTTAGTTTGATTGTTTTTTTTGCAAAAACTGTACATTTTTATATGGTATTGAGACCCTGGTGAGTCAAATTTTAAAGAGCCTTTGAATTGAAATACCATTGACTGAATAACTCTGGCTGAAGGAAGAATTCCTTAGCCTGCAAATACTGGATATTGGATGCAAATAGTATGCAACTGACCAGCAGAATACTGCATTTTAGGTCATTAATGCTAAAACATTTTAATGAATGTTATTGAAACAAACAGTTCAAAAAGCAGTACAGATCAGTTCACGTTTCAACTCACTTCATAAGTGATAGCAGTACAAAGAAGTTGAGAGGACCAGCCATGTTTTTGCTGCACCTGCACTGGTATAAGCTGAGATGTGAGTGAGCTCATGCTTTTGGAGGTCAAGGCGGAGGCTCGCTGAATGTGAGGCCCTCAGGCTGCAGCAGAGAAGTGAAGGTAGGAGATGTATCTACATGGCAGCAGCAGGAGAGGATGATGCAGTAGCCATCTCTGTCCACTGCTCCTTTCATCTGGAATTACCTCTGCAATCAACTTTGTTTTTATAAAATTCATGGTGCATTACAAAAGGCCACATTCCCTGTTTACATCTTCCATTCCACATCCCAGAGCATCTCAAAACCTTTTAAGTGGTAGAAAGCTGCAAGTGCATCACTGTACCTCACCACTTACTGTAGGATTGTGAAGTAAAATCTCACATTCTCCACATTGTACATTCATTCTGTTGGCAAAGCACTTTGAGTATGGAAGAGTATTTAGCCAACACAGCTGAGCTTCTGTGAAAGAGGCAAGATTTTTATGTTGATGGCTTATTTTCAGGGAAAAAGTGAGTGGTGTAGCTGTAGTCAAATAATTATTTTACTACAGCTGTTTCAATATAGCTCCCCATGTGGACAGGCTATTCTAAATTGAAGTGGCTTTATTCCAGGGTAATTATTCTGCAGTAGAAATAGGGAATTTTACGGACCTAACTAAATCTGTTTAATTATTTGATTATGGCTGTAGAAGTCAATTTTCCTGTATATACAAACACTACACTTTAGTGAGAATTTTGCTTGATAAACTGCCTAAATACCTGAATTTAAATAAAAATGATTAATGTGCCAAAATGAAAGGGCTTGCATTGTTCCATAATTGTTGGTGTTTTGTTGTTGTTGTAGTTTGATTTAAAAAAAAAAAAAAAAAAAAATTTTTTTTAATGTTTGCTGGACCAACAAGGGAAGCTCTGAGAGGCCTTACAGAATACACTAGGTAACGTACTAGGACAAGTCCAGAGAAGGGCCACGAGGATGATCAAGGAGCTGGATGGAGCACCTCTACTGTGAAGACAAGGTGAGGGAGTTGGGGTTGTTCAGCCTGGAGAAGGGAAGGCTCCAGGGAGACCTTAGAGCAGCCTTCCAGTACCTAAAGGGGGCCTACAGGAAAGCTGGGGAGGTACTCTGTCAGGAAGTGATAAGACAAGGAGTAACAATTTTAAACTACAAGAGGGGAAATTTAGATTAGATATGAGGAAGAAATTCTTTATTAGGAGGGTGTTGAGGCACTGGCACAGGTTGTCCAGAGAAGTTGTGGATGCCCCATTCCTGGAGGTGTTCAAGGCAAGGCTGGATGGGTCTTTGGGCAACCTGGTCTGGTGGAAGCTGTCCCTGCCCATGGCAGGGGGGTTGGAATCTTTAGGGTCCCTTCCAACCAAAACCACTCTGTGATTCTGTGATTCTATAACTGAGAAAAAAAAAAAAAAAAAAAAAAAAAAACAGTGAATTTAAAAGTGTTCTTACTCAAAACAGTAATGAGGAGCAAGAAAACAAGCACGCTATTACAGATGTGATCCTACAGGTCCAACAATTTGTCAGGAGAAGAAGTGCACAACCTGCAGTCACCTTTCTCATCTAAATTCACATGCTTAATTAGATTGAGACATCATTCCTAAGCATGCAATATCACACCAAGGGCAGTTACAGAAAATCATTTATAACAGTGTGGTTAATAAATGGCACTGAACTCAGCAGCTCTGAACACACTGGTGTGTCTTTGATAGGCAGGATGCAAGGAGTGCTACACTGGATCATCTCTTAAAATCTGAATAGGTCTTGTGACTCTATTTAATGCAGGAGAAAATAAGATTTGATGTATCTTTAAGTAGTAGGATGACTGTAAAGATATATTCTTGATGAATAATTTTCACTACCATTCCACAACAGAAATTTTGAATGCAGGGCTCATATATGAAAAGAAAAAAAGAAAAAAAGAAAAAAGAAAAAAGGAAAAAAAAAAAAGAAGAAGAAGAAAGGGGAAAAAAAAAGTAAATATATCTTAATTCAGTGTAATAAGAATATATATATATATATATATATTGATGTTGAGTTACATAGGATCTCTTTCAGTGAGGCTGGAATGTAGTCATGTCTAGATTTTTGTTAAAGATACTTCCAGTCCATGCCAGACACTTCCCTGTCTCTCTGAGAAGCTCCATCCAACCAAACTGTAGGAACAGGAATCACTTAGCCTTTTGTTTTTGACACTGAGCCTGCAAATTGTTCTTTGCAGCTTAACCAGAAAACTATAAATAAATTCTTATGCAGGAAGGTAAACAATAAGTATAAATTCCAGCCAGACATAGTAGCTGTTTAGGAAGAGGGCAGCATTTAGGGGTGTTGTTCTCAGACCTTCTTTCCCAGCCTTTTCATCTGCCTCGCTTCTTGCTTCTCTTGCATGCAGCTCAGTTGCTGCTTGCTCTTAAGGGGTGAACATTTAATTTCAGGTATTAAGGTGGGTTCTCTGCTGTATCATTCTGTTCATCTCCGGACAGACACTCAACTCCCTGTAGAACCCCGGTCTTTTTGCTACCAGGGATGTCTATGTTAAGCATTTTAGTTCAGGTCAGGAATGCACTTCTGCTGCAGCTCTCCGAGTCATTCCCACGTTCCGCACCTGGGTTTATGCCGTGGAGTTGTCTTGGTGCTCACAAACTCCAGTGGGATGGTGGCTTCAGCCAGTATGTTAAATCTCCTTTTCTGACATTCTTTCAGTCTTGTCATCTGGAAAATCACTGTCCTGTGACAGAATGCAGATTGTAGGAAGAATGACAAGGCTACAAAATGAATTGTAACTAGCAGGGAACATTACAGCCTTTGCAAAAAACATCAGACCTGATGACAGAAAATGCAACTGGTTACTTAACAGGGAAGGTGAGCAAGTAAGGAGGAGGTTAAAACCTCAAAGGCCCTTTGGTTTCAATACATCGTCCTCTCTCCTACCCTCCTTCCATAAAAAGATTTAAATATGACCTGGTGCTTAATACAATGAATGTAAACAGCAATTACTATTAACAGCAAGGTGCCAGGTACACAGACAGAAAACGGAAAGAGCAGGCTGAAGAACACTCAAATGAATTACACAACACATAGCAAGGAAGGCCTAAAATGAAAGCCATGCCTTCCTGAGATACCCAGCAGAAAAGGGAAGTCCCATAGAGGTGAAGTGCTCAGTTGATGTCATCATAAAGGAAGATAAATGAAAGGACCAAATGGGCAGACCAGAAGAACATTTGGTTTGTGTATGTTCTTTCATTGTGATTGAGAGGTATTTCTTTTATAAAGAGGCAGACAATCAAGTGGGAATGTGCATCTGTAAATCACTGTGGTATTTTAGACGGGGCAGAGGTGTGCCTAGGATGGTGTTTTGCTAGTTGTTGACAATAATTTCTAGCACCAGAAAGCAAAAGTTGAAGCCTAAAGCCATAGAAGAAAGTTGGAGAAGTTTGTGTGAGGTGTGAGAAGCTGTTTAAGCTTGTGTTAGCTGTCCATGCTGTGTGCAGCCTTGCTGAGAGCTGGGATAGCAGTTGTTGGTAAAATTGCAGGTGTTACCCAGAGCTAAGGAAGCCCGGGGTGGAGACAGTCAAAGGGGCTGTGGGGCTATGGGGGACACCAGAGAGGGCTGCAGTCAGTGAGCTGGGAGGTGCTTTCACCAAAGTGAAGCAGCCATTTGAATCCAGCTCTGTTTCCCAGCAAGAGTTGTCAGTCCCTGACTGTGACTAAAGAGCAGTAGCAGGAGGGGGAGAGCCACCAGCTGGCCTAACAGTTGGCTCAGCAGAGGCAAGGACTGTAAAATAGTTAATAGTTCTCCTCTAGAAATTAGGCATTGCATGTGAGCTGTTTATGTACCGTGTTGTGTTGTTTTATTTTTTTTCTTTGTTCCTTTTAATTACATAGTGTTCATTAAACCAATTCAGTCATGTTTGCAGGTGAGAAAAATCAGCTCACTGCACAAGATAAATTTAATTTCCCTACATTTCTGGATAGTGTTTTTTTAGAAACTCCTTTAAAGTTCAAACCATTTTATTTTATGAAAATCTAAACCTGGCAGAAGAGTTACACAAGTGCTGATGGTCTGTTTAAGTTAATCCTATGCTACTTAGAGCAGCAAAATGCAAGCTTTTATCTTTTGAGCACTTGTGGAGGATTGGTGAGGTTTCAGATGTCTGGAGAAGGTAAAGAAAGGTATGGGGAATGTATAGCTCTCCCTCTTTACTTTGAGAGAGATTTTGGAATTGGTTATTAATAATCAATTTATCAGGCTAATCTAATTTTCTCCCTTGGTAGAGTAGCTGTCACAGCAGTAAGCAGTAGGCCTGGTGTAACTTTCTACCTCCTGTGATGCCTGAAACAGAAAGCAGAAAAGCAACTATAGCCTGGTGTCTGGAAAATTAAGAAACCATACCCTTAAATAGTTGTTAATGACACATGTTAAAACTAAGAGTAGCTCTCAGATGAGGTGTGAGGATTTGTCTTTGCTCTAGTCTAGTGAACGTCCAGAGTGAAGTTGAGAACAGCTTTTGTGGATGCTCAACCTCAGTGAGTTAAACAGAGTGATGCAAGATAAGTGATGCAAGCTAAATTGAAAGTGATCTTGCTAGATAGATCAAGGAGGTGAAGTATGATAAAGGCTGTGCAAAGGTTAAGCTTAGGAGGGAAGAACCAAAGGTACAAACACAAAGTGCAGAGTAACTAGCTTGGCACTAGTATCATAAGAAATATTTCAGGAGTGGTGGAGAGCCTTAAAAATAATGCAATTCAAGACTGTTCTACTGTTTCCAAGAAAGTAGATATTATATTGAGATGAAAAAAAATTGCATGTGGGAATGGAAGCTAGATGTTGCTCCCTCTCAGCTGGCTGAGATGTTGGGTTTCACACTTCAACAGCAAAGATAAAAAATATCTGCTAGCTGAGAAAGTGGAATGGAATCGAGTGAATAAGGCACACAGAGGATGTAATGCTGGCAGTACTGTGTCCCACCATTTTTCCTTGGTATTTGAAAACACTAGGTACTGTTCCTAGCTGCATCAAAGGCGTTTGGTATGAGCATGGAGCAAGGATCAGGCATCCATTGCTGGAATGGCACTCTTGTTACTGTTGACCACATATAGATCACAGAATCACACAGAATTTCTAGGTTGGAAGAGACCTCAAGATCATCGAGTCCAACCTCTGACCTAACGCTAGCAGTCCCCACTAAACCATATCCCTAAGCTCTACATCTAAACGTCTTTTGAAGACTTCCAGGGATGGTGACTCCACCACTTTCCTGGGCAGCCTGTTCCAATGCCTAACAACCCTTTCAGTAAAGAAGTTCTTCCTAACATCTAACCTAAAACTCACCTGGTGCAACTTAAGCCCATTCCCCCTCGTCCTGTCACCAGGCACATGGGAGAACAGACTAACCCCCACCTCGCTACAGCCTCCCTTGAGGTACCTATAGAGAGCGATAAAGTTGCCCCTGAGCCTCCTCTTCTCCAGGCTGAACAAGCCCAGCTCCCTCAGCCGCTCCTCGTAGGACTTGTTCTCCAGGCCCCTCACCAGCTTCATCGCCCTTCTCTGTACCCGCTCAAGCACCTCCATGTCCTTCTTGTAGCGAGGGGCCCAAAACTGAACACAGTACTCGAGGTGCGGCCTCACCAGAGCTGAGTACAGGGGGACGATCACCTCCCTAGCCCTGCTGGTCACACTGTTCCTGATACAAGCCAGGATGCTGTTGGCCTTCTTGGCCACCTGAGCACACTGCTGGCTCATATTCAGCCGACTATCCACCATCACTCCCAGGTCCTTCTCTGCCTGGCAGCTCTCCAACCATTCCTCTCCCAGCCTGTAGCTCTGCTTGGGGTTATTGCGCCCCAGGTGCAGGACCCGGCACTTGGCCTTGTTGAACTTCATGCAGTTGACCTCAGCCCATCGGTGCAGCCTATCCAGATCCTCCTGCAGAGCTTTCCTACCCTCAAGCAGATCGACACACGCACCTAACTTGGTGTCATTTGCGAACTTACTGAGGGTGCACTCAATGTCCTCGTCCAGATCATCGAGAACCATCATTAAAGAGGACCGGCCCCAGCACCGAGCCCTGGGGGACGCCACTAGTGACTGGCCTCCAACTGGACTTGACTCCATTTACCACGACTCTTTGGGCCCGGCTATCCAGCCAGTTTCTAACCCAATGAAGCGTGCGCCAGTCCAAGCCAAGAGCAGCCAGTTTCTTGAGGAGAATGCTGTGGGAGACAGTGTCAAAAGCCTTGCTGAAGTCAAGGTAGACCACATCCACAGCCTTTCCCTCGTCCACCCAGCGCGTCACTTTGTCAAAGAAGGAGATCAGGTTCGTCAAGCAGGACCTGCCTTTCATAAACCCATGCTGACTGGGCCTGATCGCCTGCTTGCCCTGCAAGTGCTGCGTGATGACTCTCAGGAGGATCTGCTCCATGAGCTTCCCTGGTACTATGAAAAAAAAATAATAAATTAAAAGCATGACCTGGGGGGGGGGGGAGAGGAATGGGGGAATAATAATATTAAAGAACTGAGATCATTCTCGGAGAGAAGGTCTGTTAAGGAGCAAAGACCAGTTCTTTTTTGTACACACTGAGATCTTTTTTAGACCCACTGAGATCAAGGAAAGAATTAGAATTATTTTGCAGGAAGGCAGATTTAGGGTGTTAATAGGAAAAGTGTTTCAGCAAGGTCAGATAAGCACTATAATAAACCGAGCAGATTGTGGGGATTCTTACCATTGGAGGTTTTAAGGAAGAGATTAGAAAATATCTGCAATGGTGATCTGCTTTACTACATCCTGCCTCAGATGATCTCTTCGGTCCCCTCAGGATTTATATTTATGTAATTTTCATGATTTCTCCAGGAAACTGGGAATGGTTTCTTCACAGTACTTGAAATTAAGTACTGTGAAAAATTAAGATAACTTAATTTTTTACTATGGAGCAACTTTCAATAATATATTATTGCTATTCAATTATATATATAGCCTTTGTAAAACATTTAGTATGTTCCATTATTCAAAAATCAGATCAAAAACATTCTAAGTGACTTAAGATAAAAACACTGTAAAATCAGGTCGAAGGACTATAATTATAATATGGCACTCAGTAAGTTGAATTATTGTTCGCTGAGCATTCAGAAACTGCAAGAATTGGCCCTACATCAAGCATTACTTGATATTTTTACTGTGCTTCTGAACAAATTTGTCAATGTCTTAATAATGAAAAAGAGAAATAATGTTATAGCAAGCTGGAAAGTTATTTTGATATTTAGCTCAATTGAAAGAGCTAGACTGCTGAAGCCAGTAACAATCTAGAAATACAACCTGCCTATTTATCTGCATAAAAATACTGAATAGAGATTCTTATTAGTGAAATAAGTTCAAAAGACCAATTGCTGCTAATAAACAACATCTTGAAGATGAACATGCAACACAGTACTGCCAAGAAAAAGTTTTTGACACTAAGTGCTGTTTAATTACTGATTGTGTTCTGCATAACATTGTTGAGCCTAGACCTATAGCATTCTTACCTTAAACTGCTAGAATGTCACAGGGTATTTCAGGTAAGCTTGAGAAACAACAATTACATAATGGTTCATAGGGAAGATTAAGATGGCAACCTGACTTTCTTCAGTTGCAGTGATCTGCTTGGTCTTGGGTCCTTTCTTTCATAATGTTCACCAGGAAGAGTTTGCAAGGTTTCCCACAACAGGTGTTTTTCATTCTGCTGACCTTTGACAAAATGTCCAAGAATAAAAGAGAAACAGAAGCTCATGACTGTGTCCACTACATGAAAACAAAAGTTTCTTATCTGCAGTGTGCAATTATTTACCAAACTTTTGTGAAACAAAGAGCAGAGCTACCACAGCATTGCAAAAATATTGAAATGATGTATTTTAGAAAACAAACAGCATTGGATAACTGGTCTCATTAATTTTGTTGCTGCTTGTATTTTATTGACCACTTGTATTTTATCAACATTTTATTGACTAACATCTATTCTGTAGGTTTAAAATTTTTGGTATTTTATGTCTTGACAGTTGCTGAGATTAAGATCATCAGTGTTCTCAGCATGTCAACTTTTTACATATTTCAGAGTAGTATCATCAAATCAGGTCTTATGGTCAAACTGGTTTGGAGATTTCAGTAGCCCTAATACATACCAGGGAATAGGTTTTCACTTATGCTGTAGGTGAACAGAAAAAGATGTGTTAAAGAAGCCATTCGTCATCATCAAAAACATTCTAGATGGGCAGTGGATCGTGTCATACATGTTAGGATCCAAGTACCACTGTGTTTGTTGCTTACCAAAGTCATGTTGTAATTTTGTGCAGGCTGATCTGAACTGATACATGGAATGTAGAGAAAAAGTTTATAAAATATCAGTGAATAAAGAACACTGCAGTAAGTTTTTCAGCCCCTTCATATGATCTGCCTCTGTCTATACTCAGTAATACCATGTTTCTAATGGAATAGACCAATGTACCTCATCCACTGATAACTGGTTTGTAAATATTTATTTTTGCCCGTGTTAGCTCATTCGTAATTATACCAGCAACATGCCAGCATCTGATAAAAACTTGAAAATATAGGTAGTAAGTGTACACATGAAACAGAGATGCATCAGCATCAGTAATGATACTATGATTTTCCGTCTTTCCTTTGTCTTACTACCAAGGAGAAGCAATAATAATAAAACAGCATTGAAATCTAGTAATGAGCTCAGAATTCACTACATATGAAAATCTTCCAATGGCTTCATTAAATAAAAGTACTCCTCTTGTTTTTGAACGCTCAGCAAAGGTGGAAATACAGAAAGATACAGAAATAAAAAACTGATCATTAGGTGTACAGATGAGTACCCTGACTTTCCTATTCCGTGTAAGATGTGGCTCAAACTTACCTGCATCAGCGTGCTTTGGTCATCTAGCTAAGCACTCAGAATATGCAGTATAACCTAATATGCAAACACCATAGAAATACATCAGTTAGGAAACATTAAATAAAGGACTGCCTGTTATCTTCCTCATAGAAAGAATTTGCTTTGTGTCTTGTGTCCACAGCCATATGGCTCTGGCTTCTGTATGCTTTCATATTCCAACATCCTAAAGTAAATAGCATTTCTATTTCCAATGGGTTGTCCTAATAATTTCAGAGCAATTGCATCTCCAGAACCTGGCACAAACAGTTAATTTGTTGTTACCTGCTTTTGTAACACCTTCATTTACACGGGAACATGTCATTTGCAGCTGTTTGTTACACACACATTCTGTATTTTACTTGAAAGCAGAACAAAGTAATTCTGAATATATGCTTCCACTTATTCTCTGAAAAGAAAAGTTAACTTCAGGTGCTCCTACGACTTATGAGTACTGTTGTGGCTCAGCACATTTCTGAGTACATGCTGTACCTGAATACATTAGTAGACATTGTTCTGAGGAGCATTTTTTTTCACTTCCTCCATATAGATAAGTCATAAATAAAAGCACTGCAAACCATATGTTGGGATCTGTATGCTGTAAAAATTAATTCTGTGATTATTTCGTACTATATAAGAGTGAGTAATTTATATACATACTAATAGGATTTATATTTACTTTTCCATAGATTAAATAAACTCCCTCCAGAGAACAATGCTTTAAGTAGAAATTAATGTTGTGATTTACTGATTATTTAGCTTTTTTGCTACTCTGCCTTTTGTTACCTAGATATATATCACTGATATCACCATTGTCAAAAATCTGCAGAAAAACTGTCTTTAGAACAGTTTTAGAACAGAAGGGACTGCAGCAACCTTACATCAGCATAGCCAAGAGCATCTTTTCTAAGTATGAGGCTGTCCTATGTTTCCACTACACATTGGTCAGTATTAGTAGTGTAGACAGTTGATAGATACAACAACCAGCAATGCAGACCTCTAAAGAAGACCTTGAAAAGACTCAGACGAGGAAGCCAGCCACACATCCAAATGCTTATGCTTTAGAAATTTACTTCAGTGTGGACATCTGAGTCCCGCAGCTGCTGTACATAGCCTTTTATATGGCCACAGGTGTTGGCTTCAGTGCTGGAGCAGAGTGGTAGCAAACAAAGGGGAGTATAGTCGATGCTGCCAGAGACTACACATAGTGCCAATTTAATACTGAATGTAAAACAAATACTCATGCCAATTTGTTTCTAAATGCATTTTTAGTTAGAAAAATTAGCTTTTTTTTTTTGAGAACATTATCTATGTGTGGATGAATGTTCCAAGTTTTAATACGGTGTAAAGCAGGCTTTTAAAATAAATAAATAAATAAATAAATAAATGAACAAAATATATACTTAAAAATAGCCCTACAGCATAGACTTACAAATACCAAAACATATATTGCTTTTTGCTGTTATTGTTTAAAAAAATAATTGTATTAGACCAATTCTTAATGATCTCTTTCTCCATGGCATATTTTGTGATACAGTTATCCCTTATGTAGTACAAGTGACTTCTAGGGCACTGCAGCAGGAAGCAAAGATAATTCAGCATTAGAGTATATTGTGAAGTAAATCTGTATGTTTATATCTGGACCTGGACATTCTTAATTCAGCTGATTGATCTGTTATTGTATCATCTATGCAGTCTGTAATTTTAAAATTACATTATCTGCTCTTGTGAAAAATGTATATTCCAATGCATTCAAATTTTCACCATTTTGAGATACATCTTGCTTGTAAAAAGGCATTTCCCTCATTAATTATAGCTGAATCCTATTTACATACATATTTTTGCAAATAATTTGTCTTTGCTCAATTCCAAAAGGAGAGGTGGAAGTGTAGAGATCCTTTTAAGATGATTGAATACTTATCACAGTACTACAGATGCTATTTCTGCTTCTGCACAGGGAATTTCCTGCACTAGTATTTACAGATAATAGCATTAACAGATGCTCCTGTTACCAAAACTACAGTGAATGTTTGAGGTGTTTAGCATTTTGCAATTGAAAAGAGAGATACCAAAGGGTCCTTCAGTTGTAAGGAATCAAAATCTTTCTTTGTACCACCGCCTTGGTGGGTTTTAATATTAATGCACACCTGGATGCTGCAGGAAGTTTTCCTGTGGGCAAAGGACATGTATTTTCTTCCAGTTTGACTTGGATTGCAAATGGCCAACAGAACATTTAAGGTAGTTTTGAAGATCTGGGCATAATAAACGACAAAAGTGCCAGGAAAGAGAAGTTGGGAATACAAAACTGTGGTTGCCAGTCTAGATCCCTGGAACAAATAGGCATTTTATGTTAATCTGTCTTTGATAAAAAGAAACTATCTGGGGAGTAAGGACCTGTATCCTAGATCTTCTGCCTCCTAATGGAGAGCCCTACTCAACATGGGACAGATGTTACTCTGGAAGTGTCTGTGTAGACACTTATTTCACAAAAGCTATTGGAGTTAATTTTTCTCTGTAGACAGTTCAGAGTAAGAAAACTAAATAGAAAGTAGCCTGTGTAGTTGCACTTTACAAAAACTGGACATGGAAAGATAATAGCAGCACTTTTGAGTGAGTTTATTCAAATAAGTTCCTCTAACAGAAATGTAGACATTTGTTATGAAATAATTTGATTTGTACTAATGAAATCAAGTGGAAAAGACAGTTTACTTTGTAAGTAAATTAGATAAAACAAAGGCTTAACGTATTTGTGTATTCACATATTTTCTTCACGTTAAAAACAAAATACCCTATTTAATGGGATAGGTAGTTTCAAATAGATCTGATTACTCAAAATACTCTTAACAAACTTTAGCTGTTGGAGTTACATGTGCCTACTTTGCCAAACTATAGAGTTTACATTTGGTAATATAAAGGAAATCATGAACCAGATCCTCAGACAAAATTACTATCCCAAGCACAGACCTATCAGTTACTGTTTGTGTGTTGATGTGGATGGCGTTTTATAAATTTGTACATGTACAAGTAAGTATGTGTGTGCTTATATATGCACAATAATAGTTATATTTCCTGGCTTTGTCTGGATGCAGAACAGCTACAATCATTTAAGTCTCAAAAAGCTTCTTGTCGTGGAAGCTCAGCTCATACTACTGAAAAGTCTTCTAGCAGTAATTTTAGGTTTTCCTTTCTTTTCTTTTATCTAATTTGTATTTTCATTTTCATTAAGCATTGCTTTGAAACAAAACTTCCTTTACACTGTTTAGCTGTATGTCTCAACATCCTCCAAGTTTTATTTCAATAACTATTTGGAACAGGAAATTCATCTATACCAGTTTTGTTCCATTACAAGTATTTTGAAGTTTACTTTTCAAAGAAATGATGTCTGGAGAAGAATCTCATAGCTAATTCTATAAAATAGTTGTTTTACTGGGAAAAGAACTCCCTTTCTCTGAAGTGTTTTTTCCAAAAAAGTTTTAGAAGATCAGTACAGTATTGTATATATCTTTTAGGTTGTGCCTTGCATGAGAATGGTTTCATACAAGTTGTGAGAAGATGAACTTTCTTTCTCCTTTGGACCAGAATTTCCAGTTTGGGGTCCTTAATCCCATGTCGCTGTCATGGGCTGTGTATAGTGCTGCAACAACTTTAACTTCATAAACTGCGCTTGATAGGGCCTCCCAAAACTCAGTTTATCTATTTTGTTCCTCACTTTTCTACTGATGCAGGAAGGTTTAATTACCTTCAACTTTGTTATCTCATGAATCACCTTAGTATCTGCTTCGTTGCTCTCTGTATTTTAAACTTTCACATATTTTCCCAGATTTATTTGCTTGATTTCTCATTTCTTTTTCTCTTTGATCACTTTGCATCGCGTTTCTTTTCTACATTTTCTTCTATTCCATTTCCCAGTAAGCCTGATTCATTTTCAGCACTGGTGCATTATTTGAGAGCCTTGGAGCATCCTATTGGCTTCTATTTCTGTTTCTACTGTTCACAGTTGTCACAGGCTAAGGTTTTTAGCTTGAAATATATATTTTTTTTAAGTATAACAGGAGACTTAAAATCAGTGTCTGTCTCTGCCTGCCATGGAGGAAAAAATGCAGCTCTGTTTCCAAGATGAACAAATGGTTATCAGTATATCTCGAAGGATTACCATTCCAATTTGAATGGAAAAAACCAAATGGACTTGTTTTTATTCTAAATCAGTTTAGAAAAAAGAATTAACTTAAGTTTTGATTTACTTTCATTATTGCTGCTAAAAATGTGGATGAAATTCACATGCATGTATCACCAAACAGCAAAAAGAGAGGTCCACCAACTGCATTATCGCTTGTATCCTCAAATGCACTTCCAGGCTACCAGACAAGAGTGGTAATAGGAAATGCATAGAGGTGCAGTATTTTGTCTGTGCTAAGAGCTGAATTCACAAGTAGTTTAAAAGACAAATTACATAATCTCTCCTCCCGCAAGTCAGGCACGTTGCAGTGGCCACCGCACAGCTGCTGGCCTGGGTGGCATCCAGGCAGACACAGTCACAATTGTCTCTTTTCATCTGGGTCATTCTGAATTCCTTCAACAGGAAATGGAACACAAGCAGAAAACTTTTAAAAACATCCCAGACATGAATCAACAAAAACCCGGAACATCTGCTCATCAAAGCTCATCAGAAAACAGTGTATTTTATTTACACTACTCTTCTGGATGTACTTAGAATGCCTAATGAGATTAGGGATCACTGGAAAATATTGCTGGTATGAAGCGTCCGTTTCACTTTCCAGATTACAGGGATAATCTACACAAAGTATCTGAAACAATAAATCACATCCACAGGCACTGTGATTTTATGTATTTATTTATTTTAGTGGAAAGTGATGCAGCTTTATTAAATCAACAGTTGGCACCAAATCCTAGCTGGCCAAAACCAGGTACAATATTTTAATCAATATTCCAATTCAAAATTTCTTTTGAAGATAAAATAGTGCTAGCAAATGAGAGTAGAAAGTGCAGATAAATGAGTGGATTCAGCAAAAACAGTGAGGAGCAGTTTCATTTATAAGGAAGTGTAGGGTCAGATACTCAGGTAGACAAGATCAGCATAACCTACTGACTGCATCCTGAACTACCAGGGAATCAGGCTACTGTATTTAAACTTTTATCACTACATAATTTTTCTGATCCATACTCAGTCCTCATTCAGGATTTATGAATCCTCATGTCCTTTTGAGAGGTCTTAATACTGGGGTGGGTCTAATTTCAGCTATTTGCTTACTTGTCCAGAATAAGAGCTCAGATACATACCCTTATTTTCAGTGATTTGTATTTTTGTAGAGTTACATGCTATTACACAGGGAAGAGTTTAGCTCAAAGGTGGGTACTGAGTTGTCTCAGCTATTTTAATTATTCTGGGGAGAGGTTCACCTCAGCTGTGGTGAGGAAATGTTGTCTTACAGTGACTGTGCTAGTTTGTGACCTTGTCTTTGTGGACTCCCTTATGCTTCTCTCAATGTATCAGAAGGAAAATAAATGATTCTTTTGCAAGAGTAAGATTGCTAGGGAGGGAAGGGGGTGTTTTCATTTTACTTGCCCACTGACTCTCATCTTTTTCAAGCATTGTAAACTGTGCCTATTACTTCAGCATAGCATTTCCTCAGAGGCTTTTCCATTTATGATCATAGCAAAGCATCTTTCTTAACGATGAGTGCTTTTAAAGGAAGACAGCATAGCACCCTGGTCACTCTTTAAAAGTCAACTTGGAAATTATGCAGTTTTCTCCAGAAGAAGCAACACCGTCATAGTGTTGGTTTGGAAAAAAAGGACAACAGCATTGATGAATGACTAGAGCAGCTGTAAGTCACATAAGGGGTAATTATTTTTTGCAAGTGTGGAAAGGAATTTTATTCTGTATGTCTGCTGTGTAGCTACAAAATATTGCTGTCAATGCCAAAAAGGATAAACACCTGCTAAAGGAACTGTGGAGAGGATTATCTCTCTTTCTTATGCATGCACTTATGAAATACGTACTACACATTGGACTGTCTCCAGCTTTTTCCTCGTTCTCTCAGCGTATTTCTAGCCATTGAATCAATTGTTCATCCTCTCTGCCTGACCTGTGAAAAATACATCTGCTATGCAAAGAGGCCAAATATCAACATATGACATGCTTCAGTTCCCCTGTGCCAACCTGCTAGGAGAGAACACTTGTTTGTTTTTTGACCGATCTGCTTGTGAGTTCTGCTGTGTGGTTTTGCTGATGAGGTGTGGGGCCTGTACACTCTCCTACTCCTTATCCCTCTTTGCCAGGCTGGAAAGAGCTACTTGCCGATTTCTTTCCACCTGTGCAGCTGTAGCTATGCTCTGCCAGCAATGCTAATGCTCCCTTGCCAGCTTTTAAACATTCTGCCAAGTAGAGAGAATTAATAACAAGATCTGAATCATCTCTAAAGTAACCCAAATGCCCCTGTGTCCTATTCCTTCAGTATTATGTCATTTCTCAGCTCCTGTCCAGGATAATAAAAAGGATTTCTCATACCCTCACAGCCGAAAAGTGTGTCAGGGCAGGCCATACCATTTGTTCAGGATACCCTTTTGCCTTTGTGGCTCTAAACATTAAAAAACCTTTAGGCCAGATTTTCCAGTCCATGTCGCACTGCTCAGCTGGTGCAAAGTGGATGGACCCCAGCCAAGGCTGGCGAGTGGCCACAGCCTTCCTCTCATGCCGGTGCAAGCAGCCAGGAAAGGGCAGAGTGGTTCGTGTCCTCGTGGCCCCTCCGCAGTGCAGCGAGCGGGGCAACCTGGGATGGGCTCAGCCCTGTGTGTGTGTGTGCCATCGGCACACCAACACATAGCTGACATCATTTCCTTTAAGGGCATCCACATTTTGAGTAGAGCTTTTGGTGTTTAAACTGGAAAGTGGAAGAGTTAGATCAATGGAAGGGTTTGCGTGGGATGAAGGTTAAACCAACGGGAAGAAAACATTAAAACTGAATCACAGGTGATAATGTCTGCAATATACATGCCTACTATGAATTTCAGCATCAGTTTCACATTGTGATGTGAACCTAACTCATTTGATGCTTTCTTTCATTTTGTTTCATCATTTTTGCTCCATTTCTAAGTGGAATCAAAGACCTTAAAGTACCAGAATGAACTGTCAAGAGCAAATACTAGAAGATGCTTTGGGATCGCCATGTCTCAGTACTGTATCTTCCAGACGTGCTGCCAAGTATTCCTTTTAGGTTTAAAAAAAAAAAAAAGAAAAAAAAAAAAAGAAAAAAAAAAAGAAAGAAAACATGCTTTCGTTTTGCTTTAATAAGAAAATATGGCATTTAGTCTCCAGAGACCTCTGCAAAGTGCTATGCAGAGCAGAGGCAAAGGAGTGGATCTTGCTCCACCAGTGTGGCTGTGGCCCCTGTTTCTCCTCCTAGAACTTTTCATTCCTGTTGCAGTTATAGGTGTCTTTGGCTCAGTGTCATGTTTTCCTCCCCTGGGGCTCTGGGGAACATCTACACAGCTGCAATCATAACCTGGTACACTCTCTGCTCCCTTTTTCTCCCCTCTCTACCACACATATTACTCACAAGCTTTACTTCCTATTCGGATGACATCCTTGCTTATCTCCAGCTGTACCCCTCTCTGTGGTGCATTTGGTTTTCCCCTGGGCCCAAAGGCTTTTAGAAAACAGTTCTCTTTCTTATTCTGCAGCCTACGTTTTCTGTCCAATGTTCAGAAAAAGGCACAACACTAACTGCCTGCAATGGCAGCCCTAAATACCAGTGTGGAGATACTGGGATGGCCTGTACTATTAATGCGTTGAAAGGCAAACCTGTTTATAGAGATGAAAACACACTCTAAAGCTTGACCACCTACCTCTTGGTGGCCATGCTTTGTGTTTTTCCTGCTCTGTGCTTGTGGATTACATATATCACACCAGGTAGCCTTTTTCCCCATCATTACCCACTGCTTTTATTGATAAGGAGTTACTCTATGGTGTCTGTGATGGCAATGGAGCGGTCAGTGGTAATGAATTCTCCCCAATGCTTCTTAGAGCCTCAGCCCAGCATGAGAGAAGGAAGACAAGTTTTTAGGTCAAGTATTACGTGCTGCCTCTCTCCTGGCATAAAGAGTCACCCAGCCTGATGAACCTCTTGGCCAAATCTTATCTTTTTCCAGTGATATTCCATCTGTTTCAATGCATCTGTTTGCATTTGAAAATGGTGTTATTATTTTTAATATGACAAATTAATAGGTCTGGAAGAGTCACCTGATAGTAGCCACTAAACTCCTTTTGTTTCTCTGCTCAGTTTGTACTAAAAAAGCAGTTTCTGAAGGCCTAGAAGTTATCTGGCTTGTAAAGAAAAATCCAGTCTCTGCCAGAGACTGGAGGTATAAAATTTGACCTACTTAGCAAAAAAATCCTATTAGATGGATTTACACATGGCTCCTCATGATCAGACTGTCCAATGAGAATAGGATCTGAAGCCTTTTTCTGTTTAATGCTGTCAGGTATTTTTTCCAGGTTACTTTTCCTTGCTTCATTCAGATTCTGATGCTAAAAACAATGCAAAATGCACTCTGATTCATATAGAACTTATAATTTTGAATGTCATCATATTAAACCACTAAATCTGTTACATTACATTTTGATAAATATCATTACTGTACACACACACACACACACAAAAAAAAAAAAAAAAAAAAAAAAAAAAAAAAAAAAAGCTTTAATCTTGATTTGCCATAACTAGTTACATGGTGTGGCAAGACAAGTCTTCTCAGAGGCTATTCTGAGCTCTGAAATAATCAGTTCTCACTCTAGTTTGCTGCGGTTAAGAACCATTTTTTCGTGACTTCATACTGCTGCATCTCACCCCATGCTGCAAAACCATGTGACTTTATTGCAATGCTAACAGTATTGAACGTTTTTTGCTTGAGTCTCTTGCTTCAAGAGCCAGGTGTTTTTGTGAAGCTCTCAGCACTCCTTTCTGTCCAAAGAAAAAACACACACACACACAAAAAAAAAATTCCTATTGGTTGTAGAAAAGAGCTTGTGACCCCAGTGACACTGCAGTGGCTAAGCAACTAGGGGACAAACCAAAAATCCAAGTATGTATTTTTAACTTTAAATCTTTTTGTATTAGTCTTGTAATTTTATTTCAAGCAATGATATTGAAAGGTTTTTTTTTTTTTGTTTAGCCAAAACAGTAGAAACAAATGAACAACAAAGTGAAGCAGGAGAAGATGAGATTGTTTTGTAAAGCTGCATTTGTTTTTGAGATACATATTGGAAATAGTTCTATATTACATCTATTGCAAAAGTTTTATGCACGTTGTCTTCTTTTTAAAATATAGATATATAATTATAATAAAGATCTTACCAAAATAATAATAATAATCCCTGCCAAAGATCTTGTAAGGCCACAATTCCTCATGGTTTGATTGATCAGGATGCTCCCCTGCTCCCTTGTTTTCTTTGACTTCTTCCTGTCTTTTAGATAATAATGTTCCTGCAAATGGGAGATATATTTGCCAGAATACCAGTACCTCCTTTCTGTCCCATATGGGAGCTGTCATCAGTCCCATAGCCTAGGCAGAAGGAAATGCAGGAAACAAATGCCCATGCTAACTAGTGCATTTGTTTGCTTCACTCCCAGCAGGAGTCATTCAGAGTCACCCTTTGGCAAAACTTGGGAAGATTTTTTCTACATAAAATGTGAGGTACAACATTTCTGGCCCCTAAGCAAACACCTTCTTCACCCTGCACTCTTAAGCACTAGGAGCAGACATTACTGTCTTGGGCATGTTGGGCTCTTTCTGGTTAAGAACAGTATTGGTACAGTTTGTATTGCAAAGCAGAATAGATTGCTTTCTAGGTAATAAGCTAAGGATTTCAGTTCAGCATTGTCTTTTCCTATGTTCTTTGTATTACAGCGTATGGGGAGTCTTACACATAGAAGATACATTCATAATACTAAAAATCTGTAGTAATAAATAGGTACTGACCATAGCAATAAATCTGTGCTTTTAAAAATTGTTGTGAATAACTCTGTAAGAGGGCTAGGTTCCCAGCTGTCATCAAAAACAACAGAAGAACCATTTATGCATTTATCCTCTGAAGACTGGTTCCCAAGGCTCCCTTCTGACATGACTATTGTGCCAGGAGCTTGTAGCTTTTGCAAACCTTAAGCTAGAGAATCCGTATTGAGGGACAATGGTTTCATAGACTTAAATACAGCCCAGGGACTCTCATTTACCATTAAAAAAACTGTGCATGCTGTGTGTGTGTGTGTATGTGTGTGCGCCTTAGAGTTTATTTTGCTGTGTATCTGCAACAAGAAATATTCCTAGAATTTCAACCCATCTTAGTCTGACTTGGCTAACTGAAGTTGAGAGCATACCTTTTCCATGTTTCCTTCCTGTATGTTTAGTCTCCATAGACTTTGACAATCATTATATTAGAACAAGTGCAAATGGAAGGTGAGATACTATTAGTCTGACTTAAAACAGTTTACACTGATTTGCATTTAGTTGTCATAACTGATCATGAAAATACAAGGTCTTAGATATTGTTTTCCTCATTGTGGTTTAAGTATATTTGACAAGCTGGTATTGACCTTGATATGGTGTTGGTCAACGTTATCTCTTAAAAATTAAAATCTTTTTCTCACCTAAACAGAAATGGATATCTAATTATTTTCTATCTTTTTCTGCATTAATTATTATATTTCACATTACAATATGACAGTGTAGTTTGGCTTTACTTTGAATTGTACATATACTTGAATTTTCAAATGATGTGTTTGAAATGAAAATAATGTATTTAAGATCTCTGGTGAGATGTAATGGGTTTATGAAAACAGAAAATAGAAAAAAAAAGTACAAACGTGTGTGTGGTGAATTTTTGTATCTCTTTTTATGTTTTATGTAGTATAAAATTTGTGTCATAGGATTAGGTTTGGTCTGCCACTGTTTTTTGTGAAAGGAAATTTAGAGCAGCTCATATCAATCAATATGAAACATTATATGGAAGTAGTTAATATCAGTGCTACAGACGTGGAAGTTTTTAATACATGACTGATATATGTGCATGTCTTGTCCTTCTGAATTAAAGTGGCCATTTGGGGCTGAAAAGTAAATCCTAGCTGAATTGGTTTTCAATTAATAAAGTAAGAGGAACAAAGCTTTTAAAAAACTTTGTGATTCATAAATACACTTCTTAGAGAGCACATGGTAGTGGCTGTTTCAGCCACTTCAGCCTGATTCTGCTTTCACTGGCAGTGGTGAAAATTAAGAGCAACTCCAGTGAAGTCAGCAGAGCTACCTAGGGTAAGATGAGAAAAAAAATGAGGAATTTATTGTCACAACTGTGGAGCAAATATATATCAGTGATGGATTATATCTTTGTGGACTATGACACAGCTTGAATGAAGAAAAAATATTAATGGCCTATAAGCAATTTATGTTTTTTTTCCCTGCTGAATGCAGGTAGAACCATTGTTTGCCACTGTTCTTACACAGCAACTGGAAAGTGAAAAGAAATTGTACTGCATGTGAAGACAAAAATATTTTCAGTTTGATGATTGGAACTCAGTAGTTTTCCATTTTATAAAGGAAAGTATATCCCTAAAACTGCCAATAAAGTCTGCCTCATAGAAAACAAATTGGGGAAATGTATGCCAAAGACTATCTGAAATATTCTTTATATGCAGTTAGTGATCTTTGAGAATAAATTCAGACTTCTTCAGATTAAGGTATTTTATTGGATGTCAGTTTGAACTATTGCATTTCAATGACGAGTAACATTTTTCATTTCTTGGTTAATAAATGATGAATGACTTTGGGTTAAAGAGCTCAATCTAGACTTTAATTTCTGATGTTTCTCTCAAACTGCTAACTCCCCCCACAAATCTCAGCTATACATTCATACAGGTTAGTACAATGATTATATTTGATTCATAGTGAACATTGGAAGTTACTGTCTGGCGCAAGTAACATTTAATAACCCATTTAATTAATCTTTTCCTTGCTGTTCCATGTCCTCTGCAAATTTTCTAACACTTGGTTGTGTACCTTAGGGGAAAAAAAAAAAAAAAAAATCTACCATATTTCTCTTCTAAAAGATCAGATAATACAAAGTATTCTGTCTGCTTAAAGTGCAGAGGGCAGAAGTTCTACTCAAGGATAGGACTTTAATAGGCAACAGGACTTCAATAAATTTAGTGAAAGAAAAATAAAAGAAGGATGACAAACTACTAATTATGTTTGGTAAGAAGATTAAAGAAAAAAAAATCAACATGGAAGGTCCCAGGCTAAGAAAACATCTGGTGGGATGAATCCAGAAACTGTCAAGTATAAAACATTGTAACTGTGGGGCTACCGAGGTTTCATTAGATGGAAAGGATTTTCCTAGGGATTTTGTTCAGTCCCTTTGAAATGATTCAGATGAAATATAGGATCTATCTAGGAAGTGAATAAATAAAGCTGTTGTTACAAGTGGCCACGTGCGCTTCTTTCTCCATCTGACTGCATAGAAAAAAAGAGTTAGTAGATCACATGGAAAGTTGGCTGTTCCAAAACTGATGAAGAATTTTTGTATACAGTTTTGAAATTATACCATGAAAATGACACTTATAGGATATTGCTGAGCATATCCTGTAATACAGGATGTTGCAAATACAGCATGCGTCAATTATCAGTTGGAGAATGTTATGAGTAACAACATCTTGAGTAATACCAGTAAAGCCAAATGAGAACTATTAGAAGACAACAAATTGTGTCAGATTTTAAGCTGGTATCTAAACACTAGAGAATATGATAAAGCTGATACAGAATATATTACATAGCAACTGGCTTTTGTTTTTTTCGTGAAGCAGTTGGTGTTGCATATGGTATGAGGTAGGATACTATACCAAAGTGATTGGACTTTGTTTTATTCAGTGTCAAAAATGATATGTTGTAAAATAAAATTTATGGAAATGACCCTCAAATAAAACAATACAAAGCCTGTCTCTCAAAATTCCGTGGCCAATATTTCTCTTGGATAGTTTGTCCAATTGTATTCACTCTGGTAGGACTGTGGTAATTTATCCCAGCTAATTGTAGACCTTAGAGCTTTTAGATAAGCTATAAAAAAGAAGAGATTTTAACAAAACAAACACTGAAAAGTAATTACTCTTTAATTCCAAAGTGAAAATTACCATAATGCTAATAAACTCTTTTTAAAAATAATGAGAACATAAAGGGAAATTCTACTTTTTGTGAAGCTACACTTCATTCTCAGTCTCAAATTGAGACACATAAAGTTTCCTTGCAGGGATGAGCTCCTGTGTTTCCTGCTGTTAGCTTGTAAGAGTCACCTGTGAGTGATTCTACCACTGAGCTAGCGAGGATAATATTTGTGTGGAAAACTTAAAATTATCTGGTTTGAAACATAAATGATGAAATGGTAGAAAGAAAGATCATATTGCATAAGCACTAATGGTGCTTTGTGAAAAAGACTGGTATAGAATCATAGAATCATAGAATCATAGAATATCCTGAGTTGGAAGGGACCCTTAAGGATCATCAAGTCCAACTCTTTGACACCGCACAGGTCTACCCAAAAGTTCAGACCATGTGCCTAAGTTCACAGTCCAATCTCTTCTTAAGTTCAGACAGGCTCGGTGCAGTGACCACTTCCCTGGGGAGCCTGTTCCAGTGTGCAACCACCCTCTCTGTGAAGAACCCCTTCCTGACGTCCAGCCTAAATTTCCCCTGCCTCAGCTTAACCCCGTTCCCGCGGGTCCTGTCACTGGTGTTAATGGAGAAAAGGTCTCCTGCCTCTCGACAACCCCTTACGAGGAAGTTGTAGACTGTGATGAGGTCCCCCCTCGGCCTCCTCTTCTCCAGGCTGAACAGGCCCAGTGACCTCAGCCGTTCCTCATACGTCTTCCCCTCAAGGCCTTTCACCATCTTCGTAGCCCTCCTCTGGACACTTTCCAACAGTTTCATGTCCTTTTTATACTGTGGTGCCCAGAACTGCACACAGTACTCGAGGTGAGGCCGCACCAGCGCAGAGTAGAGCGGGACAATCACCTCCCTTGACCTACTAGCGATGCCGTGCTTGATGCACCCCAGGACACGATTGGCCCTCCTGGCTGCCAGGGCACACTGCTGGCTCATATTCAACTTGCTGTCTACCACGACCCCCAGATCCCTCTCTTCTAGGCTGCTCTCCAGCGTCTCATCGCCCAGTCTGTACATGCAGCCAGGGTAATGTGATGCTGTGTGATGCTGTCGAAGACTAACTTTGCATATGATAGACTGGACATTTTTTCATCTCCTACCAAAATGGAAACCAAACAATTTTCAGTTCAAAATTCTGCAAAACATGTATTAACTGTGCTTACATTTATTTGTAGTGCATATCTGGTGGAATGTAAAGTTATTGGCCAAAGTTCTGAAAATGTACTTGTGATTTGGTACCCCTCCATTTTTAATGCATATTTGACTACTGATTTATTACCTTGGGAACTTAATTTTTGTAGGGCTTTGCCTTTTTGCAAAGAAGAAAGAATCCAGGCAGATGTTTCAGAGTGGGCACTAAAAACTACTTTATGCTTTAAAATATTTAGGCAATCTCATCATGTCCTGATTGTCAGTAGGTTATTCACAATAAAATTGAGTTGCTGATAGTTTTAGGAATAAAGGTTTATACAGTAAAGATGTCATAGTAAGCAAACGAAATCTTGTCTGTCAGAAAGAAAAGACAACCTCAGGAAAGTATTTCCTACAGACATGACCAGACAAATAAGTTGCTGCAGAATGAACTACTGTATGCAGTTATAGCAGATTAATTGTTCCACAGTAACTATGTGACTATGGGGAAGGTAGACTAAGTGATAGGGGCTGTGAGCTAAGAGCCTGATGGTGACCTTTTAATTTATTCACATAATAAATATTTTTCAATGTTTAGTGACATAGCATGACATTTGGAGACAGAGCACATCAAACTGCCACTCTAATTCAATATTCTTAATTGGCAAAAATGTTTATGAGTCCAAATCCAATGAAATTGAAATATGAAATTTCAATATTTCAATATGAAATTGAAATTTGGACTTCAGTGGAGGGCTTTGTAAACTAAAATGAATAAAGTAAGTAAAACTTGGTCTATGATAGGCAGAAGTGATTAAACCTCAAAATCTGGGGGAATGTAACTAAATTCAGTGCTTACCTTCTTGATTTTGTTTGATGTGCCTAGGATGCAAAGCTGCCAAATTTGTCTTGAGCAAATTGTCTTGCTCAAAAAAGTTAACTCATCTGTTAATTTTGCAGAGCAAAATTGCTGGTGCAGCAGTCTTGGACTTTCTAATACTCTTGGTATATTCAAGCACAGATGGTACACTTTATAAGTGATATTTTATAACAACCCTGTTATATTTATAACAACCGTGTTCCTCTTTTTTATCTTTTGATATATTGACCTGGCTTATCTGGATATTTTAATACCATTTTTGTTATGTTTTGCTATATTTTGTTTATATTTTGTTATATTTTGTTAAGGGACAGGAAAGGTTTTGCTGTAAGTGTTGAACTTCAGGCTATTTTGCAGAGGTACCTTGCATTGCACCAGTGCATGTCCAGCCCCAGTCTGAAGTATTTGCAAAACCAGTATGTAGAGAAATGGGAGATTCCCATGAGCAGGCACTGTGAGGAAGAAATCGTCAAAGCCAGATAAAAGAAAATATGTATTGGAGCAAAAATATGCACTCTCTGAATGGTTAACTGTACATAAATAGGGAGGCATCTCTTCAATGGTGACACACTTCCTTTTGGAATGTTGTGCGGATGAGGGAGCCCTGGCACAGGTTGCCCAGAGAGGCTGTGGAGTCTCCTCCTTGGAGATATTCAATAACTTCCTGGATAATGGTCCTGGGCAGCCTGCTCTGGGTGTTTCTGCTTCATCAGGGGTTGCACCAGATGGCCTCCAGAGGTCCCTTCCTACCTCAACCATTCTGTGATTCTGTGAATTAGTCGTGTATTTTTTTCCTTTTAACAACCCTCCCAAAATAGTCCACTCTATTTTTTTCTTTTTTTTTATTTTTCCCTTAAAATATGTCTGGGCTGGAAGAGATGGTACCATCTTGGATTTTGGCACATAATTTACATTAAGATGTTACACTATAGTGCCCCTTATAGTTAATAATGCCATCAACATTGACACACACAAGCTGTCTAGTCTCTATCCTTCATCCTTGCTGTGCCCTAAGGCTGACCTTATGCTTTCTGTATAAGGTAGGGGTGAGAGGATCTGAACCATCAGAGATATGAGGATTTTACTAGGCTGAGTATCACATTGGTGAGGATTTCTTCCCTGTGGTCTGCTTGAGGGTCTTCTTATGTCTTGCAGTGCAGTATCCCTACTTGCTCTTTCTTACTGGTTCCCAATTCCACCTTATCTGTTTTTTTTTTTTCTGTTCTCTTTATTATCCTTGAAAACAATTTCACTTGACTGAGTGACCGGGAACTAACCACTATAATTTGTGATTACAGTCCCAGGCCTCTGCACTCTCCCTATGCCCGTACAATTCTATTTTATACTTTTATTTGAGTTCAGGGACCATTCACTCCATGCACAACATATTCTTGTCATCACTATCGATTAATTATGAATAGGTGCTGTACCACATAGTTGCACACAGCTGAACTGAAGCTAACACATTTTAGGCAAATATCTGATTGCTAAATGTTTCATAAAACAAGCTAAAATCAGCTCAGGACAAGATAAGACCATGTGAGACCAGAGGTCTGCACTGTTAGGTCAAGAAAAGGCCTCTGTTCTCTTCTTTGCAATGACAAAATTCTGTTTAATAGTGTGTAAATGAGATACTTCAAGATACTATCTACACCAATTTTGAGGTATGGGTATTTGTTTAATGGCTCAGGTTTGTTTGTTATGTGCTAAAAAAAAAAAATAAAAAAATAAAAAAAAAATAAATCAGTGGAAGGACATTTCTGCTGGCTTCCCATCTGAGTTTATCCTCATCATGTCAAGAGTGAGGCTGGTTTGCACAGATCAGGAGATCCTGGGACCAGTGCCAACAGCAGAACTACACAGACCACGGAGGAGGAAGAAAGACTAAAATAATCGCAAAGGAGATGGTGCATGCTGCCTTTTCTAGTGAAATGCTGACAACTGATATCTCAGGAAACCATGTGATTTCAATAGAAAGTCAAGGCCAAGAGTTAGGACACTCTGAAATGTTACCTATTAGGAGATGATGGATCTTTACAATAAAATTGGAACAACCCCCACACAAATTCCCAGTAGCATATATGTATTTGTAGAATTTTGATACCACAACAAAGTACTTTGGAAAAATGAACTGTTAATGAATAATGATAAATAATGAGAACATCCAAAACAGTAGTTCACATCAAAGGCCTTTTTAAAATTGCTGTTTATTGCTAATGAGTAGAAGAATATTAACTAGACGGCTGCTGCTAGAATATGTTCCCAGCTACTTTTTATTTCCTTGACTAGAAAGAGACATAAATTTGAGAATACACTCATGTACAAATTACATTGTGAGAGTTAACAAAGAACCAACAGCATCTAAGTCAAAGGAAGTATATCTCACCTTTTGGGTGATTCTTAACTTGAGAGAGATCTGCTGCATTTGTAGCTTTAAAATGAGAAAGTGGGATATCTGATTTCATGGATAAATTTGTCTGCTAAACAGCAGCAAAAACCCAACACTAATGAACAAACAAAAAGCCCTGTTTAGTTGCTAACAGAGGTGAGTTCCTTTTAAGATTTCCGTTAGTCTGCAAGACAAATGTTTATGTTCTTCATTAACAAAATAACATAGCTCCTGTAGTTTTGATCAACACCCCTGCTGAGTCTTGGATTGTTTGTTCATCTTGGATTCCATTTACGTATTATGATTTCATTTATACATGTTTCTTTATTTTTTCAGACTTGATGTAGTTTGAAAATGAGACCACAGATGAAAAGGGAAGGAGAGACTAGTTGGCCTCTTCTTTTTTCTTTGAATTAGCATTGTAAAACAGCATGTTTCTGATAGCATGAAAACGGTGAAGAAATGAAGTACCTCCTGCCATTCCCATCAATCTGACTCAATGAGAACTCAAGGATCAAAGTCTGATGGGCTGACTGTGTTCATCTACCTCTGCATTCTGCCATACACAGGATGTAGATTTCCTGGTTTCTGCATGTGTAATGCTAGTTAAGAATTTCTTGCCTGTGATGCAGGGATGCAGGGCTTTCGTACTGAACAAATGCATTGTTTACAAGGAACAGATCACAAAACTACATTAAAGAAATAAATACAGCAGAAATTTTCTCCAACAGGTTATTGTTTGATAGAAAGTTCACAAAGCTGATCATGATACAGCAATGTGCCCTTGCTGCTTAGAAGCTAATTGTGCCCTGGTATGCATGTGGTCAAGTATCACCAAAAGGTCAAGGGAGGTGATCCTTCTCCTCTGCTCAGTGTCGCTGAGGCCAAACCTGGAGTATTGTGCCCAGTTCTGGGGCCCCCAGTACCAGAGAGACCTGGACATACTGGAGAGAGTCCAGCACAGTCCACATCACCACCAAGACGATGGAGGGACTGGAGCACCTCTCCTATGAGGAGAGGCTGAGAGAGCTAGGATGTTTCAGCCTGAAGAAGTGGAGGCTCAGCATAAGAGCAGGTTGCTTAAACTCTTGTCTAGTCAGATTTTGAATATTTTCAAGGATGGAGATCCCAGATCATCTCTGTGAAATCTCTTCTTTTGACCACCTTAACTGTGAAAAATTGGGAATTCTGTTACTGGAACTTTTGTCTGTTGGGATTTTATTATGTACCATCAAAAGAGTTTGGCTCCATGTTTTTTAGACCCTCCTATTACGCAGTTGAAGAGAGCAATAAGATTCCCCTTAGCCTTCCCTTCTGTTGCTTCTTGTTGTCTCATATGAGGGCTGTACAGGTGAAGAATATAGTTCTCCCAATTTAAATTGAACTTTCTGAAGCCGGAAAGGCTTTGACCCAGTATGTTTAGCCTCAGGTAGGCAAAGTAATTATTCCTCAAAGAGTTAATATCCTTCTGATACTACATTTCGAGTAACAATTTGAAAAGAGTAAGGAACCTTATTTGGAGTCATTTATGCCAGTAATAACAGTTTTCAATCTTAGTTATAGTGTCACTAGTATAATATTATAATAAGATAATTCTTTTCCTCCGCCTTAAGGTAAGACTAGACACAGAGACAGAAAATGCATGTTGCATGTTAGACTCTGACAGTTATATGCCTTCTTACCAAGGGGGAGAAACAAGCTGTGACATTGCTCCATTATGTATTCTGTAGATCTCCCCTACATCTCAGCCCATCCTTTTCTGGGACACTCAATGCAGAAACAGTCCTTTAAAACTAGTGAGTGTCAGGACTGAAATTGTTCCTGACTTCATTGTGTAGCACATGAGGAATTGGTCACACAAGGAATAGGGGTAATCTAATTGCACGGAAATATTCCCCTTCTTAGATATGCAAACACACAATGCCTCAAGCTGAATTTTTTTGCTTCAGTGCCTCTGAAGATGGGGGCGCAGCATTCAAGTGATTGCATTGTCAGGTCTGCTAGCCACAGGAAAAAAAAAAAAGGAGCAGCCACCTTTCAGGTACTATTTCCCCAGTATGCTGAACCTATGTGAGGTGACAGAGGAAGGCTAGAGGAGACAGAGAAAAGAGGCCACCATGGTCCTGACCCCCAACACGCTCCTCACAGCAGCTGGGCTGTCAGGAGGGCATATAGGTACACCTGGCGTGTGCCTGGCTCCTGCTGCTCCCTTTACAAGGAGGAAGCAAGGGATTGAAATGTGACTTTCTGGGTCACAATGCATACCTGACTCTGCCCCTGAACTATGCAATTATACATTTTCTCTATGCAGGGCTCGTGCTGACTATGTGATCTAAATAAATTTCAAAGCTTCTGTTCATGTAATTTTGATTAGATAAGGTGGAACAATGGCTGTTTTTAAACAACTGCAGTACACTCCATGCATGTAGGGTCTAGTTAAATGCTGAAGAGAAGATGCATAAAAAAATACTTTCTTCACCTGAAATTTAGTTTTCAAGTTATAAATGAGGAGTGTTTTGGAAGGGCTTTAACTGGATATTTTTCTCTCCTGGGAGATGCATGTAAAGCTCTCTATGCCATTGATAAGGCTGTGACAAAGCTAAATTTGATGGAATAAATGTTATACTTCTAAGTTTTCTGGTGGGCATACATTGTAATGGTGTTTACAACATGAATCAGAATAATCATTCCTGACAGGCTGCTTGTATCATTTTACCTTTCCTCCAACAAAGACAGCTCTTTACTTCTCTTCTTTGAAAAGCTGAGCATCTCTTATACAGTATAAGGCTTCATAACTGAATATAATGTTATTATAAACTCCAACAGAAATGCATTTTATTTTATTTATTCCTGACGGAATTGTCATCTTAGTATAGCTCTTCTGAACTATAAATATGTTAATGCAAAACATCCAACATCAGATGATTATAGATGCACAAATATCAGAAAATTTGAAGTTCTTGTTCCCACACAGATTGTAATTTCTTTTTGCTGGGAATCTGCAATATATTATATTTCTCAGGAATGCTTTACTTAGTTTTTATTTCATAGCCACCTTACACATAATTTATGATTATTTCAAGAGTTGTTAATTTGGATTTTCAGATTTTCAAGGTTTTATTGTTCATACTACATTTTTGCAATGTGTTGTATATAGAAGAGTGTGGGCCTTTCTTTTTTTTTTTTTTTTTGGGGGGGGGCAGGAAATCAGAGCAAAGTAAGGAAAGAAGGAAATATAATTACATACATAGCTGAACCTTCTTGAAAGATACTACTGACTGTGTCAGAAGTGTCTCTCTATATTGATGTTTCCTTCAGGCCTTGTACTGTAACTTAGTCACCATCTGATTTGGATATATTTGTATTGTGACTGCAAAAATGTGTGTTATGATGGGGTAGTGTAATGAACAGAAGCACTTGCAGCCACTAAAGTCATTCCTTGCCACTGCTTGCATGCAGTTCTTTATGTAGAGACTGACAATTCTGTAAACTCAGGATGAAAGCACAAGAGGGAAACCATTGACGTATACTCACTGATATATTGTCAGCAACAGCCAAGCTACAGTTCTGAAATGGATATATTTATTCTAGATCTGATTTAAAGTCATTCTGCCAAGGGCAAACTTAAAAACTAAAGGTGAGGGAGTTTAAGAAGTAATAGCATCATCCTGACTCCTTTTTGGAAATAGGCTAACTAAAGTGTATACTGAACTGTGTCAGCCTGGTCAATCACTCTCCCATACGCATAACTCTCCCATACACATTTTTGGAAGTGCAGATAATGCTGCTTTATCCTATGATATGTCAAATCAGATAACCAAGGGAGGTTTGTTTATGGAAAGAATGAAATCAATATGTGATAGGTCACATTTTGTGGAGCAGGCAGCAATACCTCAAAAACAGGCACCTCTTTTTCCCTTCTTGAACTAATCATTACACTATGAGAGCCCACAGTTTTATTAAGAATAATAATAATAATTAACAAGGTAATGAGAGACACATGTAAAAGAGCAAATGACCAACTGCTGATGATTACACTTCAATATCTGACAAGAATATTTTTCTAAAGCATGGAAAATGCAACTTGCTCAATAACTCTTCACTTCCTCTTTGGAAATATATTTAGCAAATGACATGAAAAAATATGTAGAGAGAAGAAGACAGGGGCATCCTACTTTGGTTTTCTTTGCAATAAATATTCATATTTTTAGCTTCTCTTGCACCTAGAAGTACAACGAATAATAAAAAATATCATTGTTACATGGAAAACATTTTCACTAGTGCTGTGTGTTACCAAATACACAATAGTGGGTTTATTTCTGTTTCCTTTTTCCAACTTTTCCTTCTGCTTCTCACTGTTCTTCAGCATAGAGCGTGATCTGTCTTACCTCCAATTGCAATGGTGTCTGAGAAAGTCCTGGCAAGATTTTGAGAAGAAGGTGGCAAAATGAGGCCCAGATACAAAATGATTGAGGACTTTTTCACAGTGCTCTGATTCTTCTGTTCTATAGAAAAGCCTTCAGTCCTCCAAATGGAATTAACTTACAAATGGCAGTACTGCTGAAAAGAAACCATGTGGGAGTATGACATAGTCATGACTATTTTTTGCCTCCAGTAGGATGGAAGAGCTGCTAATAAAATGTCCAGGTGATCATTTCAGCTGGGATTATTCAAAATCTTTGGCTTTCAGCTTCCAACTTTTAAGATATAGTATTCTCAGTTCAAATAGCTATCTAAAAAGTGATTCATTAAACATAATTAGAAATGAGTCAAGACAAAGTGGGTTATGCCTACACTTCATGTTATGCCCTGATTGGGAACCTTGCATTTTGGGCTTCTTGATCTCCTGTTTCCTGGACGAAATTACCATTTTCAGTTTATTGCATATGAGTTTCCTGACTGCTCAAGAAACACTCCAAAAATACATATTCTTAAACATCCTTAATAGCTGAATAGCATGAAAATTTTAGAACAGAATTAGCAGCAGAATTACCCAAGGGCAAACTGCACAACCGAAATGGAAGCAGTATGTTTATCAGAATGTTATTTGTTGGTGTTAGCACAGCACTTTAGAGTTGTAGTCAGACAAGATGACTTACACATAGAAGCACCATCATTTCCTAAAGTGATTTTATCTACATATAGAAGTAAAAACAGAAAAGATGAGAGAATTCAGTCATATAAGGAAAAATGAAAAATATTAACATAGCGGCAGTCTAATCATTGTCAAGCTTTCTTGCAGGTGTAGTGTTATTTTAGGGAGTATAATGAGGTGACTAAGCAAATGCTCACAGGGAGCTTCTGCTCAGCCTGAAGAACCACAAAGTAGAAGGCAGAGTGATGAATGCTGGAAAATCTAGTAAGTGGGCATGAGATTAGGATCACTGACCATCAACATCTCTTAAATATTTGAAAATAAGGTGAAGTTAGGGCAGAAAGGACCTTGAAAGTGGGTAGAAATATTTATTTTTTTTACAGTGGGTAAAGAAGAGCAGGATGAGGGAATACAAAGCAAGTGACAGAACAGTGAGGTAAGAAACATTGGGTGAGTAACCTTATGGATGGATATGAGTGAGGAAGAATTGCATCGGTCAAAAATAAATAAAATATTATTGAAAAAAATGAGAAAAAGGATAGATGTCAGGGTGAGTTTTCACTGTGAGATCGATACAGTACACTATTGAGAAAGCTGAACTGCAAAGATAATAGAACATTAGCATGTTTAATGTGATAACTTACTGGAGAGTTCTGATGTGTAGGTTAAGAGCCTGCTTTACAGATAAGATGTAGTCTTGCATTATTACAGCATTTAAGAAAGTAAATAGTCAATTCAAAGAGGAAACTTACTCATCTTGATCCTGAGCTAATGAGGAGATACTAGAAAGACAAGTTTCAGTCTGTAAAGGAGACAAGCTGGAATAGCATATGGATAGGATATGCATAGAGACAAGGATGGCAAAAGAAACTTTGGCTGATACAGACAAGTAGGTGGGAGGCAAGGGAAAGTAAATGAGATGATCTGAGATGGACTTGGTGAAGAAGTATGCACAAATGAGTTATAAGCACTTAATTCAGAAAGGAGAGTTGAGTAGTAATTGTAAAGGAAAATGGAACTAGGATTGGTACAAATTCATGCTCTGATTGAGAGGAAAGGGTAGTAACTAATATATGTGCTAAAGTAATGCCTATATATACATATTTATAAGACTAGAAAATAAAGGCTATACTGCAAAGGGAAGCACTTAGACTTTTTTTTTTTTTTTTCACTATAGCTGCATTGCTACATTATAAGAAGTGTATAGGTTGTTTTTAGAATTTAGTAATTCCTTTAGAGTAAGAGGGGCATAACATTGGCTTAATTTAACAATGGGCTGTATTAAATTTTTCTATTAAGAGCTTTGTTCCACTAATTGTATAGGTAACTGCTAATATAACTGGTTTATATTACATTTAGAGTATAATATGCAAGAGGAAGGATGTTGCTTTTCTAACCTTCCTTTGTTGCAGGAAAAGATAATAAGAGTTATATAAAGTCCTGAAATCATAGCCAATTTATCAGGCCCACTATGTGAGAAAATGCAAGACTACAGACATACTGCATTGACTGCTGATCATTTTATACCACTTTTAATACCTTGAAATGAAAAGCGAGAAATTAATGGGGAAATAAAGAGAGAAAATGGAATATAAATTATGTATTTTTTGACATTTTAAATCTTACCCTATTATTACTCTTTTTATATGGGAAAAAATACATTCCAATCAAATGAGTATTCAGATTCTTTGCTTTGATTCTTTTTGCTTTAATTTTATTTATCCATATGCAGAGATTAGAGGACACTCAAAGATATGTCAGAAAATGATATTTTTGATAAGGATTTAAAGCAAACAATGAATGGCGACTGACACAAATGTGGTTTAGCTAGCCCTGATGCTCCAGAAGACCATAATCACCTGTTGTTTATACTACAGTAGTTAATATTTTATCAGCATGTCTTTTAAAATACTAGTTTTAAAAGTCTAAAACTTGCTTCTGAGGCCTTGCTTTACTCTAAGAATTGACATCCAAAGTGTGAACTAAATTACCTCATCTTATTTTAAGTAAAGGAAGAGGAAGAATGAAAAAAAAAAAAAATGTTATTTGGTTCCTAGTCTCAACTGTTGCATTTGGCCTAAAAGTATAAAACTGTCTGGATATTTTTATTTAAGATGGCATCAGAGTGCTTGACTGTGGGGAGTGGAGAGGCTATAAGGAAGTGTGTGGGAACAGCATGACAGGAGAGGCTCATATGCTCTTACCTGGAGCAAGTGTACTCCACTGTGGGGCAACTATGTCCCATCCCAGGTGTCTATGCACAAAGGAAGGATGGGCTGGGAAGGTGAGGGGCAGAAGCTGTGCTCTGTGCAATGGGCAGTTGCCTTTGGGCAGGGCAAGCTGCCCTAGAGTGTGGGGTTTGGGAGAAGAGGACAGATGACAGGAGTGGTGTGGTGATACATTCCTCCTACATACCACCTAATCAAGAAATGAGAGGAAGTCTTTAGAAAGCCTTGAAATTGCAGGCCCTCATTCTCAGGCCCTCAGACCTCAGCTGTTCTGGTAATAGGCCTAAAGGCAATAAGCCTGGGTGCAGGCAACGAAAGAGATTTCTGGGAGCATCATGGATGATTTCTTCAAACAGGTGATTTCTAACTAGGGTAGACCTATTGGACCTGCAGCTATAAGTAAGGAAGAGAAGTACTGGGAGTGTGCAGGGTGAAGGCAGCCTTGCTAGCAACAAATACAAGATTCTGAATTTTAAAATGGTAAAAGAACTGAGCAAGACAAATAGCAAAACAGCCTGGGGCTTAAGGAGAGCAGAATGCAGCTTGTTTAGGGATCTTCTTGGTGTGATCCAACAGACTCCTACCCTGGAGAGAAGGGGGCCCAAGAAGCCAGCTGACCTTCAAGGACAGTTTTCTCAAAGCACAAGGATAATCCAGAAAGTCAAGCAAACATAGAAAAAGATCATGGGGAACTCCTGACTAAGTTCAAATGCAAGTACTTCCACTGAAGGTGGAAGCAGAGAAAGGGTACCTGGAGGATTACAGAAACTTGGCTAAAGCATTGCAGCTATGCAGGGGAGTGAAAACCATCAAGGGCTATAAGGAACTTCTAAAAGGGTATTGGCTAAGGCTGTTCTCTGTGGTCTTCAAAAGATCTTGTTGTTCAGAGGAGGCCTACAATGACTGGAAAAAGCAAAACATCGTACCCTTTTTTTAGCAGAGGAAGTCCATGCTGGTCAGCTTCATCTCAGTCTACACAAAGATTATGGAGCAAGTCCTCCTGGGGGCCATTTATGTGAAAGACAAGGAAGTGATTGAAAATAGCCAGCATGGATTTATTAGGGTAAAGCTCTGGTTGATGGCTGTCTATATACAGTTTCAGTGTATGAGTTATAAAGTGGGTGTAATATTGGTGGCATTGTCATGCTGAACAGATTGTGATTGGCTGTACAAAACCCAACTTGCAACCAGGTATTAGTGGTTTTCCTCATTGGTCAGTAAAGAAATTAATAATGTCTATCTCCCCTACTAATGACTTGAATGAATCAGTGAATCACTTCTATTAATGACTTCCCAGAGTGCATGTCCAGCACCTTTGCAGATGATACCAAACCAGGGGAAATGGCTGATATGCTTGAAGGTAGGAGTGTTTTTCAGAGGAGCATCAACAGGCTGTAGAAATAGGTTGACAGAAATAAATTTCAATGAACACACTTAGAAGAGTTGCACCTGGGACAGAATAACCTCAACAGGAAGTTATGGAGACTGACTGGGTAGGAAGTAACTTTGCAGAAAATTTCTGAAGGTCCTGATGAGGTCCTGAACATGAGTCAGCAATGAATTTGTTCAGCCATAAGAGAATGATTCAGAGGAGTCTTGTTGCAGTCTTCAACTGCCTGATGGAAAGGTGTAGATCGAACCAGACTACATCTTTAAGAAAATACGTAGGAGGAGAGGAGACGCTGTTTAAAAGTTGCACAAATGAATTTTCTCGTTTGATATTAGGACAACTTCTTCACGGTGAAGGTGGTGAAGCACTAAAAGGTTGCCCAAATAGTTTCTAGAATATCCATCAAAACTTAGATGTTCAAAATTCAACTGGACATACCTTGAGAAAACTGCTGCAGTTGGCCATGCTTTGAGAAGAAAATGGAAATAGATGGCCTTCAGACAATATAAATACAAATACGCACAAAATACGTGACAAAAACAAATACACACAAAATTATTCGTAACAGTTCTGAAGATAAGCTAAAGGCCAAGATCTGATATGAACTCAGTTTGTTAACATATATCTTATTTTAATTTCATTGATACTTCTGAATGGTGCCATGGAACACGGTGAAAGATCTGCGATGCTACAGGAGAAGGAGGTTGAAGATGTTTTATGTGTTATTTCCCTAAAGATTCTTTCCACAAAAAGAGCAACATATTTTTTCTAGATCCCTACTAGGTAAAATGCGTGTGTGATTTTGTTCAGCATGAAAGACCAGGTTTGCAAAATCACTTCAACACATTCCAATCATTTTACGTGGATTTTTTTAATGTTTTGTGATTCTGGTCCTTACATTGTTAGAGGTCTTTTTCAGAAGTAAATATTCAATGTTTAGTCAGTCTTGTTTCCTATAATTTAAATGCTACTTTAATAATAAATACAATCTTTTGAGCATTTAGAATTTGAGAAATAGACAAGGCGACACATTAAGTACTAGTAATGAGACTGTGTATCAAAAATATTACTGTTTTCTTTCTTCTCCTGCCCAAAAAAAAACGTTAGAAATATTGGAGTAGTTTGTAATAAGTCCATTAAATCTTTTTGCTGTGTATTAAATAACCTCTTAATTTAAAAATAAACGCATTTTTCCTTTACGTATTTTTTTTTACAGGTATAATTGCTGGTTGTTTCTTTGTTATGTTTTGTTGACTTTTTTGTTTGTTTGTTTACTTGTGTTTTGTTGACTTTTGTTTGTTTGTTTGTTTGTTTGTAATCTCCTTTCCATGCCTTTTGCTGTTGTTTTTTTTCCCAAATCTTCAACCAAGGGGCTTTTGTCAGCAGTTCGTTTATTATGATATTGCATGAAATCTTGCCAGATTCATTCCCAAAATAAGACGGAGTTCTGCAGTGTGGAAAAGGGACAGAACTATTCAATTTTGTATTACATTTGTATTACATAAATAAAATAAAAAGTATGTTATTTACTCATCTTTAGTGTTTACAGTAGGTATCTTAATGGTTTCTAAAGTAAGAATATTAAAGATCTGACAGGCATAAGGAATTATTTCGCATGGATGATTCTTGCTTTACCCCACCAAAAATGCTGTCCAAATGGAATTTTTTTTATTAATTTGTCACTATTATGAAACATTTTAAAGAGTGGCAAATTAATGTGTACAATTTATCATGTTCATTGGTTCTTTTGGAAACTACTTCTCTGCTTTCTGAGCTCCACATTTCATTTTCATCATTTTTTTCCCCCACATATTTGTTGACATTAGTTGTTTGTTTTTTGTTTGTTTTGTTGTTTTCAGATAACACTGAGACAAATATTAGAGGAATGTGGTTCTCATGAGGTTAATCACACCACTGGAGAACTGAATTTACTTGGCTACCGCTCTTGGTTTAACGTGCTGTAGGATATGATTATCTCATGAGATTTTATGCTCAGTTAAGTTAAACAACTTATGCATTTCATAACACTTTTTGATGATTTTGTATTTTTTTTCAAACTCACCACAAATAAATAGTTTGTGCTTTAAAGATAATTTTTTGGTGTTCCTATAAATAATGCTAATCATGATAAATTAAACTTTTTTGATTTGGAGAATGAGTTGTACAAAAAAACCTTTCAGCTACATAGTATAGTTTCAAAATAAAAGCTCTGCCCTTGTGAGGCCCCTTGGAATCCTGCATCCAGGTCTGGGCACCCCAGCACAAGAAGGAAGTGAACCTGTTACAACGGGTCCAGAGGAGGGCCACAAAGTTGATCAGAGGGCTGGAGCATCTATTCTATGATGAAAGGCTGACAGAGTTGGGGATATTCAGCGTGGAGAAGAGAAGTCTCCAGGGTGACCTTATTGCAGCTTTTCAATACTTAAAGGGGGCTTATAAAAAAGATGAACAGCTTTTTGTTCAGGCAGACAATGACAGGACAAGGGGGAACGGCTTTAAACTAAAAGGGGAGATTTAGATTAGATGTTCAGAGGAAATTATTCAGTCATAGGGTGGTGAGGCAGTGGAACAGGTTATCCAGAGAGGTTGTGGATGCCCCATCCCTGGAGGTGTTCAAGATCAGGTTGGAGGAGGCCCTAGGCAACCTGATCTAGTGGGTGGCATCCCTGTCCATGGCAGAAGAGTTGGAACTAGATGATGTTTAAGGTCCTTTCCAACCCAAGCCAATCTATGATTTTATGATCAATAACAGATTCTAATTACTGATTCATAAATGCATTAATGCATTTAGGGAACTTCAGTTTGTCAGTTATTGCCTTGTATTCCAAGCTTTGCCTGTTGCCATTTTTGTTTATATTCATGCTGTAGATTTACCAGAGAGCATTATGGGACCACAGTGTGAACAGGCATTCTAATCCTACTAATTCCAAAATAAAACACAGATTAACATCAACAAAGCAGAAAAGTGACCTCATCTGGCAGAATATCTTCACTTCATTCTGGACTGTAAACAGAGCACAATTCTTCCTTCTCTTGCTCTCTTTTTTTTTTTTTTTTTTTTTTTTTCCCTCTTGCAGGGGTGGGGTAGGAGGGCAGGATGGATCGAACATATTGAACACACAAAGAACCTGAGGAGTTATTAGGTGGGTGAAGGATTCTATTCTCCTAATGTGAAGTTTGAGATCAAATTACCACAGTTTCTTTTAATTTTACTGTGCCTTCCTGAAAATCATCATAGTCACAAGAAAAAATTACAGAATAGTCGAGGTGAGAAGGTAGCTCTGGAGATTGACTAATCTGATCTGCCTGCTCAGAGGAGAATCACCTAGAACACGTTGCCCAAAAGTATCCAAGAATATTTCACATCCCTCTAAGAATGGAGACTCAACCAACTCTCTGGCCAACTTTTGACCACCCTCACTGGAAAAACTTTTTCTCATGTTTAAATGGAATTTCCTGTGTTTTAATTTCTCTCTGTTGCCTTTGGTCTCCTAAGGGCAGTCTGTTTCCATCTACTTTACTTTCCCTGTCAGATGTTTATACACATTGATAAGATCCCCAGGCTGAACAGTCCCAGGTCTCTCAACATGTCCTCATATGATAGATGACCCAGTCCCTTAATCACCTTTTTGGCCCTTCTCTGAACTTCCCAGTATGTCCATGTGTCCCTTGTACTGGGAGCCCAGCACCGAATACAGCGCTCCAAATGTGGCTGAGCAGAGGAGAACAATTATCTCCCTCAACCTGCTGGCAATGCTCTACCTGAAGTGGCCCAGGAGACCTTTTCCTTTAAGGGCCCATTGCTGGTTCATGGTCAGCTGCTCACCAGTCAGTTGCCACACAGCATTCCCAGAGGCTGGGTTTGTTCCTCCCCAGGGGCAAGGCTTGGTGTTTCATGAGGTTCCTGTTGGCATGTTTCTTCACCTGTCAAGATCACTCTGAATGGCAGCACATCCGTCTGGTGTATCAGCCTCATCTCCCAGTTTTGTATCATCTGCTAGCTTGCTGTGGGTACACTTTGTGCCACCATCCAGCCTGTTCAAGATGAAGTGGGGAAGTGATTTCAAACATGAAACTAATTCAGAAACTCTTACAGTAGGGAAACAATTCAGAAATTGGCCTCTGTGAAATTTCTACCTGTCAGCTTTATATAATGTAAGCGGTAAAAAGGATCAACATATGTTCAAAATTTGTTATCCTAAGAGAGAGGAAGGAGAATTTAAGGCATTCTGCATGGTCATAAATTTTTTTGAACCATGGCAATTCTTATAGCTTCTTCTCAAAACCACGGATTCTGAGAAGGTCTGCCAGCGTAATCATCACTACTCATAGCCCGTGTAATGTGAGGAAAGTAAGAAGGCTCATCTGTAGATGAAGACTGATTGGTTTCCATAAATATATTAAGAGAATAAAATTAATGGAGGAAATTGGATTGTTCAAGCTAAAGGACAGTATTGATTCAAACATGAAGCAGCATAGCAAGAGCTAAAAAAGTTTGTGAATTTATATTGGAAATCAGATTATTAAGAAAAAAAAACAGATGGTTGTGGAACAGCTACCAAGTGATTTTTTATGAAGGAAAGATTGAAGCACCTATAAGAGGAAAGCTGGTGATTCTTATCTTATTCTTATATTTTGTGCTTCAAAATACAAGAATAAGGTGTTTCATCAGGGACTGAATTTAACTTTGCAATGTTTCAAAAAGGAAATTTGAGTTATTCTAATACTATTTATAGTATTAGAATATCTATGCTTCCTAGCATAGTGTTTCCATAATGACTTTTAAAAATTATATATATAAATCCTTTGGGGAGGATAGCATATCCAGAAGTGCATAGATAGGGAACAGAGATGTTTGGCAATTTGTAAAGTAATAAAAATTATGGGTTTTGTTCAGATGAAAAACACTTTTTGCTCCAAATGTATAACAATGATAAATACTACAGAGTGCTTTAGAAAGACTACAGGATATAAATCAACCATTTTCAATTAGCAGATAATACAATTTATACTAATAATATAAAATAGTATCTTTAGCATTTTTATAGTCACCATTTATTTTTTTTTTTCTCAGTCCCAGGCTTTAAGTTGCCTTGTTTTTGTAGATATCAATTCAATTAATGAAAAATCAACATAATCTGTATAGTCCAAGAGGAGTCCAAAGTAAACACACAAGTGATCCTGTTCAAATTTTCCATGAACATCTAGGATTTCAGTCTGTAAACTTGTGGTCAATAATATTGTCTGTCAAGAAAGACCACTAAGGTAAAGGAAAGATCAGACTGCTGAGGAGATAAAAAACAAGAAATGTCAGGATTTTATGTACTTGCAGAGAAAAATAAGTTTCTGGAAATGAGTTGTCTCATTCTTTCATACAGTTTGCCTCTCTTTTTCTTATTATGTGTGACTGTCTGGAGGGGAACTGTTACCTGCTGGGGTTAAATAATTCAGCTCCTTTATTAGATACAGTAGTCTTTGACAGGGCTTTTAGGAAATAAATTAATTTCCCTTTGGATTTTGCCCCATCCGCAATACCCAACCAGTAGGAAAACCTTCTCTTGCTGTTCCTTTGGGCTGTTATGTTTCATTTGTTGGACAGGAAAAAAAAAAAAAAAAAAAACACTCTTTTTAACCAGCAAAATGAACTTGAATAATATCTTGAATAAAAAAATAAACTTGATCAGCAACATCCCCCTTCAAAAGCATGTTCTACCTCACTGACTGTACATTTTACTTGGATTGCCATATAATTGACTGAATTCCCTCTGTACATTATTGCAAGTGCTTTAAGCTTCACTGGGAACATGCATACCAAAAAAGAAAAAATAAATAAATCTGTTTTTAGGTTCACATTTCTTAGTTCACAGTATGTACACAAAATCCACGTGTCCTAATGGAATGGTGTGAAGGACTTCTTATGGGAAAATTATGGCGATCATGTAGCAGACATCCAGGAAGGTTTGGGCCTTGAGAGTGGACTCAACTGCACATAGATGTCAGTAGCAAACCCTCTGTGTTTATCAGATTGCAAGCAGAAGCACCAGATGAAATTCTCTATTGAATTGTTACAGATGATGTGGGACTAAATAGGATAAAAAGGCTTAATTCCTTTTTAATAATTTGGCATATTTGAGTATGGGCAAGAACAACAATAACAACTCTCAAGAGAATTGGAGGAGGTTTTAACTCAAGGTGATAAACCTGTGCCACATAATGAGGAACAGTCACAGTTTGTATGTGATTATCATCAGTATCTTTGAACTTGATTACTTCAATCTTTTGCTAATTCTTAATCTCAGCCTTGGAGTGGCTAGGCACTTGGAGTGGCTTGGCACTCTTTTCTGAGAAACAAGGAGGAAATTACTGAGTGTGATTTTGAGTGTCTTTAACCGTATTGTGCAGAATTTGAATGTAGTGTTATTTCCCAGTCAATTGGGCATAATTCAACATTATTTTCACCTTTTGACGTGGACACTTTGTGTTAGTGGTTTAAGTCTTTGTTTTTGCTAAAATGAAGTGTTAAAAAAATAAATAAAACAGATAAGCAGATATTCTGTTAAGTGTATGGATCTGGATTCCGGTAATTTTACTGAGATGCCTATTAATCCCTGTAAATGCTATGAAGTATTCTAATGCTGCATAGATTTGGTGTTCAAGGAGAGTCCAAAATGAAGATGTCTTGTAAATCCTGAAAAGATAAAATGAGTAATATCAGGAAAAGAGCATCTGATAATGCTTGTTTGTAGGATGTGCCCATATTATTATCTCGTGCTCTTCTGAGTGCCTCATTTCCTGCTAAACTTTCCTTTCCATTTTATTGGCAAATCCAGGCATTTTGTGAACACACAAAGTGCCAATCTAATATAAAATTTAATTTCTAAGTGTATTCAAGTATCCCAAATGACCAACAGTACGTTATAGTCTTATAGTTTATTGTTTTTAAATTCAACTTTATCAGTTTATTCCATATGTGTCACTTGTACTGCAAGTTACATTGTTCTGGAAATTGTGACTTCTATGGGAACTGACATTTGGAATTTCTCTGCTGCCATTATGTTACTGTCCAAAAGCTGATTCTCAGGTCCCTTCCAGGATGTAGATGGAAGTTTCCAAGGATGACATTAGGCATTGGTAATGCCTTCTTAATGTGGGAATGTTAGGCGTTTTCCATATTTTAATTTTACATTGTAAATGTATCAGAGCAGGATATCAGGAGCTGACTGCATAAAATTTTCATTGTAATTAATGTGTAGGACAGAAAACCTTTGTAGTGCTAAAGATACAGTGTAATGGAAAAGTGTGCCTTTTAGGTAACAATGTGCAATAAGAGATTTAAAGAGCAGTGTAGCTTTCAGATTTGAGCGTAGCTTTTCAGATATGAGTACTGCAGCATAAAGACTTTTTTTAGTACCAGTTTTGAGCGGAATGAGACCACAAGTTCAATTCCTTGGAGGTTTCAGTAGACATGCAAGCCTGGAGTATGCCTGGAGCAAGTTACTGTACCAACAAAGAAAGTTGCCTATTCAAACTGAATGTTTAAATATCAGTTTGCTACAAGTTATCCTTAACAAATTCTCACATCTCCCTGTAAAATGTTTTGTAGTGTTTATCAGCATGATAGTGTTTTTTAAAGTTTCTTTCCTACCCAAATATTAACTATCTTAGATATTAAGTGACTGATATTGTTCCAGAGAGGGAAAGAGATTTTGCTATTGCAGTCCATTGGTATGTGATATACTTCATCCATGTAATTCTCCTCTGCTAGGAAATAACAAATATTGACATAATGGCAGGCTGACAATAAACTGTCCAAAATGTCATGAATATTAAAGAGAAAAAAAACTATGTTTAAAATATGGCAAACATGTTTTAAGTGCTCAGTTTGCAAATAAGGCATGGCATTTAAAAATCGGAATCTGCTGCTTCATATCTGTTGATCAAGAAAACATATGCAGTAACTTTTCAGACCATATTGTTGACATGCCAAAACTGTGCCAAACCTTGTGACCACCCTGAAGCTGTGAAACTAAGTCTATATGAAAGATATACCAGGGAAAGTTGCACAGAAGAGGTGAACATTCAGTCTTTAATTTATAACAACAAAACCTTGTTCCTGGAAAAAAAAATATATGAGAACAAGATTTAACTTAAGAATAAAACATCAGTTTGGGTCTTCACTGCAATTTACGATATTTATGACCCAAGTTCAACTACAATTTTTAATGTGCTTTGTGACAGGACAATAGTTCTAATGTTGACCCCTTCTGGCCTGCACCTGCTTTCCACCTGTAAAGTTTTTTGGCTTCATCCTAGGTCCTCATATTCCTAGCTGATTCTTTGTCATTTTGTACATCTCTTTGTCAATTACATTTTCACCTGGCACAGAATTAGGCGTACACTTAAAATCCAGTGAATGCACTAAATGGGATTTGGAATTAAATGCTCTCAAATTTTAATTACATCAGATTTCAAATATTGGAACAATTCCTTCTCCCCTGAGTAGTTCCAACTAACGCCAATACCAATATTTTATGATTTATGCAACAGGATTTGCCCTATCTTTCATAAGTAATCCTAACAAAAAAAGCAGCATTTATGAGCCAGCAGTGTGCTCAGGTGGCCAAGAAGGCCAACGGCATCCTGGCTTGTATCAGGAACAGCGTGACCAGCAGGGCTAGGGAGGTGATCGTCCCCCTGTACTCAGCTCTGGTGAGGCCGCACCTCGAGTACTGTGTTCAGTTTTGGGCCCCTCGCTACAAGAAGGACATGGAGGTGCTTGAGCGGGTGCAGAGAAGGGCGACGAAGCTGGTGAGGGGCCTGGAGAACAAGTCCTACGAGGAGCGGCTGAGGGAGCTGGGCTTGTTCAGCCTGGAGAAGAGGAGGCTCAGGGGTGACCTTATCGCTCTTTTTAGGTACCTCAAGGGAGGCTGTAGCGAGGTGGGGGTTGGCCTGTTCTCCCACGTGCCTGGTGACAGGACGAGGGGGAATGGGCTTAAGTTGAGCCAGGGGAGTTTTAGGTTAGATGTTAGGAAGAACTTCTTCACTGAAAGGGTTGTGAGGCACTGGAACAGGCTGCCCAGGGAAGTGGTGGAGTCACCATCCCTGGAAGTCTTCAAAAGACGCTTAGATGTAGAGCTTAGGGATATGGTTTAGTGGAGGGCTGTTAGTGTTAGGTTGGAGGTTGGACTCGATGACCTTGAGGTCTCTTCCAACCTAGAAAATTCTGTGATTCTGTGATTGTTCTAGTTCTTATTCTGTGAAAATGCAACTCAGAATATGGACCATGTAGTGATTCATCTGTAAAGCTGAAAAAGAATGACAGGAAGGAAAATGCCAAAAAAATTAGCTAGACTCCTAAACACATAAATAAGTATAGAAAAAAAAACAATATATTTTAACATTTGCATAAATGCAACTAAAAATGCATAAAAAAATTAAAATATTTGTGTAATTTGTATTTTATTGGACGATGTTTTCCCATCATATTTGAATATTTGTAGAATAATTAATGAATATTCAGGTGAAAGCAATTCTTTTTTTTTCTTCTTTTTTCTTTTTTTTTTTTTTTTTAATTCTCAAACTGATATGTTTGAAAAATGCTTTCATATGTCTTTTGACCTAAGTAAAACAGAAAGGAGTAAAAAACTTAGTGCATATATCGTACAAATGTAGTACAAATCATAGTACAAATTTGGAGTACAAAGTCTTCTTTTCTGAGACTTTATCTCCAGATACCCTGGACAATGAGGCCTCTGAGCACATTACTGATGTAAATGCAAACAATTATTCCTAGCAGGGTGCCTAAAATTTTATCAACATTCTCTGTCATAGGGTGTATTGTACAAGCCTATCTCATATTTCACGATAGTTGTCTCAGGATCAGAATAACATTTTAATCATAAAAATGAATTAACACTATACTCTTGCTGAAAGAGGAGTTGTTCGTTTAAACTACCATGGAGATGAAAGCGAAACAGTGAATACTAACATTTTCATACAGATATAAAACTTCTAAGAAATATCTATGAAACAATTACAACCCTTTTGCTTTCACAAATACATTCTTAAGCTAAGCCACTAAGATTTTTTAAAGTGTTCATAGATGCCATCATAAATAGAGTACCAGACTGGTATCTTGTAGAATATTTTTCCAAGAATAGATGTTTTAATGTTTACTTTATTAAATTAAGGAAAAATCTCTTCATTGTGGCTATCATGAACAGCCTTGGGGAGACACACAACATGGTGTTTCAGAGTAGCTCCAGCCCCAGGGATGGAGGCAGCATAGCCCCAGGGCAGAAGTCTCTGTGGGGGAAGATGCCACACAAGCACTTTGCAAGTTCACAGCCTTTATCCATCTACAGCAACATCTACATGCAGCTTCTCATAAGGCTTTGTGGTATAAACATCTTGCAGTGCATAAATATTGCGACTGTCATCCATGTATCTTCTCCAGCATTAACAGCTCAGCAGGGAAACTCCTGCTGCCACTTACATCTGTGCAAAATGTCCCTTGTGAAATCATCTCATAAGATACAAGTGTCCAGTTTCTGCAGTGGTGTTGCTTGTTTGTTTTTAACTAATTAGCCTTAGATCTGGCCCAATGATTTTCAAGCTGATTTAGCAGGTAACTTCAGTAAGGGGAAAGAGTGCACCCTGTCTCTTGTACCTTGGGAGATAAAGCTGGCTACTTCCCAGCCTGGATTTCCCCTGAAGCTGCGGTGTGAGCATTCCTTCAAGATGTCATTAGGCACAATTTCAATAAAATGACCAAAACCCAATGTGGTTAAGGAATTACATGTAATTTTACAGCTGCAGCCTGCTCTCATAGAGATGCGTGAGGATCCCTAGTAAAAGAGCTGGGTGTGGTGTCTGCTCCTTTCCATACTGCTTTCAGTGAAAATGCCCTCCAGGATTAATCGTGGCACACTGACCTTTCTGGAATAAGGTTTCAGCCCTCAGGTAGAAAAGGCTGGAGATTGTTGCATTAAGCAGACTGGAAAATTCAAATCTGCATTGTATCTCTTGAGTAAAATGAGACATTTGAGGTAATTTATAGCATTTAAGATGCTCTGTTATGAAATAGTATCTCGTCAGTCACATTGAAAAGGGCAGTAGAAGCAGAGGCCAAAACATACAGAAAATATTACTAGACAGCAGTTTTTTTCATAAGTTTTTGAACATTAAGACTAGAGAGAGCTGTTCCAGACAGAAGTTTGTAAGAAAATTCAAGATAAACTAAATTGCACTGTGTACCTAGATGATTATAATCTCCCACAGCTTTTTCAAAAATAGATACTAATATCCAAGTACAGCAGTGGGAACCTCAAAGTTTGGGGAGAGTGTGATTTTTGTTTTTACACTAGCACACCTGAAATCTTACCCTATTTGCTATTTTATTTTCAACCTAAATTTTACAGTCTAAAATGCCAAATAAATGCTCTAGAAATTGCTTTTACTTGGGCAGAAAATGATAGGACAAGGGGGAACAGTTTTAAACTAAAAGAGGAGAGATTTAGACCAGATGTTAGGAAGAAAATCTTCACAATGAGGTTGGTGAGGCTCTGGAACAGGTTACCCAGAGAAGCTGTGGATGCTCCATCCCTGGAAGTGTTTAAGGCCAGGCTGGATGGGGCTTTGGGCAACCTGATGTAGTGGAGGTGTCCCTGCCCATGGCAGGGGGGGGTGGAACTGGGTGATCTTTAAGGTCCCTTCCAACCCAAACCATTTTATGATTCTATTTTATGACTTTTAAATATATTATATCTTTTGAGTGTTACTAGATTCTCACTTCTCATTCCTTCATGTGCAGAAAGTCCCTCTGTTGTGTTTTTATTTTTCACCTCTTTAATGTTTTTCATCCAGTTCACAAATCCTCTGCAGATTTTTTGGACATTCTTTATAAAATGCTTAGCAACTGAAGCAAAGATTGCAATAAAAGTTTCCCACGTCTCTGATGAATATTCTTGGTACCTCACTGAAAAGCAATTTCCTCTGTCCTTCTCTGCCTTAGTGAATATTTTAGCATTGTTTTTATGCAGCAGAGCTGCTCCAGACGGAGAGATGAAGACTAAACCACCCAGGACAATCTCAGGTCTGATGATCAGAGCACAGTGGACTCTGGCATCTAGTGGCACATGCAGATCCCAGTGCATTCTAGAATGAAAGAGAGTATATTGCTACTAGTGCTCTGCTGGGTAACAGCTATGCAGGTACTTTTTGTTTCTATTCACAGAGATGCCCTAAACTGAAATAATTAAGAAATGTTGATTTTTATTATGTGCTCTTTCCACTCCTGAAACCTTTTTCATTTTTTCTTTTGGCTAGTCCTATGCAGAAAGCTCCTCCATTTTTATTGAGACCTGGGATGTCACCAGAGTGTATTTTACTAACAAACAGCTGTTCAGGGAAAGAAAAATATCCATCTTTAAAGTGAACAAAATTCTTAAGACTATTTGCTTTCAGAATGGTCAATGCAAGTGCCGTTGTATAATGAAATATCATAGGCACTTAACTTTTATGGAGCGGTTATGGACTGGTCACTGTTCATTTTCAAGCATTAATACCAAGGCCAGTTAAAGCTAACCAAAGTCCAGATCAACAAATATTTAATATGAGAAACTTATCAGTATTGTATTACAGTTTTCTATCCTGGTTTGTTTTCAGACAGACCATTCATAGCTTTTAATATCAGTGTTCTATCCTGGTTTGTTTTCAGACAGACCATTCATAGCTTTTAATGTCAGTATTCTTTTACCTGCTATCTTTGTCATTATACCTTGCCTATTTCCATGTTTCCCACTAAATGTCAGCTCTTACAGCTGAAATTTAATTTGAATTGTTAAATATATTCTACCAAAGCTTTGAACATGAGTTTATGATTACTTCACGGAATATAGCTTGCCTCAGTGGGATGTAATAAATTAGTCTAATCATATGGTGAGCACTTACTTCATCTTATGTTTGTTCCTGCTAGGAACTGAAATTGTCTCTGTAATTGTATGCAAATCCCTTCACCAGAATAATCAAAGGAGACCTATATGTAGCTGCCCATCCTCCATAAGAGAAGAGTAGAAGTAACCTAACTTCTAATTCTACTGAAATGAAAAGTTGTGTCTTCATATGTAAAAATTCAGATACAAAATAGAACTTAAAAGATATGTGCATAGCAGGCATAGCTCCCTTTCTTCTTTAGCCATACTTACTTTCATCATAAAAGTTTCACAATCTGCTGCCTAATAATGTGCCCTAGAATAAAACGTTATATTTCAGAAAGTCACCTATGCATCAAGGGACGGAGAATCTGAAACAACTTTTGTATAATGTGTTGTGATTATGTATCTTTTTCACTGTTAATAGCTTGTATTTTATTTTCTATATTTTTATGCACATATTGAATCTGCTATTTCACTTAAAGAATTACAGATATGAAACATCTGTTGTTTTTTTTCTTCTTTGCTTTTGGAAGTACATAAACATCCTCACCTCTCCTATATAACTTTTCTCTAAGGAAGTTAAAACTATGAGGGTGAGGTTCATCAACAGTAATGTAGATACTCATGAGTTAAACATCTAAGTTTGAGTTAACCCCTGCAAACTCCCTCCATAGTCAATAGAAAGAAAAGGGTAAATTCTTCTCTTCTGAATATACATGCAAAAGATGATAAAAAGCTTTATGAATTGCCTTCAGAAAGTGCTTGTTTCTCCCCAGTGCTGGCAAAAGGAGACTGGAGTAACTGGCATAGGCTTAGCCATCTAACTCTTAGGTGAGATAAATCCTCCTGTAAGTCTCTTACACCAAGTCATGTTTTATATACTGGCATCAAATCATTCTGATTTGCTTCTCTGAACTCTGTCAAATATTTTAGCATTAATTTTTAAAATGTGGACACAAAAAAGAGATTTAGTCATGTAGCAGTAGTCCAGTGTCCAGTGTGAAGACTGTGTCATTCTTGCCTTCCTCTTCTCAGTTTCTGAATATAAGTATCTTCATGTTACCTTAACCATTCTATAGCATAAAAGGAAAAGGTCAGGTCTGCATATTTGTGACTGTAATAGAAAGAATCGTGAAGACATTCAAATTAAGTGAGGTTATTAAGTGCATGTTGCCCCATTAGTTCTTTTCAGAAGATGGGGAGAAGATGGTGGAAGGAGCAGAAACAATCTCAATTTGTTCATATATCTCATTTAAAAATTTTTTCATTTGGGCCACAGATATGTTTGTATCTTGATAATTTCTTAAAATATTTTCTTACATTTATTTTTTTCTTGTATGATTTTGTTCTTTTTGAGGAATTCAGACAATAAGCTCTTTTCAGGATTTACAAGAGAATGATACTTGCAGTCCCTCCTCAGCTGAAGTGCCTAGGAGGTGCAATGATTTTTCAATGTTATTACACTTCAGTAAAAGCCACTATATGAAATCTTTGGAGGTTTTGTGAATTGTTGCTCAAGTCCAAAAAGAAAGAATCGCATCTTAATTCTGGTCTATATCAGATGAGCAAGGAGTTAGTTCTAGAACTGGAAGAAAATCATAGATCATCAGTTTTATCTCCGAATTGATAGTTGTTTGATTGTTTGTTTATTTGTTGCCAACTTTTGTTTAATTTGTGGTTTATCTTTTTAAAAGAAATCATGAGACTTACTCCAGACAAATTTCAATCAAGAGGTAACAATACTAGAATCATAGCATCCAGATTTTAATGCCTCTCTTCCAAGCATGTTACTTTTTTTTTTATTTTTTTAATTTAGATACTTGAGAATACAGATTTCAAAGAGATCTTAACTGAAATTTAAAATCAGAAATAATGTCTCTATCATCTACAAGTAACACTTACAGTAGCAGTAATAACCTATTGATTTCCTGTGGTGTAGTCACCGGAAATACAGATTGTTGCATAGTGGCAGAATTAAGGTTGCCTTTGTCTTAAAACAAATGCTTCTTAGTGTGAAGGCTTGTTGTTCAGGCAATCTGAAATTGTTCTTTCATTTTTCTTTCATGTATGTATTAGAAATGGGATTGCATTAATGACTGTAATCGGAGATTATTGGATATTTTATTAAAAAGTCTAGTTTTCCAACAAATTCCTGTAGAAAGGAGGCAAAAGTTCTGACATCAAGACCCTCATTTAGTGCTCACATTCAGATCTGTCTTAGGGTATCTAATGGATCAACTGAGGTAGATGACTTGTGGGGAAAAATTGTCTGTGACAAAGTAATTAAAGACAGCACCATAATACACGTTACAGACTATAGATTTTGTGAAATGGAGAATGTTGGTTTTAGGTATTGCACTAGAGAAGAGAAATTTAAGCTAATATTTATAATAACCAAGACATGTTTACAACTAAGATGACTATTTGGCAAATTAATTGCAGAAATAAGAACAAATAAAAAATGTAATAAGCTAAAGATCTGAACATACTGTCTTTTCTTCATATATATATGTGTGTATATATATATATATATATATATATATATATATAACACTAATGATGGAACCAAGATGACCAGCATCAGATGACCAGATATTCCAAGAGACCAGGTAGCCTGTACAGTATTTGAAAATGTTGGTCTTTGACAGAGAGTAAACCTAGCAACATCTTTTTTTTCTTTTTTCTTTTTTCTTTTTTTTTTTTCCTGCTCAGTGTTCACAAGGCTTAATTGCTATTTTTTAATGTAACAGTTTGTGCGGTTCATCATTTTCTGAAAATGCTGTAATTATTATATACAGATTGTAATTTAGCATTCAAAGGTATGTAGTAATAATTTGCTAATATTTGATTCTTTGCTGCTACAAGCAATTTCTGAAGAGCTTCTCCACCTGAGCCAGTTCTAGTTTAGCCCTTTGGCATAGTGAAATAAAAGCAAGGAAAATATAAAATGCTTACAATATATATAAATGCAGTCAGTGTACATTTGTAATTATGCTCAAATGTATTCATCTCTTTGTGTGCTAGTAGTAAGAAAGGTTACTGGACCTGGTGTTTGAGTTTCCATCTGAAGGCATTTAGCAAAGTGGGTATCTGAGAATCATTCCACACAAGGAAAGATATCAGGCTGCATTCAGAACCAGGGCTTTTCTTCAGTTCCTCTCATGTTTCCACTCTTCTTTTTCAGTTGGTATATTGATAAGAAACCTTTACAGTGTATTTCATATGAAGGTTGCAGATCCTGAAATGCAAAGAAGGGGGAAATTTTTGCCACACAGTGGGTGTAGGTCAAATGGGACCTGGCATTGACTGAATCTTCGATCATGAATTCCCCCTTGTGAGTAAGCCAAACCACATCCCATATACTTGCTGAAAGCACATAACCTACACATAACCATTATTTCACTTAATTATTCTTTCTTTTCTTTCTTTCTTTTTTTTTTTTTTTTTTTAAGGCTCTGGTTGCAATACATTGACATCATTTTCTTGTAGCTTTATGTCCTCCTCAGGGAAAAAGGGTTATTAAACAGTATGGGTGAAGTTATACATGCACCACTCATGCAAGATTAAGGGAGAAAAGGATAGAAAGCCTGTCTGTAGACCTCCACTAGAGTTTATCTCAGAGGTGTTTCACAATTTCACAAAAAATTATTGAATGTCATAGACCTCAGGGAGACAAGAAGTATAAATTCAGATCATAAGGGTAATTCCATTTATCATCATACTTTCTGAAATCTCTGAATGAAAATAGCAATAGAGGATGGCTAAACTGATCCATTATTTCCTTGGTTTTGTTTCTGATCTATCAGTAATAAAATTTTCCTGGTCACTGACTGTGATAGTGACTTAGTTCACACACTACATCATAACAGAAAAAACTGAAAGTACATAGAGTTTGAAAAGCAATATAAACCCTAACTTGGATTTTTCAGGAACAAACCATGCCAGATGAAGAAAATATCCTTTGTTTTATAGAAATTGGAAAGAAAAAAAAAAAAAAAAAAAAAAGGTGTCTCATTCTAGTAGGATTTTTTACATGGTTTGAACAAAGGTTTACTAAAAGAGCTAAGAAAATTTTGTCTTGGTAAAATTTCTAGAATATGGTAAAACTTGTCACACTGGGACTCAAAGAAAAAAAAAGAAAAAAAAAAGTGGACGAGATTCACTGTCAAATAAGGAGGTATTAAGCAGTAATCCATTCTGGCTGTAGTTTTTTTTGCAGTATTTTTGTTAATGACATAGATGAAGAAATATAGAATACATTTATTGAACTTGAAGTTGATGAAAAATTGAAAGGACTTCGTGTACTTTGGAATTAATTTTTGAAATATATTACATTGTCAGCACTGCACTTCAGGAAAGATGTGGATCAATTGCAGCATATCCAGAGGACAACAAGGAAAATTGTCAGAATTTAGACTAAAACATGTTCCAGAAGTAAATAAAAAATGAGAAACTGTTTCAGCAAGAGAAGAGCAGGGGGAGTGGAGGGAAGAGGGGGGGAGTGGAGGGAAGAGGAGGGGAGGGGAGGGCAGGGAAGGAAGGGCAGGGAAGGGCAGGGCAGGGCAGGGCAGGGCAGGGCAGGGCAGGGCAGGGCAGGGCAGGGCAGGGCAGGGCAGGGCAGGGAAGGGAAGGGAAGGGAAGGGAAGGGAAGGGAAGGGAAGGGAAGGGAAGGGAAGGGAAGGGAAGGGAAGGGAAGGGAAGGGAAGGGAAGGGAAGGGAAGGGAAGGGAAGGGAAGGGAAGGGAAGGGAAGGGAAGGGAAGGGAAGGGAAGGGAAGGGAAGGGAAGGGAAGGGAAGGGAAGGGAAGGGAAGGGAAGGGAAGGGAAGGGAAGGGAAGGGAAGGGAAGGGAAGGGAAACAGCAGTCTTCGGTTATGTAAAGGATTGCTTTAAAGAAGAAGGAAACAAACTGTTCTTTATGTCTACTAGGATAGGACAGGAATGAGTGGCTTTAAATTGTGCCAGGGGAGATTTAGGTTTGACTTTAGGAAACATCTCCTAATGATAAGGATAATTAAGCAATGAATATATTACCTGGGAAGTTACAGAATCCTCTGTAGAGGTTTTTAAGGACAAACAAAGATATCTGTCTAGGCTGATTTAAATATAATTTATCTATCTTTGGGGATGGAGGGATAGAGAGGAATAGATAGGATTTTTCTTGAGCTCCCTGTCTTATTTTCCAATCTTTCTGTCATTTTTGTGAATTAGACATGAGAATGACTTGGAACACACCTGTAGTTGTAGCTTTCACTCTGTCATCTGAATTATGCGGTTTGTACATATTTTGTATTGAATGATCTGGCTCCAGTTCCAAATTCAGAGAAGGTCAGGCATGTGAATGAGTTATCATGGGACAAAATTTATATGGTTGTGTTTATAAATCTTACTGATTGTGTTTGAGTTCTGGAAGCTATATGCTCACCAAAACTTTAAAACAAAAATGTGTTAATAAAAAGGTATCGATCATAATAAGAAAAACTAAAATGCACTCAAGTTGTGTTTTTTGTAGTTATTGGATGAACACATCTAATACAATCATGCATCATTCCTACTGTATATTTCTTGTATGGTTTTCCTCGCTGTAGTGTCTGGATTAATCTCACCAAGGTTTGCCTAGATAAATGGCAGGTATTTTCACTAAATCTCATGTCTAGACTCTTTCTGTAGTCGTTGGAGAAACAGAAAAGCACCTCTGAGATAAATATCTAAGACCAAAAAAATATATATATTATTTATAGGATATCCATCTCTCTTGTGGAAGCCTGGATGATTAACTCAGACAACTTCTAAGACACCTAGAGTTAAGTGACAGGAATCCAATATTGATGGTCAAGTATATTGTCTTATCCATACCAAATGATTTGATCATTTATTCTCCACTTCTGCTGTTCTTTGGATTTATAACAAATGGAATTTATTTTTTTTTATTGATCCTAATATGAATTCCAGTAGACTGAAGCAGCTTTCAAAAAACACCTCCAGCATTTCAGTCTCCGTTGTCAGAGTTAATTTGGGGAATGGAATCTGTTCCTGCTAGAAAGTTACTTGGACAGAAAGAGAAAAAAATAAATTTGCATTTCTGTGATATACAGTATAAGATGCCTGTCTTTGGAGAAGATCTCCATTCATTAAGGATATCTTCTATTCTTTGGCCCATAGCAGAAATATATTGCATATGTTTTTTCCAGGTACATTAACCTGTTAACTTGTGTCAGTCAGTATTGTCAGTCTACTAGACAGAGTAAAGAACAGTAATAATATAGAACTAATGCAACTTGTGAATCATAGAAAATTAATACTAAGTAATTTTCTGCCTAGTAGTTCATAAGCATGAATTATTACTAGGGTGCTGTTGTTTGGAGCAATCAGCCACTTTGCTAGCTCTCTTCTGGCAAAAACATCTGGAACGACAGCACACACTTGGAGGGGCAGAGGAAAAGGTTTCCCAGAATGAAAAGGTTTCTGGAAGATGAAAGTTATTGGAATTCTAATTATAACTCTGTAATTGATCACTGAAATATTTCTGGTGAAAGCAAACAAGGAAGCCAGAAGTAAGAAAAACAAAGAAAATAAAGGAAAAAAGCCAACCATGTGTCTTCCAGCAGAAAAAATGAGTCAAGAAAATGCTTCTCTGATTGCTTCAGTTTATTCTGAATACATTGAAGAGATTTAGATATCAGATTAGCCTTTTCATTTAAATGGAAATAAATGAAATTAAGTCATTGACTACTGAAATGAAATTGAATGGGGCAAGTTTAGCTAGTACAGCAGAAGACACAAAAAAAAAAAACCTGAAGGGCCACTGAACTTTTAAAATCAAAAAAGGTCACTCATGATTTCAGCTACTTGGAAGGAAATGGTGAGGAGGATAGAGTCTCCAGTCATGGCAATGTATCAGCAGCAAGGAAGAATCCTGGACCTCCAAATTCATGCACTTATAAAGTGTCTTAAACACTTTGGTCTCCAGCAGATACTTCTCAGTCTCTGAAGAACTACTAATCTCTCTCAAAACAGGTATAAGACCAGGTACACATCTAGCATTGTTTCTCTGTGGCTGATGCATTTTGTAATGGAAAACATACCTATGCAATGAAGAATGTGGAAAGCAAGGTTAAAAAGCATCAGAGATTTTGTTTGTAAGGTATTTTGCTACAGAATCAATCCCAATAAGTAGATATTTTGGGATAGGCATCTTCAGATCTGAATTTACAGGAAAAGAGAAGAATAATTAATTAATTATTCTCCAATTATTAATTAATTGTTCTCAATTAATTAATTAATTAATTAATTTATCTTCAACATGATGATTGTTTAGTAACTTTTTGGAAAATAATAGCAGTTTGTTAGGTCACGTCAATCCCATGTGACAATAAAACAGGATAGGAAGAAAGCAAGGAGTCAACAAAATAAAATCTTTTCAGACTTTCCCTGTCTCAAGGTTGGCTCCAGGGTATTGAAATTGAATTGCTATTACTGAACATTAAGCATTTGTCAATAGAATCTGCATTTGAGCGGTGATCTACAAAAGCAGTTCACGGACTTATCACAGGTCATATGAGGAGAATGCCATAGGATCATAGTCTCATAGAAAGGAAGGAGAAGGAATTCTTTCATATAGCATCCTCGTATTTCGGAAGGACTTCACCTATGTTTCCAGGCAATTGCAGTGGTATTTTATCTTGCTCATAGATTTGCTTATTAAAAAGAAAAATAATAACAAAAATTTCCTGGAAAGACTAGTAGTTTGTTGAAGACTTCCAGGCTTCAACCACTTACGCTTGGGCCCAGTAATTTGTTTTTTTCTGCTAAACGATTTATCTGCATTTCAAGGTTGAATTAGTTGGTGAGGAAGGGTTACTATATATATGCCTCTGAGAACTTCTTTTATTTATTGGCTTATGCCTAAGCATTTTGTAAAATAATGTTTTAGTGGAAAACATTGATTGTGTAGCTCAGTTGATAGGAGTTAGTTTTTTCTTTAATTTGCTTTTATGCAAGCAGTAATATTTCACAATACATGGGATGGAATGTATTCATATCACTAAACCTCCAGAAAAATGAATTACTCATCTGTCTGCAGCATAACTGAGGATAAACAGCAGATAACCAGAAAATAAATACATTTTAGGCCACAGCTGTAAGACTAATGTCTGCTGTCTTTACTTGGGCAAACATCTCTTTGAAGTTTAAAAATTTTGTCTAAACAGAGACACTGCGCTAAGTTTCTGTATTGACTGAATTACCTCAGGTTAGTTTCTTTTTCTTTTTTTTATATAAAATGTTTGCAGCACTGCATACAACTCATTTTTTCTCTGCTAGCTGTAGCCAATTATTTTGGACAAATAAGCATTCTCCTCTGCATGTGTAATTTCTATGCCAACTGAGCCTGTGAATGTCTTTATTCATTCTGTGTAAACTCCACCCTTGTCAGTCTGTTGTATTGAAAAATGTTCCTGCACACTGAAAAGATGTGCCATGGATTACCTGCACAGGGATTCTGAACTCCTCTCATGGAGAGGTTGCACCATATCCAGTTACTACAGTTTAGCTGTATTCTGCTGTATGTGAAAGATATACTAACATGAAAACCTATGCCTGAGTGCCAGCTACTGACAAGAAGCTACAGAAGCTTGATATGCCTAAAAGAAGGCAGTTGCTAATGAAATATGGCAAGTCAAACCTTGATCCAAGGTAGAAAAGCTTTTCTATGTGTTTGTCTGATATTTGTCATGCTTTATGCTGGGATAAACTCCCACTTTGATCAAAACACATCTTAGTAAAGTTGTCAAAATGAACTGAGCAAAGAATGAGGGGATGTCAATTGCTGTTTCAAACACCATTCATTCTGAATCAAAGAAAATGTTAATTTGTGTCAGGAAGCTGAATTATGTAAATGTTGAATGTGTTTGTAGCAAAGACCAAGTCAAAGCTACAGTGTAAATGAAGCAGGAACCCCTTTAACACTGGAGTAGTTTTAATGTACATCTATATATGGAAATGAATAGGAAATGAAGCAAGAAATACAATGTTTGGGAAAGAATCTTGTCATAATTTGCAGAGATAATTACAGGCAAAAACGAGATTGAATATAGCAACAGGAAAAGCAGAATAATTATGCGGCAATTAACAGGAAAGCTGTATGCTTCTTTGAAAAAAATAGCAGTCATCAGGTTAAAAATATATGCTGGGTACAGAAATGTTTTAATAGTCAATACATCAAGTATTTGAATTCATTTCCTAAGATAAAATATTGTTTCATAAAATAGATCTCATCTATAAGATGAAATATATTATGCAGTTTATGTATTCATTATAAATGTTTGTATTTTTATCTTTAACATGTCATCTGAATTGGAGGAAAAATAACACGTTAATTTCAGACTGTGGATACATAGTGTAATAATAAGAAGATTTTAAGTTAGTGTTTCAAGGACTGCAAATACTGGAGGATCCAGTAGAAAAATAACTACTCCTAGATTTGCAACAGAATTAGTTTCTTATGTCCTAAAATCTTCATATTCTGATAAAAACTATTACCTGCTTTTATTTTACTGGAGGCAACCCTGGTTTTTGGTGGTTTTGTAAGTCTTCTACTTTATTAGTTAGCAACAGCACAGTCAAAATTACTCTTTCTGAAATGTAACATACAAGGATTTCTCTGGCAATTTAGGGAATCTGAGATGGTACTTTTCATGGGGAGCCTCTTATGTAGTGGCACCTTCAAGTGCATTAAAATGACAGCTGGGGCTCATTGTGCTCAGCCACAGGACCATCTTGGTGAAAAGAGAAAGGAGAAACCACTGCGTATCCACGTTAGTATAGGATAGTTTTCAAGAGGTGAAATCTTTCTTTTAAAGCTAGTGGGAACAATTCATCCAGATAACAATTAAAAAGACAAGGTGTTTTGCGTAGTGGTTCTGGACAGAGGGACATCCTCTGAATTGTATCATTTGTATAAACATGTTGTCAACAAACATGTCTATCCCTGTCTTTCTTAAACATTGAATCTGGATCTGAGGTGTGTAATCATCATTGCTTTATGCAAATGCACCATTTACTCTAGATACAAGATGGAATAAGACATGCTACTCACTTCAGCAATTGTTTGGGCAAGTCAAGGCTACATGTGCAAGCTGTCCTGAGACAAGTCACAGGCTCCTCTCCTGCCTCTGCACTGCACATCCCCAGTGAGAAAAAATTAGGAGAGGGAACAAGGTGAGGGGCATACTGGGGCTGCAGGCAGGGAGCCTGCACTGTGGGTTTAGTGGGGATGCCGCTTTTCCCTTCTGTGGATAGGCTCAAAGATGACAATGAGGACGTCAAATAATGATAAAGAGCAGTAATCCTGCCAGTAGTAATAATTAATGCCTCTATGGTGCCCTTCATTCATTGACCTCTAATCACTTTGTATACATTGACTAAAGCTGTATGGGTTCTCTGAAATAGATCAATATCATTTTTATTTACTGCCATAAACATGTATATATAAAAGTATAAATATACGAAACAATAAATTCTTATTAAAAAGCAGTAAAAATCACTTGGCTTAAGTGTTTAAAAAAAAAAAAAAAAAAAAAAAAAAAAAAAAAAACACTACCAACAATAAAGAAACAACAAAGCATTTGAATGTCTAATACACTGGATTTGAGGATACAGATCCTCCTGGTGAATGAGGGGACTCAGGCATTTTCTTTGCTGTTTCATGAGAAAAGTCCAGATATAGAAATGTGTATGAAACCAATATGAGAAGCCGAATGGTTGGCTGGATGAGACCATGTGTATAAAGCATATGTAGCTTTTCCGTAATGCTGAGAATCATTCCAAGGAATCATAGCAATTGTAGTTTTCATTGCTTACATAATGTGCACTGATCAAGGCTAGCAACATAGGTAGGAATATAAACTGTCTTGTTCCCTTCCCTGCAGGAGCAGATATTAAGAGTCATGATATTGATTAAGAACAATTCCTATTTAAAAAATACAATGATTGTGTTACTAGTGTATTGTATCCTTTTATTTTAGGTTATTCAATACTTCAAGCAATTATGGAAAAAGCGGGACAAAATAGCTGGCAAGTCAGTGCCATCTGTGTGGAGAATTTTAATGATGCCAGCTACAGGCGGCTTTTAGAAGATCTGGACCGAAGACAAGAGAAGAAATTTGTAATAGACTGTGAAATAGAGAGGCTTCAGAATCTCTTAGAGCAGGTAACATTCCTTTTAATGTCACTGTAAGCACATTACTGAAATTCCAGATGAGATACCACTGTGCATTGCCTTTTGTTTATTTTCTCAACAGAAATGAGATTGCCTACTTGTTCCTTTTGTGTTTTTTTTTTTTTTTTTTTGCCATGGACTGACATTTGTACATCCACTTGCTGACTGTTTGCCTTCCTGTAAAGTTATTGTCCTAACAGCCAGTGCATCAGCATGGTGAGCCCTCCCTTCCCCAGCTGGCAGGTCTTTGGGGCAGCTGCACACTTGGCTTCCCAGCAGCTCCCTGCCTGATACAGCTTGCATCGGGCTCTTAGGGCTGGTGGACCAACACAACACGGTGTTGCTGCATTACCATGATGCCCTCAGTCTGTACCTTCACAGGGGAAAGAAACTGGTCTTGTTTAAGGAGAAAAAAAAAAAAAAAAAAATGAATCCACTATTTCATATTACTTGCAGTTCACAAAACTATGTATTTCTAGCTATAAATTCATTAAACTCATTACTGCATGTATTTCCAGCTACAAAATACTTCAAACTTATTGTTACATATATTTGAACTGATAGCTTTATTACCTTAGCAGAGTGTTTACGAACACGAAGAAAAGTAGAATAAACGTGCTATTTTGCTGGGAGGGAAAGTCAGGTTCTTCCATTCATGGAAAGCTGCTGTAATGTAAAGAAAATACTGGTCCAGACAGATGGTTTTGCACTGTATGGTACCTTTACTGGTGTAGGAACCTATTGCTACATTGCTCATAAATGTTGCAAAAAATAAATAAAATAATGCTTTGAAAAGAGCATTTTTCTAAGTGACGGGAAAGTAACTTCGGGTTAACTCGCTGCTCCTCGCATGATCCCACATACGAGGTTGCAAGTGCAGCGTTCAGCACCTGCTGCTGCTGCAGGGAATGGATGCCATCTGCTGGTGGTGAATCCTCCGCCGCCGCCCTGCTTATCCTGGCTAGCACGTTAGGGACTTTTGAAATTTTGTTGTAAAAACGTTCATAATCCGTCTGCTACCGAAGTCACAAAAATTTAAAACGCAGTTTGTGATGCAGAAGTACATAAAATAATCCTCATAGACATATCCATGTCAAATTTGCTTTCACTGACAGAAGCTAGAGAGAAACTGAGCATTAATGGTATGGCTGCAATAACAAGGACTTTTTCTATGACTGTTGCCAAGAGAAGAATAGATGATGCTGTATCACTATAGGCATTCATTTGGCTATTTTTTTTATTGTGAAAGCCATTATGTTTTAACACATGCTTTCTATAGTTTATGATGAAGTCCTCAAGTTCAGCCTATGTTGTAGTAAAACAGAACACCCATTTGGGCATTTTTTAAAATATATTTAGAAAAATAATTTTCCCCTCAGCTTTGCGTGTGTATGTGTGTATGTAGTTTCTTTTACACAGTGTGCAAATGTGAATTAGAAAAAGAATGCTATATTATGCCATAAATTCTGCATACATCCACCATCCTACATAGTTGTATGTACTGAGTATCCACTCAATTGCACAGCAAAACGAAGTCACCTAGTAAGCATTCAGATCTCGCTGATCTCAGCCATATATTTTATTTCCTTCCAGGAGCTGCTACTCATTTTCTTTCTGGATTGGCCTCTACATAGTCAGTTCTCTTTGAGCATAACCTGTGCTCTTTGTTCAGATCATACAGAATTGAATTGGATATTGATTTTAATGGGATTATGTTTTGACCTCCTCTGACTTCATAAAGGTCTGGATTTTGCCTGCCTAAAATAGGTACTTAACATGGCAAGTAGTAAAAATGCAGTGCCTGGCCTCAACAGGGTGAGTCAGATATTGTGAATTTGGCTGATGGCTCTATAGGACAAGCCCAAAAGCTGCTTGAGTCCTCTTTCCATTAACTGAACTGTGGGAAAATCAAGGGTGGGAGTTACATCCAATTTACAATGTGCTTGTATCTTAGCCATTCATACACTTTTAGGAAGTGATTCATCTGGTTACTGTCTAATTTTGGATGGGATTAATTTTACCTAAGAAATTAGCTGTTTGGTATTTGTGCTGGTGTTTTTTGAAACATAAATGTAAAGCCTTTGCCCTTAAATCTATGCTAATGAAGAGAAAGAAACTGATATGTGAGCTATTGGACTTCTTCTCTTCTCAGTAGTGACTACTGATATAAATAAATTTACATTAGATCTAATTAAATTGGAATGTAGATACTTCAGAATGTTTCTGTAATTTGTCCTGGTCATGTGAATTTTCTTCTATTGTTCCAACACCCCTGGAGCCTCATCTTCATCCTCCATGGGCAGGAATGGTATTGTAGCCAGGCTAGGTGAAGTACACGGTCACCTGTAGCTTTACTCTCCAGTGTGGAGGTCCTGGTCTTCCTAGACCAGCTCACCTGTGGGTAAGCCTGGGGTGCTGTGCTTAGCCATTGTTTTGGGGCTCCAAAATGAAAGCAGTTTGCCTTCAGGGATCAAGTGCTGCTTAAGGATGAACAGTCATAAACCTTCTTGGAGACAAAAGCATTTGCAATCTCCCAAAGACAGGAGTGAGGCAAAAAGATCTGGCCCAATGTAGAAAATGCAAAATAAAAACAGTTTTAAAATATCAGCCTCTGACTTTTTCATTTTGTATGAGGGCTTTAACAACATGTAGCAGACAGGTAGGGTGGCCTCACAAATGGACTGAAAGTTGGAGTGCTCTTCCCTGCATACACAGAGGAATTGATTAAGCTTCAGTGACTCTAATTAACTCAACTTTTTTACTGCCTAGTTCTCCCATAATTGAGAGTCTAAGTTGTGACTATTGTAATACTTTGCAATGTACAAGTAAATGTTCTGCAGAACATTTAGGAAAAGTAATTAAATCTCAGTAATGAGACGGTAACTCAAAGTACTTTGCCCTTAAATCTATGCTAATGAAGGGAGAGAAATTGGCTTGTGGGCTTGTGGGTTTCTTCTCAAGTGACTGCCCATACATATACACATTCATACTTCTCATGACTCTGGACCTCAAGAAATGAAGACTGGAGACTTTTTCACTGGCTGTGTTCAAAGAGCGTTGCTCCCCTCTCTATATCTAGTTCCCACTTATATGACCTGGTGTCTTCTGCTCATTTTCCTCTCCCAGCTGCTCAGCTGAGGAAAACAGCCCCTTGCTATTTCTTCATTTCTTCTGCAACTTTAATCTCACCATTTTCTATCTTTCTTTTGCCTCTTGTATTTATATTCATTATTTTTTCACATTATGTGTATATAGCAGCTGCCTTCACACTCCAAATTTGTGGCTTGTCTTCAGGGAAAACTTGTTCTCCTGGAATAAGTGATGTATCTGAAATCCAGTCTCTGTGCACACACCAGGGTGTGCATTTTCCATTACAAAGTCTTCCTTTCAGGTTTATACATTGCTGCAGTGAGGCTGATGTTTTGGGCAAGGGCCAAACCTGTACTCATTTTAAGGGTGAAGTAAGGACAGAGAAAGTTTCATTCATCAGTCAGATTTCCATTCTAGAAAGAGGTAACAGGGCCAGCGTTAAATACAGGAGATGTGTTCAACCTGCCCGCAAGTATTTATATCTGATTTACTTGGATTGCCTACAAAAGATTTCAGATCTTCCATCATAATAAAATGACACGATGGTTTTCTCAATAAAGCTATACTCTGTTTTAGCCATGGTCAACCACACAGCATCTACTTGATAGTGGAAATATTTGGGGGTGATGGAAACATTTTGTTTGGTTTCTTTATTATTGCCAGTTGCATTGGCTCAGCTCAAAGCACTGTTTAAACACACCACTGGAGCAAGGCATCACTTTGAGCAGGGTCACAGGGTTACTTTGCTTCATCAATAAGACAGTCTTCAGCCTATGTGAGTCAGTACATCTCCACCTACTCTCAAGAATCTACTGTAACTTAAGTGAAACAGGATAGTATTAGCTCCTTTTCAGACTTTCTTATAAGGATAGTGAAAGAACACCCTACGTCCTTAGTATCTTACAACAGCCATAAGAAGAAAACCTTTTTGTTGTCTGTGAGTGAAACTCCTGCTATGTACTCCTATGGCAGACCTCATCATTCTGCAACCTCAGGCTGTAAAAGACAATCCACAAACATCAAGATCTTTACCATAAGATTTTCTTTACTTACCCATTTCCACTCTACTAGAAAAGACTACACAGATGGGAAGGCAGACCTTTAATTTCTCAATCATCTTACTCTTTCTAATGCACAAGATTGACAATTACGAAAATATGGAAGTTAATGCAAATGCAGTGCAGAATGCTACATGGTCTTATTTTTATTTTTTTTTCCACAAAGCAGAAAATGTCATATTTTCATGGGTTCATGAGTACTGTAATTATCACCATATGAGAGGTTTGTGTTTACTACCATTTAGATTAGTACCTTTACAGTTTTTTTTTTACCTTTACTCGTGTTCCTCATGCAAGTTCTTCATGTTCCAGAAAGGAAGAATATTGCTCATACAATGAGAAATTACAGACTCTGTGGGATATCTTCCCTTAGAGATTCCTAATTAACCCTTTATTTTATATGTTTTCCAGACACCTCTTTTCCATCCAATAACACAATACAGAGAAACTATCATCACTGGTTCCAATAGCATTGCATTTATATATGCAAGAACCTCAGAAGAGGAGACTAATTCAATGTGTTACCTGACCATCCCCACTTTTTAGTTCATTTGTGGTCAGGCTTGTAGTATCTGTGAAAGAGTATTTGGAAATTGAGAGCAGCTTTAACTTGTGTTCTTCTTTCACATACTATGAGGCATGAGCTCTTGACTAAAGGTGTGCATTTTTAGCTACATAATAAGTAACATTACTGTAGGAAAGTGTGGTGGATACAGTGCTAGGGCTGAATTTAATATCCTCTTGCCAACTTCACCTATTTTGTTTCTTTCTAAATTTTTCTGGCAGAAGATAGCATCTCTTCCACCAGTGTTAGTGGGGAGGCATTGTATGGCTTTTCTTCAGAGAAAAGATAATTTATAGGAACTATATTTTAATACCCAAAAAGGACAAACATCTTCTACAAGTTCCAGTTTAGGATGAATGCTCCTCTAGTAAAGTCTGGCCAAGTGATTCTGGCTTGTAGATCAGGGACTCCAAAGTCTCTACCTCTCTTGCAAATGCAGATTCAAGTTCACTTTTCATTATTTCACAACTTGGACACTGGCTTGCATCACTGGAGCAATTTTGCTTTTTACCTTGAAGAACATTTTCCTCTTTAGCAGAGAAAAAATGGTGTACATGCACTAGTTTTGTGGATAACGTTCTTAAAATCAATTTTAACAGCTTCTCTTTCCCTGTTACAACTTTTGGTCCAATCATGTCTACTGAAAAAAATAACTGTCTTTCCATAGAAGGAATGTATGTATCTATATATTCTGTACTTCTCTTTGTGAATTTTATCTAAAGTGTGTTATACCCTTGTTGATTTCAGGTGCTGAAGGAAAAGACATGCAAAGAGAATATAATTAATTATAAAGTTGAATAGTGCTCTTTCTCATGAAATGGGTACCATTTCAAAGTTTGATGTTTATTCATTGTTTGATTTGTTCCTTTGCAATCCAAAAATAGGAGAATGAAGCAATGGTTGGAATGGTCAGAACAGTAAAAAGTGAAGGCTGATACCCCTCTTTTTCTTTTTTTTCTTTTTCTTTTTTTTTTTTTTTGTTTGTTTTGTTTTGTTTGTTTGTTGTTTCATTTTTCTCTTAGATCATCATTACCACCAGCACCATAAAAACAAAAATATTCCCCCCAAAAATGTACTGAACAATCAGGAAATAGCATTTACTATAGCTAATCAAGAAATATGTGAAATTTGGCTAGCCAGCTAGTACCCATGTTCTGACTGGTGACCTGTCAGACAAGACGCATAGTACCTTGGCATTTCTTATCCCTTCAGGGATAAGAAAAAAAACAAATGGATCTTTGTTTTCCACCTAGCAGCCAGTATTAATAAGCACTGTCCAGGCTAAATGCATTAGATGTCTTAGATGATGTTTTAGAGGCATTATCTTCCTTTTAAATATAACTGAAATTGCCCAATGCGTTAGAAGATATTTTACTGGAAAATTGATAGGCAGATTCACAGACAGCTCCGTTGCATAAATATAACTTCTGTAGGAAACAGGAATAAAAATATATAGCAAAATGAATACATTCAAAAAAATGTCCTGTCACTCTCTTCTAAGATGTACTTATATTAGTTATCTGGATTAATTTACCTTTAGTAAATACATGTCATAGATTTCTTTTGTTATTTCTTCATTTGCTAACTTTCAAGCAAGAGTGAAGTGTAATAGAGAGATGAAATTGTGGTCAGATTTAGAGAATAACAGAGAAAATCATTTTGAAGATTTCAGTGAAAACTTATGTTATTTGTTCAACCATTGTATTTGTTCTTTTTACTTTTTCAGACACTAATAACACATATTACTTACTAGAGAAGCACACAGTCATTTGGTCAGCCATAGCTGATCGCACTGCTATTACTTACAGTTTGTACAGTGCTCAAAAAAGTGTTCAGATATACAGTGAAGTCAGTGCTCCAAATGGATTTTACAATTAAGTTGAAAAGCTGTCATTTAGATGGTGATAGATATTTTGTTAACTATAAATACTTCAGTCTATTTTTGTTGGCTTTCCATTGCTTTTTCTTTTTGTTGTTAATCCAATTTAAAAATTAAAAAATAAATTATATAAGGAAATTTTCAGAAACACAAATACTGAAGTTGAAATTTATGGTTCCCCATTTATTTTTCTGCCAGACTTCTCTCTGTCAGCATATATTAAATACCACAGAACAAATAAAGTACCAGGAACAAGACTGGAGTCTTACAGCTCTGAGATGTGTTTTAGGCAGATTTAGGATCTGTTTTTGCAATATAGACTGTGAAGTACTGATGTGAAGAGACTTATTTTATGAACAGTCATAGAACAACAGAATGATGGGGGATGGAAGAGATCTCTGAAGGTCATATGGACTAACCCTTTTTTCAAGGGGGCTTAGATCAGTTACTCAGGGCATTTTTTTGGAATTTTGAACACTTCCAAGGATAGAGGTCTTAGAGCCTCTCTGTGTCTTGTTCCAGTGTTTGACTACCTCATGGTGAAGATAAAGAACTAGGAACTGAATTTAACCGTGTCTGTAGGATGACCTTCATGCAGAGCCTGGCAAAGTAAAAGGAAGAGCACATGCTAACTGTAATTGCATTTGCTTAACACCTCTATTTTTACTTTATTCAAAATAAAATAAAATAAAATAAAATAAAATAAAATAAAATAAAATAAAATAAAATAAAATAAAATAAAATAATGTTCCTATCCCTAACATGTTTTCCCAGGCTTTTTTCATGTTCAGTAGTATTTCCAGTGTTTCTATGTCTGTACTCATTAAAGGCACATACATAAACATATGCACATAGCCGTGTACAGGACTTGATTCAGCAAAAGAAAAAACAAATATTTCTGCAACAACAACAAGGAATTTCCTTTTCCTTTCTTCTGTTTATCTCAGCTTCATCCTCTTCCACCAGTCTCCATCCCACAAAGTTCACACCTCAGCACTCCATGCGTTAAAAGTCTTCCAAGGTGTCCACAGTGAGCAGCATCTTCTGAATTTTGCATAGTGATTGAGTTTTGCTGTCAGAAATCATCAGTCTGGCTCCTGCTCTGCCAGACAGCCTGATTTCACTCTTTATTTTCTGCTCTGCCTCCCCCCATAAAAACTAAATGGGATATTTCCCAGTAGATGGGCACCACTTCTCTCTGCTGTGTCAGCACTCTGTATCAGCAAAATCAAGACTCTCTGCTCATCCAGGGCTGTATTTGCCTCAACATAGAGGTGAAAACTGCTATGCAGCATCTGGCATGTGTTTAATGCTTCAATGTACACAGCTGAATTTATACATAGTAATAAAAAGAAAGTTTATTGTGTTTTGTAATATTAAAAATTAAAAACAGGTGTAAAGTTGTCACATAGCATATTATTGGTATTGTTAATCTTGTGAGAATTACAAATCAGTAAACTCTAATTAATAGCATCTAATAGCACAGTATTAACAAGCATGACAGGGAAGTAGCTGTACAGTACCTTGGACTCTGTTCATAGCTGTCTAACTAACTCTGATTTTCAATGTATTGTTTGACATCACTGATCCTCAGCTTACCTTGCCTTAAAGAGCCTTGAGGTATGTAGCCAAAAAGTACTGTGTAAGTGTTAGCACTCAAAAACAAATCTTTCTGATGAGTAAAATAGAGCAGGCTGTCACTGCAACAATTGATGATTATTATTACTGGCAAAATGAAAGTAAATAAATGTGTGAGTGGAGAGAAATACAGAAGCTGACATATTCCACTCCTTGGTCTGACTGTAATATTTTGCCAATGGCATGTTAAACCTGAAAAAGCAATGTTTGACTGCTGAAGTTCTCTATATCGATCGAGTTTTCAATTTTGGGATCGAGTTTTCAGTTTTGCTGTTTTTAAAAATCTATTTTTTCTTAATTTCCAGTGTGTCTGCTAACTGAAGATAGCAAATGACATTTTTACAAATGATATTTAGAAAATTGGCATAATTAATTGTGAATAATAAAAAAATAAATTAAAACGTGATACTTACAGAAAGGCAGAAATTATGTGCTAATGGATTCAGCAGAATATTAACTCAATTATCCCTCTACAACTTCCTCTGTTTTTTCTGGTTTTCATGAGCACAGCAACACATGAGCACAGAGGATCACTAGCACAACACAGGCAAGTAGTTATTAAGAGATCTGCATTGCTTTTACATGTAATTTAGTTCCATGATGAGGATTTCTTTATCCTTTGAGTCAGAAATGCCATGGACTTATCTAGTCTCTTAACATCTCCACACTTCCTGTTTATCCTTTTGATTTACCTGAACAAAATATAGGCTACTTCTGCTCACACAGGACCACAGAAGCAGATCATTGGCCAAAGACTTCGGTACATGCACAGCACAGTGCAGTTTGGGCCAGCAGCAGCAGCAGCATTGGACTGAGGCTGCTTCAGGGCCATAGCAGCAGCATTCTGCATATGTCTCCTTAGTCCAAAGGGATTGGACTTCATGAATCTCAGAGATTCATAAAGTGCTTTTTCCTCACCATTCCTGTCCCTCTTTGTTTGCTTTTTTTCTCTGGAGGTCTACAGAGCTGCTTGTATGCAACCCTGTGATGTCAGTGCAAACTGATAGCTCTTCTACTCAAAGCAGCCAGCTGCCAGCACTGCCACCAGCATCTTCCTCACCCCATGCAGTCAGCAGGAGCTCCCCAAAGACATTCATTTTCTATGAAGCAGCTGGGATCTTGCACAGTAATAGTCCCACACCGTACAGTAATACAAACATATTTTGTCATTGCACCACAAACTGATGAGGTTTGGACCCAAGAAATAGCTTATTTCAGTTACTGAAAGAACAAATAGGCAATAGAAGGCAAAGGATGAATACAAATGGTTTGGGGGATTCATAAAGTGACCTTCATCTTAAATCCTTCCTCTCTCCTTGCCTCCTTCATCCCTGCAAGCCTGCACATCCCATTTACCTCTGGGAGAGCCTATTGTAGGAATAGGCTTTGAATGGAAGCAACTTCAGCAGCAGAAAAGCAAGCAGCCATGTTCCGGGCACTGGCTACTGGCCCCTGAGCCACCTCTCCAGGCTTCATTCCCCAGCGGCTGCCTGTGCTATGCAGGGCTCGTGCTGCTGCACAGTGCAGAAAGGGACGTGACAATTTGTAAGGAGACACCTCTGCTATGTATGCTGCCTTCTTCTACATCCTCTCTTTTGATTGTAGGCTGTTAACAGTCCACACTCTCCCCAACACTAGCACCCTTTTGTGAGCACTAGCTGTTAAAATTAAGCTTATTTTTCAATTACTTTTTTTTATGGCTTTATAAAAAGTTTATCCTTGCTTCAGATATCGTATAAAATCCCATTGCAGTCGTGGTTTATATCTTCACCATTTCTGCCACAGTATTTCAGGTCAAGTCTCAATCTTCTGTCTTTAACAAGTCCCCACACTTTTTATATTGTGTTAGACAGACTTAATTTTATTGCATGTGTTCTTTTTCTTAAGGTAGCAGATTGTGAGACAAAACCAAAGAGGAGAACTTTTGTTAAAGTCCCTTTGCTAATGGGCAGCTATCATCCTTTGAAGAGATTTAACTGAAAATAAGTTCTTTTCACTTCAGCTTTAGTGACCTTCATCTGATGGAAATCATAATAAGGGATATTTCATGCTACAGAAGTTAAGCATTCTTTTAAAAGTAGTTATATACAACATCAATTTCATAGCAGTAAAGAGACAAGGATGACTTGGGGCCTGATTCGCTGCTTAGACACTGATGTAAGTCTGGAAATTGTTTTATGGAAATTCATGGACTTGCCAGTCATGGGGAAAAGAGAGAGAGAGAGAGAGTCAAAGCAGACAATGGTAGCTCTTCTTTTTGATAACAGAATAGTTCCTGAATTTTCCAGACCAGGACATTGTTCAGCTAAATAGAAAGAATGCTGTTGTCTAATAAAGTCAAAAAGTTCAGAGTTGTGTGTAAAGACTGAGTTTGTTTCAAATCTCCTTGGCTCTGCTTTTATGGCAATTTAAAGTCAACAGTATAATTCTAGCTACTTTTGATTAGCACTAGACATCGATGATGTGAGAATAAGGCTTTTTCTTAATTGCAGTATAATAGATTAAATAGTATAATAGACTTGAAATTCTCCTCATGTCCTGTTCCTTACAGATTCTTATACGTAAATGCATTTAATCATGTGAATGCTTTTCAATAGAGCCTAATGTGATTCACATATATATATATTTAAATATAAATATCTAACTATAAAGTCCACCTTTTTGTGGATTTACATACACTCACATACACAATAAACTTTGGAAAAAAAAAAAAAAAAAGTTGCATTAGATTCTTAAACAACCTTGATATGTTTATGGCCTGAGTATTTCACTTTGATTCTGTGCTGCCACATTTTCTGAAACAAAGGACTCAATAATAGCATGAGTATTGGATAGTACATTCACTTTTGTTGTTTTTCACGTTAACGATAATTTGGAGAGCATATTGTGTTTTCTTATTCATTCTTCTTCAGAACAGTGTTGATTATTTAATAATTTCTTCAGTTCTACAAGTGAGTTTAAAAGGGCTCCAATTCTAGGTGCTGGCCACCTTGGTCATTGAACTAAAACATGCAAATCAATACACAAAACTCAGCACATCATCCTTTCCCCTGCACTCATTCTTCCCCAAAGGCATCAAAACACAGTTCACCCTTCCCAACGTTTACTTCCCCAAATCACCATGGAGGAGATGAAGTCACCTTAAACTCTCACCACAACAAAAGCCAGGTGTAATGTGTATGTGGGGTTAAGAAGTCAGAGTAGGAATATAAAGCAAAAGTGAGTATTTAGAAGATTTAAGTGAAGTATTATATGATGGGAAAAAAATGGATCTGGTCCTAATTGCTCAGGTTTCTGGCACTGTGCAGTTTTGAATCAAAGCATCCTAAGGTAATGCAAAGGCCATGCATAGGGTCCCCCCTCACATGCAGCATCAGCACTTTCATGGAGTATCACTGCTTATGTGACCCATCTTTGGGGCATGGCCCTGCTGCAGGTTCTGTGGCCTGTTGGGGTGGAGAGCTGAGCCAAACCTACCGCTCCCTTGGCAGGGCCACCATAGGTGCCTGTGGCTGTGTCACCCTCTCTTCAGGACCTCCCTTTTGAAATGAAGATGGTTCTTGCAGCTCAGCCTCATTCTGTATGTGCATTTGCCACCTGCCAACAGGTGCTCGGGGCTTTTCTAGGAAGGTGGCACCCACAGGCACACCGAGCATCTTAGTTTGCATCGGGAACATGCTTTTTGAAGTTAATCTCCTAATTGTGGTCATTTATTGTACTGTGTATCACATCAAGGGAGGCCTCTAAATATATGAATATGTTTTCTTTTGGGTGATGCCAAATGAGAAGGTGCCTAAAAACACCCTGGCTGTGCACCAGTTCCCATTGTGAGTTCAGTCCAGGGAGCAGGTTGGAGAGTCCGGAGTAAAACCCTGAACTGTGCTTGCTATGGAGGCCCACACAGTAGCACAAGGACTTCTGCTGTACACATCATGTCTTATGGACTTTGATTCTTGCTAATGGAGATGTTAGACAATGCAGCTTTGCCCTCTCTCTGTATTGCTACAGAACTTGGCCTTTTGGTTATGAATTCAGAAGTGTATGAGGAGGCACGTGGTGTTTTAAGGTGTCCCCAGACTTAATGAACTTCTGTAGCAAAAGATTTATGGAACACACATCTATCAAAATCCCAGTCCTCTTTTTCCCTTTCAGAGTAGATTCTCTGGTTCTTTTACCTAACTTCTCTTCTCTGCCACAGAAGAAAAATATTCTTCCCTCACTCACTGGCACTCATCTGTTCAGTTTGTGGCTCTGGGCAATACCTACTATCATATGTATGGTATGGTTGAGGTCTCATCTCAATAAAAGACTCCAGTCACTGCTAGTAAAGAATAGAGAAAGAAAATGTTAGAGGTTGGGGAGCTCCTCTAGAAGTACCTTTTCATGTTATAAAGGACTTAAGTTCGTTGTCTGAATTTATCTCAGTGCAGTGGCACATCAGAAAGAAAAGCAGTTCATCAGATAGTGAGGATTCACATCCTATTTTATAGATCATAAGCTGCACCTTTAAGTATTCAAGAGAAAAAGGTGACTACATAAATTTTGGATATTCAAAACTATGAGATGCTCACAGAAAGCTGTTTTCACTAAACAGGCACTTTTCCCCTAAATCATTAGCAATTCCTGGTTTGCAAATTATATGTGCTCAATAACCATAAACATTTTCAGATTCAAAATCAGAACTGTATTTAATCTTTGTAGAAAATGCAAGCCATATCACATCATTTCTCTTCTCTATTTGCATGATCAACGTTCTTGGGGTAAAATTTGTCTCAGTTAGCATTAAGGATATAAAATGTAGGTGTCTACATCAGAGTTAATCATCATCAACTCTTCTTCTAGTCAGTGGAGAAAAATAAGCACTTTCAGGGCACAAGCTGTCTAATTAATTTTAGACATGTACTTTAGGATAAGATGAATCATTTCCTCAAAGTGCCTGCTTTTTCTACTGACTTTAAAGGAAGTGCAGACAACTAGATGATACATAGATGTGTACCTTTATTACCCACCCTTAGAGACAAGCATTGAGAGAATACACTGAAAAAATATATAATGTTTTTTCACAAATATTCTGTTTTGTTCACATTAAATCTGTGAATTCTACAGTTATTTCTCGGAACAAGCACAGAAGCAAATCCATTTAATCATGTGCAGTATTTAATCATTTTGACTACGTGACAACTAGGGACATGTATCTGATGTACCTCAACAGTTGCAGGATGATCTTGTGCTTGTTTATTTGACTGAAACACTGCAATTATTATCACAGTTTGTGTTATGAAACCAAACCAGGGAACAGATCACAAAGGGTGTTAATTGCCAAAGCAATGTCAACTCCCAAGAGCTCAAAGGGAGCTGCAGTGATTTGTGCAAGCTGAGGATGAGGCCCACAGTTATCATATCATGTTCATTTTAAATCATGTCAGCCCACTTACATTCAAACTGTGATGCTGTAGGTGTTCAAAATTTGAGTTTTAATCCCTATCATTTTCCCTGTAGTAGGGATGCAAATACATTTTCATTACCATGGATAGTGGAAGCAGTACAGATGTAAAAACACTATTGGTGTCAGAGATTCCATCTCTAAGGAAGCCATAGGAAGCCATTCAAATCCCTCCTTGTGCCAGCAGGGATTTGAACTCTTTGTATACAGTGGGGGAAAAAAAAAAAAAAAAAAAAAAAAAAAAAAAGATTTGACAGCACCCACCTCACATGTCTTGAGTACACAATACAGAAGGGTGTGATATCTCCTTCTTGTCCCCTTCCCCAATAAAATGGTTGCAATGATATTTAATTACAGATCTTAATGGGAATCTGACTGGGTCCAAAACAAACATTTTTTTTTATATGAAGGACTGACAATCTGGACAATCTGGGGAAGTTTTTTTGTTGTTGTTGGGGTGGGGTTTTTTGTTTGTTTTTGTTATGTTTTGCTTTTTAAATCTGATCATTTTAGCTACAGACTGAAAAAAAAAAAAAGTGATTGAGGTTGGGAAGAAAGCAGAATAAAATGATAGCAGACATTGTTTATTCACTTTATTGCTTTAAAACAATAAAATTAACACAGTTCTGACAAGATGCTTATGCCACTTTACTTGGAATTTCCCTTCCACTCTCTGCAGAAGCAGATTGACTTACTGGAACAACAGAGTTGGAAATCAAGCATTTCCAAGTGTTAATACAGGTCCTGGATCCCTGGGTGTCTTTGGCCAAATCATTTAGTCTTTCAGCAGCTCATGTCTCATCTCCAAACTCTGATGCTATCTATTTCATTCTGCACTGTTGAAAGGGTCTGCCAGTCTTCGTGAATGTTCTGTCTTTCCAACATGGGACATGGTCCATGAAGGCAAGAAGCTGCCAACTCTTCAGAACAGAATCTAGATTTAGGATTTTCAAAGCACAAAAGGAGACAGATCCATAGTTTTCCTGTTATTTATTAAGTAGCCATCACCACATGGAAAACTTTTGCCTGTATCTTGTTTATTCATTTAGAAGGAAGTTAAAATGATTTGCGGGGATGAATGTGTGAGAAGAAAAAAAAATCTTTGGACTGCAAGCAGATTTTTTTTAAGTGAGTGGTTAATCATTGAAAACCCTTGAATTCACTGTGGGTTGGCATATTATTTGTCTAACCCCTGTTCTTGATCTTGCCATATCAGGACTGTAGCACTTGCACATAAGGAGTGTTCCCTGTCTGCATCACTTGATGTTATACGTTTATTAAATGCTCAAGGGTAGCATGTGGCTTCCTCCTGGGAGCAAATGCCAAGGTTCCCCTCTCACCTCTGTGTGTCACCAGAAGGCCCTTGCAGCTACAAACAAGGGGCTTTCACAGCAGGGAGCATGGCTGCCTGTTCTTGCTCTGTCCTTGATCATGCCAAGCCCCAATATCTTTAGCGTATCGCTAAGAACTAAATAACACTTGTAGTACTTGACCACCTCAAGGGCAGACAACTTTAATCCCAAGAGCCGAAAAACTAGTTTGATTCATAAACACTGCACTCATTTGAAATGAAAAGGTACATTAGCAGTTAGGCTTTCTAGTTAATGTGTGACCTCCTGCTTCTGAATTTGTATCCCGTAGGTAATTGCCATACTTGATGAAATAGTATACAACAGTAACATTTTCAATCGTGTGGAAGGCACTCAGATTACCAGTTCATTACTTTCTTCACTTTCATTTTAACTTTTTCCCATGGTTAAACACCTGGAAAGTTATAGCTACATTATTGGAGAAAGACTCTCAACATTATATTGCTGATTTTATATATTTCAAAATTTATATCTATATGGCTGTGAAAATGCATTTCTAGACAAAACAGTATGACTGTCTTTTTTTTTTTTTTTTTTTCTTTCTTTCTCTTTCTCTGCTGCAGATTGTGAGCGTGGGAAAGCATGTTAAAGGATACCATTACATTGTTGCCAACCTGGTAAGATCTTTTTCTAGAATTATACCCCTGCTAGGTAAGTGAAGCACTTAGTTTTGCTTTGGAGTTACAGCATTTCATAAAATATCTGCCATTTGTCACTAATATACAGTTGTGCATAATTCATTCCTTACAGAGCATTAAAGAACTTGGTCCTGTTGTTTCTGCCATCTGTACAAGAAAGACTCAATATTATCCTCTTAAATCTTATCAAAATCAGTGTAGCATAAAGGACTGCTAAGTGTATTTTGTGACTGAATTAGACGCCTTTACAGACCTATGCTATCATTTTAGACTCATCTTTTTAATATTAGTAGGACAATAATTCTTAAAGTAACTTTTCTATATTCTCTAGGGGAAATTCATTCTGTTATAAAATCAGCTACTTCCAGTCAAATTACCAATTCATATTTTGACTCTAAGTCTAAACAGCACATTTACACAATGTTTAGAAGAGGGCAAAGGAAGAGTAAGTGCAATATTTTATTTTTTAAATAGCCCATTTTTCAGGCTGAAATACCTTCCTGGCCAAGCACGGTGAATGTAGAGCTGAGTCTAATGTATTTTACTCTCTTTTTACTTTTTACTCTCCCTCAAGGAATTTTAGTTGGCTTGAAATATGTTATTGTGTTTTGCTGTACTAGTACCTTAACTTAAGATAATTTCAGATTATTTTTAAGACCTCAGGCTTCTGAAATGAGAATGACCCTATTCACTTAAGGTCTTACAAATAAGGTTTTCAAAATTCAAAATTTATAATTCTCCAAGTAACCTTTCCCATGCAAAGTGGCTGCTGTAGGCAGTAGGGTATATGGTGGAGACAGTCACATCTACTTCTGCATTGACACATGTTGCTGTCTACTGGCTGTTCAATAACATGTGTAATAGGATTCCCTGATATGTCACCTTTCATATTCACTGTCAGTTTCCTTTAGGACATGAATCAAATCTCTGTCTTGGACTTTTTTTTTTTTTTTTATCTGGGGCATTGGGTCAGTACCTCACTTTTTTTTTTTTTTTTCCTCAGTTTTATACTTTAAATCAAGTGTAATAATACACTTCTGTTTCCTCTGCTAAATGCTGATCACAGGAATTTAAGAAAACAAAAAGATTACTTTGAGATGCCATTAAGTCTAGCAGATAGAAAAGGAGCACAAAAATTCATGTTTGTTTCTTAGCATCTTTAGCAGTTTTCCTTATGCAGTTTCTTGAAGTTCAGATACGTCTCTAAAGGCAAATTTTACTAAAGGATTTGTCTGTATACTGGGACAAATTAGCCTTAAAACCATAAGTCAGGAAGTCTATGTACTTTATTTTTTTTCATTCCATGTTGGGGGTCACTCCAGACTTTAAATGTGTATCAGATCTGAGAGCTATCACCACCATGTTTCACAAAAAGGTGATTCTGATACTGTTTTCCTTGTGCTAATGATGAGACCCTCATGTGCTCTCTCTACATCCTAATATCTATTATATTATCTCATAACTTGTGTAACTCAGGTAATTTCAGCCTAACCAATAAATCCCAGAATAAATATATTTACACAACAGTGTTGTTCGCTTTGCAAACATGCAAAGTAGCAGGATGGATCAAGCACTAATACAGTGCTCATTAAAATCTGCCAACTTCAGTGTAAATTGGATTAAGGATTTAATATTCTGTAGGCATTTTTCAGAATTGAATTTCTTGGTTTTGTTTCATTCTTTGTAACACAAATGGAAAGTATGAACAAAGTTTCAGCATTATTCTCTGATTTTAAGTCTTAACTTCTAATGGAAACCTGCTGTTGCCACCTTCTTTGAACATTTCTTTATGCCACCTTGCTGATCTAGAACAGATTGGACCCAGAGTGGTGTGTGAGAGCAAACAAATTCTTAAATTGATTTTCTAGGGATTCAAAGATATTTCTCTGGAGAGGTTTATGCATGGAGGAGCTAATGTGACTGGATTTCAGCTGGTAGATTTCAGTACACCAATGGTAACTAAATTGATGCAGCGCTGGAAGAAGCTAGACCAGAGAGAATACCCAGGATCTGAGACCCCACCAAAGGTACTGGATGGTCTGAAGCACTACCAATGATATCACTCAAGTGTTTTTAATTTCTGATTAACATTGCTGAATAAATGAGTAAAGACCGTAATATTTAGGCACAGGAGAATGCAGCTGATCATACTGTTACTGGCAACTAATAATGCCTGTCCTTGTGACTATGATAGAAATACAAGCTACAACACATTTCGCTGATGTGCTTTAATATCCTTTGTCAGTTATTCTCCAAATCACCTCTTTACTGACAGGAACTAAAGGTCAAACACTTAACTGACAACTTAATTTCAACCAATTTTACATGAATTAGTCTAATTATCTGGATTCAGAATTCAGAGATTTCCCAACAGATGAACTCTTCTGTATATGAGATGTAACCACAATTGTAAATTTACTACCCTTAAATTTTAATTTTGAATTTCCTGTAGAAATTCTATCCACCTCAAAACCTACTGTAGTCATCATTTTCAGTCATGATCTTACAGTCCAATTACATCCCAGTGTTCCTCTAACCTAATCCCTCACAGATGAATAACAAGAAATTTCTGTCGTCTACAATTTTCTTGGCAGGCAAATCAAAGCATAGTTATAAATATGACTTCATCAAAATAGCTCTGTTATTATATGTGCTAATACATATCATACCTACTTGAGACTGAGCTACATGGTATATCAGTAGCAGCCTTGGGGTTGCTATTGATAATCCACATGCAGTAAATTCATCAGAGGACCAGGCTGAGAAAATACCCTGTTGTTTATGTGGCTCCAAGCTAACATCTGCTAAAGACTTGCTCTACACATTTAATTTGTCATGCTCTCTACCTAGAGTAGTTACAGTAGTGTAGAAACACAAACTGTCTTAGATGACCTTCTGAGACCCATTTATTCTTCAGTACCTTGTGTTGTTCAGAGGGCCAACACAGGTTTGAAGAACATACTTTTGATCATTCTTAACAATTACAATAGCTTGTATTTCTGCTCATTTATCTATCCTTTTCAGTGAGTCATTTTTTTTTTTTTTTTTTTTTTTTTTTTAGTAAGTTAGGTGGGTGCATGAGGCTATTTCCCAATGGATAAGACAAATGGAAAAAAAAGTTTGAGAAGTGACTATCTTCAATTTAATTTGTTTCTTCTGATAATACTTCAGAGGCAGGTTTCTATGCCCTTATGAAATACAGTCCTAAAATTTGAACTACTCTAATGTACTCTTCTCAATCCTACATTCATTCCTCAGACAAAATTGCTTTTGGTTTTGAGAAGAGTTTCTGAATGAAAATGTACAAACTGCTGTGTAATGCCTAGCTAGAAATAACTGAGAACAGATGATTTTCATAAAGATCTACCAACTCTAAAGCAGTGTGTTTCTTCATCCATTTAGTATACATCTGCATTAACATATGATGGAGTACTTGTGATGGCTGAAACTTTCCGTAATCTTAGAAGACAGAAAATTGATATTTCAAGAAGAGGAAATGCTGGTGATTGTCTTGCTAACCCTGCTGCCCCATGGGGTCAAGGAATTGATATGGAGAGGACATTAAAACAGGTAAGGGTAGGCTTTATTGCAGTATTGTTTGTGAATATTAGATACTAGTTGTACGCTATATGATTCAGAAGATCTTATACTCAAGGTTATGGGAGAGGGGGAATTTACATGTAAGCTGCCATTTGGAAACAGCTAGGACTGTTCTGGACATTTTGCTTTATAATTTGGAATGAAGGCAGAGTGGAACTACTATTATTGGAAACCACTAGTACTTCTATTAAAATAGCTGGGACTTCCACCACTGAGATGTTGAGCTCATCTGTTGCTCTTTGCATATAACGTGGGTATGCAGATACTGTCATTTGAGGAAAAAGGTTTTTCTACCTAATATAAACTTTCTAATATTCTTCTGACAGTTTGAATAAATGTAGAATTCTTCCAGGGAAAGGTAGTGTTTTTTTCTTTAAAAAGACATCACCCAGAGCCATTGTTCACTGATGTCAAGATTTTGAATTCCTGATGAATATGGATGCCTAGAAAGTTCCAGATCTCTGTCAAGATGATTAGACTTTCATTTGAATGGGACAGTAAGAAAATAAAAATCCTGCAGTTGAATTTAAATCCTTGCAAATGAGCAGACTCTGCTCAGGAGAAACTGTTGAGAAGTGACTGCTGACAGAGATGGCAGCTCTGTGCCTGGAAGCCAATGTTTCGGTCCTGGAGAAAAATAAAAACAGATACAAATGGTCAAAGGAAAAGAGTAAGTGTTTTAAATCCACATCCTAATTGTTAGGAAGATAAGTAAGGCATTTTTTGTGCTTTGCATATTCTGTGCAGATGCACAGATCTGTAACAATTGTGAGAAGCACGAAGTCAGGCTTCTGTACTAGGTTGGACAGCGTGACCCTCCAAGTCTTGCCAAAGATACTTCTTGCATGGCTGGATCCTGATACAACTGAAGCCAGCAGCAATATGACCATGGCTTCTTTGGGATGAGGGCCCCAGTCTGGGTGAAGCAGAAAAGAGATGAAAGAAAATACAAGTTCTGTTTTCAGCTCTGAGACAGGTGATGGAAAAGTGCCACAGCCGTCTTATGGCTTTGTGTCTGTCCTTCGCCACTGTGCGGCTTGGGAAACACTCCTTTCAAGCCCTGTGTATCTCACCCATCTTCTGTGACAGTGAATTGCTTTGTTGTGTTTTCACAGTTACCTTGATGAGCAACACATACTCGGTTTATACATTTAATCCGCCAGCAGAGTGTGAGTTAAAAAAGGTGTATAAGTTCAGGCCAAAGATCTTTTACATTTATTTTACATGATCCAGAATATTCTTCAGTGATGATGAGAATGGTAAAAAATAACCTTCTCCTTAGAACCTGCAGCTGAAAAGTGTTGAAAACATCATGGAAGAAAAGGTCCACTGTCTGTCTTTGTTAGCGCATAGACACTGGCATACCTACACCTATTTTGAGAATGGTTCATCAGTAAAAGAGAGTACAAAGGAAAAGTAGCAAACATTTTGGCTTTATAATGCCTCATTCTTCTGTAGTAGTGTTGTTATGGTTATAAATCTATATTCTTAATACTTTTTCTTCAATTTTTAGGTTCGAATACAAGGATTGACAGGAAATGTTCAGTTTGACCACTATGGTCGCAGAGTCAACTATACGATGGATGTCTTTGAGCTGAAAAACACAGGCCCCCGGAAGGTAAGTGCTGGCAATGTTTGCTACCATATAGTTTACTATGATTAAATAACTAAATTTACAGTAAACTGAATTCTGTATAATTTTAAAAATATATCAACTATATGGTAAAAATGTCTGGAGTAAACAGATTTAATCTCTGGTTTCTGCTAGATACTATTATTCCATGCAACAAATGGGGAAACACAGAAATTAGTATGCATCTTGGAGAGGTGGGATGTCAGGCAGGCAGGCAGGCAGACATACTAATAATGTGTGTCCAAGCACATCCTCTATGTCTGAATGCACATAGATTATCACTCAGCTCAGTCACTGTGAAGAGATAAGCCGTATGCTTTGTTAGCCCTTCCTCTTTTGTGCTGGAATTTGTCCATTTGTCATAGTTTAAAATAAATAAGGAGCAGAAAATGTACTCAGGCTCAAGTGTTTTATTTCCTTTGGAGGCACTGTGGGCTGTTTTGTTTGCTAAATCATCAGAAGAAGAGAAAGTGAGAAGCTGGAGGTGAATAGGAGGATCATGGCTGCTTGAGAAGGGCTGAAGCAATCAGAATCGAATTAAGTAGTCTGCCACTGTCGGGCCAGAGGTGACAAGCCCAGTAAATAGTACCCCAGGTGAATTGTCTGTCCCCAGATGTATGCTGCAGTGATGAGGAAACAAAGTGTTAAATTACAGATCCAGAGCAGAATTACACATCAGGATGCACTAACTGCATATCCCTGTACAGAGCTGTAGACCAAAGCAAAGCAAGCATGTGCCTGCTTATCAGGTGTATTAGTGAAATTGCCTTCTGAAAGTATGACAGATGGCTGAAAAATACATTGGGAAAGGTGAATTTGTCTTGCTTCCCTCTTGGGAAGACCTGTGCCTACTGCCAGAGAATGTGTCTGACCTTGCTGTCTGCCTGGCTGTGAGCCATGCTGCCAGCAGCTCAGAGGATGTACGGGTGGCTGGGGTGCATCGAAGGCAAGTGGAGAAGTATGACGCCTCCATCCCCAACACCCAGTTGTACTGGAGGGAAGACAAAGTGGAAAAGGTGTAGTTCATTAGGTCACAACTTCAGTAACTCATTAGGGAGTTTGCTTAGCAGCAAGCTAACTGTCAAAATCAGCCTTTTGGTCCCATTTCAACACTTCTCATCCGTTTTGAGAATGGTGGTTTTGGCTGGCACCACTGGCTGGATGTTTCCACACCCTCTTCTTGCCTGTGATTTGAGAGAGAGGATGGTAGCAAAAAGAGTTATGCCTGTGCTGTGCTAGCATCCCAAGGTGATTTTCTTATATTTTCAGGCATGCTCTCCCTTTTCCTCTCTGCCATTCTCAAACCATTACCTGTCTTTGATATAATAAGCCATAACAATTTTGACAGATCTCTACTCACAATAATTTCTTTCTTATGTATTACTTACATATTTCTTATATATTACTTATTACATAATATTTTTGCATTACTATGTGATCACTGGACCAAGTCTGTGCTCCATCCAGCCTGAAAATCCTCTATAATGTATGAGAAATAACTTTATTAATTGAACTAAGAAGCTTTCACCTTTAATGTCTTCTTCTCATATCCTACGTAATATGACTTATGACTCACCCAGCAGTATCTTTTCAGGACTAGACTTTCCAGTCAGAGTAACACATGCCTCTAATCTTTAGAAGAGTGATTTTTGTTGCCCACAATTTTAGGGACGTGGAAAAAGCATTACAAAACTGCACAGCCACTGAAAAGCAGAATTCAAAATAGTGCAGTCAAACAGGATACAATAACCCATGTTCCTATTAGTTTCATTTATGCTAAATTTTGTATTTGGTTCTTGTTTACAAAATGATACCATCAAGATTAAAAACAAAATTAAAAAGTAAACAAGGCATATATGTATAAATGTACATGCACAAGACATTCTGATTTGGCTCCTGAGTCCCAACTTGGGGAAAAAAAAAAAAAAAAAAAAAAGAAATTGATTATCAAAATTTAAAGTATTCTGTCTTTACTGGCTTGCAGACTTCAGCAGAAGCACCTTCAGAAATTACACTATTATTTAAAAAAAAAAAAAAAAAAAAAAAAAAAAAAAAAAACAGAAAAAGAAAAAACTGTTTTGACAAATTTACTTTGAGAGAGATATTTTTGCAATATGATTTTCTAAAAGATAAATTAAGCTTCTCTATAAGTGGGCACAACTGCTAGAAAGTCCAATGGAAATCTGTATTGAATTGGATTTACTTATATAATAGCTGAATTCAATCTTATCCTTTCAGGAGTTTTATCCCTGAGGATTTGAGATTTTAGAGATAAGCATATTGTATTTTAGTGCTCTCACAGTCATTGTAAACCTACATACTCATACAAGTCATATATTTCTTATATATTTATTTAGTAACTCACTTCCAGAGTTACTTTAGTGCAAATTTGAGGTGCACACACTCACACCCGTACTCACAGGCTAATATTCCTTTAAAAATGCCTACCGTTCCTCAGAAATACCCTTTATCTCTGGCTGTATTTTGGTATGGTACTTAGTTTTATAACACACTGCATCATTCATTTTCTGCTTTCCTTCTGAACTTCCCAACAGTGAGGAACTGTACAGTAAACAATCACTCATGGTTAAAATGAGCTTCCCAAACTGCCAGCTTTCAGTGTACATGTTCTGCCTTTAGCTGGTCACAGTTCTTGACAGAAACTTGACATTTTCAGTTATCAATTGTATCTGCAAATCTATGATTGTCTGGATGAAAAAGAGTATTTGTTAGCGTGTGTCCTACTAGGAAGAAAACCTGTCTCTCCCCTGTATTAGCAACTCTGAAACTTCTGTTAGATGCAGACACCTAAATCAAGGCTCATAGGTTGTTAAAGCAATTGCAAAGAGAAAAGGAACAAGTCAACTAAATGTACCAAAAGTTTGGCATTGAAAGGGTTTGTGCCTGTTTGCTTCACTAATAGAAAACAAAACAGTCACTCATACTCTCTCATACTTACTCACTCAGATCCAGTTACCCTATGTATTTAGAATTCTCACAAATGCATATTCACTGCTGTGATAAGTGTGTCTGCACACTGCCCTAGGGACTTCTAAAATGACTTGCCTTTCCATAAATTAATTTTAAAAAGGGAATGAATTAAATATTAAACATAAGGAATGGTTTAAGAATACATAGGATTGTTTAATGCATGTAAAATCAGGAACAAAAACCACTCCCCAACACTTCTAGACTCTTAGTGCACCACTGCATTGCTTTGAACAAGATTAGCCACATTTCACAGAGGCATAAACCTATGTGAAAGTGAATTTTAGCCTGGGTTCTGCAAAAATATTAAAAAATATATTGGCTACATAATTGATCTGATCATTCAGCCGGTTTGCATCACATTGAAGTCTTTTCATCCAAGGCACAGACTGTTCTTTGGCACTGACAGTTACACTGGAGCTTTAGCCAGATTACACTTTCCTCTAAAATTCCCTTTCCTCTTCTAGTAAGATGGACAAGGAATTTCCTTCTCCCAGCTCTTGGTCTCATGAACTCCAGATAATCGAGGCAGGAAGGGAGAGATGCTGATGACTAGTCCCCAGGTGCCTCTAAAAAGTGAGCTATGCCAGCTGGAATTGCACAACCTTCATAGGAATCCTTTAAAATCACTTCCACTGCCTGCAACTTTCCTTGGAAAAAGGATCAGTTGCTTCGTTCATTAGGGTCTCAGCAACGTGGAGAGCCCCTTTAGTAGTACTAGAGTCCTACTGCTACTATTGCTCTCGTGTTGTCCTGCTGACGTGAGCGGACTGTTCTTAGTGCTGGCTCAGAGGAACAGGCATTGAGCTGTTCCCATCAGCCTTGTCAGAAGGTCCACGGGCGGCCATGACTTAGGTGCAAAAAAAAAAGTCTGGAAAGAAGGAGAAAGGAAAGGTGTATGCTAGTGAGCCATGGGCTGGATGTGAGAGAACAGCTTCGGCAAAGTGACCTGCATCTGGTATTCTGTAAGGCCAGGTGTGAAGGCGGAATTAGGTAACTCCAAGTAGGAGCGAGACATGAGATTACCATCATGAACTGCTTGCCATTTCATAGACTGTTCCCTGGTACAGACGCTGAAGATGGTGTCACCATGTGCAGTGAGGAGCTGGGTGTGTTCTGAGATTCAGACTGGGCAGGAGTTACAAATGTAGTGAAGTATTTTAAGGTTAAGGACTCAAATCTTCTTTTAGCTACCCAAAGACATAGTACATAGACTATGGGATTTATTAATTTGTTTGTTTGTTTGTTTGTTTGTTTTGGAGGGGCAGAGGTTTTAAGTTTTAATTGAGTAGCTCCCAAGCACATCAATGAAATTTTGAGGGAGAATCACTGCTTTTCAGGCTGTCTTCATCCCATCTGTTCTTACAGCAAGCAAACAGCCCTGGGACCTCCCAGGAAAGGATGCTGCCTCATGTCTTGTGCCCAACAGCATCACTACCAATGCAGAGGGCACAGCCACAGGCTGTCCTGAATTCCAGAGGTGTGCACTGCAAAGAGCAGTGTGTGTATGTTTGTAAGGGGAGGGCTTCTAATTGCAAGAATACCTTTTTTTTTTTTTTTTCCCTCCATGGTAATGCATGAATGAGTGAACCAAACCTGGCTCCAAGTATTTCAGCACCGGCAATGAACAAAGGCAGGTATTTCACCTAAAGGCTGCTCTGGGAAGGGTTGTGGCAGCCTAAGTGTAGTGAGGGAGACTAAAATCTTGTTTGTTTCACCTCTGTTGGCACTAAGCAGAGAACCGTTCAGACTGCAGTCATATTCAACATGCTTTAGTGTGGGGAAAGACAAGCACTTTTCTAGGTGGGATGCATATCCTGCATGGGCTGAGTTGCTCTCTGGTGGTGCCATCTCTCCACTGAGTATAAAGAAAGGTTTAACAGCTAGACTTTCAGGTGCCAAAGGTCAGCACCAGTGAATAAGCCTGGTGTAATCCCTGTAATATTTGCAATTATACAGGATGTAGGGTTACCTGCTGTAAATTATATTCATTTTATTTTGCAGGTTGGTTACTGGAACGACATGGATAAATTAGTTCTGATTCAGCATGAACCTACGCTTGGAAATGACACTTCAGCCATTGAGAACAGAACAGTAGTTGTCACTACAATTTTGGTAAGGTATTTTTGTTCTGTGTTTTATTTTTTCTATTATTATTATTATTATTATTATTATTTTATTTTATTTTTTTGTACTGGTGTGTGACACAATCTCCTTTCTAATTATATTGTTATTTAGTCTGCCATTTCCTAGGTTAGTGGGAGGGTGAGAGCCATGTATCTTAATTATCTTGACTATCATGTCTGTTCAGAGTGTTTTTTTTGTATGCATTTAAAATCACAATTCACTTGATATCAGTTTTTAAAAAATAAGTTACAGTTAATTTTTTTGCTTCATTTAGTCTTTTCATTTTTTCTACTATAGTAATTCTCAGAAATATACTTGAATTCTTTCAACCTCTGATTGATAAATCTTGACTCATAAGAAACTGGAAGAAAAAAATAAAACCTCTAAATGACAGAATTGAGCAGATGGCATAAAATGAGATGTCTGTAATTCCAGTATCCCTTTTTTTGATACTTTATAAATTCAAAGTTGGCTGCAGTAGGAACTAACATTCCAAGCATTATAGTTCTATTAGCTAATCAAAACTGGTTTATCTGCTTTTACTTGTGAATGGAAAAGAGGAATTTAGTAAATACATTTGAACATATTTATAAATATATATTATTAAGCATTTTGGTAAATTTTTCAATTTTAATAAAATCTAAATAAATTTGGGGTGTGATTTTTCAGTGTTACATAATTGGTGTTTCTAAAGAGTGGTTGCAGACAAAGAAGAACGCAGTTGTTTCATTAATTCACATTTTTAATACATAGTTTTTCAAAATACTTTTTATTCCAAAACTGTATTTTAAACAAAATATTTAACAATTTTTACTCTGAAGTCAGACATGCCCTTTTAAGCTGATGTTTGTCAAAGCTAACTGGCAAAGGCTGACCTTTACCTGACCGCTTTTAAGATTTTACATCTCGGTTCACTGCCCTTTTCACCTGCTTCATTTAGACAAGACATTTTAACCCTTTAGGATAAGCTGTTTTGCAGATGGGAATGAGTATTCTGTATGCGTGGTTAAGCAATAATTTTCTAATTTAATACAGAGTTGAAAGTAATACAAAAGAAAGTGACAAGACATTTTCTTACTCAAAAATATGGTTAGTTACCAGATTTTCAGCAGAGTGTGTCAGCATTTATACCTTAAATATGTCTTAACAAGTCTCCTGTTGAAGATTATCATTCCAGGATACAAACCAACCAAATTATTCCTACTGTACAGGAATTCAGAGTGTAACTCCTAACCAAATTGTGTAACTTTTTTTTTATTACTATTTGCATGGGACATTTTAAATATATGTATCTTTTTCCTAAAAAAAAAAAAAAGACTTGGTGATGGAAAAAAAAAATGTACTTCAGTACAGTCCTCCTCTTTTCAGCCTCTGATGAAGAATCCTATTTTAAGAAATTGATCAAGGAAGAAAAGAGTCCCAAGATGCTGCGAACATTCCTAACTAAGGCTCAAGTATTAACCACCAGTCTAGTAGCATTGAGCTAATTTTTCCATATGGATTACTGTTCCTCTGACTGGATGACCAGGCACTGAACCACCAAGAAAAGTTCTGTGACTAATCTGAAATGTCTAGAACAGATGACGTTACCCTTCAACTTTGCCAAGCTGAGAAGAGAACGATGTGAATAACAAGCTTTCAGTCGAAATTTTCCTCTTACCAATCCTGATACCTTTGACTGAAGCTACCATACATGAGTACTGTAATTTCCATAAATAGCTCCAAGATTAGGAGAAATGAGTAAAAAATAATAATGAAAAGTAATATAAAAGGTTTCTGTTTGCCAGAAAGGAAAAAAAAAAAAAAAAAAAAAAAAAAGGAAAACAAGAAAGCTTTTAAAATGTGTTATCTTGCCTGTCCTGTTTGCATTGAAGCATTTTGATGTGCATAATAAATGTTATCTTCAAAAGAACTTTTCAGTTCCTGTATTGAAAGGACTGGTGGGATCATTTTCAAAACCAAAAAGCTAAATTAATATTCCAAAGCATGCCCTAAGTTTATGCAGCATGTCATTTTGGGATAAATACAATTATTTGAAAGCAGCACTGCTTCTTGACCAAAAGCATCCCCTTTCAATGTTTTGAAATCACAGTGCAAGAGAAATATATCAGAATTTGGTTTGAATAAGAATATATGGTGAATTCTGCCTTAAGGTAGTCATGCATATCTCCCATTGTCCAAACTGGGAGCTGCCCACATGAATCTGAAGGCAGATTACAGCCATGATTCTAAATATTGGCCTGCCAGGGCAATGGATTTAGCATTCAGAAGCATATGATCACACACACACACACAAAGATATATTTAACTAGTGTAACTTTCAGAACACTGCTATTTTGCTCTTGTCTGTATTATAGTCATATTGCAAATGCCAGACAAAGAGTTTTTGACCTCTTCACTGCCCTCTTCACATTGAAGGGAAGTTGAACCTTTTTAAATGACATGTAATTTTAGTTGCATGCATATTTTCCAACATCAAACTGAAAAGCTTCTGCAGCTAGTGCTGTCAGGCTTTTCAGTCTTCAAAGACAGGTGTCAAGACAGCGTAAGAAAACTTCACAAGTTTTCAGCATGGCTCACTTTAATTTTTGCCTGAAGCCAAATAACACAAGTTGGTTTGCCTGCTTTTTCTTCAGTTTTTATGTATCTATGCTTACTTTGCTGTAATGTGGCTGTATGGCTATTGCATTATAAAGAATTAGCTCTGCACTCAAAGAGACTAATACAGTGTTTTCTACTTTGTAAAATGTTATCTTCATTTGTAAAGTAGTGAGAGCATGTAGAATATATTTTACAGCTTTGGTTTAGCACGTAGGCACTCATCCTACCTCCAGCAAGCAAGTGGTGAAGGAGGCAGCATGGGCAGCTGTCATGCATTAATATACCAGCTGCCACATAGACCTGGCTTTTATAGCCCCTATGAGAGCCCTGTGTCCTGCACTTCATGTGATGTGCATCCTTCTGCACATCTGGGCCTCTCAGATAGGGCAGATGCTCTACCTATGTGCAGAAATGTTCCACCCGGAGGCCCCACCTTGGTACACTGTAGGTTCATATATGACTGGAGAAGGGACACTGTGCAACCCTCCTCTAACAGTAAGGCAAATAGTGGGTTATCCATCTGAGTAGAATGATCATTGCTATTATAGCAAGTTGAGAAATACAGTGGCAAGATGCTGAATATAGGGGAGTAGGCTGAGATGACTCCTCCAAACTCTCTAATCCATTTCATGATACAGACAACTCTGTACCTACTCTCAGACTAAAAAACCTGAAGTTCATAAAAATCCTTTAGAACCAAACCTTTGACATACAGTGAGCTGTGTCTGCATTGTGGCTTCCAGCTTAGTATTTTAATAAGATATTCTTGGTATTTGTTGGCAGACCAAGCTTCAAAGGCAGGATTCCATTCAAGACTGTGCCACCTAAAAGTAGATTTCTTTACAGAGGCTCTTGATCCAGTTGCCTGCTTAAAAGTACCCAGTGACGTCTATGATGCTTTAGGATATACTGCATACCCATTGCTAACACCAGAAGGGTGACACTTTCCTGCCTGTCTTATGCTATATATGACCAATCCATGTGGATGTCTCAGCTATTGTATGTTGTTTCACAACATACATTTATTACCCAACTGTGTAAGCTTTTACCAAAGTTAAAGATATAGAAATTGATTCGGTTATCCATAGTTAGATGGATAGCACTGAGGATATCAGAGCCATCCAGAAAGAGGTAGCAGACAGGACCCACAGAATGCCACTTGGAGGTCAAGCAGGCTACCTTAGGGCACCTAAGATGACAGACACCTCCATTAGATGACCAAATATCACACTTTGTTTTGGCTGATATACAGTTGCCCAAGTCTTACCTCAAAAATTCTAACTTTGACTTTCTTTTTCATATAAGAAAAACTATTTTATTCCAGTAAAAACTGTATTGATTAAATTCTTGAGAAGACTGAAGGAAAAAAAAAAAAAAAAAAAAAAAAAGTTTGTTGCATGACGATAACAAAGATTTCAAACTGAATCCTGGACACTTTATTCAGAAAAAAAAATAAAATAAAATAAAAAATAAATAAATAAATAAATAAATAAAGACAAAACCAAAAACCTATTCCATTGACTCATTGACTTCCATAGATTTATTTTTTTCAGAATAAAGTGTGATAATGTGTGCCACCCATGTTTTAGAAAAGAGACGTTTTCTTGCACAAATATTTGTCACTTTTACAAATTATTTTTACAGTGCTTAAAGATTTTGAAATTAACTTTACAGTAGGCAAGCTATTCGTAGATCTGTTTGATATTTGGATTAGTTACTTTCTCCAGCTTCCCTTATAGTATGAATCATCAGTTGTGAGCATTTTACTGTACACATGAATTTGTGAGAATGTGGTGGAATGATTTGTTTACATCTATAAAGGTAATTGTTGCAGACTTCAACTTGTATTTACAAATGTTAAGTATTGTTATAAAATTGTGAATTATTTAAGTAAAGCTTGCACCATTTCAAATATCTGTTCTGTGCTAGTCATTGATCATTTCAATGTGGACTTTTCTTTGATTCACTACCCCATAGAATATTATTAAACAGCCAAAATCTTGCAAGTATTGTGGTGTTAAGCCTCATTCAGCAGTAAGTCAAAACTGTGTTTTCTATCAGCAGGTTAAGAGTTTATAGCTCAAAAATGTAGTAAATAAAATTCTGGTGGTAAGAAGTAGTATTTTTAGTAGAGAATAGCCTATAACCGGAAATGGTGAAAAACCCTGCTACTGTTTTCAGCTATTTCAGCTGATCTAATAAATGATAATAGCTCTCCATAGATATCTTGCATCTCTCTTATCTTTAGACCAGCATGGTTACACTACCATTACCGCTAGTTTAGAAAATGCTATTGTGATAGACTATAAAGAAAAGACAACTTTTTTTTTTTTTTTCAGTGACACAGATAGAAAATAACATCAAGATGTGGCTGAGTACTTGCTATTGATCTATTCAGGTGTTTCATAGTTTTGCAGTATGACCTTGCAAGTTCATCCATATAAGTTGCTTGTTAGCAAATCAGTAAAACTTGCCTTTCAGTGTCCTGATGTCATTGTAATGACTTCTGCACACTTCATTAGTTTGAAACACTCCCAAAGTCTGAAATGGTCAGAATTGAAATTGTTGTTGCTATCTGAATTTTCTAGTAAACAGTCTTTATGAGAAAGCCACATTCAGTCCCATCCACATTCCCCCATCAAATTCTACTTGGAGAATACCTCATTCATTATTTGGCAGATAAATAGGCACAACAATTAAATAAACTGTTATTTATTCTTTATAAAGTAGGCAGGAGGGAAAGGACAGTGCAGTAAGCAGGAAGTAATATGTGTTCCCACAATTTTAATTGTATTGCTTCACACTGGCAGATTACATTCAATTACAGCTTCTTTTAAAGCAGTCGCAGCATGAAGTACTACCTCAGTCTATAATAGATTCACATTGTAAGTGATGTTCTTTGCTGTATTGTGCTCTAAATCAGTGATATCAGGGTGGATAGAAAGAAAAGTGGGAGGGAAGAGAAGCACTGCGGTTCATTCAAGTCGCCCAAATGATCCCTGCCAGAACTGAGGTCTTCTCAGTCCTCTGTCACTGGTCCCTCCACTGGATGGGGTTGCTCCTATCTTGTACCCACTGGGAATGGTGCTGGACCCCACGGTTACTCTACTTAGTGTTCCCACAAAGAACTTAGGGTGAGGCAGGATGAAGTTTATTTAGCCATTAACAGGAAAAATAAGGCATCTGTTACTTCACTTTGTTCTGCAGAGGCAATTGAAGTGCTTTTTTGTAGAAGCCCTATCGATGAGGTGCAGGCAGAAGCTCAGTGTCTGGGTTTTGGGACAAGGAAGAGGCTGACCTGGACTCCTCTGAACCTAACTGTTTCCAATCGCTCTCCAGAATTATTTTTTGGCATGACTAATCCAATGCCTTTGGCCTGGGACTTACAAGAAAGGCTGAATCAGAAGAGCTAGCAGTTGCTAATGCTAATCATTGGAAAACAAAATGACTTTTGAGGTATAGCAAGCAAACATAGCTGAAGCTTGTAAGGAGAGTCCACAAATCCAGAATATTGGACAAGATGTGGCTGTACTTCTAGCTAGTGCTTGGCTGGATCACAGAACATACTATTTTCCTTCTCTATTTTTAACCATTTTTGTGGAATTGCGTATGTAGAAAGACACAGATTTTGCTTTTCCTCTCATGGGAACAACAACCCTATGTGAGTGAGGACCATTTTATAGATGTGCCCAAAACACTTCCCCAAATCAAGAACTACTGCAAAGAGAGGGCAGGACATGTTATCCTTGCTCTTTTCCCTCCCTTACTCTGGAACACAGACAGTTAAGATTGAGCTAATTTGACTGGGGATAGGAATACAAAGTGGTGTGGGCTATTGTTAATATTCAGCAGTTTTCTTTAGAAGACACAAACTCAGCACGTCCAAAGTCGCTGCACTGCATCGCTGCAGTGATTTCAGTGTGCAGTTAATGTTGTTGTAGCTCAGTGATCTCCCCAGTGCCCAGGTCACACGCGTCAGGGTGGTAACAGATTTTTTTTTGTGATTGCCCCAGTTTTAGAGGTCTGTGGTGATCTTTGGCCATGCAGTGATCAAGAAATTGAGCAATCTGCTGTTTTGGCCTTCAAATTTTTCTGGTCTTTTACCTATGTATATACAGGGCAAGGAACCAGGTACCCAGGTAGGGTTTAGAAGTGGGTGCTTTTCTATGCTGCATGGTTCCTTAGCTGAATTAATGTTGGCAACACGTAAACAGTCTCCAACACTGAATTTCTGCTAAGGGATTGTGGCCCACAAAGGCATTTCCATAGTAGAAAGTATCATAAGAAGGAGATGATGAGAGGAGAGGTTTTCTGAGGCTACACATGATAGTGAAACATTCTTGCAGTACTTCAGAACCTGCCTCTACATATAAGGAAAATATACTGCTTCCTGGCTCCCAAATTGTTTAATTCAATCTAGGATGTTTCTGTCACAGTAAAGCAAATGAACTACATAACTTTCTCCATTTGCATTACACAAAGCCCCATTTTTCTGCCCTTATACTAAGGTGTGTCTTGGGCCCAGTTACTACAGGGAGTAAATTTTCTTAAGTAAAGGGAATAGTGCCTCCCACACACAATCTCTCTCTTTTCTAGTTTTCTGCCTTTTCACACTTTAATAGCAGGTTGAATATACCATTCAGACTTGCCTATGAAGTTCTCTTGGGTGGCTTCAGATCCAGCTAATAGGAACTACATTTTGGTGTCTGGAAGAAGAAATATACCTGGCATACTGAAAATATTTGAAATTTGTTTGTGCCGTCCTCACATTCCTCATGTAATGCCACATATCTTTGCTTATTAAACACCCAATATGTCACAAAATTGCTGCTGCTTACCACTGTTGTTCATGTAATGTTAATGAAAAATAAATTCCTAAGCTACACATTTACCTTTATTTTATTACTGTATTAATTAGGTATGTAGGAAAGATGTGACTAGGGCAGAGGACTACCAAGGTCAATGTCAAAAAAAAAAAAAAAAAAAAAAAAAAAAAAAAAATTTGCCAAGAGCCAGCACAGCTATAGCCTAAGAGAAAATTGAAGTTGCCAGTATTTTATGATGTAAATTCAAACAAAGGGTGACATTAGTGACAAGCATTTTATCTGGAACTGACTATTAATATGGATTATGTGAAGTCATTTAAAATACCACCAGGAACTATAGTTTTACATAATGATTGCTAAAGTCTGAATCCACACAGAGCCAAATAGAAAAATGTGACCTTAATTTCCCAATCACATAATGTTCACTATTATTGTGATAATATGGTTTACACAGGGAATGTAAGATCCATTTTTCAAGACAGCTTTTGTTCTTTTTAATGACACTCACCAACCAAAATGGTATTTTGATATTTTTCTTGCAGCGCATAAAGTCAGTATAATATGGTGCTTATTCATGCATATTGCTTGGTTCATGCTTAGGTTCATGTTGAAAGACCATGCAGAATATGCACTGTTTATTCAAAGGGCAGGATATGTGTTTCCTCTGGAACGTATTTCCATATTCTCACTAAAATATATATAGCCTTTGAGTTACTATGCATTCTTAACACAAAGAAAACAAATACTTCAGGCTGTGCACCTGAAATTGCATATAGAGTAACCACACTATGTTAGAGGATATATTTATTTACTGAAATCAAAAGCATAATTTATACCTTGCATTATCCCACAGTCATTTGCATTGTACAGCTTCAAATTTTGTTCACACTTTAATTTTAATATACACTGCAATAAGGTCTTTCATTTAGCACAAAGTAGAATTTATATGTATTCTTGGGTATTTTTTGTATTTATAATTTGTAAAGGTTGATAAATCTTGTGAAATGCGTAAGTCAAATTACAGTATAAATAGAATGTATCTCCAGAAGGATTTCTGCTCACATATTTAAATTTAAATGTGCTAATACTATTTATGTATTTTTGATAAAAAATGTGTTATTCCATCGTTAGATTACATGTTGTTTTTCAGAGTATATTCTGTATACTTCTCCTTTACAGTTCTACTTCTTTCATTATAGGAAGCCCCATATGTTATGTTCAAGAAAAACCATGATACGTTTGAAGGGAATGACAAGTTTGAAGGATACTGTGTAGATCTGGCATCAGAAATTGCAAAACATATTGGTATCAAGTACAAAATTGCCATTGTTCCTGATGGAAAATATGGAGCAAGGGATCCAGAGACAAAAATCTGGAATGGGATGGTGGGAGAACTTGTTTATGGGGTAAGCATATCAATTTTTGAAGCAGGTTTTAATTTATTGTAGCATTAGTCATAAAATAGGAAGTATATGTGATTTTATTAAACCGTGGGGTCACAGAAAAGAAACAGAATTCTGTTTCATATCTCTGTGTTTTCATTTATTGTCAAGAGAAAATTAAATATCGTCATGCAAATTCTGCTGTTTATTCAACTAGTACCTTGTGACATTAGAACATACAGACTTTCTACATCCTTTAAAAGTTTGTTATCATTATAATAGAAATAATAGAGGGCCATTGAGGCCATGTATTCCTGATACATTGTTAAACTTAGTTGGGAAGAATAGCAGTCATTTGCTCATTTTCCTGGAATGGGGACAGATCTTTGAGAAAATATAGATATTTAGACTAGTCTGAAAAATGGAGAATCCATCATCATATTAAGATATATAATAAGCAGAGTGGCATATAAGCAAGAAAACCTGACCCTTCAGCATATATTATACAGTGATCTGGAGAATTCTTCTGAAGAGGATAATAATTAAGAATTCTTTTGGCAAAGTTGTAATAAAGAAAATAGTTCCAACAAGCCCAAAGAAATACTCGTAGTGTTTGGTGTCACCAAAAGTAGCAAAAGGTCAGAGATGTGCTTGCTGATTACTTCATCTGCTGATACCTGTTCTGAGAATAAATCAGAATTTTTACAGAAACTAATAATTTTTTTGAAATTGTTTAGGTGAGAAAATTTCCACCAATAAATATGTCACATGCTTCAACCTATATGAAAAACAATAGCATACCAATTCATATGTTACAGTTTTGGTTAGAGCCTTAAAATTCTAGTGGCGGATAGGGCCATGTGTGGAAAAAGCCTGGTGGTTTTCCTAGCAACATCTTTTCTGTTCCTTTCTATCAAGTAAAACTGATAAATTTGGTCAAAGTCTTCTCTGTTAGCATCAGTTCAGGGATCTCATCAACATGAAATAGATGGTGTGCTGTAAGAGTATGAGAACAATGCCCCAGAGTTTGTTGATTCCTTTCCACGTGGTAATGGGAAGATTATACCAGCCTCACAAAACCTTATGTGTCCTTGGAAGCTCTTGAAGGAGCCAACCTCATAAGAGAAAACTGAGTAATCACTAAGCATGTTTATCTGCTTTAGTGGCTTAGATAGCAGCTCAACTCTCAGAATGTTAAAAATCAAGGGATTTTTTTTTGTTTGTTTTGTTTTATTTTCTGACATTTTATCAAAATGTTGGCAACTTCTTATCTGGCTTTTAATTCCAGTAGCCATCACATATATGTGATGACTATGCAGTTTTACATCAGTAGCTTCTTTTAAAACGTGAGAAATTTTACAAGTTGTGAGAAAATTCCCTTGCCCAAATACCATAGAGTTTTAAAAGCTGTTTTGTTGGCCTATCATCTAGTTAAAAATTATATAGGAAACTTGAAATTACACTTTAGTTTTATGTTTGTTTTTGGAAGGTTTGTTGTTGTTGTTCTTTCTTTCTTTTTACTTGTCTTGAAAATTTTACATCATGACATCCAAACATCCCTAGTACTAGCCTGAAATACAAAGTGCAGCTGGAAAGCTCACACAGAGGTTCATGCCAGTACTGACTGGAATGTGACCTGCTGATGTTGACATAGATAAAAGCAAGGAAGCTCACAGTTATAAGAAACTTGTTGCAAATGAACTGCCCAAAAAGGACATCCCACAATACATGATCAACACTTCATTTTTTGTAATGGAAAAGAATGAGGCTCAGCTTGATGGCCAAGTAACAAGCTCCTGCACAACTGTCTGTTTAGGAAGGCTGCAGTCTGATTTTGTTTTTGGAGTTGAGCTCTGGGAATCTCAGATTCTCAGGGATGCTTTTTTACTAAAAGAACTAAGAGCACTCTGCACCCAGTATATTTAGTGTACCATCCAAAAGCTTATTTAGGCTATTTCTATCCTAGTATGTCAGTGGTACCAGGGAATTCCTCTGAGCACTGGAACTCTTTTGCCTAATCTGCTAAATTATTACAATGGTCTCTGGTGTATTTTTGACCCATAATTACTCTCCAAAACAATTTCTGGGACCAGCTGGACACTAGCATGGGGCACGGACCATTCACTATAAGCAGCTTGAATGCAGACATCCTAGTTTGGAGACTGAAGGACTTTCTTGGTGGAGATGCAGCCTGTCCCATGCCAGCTAGCCTTAGGGCCAGGAGCTCCTTCAATCACATTTACTTTTACAGGTGTAGCTTTAAAGCAAATCATTCTTCCTGTTAACACAGAAAAGTTTGCTGCTTAAGGTTTCCAGAGGGAAATCAAGAAGACCGTCCTACCTGCAACTTCCTTGAGTCCTTGCCAGATGATTTCCACAGCAGCAGATCCCCTGGGTTGTTACACTTAGAATAACAAGAAAATCAGCCCATCTTTCCTGCAAAGCTCTGCTGTAAGGGAATGTTCATCTTTGTTAGATCCCCAAATCATAATCACAAATAGTCTGAGTATTTGGGTGTGCTTCAAGCAAGGCTTTTTATATGCAGCCAGGATTGAGATAATTTGCAACTGAATTAGCAAGGTATCAAGACAACCTGTTTGGGAAACATTTTACAGATACTAATCCCCAGGTAAATTAAAGGATAAATAGATGGTTTCAGGTCAACCAGTGAGAGCGGACATTTCCCACGCCATATAAGATACTCCCTTCCTCCCCTGTTCTTTCCACCATGCCACAATGCCTTGGTGCCACTAATGCCACATAGCCCTACTTGTGTTACCAAGGGTGGATGCATGTGCCAATTTAATCCCATGTTACCTCGACACCCATACGCACATCAGGTTGTGGCAAGGATTGTTTTATTTATTTATTATTAGTTTTTCCCAATGCTATATTAAAAGCTATCAGGAAATCTTGTTCATTTGTCCCTGATATATCCGAATGCCCTCCATAGTCCCTCGTGGGACTATGTAGCCCTTGATGATAACTAGCTTACTCGGAAAGAAATGCTGTCTGGGATTGAAATGCCATTAACCATGTGTAACAGGTGTTTCCAAATGCAGTAATAGTCAGTCCCAATTAAATATTCATTCTCCTGACACAAAATGCTACTCTTTCACTGCTTAACACAAAAGGTCAGAATTCAGTTCTGTTTAAAATCTGAGAAGCTACGTGCTTTTGAAGTTGAAATTACTTGCTGCTTTTCTCAGACAGCTCTACTACCTTCATACAGCTTGCACCAAGCAGATTTTATTCACAAGGTTGCAGTAATGTGTTCTGGAAAAGTGAAAATCTCTACCACCAAACTTAATCTAGTCCCATTGTATAGAATTGAAAGGGTGCAGAATCCATCTGTACTTATAGTGGTGTAGCCTTGATTGAAATGCTATTACAGATGCAGTTGTTTCAAGTGTGAAGTATCATTAGTCTTTGTCAAAATAAATTTCACTGGGAACCAAATCATGAGTAGTTTGCACAACTGTTATATTGTTAATCATTTAAATCCATAATTATATGGTGTACATTAACTGAGCAAAGCAGAAACACTGGTATTTGTAATGCACGGCTATTGTCACTATTTAGCTTTCAACAAGGAGTTTATGCAAACCTTAACATGTTGCACAGTAGTCCTACAAAAATTGTAAATAGTATGATCAGATTCAGTAGGCTGCATTTTTTCCAAGTATTAGGCATCTAATTGTGATCTGTGTACTTACATTCATTGACATGAAAATGATTTATCTGTTATGAACAATCTGACATTAGACTGCTACTGTAGTGAAATGGAATAAGTTCCTATTTCTTCTCTTTAACTCTTTAGCGTAGCATAGATGGTTTGTTCCGATGTAGTTCTAGTTCTGCATGTGTTTTGCAGGCATTTTAATTTGGTAAGATGCAGCTCATCCAATGTTTCGCATACAACATGCAGAGTGCTAATTAGGTCTTTAAATTAATCTCCACAGCTACCACCAAAATGGTGCTGTCACTTTTCCACCTTACATCATAAAAACTAATGACCTTCAGGGATCCCTGTTTTAAGGCCAGTCACAATCTGCAGACCTACACACACATACACAAAATCAAATCTTAGCCAACACTTTTGAAGCCCAGTAACCAAGATGAACATTTATACCAAGCATTAATAAAGATACCACTAGGTGACAAATACAGCAAAGATTAGCAGTTGTAGATCCCAGTTTCCCTGAGCCATTTCATTTCAAGGACTCCACATTAGGCATTCACAGCAACTAAAATTTAGGGATATAAAATAACTGACTCTTAAGGACAGAAACCATTATTCTAGAAAAAGGAACTGATGAGTGAGATGAAACACAAAAATATGCTGCAGTGCCAGTAAACCAAACCATCATACAGTCCTTAGACTACAGGCACCATAATCTACTTACAACTGTCAGAACATTTTAAAATATATTTTAGATGTTATTTCTTTTTCATATTTTTTACTGATAACATATAATTTATTTCAGTCAGACTCGTGAAATTATAAGACATCAAGAAGTAAGATTTTTTAAAATGCCCTATATTACAGAATTTACATTAAAATTTAGAGAATTAGTGATATTATTATGTTTACCCAAGCTGTTAGCACCAGAAATGTCTGATACACTTGCAAAATTGTGATTTTAATTGTATTGCTTAAATTGTGATAAGTTTACATAAAATTATGATAAGTGTTTGCATCACAACTATTTCAGAATGAGAGATATAACCTGATGATTAATATCTAATACTTTAAATATAAATTTGCATTTTGGGGCTATTGCATTGGAATGAGTTATTTCTTTTGAATTATTCAAAATTATACAGCTACCAATACAGATTAAAAAAAAAAATACATTGCATTAGTATTAAATTAAATTCCATAATATATATATATGTATAACTGTATATAAAATAACAAGAACATATTACTTTAAGTGCTTTTATCTGTTTTAAAGTTTTGAGATGACAAATATCTTATACTGCAGTTCCTTTTTTTCTTTATCATACAAGCTATTTATGTAACACTTGGATTAGACAAACTATTTAAGCACATCCTTAATTTTCAGCATGTTTTAATCTCATTGAAATTGATGGGATTTAAATATATCCTTGTGTATTTTACTGAATATGAATATCCTTAAGAACTTACTAAAAGGCAAACATGCTTAAATGATTTGATAAACTGTAGAATATGTACTGTATCTGAAGATGTTGCTCAGTAAGATGAATTTGGGCCAACTGAGTATTTAGAAAAGAAAAGAAGACAGTTATATTATGAATAGCTCCCTTGTGCCTGTGAAGACAACTGGGCCTGGGATGGGGGGATATACAGGAAGATTATCTCATATATTGAGGCCTGAAGGGAGGTTTTGGGTCCACCTTATTTACAACAAAAATGAAGTATTTTTAAAATATACTCTTTAGCCCATCAGCTAAGATGTCCAGGGTAGCCAGAGAGACAGGGCTCTGCTTTGTGAGTCCTCTTGGGATAATGAACAGGAGAAAGGTTTCAACAGCTTCTGCATCTCTGCTCCTCTCCTACCAGTGCATATTCTGTCCCAGTTGCTCTTACAATTCCCAGCTTATATACTGCTATAATGACAGCTTTAGCATGCAGGGCAAGGCAAGGCAAGGAGTAAACCTTGGTGTAATATGGAGTGACTGAGCAAAAACCTACACATTAGCACAGCTGCAATACCTTTATAGTTAATGTAGACATCATTGTTAGCAGTCCTAATCACCATCATCATTGGTAATGATTCATTCAAGACTGGCATTTCATTATAAAAAATTTTAGAGAAAAAAAATTCTCTCTCTTTCTGATGGAAATGGATTCAACACAATTTCCATCCTTTACTTGCATAATTTTGCACATCTATTTTCTGTATACTTGCTTTTTTACACTGTTTAAAACTTGATTCATTCTTACAGAACTATCTTTCCCCCAAGATATTTTGTGTAGTTTTATGGCATTGTGATATTAATTAATCACCTTTGCTGCTTCACAGAATTTCAAATTTACTTGTTACTACGAGCTGGTTTGCCCATAAAAATGATTGTACCTTATGAAAATACAATAATAAATAACTTTTTCTGGGATCTTATAAAATAATTTCTATACATTCATTGACAATAAGGCCATTCTTGTTTTGCATTCTTACTTTAATTCCTTTACAATAATTTTAAATTAATTCCTAAAATTATCTACCTACACTGCTGCTCACCTCTGCAAGATCTCAGAGTCTTCCCCTTAGCAGGAAAATAAAGTATTTCTGTAATTTTGTAAAATAAAATTCTGCAATGTATATATGACTTACTAAAAGCATATTGACTGTAATAGAAAGAAACAGAAACATGGTGTAAAGAACATAAGCCACAGTGTTCTGATGTTGATAACATACTTTTGGAATTAGCTGCTTAGCTGAGTATAAGTCATCTCCAATTAATATATACATCTATATTTCTTTTTTCTTTATAGAAAGCAGAGATTGCTGTTGCGCCTCTGACCATCACTTTGGTACGAGAAGAGGTCATTGATTTTTCTAAGCCTTTTATGAGTTTGGGGATATCCATTATGATCAAAAAGCCCCAGAAATCTAAACCAGGAGTGTTTTCCTTCTTGGACCCTTTGGCGTATGAGATCTGGATGTGCATAGTCTTTGCCTACATTGGTGTCAGTGTGGTCCTGTTCCTAGTTAGCAGGTTTAGCCCATATGAGTGGCACACAGAAGAACCAGAGGATGGGAAAGAAGGACCCAGTGACCAGCCTCCCAATGAGTTTGGCATATTCAACAGCCTCTGGTTTTCCCTGGGTGCCTTTATGCAACAAGGATGTGATATTTCCCCAAGGTTTGTGTCAAATCTTTTTACATTTGCATTTTATCTTCAACACTGAAGCATAAAATCTTCCTTTTTATTTTCCTGGCAGTGTTTTGAGGTTCATTCTTTAGGAAGTCTTTTCATTTTTCTTTTTTAATAGCTGTGATAAGGGCAACAGAGAATCTGTTTTGAATTTCAGACATTATTATTTTACATATGTCAAAGTGCATAAATCACAAACAGCTCTCAGAAACAGCAGGTACACACAGGGGCAATTCCACTGAGTTGACTACAGAGGAATTGTGTTGTTGCTAAATTAATTCCATTGTATTGCAATTATGAAATGCACACTATTATGCTGAGTATTTGCCTTGCATGAATGAATGTCCCATTTCTGTTCCCTATTAAGATCTGTAGCACTGCTTCCAGGATATCACTGTCTACAAGAGAGACAATATTTGATCATCTGTTTCTGAGAAGCCACCTTGTATTGCCAAACTAGACCTTACAGAGTAGGTTACCTGAGATGTAATATGTGACTCCAGTCCTGAATTTCTCAACCTTTTTAGATGTTCTGGAACTTTAGTGTGCAGTAACTACAACTTCTTATTTTGACATTATGACCCAATCTTTCAAACTTGTATTAACAGTGAGATTTTGACAGCATTCAGCATTGGCTTAACTCTGCTGTTATTGAAGTTAGCAATAAAATTGCTGCTGATTAATTGATTAATTCTAGATTAATATGTTACTCTTCAACAGCCTTCTCATCAAATTACCAGTGTTAAAATGGAAAATATATTTTTTACTTAACATAAATATGTTTCCACTAGATACTTGCTTCTTAAATAACAAAAAAGTGAAAAAGTCAAATTTTTATAGTAGCTTGTAGGATGTTTGATAAGTTTGTGATAATTGAACATATGCTGTATGGGTGACAGGAACATTTTAATCCCAGAGCCAATATAACCTATGTGCTAAGGCTTTTTTTTTTTTTTTTTTTTTTTTTTTTTTTTAAGTGACAAAACATAGAAAGCTACTAATTTGCAACTACCATGCTTTACTTTTGTCTCCCAAAAGTGATTATCTACCCAGGATTTTTGACAAAATGTTTTCCATGTTAAGCATTTTCTGAAATAATAAGAATATTGGGATTACTGTTCAATAGAATTCATACTTCTGTATATGTGTGATGTGTTTAGTACAGTGGACTCTGTACCATAGGCATTAAGATTCAAGAGAAAATGCATATATTAGAATTCAAAGAGCAAATAATCTCCCTCCCATTAATTGTTACATAATGACGTGTTCTGTAATAACATTGCCTTCTCTCTTTCTCTCTTTGTGGCTTAAGAGACAGGAAAATGTGCATTATCTTATTCATGTTTAGATCCCTCTCAGGTCGCATTGTTGGAGGTGTCTGGTGGTTCTTCACGCTCATCATTATTTCATCCTATACCGCTAACCTCGCTGCTTTCTTGACTGTTGAGCGAATGGTCTCACCCATAGAAAGTGCAGAAGACCTTGCCAAACAAACTGAAATTGCTTACGGGACACTGGACTCAGGGTCAACCAAAGAGTTCTTCAGAGTAAGTTAACATATCCATTAGAACAGCTCTCCCTACTGACCACTCTGATAAGATGTTTGGAAGGGTGAAATGTTATTTTGCAATCATATATAATATGCTTTGTAACTCCTGCAATACTTTATCTACATTTTTACCCCCTGACACCATTTGTTGGAGTTTCCAGTTATTTTAATTTGTGGAAAGCTTATTGATCCTGTCACAATGGGGAAAAGAGCTGCCCCAAGGGATACTGGAGCCAGTGATAATTAAAGCAGCATTGCACTATTGATTCATTTGAAGCTACAGCACTGAAATGATGTGCAGCATTGAAGCTCTATGATGATAACATGCAGTCTTGCAGGTTTTGCTTCTACTTATGGATTTGGCTGTGTGCATTTTGCTTTAGGGTCTTGAGTGGTGGATAGGAAATGCATTTTTTAATTTGCTGACTTTCAGATGAATAATAAAGAAAAAATATATCTTGGGGGAATGTGGTTGTAGCATTAGGAAATAGCCTAAATAAGCAGTTATATGTCTGTGCTGTCTCTATTGATTACTTAATTTTCATTTGCTTTCCTGTGCTTGTGTGGTTATATGTAATCCTCTTCCTTTGCCAGCTGGAAAACAGGAAGCCTGGACATCACAGAGTACATCATAAACAACCTTAGCTTAGGGATATGGTTTAGTGGGGACTGTTAATGTTAGGTCAGAGGTTGGACTCGATGATCTTGAGGTCTCTTCAAACCTAGAAATTCTGTGATTCTGTGTGATTCTGTGAACCCATCCTGCTTTATTTCATATCTCTAGCAGATGAAAGTTAAGCTTAGGTGACTGAAGGTGTGTTTGAACATGGCTCTGAATAAATGTTGTAAGCCAGTAATTCTTCCTTGGAAATTAAATTGTTCAGGACTATTATTTATCTGAAAGCTAGAGGTTAGGCCATTTTTAGAGGAAAAGAAGATGGGGCGATAATTTCTTATTGTCTTACTGAAAGGGAACTGTTCTGTGTCCCACGTAGCTTGACTGTTTTCAGCTTGGCCAAACTGAAGTCACTCAGTCATTAACCAAATTATGAATGGAATTTGTGAACTACAGGCAGTACCAATTCCAGGGCAGCTGCTGAGTGTCCTTCAAAAGGTCTGTAGTGAAATAACTGTTTTATTGCAAGTGATAGCCCCAGAGGGAACTTGAAGATATTTTCTTGCATACTTTTAGCTATAAAATGATGATGTCTTATAAGACACAAATGGCATTTAATGAACACACAATACTTCAGCCTTCACATAATGAAGCTGTCCAGGGAGGTTAGTCTAAGTTAGTTTTCTAGATTTCTTCTGTAGACATTGCAGAAAGAAAAGCACCCTAACATATCCTGTATGGGACAAATGTATTATGATTAAATAAGTCACCCTTTAGAGTATATTCCTCTTTACATCAATTCTAGAAGAATTCCACATAAATTTCTAGGATGCTTGGTACTTCATTTTTAAAGGATGTGTTTCAGTGAGAGATGTCTACACCTGTCTTCTTCTATAGCCAGTGTGTTGCTATACACCTAAATATGAAGTTATAGATGCTTTCTCAGAGCATAATTTTTTTTACTCAGGTAGTAGGAACTTAGCTTTTGGTCCCTCAAAGCCTTGATTTCAAATCATATGCCTGCCAAAGTATTCTGTATTATTTTTCTACATCCATGCTTAGACAATAGATTCTTCTTTAGGTCAATTTGTGCAAATACAGGCATTTAATTCTGGGAACTTCAATTTTAGTATACCACAAGTTGAGACAGTAACCACAGCATATGCATTTGAATAGTTCTTTCCACCAGAATGAAACTGTGATGATAGTTAAAGCCATGACACTGGGAACCAAGCAGGTTTGTTTAATTTTTGATGTTTTAACTACTTGCATTTTCAAGGGTATCCAGTACTTGCAGGTTTTAATGTGATGGTGCAAAAATGAATTCCCAAGGAAGTACAACAGAGCAAAAAAATGAATTTTTTTCTTAAGAGTGTCAAAAAATTTTTACAACCCATTGTTTTGAAGTAAAGAGGTTAGGTCTTTTGACATATAAATTGTCTTGGTCAAAAAAAAAAAAAATCATGATTATTTTTAATCCTGTAAACAGCAACTTTTTTTGTATGAATCAATATTTCATATAATTGTCAAGATGTCTCCTTAAAAAGAAAAATATTCTTTGACCATCTATGACAGACATTATTTCACTCTAATCTTATAGTGTTAAGAGAAAGAAGTAAAACCAATGTTTATATTTTTGCCTTTTTTTCAAAATATAAAAGGAAACATTAAAAGTAACCCCAAACACTCCCAAGTTGCAGATGCAGAATATGATGCTTTATCAAGTTTTAGATTTATGATTTTATTTTTTTTTTTTATGGCATAACTGAAGCCCTGTCATCAACTGGTTTCTAATCACTGCAGAAGTACAGTAATTGCTAATGCTATTTTATGCAATATTTCTAAAAAATGTTTTGCACAAAACAGGGACAAAGATAAAATATCACTGATGGACAAAACTGCATAATGTATAAATTCAGACCTGGCCTCAAACAATAGTACAAGAAGGCTTATTTCCCAATTCTAACAGGTTTCCCAATTCCAACAGATTTTTTTCTTTTTTTTTTTTTTCTTTTTTATTATTTCTTTGGTTTGTTTGGAAGCAAACATCATCAGTTTTAGAATTAGAGTCATGGGTAACTTTTCCATTAGTGATTACTGTCTGGATGAGTCTGATCCTTCAGGACATTTTTTTATCATTTGATCATTTCTGATCAAAATGTCAGAAAATCAGAACAGCTATTCATTCGGCTTTAAATCCAGACTGAAAACAGAACAAGAAAAAGTCATTTTAAAGACATCATTAAGAAAAATAAGACTTTGATTCTACCGGCTGTTTACTCTTACTCCATGTCTTGGAAACAGCAAGAGTTGAAAAAAGCAGCTTGAACAAGCTGCCTTTTCAAAGCAGCTTCTTCAAGAGGAAAAAGCTTAGCTTTAGCAGTCTTACTCAGAAAAAGCCCTAAAAGAAAATCATTCTGGCCTGACTGACTGCAGGGGAAAGCTACAAAGTTTTCTCAGTATGATAATAAGGAATATCTGTTGGTTCGCTCTTCAGTTTTAACTCCGAGTTGACATGTATATGTTGAATGTTAACAAATGAAATCTTGGGAGAACATTCTCACAGAGCAGATGACTTGTTAGACTTTCCATATTTTTTGTCTCTTGATAAGCAAAGGAAACTAAATCCTGAAAAAAAAAATAAAAATAAAAATTAAAATTAAATGCAACTTTTTAATTGGTTTAGGGTGTAATTTCTTATTCCTAATACTGTTATTTTATGTGTAGCATGTTTTTAGTTTTGAAGGATAGTGACCTATTATATGTTTATCTCATTATAAGAATTTTAAGGTGTAAGTGATTGAAAGTGAAGGTAGACAAAGGCAAGTAAATACTCTTGAAATTAAGCCTGATTCCTTACTGTTCTCTTCCATTTTTTTCTTCCTGTAAGTTTAAATCCATGAAATTATAGTAGTATAAAGCAAAAGGAACACATGGCTTTCTTGGCTTAGGCTCTGCTCTTAGTCACTATTATGTAAATGAAAAGTAGATGTGTCTGCAGTTGAAAGAGAGGGTGACAAGTCAGGATGTGATTATGGACATACACAACTATTATTCATTTAAGTTTTATTGTGTTTGACAGATAAAATGGTGCATATAGACAAGCTATAAAAAAAAAAGAAAGGATAATTTGTGTGGTATTTGTATTGAACAATTCCGTTTAAATGTGTCTTACATTTAAGTTGGATGTACTTCAGTAACAAACCAGTTTCTAAGTAATAATACAATCAGTCATTAATTGCTAAAAGGAAGTGCCTCAGGGAAATTACTCTTACCTATGCAAAGGCTTGGTTCCAGGCTTTTTTAAGCCACTCTAAATTTAAATAACACCTAGATGATAAGACTTTATATTTGTTTAAATATTCCAAAATCCTTTGTTTTGGGGCCTTATAATAATTAATATTTTCCTGACGTGCTCAGCATAGCATAGGAATGGGCTCACATATCAGTCCTTACTTTGCTTGAAATTTTTGTTGACTCAGAGAAAAGCTGACTTGAGTCATGGGTAGAAACAGTCTTTTTTACACCATGCATAAAAGAAGACAAATGCCATCTCTCATTAAATAAAAACACTAGATAATGTTCAGCTGACACATTGCTGCTATGCATATACATATCGCTGTTGCTGGATGAAGCAGAGGAGTTGCTGAATTAATGTAACAAGCATGGGAAGCTTCTCATCATGACAGTAGTCTTACCACTGAGGTTTCCAATTTCAAATTCTTCCCTTCCTATTTTTCTTTAATACATGTTTTATTTTTTTGCTTAAATTTTATTTTTGCTAAAGTCTTTATTTGTGATTCCACCACACCTTCCAAGCCAGGCAAATCTCCAGTTAAGCCATGAATTCTTGCACATTCTTTGAGCAATCATATTTCTTACCCAATTACTTGCAAGATCAGTCTTTGAAATAAACCCACTGATACTGCAGTTCTAAAAACATACCTAATATTTCTTTAAGACAAAATACTCCCAGAATTATGTTTCCTTTAATAGCATATTTCATCAAGATTGATGTTTACATCTTTTATTGTGACCCATGTCTTGAAATGTTGTGCAGACTTTCTGAATGTAAGTTGAATCAATTCTGGACTCTGAATTACCAAATAAGCAGAAATCTTATTTAAGCTATTGTACTTTTAATGCTGTAAGAAGCAGGTGTTAGAGCTAAGAATTGTCTCCAGATTTATCTCAGTATTTATGGGGGATTATTTTATTTTTTCTCTTTCCCAACTTTGTTATGTATATGTATTTTGCATATAATTCCCTAAAACACACTTTATAACACTGACTACGTGAACTGCCTTAACCTAACAATAAATTCAGGGCTTAGCTATATAGTTACTTTATTGTAACTGATGAAGGCTAACTGGGCCTAAACATGATATGTGATTTTATATTATTTGTATTTTTTATTTTTTTTAATAGTCATGAAATTAAAAAAAAAAAAAAATCCTTATCCAAGTCAGATTTTCCCAACCCCACTTGTTTGAAAAATTAAATGCTATTGATTTTATTTTGAATAGTGCCACTCTGAAATGTTGCAACATTCTTTTGTTCTAACTTCTTTTTGATTTTCTCCAGAGATCAAAAATAGCAGTGTATGAAAAGATGTGGACCTACATGAAATCAGCAGAGCCATCAGTGTTCACTAGGACTACTGCAGAGGGCGTAGCTCGTGTCCGCAAATCCAAGGGCAAGTTTGCCTTCCTGCTGGAGTCTACCATGAATGAATACATTGAGCAACGAAAGCCTTGTGACACCATGAAAGTGGGAGGAAATCTGGATTCGAAAGGATATGGCGTAGCCACACCGAAGGGTTCTCCATTAAGGTGGGTGGAATAGTATAACAATATAAAATGTGTTGTTATAGTATTCCACCTTCCCTGATGTCCCTGATATAGCTCTTTTTGTTTTGTGTGTGAACATGGTATGTTATTTTTCTTTTCTTCCATTTCATATTTTGTTGATCAACAAAGGTAACAGTTTCTAATTGCAATATGGATTTAGCAGCTATAGTTGGCATATCTTTCGAGGCCATATAAAAACCAAACTGGTTGAACACTAGCTACTTGAAGTCAGCCTCAATAGAATTAACATCACCTATTCTATTTCATCAGCTTTTTCACCAAATTCAACCCTTTATAGCAGTATTATGCATACATTATCCACATCAGTATCTGCCTACATGTTATGTTTCGTTTATTGATCTTGGCTGCTAATTTCTGAATAAGAAGTTGCTTGTAATATCTTTTTTTTTTCAAATATCATCACTTAAAGGCAATCATTCCTTCATTAAAGTAGCTTCATTAAAGTACTTTTACTAAAGCACCTTCTTATTTAGGAAAAAAAAAAAAAAACAGTTTATGTTTTTAGCATTATGCATTTCAGTACTGCCTTCAAACTTACCAGTATTTTTGTTTTCTTGGTATCAGACACACTCAGTCAAGTAGGAAAGTTTTTGATTACCAGAGAGAACATCATCATTTGCTTTTCATTCAATTTTTGAGTGAAACAGAGGCATAGGCACTAGTTCTGTGTTAAAATTGGCAATATTTACCATTGTGGTGTCTTCTGAGGCAAACAGAGTTGTCTTTTTCCTATGGTAGACTTGCCAATTTTATTCAAACCATAAGAACAACTCGAAAAGTAGGGGGCTGTGGTCCATGGTGTCTTACAGCGGTAGGGTGGATGTGAGCTGGGGAGAGGAAATGGATCACGGAGCAACCAGTACTCCACTGCACAGATTTCACCCATGTTCTCACAAATAAGGGTTGAAACGGGTTTATATCAGGTTTGGTTAGCTGGCAAGATAAAAATACACAGGAATAATAGGTCCAAGACATCTAAACAGGCATTTACGTTTAGAAGGAGGAGGGCCTAGTAAGACAGTTTAATAATAACAAAATAAATAAAAGAAAATCCATTACTGTTAAGATCAAGTATGAAATCCTGGTTCCAGCCCAGCTGAAGACAAAGATCCCATATGTTTCAGTGAGGCTACAGTGTGGTCTAAGTTGGGGTCAGCAACTAACATGAAGCCAATGGGATTAACATTTTTTATGTTTACTTTTTCACCTCCTACCTTCAAGTATGTTTCAAAAAGGGAGAATCTTACCCAACCTGAAAATCGGACCAAATCTTCTTTCAAGCTGTCTCGACTGGCTGTCAATATCCATGCCTTTCCCAAGCCTTTCTTTCACATGTGCTAAGCTGCTTGTTCTCCTGCTGCACCCCATTCCCTCTCCAGCCCCAGTGACAAACCTCAAGCAACACGTCAGTGCTGCTCACCCATTAAAAAACATTAAGAAACAAACTTAATGTTCTGGACAAAAAGAAAGAGTAAGCAACACCTCACGTTCCTACCACCTCATCCATGTACATCAATAGACACTAGTGCTGAGTGAAGAGGGGAAAAGCTTCCTACCCATGTGCTTTTGAAGGGAAAAGATTCAGCTCTAATTTTCAACTGCATGCTTCAGTATTTTCTGAACTGTTTGAAACTGTACAGTGTGCTGTTTTTTCTATGTTGACTGCATCTCACATGGTGGTGTGACTGCTACTGGTCAGATGACTTATGTAACTGCTGCCTGCACAGATAATTGCAGATATTGAACATGCAGTTTGAAATTCATGAAGGGCAGACTAGCTAAGATCATTACATAAATTAGTCAAAAGATATAATTTGCTGTGGGAGTTGTAAATTTTATGTTTTATTTAATAATCATAATTTCCTATTTGAGTTATGTGTAAACCACAGATTACTTGATGTAGTTCACAAATAATTACAAGTAACATATAAATGTTAAACATTCACACTCTATTCCTGGGCTGTTCAGGACTAGGGGAAAATATAATTTTTTTCAAATGAATTATTCATAGCAAATTATTTACTAAGCTCTTTGAATACCTATTTCACTTGAGGTATTCTGTTCTTAATCTTCCTCCTACCTATAATGAATATAAATCAGGAGTTTCTTCACTGAAAATACAGTAACAGCTGCATAAAATTAATGTGAGTGTATGGAGAATCAAACTGTATGTTTTCACACATGTCGCACAGACAGAAAGTGGGGGAAACATTGTCAGTTTTTTTTCCTTTAGCACAGGACTGGTGATGGTTCCCTGCCATCACATCACTGTTCCCATGTTCATTACAGAGCACGCACCCATCACTTCGCTCATGCAGATGAAATCCACCTGTCAGAGTGATCCAGGGACGGTTCTCTCTGTTGCTCATGACCCTACACATGAGCGCAATAGTGGATTTTAAATTGAAACTCTTCCTTACTGGGTTCCATGCCACACTCGTGCAGTGTTCAACCAGTAGCTATTGGCTAATTTGATTTGTTCTCAGTGCTGGTGGAGTAGTAGGATTCATGCATATCACTGGATGGAAGAGAATGGGAAATGCCTGATGTGTGTTTCTTTTATGCTCACTGGGCAATACCATTCTACACATCAGGTGTGTCTCCTTCCTTCCCTCCCTTTCAGTGATATCCATTTCTAGATAACTTGATAAAAGGCTAACATTTAAAGATGAATGTGTGGTTGAGGGTGAAGACTCTGGTCACAACCAAAATTGAATTTCTCTCATAGCACTACCCAGCTGTCCCTACTGTTTCCTCTTCCCACCACGGTAGGTATCTGTCCAAAACTACTGTGTAGTAATCAGCGTGAAATAATGAGTTTTTTCCTTCAAAGGTGGTGTATTGAAAGGTGATTAACAGAGTGCCACTTCTCTGCTTAGCAAGACCTGTCTTTGTAAATGTGGTGTCACTGGAAGACGGCCTCATGGCCATTGTGGACCACCCCTGGCTTGTCTGCCTTGCCACTTGCAGCTATCTGTGTTTCTAGAGGGCAGTACCTGCAGATCTTGTACTATGCAAATCCTGCGCCTTGCATGCCTGTGCATTTCTGTTTTGGATATGTAGACATCATAGACAAGTCCGAATAGTGATGAACACAAAAGTTCTTCACTCTTAAGAGGTAATGAAAAAGGAATTAGGGGCAATGTTGTCTTAAAGGTACACTAAATGTTTTTTCTACTTTATTGTACATTGAAGCTGTTTGATGCAAAGATGTCAGGTTAAGCTAACACATCGGGAGTTGTCATTGTTGCCACGACTGCTTTAACTGAGGGCATTGTGCTGGCCTGGCCTGCAGCCCACCATGTACAGTGTGAATGAGTGAAAGCTGGTTGGATTATCAGTGTCAGGTGAGACACTTTGAGTCCTACTAGGTTAGAGTGGCATAATTAAAAACTGTCACGTGGATAAATGTGTTGATGCATTTTAGAGATTGGTGATGGTCCTTCACCAACCTGATGAAATCCGGAGCAGCACTACGTTCCTGCTTTTGCAATTACAGAGAGTGATTATAGAAATGAATCTAGGATTCTATATTTCATTATTCAAGTCTTTATTCTTTTAATGTAGCAAAGGAATAATTCCACGTTGACTTTAGATGGAATTGTTCATGTTCTAGCAAGGAAGGAGAAAAAGGCCACAAAGAGATAACCTGTGACGTGAGCTGACTCTTTACACCAGGTAAAGTGCCAGTTCTTCCTCCACTGAAGCAGGTGATGTGGATCCAATTTTCTGTTTGTTCTAGCAACTGGTGTGAAGTGCAGAAGTGCAATGTGAGTAAAGCTGTGGACTTCAGTTTCTATCCCTCACAAGGAAGGAGCTCCCTGGAGAGAGCTTGGAGTGCAAAAAGGCATCCTCAGGGTGCTCTGTCAATATATTATGCAGTTACCTATTTGATACAATTGTGCAGTACTTGAAAGAGCTTTAAGAGAAGGCTCTGTGGTGGAGACCTTTTACTTGAAGAAGCCTGTGAGTTTATGTGAATAAGGTAAAAAAGATCTGTTGTGATGGAGGTATCTGTGGGCTTTACAACCTACTGTCTTTATCTCAGTGACTTTAGCTAGTCCTATTTTTTTTCAGGTAAATCTCTAAAATTGCAGTTCTAAGTTTCCATGTAATACTAAACCTGACAGTGTTTTCCTTTGCTTTTCATGTATATATCCAGTCTGGTCCCTTGGTTAGAAATGTGCATTTCAAGGAAAACTTTGATAATGCATGCGCATTAATACAAAATACTGATAGACTTTGAATAGGATGGGATATTCCTTATTCTTTGTTTTGGACATTTTTCATTGACATGAAACAATCAGGAAAATAAGAATAAATCTGATAGTACACTTTTTATCAAATTCTGACCTTGATGTTTTCAGAGACTGGAGTATAAGGATCTTATTGTAGAAAGATTTCCCAGATCATCATTCACTGTCAAAGATTGTTAATTTGTTAAATTGTTAATACGCTATGACGAGATAGAGCCCAGTTCTCTTTCACTAGAGTTTTTCAAAGGTTTTGTACTGTGGAATCCATGAATCTTGACAAAACATAGTTTTCGCAGGAGTGGAGCTTCTGTGTGCTAGTTGTTTTGTAAGCAAATGCTTACTGTATGACCACTTTTTGATGTGCCTTATATTGTTCAAAGGACTTCATAAATTTATTTTTTAACTTATATTACACTTGGGTCACTGATGTCAGGTCTGTGCCCTGCATGAATTGGGATAGTTCTGTCAATTCAGAGAGGAAAACAGGTATTTCTTCTTCTCGCTAGCTGTCCATCCAGCTGGCAACACTTGTGTCCAAACACCTCCCCAGATCATACTGGAGACATATGCGTGTTACAGTGAGGAAAGATACAGAGGAAGCATGTTCAGTTCTTTTTCACATGTTTCTCTTATTCTGCCAGAATGCCTAGTCTTGCCCATAAGCAGTGCCACCATAATAGAGGCAGTTGTTTCAGAAGACAACTGAATGAGCTAAAAACTGGTGTTGTTTGTTGTTTGTTTTTTTAGATGTAGAGAAGATATAGAGACAACTGGTGAACAATGGAGACTTGACAAAAAAATGTGTCAGGGGCATTGGAGAAAACAGGAATCCCTTCATAGTTACAAGGCAATCTGTTGGTATTTACAAGAACAGGATTTTACTCAGGTGTTCAACTTACTGAGATTTTAAAAAGTTATTTTTTTCTGTGATGCAAAATGATTTGAAGACTAGAATGTGATTTGTAAAATCTTATGCATATTGCAAATATGATCCCATTTTAACTGATGGCATAGATCATACTGTATGACTTCACAGAATATTCTTCCCCTTACTTAAGGCATAACAAGGCATGAAATAACACCCTGCTACCCATATACAGTGTCAGAGCTTATAGCATGTTTGTTTGTTTGTTTCTCAACTTTTCTGAAGGATTTTCTCAAGTCCTTCAGAGCTTATTGGGTTTTCTGTCAACTAAAAATAACATTTACTAGGTAGGAAGGCAGAGAGTGTGCCACTGTTTAGAAAGGAATGTAAAAGTCAGGGGTCAAAAGAAGATCAGTGAATATAAATTCTGGCAATGAATGTTAGCAAGTTGTTCCTTCAGCTGAGTCCAGGAGGCATACTTAGTTTCTGTTACCTGGATCATCTCTGATTATATATGGTTGGAGACGGAATGTCTGTTTTAAAGGTAAAAATAAAAGCCTTGAGAACAAAAATCAGAATCCCAGCTTGCTCTGTTCCCTTGTGATGCTTCATGTATTAATTTTCTCATTTCTAATTAAGGTAAGGGTCTCCTCAATAAGGAAAGAGTCCAATAAAAAAGACGAAAAATTTATAAATGCACTAGACATTTGGCTAATGAGCTCTACTGCAGGATGTACAAGCAAATATATTTAAGCAAAATCTTCTATTTGGGAGATTTTTGTTCCATCTTGCATTTTTTTACAAATCGAGACAAAGTAGAAAGGTAGAAACGATCTTGACTTAAGTCACCAAATTGCAAAGAAGAGCACTGTTATTGAGAGTTTCTGATATTTGTATCTCTAGAAGAAAATATCTCATTAGTGTCCATGATGCTGCCCTCAGTGCACTTTCTCTGTTCTCTGTGGGGTGGGAAGGGAAATAGGGGAAAAAAAAAAAAAAAGAAAAGAAAAGAAAAAAAAAAAAAAGTATTTATCTTTGAATTACTTCAGAGAGACATCCCTGACCTACCTGGCTCCACAGAGCCTATTTCTGCATTGCCACTTCCAGGAAGTTTTCACCCTCAGACTTCAGGGGGTATTCATAATTGAACAAAGCTCTCTGGTCTAGAGCAGAGATCAAAGGTCACAGGAATTAGTTCTGTTGCCCTTTCTGTTTTCCCATACTAACAATGATGATACAAGGCAACAGCAGGTGAAGCTCTTCCAAGAAACTCAGTTCCCAGTTTGGTTGCACAAAATCACATTATATTACCTTTGCTCATGTCATCCTGTTTCTTATGCCAGGGAAGATCCATAGGAGCTCAATAAGACCAGTTGTGAAACAAGCCTTATGAGCAGGACAGAGAGAGTTGGAGATATTGCAGTGATAAGTACAAAGTTGCAGGCTATGGAAACAACAATGAAAAATACTAGAAAATACAATAAAATACTAGAAAATACAATAAAAATTACTGGAAAAAGTAATTTTTATCTAAACATTGCAATGGCAATATGTATTCTTAAATTTGCAGTAGATCTCAGTACAAGAGGTTAAACTAGCATTCCATTTTTCTTCTTCAGCAAAATGAGGTCCTCATTTTTTTTCCGTTGTTTTCCTTTTTTACAAGATATTTTTACAGGAGTTTTGTCCTTCTGATATTTAGTGATTCCTAAAGGTGAAATTTCTGTGCTGCCTTATAGAAGTTTTGTTGGGGCCAGTCTGTGATACTCAGGACCATAACAAGTTTTATAGCAGGCTCATTTTCTACAATCAAAAAGAAATCAAGGCATTGAAAAAAGAAAAAAAAAAATCTTCCTTTGTTTGTCTGCTCCAGGATTATTTGAATGCAAACAGAATAGGATCTTCATGATATCAAATCTGACCAAATGAAAATCTGTCAGGTTATTCACTTCTGTGTCAGGAAAAAAAGGGGCATTATATATTTAAACATAATCAATGAACTTCCCTAAAACTGTGAGTGAAGACCAAAATCTCTCAAAAATACTGATACCGTTACTGTACATGTCTTACTGACTTTCTGGAAATTTTCCAGGGCTTGATAAGAATTAATCCCCAGAGTAAGCCAGTGGGATACAAAAGGGTTATCATTGTTTCCAATCTGCAGATGCTTGGAGGAAAAAAATCTGTTTCTTGGCACTTCAGAAATAAATTTCTCCTGCCCTTTTCCCTGCCATTTCCTCTGTCCCTTGTAAAGTAGCTCAGCAGAGGGCAAGATGCAGCCTATTATATTTTAACAATGCAGCTCATTATTATTTCTGTCTTTTCTTTTTATTACAACTCTCTGGCTGTTTGGGTGTCAATTCCCAGAAAACTGCCAGGCTTCAGAATATGTATTCATTAAGGGCACAAGCCAGATATGCTTTGAAGTTGATGGTACAATTCCCACCAAGTAAAAGGCCTATCCCACTAAGATAATAATTGTCCAGGTAAATTGTAGGTAGGTTAAAGCAAGGGAGCAGGGCACTGAATGGCATCTCAGCAGCTCGTAACAATAACTCTCTGTGGAACTGACATTTGAGAAACAAATAGTACCTTCAAAACAGTTTGCAATTAATCTGTGTGGTAGTTGCAAAACTGCCCACTTCCAATTGGCGGTAAGTACCAGATGGACTCCCAAGAGACACAAAATGACCATTTAGTCTTCTATATGCAGCCTTGGCTCTTGTGAGAAATCCAAAAAGAGGCAAAATAAATAAATAAATAAATAAATAAATAAATAAATAAAGGTTTGTTTTCTTTTTCATGGAGTTTCTTTGAGCTGAGAACAGTATTTTAGACTGGCACACTGAGAGACAGAGTAAGCATTATGGAGGAAGTGAACATCCCAAAAGGCAAGGTAAAAAGACATTCCCAATGAAGAAAGTGCAGAACAAACTTCAGCTCTAAAATGCAGTTGTTTCCCCACATCAATAAGATGTTCCCAAGGTGCTCAGGTTCCAGATAAAAATGACCATATATGTATCTCACAAACCAACACAAGTTTAAAAGACTACATGATAGAACAAATACTTATGGCTGATCAGTAGTCATTTCTCTGAACTGGTCTAACTTGTTTGTGGTACAGAGTCAAAACTTACACTCTTTTTCTCAGTTAGCTGTCTCTAGTCATCCTTTGTGCAAGTCTGTGTGCATTTTTACAGCTAGAAGCCTTACTTCTATCTTCTGCCTTCATTTCTCTGCTACCTTTTCTTTCTTTCTTTCTCTCTTTCTTTCTCTCTCTCTTTCTTTCTCTCTCTCTCTTTCTTTCTTTCTTTCTTTCTCTCTTCATTCTTTTATTCTTTAGTTTCTTCCTTCATTCCCTTCTTTCTTCATTCCTTTCTTTTTTCATTCCTTTCTTTCTTCATTCCTTTTTTTTTTTTTTTTTTTCATATAGCCAGAAATAGCATCTGTGCAGGAAAATCCATCTTCCTTGCATCTTTCATTATGAGCAGCAAGGATGAGCAGGGTCTGCAGGTGAGAGCATCCCCAACACCTGGCAGCCCATCTGTTACCTCCAGGATAGGCTTGCTGTGTACATAATTACACATTAGGCTCATTTTGATCTATTGCTTATATGGTTCAATCTAGTGAAGACAAGATTTGCAACCATGTGTGCCTTAAGAGAGGCTTTTACATTTAGAGTGAGACTTTGGCTTCCTTGGTATGGATGCAGGCAACTGATTTTGCACACAGAAGTGTGGAAATTCTTTAAATAGCATTTTAGGCTGTGTCATGTGTGTGATTCAGATCAATTTTGGATCTTAAAATGGAGTCTACAGAAAACTCATTGGATGTGGTTGGTAATCTGGAAGGTATTTCCTACAATACATCTCGTTTTCATGTGGGTAAGTGAAAACACCCACATTTCAGGTGCCAAAATGCAAACGCTACCAGGCAATTACCCAGGTTCTTACATTTTCAACAAAAAATTTTGGATTTGTGCTGCGTTTCCACAAATGTGTTTTACTGGTTGCAGCACAAAACAGTAAGAATGAGGATGTAGGTTGATGCTCATTTCCTTATTAGTTGTTGATGCTCATTTCTTTATTAGTTTTAATTAAAAGATTATGTCTTTCTGTGGATAAAGCTCAGGGACCAGCCTACATTCAGATGTGCTGTGCTAAGATCCAGATCCTCAGGTTTCAATCAGTGTTATCTTACTATTTTAATTGTATTCTAATATTACCTGCTAATAAGGTTTGTTGTTGTTTCTTTTTTCTTTTTTTTTTCCCTCCTTTAAATCTACATGAGCACATGACAATTAGTCCTAATTGTGCAGAGTTTAAATACTGTGAACACAGGCTGTGAAGGTGTAGTTGAAAGCAAACAGAAAATCATCACAGTTTCTTGAGGACTTCAGAATTTTTCCTATTACAGTTAAATAAACAGACTGCTACTTTTGGCATCTCTTTTAGACATGGGCAATTATCCAGGGTAGTTTCCAATTAGTGTGTTTTTAGTTCATCCAATTTGTAGACCACAAGAGAAGATATTATGGCATCAAATGAAATAATTGCAAACATTCGGACCACGTCTAGAATACCACATCCTTTTTTGGCTTCCTAATTCAAGAACAACCGTAAATTGAAGCAATTTCAGCAGAAGCTCATCAAGATGGTCAGAAGCTGGAGCACCTGCTCTGTGAGAAGCTAGGGGAGCTGGGCTTGTTCAGCCTGGAGCAGAGACCACTTTGTGGAGGATCTGATGGCAGCCTCCAGCGCCTCTGGGGAGGTCACTGAGCAGATGGATCTGGGCTCTTTGTGGTAGTGTAGGTCAGGAAGATAAAAGACATTGGACATAAACTGAAACAGAAGAGGATCAGAAGGAGAAACTTTTTTACCCATGAGGACAGTCAGGCAGTGACACTGCTTACCCAGAGAGGATTTGCACGGTTCCATCCTCAGAGGTTTTCAGGCCACAGCTGGACGAAGCAATGGGCAGCCTCGTCTGACCTTAGGAAGATATCTCCTGAGCTCTCTTCCAACCTGTGCTATCTTGTGATCCTTCTGTGACAATTACAGGTTGGACACCTCCAGTATCACATTTAATCTCCTGGAACTCCAGGATTATTCAGAAAGTGGCAGGAGCTTATAGAGGGGGTTGTGTAAATTTCCTTCTTAGTAAAAGTCCCCAGCTTGTACAAAAGTTGCTCCTAACCACCAGCCTTCAGTTATGATTTATGTGAATTGAAAGTCAGGTAGATCTCATTTATATCCCAGACTCATGCTGGAAATGCAAAATAGAGTAAGGGTATGTGAACTCAATGAAGTAAGTGGCAGTGCTGAGTATCTCTTCTTTCCCAAGGCACAGGGAGCCCTTAAGTTTCTAAGTGACCCTATAGAACTGCTGAGTGGTTGGCAGCAAGCACATTTGTGGAAATCCTAACAGCAGGGCCAAAAAGTGGAAGAGCTTTTTACTTGGGGAGTTAGAGAACACGGGATGGCTGTCTCTGACTTTTGGCAGGGTAAGCAGAAAAATCAGGAATACCTCATGGGCAAAGACTGAATTGAGAGCATGTGCACAGTCTGTCTAGTCTATCTGTAGTAAGAAAGTGACTTTCACCGGGAGGCCAGAAGGCGAAATTTTTTTGGGGGTCTGAGAAGACCCAAAGATTTCTGGGAGGCAGTGAAGTGTGGTTGACTGAGCGAGAGGCTGGAAGTCATGCCATACTGATGAGCATAATTATGATCCTGCCCCCATTTCCTGGGAGTCTTGGCAGAGGTCAGTTCACCTTCTGGCTTCAATTTTACCTCTGTAAATTGAGGGTAATGACAATTGCCCATCAGTCTTTCTTAGAAGAATAGTGAAGATTAATAGCATAGTGTTTACTGTGCTGTGAATATATAAAGTCCATTCCTACATGAGATGTTTGTATTCTTATCTGAAGTCCATGGAGGTGTGTGCTTCAGAATGAACCCCTCAGTAGGTTTATCAGTGTCTTTGATTAAAAAGACTGTTTTAGAGGCAAAACAACAGGCAAAAAGTAGTTTTAGCTAATGGTTTATAAACAGTGCTCTATGAACATGTTCTGTCTTCACTTTAGAAAGCAATGGCAGAAATCTCCATCACCAGTGTACCCTCTTTCCTCCTTCTTTTTTATTAAAAATACAGTGCAAGTGGGCAAGTATTCAGGGTGACAATTGCAATAGCTGGATCTCCCTGTCCACTGTAAAGATCAATCAGTAATTTGGGTGCTTTGTAATCTCTATAGCCTGGCTGCTTCTGTTTGAAATGTCACAAGTTTATTACAGTATTACCTGTGAGTATGTTTAGTCTACCTGGTTATGAGTGCTGGTGCATTTGCATTTCCTGCTGTGTACATGTCTGTACCAGTGGTGGCAACATCATGCAGCTGGTTGCCAAAGGGACTGGATTGCCCTTGTGTAATAATTTCACCTGATCTTCAACTGATGTTCAGCTGGCTTCAGGGCATTTTAATTATCAGCAGACTGGCTATTGGGCCAACCATCTTCTCCGGTTGCTGGCACTGTCTGTTTGTCTCAGCCTATCAGATCTTCCTCATTAACTTCTGAGACAATATTCAGACAGAAAGTCCTAGGAACTCTTCCAACTAATCCCCATTTTGGCTGCTGACCAAACAAGGCTTTATATGACACAACTGTAATTGCTTCATTTGTATGGTATTGATCTGCCATTAGGCAAAACACAATCCAGTACTTCACTAAGGCTCAAGTTATGCAGTATTATTTATTGCTTGCATTTCAGTTGCAGCTAGTGTTCCCACATGTCCCACATGGGGAATGGACCCCCTATGTTTCTCTCAGTCCCCACTTCTAATTAAAATAATGAACTTCAAAGTGCATTATAATTAGACTGAAGCTTAAGAAACCATCTCTTAGCAGGGATCTTTCCATGTATTTCCTTCCTTCTAATCCTTCTTTCTGAAGAACATCAGAAGGAAGTCACAAAGAAGCATGTAATGATACAGAAATCTCTCATGCCTCTTCTCAGTCTAATTTTAGATCTCATCACAGTGCCCCAGCCATGCAGATTTACAAGTTAGTGATCTGCTTCTGGCAATAGAAACAGCCGATTCCTCAGTGTTACCAATGGCTTCTGACATAGTGGCCATGTCAGGTTAATACTTTGTGGACACTGATGTCAGTGAATGAATTCCCTCAGAAGCAAACTGCAATTTGCCTTATAGCTTTCCCACATCAGGTTACTGTCCTCACAAGGAAAAAAATAGTAAACAAGCAGACTGCTTGTATTACAGCATTTTCAGTACAGTACAGTATGCCAATGGTTTTTGGCTTTGCTGTCACTTCATACTTCTTTCTTATTGAGGTGAGACTAGGATGGCTGAAAGTCCAACTAGATGGGCAAAAGATTGGTCTTCACTGGAAATGGAAACCTAAAATAGTTTGGTTTCTAAAATAAAAATATAGAAATTCAGCTGAATCCGGCTACTCTTCAAAATCCTGAGAATAGTAATAGTAATAAGCTGTTTTGTGGTTTTTTTTTTTTTTGTTTGTTTGTTTGTTTGTTTTTCTCAGTTGCAGCTTCTGAGAGGATTCCAAGAGGCTTTTTCTCTCACCATGGCTCTTGCCACAGATACTTACATTTCTGTCACCCTAAGCATGGTTAAATGCAAGTCATCTTGCAGGAATCCTCTTCTGAGGACATCTCAGAAATGTTAGCTAGGACAGAGGACTTCTGTCACTGTTTATGGAGCATCTTAAGCTGACAGTGAGGTAGCTTGTGAAAAGGTGTGCACAGATTCTGTCAAGCATCTTTATTTGTAGAAGTCACTCTATTCCTGTTGTGAAGAAAGCAAAGTATGCCACATGCAGGTGCAATTCTCTATTTTTTGTTAATAGCAGCTCTATTTAAAAGAAAACCTACATTAAGCAAGTAGTAAATAATTCTAAAACCTAATAATTTAATGTGACTTAGATAATGCCAGTCAATACTAGTGACACACCAGTCACTAGTGTAAAGGATTTAAAGTGCCTTCATTTCAGTATAGAGAAAACAATGATAAATAATTTGGCAGTAGGAGTAGTAATTATTGCCTATCTAAACCAAGTTACTAAAGACAACCAAATTTTATTGGCCTAAGCATTCATAAAAATTAAATATTAACATTGTAAAGCCAGCTGCCCTGGCTGTGTCCCCTCCCAGCTCCCTGAGCACCCCCAGGTACCTTGCTGGCAGGGCAGCACCAGGAGCTGAACAGCCTGTGGCTCTGTGTGAGTGTTGCTCTGCAGTAACTAAACCATCCCTGTGTTATCAGCATTATTTTCACCCTAAATTCAACACAAGGCACCATGTGACTCTCTACAAAGAAAATTAATTCTATCCCAGACAAACTCATGACACTTACATATAATTTATTTTATTAGTATAGTTGAAATTCTAAATGCTGTTTATATGATACAGACATGGAAATGGAGACAGCATTCCACAAGTGAAAAAGGGCTCATTTAATCATCTTTTGCTTTTCCTAGATATTGTCCTACTGAAATAAACAATATTATCTTAATTTGTTAGTTCTCCGCAGTCTACTTGTTTCCTTTGTGGTTTGTTATTGAAAAGTCCTTGGTATTTGCTTGACAATGGTTAATTTGCACATTATTTAATTGTAAAAACTCTGCTACATATCAAGGTAGACAGCAGATTACCACTTCTTAATCTTAAACATCTCTAACATCTTAAAATAATCAGTTGCTGTTGTGAAGTCTTGCTGCTTACAATGAAGGAAATTCAACTACATATCATAGGGACTAGAATAATAGGATAAGGTCATGTAAAACTAGGAGCAGTTCCTCTTATCCATCCTGCTATTCTGTGTTCATAAGTGGTAAGATGCAGCCTAGCATGAGTGAAAAGTCGCTGCAGCCTGATAGTAAAATCCTTGCAGACATTTCCAAATTTGATCCAGTATCCAAAAATGCCAGAGAAACTCAAAACAGTGTTTAGAAAGATCTTAGGTTTATTATATTACCTACACTGCTATCCAGAGAACTTAAAATTATAAAGCATGTTGAGAAATGGGGCTAGTTAGGAATCAGAAAAACTAATTTTTGCAGTGAGTCCAACAGTTTATTTTACTCTTCATGATTTGTAAGCGCAAGTCCACTTTTCTGAAGGTCACAGTACCATTTCTTCTGAGGACAGGTGATTGCTGTCCTTGGTCTTCCCACAGATGAAAGCTGTGCAATGCTCAGTCCAAGGCACAGTGTTTCTGCTGCTGCTGGGACACGTGGAATGGAGTGAAAAATTAGAAGCTGCTGAAACAGCTGCCACCCACTTTGTGCTGGATGGTTTTGATGTACCCAAACATTCTTTTTGTCAGGTGGCCAAAGCATGCAATACTAATAGGCCGTAGAGCAGTGCACCAGTGGTATCTAGCTGATTGAGGTGGATATAAAGAAGGAACCACTTTCTAGGTTGTAAGAAACTACACCCCATTTCTATTCAATAAGTACCAAATTGCATCCAAAAAAGACACATTTTTCCTAGCCTCACCCTGGATGAAAACAGTTAGTCTGGTCATTCAGAAGGATAAACTTGTAACCTTTTACAAATACAGTTTATAGTTTATATGTGTAAAGCACATTTAAATATGCTGGCCAGCATCAGTAGTAATGAATAATGTTTTTGATCCTGCTGAAAACAAGCCATCCATTAAAAAAAAAGAAAAAAAAGAAAAAAAAGAAAAAAGATCATTTGTGCAGACAGTAAACTGAATCGTTTGGCTTTTTCTTTCAGATGGAGAAGCATAGTGTCTGGATGGCATATGGCTGGGTAATGTAACATAATTCACTTAGCCCTGCACTAATGCAGTCCAGGTAGGGCAGGAGATGTGGTAGAGCTCCGTTCCTGTGGCCCCCACCACAAACCAGTGCTTCCTGGCACTGTCCCACATCCTGTGCCCCGGGCACAAACCCCCTACCTGTTCTTGCCAAAGCTACCATTTTCTCTCAGCTGGGTGCCCCTAAATTTAGGAATTACTGGAGAGGCATGTGAAACAGCATCCAAACCCTACTGCAACAAGGTCATGAGTGGAGAACTGCTTCACATATGGCGTGAAAAGTCAAAAAGCTTTGTGCTGGCCATGCCAGAGGTGAGTGTTACCCTGTCTGAAGGAGTTAGGTATTTTTGGGGCATGTATTTAAAAATGTTTGCTTTAAACTTTTCCCATTTTAAAATATTTTAAATGTTTTCAGCACTAAAAAGTGCTTAAAGTAAAGGACTCAAACAAAGTAAAGGACTCAGGATTCCCAAAATTTCAAAGGTGAGAGAGAGTTTCAATCTGTCAGCAGTGGGCTAAACCCATCCTCAAAGCAATTCCTACTGTGTGGAAACAGAGTTACACCAGTGCTAAACCACTCTTGAAAAATCCCACTCGAGCCTTTAAAACATATTTTCAGTTGCAGGTGTTGGGCTGCAGCAGCCTATTTGCATAATCCTGTTTATGCTGAATCCAGCAAGAAAAAATGCACTTTGAAAAGTGGCATTGCTCCACGAGAACAGGATTAGGTAGTTGTTAGCCAAAATTAAAATAGCTCAGAGTTGAGAGAAGCTAGTGTTTCTGCTTCTGCTAAAGACTGTCTGCTGAACCAATATGAAGAATTACCCCAGGGACAATTTTATGTGTTTTTTATTTACAGAAAAGCTTTGTATAAAACTGAGAAGCAAGCTGAGTTGCCTTCCCAGGTCAACTGCTGTTGTTTTTACCCAAGTAAAATACATATTTAATTGTTTGTGCCAAGAAGCGTTTGCATATTGTAATTGGAGTATCTTGCTGCAAAACAGCTTTCAATTTATATAAATATTTTAAACTACAGTAATCAGACTTCTAGCTCGTGTAAATTGTCAGAACTTCTTTGAATTCAAAGTAGCTATAGCAATTTTTAGCAGCAGTTGGTCTCCCATTAATTGGAACTCCTGCTGATCCTCAAGGTGTCAGAGTTTGGCTCATATTTGTTTACAAAGCTCAGTTCAAGTAACTGAGCTGCATACTTAGGATATACATAGAAACTGTAAATACTCAGTGCCCCTGGAAATTAACCATCTTATTTGGATGGCTAAATGAGGAGGGAAGTGATTATTTTAATTAGCCACAGTCAGAAAGTATTTGAACTTTGCTTTAAATTTCTGATCTCTAAACAAAGAATAACAAAAGAATAACTCTTATTTATTCTTAGTGTTTGTAGAATATTTGTAGATATTCTGGAAGAGGTGATCTCAATGCAATTTAACAGGGGATTTTTAAATAACACATATAAGTGATAGCTTCTTATTAAAAAAAAAAAAAAAAAAAAAAAAAAAAAAAACATGCAAGGGACACAGCCTACCCATGGGTTTTCTGCAAGAGCTAGCTTCCTACAGGTCAATTAGTTTTGAGAGAAGGAATTGAAAAGACACCCTCTGTCCTGGTGGGTCCTCTGCTGGGCCTGGACGCTCACCTGAAGTGGTGGGTCGTGTCCTTTCTCTGAAAAGCAAGTACATAGCAGTGGAAGATTTTAGCAGAAAAGCCTGAGAGATCTACTGCAGTAGAGCTAATATCATCGTGAAAGCTTACAACTTGAATACTAGTAGTTCTTTATTGAATATAAATGATGGGTGAGCTATCTGAGAAGGTTCCAAGGACTCTATGTTGTTTGCACTACTAGATACACATGAAAATATTTTGATATGTGCAGTGCTCTGTTTTTTTCAATTAAATAGCATTAGAGCACACAAGCTTTCATAAATCCAGTACAGAAATTATTCCCATAGATTTTTGAATGTGTTTAAAAAAACATGATTTCAAAGTTGGCCCTTTGTATTTTAAATATGGGTTGTTTTTCTTGTAAAAATGTTCTTGCAGTTAGCTCCCTTTTTTTAATATTTGCATTACTGATCGATCCTTCAAGCCTTCTGAGTGTGGAATGATGTAAGCTTTGGCTACGTCTTGCTCATTAACAGAGTGCTTGTTTCATTCCTAATTTATTAAATACATTCAGCCAGTGCCATGAAGCTTTACACTTAATTTCTCTTGATGAATCGTCAAACACCCTTAAACTGTGCTGCATTTGTGTAGTGTTACAATCTGCCATCAGCATTTTTTCAAAACACAGTTAAAATAAATAGCTCAGATGACAGGCAGGTTTTCTTTTTTTTTTTTTTTTTTTTTTTTTTTTTTGCTTCATAAGGTTGCATTTTAATTTCTTCCCATTTAAAATGGTTTGAACAGATGATACAAACAAACCATACAAATGCATCTGCTTGTGTTTCACTAAATAGGTCTAAGCCAGATCCTCAGCTGCATCCAGGAAGCGCCCAATTGCGCGGTGAGGAGAGGCAGCTGTGGCCTCCACTTCCTGAGCCACCTGGGCTGGATGCAGATCAGATCATAAGGGAATAACTGCAGCTCACATCACTTGGCTTCACCAGCTGCCCTTTGCCATGTCCTAGGGGACCCTCCAGCCTGAGCCAGGAGTACTGAATGGCTTGGCTGTGTCGGCAGGTAGCTGCAGGGAGAGCTGCCCAAAGTGTAAGGGAGAGGATGATTTTTGTATTGCTTGAGAGGCATCATCAACTGCCAATGTGCCTCTGGTTTTGATATGGTAGACTTGGGGAAGACTTGTTCTTAGAGTGAATTTCTCCTCCAGATGCACGGCTGAACCCGTGGCTTCACTTCCCATTATATGGTACTTTATTGGTGCCTCTTTTGAGCTGGTCACTATATATAGAAGATATATATATATATATATACACACACACACACATTAGGCTATATATCTATACACGTGTACATATATATATATATATATATATATAACAAATGTATATGACAAACCAGTTGGGGATTTTACTTGGATTTAAAAAAAATAAAAATAAAAATGTACTTTTCCAGTTGGTCCATACCTCGCATCTGGTACCTCTATAGTGCTATCCTTATTTAAATTTCTGCTGTTGTTTCAATTTTTCTGTACGTTTGAAGAACCTAAGGTTAAAGAGAGGTAGCATCCCTCTGCACAGTCACTTCTTAGCAGCTAAGCGATTTCTGAGGCTTTCCAATCCCTGTAGGAAGGATTTGAGAAAAGCCTTTTAGAGGGTCGGTGTCTGTGCTTCCGACTCAGTGAGCTGCAGCAGTGGCACCAGCAGTGTTGGGATGATATGACATGCAGTACAGCTGCAGTTTAAACAGAGTTGTCTGTGTGTGTGTAGAGTCTCCTTAGTGAGTCATGGCATTTTTACACTTCCTGCTTGTTAATTATTATGAACAACATCCCCAAAAGAATTCAGTGACAGAGCAGTGCCACTGTCAGTGAAGGCAAAGGCAGAATTTCTCCAGGAGTCGTCCCACTGTTCAGTGAAGTATTTTGGCATCTAAAGTGCCTGTTACATGGGATTTATGAGTCTAAGTTCAGGAAAGAGATTCAGGAAAATGTCAAACTGGTTTAAATAGCTAAGACATTTAAGTTTGCCCAGAAAAACTCTACTGGTTGCTTAAAAAATGGCTATTAAATGCTCCCAGCAGAGATCCTGCCTTTGCTGTAATGAGTACCTGGGGACCTGTCTGTGACTTTTAGCCATTTAGTATTCAAAAGTGAGTATTCTGTGACCTGGCTTCCTGGAGGAGGTTTCCTTTGCTAAATGTGCTCAGGCCAAGGCCAGCTCCTCCAAATGCCCTTCACAGTGGTGCTGACTGTGGTGTTTCCCAGCCATCCTAGAACCATTGTGCATCCAGAAATTTGGGGAGCACCTGTGTTTGAAGCTGTAGATATGTGTTCATGTCTAATCAGACTGGGGAGAGCCTTTGCTATCTATTGCACATGTTGGTGCTCTGAGTGTCAGACTGTTGAAAACAGGCCTGACCTTACCATGAAGGATGCTTTTCTCGTGTATGTTTCTGGTTGCTTTAGATGCTCAGTTGTGACACTGAAAGATACACTTAAAGCAGTGCATTGGGCACCTTTTGGTACTCTCTCCCATGCTGTTCCCCTGTGGCTGTCTCAGATTTTCAGCAGCACTCCTGGTTCAGGGAGTGTAGTGATAGGACAAGGGGTAGTGGGTTTAAGCCATAGATTTAGATTAGATACAAGGAAAAATTTCCTGACTATGAGGTTGGTGTGGCACTGGCACAGGTTGCCCAAAGAAGTTGTGGATGCCCCATCCGTGGCGGTGTTCAAGGCCAGGCTGGATGGGGCTTTGAGCAACCCGGTCTGGTGGGAGGTGTCCCTGCACATGACAGGGGGGTTGGAACCAGATGGTTCCTTCCTTTAAGGTCCCTTCCAACCCATGCCATTCTGTGATATTTTTATGATTCTGTGCTGCCTGTTGTGGTCCCCAGCCTGGGCATCTGTCTCATTCCCTTGTGGTTTAGGGGACTTTGTGTGTCTGTATCAGCCCCTCTTGCATTTCAGCGTGTAATTGCTGGGTGCCATGGTGTTGTGTGTCATGGCATTTGGTCATTTGTTGAATGCCTGCCTTGCTGCTTTGTACCAACCAAAGTCCAATAGATGGGTTGTCTGTCAAATGTTATTGTGACCCAAACTCATTGAAAGGCAAAGCAAAGCTCTCTGCCTTCTTTCCTGGGCTTTGGGCAAGCATGCTTCTGCCATTCTTTTGGGTGGCAGACCAGTTATCCCTATTTGGTGTCGCAGATGTTGTTTCAGAAAGGGCATGTAGGTGCAGTCATCTGTCTGTGCAGTTTTATCTTCTGCTGACTATGAAAGGCTTATCTGCAGGTGGCACAAATATGATCTTGGAGAAAAAAAAAAAAAAGAAAGAAAGAAAAAAAAGTGACACTAGCATTTTGAACAGATTTAACTATTTATTTATTGGGAGATAGAAAGTGATTTTAATTGAGTGAGAATGATTTAATTCTCATCAAGTTTTCATCCTGCAAAACTGGAGGCAACTTACAAAGAACTGTGATCCATGCATTGGAATCACTGTCCATGCAGTCACATAATAGCGAAGTGAGGAATCATTGTAACACAGAGGGCTGCAGTTTTGGCTGAATTGGTGTGACGACTGCATACAAGGACTCCCTTTTCTTTTGGGTGATAGAAAATGCAGGATTATGCAATGACAGCAAGGATTAAGAGTCAAATATTAAAGCACTTGCCTACTTGCTACTGTTAAACCCTTACTCTTGCAAAGCTTGCAATTTCTTTATTGAGGAACAAATTGTTCTTAAATTGGAAGAACAATGCAGTTGGGCAAAAATGGGAGTTTTGCCCAAATGTGAAATCAAGGATTCAGTCCTATTCTTTAGTGATGAAAGATCATCATTTAAAGAACAACATATCTGCCACAGATTGCCAAGTTTCAAAATGTCTTCCTCTGTGACAGAATGAAGAACTGTCTAGGATGAGTATGAATGATCTAGCCTGGCTCTAGGTTCATACTGAGGTCTCAGGTACATAATTTTCAATGCAGTCACCGTTGCACCTATCAGGATCTCAATTATGACATTTCTGTGTGAGATACAGCAGTGTTCTCTCTGTTTTGCTGACCAGAATGAAATTGTTCCCATGTGTTGAGGTGGACTTGGATAACAAAGCAACAGAGAAGGCAGTGTGAAACTAACCTGTTTTTACATGGCCTACTAGACATGATGAGGACAATAATGTGTTACATTTATAAACAATACAGTTTAATTTCAGAGCAATGATTGCAGCTTAAATCCACATTTACTTCGTCATCCTTTTTATTTCCATTTCTCTATTGTGCCGTGAAACTGTCTAATAACCCAGCTAAATAACCCTCTCATGAATGGGTTTCATTTTTTTATTTATTATTCTAGGATTACTATCAACCAGCTGTAGCTTCTCTAAATGACTGTGGAAAAAAAATATTTAATAATCTTTAATGTTTTGAAAGATAAATTCAAACATCTGAAAGTAGGAAAGCTCTCCCCCTTCAAAATTGACATTAAACATGAGAATTTATATTAATTGTCAAATAAATTTTCCTAGTAGTTTTTTTATTCATCTTTGAATAGCCATATAAAAGGCCAAAGTAGACATTAATTTGAAAAGCTTGAAAAACTCTGAAGCCTAAAGGGATTTACAGTGCTGAGGGCAAAAAGTTGTAAGCTATCAGGCAACCCAAGGTATTATAATGATTGAATAAAAACTTTCAGAAGTTTTATGAAAGCAGAAGGACATTGCCTAATTCAATGAGCTTTAGTGTTCATACTTGAAAAACTACAGCTTAGAGGAAATAATATGAAGATGCTTTTACAGATAAATTGATTGATAGGGCTTCCAATCTGCTTTAAAACAGTACTGTGCTTAAGTGGCTCACTGAATGGAGCATTACTGATATTCCTTGAGATATATTTCATCCTTCACGGGAATGAACACTTCTGCCTGCATCTGTAGCACTGTCAAGGCAGTTGTTTATGTTATTGCTACCCAGCATGACAATTAGACGCAGCAGCATTAAATTAGACCTTGGTTTGGTTCCTCTTGAAAGGAACAGGAGTTTTGACTTTGACTCTGCAGACAGCAGGCTCAAACTATGCATTGAAGCCATTTTCTGAATAAATAGTGTTGATCAGCATCAAAGAAACAGTGTTTCTAGGATAATTTTCATTTATGTCTCAGTCCCAAAGTCCTTACAAAGGTAAAATTTACATTTAGTATACTAGAAATGTGTCTGCTAAGTGGCAGGGCTGGCCACACCATTACCTTTCTGAGTGGGGCAAAGAGGCAAAAAGCAATGTTTGAAACTAAAAGCTGAGTAGGAAAGATCTGTAGTAAATACAACTGGTTCAAAAGCAATTGCTTCCAAGAACAAAAGGGACAAATGAACAATTTCATTCCTATTTTGCAATTTCTCCTCTCCCTCTGGAGTGTGAACCATAATTAGAGCACTTATACAAAATCACATTTGTCAGACTGGCTGCTAAATTCCCCTTAAAGCTTTATCCACAAAGAGCAGTCTGTTATCACTCCCACTACAGCCTACAGTTCTCATTTGCACTTTCAGGGACAGACAAGCAATTTTTCTATCCATATTGAAAATCTCATGTAAATGTAACAACAGTGAATCTAGGTGAGGCCAGTTCTACACAAAAGCTGTTTACAGATTTCCTGAGCAAAGACCTGTCTTGGTTCCAGCAGGAGCTATATGAAAAGCTGTAACCAGATCATGGAGGTATGTCCTAAAGCCAACACTAGTCCCACAAACAGGATGAGTGTTGCAACGAAGGCTCCATGAGCTATGAAATACTGTTGTCTGTACTTGTCTGCCAAGAATATCTCACTCTTAATGAGTGAGAAAAAAACATCCATTCTAACACAAGAAGAGACCGTCATGGATGAAAGACCAGACTTCTCTAGAGAGGGTGAATCACACCCTGGTGGTTTCTGGTGCCATAAGATCAGCTGGAGCCCAGTCACCAGAGGATCTCTCTTCCCCAACCCTTCTGCAAGAGCTCTTAAGGTGCTGTATCCTCTCGTAATTGATGAGAGGAAGATGCCATTAACAGATACAGCTCTTGCCTGATTGACAGATCTTAACAGTATTAAACAGATTCAAAAAGAAGAACTCAATTTTTCTCAACTTCATGTTGTCCCTGAAGAGTAGTAGTTAAGCTACTGTTACAGATACTTCTCTCCCAGCAGAGGCATAGGGTGCCTCAAGGATTTGACTCCATTGCACCACATATCTCTGCACTTCCACGAGCAAGCCTGGGCAGACACCCACCAGAAGCAATGTATGTGTCTGGCAGGTATGGGTACACTAGGGACCTTTGGACATGACAAAAATGAGTTGAATTCAATGAATTTTAAAAAAATATTTTTTAACTATATATTACTTATATATTACTTATATAATTATATATTACTTATATAATATTACAATATTTATTTAAAAATATTGATGTAGTTGTTTGCCATTAAGATATATGACTGTTGAGGCTGTTAGTAATAACAATAGGAAGTCATACACTTAAACAAGTGCAAACCTTCCTCAGCAAGTGATGAAGGCTGCATAAGTGCCTTGACAAATTAGTTGTCAACTGCTTTTAAAATGTCATATAGGGATATTAGCTCCTATCATAAATTCGGGTTCCTTCCTGGGTTTGTATGGTGATCTCTAGTGTCTGCCCTCTGCTGTCCAATCTCAGAGCTCTGTGGATGTCTAAAGGAAAACTTCAGAGCACGGGCTGAGGCAGCTCCATCCTGGGACCAGCTGTGTGTCCTTTTCTTGCCTAAATTTCAGTGTGGTCCCAATAGCCTGGACTTCATATCATACAGAAATGGTGATTAGCCTTCATGGTGTTAAGGGTTCATAACCTGGACAGACCCAAACGGTTGTTTCTCTCACCTGGAAGAAGAGCACTAAACCCGAGATAGAGGACGCTGTATGTCATGGAGCCCCTTTCAGCCTGTTTTGCCTATGCCGGTGTGCTGCTGGTAATGCAGAATTCATCTTTGACCCTGTGATTGTTCAACATGTTAACTCTGCAGGAAGCAGTCACCAGGATGGCCCAACCACCCGCTTGTATCTCAGCACCCTTTCAATGGGCACTTGAGTTTCTGCTTGGCTGCATCATCCCCAGGTTTCCCCAGGGACGATGTCCTCCATCTCCACCTTCTTCCCCACTGCAGGTGGTGAGGGACACCAGCTGCTCTCCCAGGACAGCAGGGGAGTTGCAGGACTAAGCTAGACCACAGCCCCTGCATTTCATCCAAGCTTCTTCTGTGGGACAGAAGGCAGTGGGACTTCCCTTGAGCCTGCATCCCAGATGCGTGGATGTAATTAAAGCAGGCGGTGAAGCTTCAGGCAGGCAGGATGCTAGGCACTTCTTCGTGCGTAGTTTCCTGTCAAGTCTGGAGGCTGCACCATGCTGTTAGCACTGCTCTTCAGCTGTGCCTCACTCCCCACTGCCTGCCACTGGAGCCCCAGCCCAGAGATCACCAAGGCTGTGCAGTATCATGCTGCTATGCCTCGGAGCTGTACCTGGCACAGAGTCGGGCAGGGCTGAGCCTAAGCTGGCTGCCTCTCTCCCCTGTAGGACATGGGAATGCATCTTCCCATCTAATTGAGAAATCAGCCTAGACCCACGCTAGGTAGATTTTCTAAATATAGATTCAAATAAATCTGTGGAAATCATTTGTAATTCAAGACAGAGTTTTATCATCGTTTTTGCAAAAATTGTTTTGGTTGGTTGATAGAATTTTCTTGTTAAAATCCAAGCTGGTCTGAAAATCATTTCTATACAGGAAACACATTTTTCACATTTGAAGGTAACTACAATTATGTGTGCTGCCAAGGGCTTTGAAATATGGAAATGAGAGGTTTATTTAGTGTGTGGATCAAGCTTATAAACAGCTTAAGTCCTCATTCCTTCTAACATCTTAACAGCTGTGCAGTTTCTTACAAAATATGTTTTATCGTTTCAAGAAATGCTGTTAACCTCGCAGTTTTAAAACTGAATGAACAAGGCCTCTTGGACAAATTGAAAAACAAATGGTGGTACGACAAAGGAGAATGTGGCAGCGGGGGAGGTGACTCCAAGGTTAGCCTCAATGTCACCAAAAGCGGGTAAACAGTATGTAAAGTAATTGGTGCATCTGCTGGGGTTTTACCTGCAACAAAACAGCTTCTTCAGGATCACGGCATTGCCAGTACCTGCAGCTGAAATCTAGGTGTATGCAATTACTGTCAAAGCAAAAATATTTGCATTTGCTTAAGCATCCCAAAGGGAACTCGTATACACTCCCTGCTATGAAATCTATCACCAGTTTTCAGAAACCTGCACCTTCCAAAATTGTGTTGAGCCTTTTCAGAGCTTGCTTTTGTGAACAAGCAGTTTGAAACCTTCATGAGAAAATATCAACTCAGATTTATTTTCTACAATATTGTATGACCCCAAATAATTTTTCAGTGACAGTGAAGAAAACCAGTGCAACTGCCTCCAAGCAGAAATCTAGTGCAGGTCCTGGCTCAGGGATCCAGTATTGACACAAAGAGTACTGGTACAAATTGTGATTTTCACATGGGTATCCAAAACAGGAGGGCAAATTTCAGCTGAAATACCTTTGCATGGACATTTTATAATATCTTACCCACAAACTGGAATCCATGGTTGTTTCCTAGGCAGAATGGCTGAGAATGTATCATGCAGAAAACTCCCAGAACTTACATCCTTCTTAGCTGTGGCATTTGCAGCCTTTCACCACCTCTGAATTTTAGGCTGAGGTGGTAACAGTTTCTTATTTTTCCTGCATTTCCAGATCCTCTACATGGCGAGTGCCACTGCTTCCTGGCCTCATCACATCTTCCTTTTGGGAAACTGCCTTGTGCTGAAAAGAGGCAAAGATGTCAAAGTGAAAGATGTGAAAGCGGGGAAGGATAAAGATATTAAAAATGCCCCTTCAGTGCTAGGCAGTGTGTATTAATATTTATTTATGTGCTTGTGTGTGAACAATATATAAGAGAACGCTGCACAGGTAACTGCGCAGGCACAGAGCTAGTCAGATACAGATGATTATATTTGATGGATTTGTCATACACAGTTTATGTAGCTTTCTTTACAATTGCCTACATATATTTTTCTTACTATTTTCTTTCCTCCTTTAGTCCTCCTACTCTTTCATTCTGTGTCCTGGCCTCAGGGACCATCCCTTGGGCTATTCTGCACTCACCCAGAACTGCTGTCCTAATCCTCTTCACTTTGCTTTCAATCCTGCTGCTCTACCTATTTTTCCCAACTCGCCAGCAGTCACAGTTTCAAAAAATGGTCTATATTTTCTGTTTCAAAGTGCATAGGCATATTAGACATGATAACACGTATGTGCAAGTGGAGCAGACACCAACTTCTCTTAAGAAAGTTGATGTGTGAACCATAAATATCCCATGTTGATACCACTGAAGTAGTACCCAAGTCTGAACTTTTCCATTACTGTGAATGGAGAAGGCATTTAAGTTTAAAAAAGTCACAGACAGGGAGTCACATAAGTAAAATGCCTCCATTTTCTTAAAATACATTCTTCACAAGCCTACTGTTGCTGAAATATGAGATAAAAGTTAGGTAGAAAACCAAGGGTCCTTTTAACTTACCATCCTCAATTACCAGGCACTGGTGGGCTGAATCACAAAGCAGAACAAGGGGAGCAGTTCATGGTACAGGGAAGAGCAGGGCTGCAACAGGAAATGTGTCTGGAAGGTGCTGAAGGAGCAAGTTTGGTGCGATGGCAAGTGACAGAAGAAAGGGCGGGGGGAAAGAAATAGAAGTTCAGCCCATGGACAAACTGGGAGGATCTGTGAATGCAGGAGGGAGGTAGGAACACACTGTCAATGAAGAACAGGTGGCAGGCAGAAGTTCATGGTGGAGTACGAATTACAGTGGGTAAGACATCGCTAGCAAAGGATGAGGAGCATGACGTAGCTCAACCTGTGATCCTAGGACTACATACAGACTGCCAGCAGCATTTACCTGACCTCAGGCCTGTTTCTTGCCACAGTTTTTCACAGGCATAGGCAAGTGAGTAGCCATACCTATGCATAAGTACTTCACAGAGAGAGGAGAGGGAGCCCAGTGCTCCTAGAAGGCCCCAGGTCCATCACGTGCCTGCAGTGACCATGCTGAGAAGGACCAGGCACATTATGGATATGAGTACACATTATGTACTGCTCAAATTCTGCACTGCAGCAGCATCTGGTCTTGTTTTTCAAACTGCAGATAATCTGACTCCTATAGGTGTTAGTTAACCTTTTATCATCTCCAAAATCTATTCCCTTGTTCACAAACAGACTAGTAGTATCTGATAAAGTCAGTAAGACTATTTCTACTGAATTAAGGGAGCTCTAAATATTTTAATTTTATATGCTATCATTTGATCATCAGTGGAATAAACAGGACACCGTGCACTGTTTTTGAAAACCTGACAACAACCAATCTGTCCTGAACTAAGGTCTTAAGCATGTCTAACCAATGCTCCTTCTCACTGTGTGAATTTAAAAGGAATAAAACCCGAGCTCTGTTAGCAGCTCTGGTCCCATTTACGGGGCTTCCTATTGTCATGAGCAAAAATAAGAACATCTCTCTTGTACTGAAAGCAATGTAGCACCTGAGCCTTAACTGGCCATCTGTGCTATTACTATTTGAAATTCACCCATCAGTGAATGAGAGTCTAGACCCAGAATAACCTTCTTTATGGCATTAAAAAGGACTGTAGAAATCGGGGAGTTTCACAAGAGCTCATCAGTTCTCCAAAGTTTGCGTTACTCTATAAACTAAGATTTCTCCTACCCCCACTCTGTGCTCTTAACAGCTCCTTTGTAGCTTCCCCAGTTATTGTTCCCTTTAAGGAATGAGCTTCCAAAATTTGGAAAGACAAGATCAGATCAGATTGTGATCCAGTTTCCTTCATAAGACTGTGTTGTCAGCCCTGGGTAGCTGATGCTGCCTTCCCCCGTGGCCTAGTGACCTTAGCAATTAAGTGATGTTTGAAGAGAAGTCTGAGGTCCCTCAGTCATTTGAGTACTTCTGAAAATAGTGCCTCAGATCTCAGCTGTATGCCACCGTACAGCTCATGAGATAATTCTTGTGATGCACAGAGAGGTATTTAAACCCAGTTTCTGCCATTATATTCCATTTTTGTGATAAACCTGTGGGCTGAAGGAAGCTGTGCTGGCAAAGCACTGCTCCCATCTCTGCCAGCAGCCCCCAGGAGAGCACAGCATCCCTTGTTTTTCATTCAGCGGGTGAGGCTGACCTTACACTTAATTAATGGCTCAGCCCTGAGTGGGTAATGAAAGTGCTCCTAGAGCGTACTTGTGATTGCTTTTTTTAAAATCCCTGTCTCTTAAAATTCCTCATTGGTTTCAGAATTGTTCAACATTGTAATTTAAATGCTGTAACTGCCCATTCATCGTCCTGTACACAAGGAGCTCAGAACTTCATTAATGCCGTTTTAAGGCACTGTTATTTTGCTGAAGTTGCTGGCACCAAATCCAGCCTTGGGCTCTTGAAAAACAGCCCTTCCTACAGCAAGTGATAGAGGATAGGATGGGAGGAAACAAGTATGGAGCCGAGGGACAGAGGGGCTGAGGGCATGGTGAGAAGGTGGAAAACCACTGTCCCTGCACCCACTCAGGCTGTGCCTCTGCTGATTTCAGCACATAAAAGAACAGGGTCTCCTCTGCTCTGTCACATGGAATTCTTGCAATGTGGCTACATGGGACAAATCCTTCTCCATTTATAAAGGGTAATTGTAGTTATCATTTTTCATACATCACCCTTACATGAGTTTGGATCCTGTATGTATATAATAAGTGTGATTCTCAGCAGTTCTGCCAACTTCCTCTCATTATTAGTAATTACTAATTCAAGAATCACCAAACAACTTAAAAAAAATCTATATTGTCATTTTCTATTGTAATATACAAGACTGCACTAGATGGGAAATTTAATTTTAAATGCTGGCTATATCCTCTGTATATGATTTACATACATTGTTCTTGCTCATGTACAGTAGACCATATTGATTCTTAGTTCTAGCCCCCTTTAATGTCACTGGGACTATTCAGCAACCAGTTGGGTAAGCACTGTAGTAACACATTGTACTCTCTGTGTGTGACTGGCATGGTCAAAAAAAAAGGACTGTGACTTGGCCCTGAAAGCCAAGGTGATGTGGGCATTCATTTCCCTTAAAAGCTGCTGATAATCTCCTACTAAAATATATAAACAAACAAAACAGCCTAAAATAAATTAAAAGTCACCATGCCTGCAGTCACTTCCTGTTACTGCAATCAGGCATATATGCCAGCATTCTTAAAAGTGTGAGCTAAAATGTTCCTTTTCAAATTTGCAGTCCTCCAGCAGGGCTTCTTTTACTTGTTTTGAGTGAGTACTTTTCCCATCACACCTGGCTGATTTAAACTGAGATTCAGGAAGATTTTCAGCAAAAATAATGGAGGGGAGGAAAAAGCAACTGGCCTCCGGTACATGACTGGCTATATTTCAGGGAAGAGTAGGTATTGAATTGCATCATCTGTGTTTGCCATTGCCATCGCTATTGCATTCAGTTATATATTAAAGATAGTATGGCAATTTTAAGTATGAAATTGATTGCTCCCCTCCAGAAAAAAAAAAAAAAAAAAAAAAAAAAAAAAAAAAAAAAGAGAGAGAGAGAGAGAGACAGTGCAGAAGGGATGGTATTAAAAGGATTACAGTTGCAAAGGAGAAAAAAAAAATACATGCCTGTATCAGGCTTTCTATAACTGAACTGTTTGTTCTGGGAAGAAAAAATAAAAAAGCACAAAAGACTGTGAGGCAGGCTTTCTGGCTTGTCCCAGCTTGCTGCTGGTCTTAATAGTTCATACAGAGACCTACTTATCACATAATTTTAATCAGCTTAATCTGCAACAGCTCCATAGGCCTCTGACAGTCTATGTGAGAACTGTACCTGGACATCCCCAGTCCTTGCCATAATCAGCCCCGTTACACTGTTGGGATATGGGAACAGTGAAATTTGGCTTAGTGCCAGTGCATAGCATGCTGCAGATGAGGACTACCCAAATAATATTAATTATTTCACATGTATACTAGAAGCAAGCAGAGGATCATATTGACAGGCAATGTGCCAGCATCCCAAACTGCTGCCCACTCCTTTCTCACCTGTGGGACTCTCACATTCCACTTTCAACCTGCACAACCTGCTGCCATAGAGCCTGAAGGCAAAATTTAAGTTTCAGTACTGAAAAAGATTGAGAAATTCATGCTAGCAGCAGCATATTCCATATGAATTAAGTGTGGGGGACTTGAAAAGTGGATGAAGCATTTCCTTTATTTAAAGAGATCACTTGGGAGTACCGGAGAATCCTCTCACTCAGCTGTAGCTGTCAAAAATTGTCTTTGCTGTGACACTGAGGCTTCCTCAATAGCAAATCTTGACAGTGTGCTTCATCCTTTCTTAAATATAAAATATACATATATACAAATCTATACACAAATATATCTATACATAAGCATCTGGGGATTTCCTGTTAAATCAGTTACAGAGTGTAATCACAGGCTCCTTTTCTCTTTCACAGTATCCATTTTGACCGTCTCAGTTGCCCTGTACTAATTGCCATTTGCACTACATTCTTTATTTTTATTTTAAGCCTTGAATTCATGATTAGACGTTTTAACATCTAATGGATTATGGTGCATTATGAGAGATTAATGGTACCACAGGAATTCAATGGTGCACAAGATCAGTCTCTATGTCATCCAGTGTCTCCAGCAGCCCATCTATTATGTGCTGTTTCTGTTTATCTGCCTCCTTCTCTGATATATATTGTATTTTCATGCTCACCTGCACATAAATAGATACATATATGCCTATCATGTTAAGAATTGGACAGTCAATGGTTCAAAGTGGAAAGTATAGAAAATAAGTCTTAAACATTTGATAGGCTTTTAGAAAACAAACTGCTGCAACTGCATGAGATGGGGCATTCTCATAACACTTTATATTATTCACTGAGTTTAAGTTACTTCAGTGTAAACTCATAGTGGTTCATGCTTTGAGGCATTAGAATACATTTCATCTCAATGTTTAACTCCATTGCATCACCCATTATAAACGCCCCAAGGAAGATACTCTGAGTAGTAATTAATCACCAGCCTGGGACCTGGGACCCTGAAAGGCTTAGTTGAGTAAGTGAGATGGAAAGAAAAGCCTTGAATTTGGAAATAATGTGGAAACGGGATATAGAAATGAAATACTGGCTGTGGTGTTCCCAGCTGAGGTGCAGGGCAGTGGCAATCGGCACCCAGGGTGAGAGCAGGACTGTTCAAAGGGCTGCGGTGACAGCCTGCAGAAGCAGCTCCTTTTCTTGCCAGCTTCATTTTGAGGGCAGTAAATGAAATAGCTATGGCCAAGTCATGTTTCTAGCTTGTATGCTTACAAACCAAAAATGGATGGAAAACAAGGAAAACTATGTTTCTTAAGTCATATATGCAGTTATAGTGTATATATCTCTGAAATCTATGTTGTTAATGTGTCTAAGCCAATAGTTTTGGGTTCACAGTAATTGCATACCATTTATTTAAAAATCTTCCCCAGCAGTATGTGCCTGTTACCTAAAGCGATGGAGCAGGTCCCGGTCGTATGTCTGTCTCTAAACCTGGGCCAACAGTACATGACATAGCACCCACTGTGGCCTCTGCTCTGTCACTTTGCAATGCGATTCTATGTAGTTTTACTTGAATAACATAAAATAACATATATAATGTTATTTATGTTATTTTCCACGTGAAGAACTCCTGTAAACCTTGCCGTTTTGAAACTCAGTGAGGCAGGCGTCTTAGACAAGCTGAAAAACAAATGGTGGTACGATAAAGGTGAATGTGGACCCAAGGACTCTGGAAGTAAGGTCAGTCGCTGCAGTTCGGGACCTACTATCGTGTTCACAAAGCAGTAAAGGGAGTAATGAACAAAATGCCTTAGAAGTAAAATAAGCAGCTGTAGACACTCACAGAGTAAATTGGCTTGTCCCCGTCTTGATGGGGGTCACACTTTAATTTAAAGGAGCACTATTGCTTTCTGAAGTCTTCAGTGGTATAAATCACCATAAATCACCCAACGTCCTCCTACCTATTGAAGGAAGCTGTCAAAGGGTTACAAGGCAGGGTTTTTGTCTGGGGTTGGGTTGGTTGTTTCCATCCTGCTTACAGGGGATGTACCTTTCCTGTCTGCTGCTTGGGCTTGGCTCTACTCATGTCTTCTCCTTTCAGTGCTGACTAACATTAGGGTGTCTTTGGACAGGGAGAAGTACTAAGGGGAAGGATTTCCACTTCTTGCTCCCATTAGGGAGGTCTCTTGCTCCTTGAGGAGCCAAGGAAGTCCTGACTTAAGCTTTGGAGTGAAAGGTTTCAATAATTCATAGCTTTCTACAGCTTTCCGTATTTACCCTAGTCCATTCCCAAATTAATCCTCGCAGCTTCAGGGAGCTCCTGAGGACAAGCCCAGAAGCAAATATTTTTCTGGTGCACCAGAGTTAGTGCCAGTCTTGTGTTCTAGGAGTCTGAAATGTCCCTGTGGTGCCTGTCTTGGTGCCAGCTTGTGGTGCCCAGATCTGAGTGGGATAACATGAGCACAGTGACTGCTAGCTGTCCCTGCCCTACATATTTTGCTTTTTCTTGCAAGTGGTTCAGAGAAAGGAGTGACAGAAGTCATCAAGAGGATGGCAAAACACTCCTAAAGCACAGCTGAGAAAGCCTCAACCCACTGTGTCCGTTAGATCAGGTCCTTCCCAGTCCTGACTGCTCCTTGTTCCCAAGCTCCATGCCACTAGAGGAACTGAGTCACCTTCAAGGTGACAGCCAAAGCAGAAGACTGTTTATAAGCCCCAGAAACCCCTGTATACCCATGGGAATTGCTACTGTGCTGATCTACTGATTGCACAATAAATAGTGCCTCTTTAAATTAAATCCTAATATTGATCATAAGTTAACATTTCATACAAATTACAATTGGAAGTTAAGTACTCTTCCTATTTTAGGTAAAGATTATATAGTCTGCATAAAAATAAAGCTTTATAAGTATCTTAAGGCACAATGGGAGTCAATCCTGAGAGAATTCCTTGAGAACTGTGCTAAAATTGCACATGGATTTAAAATCGTAGCATACGTGATTCATAGCTAAGCAGTGAAGTATAGAGAAATGTAGAACAGTCATTTGAAGTATAGAGAAATGTAGAATAATTATTTACAACAGTAAGTCCAAAAAGGTGATTGTTTATCAGATGTTGTATATTTAGTAATTTGCTAAAGAAAGTTATCATTGTTTTCTAAATTTTAAATATTGTATAAAATTTAATAAATTACTGTTTAAAATTGTACTACTGCAGAGCCTTAGTCCATGGGCGTGTTCTAGAACTGTATCTATAATAAAATAGAAAAAAAAAAAAAAAAAAACAGTAATCGGTAAGAGGCAAATATATGGTGATGTGTATGGTACAATGTGCACTTTCAAGGAAGTGTTTGTTCCAACAACTTGAGCCTCACGTTATTTTCACCTATCACTTAAGTAGCAGAAAGTCAGTCTGGATCTTTTGAATTAACAACAATGCCTACTACAAGTGAAATTTGTCTTTTAGTGAACATCAAGCAAAATGTTGTCTGATGTAAATGGATTTCTAGATTCCAAAGCTTTTAAAGAGCTTTGTGTGAATGCTGTTTCATGTCAGTGTTAAAATGTCCCTTAAAGAGGACTGGACGCGTCATTGTTCAATTCTCCAGCTAGTGGAAGTAATGCTTTGCAGTAAGTAAACAATGACATCTCAATATACTGGCAACATACTTATAATACTTCAATGTTGACCAGGAAAACTAGGTGCTTAAAATATATTTTATAGATCCAGATAGGTCAAATTTTGTGAGAGGCATGTAAATGACGGTACTTTAATTTCAGCTAAATGTTGTTATTTACATTTATTTCTGATGTTTTAATGTATAGCTTGTGCTGCAGGGTTCTGGATGTCAGGGTTAACTGTGTCACTTCTGTTTCCCCAGGACAAGACGAGTGCCTTGAGTCTCAGCAACGTTGCTGGAGTCTTCTACATTCTGGTTGGAGGCTTGGGCTTGGCAATGCTGGTGGCTTTGATAGAGTTCTGTTACAAGTCCAGGGCAGAGGCGAAGCGAATGAAGGTGGCAAAGAGTGCACAGACTTTTAACCCAACTTCCTCGCAGAATACCCAGAATTTAGCAACTTATAGAGAAGGTTACAACGTATATGGAACCGAAAGTATTAAAATTTAGGGGTAGGACTTAGGGCCTACTACAGTGAGTGGGTGATGCATCTTGTACCGCAGTGTTGTGACATGTCTGTCTAGTGGTGCTTGCTTCTAAACAGAGCTTTATATTTTGGAAAACTTCAGTGCAAAAGTGGTTCAGTTTTTTTGGCTGCAGATGTACAGCATACTATTCTATGTTGCTAATAGACATCTGCATTGCGAGAAAATTTTAACATAAAAAATATGTTTATAACAACTAAATGTTGTTCAATCAGTTGGGAAATAATAGTTATTTGAAATATCCAGAGGGCCAGTGTTTAATTACTTAATTGGCCAGTCTGTTCACTTAAACATTTGCACTATTCTGATGACAAATTGCTGTAAGCCTTTATTATTCTCTGTTGGCCCTAACTGGGACTTCCTTACATCGAGAATTTAGGATAGGCAATGTCACTGAACCATAGTTAACCTAATGGAAGACAAGGCACTGTTACAAGAAGTCTAAATGTTGTTTTACCTTCTCCTTCTCCTCCCCACCCTGCTCCTCACCCTCCCTTCGATACATGTTTTATGCTAATTGTGTGGCTTTTTTTTTTTTCTCCACACACAATATTCTGCTTCAGGTCAAGCTTTGCCCACCATAATAACAACCAAAAGTCACTAACCAGTGAACAGACTTCAATTATTGTCCTCAGCTTTCAGTAACATGTGCTTGCTTGGCTCAGGACTCATAGTTTTTAGACATTCATGCAGTAATTTCAGACCAGAACGCTGATATTGCTGAGCTACATACTGTGTAGTTCCCCTTAGTAGGTATGTAGGGATGGCTTATCAATGCATTTGGTCTCATCCATACAGTGAGTAGCTTACCAACTAATCATTAGTCAAATCAACTACTTGACCTTTGGAAATGGCATGTAGCAGCACACTGAGCTTCTACATGTAATTTTCCATAGCTTCTAAGCTAAACTGGCTGCTTTGTAACAGAGGTGCGCCAGTCCCCTACCCTCTCAGTACTACCTCAAGCTCCCTCCCCTTGCCAACAGCAAGCTGCACCTCTCCTCTTCTAACAGAAAACTACCTTCTCCTAAAATCACAGGGCCATCCCTGTAGTGGAAGTAAGAAATAAAAATTAAGTGAAAGGAGATGAATAGTAATGTTATGTTGCCAGCTAGAAAATTTTTCAGAGGAAAAAACTGGAGATGCAATTACTATTTTCTATTTATTATTTATATAGCGCTGGAGTACACGGCGCTGTACAATAGGTGAAGTGTGCCAAACACATAACAGGTCCCTGTCCCGAGGAGCTTACAGGCTAAAGGCACAGCCGGTACAATACCGAACCATACAGTACAGAGCAGACACAGAGTGAGCAGAGCATGGTGTTTGAGCATGGTAGCTGGAGCGCTGCAAGGAATAGGTGGGTCCTCGGGGGGCAAGGGAGGGGGCTTGGCGTGTGCTGGCTGGGGAGCTTCCCAGACATGCTGTCGCGGTGTGGTTTTCTTTGGTTCCCTGTTGTACAGGAAATCATGACCCTAGGTATAAGTCAACTGTAATAGAGCCTGATTTCCCCATATAAAAAATATCTTAGCTGTGCACTTGGTTCACTATTCAAAATGCAAGGCATGGAAATAAGCAAGAAAAAGGCCAAACTACCAGTGCATAGCTAAAGATCAATTTGCTGATGGACCACCCAGCTAAGTAGGTGTCAGGGTGGCTCCACGGGTACAGGCCAGTGTTTACTATTGTAACAACCTCCCAGTTTCACTGCCTCCTCTCAGACAAAGGTCTTAAAAAGAATCGATTCTGTGCAAGTAATTGTGTAAAATGGAAATGAAGAGCTCTTTTCCATGTAGTTCTTTAGTGAACACCACTGAGAGCATCCCCAGCCTAGTATAAAAAACAATGTGTGCATATCAAAACAAGGAGCTCCAGTGATGACACGTGACAGCAATCCATTTTTATAAGCAAACCTAAGGTATATTGACAATAGCAAAATATAATTTGTCACTGTTCTCTCTTATCATGAGCAATGCACTGTTCTGCAGCAGAAGTCCCTGAAAGCATATTTCGTGTCAAGTTTACAAGTTTACAAAGCAAATGCATCCTAAATATAGTCCTAAAAAAAAAAAAAAAAAAAAGCTTTCATTCAAATACTGACCTGGCCCAAACTGGCTTTCCAAACTAACCCTGGCATGACTTGAGTTCCCACTCAGTGCTATGATTACAGTACAACAAATGCTATTACATGTATTATACTTGCAGTATTTATTTTACCCTTACTGTCTTCTGCATATAAAAATTAGGGCTAATGCAGTTTTGTCTTCTAAGAAAAGAACTTAAGTACCTTTCTCTAAAGTTTGAGTTTTTGTGTGATTTTTTTAAAACTGAAAGTTGAATTCTTACAGGAGAAAATATATTTTAAAGGGCAACATTTTATTTTATTTAAAATTCATGTTTGGGCCAGTGGTAGTTTCCGATAAAATTTTAAAAACATTTCAGGGTGCAAGCATTTAAAAACTTAAAAAATATATATACTTAGGAATTTTAAGCAGATATTTATAGAATTTAGAAATTCTTAATTTTCCTTATCTTGTTTGCTGTAATAGGTACCTGAGAAATTTTTGAACCTCACATAGAAGAGCTAGCTTATGCTTGTAGGTGGCAGACTGCCAAGGTCACCTCACACTCTTGGGCAGAGCAAGGCCACCTGTGGGGCTCATACCCACATGGGTCATAAACCTCTGCCATCTGACAGCAGGACAGAGCTCACAGCACTCTTTACACATATTTCTGCAGAAATATGTCTGTATTTAGCACTTCAAAACCTCTGATATGTTTATTTATCCAAGGAGTAAAGGGATCATATTAGGACTAAAACTCGCTAATACAGAAAGATGCTTGGCAGTCCTAACCTGCACAAGTAACCAACATGCTGATTTTTAAGCTGACACCAAAAAGTGTTAACAGTTTATGTGTTAAACTGATACAAAAAAGCTTAAATAATACACTTGAAAATTAATATTCATTAACATGTTTTCTTCTTCTAATTTAATCCAGTAGAAAGTAAGTTGCCTCAGGGAAATTAACGCACTGTGAGGCAGCAGAAAATGAAAAGGTAGGACTAGTATGCATGCGTGTGATAAAGATGTTCAGAAGGGATAGAGGGCTACTGCATCTGCCCTTGGCCAGGAAGGAAAGGTGTTGTGAAGAGGGAGCAATCCCTTCCTCTTCTCTATTTTCATCTATCAGCACTAAGCCCTTAGCATGCCAGTCAGCCTGATAGCCTAGGAACAGTGCAGAGCCCAGCTCCCCCCTCTGCAGCTGCCCCAGAGAAAAGCCCTGCTGAGTTCCTCCCATCAAACCCACAGGTGTTGAGGGGATTTTCCCAGGGACGCCTCCCCAGCCACCACTACGTGACCTCTCCATGGGCCATGAGGTGCACCAGCCAGCTTCCAGTCCCACTGCCTTCTCTTGATCTCCCACCCCATGCTGTTCATAACTGACCAAATTTACTTCAAAATTTACCAGAAAAAAAAAAAAAAAAAAAAAAAAAAAGTGAACTGCTAACAAGACCAAATTCTAGAGGATGGCTCAGTAAACATGTAATCTATTTATTTTGACTTATATACTTCCAATTCAACATAGAAAAAAAATGAAAGTTCATCTTCAATATCTGTGCCAAAGACATCCCCAGGTGACCCAGGTACTCAAGTAGTCTGAACAACAAAGGGACCCACACAAATGGGATAATTATATTGTGTAGACTGAGGAGGTCAGCCTCCTAAATTCCCATTTCCCAGCAGGAACAGGACAGTTTATGTTTTCAAGTGTTTAAGTCAACAACTAGTTTAATCAAGACTAACGATATTAATCTGAAAAGTAACACTATTGCTTAGTTTGGAATCTAACACAGTTAACTGTTTACACTTAATGCACAGAGACTTCCACAACCTGAGTAATATTCACAGTAGATATCAAAACTTTTCCCTCTCATCCCAGCCTCTCCTGAAACCATTTCTGTAGCCAGGCCATAAATCTGAAATTGTAATAGCAATTAAACACAGTATTAGCCTGGCTCATTACCCATAGCTTAGTTTAAAATAAAACACAGAGACATATCTGGTTACTTTGCTTTATGGCACCTTCCTGAGTACAAGTTTGACCTGCTCCTGCTGACTTTGTCAACTGTCTGGGTTGTTTCCTGCAGTGTGTTGCTGAGCTGTTGTTAATCCGTGCCGTGAGAAGAGAGGAATTGCCTTATTGCAAATTTTTCTGTTAGCCCATGGAAGGCTGCTGAGAAATTGTTCATTATTCTCTTTTTTTTTTTTTTTCCCTTTTTTTTTTTTTCGTAGATCCCTTTTTACTGTCTTTCTGTCCTAAGTGTGTTGTCAATGGCCAGAAAGCTTTAGAGACTGAGCTAGAAAACCATCAAGCTTTGCATAACTCACTCATCTCATGTAAATTTAAGTTCTTTCTCGGATTTCCCATTAGCAAACAGATAGCTGATAAAAGCGATGGAGAGATGCTGGTACACAATGATGACTTGCTGGGAAATTTAACTAAATCAGCTGTCCCATTTCCAGCCTAGTCTGCATTGTGATCTGATCTGGTCTCTCATCCCTCCCCAAAACTCATGGCTACAGACCTTTTCTTGCCATTGACCAAACCATGTTCTGTGCATTTCTGCAGGCAGCAGAACCTTGACATTTGCAATAGGACTGTGGACGTGCACCATGTGGAGTTTCACCACATTGCATTGTGTCTGTGCTTTGCAAATGCAGTTTTTTATTTGCTGCTGGGTGTAGTTGAAGTTTTTGTTATTCAGCAGAACGCTGTATGGGCCCAGGTCCCCACTCACTCATTATCTATTTCTCCCTTTTGATATCTAGCTGTTGAGCTAGTTCAAGATATGCTGCCACAGATTACTCTGGCAGCAGGGAGACTTTTTAAAGGATTACTATGGACACTGTAATTGACAATTAACATCTTTTTTTTCAGTTGAAGGGGAATGCCATAATGTGCTCTTTAAGCTGGGGTCTTATTCTGAAATTTTTACAGTAATTGATTGGGGAAGTTGCTCATATATCCATATCCTGCTGTGCGATAAAGACAGCTGTACTTCGGAGAATTTGTTTTTGAAGGAGCAATACAATATTAGACTGGTGCATTTCATAGAAGTGCTCCCAGAAACTGTGGAAACATTTGGGAGTTTTAAGGAATATCCCTCATCCCAGTTTAGGGCATACTGATTCCTTGGAAGGAGAAACCGGGCTCAGAGGGACAAAGACCTAAATGCAGAGATCAGTAATAAGGCAAATAAAATGATTTCATAATGTTTCTCATCCCTTTGCTCCTATGTGAATGAACCCTCCTGCCTCTCACTTTTTCCAGTCACTATTTCAGATTGCATCCCTGCACACCACTTACAAGCATTAGTTTAATAGACTATAGTTACAGCTGGCTAGAAATCAGAATTCCTCCACTACTTAGTATCTTATCACAGTATCTTTGAAATCTGTTTCAACACAGTGTAGTTTGGGTGCCTGATATTCCTGGTATCCTTTCTGCATTGGTTGACCCTAAACACCTCCCCTGACTTCAACCATCTAGAAATCATTCAGTCTAAGCTATCTCTATTTTAATGGGAGAGGTCTTTTATATTAGATTGCTGATTTTTGGACAGCTGAAGTTAGATGAAATAGCTGTAAATATTTTTTCTTCTGTTTGAGGCAATCAGTCTCTAAATAAGATAGTTCATTTTGATTTACCTGAAGGTAAAGATTTTGAGGTAACATTTCTTTAAAACATCATGTGGAAAGTTTAGACCTAATGTTAGGAACTATAGAAAATTTATTTTCTCTCTATAAACTACATTACCTTTGAAAGTTCCCACCTTCCCTAATTATAGGAAAATATATATATATGAAAAGAGATTTGAGAATGGATGCATTATGAGTAGAAGTAATAATTAATAATTTGTTTAGATTTGGTCCATATCACAAAGACAGCTATAGCAATTTGTAAGCAATTTTCAGTAGTTTTATTTACTCCTGAAATACCTAGTTGAAGGTTTAAGACTACAAATGCCTGTGAATGACTTTATTCAAAGGTGCTAATGCTTTCAGGTTCATTAAAGGTCTTATTTAATGTAGTTTGAAGTAGTTTAGTTGAAGGTATTCCCTATTCTGTTAATTTCTTATTCAAATCTGGAATTTATATTTAAATTGATATTGATTTGTAATAAAATTTACCCTCAGAGTTTCTAGCCTTTTTCCCCTAGTATGCATAAATGCTATGTATTTTACATATATGATTATTATTTTTAATGTTAATATGGAAAAATGCAGATGTCTAAAATTTAATATTTTGGTGTTTGTTGTGTCCTGGTTTCTTGAAGGGTAGAAATTTTCTAACACTTTTTTTCTTTTCTCCTTTTTTTTTTTTTTTTTTTTTTTTGGGGGGTGACAGCTTACCTTTTCTGAAGCCATAAGAAACAAAGCCAGATTATCCATCACGGGAAGTGTGGGTGAAAACGGCCGCGTATTGACTCCCGACTGCCCGAAGGCCGTGCATTCTGGAACTGCAATTAGACAAAGTTCAGGATTGGCTGTAATTGCATCGGACCTACCATAAAAACCAAAAAAATAATTGAGTGCCTTAATCAAACTGTGTTGGTGACTGATGGGAACACAGCACAGACTGTAACGACATGGGAGTGTCATTGATGAACTAATAATTTGGCTGAGAAAGGGAAGTACGTCCAAATGCGCCAGACATCATCAGCAACAATGTGTGCATGAGCTCAGCTCGGAAACCCAAACTCAGATTTTATATCAGGAAAATTCATAATTTAGTTTTGTTGGGGGGAGGGGGCTGGGAAGGGTGTATTAACAGCAACAAATTTCACTTGAGTGGACTTAAAACTAATAAGACTTGCCAACTTAGCGCATTAAACTGTGAAGAACATGCTCAGAAAGGACAACATTTTGGTCTTTGTCTTGACAAAGAAAGAAAAATAGCTATAGAAGTCAATGAACATGCTAACCTGTGTCTCCAGAACATCAATATATACAATGGAAGAATATTCAGCTGTTCAGCTGTAGAAATGAATCACTAAACTGTGATAAGAAAATAATAAATATGTAAATCCTGTGAAAAAAAAATAAAGAAATTATTTACATTTTCTTTGAAAAAAAAAAAAAGAGGAATATTGAAACATGCTTGCTTTTTAACTGATGTAAATTCGGTAGAGGACAACACAATTCTTTTTTCTAACCATCTTAGGGAACAATTCATTGCAATAATTGATATAAAATGCCATCACTGTAATAAAATTCAGAGACTTTTTTTTTATAAAAGTTGTTGGTCATCCTCTTATTTGCTGTTACCTTCATTCTGTTCCATCATTCCGTGTTCCACAGATTTGCATCTGTCTAATACAAGAAAGAAAATTAAAAAAAATGTTTAGAGTACATCATCAGTCTGCAGTGTAGAATCAAAAGAGACTACGGGTCACTCATGTTACAGATATTATTTATAATCTTGTTCTGTGTAAGAAACTGTGGTTTTTGTACCCACCAAAAAGAATAAAACAACAAACGTTCTTATAATATCGACAGAGCTTGAGTTGTTTTCTGATTACTAGGGGACATTAGTTATGTCATCTGGAGAACTGAACAGGATTACTCCAGGATGCAGGACCTTATCTTATACAGTCTGGGTCCCTGCACATTCATGAAGTGGTTTGAAGTCCTTAGAGAGGCGGGACTCTGAACTGCCAAAGTACAGTCATGATTATTCTGTAGGTGTTTTGGTACTAGTCATTAAAGTTCTTTCTGATAGGTTAGGGAAGCATTTAGTAATAGTGTCTGTCCTCTGGGGGCTTCAAGGGATGTGGTACTAGGGAGCAGGAAAGTAAAGATGATGGTTTTTCAAAATGTCTTGATACATATGGTGTTCATGGTACCCAGCGACCTCAACTTTCATCATACAGCCTTTCAGTGACAGGTGAGGGAAGTGTTACCGGGCATCATTTGAATAAAATCTTGATGTCTACATGAGTAGGCATGTCTGTGGGTGCAAAGTTGCAACAATTCTTTACTCATGATGGCTATTCCCCTTGGCCGTGCTAGACACTGGAGCCATCCAAGCCATTACCACCAATGTAACAGCTCCATTTTGAGGCCCAGACTGTAAATCAGATTCATATTCAGATTAATCATAGCTTCTAATGCCCTTGTGATTTTTTAAGGCCCACAGATTGTCATGTTCAGATGGCTTACATTTCACCATCCTCTGTGGCTAATGTTTCTCTCAGGTTCCAGGGCTTCAGGAGTGGGGCCTAATGGTGCCAAGTGATGGCCAACACCCAACAGTTACAGTAAAGAATAAACAAATAAAAAAGCTCTATGGACATGAGATTCATCCTATCTAATATGGACAAGTAAGAGGTAGTAAAGCAAGTGTTAGCTTCAGTTGGGGTATCAATATAGGTATTAATTTCTTTACTTCAAATACTCTATATACCCTTTATAGTTACTAGAGATAGATAATCAATGAGACTAAATAACCTCATCTTAAAGCAGACATTAAAATATCAAACAACTGAATCACAGTGTAAAAAAACATGTATCTTTCTGCTGACTATAGTCTAGTCTGAGGGTGACCAGTTCTTACACAGATCTCTGTAGTGCAGGCAAAGGTGAAGATGAGGTGATGCTCACCCCTAAGGCATAAATACTACTGAATGTGCAGGGGTCTTAGAGGAAAATGACACGGTGTATGATGAATTGCTGTGACTCAACCTATTGTATATCCATGTTTTATCAGCATGTTTAGCTCATTCATGAATTACTGTGAACTGTTTGTGTTTTGGTGGCCAGAATGGTGATTTCTCTGATTTTCCTGTTTGAGCAAAGCTGTGAGCTCCCTCTCAGACTTCTTTTTACATTTGAATTAAAAGAAAACAAAGTTGCAGGGCTTTTTGTTTGTTTGTTTGTTGGTTGGTTTTGTTTTTAAAAAAAAAAAAAATGGTTTGTCTTGATTTTTCCTAAAGTAACATATTAGAGGATGGACAGACTGGAAGACTGAATGTGAAGGATACTGTCTATTCTGTTCTGCTGTGCCTTTCTATTTTTCCAGGAGTTAGTCTTCAGCCTTTCCTCGTTCAGGACTGTGAGCAATGCCAGTGCTGTCCAGGGATACATTACTGTCTTCCAGTGTTACACCTCTTACATCCTGCCCTGTCTCTCTGATGTATTACATTTATTTACAACTTCAGCAGACAGCACATCACTAAGGTTTGGAATGTCACCCCATGGAGTGCATTCTTAGGTGCCTAAGTTGGGTTTCCACTTAGCAACAAGACCTCACAGTCCTTTGAGATGTCATACCCAGTGTCAGTAACTACCAAGGATCCCCACCGAGAGGATTCACAATCAAGCAGCTTGACCAATGTGAGCAAGCAGCATGGCTGTGGAGTGCCGTGAATCACCAAAGGGCGCAGGGCCAGCAGCCACAGGGGAGAATTGCTGCATCCTCTCACCACTTCCAAGCCTTGTCCTTGGCCAGGGAATGCTTTGTTCAGAGAAAGCTCGGTTAGATGAGGTGAAGAGGAGACTGTGATGTGTGTAATAAAGTGCCATGGATATGAATTTAAAATAAATAAATAAATAAAAATAAACTAGATGGGAACATGAGAGAACTGAGAAACCAATCCCTGAGTATCAGTCTGCTACAGTGGCTTACTCTGTTGTCTTATTGAAATGGGTAACCTTTGCCTGCCTGCTACAGTCATCTTCACATATCTACCTCAGGTATCTCTCAGACTTTTTTTTCTTGCCATTCTCCTGAAACACACATTGCTCACTACTCTATGTTTCTCCTCAACAGGACATTTGAGGATCAGTGCCAGAAAGTAACCTCCTGCCTTCTGCAGGCAGGAAATATGACCCAAAGGACGAGGAAGCAGCCTCAGGTCAAGTTCAGGAATATAATGGTCTCCTGTCCAATGAGCATGAGGATCTAAGGCTCTGTCATTAGATCAAGACTGCTTCAAGGTGCAAGAAGTAGCAATGCAGCTCCTGGTGGCTGCTGGGCTGCATCCTATTCTCCTGGCACAATGGTCTCAGCTCTTTTCCATCCTTCTGCCTTGCTTTTCCTTCAGCCACCTCCATCAAGCAGCTTTCTGACAATCACTGTCTTGAAGGGAGAAAAATAAACAAGGGAGTCTACTGAGTAAAGGAGACTATTAATATTGAGGTATTGACTCAAATATCATTCACATTTTTCTCCAAGGTTTGTCCTCAGAAAGAAAATGGGCTACAGTACTTGACCCATTTTCCTTCACATAGGCATGTGCCCCAGGCCATGCTTCCAGGCCTCCAGCTACAGGACTGGTAAGTATCCCATCAACCCCAATTCATACCTGCCCGTCCCAAAGGTATCTCAAACACTATGCAGAATCAGAAAAAAAAAAGTACAGGCTAGACATATGTGGCCAAATTAATTAAGTCTCATCAAAATAGTGATTCTTATCAACAAAACCCACATATCTGCTACATAAACTTAGGCATTTAGGCTCACCTGAAATGCCTTTGAGTATCCCACCTGGCCTCCTACTGGAAGTCCAGAAAAGTATGAGTCTTCTGTAGAGCCTGGATCATCAGATCTAAGAGCCCTGTGGAGATGTCTTAAATGGCCTAAGGCATCTCAAATGATAACAAGTATCAGTGGGAGAGTAACTAAGTCATGCCCAATAGTCTGTTCAGTTGAGTTATTTTCGCACCTCCATCAACTAGATCTCCACAGAATGTGAAAAGATTATAGTTTTTCTACAGATGTCTACAATTAACTATCTTAATCTTGAACAGAATTCTATATGCATTTTTCTAAAATATTTTCAGCCTTGCTGTAACAAAGTGCAACTGGTAACGTTAATATTTACAGCAATATTACAATTTTCTTCAAAATAAGTGTCCTCCGAGCTGGTGTCAATCACAGTAAGACAAGCCTGATTTGACATTTGTCATTATATTTGTTGTTTTTCATTCTACACCTTCAACCCTCCCACACTGGTAATGTGTTGTATTAGACACCTACTAAATTCAAAATCAGTACAGACTTTCTGGGTTGTCTGAGGACCTTACAGACAAAGCTAGTCTTACACAACCACTGAATTTCACCAAGAGAGTATCCTGGGAGCTGAATGTGCGTTCCCTGAGTTGAATTTGACTCAGTGCACTTAAGAACAGAGCCTGGGGAGAGGAGAATATATTACTAGCTGTAATCCTTGTGTACGGTGAAGGAGTGTTACCTGTCCCCTGCTGTCCCTTAGGGGTTCTGTTTTGGCGTTTGCCCTGGAAGGATGTCAGAATGAAGAGCAAATATTCTTTAATTTTGTGTAGAAGCTCCAGTGTTCTTCTGCCACCTCGATGTGCAGGCAGACCTTCATACATAATTAGACAATTACAGCAGAAAGGAGTTCCTGAAGCTCTCAACTGGCAGAATATACCTGCTACACTAATTCTAAAAGCAGGAAAAGAATGGCGGCCTGAAACAAGCTGCAGTCAGTTGTTGTAAACATGGATTAATTAACACCGTTACAACAAAACGTGTAATTGGCATGCAACAGGCAGTTAAACTTCAGCTGGAATGTCTAAGGGCAAGAAGTCATGAGCAGAATTATAAATAAAAACGTAGAATCACTTCCTTTTCTAAATGAAATGAATGTTGCAGATTCCAAATAACTTATTGATCAACTTATTGAACAATTGTATTAATTGTAAGACCAGGCAAGCTGAAACTAGTAAATAAGAATCATAGAATAATTTAGATTGGGGGTAACATCTGAAGGTCATCTGATTCAAACCTCCATTTAAAGGAGGTCCAGCTTTGAAGTTAGATCCAACTTCAAAGTTACAGAGGTTGCTCAGGGTTAGTCCTGTCAAACTTTGAGTATACCAAATGCTGAAAAACCCTAACCTCTCCGGGCAACTTCTTCCAAGTTCTGGCCACCCTCAATATACATGTAATATAAATATACAGTATATAATATAAAAAAATATTTTCCTAAATTCAAAATCTTCCTAATAATTTTTGTAGCTGTGCACTGACAGTGGATTCAAAAATATAGCAACACATATTCCAGGTTGCTTTCCTAGAAGCAAATAGATATTATTATTTGTGTAACTGAGCTCAGAACCTGGACCAATCTGTTAGGATAGAGAAAAGGCACCCTGTCATTATACTTCAGAGGAGCATGCACTGCTGTCAGCCTTTCCTTATGGCTAAAAAGAGGATTCACTCTCCCAGCTCACCAATCCATCATCTTATATTAGCATCAAACATTAAAAAGTTATAAAGGGCATGGCCTGAATGTCTTTTTAAAGTGATATATCTCTAATAACTTTAAAGATCTTTGATATGATTAAAGTGTTGAAGTGGACTTAAAAGTGCTTGCAGATGAATAATATATTTTTCTAAAACTGTAGAAAAAATTGTATTACTTTTTCAGTTGTTATATATTTTATATATTATATGTAATATAATATATATATATATATTATATATATATATTCTTTTATATATTTTAGCTGTTCCTGTAAGGATACAAGTATGGATTCTACCCAGCCTTATACCTGAGAGTAACTGTTCAAATGTATAAAAAAACTAGTATGAAATGCAACCAGTGGTGTGGATAGAGAGCTCTTATCTGGTGAGATTTCTACACCTATTTTGGTCTTATTTTATAGAAGTTTCAGGGAATATGGAAGGTACAAAACTGTAGAAGTTTAAATCCAGTAACTGTTGAAGTGTCATCTTACACATAACAGTAGTCATCAAGTTCATAACAATGTAAAAGAGGAGGTGTCTTCTACCATACCAGCTTATGTGAGAGAATTTTCGTGTTTTGTTGAGCAGACCACACCACAAAACTACAATTTTTTTTTTTTTTTTGCCTGTATTGTAAAAGGAACATTTTAATATTCTGATTGCCTGTCAACTGGTAGAATTTCCCTAACTTTGATACAATAATAATAATAATAATAATAATAATGTAAAGGTGCTTTCTTTGGCTAAAGAGGAGAATCAATATCGGGGAAAAAATAAACAAAACTTTAAGTAGCTTCAACACAAAGATTAGGAAATAACTACTTGAAAGCCTACAGAAAATTCAACGGCATTCTGAGGACATCTGTTGATATTTGGGATGACATTAACTTCATTTTCAATGTAACTATCTAGGAACTAGTATAATGCAGCATTATCTGACTGATTTAAGATGACTGTGGGGGAGATTATCATGCCTTACCAATCTTTCCTGCTTTTTGTTGGTGAAGGCAACCAACGATGACTAATTCAAATGTCAACGTTTACACTGCAGATGTTTACACTTGACCAAGAAACTCCTACTCATGGAGACCTAAGTCCAACCACCAAAGTGTGAAAAAGAGTGAGACTAGCTCTGATTGTAACATCAATCAGATAAGGAGACAAGGACACAGGTACAACCATCACCTCTAAAGGGTATGTTTATGACATTTGGTTTCACAGCATCTGAAGCCTGGAGGTGGCTTGTTTTCCACTCTATGTGTAAACAAGTTACTTAGGACTCTGCTTTTCTCATAGCAGCCGTTTAGACACCACCAGCACATAGAGATAACTGTTTGCCCTCGACTCCAAAAAATTATGTTGGTTATCACACATTTAATTAAAATTGCTGATGCCACTGATGAGCTGGCAGGAGCCCTTATGTCAGTAGAAGGATGCCCTGAAAAGGGAATTCTCAGAGGTGAGAGAAGGTGGGAATGCATCTCCCTGCTGGGGCCTGATGCTAAATGCATCTCCAGCACAGCGTAGGCATGACACTTTGGATCAAGAGTGCTGAAGGCAGAATAGTACAGGCATCTTGAGGATGTGTGGAGGTATCAGGCACTTCTGTCTGTGCATTTAACCAGGTACATTTTGTTTACAGAAGAAACTTGGATCTGTGTCTCCTGCAGATGAAAAGTGTTAATTAACTATTGGCAATACAGACACTTCTGCTTTCATGTTACTCTGCTAATACTTACTCCTTCACACCATGTGGCACAGAAGAAACCCCAGCCAGAACAGCCAGTGTCCCACAGTTTTAGTAGGGTATAGGGATATGGGCTCACAGTGCTGCTCCACGTGAACATGTTTCCCCTGGCTCATAGAGGCCCAACACATTGCCTGTTCTGTAGCTTCTCTTTCATCGCAGCCTCTAAATCTTGGTTTACTGCTAAGCTTCTGAAGAAAACAAGGTCCATTTTTTACAGTATTTCTCCATATTTCTCTTCAGGCTAGCCTTGGTAATTTCTCTTTCTAAGAGACTTTTTAAGGGTCTTAATGTCCCTGTATATTTCATGGAAAACTTTGACATCTAATTCAGGATTGGAGATCACACAAAAACAGCAGACCAATTAGGAGCAGAGTCAATGTGACACTAAGCAAAGTAACATCATGAGCTTCTGGGAGATGATCCCAAGCACTTGCAAGCAAGCCAGTTTCAATACTCATCACTAGAACACTTCCTTGGGTTAAGCCCTAGAAGGTAGCAAATAAATTGAAAATACCTGAAAATTAAATAATTTATATAGAGGCAAGGTATAGTAGTTCATTTCATTTCTTAATTATATAGAGAATATTTAAAACCAACTCTAATACACAGTAACAATAAGAAGAAAACACCTTATGAAATATTAAATTGCATCATTCCCAAAGAAAATGTAAAACCCAAACAATTATTTAAAAACAAGCAATCTTTACTACGATTAACGTTACGAAAGAATGCCTGTTCATTCTCTGGAGACATTTCTGACTATGTTTAGCTGCCTTGGAGCTGCAGCAGCCGTCAGAAAGGAGGCTGTCAGGCAGGTTGAGTTACACCGCTAACTGTGTCGGGCTAAATTAGGTTCAATACTTTCCAAGTGTGCGATCTGTCACTGAAGGCTTTGAAGAGGCAAACACAATGCAATCGAGTCTGAAATTCTTCCAGAGTTTCTGAACAGAAGGGGAGCTTTCTTTCCTGAACAGAAGGGGAGGTTTCTTTCCTAAGCATGTGGGTACAGCATCTAGCCTGTCTCCTCTTACTGTGTATCTAGGAAGACTGGGATCAGGAGTGAGGGTGTGTTTAAGGGTACTATGTTTGGACAGGTTTTTCAACACTCAGAAGACAGGAGCTGATGTTTTGGTGCTGTTGCTTCCTTCTCCTCTCATTTTATTTGGCCACAAGAGATATGCAAAGTCTGAAAGAAGACTGTAGGATATCTGAGCCATTAAAATGTAGAGCTGAGAGGATTTGGTTCATCACACTCACCTACCTTCCCCTCCATTCAGACATGACCACCTGATTTTCACATCCTGTATTAAGATTGATAACCAGGAGTTACTGTGACATTACATTAGCCTCAGAAAAATAATTGATTAGCATTAACCTCTACTTCTACTTTTGGCAAATTCTGTGTCATGTTTCCACAAATAAATAGTAGGGGTCCTGGCTCAAAGAGGAAACAGGCTGACATTTCCACTCAGCACGGCCGTCACTGACTCTTCCTGAAGGCCACTGAAACCCTTTGGGATTGTGTGGTACTACAGCATCAGCAAGTTGTGGTCAACATGGAAAAAGATCTCTTGAGATTTAGCATTCACACAAGGCAGCAGAGGCTTTTGTCTTTCAGTCAGCATAGAGAAAGTGATGTCCACCCCAACCAGTCCTATCACCTCATCTTACGAGTGTCAACAGAGGTCACACAGTACACACATAAGTTACTTTGTCTGGCATTCATCTGGTCACTTGCAGATCAGCAAACCACGGGAGCAGAAAGACTTTTTCTCTGTGGCTTTGCTCCAGCTACTGCTTCTGGCCCCATCCTTTCTGCTCTCTTCTTCCTGTTCTAAATCAGTGATATTTTAGAGTAGAGACCTGCCCTGTGAGACATTAATGGGCCATAGCTAGTAAGAAGGAAATTGTTCAAAAGGAAACAAAAAATTGAAGGGGCAATTCTGAATTGAGGGATAAATTAAGAGTTTATGCCAGGGAGAGGTCCTATATCCCAGAATAATGAAGAAAATGAGAGAGGTAGTCCAGAAAGGGAGGCAGAAAGGAGGAGGAGATTGAAAATATCTTCACAGTGCTCTGCTGGTTCTTCAGTGGCTATCTTTTCTGCCATAGTGTTTCTGTTGTCCTTCATACTCTTCCATCTCTCCTTCCTTAATTTGATCCTTAATGATTCTTGTCTTTGGCATATTCCTGTCAGACCTCCTCTGAAAGTCTGGCTTGCCTATGTCATGAATATCCTTCCCTGCTCTGGGTTCTAAAAAAAAACACCTCATTTTCCCTTCCTAGTTCTTCACCTTTGCTCACCTACATTGAACCCCAAAGTTTTCTCCTACCCACTGTGGTTTCATCCATTGTTGCTGCTTCTCTGTGCCAAGAAGTCTTGATTTATCCCCATTGATTGAAGGTTGTGATCTTGTTCCAGCCCAGCCTACTGTTTTGAATATAAATACAATATCTCCAGTCCTCCATCACTGCTAACCTCACACAAACTTCTACACCTCACACTGCCCATGGCAGGGTGGTTGGAATGGGGTGATATTTAAGGTCCCTTCCATCTCAAAACATTCTGTGATTCTGTGACTGTTGACAATTGTTCCAAGACTCTCCAGCTGAACCACATTTGTCTTGAGTTCCCATACCAAAAGCAGTTCAAGCTCAGACCTAAAGAGAGGGCACAAGTAAAGCACACCAATTCCTTCATGTGTACTGCAGGCACTATTTCTAAATTTGAGATGTATTTTACCTGCAGAAGTGTGAGGATGCTAATTCATCTCTTTCTTGCTACATGTTATTCCCGATATTTTCTGCAGTATAGCTGCAAAGCCACTCATCCTTCATTCTGCATTCCTGTACTAGATTAATCTTACTTAAATATATGTTTTTACATTTGTCCATCTTAAATTGCATTCATTTTTTTCTGTACAATTTATGCAACTCATTAGCTTTATAGAAAACTTTTTCAACAGTTGATATCACATGGAAAAGAATAAGGGGAAAGGGAAGCAAAAAAAAAAAAAAAAAAAAAAAAAACATGCTTGAATTGTGAGAAATATTGATTCTTTATGACTAATTGCCAGCTGCAGTGCAATTAATATTTAGTGCAGCTGATTCATTTTTATAAGTTTTATTCCAAAAAGTGTTGCAGAAAGGCTGCATATAAAGTCATCAGTTCAGAGTTATTTTCAAATGATGGCAATTCAGTGTTTTTGTGACATTAGCAACAGACAATGGTAGGTTGTTATAGCAACAGAAGCAATGTGATGATTTCATGGAAGCGAGTGACATTACCTTGACAGTTTGGGAACAGTTGCTTCGTTTATGAGATTGACTACAAAGAAAACAGACAGATGAAGATTTGTAAATATAAATGTTCTCTGTGTATAAAGTGCCAAATATCCTAACTTTCCTCTGACTAAAGCTACAGATGAAAGAAGTTAAAATATTTCAATAGTACTTGCCCATTTACTGCAATATCCGTTAGGAAAATAAGATTTATACCCATACATTAAGTTATGATATGGGATAAACATCATATTTCTGTAAAAGTGATATATCTGAAGTGTTTCCTAGTTGATGGAAAGTGGAAGAATTTCTAGGCATGATAACATATTTTTCTTTTCTCTTTAGGTATGAAGTCCTCAGTCAGATTTCTTTTCTGTTTTCAAAGCAGTCCTCTTGGATATCCAAAGTATTTTTTTTATTAAAATGATGCTAATACAGAAGATATCCCCATCCTTTTTTATGTTCTTTGTTAGAAGAAATAAGAGGAAAGAAAAAGTTTTGTACATTTTCCAACTGTGGTATTGAAAATTTACACAGGGCATCAGTGCATGACTAAGTGCCGCTGAGCAACATTTCAGTCAAAGTGAAGACTGGTGTCAGCCCACAATAAAAATAATGAAAATATGCCAAATTCCACAGTTACAGCTACCATTACTGTCAAACAGAAGGATGCACGGATGAAACAGCAACAAAGAAAGTACTACAGCCGTATTCACCAAAGTGAACAGTACTTGGAGAAAGCCCTTGGAATGAGATGTAGAATGGCCAAATCATTTATGCCAAGGTGTCACTAGTGGTCAAGCAGAAATCCAAACATCTTGTTAGCACAAATTCAAAGGAAAACCATTCCAAGGGAACGCAGAGCATCTCTGGAAACACTGAGTCAAGACTTGCATACAAGTCTTTCATCTCTTGCATACAAGAGATGAAAGGGACAAAGAAACAGTGAAAGGATGTACTGAATTTGCAACAGCATGATGTACTGAATGATGTACAGATTTTGCAACAGCGGAAATTCCATTTAGACATTTATAAACAAAATTTTCACCGAGATGTTGGTCAAAAATGGAGATAGGATGCTGAGAGGGGTTGTAGGGGCTCCTTTTTTGGAGATATTTAAAACTTGCTAGACTCAGACCTGAAGAAGCTGATATAACTCTGAACTTGGATGTTCCAGCTTTGAGAGGGGGATGATACAGAAAAAAACATCCAGTGCTGCCTTTCTGCCTAAATTATTCTATGCTTCTCTGACAAGCAACTTTCCTACATTCCTACATGAAAGTAGCAGAACTATATTAAAGCTAGTGTTTCCTTTCCCAAATTCTGTGACCTATCTTTCAGACCACTGTTATGCCAGCATTGAGGGGATAAGAGCATACTGTGGGCCTGTGACAGCATGAGTACCAGACAACATCCATTGGTGGGCCTATGTGTCTTGGGAGGCTATGTAAAGGTTGTTGGCAAAAGAGACATCTTTGTGAGACAAAGTCGTCTGACTCAGTAGCCTCTCACCCTAAACCTTCACCTGAGATACAAAATACATTTTGTCTTTGAATATGCTTTTTTCAAGATTTCCAGTCTTGCCATTTTTTCCTTCTTTTTATTTCCCCTCTGTTTTATAATTGCCCATCTGCTCATCTCCCAAGATAAGCATGAGAACATGCAAAAACAACATTTTCATGGAGATTATAATATTGCCTAAACATTCCTGAAAACTCATCCAAAGCAATAATATTTTCATTTTCATTTTCATTTCTTCCTTATGTCTAATCTAGATCTCCCTTCATTTAGTTTAAAGCCATTCCCCATGTCCTATCCCTAGACCCCCTGACAAAAGAGTCCCTCCCCAGCTTTCCTGTGGGCCCCCTTTAGGCACTGGAAGGCTGCTGTAAGATCTCCCTGGAACCTTCTCTTCCCCAGGCTGAACAACCCCCAACTCCCTCAGCCTGTCTTCACAGGAGAGCTGCTCCAGCCCTTTGTGGCCCTCCTCTGGATTGTTCTAGTACTTACATGTCCATCCTGTGTTGGGGGCCCCAGGACTGAATGCAGGGCTCCAGGTGGGGTCTCAGAAGAGCAGAGCAGAGGGGGACAATTGCTGGCCTCACTTCTTTTGATGCAGCCCAGGATAACGTTGGCTTGCTGGGTTGCCAGCTCATGTTGAGCTTCTCATCAACCAGCACCCGCAGGGCCTTCTCCTCAGGGCAGCTCTCAATCCATTCTCCACACAGCCTGTATTTGTGCGTGGGATTGCTCTGACCCAGGTGCAGGACCTTGCACTTGGCCTTGTTGAATGTCACAAGGTTCACACAGGCCCACTTCTCAAGCCTGTCCAGGTACCTCTGGATAGCATCCCTTCCCTCCAGCATGTCAAGTTTTAGCACTTCCAACTGCTTTTCCAGTTGGTTTGCATTATAGCCTACTGAGCTCATTCCCAGATGTTTCCAAAAGATTCATTTGGCTTTACTGTTGCATTTCTCATGCAGAAGTCCTAATGAACGGTGAAAATGTAATGATGGGATGGGTTATGAAAGAAGCAATATTTTGTGTACCTCTGATTCATCATACACATAACTGACACCATGATTTGAAGAGGAAGCTACAAATCATTGTGAGCCAATTTAGTGATTGATGATGTCATTAGCCACCATCATTGATCAGACTATGTGTGTTCAATGGTCTCCATCATACCAGGAACCCAGCTATTCCATCAGCATCCTTGAACTGCAGTCTTAATCCCATTGATTGTCTACAGACCTTGGATTTATGAAATGAAGGGATGAAAAATGGGAGTACTGCTATTTGAACTTCCACTATTGCAATCATTAAACATTCAGCATTCATTGGAACTGCTGGTGATGGTAAGATGCCTGTAACAATGGGTGAGTAGTTGTTGTGGTTTAACGCAGCCGGCAGCTAAACACTACACAGCTGTTCACTTCCCCTCCCCCCTCCCTCTCTGGGATGGGGGAGAGAAATGGGAAAGTGAAGCCTGTGAGTTGAGATAAAGGCAGTTTATTAAGACAGGAGAATAATAATAATAACAATAATAATAATAACAATAACAAAAATAATAATAGTGCTACTACTAATAATGTGTAAGAAACAAGTGATGCACAATGCAATGGCTCACCACCTGCTGACTGATGCCCAGCTTATCCCTGAGCAGCTGGTGCCCCCACCCCAGCTAGCCACCCCTAAATATTGTTTAGCATGATGTCAGATGGTATGGAATACCCCTTCGGCTAGTTTGGGTCACCTGCTCTGGGTCTGTCCCCTCCCAGCTCTTGCTGCACCCCAAGCCTGCCCGCTGGCAGGACAGAGTGAGAAGCTGAAACTTCCTTGGCTTGGTGTAAGCACTGCTCTGCAGCAGTTAAAACATCAGCATGTTATCAGCATTCTTCTCATCCTAATGTAAAACATAGCACCCTACCAACTACTAGGAGGAAAATTAACTCTGTCCTAACTGAAACCAGGACAGTAGTGTATGCGGTCTGCATAAAGACAGCTATAAAATGCTAAATTAGTCGGTAGATGTAGCCTTCATGAAACTTCTTTTCACTGTTTGTCCTAAATGTATGCTGTGGTTTAGCCTTGGTAGGCAGCTCAGCACCACGCAGCCACTTTCTCACTCTCCCCAGGTGGGATGGGGGAGAGAAATGGAAAGAGAAAGGTGAAAGAACTCATGGGCTGAGATGCAGACAGTTCACTAGATTAACAAAAACCATACACTTAAGCACAGCAAACCAAGGAATTAATTCACTGCTTCCCATCAGCAGGTAGGTGTTCAGCCGCCTCCAGGAAAGCAGGGCTCATCACATGTAACAGTTCCTAGGGAAAACAAATGCCTTCACTCCAAACATCCCCTCTTTCCTCCTCCTTTGCCCCAGCTTTTATTGCTGAGCATGATGCCATGTGGCATGGGACATCCCTTTGACCAGTCTGGGTCAGCTCCTGGCTGTGTCCCCTCCCAGCTCCCTGTGCATCCCCAGGTATCTCACTGGCAGGGCAGCACCAAGAGCTGAACAATCCTTGGTCTGTGTGAGCACTGCTCTGCAGCAATTGAAACATCCCTGTGTTATTGATGCTGCTTTAATCAAAAATCCAAAATACAGCACCATACAAACCTCCATGAAGGAAATTATCTCAGCCAAAACCATGACAATACGGAACCCTAAAAATTGCCCAGCTACTTTCCTGGGGATTACACTTTCTACAAAGCCACTTTCCTGCAGTCAAAGGCAAGCATTAAATAAATCAATCACCTCCTAAAATATCCACGCTCTAATAAGCAACCCAGATGCCATCTGTTACACTTGATGGAGGTCAGTACTTGCCAGAGGATCAGCTGCAGGATTGACTTTGCCACCTGAAACTCTTCTAACTAAAAGGAGTTTAATGGGCACTGTCTAGGAAACTTAAAATGGCCTTGAGCTTCTTGCAAGTTATATGCTATTCTGATAACATTATTCATGGATTATTCATGCCTGGTAAATTACTAGCATTAAAGAGGACTTCATGTATTAAACTTTTTCACCCCACAATCCCCTGCTTCCCCATAGCCTTCCCCCAATCTGCTCCACCAGACACAACCCCTTTCCCAAATCCCTGCTACTCATTTTGCAAGATCCATATGCAGTTGTCTGGCCTTCTTATGTTTATAGGCACACAGTTCTCTAGATACAGGAAAGAGGGGTATTTTCAGCTCTAAGTAAGATTTTAGGACAAAGATAGAGCCAAAGGAATGGTTAGAGCAGCTATAGCAAAGTCCCAGCAGAGAAAAGGAGCCGTGGATAGGGGTAGTTTAGGGGGGTTATCTCTGCTGTTGTGAGCAAGCAATTGTAGCAGAGTAAAAGCAAAATGTTGCAAATGAAGCTGAGGGGGTTGCTTGTTTCTGGTATTTATTTTGGGAAAAGACATAAAACAGCAGGATTGCGAGGAGACAAAGAGCATCTATCAGCATATGATATCATTTATATAGCATTAAGATGATCGAGAAAACACTGATGGGTATGCCCACGCAGAGATGTGGGCTGGTCATTTGGCTTCATGAGCTAATCTTTGTGTGGTGGTTTTACAGGCTAATCTTTGTGTGGTGCGTGTCAATTCCCATTTCACAATACCCACATGTCACCTGGGGTATGTACCTAGAAGGAGAGCTCAGACTGCAATCACTGACTAGCACAGACAGCCTGGACAACCCCTTGTGCTTTTCAGGTACTCACAGGTCTACAGTCCAGAAGGGAGATTACAAGTATCTCGTCAGACTGCACATATGCCATGTGCTGCAGGACTTCCCATGCTGGTGCTGGTGTTTCAAATGCCACTGAGGATTGACTTAAAGACAATGAGTGAAAGAAAATCTAGATCCCTAGATGTTTTTGTTGCAAGCCCTCCGGTTTAAAAATGGTCTTTTTCGTCAAGGTTGAATGCATTTATTTTCTGCATCCAGGATTGTAATTCATATGTTTTGCTTTTGTCTGCTATAACACTCTAACATCACAAATCTTCCATTCAGATATTTCTAAACCTTAATTAAAATTCCTTAAATTGATTAATTTTTTTAAATATCTCATTCTACAGCAAGGTTTCCCAACATAAAGTCACCCTTGAAACATGTGTCTGTGGGCTTTGTTAGCACAAAGTTCTAGCCAGTTATATTTCATATACCTGAAAACATTCTTAAGCAAAGAACAACTTGGCAAGAAAGAAAGGAAACTTCACGGCAGCCCTGAGAGGTTCATACTGGTATGTACAGGTGGAGACAGAAAAATCCTCCACCCTGCCCTTTTCCAGCAGTGCAGCTGCCTGTTTGCCTCTTCTGAGACATAGCACACTTGCTGCCCCACCTGTAGCCCAAGTGCTGAGATACTCCCATCTCCCATCGCCTTCCCCGCAGAGAGCAAGAGCATCTCCACAGCCAGCTGTCATTGCTGGACACTCAGGGAAGGAAAGGACGAAGCCAAGTCCCCTGCTGGGACCCCTGGTGCAGGATTTGTCCCCAAATCTGGCTGTGGAGCATTGCAGCCACCCAAGCCCTGGGCAGCCACAGCATGTAGGAGGAGGAGGAGGTGGGACGTGAGCCCGACTGCGTGGCAGTGAGTTATCATCACATGCTGCACAGAGCATGTGGTGGCTTTTTCCCTGCCTACTCCCAGCGGGCCTATGACCTCATTCTGTTAATTTTGTTGGGAAATGTGATGAGTAGGTGAGTATGCCCTCTGAATTGGCATTTCAGGCAGAAAAAAAAAAAAAATGTATATTTGATAATTGGTGATGCATTTCTTGATTTGACTTCTTTTGGATTATCTCCTACAATCCCCACACACACACACAAAAGGACAAAAAGTTGTTTGTTTGTTTGTTTGTTTTGTTTTTCCCTGTGGTATTCTTTATTTATCATCAATACAGCCCCCCCAAAAAATATACAGGGTGTTATTTTAGAGGTGGTGGTGGTGTTTCTTTGTTTGTTTCCAGAATGTGTGAGGACTGCTAAAGGTTATCTGTCAAAGTCCCTTTGAAACTGAATTTTCCTGTGTAACCCTGGGAAAAAACATTGCATAGGCAATAGCAGGGCTGGCAACCCCCAGATCACACCAGTAAGTTGTGGCATCAGCCATTATTTACGCCGAAGAGCTTATCTCAGTTTTCTCTCTCTCACGGCTCTTGCTTCCTCTACTGTGCCTCTGAAGAGATGAACCACCTGGTATTTTTGTGGTGAGGTTGTCTGTCCATTTCTAACCCTGCTGAGTCATCCTGGCAGCATGTCAAACTTTGGTGCAGATGTATAGGAAGCCACTGGAGGGAAGTACACTGAGAATTGATTTGAGCCATTTTTTTCTGTTTCTGACGCAAATATGCTCAGCTCTAGTAAACTTGTTTGTCCCTGCAGATTCCTACCAATATAACAACAAATCAAACGACTGCAGAAATTCACAGTGGTACCACCAAAGGTTGGATTTTCGTAAGAAACAAGCCAAAATTCTAGATTAAAATATCCAGACTTTGGTGTGTGTGTGTTTGATTTTATTTCTCACAAATCCCTTGTTATCCCTTCCTTTAATACTCGTTTAAAAGTGTTCATACCCTCTTTCTCTTTTTGCTCAGTCTCTGCTTTTTCCCTTTGTCCACCATCATAAAAAATCCGTGTATTTTGCAGAAATTCCAGGCAATCACTGTGCACGAGGTTTGGGAAATCTGAACAGGATACTTCTGTTCTACTTTCCCTTTCACTACACTAACTAATATATATATATATATATATATATATATATAACATCAGTTTGAAATTGATTGATTTTTCTTATAACAATGGAAAATAGAGGAGATATGGCTAGAATAAATTTTTTGTATAGAAATGCAAGATTTAAAAGATTGGAGTGGAATTTACATTCTGAAGAAACAAACACACTGACAGAAAACAAACTTAATCGGAAGACATCAGTTCCCCTGGGGGGGGGGGGGGGGGAGGGGGGGAATTCAAAGCTCCACATTTGTATCTGTTGTACTGAAATTTGCTTTCTGTTATCCACTTTGAGATATCCAATTAAAACTAACTCTGAGCAGTGAAGTTAGCAGTTGTGCCACATAAACTGCATCTGCTCACCTGTCTCAGACACCCACCCCAGGGCAGCCCCATATTCCAGGCCTTAGACAAGAAATTGTCTGTCAGGGAAGCATGCTATGCAGCTAGCCTGAGCAGCTAGCGGCACCTCCCCATCTGGTTGAATGATTTCCTTTTCCTTGGTGCACCCCTAATTTTCTGACACTGTTACCAGGCAAGCCCATCATTACTTCTGAGGAGTGCTTTCAGCCCGAAACCTATTTATTTCAGTCTCATCCAATGAGATTGGATAGTCAGTATGAACACTTCTTAGCAACAGACTTATTTCAGTCTCAAAGAAGTTTTTAAAAATCCTTATTATTTTTGGCTCAGGAAACTTTGAATCACTGCCCATGGTGTCCTCTTGGTCACTGGATAGCCGTAAGCACTTTAAATTTTCTTAGGAATTATTGGTATTGTAAATTTTCTTTCTTCTTGGGAGCATCTCCAAATTCTCCAACTGTCCTTGCCCTCCAACCCTTTTCTCTTCTCTAGATCCAGTTCCCAACACTGCAGGGGTGATGCTGGGGAGGCTGTGCAGTAGATGGAAGACCCTCTGCCACAGGACCAAACCTCTTGTGCCACACTGGGCAAGGCTAATAAATGAAAACAACAACCTCCTTCCCTCCCAGCCAAAAATTCCACATGCTTCAGATATGTAGTATGTACCTGGGTAGTGGCAAGACCATGCATTGGAGATGTGTTCATCTGCACCACCCTCAGGCTCCTATCTCAGGTCCATGGCGTCCATCTCCATCAGAACCTATATTCTTCTAAACCTGTTTTGGCTTATATGCACACATACATACACTCCCACACACACACTTGGACATTAGTGCAATGCTGGTTAGGAGTGGGACCCAGCATGGGTCAGTCAGACCCATGCTCCTGCCACCATCTGTGCCATATAGAGGGTCCTGCTGACCCCAAGGGATGGTGACAGATAGAGTCCATCCAAAAGTCATTCCCCTCTGTTTGGCAATGGCAGAGGAGGTTTGGTAGGAGGTCTTTCAAAATCTACTCCACTTTCACTACTTTTGTGCTTCCCCTAAACTCTTTCTGAACTCTTGGAAGAAAACCTATGAACTGAAGTTCTGAGAGCTCGATTTCTGTCTTTCCCAGAAAGATTTTTGTTCTACAGGAAATAACTCTTTTCTACAAAATGAATAAACATATGAGCCACTCAGACTTAACAATGGTCATATATCAAAAGGGACAGTGTGAAGAGGGCACAAGGGACTCATTATCTGAATGAGTTTGCTCATCCTGAATAAAAGCTGGCATCTTCTAATAGGCTGAATTTTCTTTTCTAGAGAACAGTCCAGCTAAATTGACAAGTTTCTGAGTACAGCCTCCAAAATAAACAGGCTTGTCTTCTTGCAGAAACATTGCAGTTATTATAAATACTGCAGATGGGAAAACAATTTGAAGGAAGGGAAGCTGGCAGGACCCAGGAAGAAGGAGGAGCAGGAGTGTGCACTTTGATGCACAGAAAAGATCCTTTTGTGAAAAAAAAAAATGAAGCAGGGCAAGTCTTCATTGTCACTTCTGCCTCTGAAAGAACTGCTTCTAGAAAGTGTTTTTTTATCAAGATGCTCTATGGCCAAAAAATTTTAAAAATACGAATATGAATTGAAGGTTAAATACAAATCAGTTCTTAGAATAGGATGTGACAATGCACATTTCACTAGACAGAAATGCTGTTTTTTCAGTGTGAGGCAGCTCAGAGGTAGGTGACAACCTTTAGTTTGTCTATAAAATTAAGGTAGGTGATAATCCTTAGTTTTTTTAATAGAGTAGGATTTTTCCCAGACACCATTCTGGATTGGCCCAGTTTCTCCACTATATTTCTGGACCAAAGATCTTTCCAGCCCCGAGTTGTAACTGCAACAGTGCTAGTTCTTTTAGGCATAGTCTGGTGTTAGTCATTTAGAAAGCCATTAGTGCACAACTAGACAGCCCTAGGGTGGGTAGTGTGCCAGGGAGATCTGCACACATCTAAAAGCAGCCATGCTCCTGTCTGGGCAAGTCTGTAAAAGCAGCAGAAACTCCCATACATCCAAACAGCAAGACTCCCCAGGGAGGAATAGCCCAGTAGCCCTCAGTACTGCAAGTGCCCCAGGTGCTAGTGACTAAAATGTGCTTGTTGAGCACATCAGAACCCAGGCTGAAGAAAATTCACAGTTCTTCTCTTCACCTTTGTGTGTTCATTTTCCCACCTTTTCTGCTCTTTTTGCTTTCTCAACTGCTGTTTTTCTGCAGTAGTACAGAAGGATGCATACCAGCAATGGAGGGACAAATCACCTGGTATAGCTTCACAGCATTTCTCCTGAACCCTCTACAGTGGAGCAGTTTTCTGTGCTTGTAAACAACCTGCAGTCTGCCAAACAAAAGACCTATGCATTAATAAAGTGGGTATAAAGTAGTAGTGACATGTTCATTTAAAAGTCAATTGAATACATGAATGGATAGAAAAGCATATTAGTCCTGGAAAGCCAAGAGGAGAAGATGCTATCAATCCTACAGTCACTGACCTTCTTGCCCTTCACCTGTGTCTTTGATATTCACCTCCAGGCTCCAGCTCTGCTCTCCAATTCCTGATCTGTTGCTTTTATGGTGTTGTTCTTTTATTTTTACAGTGGCCATACTGGCCCCCATCACATAGGGGATGCTTGGAACAGCTGCTTCAGTGGAAAAAACAAAGTGATGCTGTATAGTATCACCCTGAACAGGAGGAGGAGGCCATGGGGCCGGGCAGCTCACCTGTGTCCTGGGACCATTTCATCTGCTGTCCAGTTTTGCCATGTCCCTCTCCCCCTTCCTAAGTATCATAATGTAGTGGTCACGGTCACAATCACAAACAATGAGGGTCACCCCACCTGTGGGCGCACAAAGATCATGATCTTGATGGAGCCCATAATACACAAGGACACAGAGGCCTGTTTCTGCGTATTCTTTTATTACAAACTACTACTTGTAAAAGTACATACGTACCACAAGTTATTAACAAATTACTATTAGGAAAGTAAGTACACATTACAAGAGTAATGCAAACACATATATTGCAAGTTACTAGAGAATTTAGACAAGTGAAGAAAGTGAATACTTCAGGTCAGAAACACCTGCTGGAAGCCAGTTTCAGGAACAGAATTTCTGGCCAGTTGCACCACTGCTTTGCTTCAATAAAACAACCCATATGTGTGCCTGTATATATTATGTGAGGCATTAGCAGCAGGACTCTCACCAAAATGCTCCTAGAAGTAAGGTTAATTGATGATGAAAAAAATCCTGCCTCAGAGATGACCCATGACACAGAGCCTGGAGTCAGCCAGGCATCCCCAGTGAGGCATCCAGTCTGTCCTGGGCATTCTTGCAGGGAAGTTCTTGTGCAGAGAGGCTCTTGCAGAGTTTGGGGTAGATAGTGAGTTAATCTTTATACCTGTAGCTGCAAAAGTGGAGTAGGACTGGAATAGGTGTTGCTGACTTCTGCTTTCCTGGAAGGTCAGTTTGTTATCATGGTCTTTGTCCTTCCAACTTGGGGGCCCCTGGCTAAATGCGTATACATTTTTGTCAGTAACTTTATGGGGGTCATCTTTATGGTGGATCACTCCACAATTAGTGATTTCAGCTTTTTAATATCCATTGTCACAGTAAGGTGTATACTACCTGCCTTAGTAATCGAGTCCTCCTGTTGCCCTCTTTCTCTTGAACTTCCACCCAGCTCTGTGACTGAATGCCGAGCCTCAAGCCTTTCCAATGTATTGGGTACAAGATAACCTTGACACTAATACGTCATTCTGCAGACACCTCCTCCTCAGGTTGCTTTGCCATTTAGGCACAGTCAGATGAACAAACCTTCTTCAGGGTACCTGATCTTGCAGTTTCTGCAGCATTTTTAACTCTGTCATTTCTGAGTGGGGGGCTCTCACTGCTAGATCTTGGCAGAAGGATGAGATACTGAAAGGATGGCAGGTAGGAGGTGAGACTGAAAAGCCTGAGGTGCAGACCTGTACAAAAGTCAAACAGCAATGAGAACAACATAATTTTATTACAGAAATAAGAACATCTCATCCATAGTTTTTGTCATCAAATCATACAGTTCTATCAAGATACATAAGAACATGAATGTCACTTCACTGAAGCAAAGCAACAGCGTGTCTGGCCAGAAATTTTGTCCCTGAAATCTGTTCCTAGAAGATACTTCAGAAAAAGTGTAAATCCACCCTATTAGGATAAAACTTTACCTCAGGGCACTAGGGTGTCATTTGATCATGAGGGTTACAGCCCTTCCCACTGTTATTCTTTTAGCAAGGTGTTTCTGGCTGTTCTTCCAACCCCATTACACTTCCTGCAGCCTGTACTTGCAATTCTTCCCTTGTTAGGGAGAGGCACTTCCCATATCTTACGACTCTTTGAAAGCTGGTTGCCACTTCAGAAAAGTCCTTGATTCATGAACACTCCTGTGACAAAGCAGAAAACATTTGGAAATATATATATTTCACAGGCCTGGTATGGAACAGTAGTAGTAGTAAGACCATCAGCTCATTTCACATAATCCTTGGAATAGTTATGAGAAGCAGGTAATGGTTTCCTCCAGCATATTGAACGGGTGACTAAAAGATCTGCACTTCATTAACAGAGCAATGCACAATAGGTTTCTGTGGAAAAATGTCTAATTTATATCTTTCCTGTTTTGCAAACCAAAACTTTAGAAAATGCTTTTCAAACTTCACTTCTCTCCTTTAAGTTTTCATTTCTCTAATCTCTTCCTATCTCAGTGAGATAAATATCAGTCTGAAAAGCAGTGTTCAAGTAGGTAAATTGACAGAGGAGCAAAATTAAAAATTTGCTTCTTCCTTTAACTCTTATACACTCCGTGATGGTGCTATCCATCAAGAGTGAGCTATCTCAGGATTGATCACAGGCCTGGCACAATGTAATTACTGAACCAGAAGCATTGTATTATATAGCATGAAATGAAATAGCAACTCTGCCTTCCACATTATGAACCAGTTGACTAATGATGGAGTGTTGCAATTAGAAAATATGGAAGTAACAAGGCAAGGTATTCCACGGTCTGCTAATGTGTAGAATAAAACTACTGATAGTGTGAAGTAGGGAAATTAAAAACAGTAAAACTGTAACAGAAAATAACAATGGTATTCTTAATAAACTGTAAAAGGAGGGGATGAAGTGTCCTTTAAAGTAGGTCAGGTTTTAAAGGATTATGTGTAGTGCATGAAAAGGGTTTCTTCTTGTCTTGTATCAGTGAACCTTTGTTTTTTTGATTTGTTTTGACACTTTCTGATGTCTGAGAACTGGTGTATTCATTGGCATGATAACCATGACCCAGAACCAGGACATCCTGCTTTAAAAGACCAGGAAGAAAAAATGATGAGATCAGGAGTGAGCACCCAGTGCTCCCTCCCCAAACTCCAATTTCATGCTGTGTGAGTGACAAATGGCCAGATCACAGAGTGACACTGAGGCAAAAGCTCTGGTGGCATAACTAGTGGTTTGAAAAATCATCATTTTGCTATAAATTAGCCTCCCCACAAAAAAAAAAAAAAAAAAAAAAAAAAAAGAATAAGAGGAAATGATGAAGTTGCCCCATGTCAGTACTGAAAGCATTCTTCCCCTGCCATCCCTCTCTTATTGCCTTGAACCTGTTTCTTCAAATAAGTTGATTATCTGGAAAAAATAGGTTGGATATTTATTTTAAAATGCAATAAAATTTTTAAGCCTGTATTAAAATCTTTTAGTAGTCATGAAACCAGCTACAAACATTCTGGGTCACTGGTGCAAAATAAACCAGCCAACATGTGCAAGAACCTGGTTCATTTACATTTTATCTTAATGTCAGCATCAAACTTCAGCAGTGCCTGAGTGATGCAGGGATTTAGACTTCCAGTGACACCCAGCTTTGTAGGAGCTTGTAGCTGCTGCTGCTGCTGCTCTCAGTCTACTAGCTTGTGCTGTGGGATGGATAGGTGAGGGAGGTTAAACTCCCCTGACATGCACTTGCCACCAGAGGGGCTGCTTGTCCAGGAGTTTTAGCCTCTCGGAAGGAACATTGTCCTGAAGAGGCCAACATTTAGACAGTGCACTAGCACAAGTGATGGAAAAGGTGAGCAAAAAGTCAAGTGCTGGACCAGAACTTGCAGTATGAGATGCTATTTGAACACCATAGGCAAAAATTTACAGTGTGATGTGTTATTGACAACTGATCCTGGGGCTGACTATCATTTCCAATGGGAGTCAACCAGTGTTACCAGAAGGGCATCCAGCATGCTACGACAATTGCTAAAGCGTGCTGTGAGGTGCTGTCAGGGTCCTGAGGGCACCACCAGGCCTTACTGGGCCTCTCCCCTCTCTGTCCATTGCCAGGACCCCATCTCAGCTCTGCCTGGGGCCTGATACCTACTCCAGTGACCAATGTGATTTACCAGCCCCTTTCCAGATGAGGAGAGGAGGATTTTGTCTGAAAGATTTACGTTTTGTTCGTCTGTTTGTTTGTTTTCTGAGGGGGACATAGTACGAGTGTAATTCGTACACTTTGAAAGGGCACTTGGCAGATAATTGTCCAGGTCCAGATGTGACATACAAACAACATGCACTCCTGGATTACTCAAAGAGCTGGTGTAGTAGCTGTATTTTTGGCAACTTCTACTAGCAGACCACTGGATAACTGCCTGATGTAACTGAGAGACCCATTCTCCACTCAGAAAAGTTCACAAGAATGCAAGCTTCAACATTTCTTTCCCTCTTGGTCCCTTCACACTATTTCAGAGCTGCCAGTGACCAAGATGTTTTGTCCAGCACATAATGCAGCTTGAGGAAAGTGGTACTGCCTTGCCTCATTTTGCCCAGTCTTGCTGTTGTCCCAGAGGCAGCAGCAGCAGCAGTGACAATGACACCATTAAGCAGTCACATCGCTCCTAACTCCACTAGTCGGTGCTGGAGAACTGCTCTGTGCACCACAGGTTGGTCAGTCAGGAGCTCAGCTCTGCAAGACCACAAGGACAGTTATCAGGGAGATTGGACCTCCTCTGACTGTTATCAGATCAAATTTCTGGTAGACGTGCAGCCTTCTGTCAGGTCTTTAATCCATGGCTCAGCACAACTGCCTACCCTCAGCTCATGCTGATGAGAAAACTGCAAAGTTGAGAGAGAAATCTCAGGAAGTTTGTAGAGAAGAGTCAAACAAGATAAGGGAAAAAAAATACACGGAGGTAGGATTGTTAAGATAGCATCAGCAGCAATTTGAAGATTTAAGGGACAAAAAACCTACCAACATGGAATGATTAAGAAAGCCCAAAATGAAATAAACAGCCAAACAAACAAGTTGGAAAGCAGCAACTCAGCACTATCAGAGATCTCCAGGGAGCCCTGGAGGACGACCCTTCCTCTTTGAGCTAGCAAAGTCTCCTTGGGGTAACAAGGATGCTAATGCTTAGTCTAACTATTTATTAAATTTGAATCATCTTTTGTCTTAATAAATATTTTATACTTTGTGCAAGTATTGCTTGCACCATCTTTCATGCCCAGTGAAATTGTTCTAAATGTCCTGGAGACAATGTGGGGCAGCCTACTCAAGGACATGAAGCTGACTTTGAATCCTACCATGCTCTCACAGGTGTCCCCACTCAGAGATTGGCTGCTGGGCTTTTCTTGGGGATCACATTTACGACTTTGCCCTGTGTGTGAGCTTCTCCATTTTATTTTATAATACTGTTAAGCATTAGTCAGTTTGTCTCCAAAGTGTATTGTGAAAATCCCTCTCCTTCCCTCCTGATTAAGGAGGTATTGGGGAGGCATTGGGGAGGCAAGGACAATCCCCAGACATGGACTGTATATCTCGAAACACGACACTGGAACTCATGATAAGGAAGCGGCAGACGGACAGAGAAACAAACGTAAGGACTATAAATCTCAAAACTGGACATTGGAATTCATTATAAAGATACAACAAATGGAAGAATTAGCAACAACCAGCTCTTGCAATTAAGAAACCTGCCAATTCAGCAGATTCCTGACCAAAGGTGAAAAGTACACTGTGAGGAAGACTCGGGGTCTTCCTCCCAAAGACCCCTGCCCACAATTCTTGGAAGGCTCTACGCAGGCGCAAGGTGCCAAAAGGCTAATTAGCATGAGAAGCGAGGGAAGGCGGGGATAGGTAATGTATATATATAGGTGCTTGTAGAATATTGATAGATTGATTGTATAAATTCAAGACTGCTTTTTGCTTTGGGTATGCACGATAGGTGGAGAGATCCCCCGTGCATCCAGCGCTGCAATAAAGAATATACCACTTAAAGGAATTACGGCTTCGATCTTTGAATCACTCCCCACCCCAATACTTGCCTTTTCCTCAGTATGCAGGTTGTTTCCCTCGTCTTAAAGTCGTTCCCAGTCTGGGAATGTCACTCAGATTACTTATAATCACAGGCTCTTCTTGTAAGCAGGAGTCCAAATTTATCTAGCATAGGAACTGAGTTCATGTGTACGTCTTGACCTTGGTGACATCTATGTGGTCTAAACCTTGCCCTTAGGTTTTGCTGTCAAGAGCCCAATTTGGTAAATGAGGCAATTAAGTTTTAAGAGATTGCAGATTAGTATTTGAAAATAAGACATTTAAATTAAAATTACAAAATGACTGCAATTTTGGTATGAAAAAAAAAGCAGGCTAGAAAATCGTTGCATTAAACTTTGTAATTTGCTCTGCATTTTTTGTTGAAACAGTATTTTCAATGATTTATGACGATACTTAATTTCATCATTCAGTATTTTCCAAAAGGTTCTGTATAACCAAAGGATCCATCATTTCCTTAGGAGGCTGAATAGACAGTTGTTGGGAGGACATAATCGCTTACATACTGCTCTATTCACATTTGGAGAAGCGTTCGAATTTATGAAATGAAAAAATAATCATTCAGATTTATCTCAACTTCCCCCCCCCAAAAAAAAAAAAAATGCTCTTAAGGCACGATTTAGAAGATGTCCGATGTAAAATACAAACCATTATTTTAATGGTTAAGTTATTCAACTGGAGTAAAATGTGAAGACAGCAGCGCTGGTACTGAGCAACAGTAGTAACTCCCTCCCAACAGGAGCCAGATTCCACATCTGCTCCTCTCTGGCTGAGTGCCTCTCATAGACCAGCCCACAGAAGCATTCTCTGTCCCAGCTTAGTCCATCGGGTCCCCACCTCATGCACTGGTGGCTGCGTTGCCCCTCATTCCTCAGTTTGGCAGAGAAAGGAAGTTGGTCACCTTAGGACACAGCCATCATGAAATCCAAGTTATCCCACTACCTGGGTAAACGTTCTACGCACTAAGCAACCCCCCAGATTTTCTTAATTCTGCCTCTCCTGTGCTTTGAAAGAAGATAAGTTATTTCTTCATATTGAGAGAAAAACTTTGACAGATGACCACAGAAAACAATTTAATATAATTTTTTTTGACACATCAGGGAGATGAGAAGTCCTCACTTCATTTCACAAAGAACAATTTCAGATACTTCTCTCCCTGAGGCATTGCTATCCAGCTGGCTTGCGTCTCCTTCCTTTTTCCTTTCTCAATTAAGTGCTGCTTGGTTTGAGTCCTACTCAGAGATGCCTCGTCTCTTCCACTTACAGGCACCAGCAACTTTGGGGTATTGCAATATTAGTATCCATCTTTCTCTTCATATACTGCTGTAAAGAAACTCTCAAGAGTGATTTTGGGTTGTAGTAGTCAAATTTATTTTCACTGTAGAAGCACACTTGTTTCAGTAATAAAAAAATAACATTTTCTTTGCAGAATAAAAGTAATCCTGTAGTGGTATAAATATATTTACTTGCACAAGAATCCACGTAAGTCACTCCATGTATATTCAGATTTAGTATTCCCATACTCCTAAGTGTCAAATGGAGTCAAAAAAGATAGTTGCTCACAGAAAGATGAGTAATCTGAAGTCTGGCTCAGCTGTGATTTACAGATACATATATGAAATAACAGAAATCCTGTTTTTTTCTTTTAAATTAATACCTTGTACATGGAAAAATAGTGACAGCCATCAGTACTGACCATTTCTGTTTGACTAACTAAAACATGGTAAATGGCGTCAGCCACAGAAGGCTCTTCAAGCTGTCTCACAGACATAACCAGTTCTGTCTGGGCAGCACTGAGGTATCAAAAGTTTTAGTGTTCAAGCTCAGCAGTCCTTAGCCTGTGTTCAGCCTCCACTCACAGGCTTCCCATTGTCAGTTAATCTCTTTGAAGGAACAAGCCAGGTCTAGTTGCTTTACTTTAGGGGACTGACCAGACAACAGTTACATCCTGCTACTAAGCCCCTGTGCTGCTAATCCAGGTGTAGGATGCTCCATGCAGCATTATTAACGACTTGACAGGCCCACAGTCCAGCTTACGGTAACTATGGTTATGTGTAACTGCATCTGGTATGAATACTTTATGTAAAAAGGAATAATACTATTTTCCACACTCCCATTCAGTTCAGGTCATGAAACAACAGTGAACACCACTGTAGTGGATTTAGCCTATACTTCTTTAACTTTTAGACAATTGCTGAACTCCTCTTTCAGCTGGAGAAGTAGAAAAAAAAACAAAAAGAGGAAATCAAATTTAATGAATCAATCACATGACTCTGTGTTATGTTCTGCCTAATTATACCTATTTACTGTGTGGGCTATCTTCAGCACCATGCCCTCAGAACATATGCTGATTTATTCTGATGCTCCCTTACTGTTACTGCATTAAAAAAAAAAAGTACAACAGTCAATCTTCTCAATTGTGTCTGTGAAACAAGGACACCAAACTAATACAACACAATACTGAAGACAAGAGAACATTTAGTTTTCATACACTGAAACGCAACTTCACACGTAAGCTTATTTATGTAGGCACACTGACTTATTGAGCACCATTCTTTTTTCCCCCCCCATCTTTTTTTTTTTTTTTTTCTTTTTTAAGTTTAACATCAACATTCAACTCTGAACGGAATAACATTAAACCTCTAGGACAGTTTCAGTATTAGGAAAAGAACTACCTCTATTTTACAAACATCAAATCGCTAGTACTGACTTGGTTGAGAAGTTCACTGCAGGTGACCCTCTCTCTGAATTCGCAGACGTTCTTTTTCCACTTGCAAGCGTTCCTTCTCAATCTGCAGCTTCTCTGACTCAAATTTTAAGAACTGAAGCCTCTCTTTCTCTAACTGCAAACGTTCTTTCTCAAGTTTTAACTTTTCAGTTTCTAGATCCAGAGGCTGCACAACAGGCTTTTCTGTTTGGGTCAGGTCATTTTCCAGGGCAGGTTTTTCAGCATGCAGAGTCTCTAGCCTCAGTTTCTCCCGCTCGATCTGAAGTCGCTCCTTTTCAAGCTGAAGTCTCTCATGCTCCAAGTCAACATGCCGCAAACGTTCTTTTTCAATTTGCAGGCGCTCCTTCTCCACTTGCAATCTTTCAGCTTCTATGTCTAGTCGCTGCTTCTCCAGCTCCACCTTCTGCTTCTCCAGATTTATAAGCAAGTGAGAATCTTCATAGGCTAACCTAGCTTGAGCAGAGCTCAGATTTCCAAACTCTTCAATGTGGGTGAAATCTGGTAGGTCATTTTCTTTTTTCGAATCAGGCAAAACTGATGACAAAATTTCTTCTTCTTCCTCAATAGGAAACTGCGGAGAGGAGTGCAATACACAAGAATTACATTTCAGTTTCTATGTTAGAATAATGTTGCATACAACTTCATTGAAAATAACAGATACTGTATTTTTCACAGAATCTCAGAATGGTTGAGGTTGGAAGGGACCTCTGGATATTATCTGGTCCAATTGACCTGCAAAGCAGGATCACCTAGAGCACGCTGCACAGGATGACATCCAGAAGGGTTCTGAGTATCTCTAGAGAAGGAGACTCCACAATCTCTCTGGACAACCTGAGCCAGTGCTTTGTCACCCTGATCTCTGTCTCTCTCTCCACCTTAAAAATACTCCAGAAATATTTAACTTAGATTCTACAAAATAACCACGTTATATCAAAAAAAATAATATTTTTTTTTCCCCATTTACACAGGTAGAGAAACACACTTGACCTATAAATTAATACTTAGCCATGAAAAATGGAAAATCTGTCTGTGGACATGCAAGAGCAGCATAGGAAACACTGCATGAGAGATATTAGAGTATTCAGAACCACTGACAGAAAATAAAACTGGATCTAGAAAGCCTATGTTGTTCTTACTTTTCATATAGCTCAGTGACATTTACTTAAGCCATTGGGAATTTGTTGTGACTAATTATCTATCAGAGCAGCTGGATCCACGAACTACGTGGTATGTAAGCTAACCCAGCCCTCATTAACACAAGGATTTAATTTCTAAAAACATTTAACACTGTACAGTATTTAAAACCATCTGACATTTTTCACATGCTCCTAACCCATCAAACTGCATTAAGCAGGTCAATAAACAGGGCTTGTTCAACCAAGTTTATGTTGTCGTGTTTGCTGGAAAAACACTTATGATGCAGATGATGAGGGGGTTAGCACCGCTGTTCTTGGTGGAGCATAAAGGCTGTAATTCTGCAGGAGTTATGTGCTACACACGCATAGTACACAAGGGATCACTGTGACCCATTTGTACACTGCAAATGGAAGGCAAACTGAACAAGTTATGGGTTCAGAAAACAAGACAATGAGAGCCACTGCCACTCTTTAAGTATTAGAGAAGACAGACACCTTTCAACAGCTGCCAGGCAGCAGTTCCCCTACCATTTAGCAGTTTCTCGTGATTTTTGGCAGCACATATCCCATTGGAGTTAAGACTCAGATGTTCCCAATCTAAAGAAGTATCCCTTTTTTTAATTAGCACTACACACTTGTACAGGCAGAACAGAACTACAGCTTTGTACAGGCAGACGTATGTAATTTCAGTCTCGTTGGCTGCCTATCCCAGACAGGACAGCCATGGTGTTACTAAGAGCAGAAACCAGGCCCACAGGACTCACAGCTGCTTGATGCAATTCACACTACAGTTCTGACAGAGGAATGGCTGATTGATTTATTCAAGTAACATGTTCAACTCCCGTGGGTCCATTTTAAGAAATGCAAACACTATGCAATCGTGCCTACAGGCAATGTATACTTCATTTGTTAAAGAGGTGCATTTCTCTTCTCCCTTCATCCATTCCAGTAACTTAACTTATTAAAATAACCAGTTTCCTTCAAGAGTGTATTTGCTTTCTACTGACTGGAATAATTCCTGTCTATGACACACAGAAATGGAAAACGTACAAATACATACTTGTATCAAGGAATATCAACCTTACATAGCGCTGCAAGTTGCTAGATGTAAATATCATCTTTCTGAAACATACCTGCTTCTACAATTTCTTTAATTCACACGTTCAGACAAGACAGAAAGAGATGCTATGAAAAAAACACAGCAAAAATGTCCTACGCTGAAGTGAAAAGGGGGTCATATTGCATATAGTTAATGCATGCCAGTCACTTACCTCAAAATTTTGTGGATCTTCCTCTTCTTCTTCTACTTTGATTTCTGTTAAAGATCCACCTGCTTCTCTGAAGTCAGTGATATTCTGCCATTCAAAACTAGATTCATTTGCAAATCCCATTTTGTCATCCATATCTTCATTGAGAGAGTCATCTAGATCAGATGAAGGAAGATGAAACCCAGCACCTACCATCTTGATGTTTGCATTCAGGCGTTTTCTCTTCATGAGTGCTCTCCAGTCAAGATATCTCCTTTTCACTTCTGTCCCCGTTCTCTGCTCTCCTTCACCTACAGCGTTTACACACTCTGCTATTTCCTCCCAAGCCTTCCGTTTCATCTCATTAATTGTTGTATTAAGTTGTTTTGAAAAGAGTACTTCTCTCCTTTTTCTGATTTCCTTAAGGAGAGTTTGAGTTTCCTGAACACTAAAATTACTTTTTCTTTTTCTTTTTAATTGTTTCATTTTTTCCAGCTTTAACCTAATAATTTTACCACAGTAGACTACAAGGATTATTTGACACTAATCAGCTAGTAATACAAATAAAATTTAGCAATGAAAGCAGAGCTCAGTTCTTGTGAAGTGATTTTTCTCTTCACTTTGTAGTATTTTTCCTATTTGTCAGGCTTCCTAAGAGAAAAAAGAACAATTTAAAAGAACAAAATAAATCTCAAAGATACACACTGTGTATTTTCCTTTAATGAACTTGGCTCCGAAATCACCAGTTAAGGAATGCATATTCTGAACCGACTGCTCATCTGATAGAAAAAAACAATTTTGTTAAACTCTGAATATAAAGTAGCTACAGATAAGCTTCTCTAAACTCATATGAATTATAAATCCATTAATATATCCATGTCACAAACCGTTAAGGTTGAGTTGGTATTTCCATTATAGAAATACAGCTATTTTCCTTCAGCTCTTACAGTTTTGCCAGTTGGGATATGCTTAAGGCTGAAATTTGACATATACATCTCAGTTTGAACGTCATTTCCAAAAGAAGCTAAAATTGTTACATCATTACTTCAAAACCAAAATGTTTAGGCAAATGAAATTTGAGACATTTTTTAACTACTTCTGTGAAGAAAAAAAAAAAAAAAAAGCAGATATGTTAGAAGTTGAAGTTTTAGAGGTTCTTCTGACTTATCTTAATCATAAAAAGAACTGAAGCAACCCTGCTGAATAACAGAAAATAGCTATTTGAACTAACTGTTCAAACAAAAGCCACACAGTTTTAATAGGAACTAGTTTTAGGAATAAGTCATTACACACCCATGTTAAAGCCCTCCTCCATAGTACTCACACTGTAGAACACCTCAATTCATGTCAGGTGTGACCACAGGTTCAAAGCTCAGTGCCTCTACCCCAGCTCCAGCTAATCCCATCCCTCATGCTGAGGAGCAGGCTAAAACCTCGTAACACACCTGACATCATGCACAGCTCTAAAAGGAAGCAGAAAGTCTGGGAGAAACACGGGACTGTTACAGCAGTGATGAATATAGCACAGACCACATTATCAAAAAACAAAACCAAAACAAAAAAAAAGACTGAGAATCAATAACAATTCCTGTTCAGACTGCTTGGTAAATTCATCTTAAATTCATCTTAAGATTCTTCATGAACTTTCTTTTCAATCACATTAACCTACCACTTTTAGAAAAAGGCTTCAAACCCACCAGGGCAATAATTTACTATACTTACAGTTTCATGTTATGCTTATTATTGATCTAGTTTGCCTTCCATCCTCCAGAAGCACACCGCTCAGATTATATATTTGATTGCTACTGACTAATGACTAGTGGATTTTATCCTCAAATAACTTCCACCCCTAGGTTTTTATAGGATTCTTGTATTACTAAGTATGTAGTATTCGTATATAGGATTTTATGCAGGATTTTTGTATTACTAAGTATTTTTCTCCTGTTATTCTCCTGAAGTTGGTTAAAACTTACACATCAGCACATCACACAAAAGCTTTCCAGTTGGGAGGTAAGGTACATCACCATTCAGAGATCAGTCTCCATCTTCTATGCACTATTTACTGTAAATAAGTGGTTTACATATAAAATCTTCTGAGTTTTCTGTATCAAACAACATTCTTTCATTCCCAACACGTAAGCATACTGGCATCATTTTTCTTCCAATATTGCATTTAGGAAACTGTTTTACTAAATTTCCTGGTTGAAATATTGTCCCTGTTACAAATGAAGTCTCAATTCAATCTGAATTTAGTAATATTTATAAAAGACAAGTAAACAGCGCTGGGTGCACGGGGAGTCCATGCTCTACCAACACGCACACAAACACTGAACACTCTAAATATACAGAACATTGCTTTTACGTACGCCTATATATATGTACAATCAGAACAAACAATCCTTTAAGTAAGTCTATTACTATTAATGTCCATAACTGGGGGAGCATAGTTGGCCTGGTTGAAGTACTCCCATATATTCCATGACTTATCAGTCTCCATTTTCTATTCCTTTTCTTGATTACAAACACCGGAGAATTCCAGGGCTAGTCGTTCGAACAATATGTCTCGCTTTAAGTTGTCAAGCAACTGGTCTTTGGGACGTATGTATCCCATTCTTCCTGGATCGAAGAAAAGCGTATCCATCTCTTTTTCAAGGCCAATAGGGCCTGGGTCAAAAGGCACGTCCAGGTCACCAGGGGGCGTAACAGCAAAAGCCTTTGATGGCAGTAGCAGCAGAGGGGCCGATGGCATAGCAGTCGGATCAGTAAAGGAGCCCGCAGCTCCCTCACTATCTGGCAAACCACACGTTTCTGACTGTGGTCCCACACGGCTCTTTAAGGCCTCAGAGACTGCTCGCCAGGTGCCAAGCAATCCCACTGCAACCTTGTCATTTTTAGTTGCAGAGTCCCACACCTTGACCTCAGTTTGGTCCCTTATTACAGGCCCATAAACTGTCCGATTGTTAATAAGGAGAATAAGCTGTAAGGCTACCAGGACAGTCTTTGTTCCTAAGGATGTATGATTCCCCATAATGCGCAACTGCTTACCAGCGAGAGGCAGCTGTGTGTGCGGGTCCGCTTCTCTCAGCTTGAGATTATTCGCAGCTCCAGTGCACCTATTTCCAGCGACCTTCTGTACGAGCTTCTCTGAGCAGTTTGCTGAGTATGGCCGACCCTATCTTCATGAGGCGATCAATGTGCCTGTTCCTGTCCTGGTCCCTGTTCTGCTAGCCTGTTCCTTTTTATTCCTTCTTTCTGCTTCTTTATTGATGACGTAACTTCATTATATCGTGTTGCCTTTTTATCTCGAGGACAGGCTCCCCTCTTACACCCTTCACCCCACAGCAGTTCTTTTCAAAACAACTTTTCACTGGTCAAACAACTTTGCCCGGCAACAGCAAACACCCTACAACTTCCATGCCTTAATAGCTGGAAAAAGGAGCAACCCAAGACTGCATGGCATCTCCTTCTTTGTTCCCTCTAAACTCTTTTACATTCCTGATGGCCTCATCGTTAAGAGTCTGATATTCTCATCAACCACGGGGCTTGCCAACCCCCATGGCCACACTCCCACATCTCCCCCTTCTTTATTAATATCAACCATCTTCTTGACACGAATTATTACTCCATATATCACATCCCTACTGTGAAATCATTTATTTCTGGTGGTTAATAGCTAGCCAGTATGCAAGCCCTGAGTCCCAAGAACAAATCGATTTCATAGAACATAAACCTGCATCAGCATGGACCACTGTATGGTGCTCCCATGCAGCTACCTGGCACTTTTGACTCCTCAAACGCAAGTTGGAAACTGTCTATTGTTGTTTAAGATACAGTGCAACTTCCTGCCTTTCTGAAAATAAAATGGATTCATTTTGAAAAAAGACAATTATTGGAGAATGTACTAGCTCTTAGGTTGGTAATGTATACACTCAGCTTGCCACAACTTGTAATATAAGAAGCAGCAAACAACTTTCTGCAGTTTAAAGTCAGATTTATACCACAACACAGCACTCTATCTGCTAGAATTAGATATTTTATTTCTAACACCTTTTACCTGATCTTTAAGCTATTCCCTTAACCTTCATTATTATAAGGTTGCCATGAAAAGATACTTGGACATTCAAGGAAGCAGTATCACATTTACTTGCGTCTAGCAGTAAGTCAATTTATTTGGTACTTACTGTGCTTTTCAAACTCAAATTGTAATGTTAGTACTTTTCTGTTATTATGGCAATTGAATTTCTTGACCTATCAAATTCTTAACTTTATTTTGTGTAACGTGCTATTTTTTGTTCAGTTGATTAAACAAAGCAAAACAAAAAGTTTAAAAAGCCATTCAGCAGGTAAGTTCTTCAGAAAAGTTGCCAATACACAGAAAGAATTAAGAATACTTTTAGAGGTTTCACTGTTCATATAACAAGTATTCTGGATTGACAAATAAATAGATTGAGCCAAACTCTTGTTGCCAGGTACTTCATGTTTACTTCAGAAACTGTGCGTGTGCGTGCCTGTATGCCTGTTTCCCAGGTAAGGAGTATTACACAGAGCTCTTATAGCAGACAGTTTCTCTGAGTTTTCACTACCAAGACACTGAATCTTTGTTTAAGGTCAAACCCTACTTAGGATTACTGAACTTGGCAGAATTTCACATGCTTGATTCCAAGAAAACATCCAAGTACTTCACTAGCTATTGGACAATGGGTCAGACTATCCAAAGTACTGGATAAATCAAACTCTTACAGTACTACTCAACTGTCTTTTTTTTTTTTTTTTTTTTTTTTTTTTAAAAAAAAGTAAATATTAGACTCTTACCAAATCAAAGTTGTTTTCCTCTCAAAGCAAGCACCAGCTAAGTCCAAGGTTCTGGTCATTCCACTAATTGGGAATCACAGGATTTCAAAAACTTTTATGTTATTTCTTTTTAACCCTGGACCTTGCTAAATTTCTCAGTGCTAGCATGGCAGGGGAAAGTAGGCACAATCACTTGGGGTGTGTGTGGGGGGTGTTTCAAATCACTTTTCCATCCTCGTTATCTTCTAAATATAATTCTACATGAATAAGGAAGATACAGACAAACTCAGTTTTCCTCTTAGCTCCACGTCAGGTTGAGTTAAAAAACAAAGGTCAGGCTTTGAGTTAAAAAACTACAGGTCAGTTTCACTGCTGCTCACCCAGGTGCTCTGCGTCACCTGCCCAGTCTCCCCTTCCACTCTTGAAAACCTCTGATGTAATAATCCCTTACTATGTAGTTTTAAGACTTTTTTTTTTTTTTTGCTATAGAAAGGGAGAAGCTCCTGAAAGCAACTACAAAGCCTACCTGTTTTAAAACTCATGACTAATCGATAAGCACATCTTACCTTTTCTCTTTCCTTTCTGAAAACATATTGCCTTATTAAAGATGTTTATTTTCCTATTAATTCAAGTGGTGTTTATGTATTTTCTTAACATTATATTAACATCCAGATTTGGATCAACTCTACTGGGGACTATTTACCTTTCTGGTATATTAAATAAAAAGAAGTATTAACTTTACTGAGGCTGGGGTTTGTAATATTCTGCTTTCTGATATTGCTAGATGGTGCTCAGGGACTTAGTTTATAATTCTGGAAAATTAACTGTTACATGCTCAAAGTATTTAAGGGGCAAGAACACGTAACAAGTCTGAAATATGGAAATGCATACATTCAGCAATAATTCTACATGGAAAAACATTACAGCTTTTTCCAAAGAAAAAGGATGTGAAGATAAGAGCAGAGGTGAAAAAAGTCCAGTTATGTGACAGAGAAATCTCTGGGAAGTAATAGGATACAAACAGCCCTTTATGTGACTAGTCATGCACCCCATCACATGGCACGAGGCTCGCTACAAATGCAAAATTCTGTCTGCATATTTGCACCTTTTGGGTAGGAATGCAACATGCTGGCCAGAGAAACAGAAACGCTGTTGATCATGAGAGAACAGAAAGCTTTCGAAGGGCTCCCAGGTAAGACAGCAGCATGATGCTGTGAGCTTGATGCAGTCCTGTCAGGCAGAAGCAAGCAAAGGTTAAGACGGTCCTCATATCGGGACTAAAGAAAATGAAACTACTCGTCAGTGTTGAAATGAAACAGGTATTACAAAAGTGAACAGAACATTAATACACAGACCAGTAATAACTGCGGAGTGCAGAACGACAGAGGCATCCACATTCTGCCTTTTTGTTTCCTTCGCTCACACCTCACTGTGTGCACATGCTGAAACGGGGCGTTTAAAGCCACAACAAAAAGCCCACAGCCAGAATTCGCCAAACAACCCCCAAACCCCATACAGTCGCCGGGGCTGAAAGCCTGGTGTTAGCATTAAGCTTTAATTACCCTCTAGAATAAACCTGACCTTCATTTTAATTATTATTATTATACCTATATAGTTTGGCTTTTTTCTTTTACAACTTTCAGAGGTCAAGACTAAAGAAACAAGTTTTAAATGAAGGAACCCTGGAACCAATTTTTTTTTTTTTCCTTTTTTTCTTTTTAATTTTAAAATTTCGAGCTCCTCGGAGGCTCTACACGCGATGATGAAGCCCGGGGCTTTCTGGAAGCCCCGAGGCGCGATCCCTCCCCCCTCTCTGGGGCCGTGACGAGCCGTGTTCGTGTGGCAAGCGCCTGGCGGAGCGCCGGAGGCCGGTCCTGAGGGAGGCCGCCGGGCCCGCAGCCCCTTTCCCATGGGGCAGGGGGCGCGGAGCCGCGCCGGGAAGGCCTCCCCCGCCGGCAGCCCCTCCGGGAGGCCGGGGGAGGCGGTAACAAAAGCGGCCCGGGCCCGCGGCCCCTCAGAGGCGCCCGCCCCGCTCCCCAGGGAGCCCCGCGCGCCGCTCACCTGCACCCACCTCGCCCCGCCGCGCCGCCGGCCCTTTAACGCCCGCCGCCCGTCCATTGGGCGAGCCGCGTGCCTGTCAGCCCGTCCCGCGCGCCTATTGGCGGGCTAGGAGCATCGCTTCGTTTTTGCCCCGCCCCCCTTCCCTCCAGCCGCGCCGATGCGCCCCGGGTACGCGCTGGGCGCTGTAGCAGCTCTCCCCGCGGAGCCGCCGCAGCGCGCAGCCCCCGGGCGGCCGTTGGCTGCAACCGCTGCTTGTCTTGAGGATGCTTTGTGGTGATTGGCTAAGATCTGGTAAGGACCGCCTCCTCTTCAATGAGCTTCCGGCGGCGCGTTTCTCGCCGGGTCAATGAGGCGGAGGGCGGGGCCGGGAGCAGGGGGTGGGGCCTGGCTCTCGCTGCGCTCCATCACCATGGTAACGCGGCCTGTGCTAGGCTGCGCGGCAGGGGGCTGAGAAATAAACTTATTATTTATCACTTGGTTCATACAGCTTCATTATTTATCACCTGGTTCACACGGCTTCTGGGGATCGTTGCTCTGGTGGTGAAACCCTCACTTTATGTTGCCATTTTACACTTTCAGCCCACAATTCTGGCAGCGGTGTTCCTGAAATATTTATACAAACCAAGCACAGAAACACTACAAAGTTCTGTCAGCCTCCAGAAAATGATAGTTTTGCTGCTATGCTTGCCCATTGTGTACAGAATACCAAAAAATTTTAAGAAGGAAAATAGCGAAGTAGGGTAATGAAACCATGCCATGTTATTAGCAATATATTATACTGCATATTATGGTATTATTACAAATCCCAAGCATGACCTAGGCTTTAATTTATGCTATTTTATTTTGACAATGCTCAGAAGTAAGATGCAAGCAAGCACTAAAGATCTTGTAAACTTGTTCAACGTAGATTCAGGTGTAATAGGTGGAGAGAGTGGAATTCATTACCAGTCTGAACCTCTGCCAATCTGCAACAATAATTACAGCTAATTATAACTCATTAAGTACCCCTCTTTCATTGTGAAGCACAAAAACACGAAACATGATTACTGCCTAGTAAAATAGTTTGAGCTAAGAAGCATACTTTTTCATATGGTAGCTGTGCTCATAATTTTAAATGGATCTCCTTTTTCCCCATTGTTATTCCACTATTACAGAACTATTAATCAAAGGTGAAAAAAATATCGGTATATACCAGCTTCCTCCACCAAAAAGTTCTTAGAGCTCCTTCATTCACGTGAACTCTCTTGAATTTACATCTAGTTCACTGAAGCCTAAGAAAAATACAATTATAATCACAGAATCTCTATGTTGTTTTGTATGTTGCTGGCAGTTGCGACAAATCATCTCATAGATTGAGATTGTCATAATTTGACAAACATCTACAAGTCTGTTGTAGTTCTGTAATATGCAGAAAATTAATCTTCCAAATTAGCAGAAACTTTTGGTTATGAACTGTAGCACAGAACCAGTCTGCCACAGAATCATTCAGCACCTGAAGCCTGCCTGTGTTTGTGCCAGACTGGCTTGTCGTGAGCTGCAGCTCTGCCCAGTGTCTGCTTTCTTTCTGGCTTTGTAGTCACCAACTCCACATGTAGTGCATTTTTATAAACTTCATTATGTACAGAGTCTGGTTCCCTGCTTTTGATCACAGTGAGAAAAGCCATATCGTACAGTCTGTTTCACATACAAACTGTGCAAGTCCAAGGTGAGTTAAAGGTTTCTGTATCTGTCAAACATACATACACAGTTTTCTTCTGATCGTGCACAGGGTTACATAACTACATCTCTCAAATTTGGTCTGCAAACTCATTGTTCTATATAAGCTTTTAGCATTGTGAACACTGTCAGGGTGCCTTGTACATGCCTTTTGCTAGTTGTTGGGCAAAGGCCTTGGGAGATTGGAGTATCAATTTTTATTGCTGTAACTCTAATTTCTCTACACAGTGGTTTGAAGGTTGCTAAATTTTAAGTTCTGTAAGAATATAAGACAACCCAGGGCTCCCCCATTTTGTATTAATGCTATTGCTGCATGCGTTGCACCTGAATTTTAAAGTTGCTTATACCCTTTTATTTAAAGCAATTTTAAGCAAAATAAAGTAGTATGGAAGCCCATTTCAGTCAAAATAAATACCTAATCATTTGCAAAACTTAAACTGTTAAAAATGCTACATACCAATGTGATCTAGTTGCGTCCAATGAAAATATACCAAGCTAAATAAATACTTTGCAGTCAATAAATCTTAAAGCTTTCCAGCAGACAATCAGTTTGGCTTAGTAGGTGCAAACTGATAAACAAACGATATAACAATATACAAAGTCCAAGGATAATTAAAAAACAAACAAACAACAACAACAAAACCCTCTCACTGCAGTTTTTATGCCTGCTAACTTCGCTCTTGGTCACAGCCTAATATTCAAAATGTTCTACTATGTGTCAACCTAATATTCAAAAACATACTTTAATTGTTAACCTAATTAGAAATATTGTTGATTCTCTGTATTTTGAAACTCAGTGGAAAACAACAAGAAAAAAAAAAAAAAAAAAAAAACAGAAACAGACCTGAGAAGGATTCAGTTGCTCAGTGCTTTATTTCACAGAAGAATGAACATCTCAGCAAACATACAGTATCGCACTTTCCACATATCAGCAGAGCCCAGGCATTAGCAAAATGTTACTGATCTCTATGCTGTATTGGATGTTGGAAGGGAAAAAAAAAATAAACTGAGCATAACGTTCAGATACAAATATTGTCAAATATATCCCTGGTTTAATTCTGTTTTAATTAAAGTAGATCTTGTGCTGCCTCCTGTCGGTCAACTACAAACAAAAACATCTAAAAGTAGACTCCACGTTTCAAAATGCAAACAGCACATCCTATATCCTAGACCTTACCTAACAGTTACTAATAATCAGAAGAGGTATACAGCTTTCTTAATGGAGTAATACCAGGAATAAATCTGACCCAGTAAATCTACTCCATTTTTAAAATATAATGATTTTCTAACAGCAGTAAACTGACTTACTATTAATGTATTTAGAATATAGAAAATAAATTCATTAATACATAAATAATGATCATCAGGTCTGTGCAAACATAATCAATATAAACACCTGAATAATTGATATTTATTATAACTCAACCAATATGATAACATTACCAAAGTGCCATAATGTTTTGATAGCATTCTTTAAAAATTAAGATTATTCCAATATAATCATTACTGGGTATTGAAGTTCCACATACAATATATTATCTTAATGTATATTATACTGGTCATGCTTATAATGTGTTCTGTGACATATAATAGACAACTATTAGAAATGTTTTGGTTACATCATTTAAGTGCAAATAGTAGCATATACTTTTACATGCAATTTGAATGTTTTAAACATTTTACTATATTTCAGTGAGAACATAGGTAATCATTAATCTAGTCATGGACTGTTTTTAGAGGAATGTACATTTTCATAAAGTTCTGTGAGCTTTTAAAATCAGAAAAAATACAGAAAAAAATGCATGAATTTGGGGATCTTTTTAAATTCCATAGCTGCTGTGTAAAGTGAACTAAAAATATATATTTGATCCAGACTTACAGAAGTAACTCAAACAAATAATCCATATTCTTTTGAGCAGTGTAGTTGACTTCACTGAGATTTCATCTATCATTGGGTATTAATCACAGCATGCGGAATATAGGCCATTAGTCATATCATAAAGCCTTGTTTCTAACCATGACTTTCTAACACAGCTGCTTCTGCACTCAATTTCGCTATCAGATTTAACCCTTGTATGTGAAACTACAGCAAACAGCCTTTTTATTCCTCCACTGGCTTACCTACATAATGGAAGAAATTTCATTCTATTTCACAGTAACTTCTTACAAGCAATAGTGTAAAATAACTGACACTACCACTTCATTTCTTGATCACCAATTAAGACAGCTAAACTCCATTTGAAATCCATGAACGATTTGTCAGACTGGGAACTGACGTTAGTTCCTGTGCAAATGTCGCGTAGAATATTAAAGAAGCATGTGTTTTTCCAAATAAAGCTGCATCGTTTTCACTATATATATATATATATTGTATAATTTACCACATATGCCATTGCTCTGTCTGATGTCATGTGACAGAGGTGTGTGCACATAGCAAGTAGCTGGATGGAGGACCACCAGATAAAATGTGCTGGAAGGAAAAACTTGGAGGAAAGAGCATCACTTTAATTTGTGACTGACTCAGTGCTGTTTATGTGGCCCACCAATTTGGTCAGGACGGTGGCAATTAAATAACTCGCACTTCTCTAGTTCTTCCAACTTGCATAGCGGTTTCTACCCACGTGCTATGGGCATAATGTTACTTTTGTCATTGCATAAATTGCATACTTATTACTTGGGTATAAAAACAGCATGAAAGCACAAGCAAAGAATTAGTATTTCTGATGGAAAGTGACAAGTTGCAATAATTAATGGTTAATGAAGTCTCTTTGCTACCTTGAGTAGCCTTATTAAAGCTAAAACTACTGTTCTCCTGTACATCTATTTATTTGTCTCTTGATGTTTCAATAAGCAGAAATAGTTTTCTCCATCTCTCCTAAACTATTCAATACATTTGGTTTGCACTAATGAAAAGTAGTTCTGTTCCAGTATAAAAATACTTGCATTTTCATATGGTGATTCTATAAGGTACCTGTCTAAATGTAGTTATGAGTTGGAGACTCATGATGAAAAGAGCAAAATAAATGTGGAAGTTATCTGAAATACTGCTAAAACAAACTATTGACTTCTACAGAACTGACACATACCTTAATAGAAATTATCAAGGTGGAAGGTTCCACTAGTAATAGGTTATCCGAATGTGCATAATTTTCATTTATATCCTTATGAAAGTATTTATGATAAATATTGTGTACTTTTTTAAAGATATCTGATAACAAATTATAAAAATCACAGAATTGGAGCTTGCCATTGTTTGGTATCTGAAAGAAAAATACATTGCAAGGTGATACCAAGCTTTAAGTGCAAATGTTGAGCTTGACTTTTGCAAACAGTACATGCAGTAGAGATGTGATAACGAAAGTTGCACATAGTTGCTTCAAGCTGTGTGAAAGATTTTTTAGCTACCTCACTAAATTTTGTTCATTTTTCAGCTACTTGGAAAAGACATGCTTAGATGTTTAGAACCATTCTGCCTGGCATAACACAACTTTATGGCTTAAACAGTATATAAGGGCTCCCAAAACCTTATTTAAATATCTGGAAAGAAAGAAAATTATCAGGCTGGGGAAGATTACAAATGAGTTTATGAAACCTAGCTAACACCAGTGTCCTTCTGTTAGACACAGCTCCCAGTTTGTATGCATGAGATCAAATTTACTTCACTATGTATGCCTACACTAATAGTAATACTGAAAGTCCATTACAATTTTAACATGATGATAGATTACTGTAGGAAGTTTCTCAAGCAATATATTATGTAGTGTTTACCGTGTAATATTTTACCACTTAAAATTACTATGAAGTACAAGATGAAAGTGTCATACGTTTAAAATACTATAGAAGTAAAAAAAAAAAAAAAAAAAAAAAAAAAAAAAAAAAAAAGAATAATAAGGTGTTATTTCACTTTAGAATACTATTTACTTTAGGTATGGGGAGTTATTTATGTAACACTGTATTTTATATATGGCAAGATACAAACTTTTCCCGTAATTAACTGAAGCAACAACTAAAGCTTACTGTGCAGCTTGCTTATCAGATAGCACTGCAGACTTCAGCGATGGAAGACTTCTGTTCGAAGCGTTTTTCCTTTCAGCGACTGAGGTGACCATCAAGTTCCCACAGGAATCATCCACCCTGTAGAAATCTTTCTCGTCCTGCAAAATGGCACCAAGGTTTTTCTTGCCACAGCTATGGGATGACAACGGAAAGTACAGCTACTACTAAGGCACAAGGATGGAGAAACACTGGTCAAACGGAAGAGCTGATGTAAGATGACAGAAATTATCAGTCTCTTCATGTTAGATACCTGGTTTTAATGCTGTGAAGGTCACTTTGGCTTTTGCCTTTGCTAAGGTCATTCTAATAAGATAAAGCTGACAAAAAAACAACAACACATGAATGTAGATTTCTTTTAAACTTCAGTTACATAGGGAAAACAGTATCACAAGTACTTTTTTCACTCAGCAATTTGTCTCCTAGGTTGACTGTGATTATTACAGAAATAATGGCACATTACAAGATGAATTCTTCATAACTTCTTTCTTGAAATGTAGTGTTTTGAAAATTCAGATAACTACAGAGAAGACTTGTATATAAAACTAAAAATACTTTATATATAATGAGTGACAGTTTTATGGACCCTTTCAAAAACAAGTCTATAGCTGACAATTTAAACTGAATAACTTAAAACAAAAACAGTACATATTCTTCTGCAAATTAATACCTAAAAATCTATTCTAAATCTTGTGCATTTAAATAGATTCATCTGACACAAGAGTTTCAAAATTCTCCGGAGCAAATTGTCATTACAGATGACCAGGGGTCCCTATATTTATTAAACTGAATGACCTGACAGTAAAACTCAGTTAAGGCTCTTGGCATTGGGGAAACTTCTTCCCACTCAGACCTACTGCTGTGGTAGACTTGAACTTCATCTGTGATTTCTTCTGGAGCATAATCACCACCTAATATATAAATTTTGTCTTCTGTCCCAACTGCGCCTGCATTAAAGCCAGCGCATTCGAAAGATCCTTCCCCTTTCCATACACAGGTTTCTGGGCAAAAGCTGTAGACCTTGTAGGTGGAGAGATCACATATATACAGCGTGCAGTTCACTGGAACAGCTTTGATTAGAGTTGCATGGAAAAACTGCCCAAATTCTGCTACAAGCTCCGACCACTGATCAGTCATAGCATTATACTTAAAGAAACAGTCAAGAGATGGATTAAAGGCATCAGTAATCTCTACTTCTGAGCCAAGAACGTAAATTATATTCTGACATGCACTTGCTTCTGGATAGTAGATACCCCTTGGTAGTTGGCTTACAGATTTCCAGTCTTTGGAAAGGGGATTGTAACATTCTACATCCAAAAGACTTCGGGTTTCTTGAGCTCCTCTGGTCTTTCCACCGATTACAAACAACTGATTTAAGGTTACAACAGATGTGTGCATTGTCCTTGGCTTTGTCATAGCTGACACGATGGAGAATTCGTTACTGACTGGGCAGTAGCACCAGGTTTGGTCTGTGGCATCATGAAACGGTTCAGCAATATGAAGCCTGACGGTCCTGTAGCAATTCCCTTTGCATCCTCCAGTTATAAATATTTTTTCTCCATAGCTAGATAAACTTGACCCTGGAAGATCAATCATGTGTGTATTTGGTAGTTCTTTCCATTTATCTGTTTTGATGTTATAGCAAAATGTATGCCTGTTTTCTCCATCTTCATCAGTTTTATGAACAAATATGTATTTTTCTGTCGTTGAAGGGCGTGCATCTGGAAACAGTCCACTAAAGTTTTGCACACTTTTAACTGCATCATTGATTATTACTGAACAATTAGCACTTTTCAGTAAATATTCTTCAGAGTGCAGGAAGTCTTGCAAAGTCTTTTCAGGTAACTGGTGTAGTCTCACTTTTTGGATCAAATTAGGCAGATATTTCTGTCGTGTTTCTAAGTTGTGTTTGGTCCATTGAAGGACAGCTTTCAACACTGATTCTTCCTCAGGGACATCTAGTTCATCAGCCTCAAGACATTTTTGCAATATCTCAAAATTAATCTCCAAGAAGTCACTTGATCTGAGCAGCAAGGAAAAGTGGTGCTGTACAAAATCTAGTGCGTGATCAAATAAGCGGTCGGAGCCGTAACTTTCCGATAGCGAAAGCAACTGTAAGCAATTCACAAGATCAATACTTTTTATTAGAAAGTCACTGCAAGCTTTGGAAAGGAGTGAAACTTGAAGAAATGATGACAGCTGGAAGAGCATTTCCACATTATCGTTTGTTATCTCTGTTTTTCCTGTGTAAGCATAATCAAGAAAAGCTTTCACTGCCTTGGGTGATAGATTACTAATAGTAACATTGCCATCATCTCGTTCTTTCATATTAACTTCAAACATGGCTCTGTGAATAAAATACAGAAGATATACACAGAAATTAAGGATCTAGCAAACAGAAGAGAAAGCTGATGTGAGAAGGAGGAGATAATAAGGTGGGATGGCTGTATAGATCTAAAATGTGAAGGTTATCAAAAATAACAACACATTTGCTTGATATGGTAGCAGACATAAAGGAGTGGTGATAAGAACATATTCAAAGTGATAGCTCATAAAAATGATAGCAGCAGCTGTGTTTTCTATGGATTTTCAGAGTTAGATGAAGTCTACAGCTCTCAATGGGAACAAAGATGTGAAAATGTTAGGGGCAGCATCAGTTTCAACACTGAGAAAGAAAGGCAGATTTAAAAAATATATAGCAAAAAAAACTAACATGATTTAGGTCATGCACTGTGGATGAATACAGAAAATTAAGAGAAAAAGAAGGCCTTCAAAATTGCAGGCTGGAACAAATGGCAGGATGGATGATGGGTGCATGCCTCAGTAATAAAAGTGGACAAGTGGTGAAAGAGGAGAAAAGTATGAAGAACCTTCATTTTTACTATAGAGTTGACAGATAGATTTATGGGTACAGGCAGATGTCAGAAAAATGAGCTTTTGACATAGTATTGGATGATAAAATGAATCTTGTGCAGAAAGTGGATTGTGACTGAATACAAAGAATGGTTGACATTATGAAACAAACATTATTGATCAGTAGGTCTGTCCAAATTTTACTGCAACTGAGTATTTTATTACTAAATATGCAATAACTACTCTTTAACTTTTAACTACTGCACACGATAGCAACAGCTCCTGAATTTGACAAATGATATTAGAGAAAAATTAGACAAATGATTCAAAATACTAAGTACATCTGGATAAAATACTAAGTACTACATCTGGATTATTAATATATCCAATGTAGTTGCTATTAACAAAAGGAGCTCTGTTACACAATTAATATCTGTATAGCATGTGGTTTTTAAAATCCCATACTTCTATGAAGCCAAAAAGAAAAAAAAAAGATAAATCACTCTGTATAGCATACTCTTTGGAAAGTGAAAATCAGGTAAAGCAGGAACTCACCTGAACAAGAAGGTAAAATTACAGTAAGAAACTTACATCCCAAAGAACTTTTTACATACTAAACAACCCAATCTTTTGAATCCTTTCCTCATTGACCCAAGAGCTATGATATAAATCTCTAAGTTGTAGAGTAAAATAGAAAGGATGCTGGATGCCTAGGAAATGTACTACAGCTTCACTTACCCACAACAGCAACTGAATGATACCAGTAGGAGGAAAGCAGTCTAGGAAAAGGCTTTGGATTTAAAAGTTAACCAGTAGGGAGTAAAATATTGATGAATATTGGGTTCACAAAGTGAAACCAAAACTAAGAGAAGTCCGAAGGTGAGAAATATAATTTTTCAGATGAAAAATCTTTCATGTAGTGGATGTGGATACTTTCTATTCCATAAAGACAGTAAACGGGCCTTGCATTCCAGGATAACGTCTAATTTTGATGGCTGCTGTTAGCAGCTGTTACATGCAAACCCTCCTGGCAAATTTTAACCTGAAATGACTATAGGTAGTAAAAAGGCCACGTTACCATGTGCTTACTTCAGTTCTAAAAATTACCACTGGAAGCTCTTTCTACCAGTGTCTTCATGTTTCAGTAAAAAGTGTACTTGGAAACAGATTTTCAGCATGGAATTGCATGACTGAGTCTTCCTAATGAAAAGCTCAGCAAAGTTCTTCATAAATTTATATTCTGTACATGAAAAATCTGTCCCTTAAGAATGTATAGCTTTAAGTACCAGAAGGAAAATCACAGGTTTGTTTCATGCTGAAAGGCTGAACTCTGTAGTTTTGAAAAAAATATTAGATATCTGATAAATAACTATGAAGACAAACTGTACTATGCTGATCACTCATCTTATTATAACAAAATCCAGCCCCACAAACAATTTATCCACAATTGTTCGATACAAGATGTATATGGAATCAGCCTGTTACGTTTCACAATGTAAATGTGCAAAGTACATAGCCTGTCCCAAACAGTCAAGCAATACCTTTGCAGTCCTTCAAGTATAGGTACAGGCAACTTGTTTCAATTCTACCAAACAGCAGAGTCATGCAGTTATGGTTTGACATTTTTATTTCACAGTACAGACTGCTATTTGCATCTAAAATTCATAGGGTCCTCATATAATTTTGGAAATATAACACTGCAATTTTTTATTTTTTTTAATTTTAAGTATCCTTAATATGATGTTTGACCATGTTGATCAAAACCCTGCAGACATATGAAAATTGTGGTGATTTATCTTTTATTTTTTGGTATTCCTTCCCTCCCTCCCAGAGTACTTACAAGCCATTTCCTGCAAACTCATGCCAAAATTATGTTTACCTGAAAAAATCACTGCATGCTGCCAGTACACAACGATGACAAGGAATTGTTTCATCTTTCACAATAATTTTAAAGTCAAAAAATATATTTTGTTCTCTGAACTTTTGTAGTACTTTTAGAATTTGTTGTCCATGACCTTCAGCCACTAAGGAATTGATTTTATTTTCAGGAACAGAAATTCCATTGCAAATAGGTCTGCTAATGTAATCCCGTTGATTGGCCATGTTTTCTTCAATCTACTCCTGAAACGGAAAAATAAGTAATGGATTTTACAGTCTCATTATTTTTTTAATCAATGTGCCATAAAACACAAATCCTGAAGTTGGTTTGCAAGTCTTATGTACGGTTCTAAATTTAAGTGACTTTTACACTGAATTTGATAATAATACTTCTACTTTGCAAAAGACATAAAGAAGACATACTTTGAAAAGTAAAATATCTGATGCGTAGCGAAAAGCATATATACAAATAGTACCTACCTGTAGGATTTTTTTCAATAGAGTCCACAGGGAACATACCAAGGAGTGTGATACAGATTTTAATGATCATGAGAGTATTCCTAGGCTTATCCTCAAAAAAAAAAAAAAAGCACACTCTTATAATTTGATGAAAAATGAAGATGGAAAAGGAGCATTTCATTACATATTTTTAGATTTTAAGAAGGTTCATCTGCATACTACAAACCCCCAAACGCAAAGGAGTCCAATGGTCTTTCTAAGGCTTACAGAGCACAGGAGATACAGGCTCCTGGATTCCCATTAGGTACTCCAGATGAAAATAACAGCACAAACACACCCTGGCCTAGTCACAGGATTGCTAGGGGTTACCAGCTGGGGTCATTTAGAGACAGTTTGGTGACAGTACAGCTTTGAGTGTTTAGGTAATTGACACTGACTTTACCTTGCAACCTCTACATTTGCCCCTGAAGCCGGCTGTTTGCTTACAGCTTATGTTGCATGCTGGGAGCTCCACTTACTGAGACGTAAACATTAACTGGGTTCAGAACTGATTTAAACTTAAGACAATGCAATCTTCCTTTCAGTAGACAAGGTTTTCTTGTGAAAAACCCTATACTGAATAAAGTGCATGGTTTGTACAGTAAGTTGGGCTTTGCTTTTTTGTTTTTTTTGTACATTAAAAATATTTTATTCCACTTTCATGGCATAAAGAAACTTTAAATATATTTTATTTACACCTGTCTTGAGATGTATTTATACTGCTACAGATGCATAAGCTGGCCTTGCTGGAAACTTGTGTCAAGCTTGCCTATTTCAAAGCTTAAGGAAACACGGCACAGTTTTTCTATTAGAGGATTCTGCTTCCACAATTCCAATTCCAATTAGCAATAGATAATGGCCCACCTGAATTGACAAAGAAGGGGATAAAAAAATCCAAGCCAAACACAGAGACCATAAAAATATCGATTCTGCTTTTTAAATTTCATGAAAAGGCTTAACTAATCAGGTGATACATTCAGAACAAACTACGCCATCAGGCAGTCTTCTTCATGGGAGGTACTTTCACAGCAGACTGATCTACGCTTTTATCTAGTCAGGTAGCTCCAACCACAAATAGACCTCCATGTCTCCTGGAATAGAAGAGATCCATTGATCTTGCTCCCAGCACTGGCACCCTTGGAACAGGCATCTTCTCCTTGCCATGGCCAGACAATCTCATGTATTCACTCTTTCCATTCTAAGCCTGAGGAACTAGGAAAATACAGAAGAACAAGACCACCATTTATTCTGATAATATATGGCCTCATAAACCTCAACTTCCATAAATCATAAAGCTTTTTTTTTGTATGTCAGAATTCTCTAGAATTTTCTTATGACCTTCAATTCTACTCCTCAAGAGACTGAACCTGCAAAAGCAGTCACTTCAGTAAAATCAGTTTCCCACAACTGAATGAAACTTAAAATAAGTCAATTTCAAGGTTTAATTAGCATTATGTAAAGTAAAATTTTTCTAAAGGACATGTAAACCTTTTTAACAAATTCTGGAATTGATAATAGATAGTAGACATGTTCCTCCTTTTATATGTAATTTCTGTATCAAGCTCTGACTTACTACTTGTTTTCTGTGGGTAAAATTACCAGTTTCGGAAACATTCATCATTGTATAAGGAACACAGAAACATCTAATGTCATCAGGTCCATCTCTGCAGGCAAAGACATCATATAATCACTTTCATAAAAGCATATATTTTCCAATTTTTCTTTTACCACCACTATTTCCACTGAAAGGCTTTTCCACTACTATTGATGACAAGACTGCAAGCGTTCTTTTAAGTACACATTCAATTTATTAATGCTTACGCGTATTTGTTCTTCTGACAAAACTGTCATTTGACTTAATTTTCCTTTGTGATATTTAGTCACTCACAACCATCAAGTGATGATATCCTCTTTTTCATCCATGTTTGTTCGGATGAATTAAACAACTGCCAAAATTTCTAACACCATTTATGAGACTGAATTTTTCTTTTGCTTATTATTTCTTGCAGCTTTTTCTTCACTCAGTCCAGTTTGAGCTCATCTTTGTTTCATTGTTACCAGATTTATTGTACAGCATGATGGTTAAATTCTCAGCAGCGTCTCACTATTCATCTGGTGCATCTTAATCCTAATCTGTGATAGCAGTGTCTCCTTATTTTAAATTAAAAGCAATTTTCAGTGATGTACTGCAACTGGTTTTGTCCACCATTAAGGAAGATATACATAATACTGTGCCATGGTTTAGCCTAATTCACTCCTCCCTCTGCTTCAGTAGAAAAAAAATACATCAATTCTCATTTCTTCTGTAGCTAATTCCTGCATTATACGATATTTTTGGTACTATATTACCAGTTTGACCGATCTGTTCATGATTTTATATCCCTACAAAATACCTTGAACAATTCAGCTAAAACTTTGTACGTTAAAAACAGAGCCAAGTAGTATTTATAATTATTTCATGCATCTTCTACAAAGTCATATGAATTAATCAATAGTTGCAATTACATTTATAAATATTTGATCAAGTTCCTGACAGCAGAGTTCAAACATGGGGGGTGCAGACATATGTTGCGTAGGTCTGGAGTTCAGAAAAGCTGGGCAATGAGACTCCTTATTTTTGTTCCTTGTAGGAACACAGGATTCCAGTTACCGAGCCTGTCTTTACATGAATTATTACCATGAACAGAATTTCAGTAGATGGTTCATTAGACTTGGGATCTCCTATTTTTATTTCTTAACGTATGGCTGTTTGCCATACGTCCTCTTCCCAAGGCACACAAAAGCTATACCTTCTCAGGCCCTCTTCCATCACACAACCCCACAGATACTCGTCACACAACTGCCTTCTGGCACCTCCTGCAATGTGACACATCAGATTCTGGGTACTGGCATATGGGGCTGGGTATTGCCTGCTCTGAGACCAAACGTGGTCTCTGATGTGACCAGACTGAGGGTACCCCACCACTCAGCAAAGCTTCTTTGCTCACGTACTTAATGTTTTCACATCTTGTACTCATTAATGCCACATTTTGGTCACTGGGTAGACACACCACTGGCCATAAGAACGGCAAGACTCATGGCATGCATCCTGAAGAGGTCGGGAGGGACAGATGACAGTCTCAGGAACCCTTCAGCTACCTGCCATATGGCCTCCTCGATGAAGACGCCCTGACAGAAGGGAGCCTTGGGTTGTTGTCTATCTTTGTGCTTGTGGGCTCCATCTGATCATGGCTGATCATTTGCTGCTCTTACTGTATGGTTATCCCCTTTGTTGCCACTCTGCCTTGTCAAAGGGAATTTAATCATTGATTTTTCCAATCTCAGAGTTCTGTGTACCCATAAGTATCAGCCCAGCTTTCTAAAAAATGAAACCAAACCCCCTTAAAGTTTTCCCACTTGAAAGTCACATCACAAAGTGACCCATTGGCCACTACAATTACATTTGACAAAGATGTTTATTTAAGATCAACCCCACTTAAACACATAATCAGGAAGATATATGTACCTTCCAAGGCTGCCTGTTCAGACTTCCACTTGAGATGTGAGACATTCTGCCCACCTGACAGCTGAATGGCAAGAAATGGCCATTTCATATCTGGCCACAAAGCAAGGCAAAGCAGCAGGCACCTGAACAACAGGAGGTGGGGATGGTAAGGTAATGGCAGTCGTTAGGGTGTCATTTGAGGTGGCACCCTACACCATCGGCCCCTCTGCCTACAGCCATCAAAGGCTTTTGCTGTTACGTCCCCTGCTGACCTGGACATGCCTTTTGACCCAGGCCTCACTGGCCTTGAAAAGGAGATGGATATGTTTTTCTTTGATTCAGGAAGAACAGGATACATAAGGCCCAAAGGCTGAGTTGCTTGACAACTTAAAGCAAGACATATTGTTCAAAAGGAATGGAAAATGGAGACTGTTAAGTCATGGAACTTAAAGGATTGTTTGTTACCTTTCCTGATTGTACGTATGTATAGGCATACTCGGGTTTAGTATGTAAAGCAATGTTCTGTATATTTAGAATGTTTGATGTTCGTGCGTGCGTGTTGGTGGGGCATAGACTCCCCGCACACCCAGCGCTGTTTACTTGCCTTTTATACTTTTTATGAATATTCCTTTTATGAATATTACTAAATTCAGATTGAGTTGAGACTTCAGTTATAACAATCAGAACATAGCCATAGAAAGTACTTGCGTTTACATACTGAACCGACAGCCCAGATAGCCTTAGATGCTGTGACTAACAGATAAAGTGGTTAGTTACATTTTGTGCTAATGAAGATGAGAATGGTATGAGATGTGCCATTCTATGTGGGTAACAGAGGTAAAATTATTAAACAAGGAAAGGATGAAGGCACGCATAGTAAGAATCAAGCATGAACACCCAGATGAGGAGGACATGGTACAAAGTAACGCTGGAGGAGACTAACACCAAACTCTTACGATGATTTATAATAGTAAAATAAAAATCTATATAGAAATATATCCAACTTTGTAATAGCCAAATGGATGTTTTGTGAAAGTATAGAACATATATAAATATTGTGCCTAAGCTAGCATTTTGTGAGAAAAAAAACATGCCAGGGCCATGCCTGCCTGACAATAAACATGACTGAACCTCTGCAATTGAACAGAAGCTCCAGACTGTTCCAGCACATTGGACGCCAATTTTACTTGACCAATGCATTCACACAGCACAAATAACATTCTCCGTGTAAATGTTTTCTCCTCTAATAATGCACACATCCGAAACAGTCTAAACTCAACACTGAAGTACCAAATAAAGGTTAACAAAAAACTGTAAAGCACCCTTTAGCTGTTTTATCTCAAAGCACAATATCACTGTGCTGCAGCACTCTCTATACAACACTCTGTAAATTAAAGAAGAGAAAAGATACTATTTCTTAATAGTTCTTAACCTATGAGAACTATCTCATGAGAAACAAGCAGCCTTTGTCACCTCACCTGCTCCCAACTTGGTTGGTGTGCCTTACTAGACAAAAGGGTTTTAAAAAAGAGAGATTGTAAATGCTGTTATTTTACAGAATACTTTATGTACCTAGGAAGAAAGACAATGAAGATAAAGAAACTCTATTCATTTTTGAGAGGAGGCTTTAGTTTTCTAATACAAAATTTAACTGTACAGACAGTGTAAGTTTTGAAAAAATACTCCCTCCTAACCTCCAACTGCTTTAGTGTAATAAGAATGCTATAAAATCTCAGGAGGTTCGGTATGTCAAGTTCAATGTTTTAAATTAATATTTTAAAATTTATTTTTAATATTTCAAGTACTCTACATAGTTATTAAGACAATTTGCTGTTTTCACTCCTGATCTATTCGAAGGGGGAGAAATTAATAATTTATTGTCAAATTTTAAACACACAGCTTCCCACTACACATCTAATTTAACAGCTCCTGATTCAGCAAGATGAGAATGAATGGAACAGGTGTCTAAAGGGTACCTTTGGTAACTCTTCTAATTGTTGACTGTACAGGCAAGAATGGATTAAAAGACAATTGAAGTATAAATACTAAGTAGAAAGTTCTGCATTTCTGTATTTTATTATTATTTGTCTCCACTGTATCAATTATCTAAGGTCTCAAACAGTAACAGAATTCCAGGTTCCTGTCTTGGAAATTCAGTGCAACTCAGTCTCATAGCTTTTTCATAAATAAGTGAACATCGCAGAAAATTAATACTTAGTCAATCATTTTCAGACAATCAAAAAAGATGCATGTGACATTATGAGACATTTACTCCACAAAAAAAGTGGCATTTATCAATAAAACATACTGAGACAGTACTGTAAGAAGAAAAGGTGACACAGAGACTTTAAAGTTTTGAATTCTTTAGAAGTGATTAAAAAAAAAAAAACAGCATGAAAAGAAAAAAAAAAAAAAAGGAAGAAGAAGAAACAGCATGGTACCAGCAGGAAGCAGTGAAATTGCACTGGTTCCTGCAGACATTCCCAATGTGGAAGATTCCCTCTCTGCAAGCAGCAGTCTGTAATTGCATATCCTTTCACAAACACATAAATCCATTAAGACAAAAAAAAAATAATCAGGAGAACTCAAACTGCTTGGATTTTATTGTAAAGCTAGATTTATTAAAATCATCAGGTTCCTTTGGAAATTATTTTCAGATAAGAAAGGTCAAGAATCATAATTTTCATTTTCAGAAAAAAAAAAAAAGTGAATTAAAATGCAATGTTGTACTTCTAATTCTGGCAAAAGTAATAACTGCAAATTCCGGAAGAGAAAAAAATTGCTGCTTTTACTGTTACTGGGTTTTCTAGTCTCTTAATTTCTGTATGTGATTAAAAATAAGTTTTTATTTTCAAAGAGTACATGCAATATTGAACACATTTATAGGATATTTTAGCATATTTATAATTCTAGCCCATTTTACCTCTAATCAAAATGTGGCTTTATATTGAATTACTCATCATTATCTTACACACCATGACGTGCATCTCAAACTTCAGTCTTTGCTTATGTGTAATGCTTGTTGTTAAAAAATTTCATTAAATAAGCTACTTTTTTTCAAGTATATGTTTTAATCTCTATACCTAGAAAGCATAGACAAGTCACACTTATTAATCAGACCTGAGAGTTCTTTTTTTTTTTTTTTTTGAACTAGGTAAGATCCCTATTCCATTAGATATAACAAGTCATTAAGTGAATATTGATAAGGCCACTATTTCCTCCTTAAAGTGTGCTGAATACAATAGTCGAAATGTTAAGAGTCAGATACAAATTAGTATTCGTAAGCAGCGTTTTCCTGCTTTTTCTGACTGTACTAAATCCTCCTCTGCTGTCATTTCACTCAGTGTCACTGTGAATAACACACAAGGGAGTGAGTACGACATCCCTTGCTTAAGTCAAGGGGAAGAATGGGAATCACATTTGAAAAGGAACAAATGACACCGCTGATGCCTCGCTCAGACACTTTCTTCCCCAGCTGTTACTACAGCATTTAAAACATTTTGCAGAGCCCAACCTGCATGCAGTTATACTTGGGGTTATTTTGGGCAGGAAGACAACACATCACCCGGCCTGGGGCAAAACAGCATTTTATTTTTTTCACATTAGAGTGAGCTGGGGTGCTGAATAACAGCAGATTCTCAGAAACGCTGGACCTAACACCCCTTTACTACTTTTATTTATCACTTGACGGCCAGCACAGACGGGCGCAGCCACAGGCACAGTGCCCAGCGGGGCTGCCCGCTCCCGAGGCCCCCAATCCGCAGCCCAGGGGAACAAAATGGCCCCACCTCAGCCCTTCCTGCCCCCCAGAGACCCAAAGCAACGGCCCCAGGAGGCCTTTGGGGCCAGACGGGGCCTTCAGGGCCCGACCCGCGGTGACACCGCCCGGACCCCGTCCCCGTCCCCGTCCCCGTCCCCGTCCCCGTCCCCGTCCCCGTCCCCGTCCCCTTCTTTGCCCCTGCCCTCACAGCGCCCCGCCCGTCAGGGGCGGGCAGCGGCTTCAGTGCCGCTATTGCGCATGCCCACCCACCCGCCCGCGCATGCGCCGTGCGCCGCCTCCCTTCATTCTAAGGGAGGACTCATGCTGCCGGCCCGTTTTTTCCTCTTGCAGCCCGACTGCGGGCTCCGGGGCGTGGCGGTTCCCGGTGCCGCCGCTGCTCCTGTGGAAGCGGCGAAGAGCTGCCCCCCTCCCCACCTCCGCGCTCCCCGCTGAACAGCGCGCACCCACCTGCAGCCGCCACCAGCAGCTCGCCGTCCCGCTCTGGCCCACCCCCCGGCGGCAGCCCCGTCAGCGGATTGGCTCCTTCCGGTGTCATTCTCCGCGTTCGCTCCCTCGGAATGGCTCGGCGGGCTGTCAATCTGGATAAAACCCCGCCCATCCTCCGCTAGAGCTCTGGCGGCACCGCCCAGCCTCCTTCTCTCTGATCAGCCTGTGGTTGGCCCGTTCCCCTGTCACTCAGGGCTTTTCTGGCATCGGATTGGTCCTGGCAGCTCCCCAGCTGGGCCCTCCCACCGACCGCTTGGGTTGGGAGGGGGGGGCGTGAGGAGCGCGGCGGGGCCTCCTGAGGGGGCCCCGGGTGAAGGGGGGGGCTGCGCTGAGGCGGTCCCGGCCGAGGGGGCGATGGGCGGCGTGCGCTGGGCCTTCCCCTGCGCCTCCTGGCGCCCCCGCCGCGAGGAGTGGCTGCTGGCGGCGCGGCTGGTGCAGCCCGAGGAGAAGGAGCGCATCGGGCGCTTGGTGTTCGCCCGCGATGCCAAAGCCGCCTTGGTACCGCAGGGAACGGGGCTGGGGGCACCGGGGGCTGCCTCGTCCGGGGGGGCCGCGGGCAGGGCTGGTTGTGGAGAAATGGGACCTGCGGGGTCACGTCAGGGCGGGCAAGGGGTTAGAAATCGTTACTTGGCAGCTCTCGTTGCAGGTTAGGTTAAGAGGGTGGTAGCACTCTGCTATGAGTAGTTATTCTGAAAGGTTCACAAGTTTTATGTCCCTCAGGAGGTAAGGTCACCATATCACAGAAGGGTTTGCGTTGGAAGAAACCCTAAAAGATCACCCGGTTCCAGCCCCCTGCCATGGGCAGGGACACCTCCCACCAGCCCAGGTTGCCCAAAGCCCCATCCAGCCTGGCCTTGAGCACCTCCAGGGATGGGGCATCCACAGCTTCTCTGGGCAGCCTGTGCCAGGCCTCACCACCCCCTGAGTCAAGAAAACATGAGCAAGTTCTAGGAAATTCTGCACAGAGACGGTCGTAGTGTAATCTGTAAACGAAAAAAGCTGTTTCATCCAGAGTCTTTTGCATAATCAATTCAGGTTTAAAATCTTACATAAGAGTGGGGCAGTAATGCAGTCTTTTGCTAATTACCCTATAAACAGTTACTCATCACTTTTGTCTGTGCACTATTTCATTTAGCACCAAAGTAACTGAATGTACTGAAAAGCAAACTGAGAGAATTTTAACTGTTCAGTGTGGGGTAAAAGGTATTCATCTGTGCAGTAAAGTATCTTAAGTAAAAAAGAACAATTTTATGTCACTTGTCTAGGCTGAAACTACATTATATTGGGCCTTATTTATCTCTGTGCTAACAGTGGTAGCAAACATGTTGTGTAATCAGGTCTGGTGAAATGTTTTTCGATTTGGTTAAGTTTATATGGCAAGGGCTTTCATTAAAGGGAAAAGCTTAATGATTTAACATAAACATATTCATTTTCTCTGTGCAATAATAAAAGCATACTTATTTTTAGGCAAGTGATTTTCTAGGAACCACAAATACCTCATACATAACATAATAGTTCTGTGTGAATCACTTCTGTTTTATTTCATAGGCTGGTCGCCTGCTGATGCGGAAATTAATTGCAGAAAAGCTGTGCATACCTTGGAATGAAATACACCTGCAAAGGACATCAAAAGGAAAACCATTCCTGGCAAATGCCATACTCAGTGCCTGTTCGAATTACAACTTCAATGTCTCTCATCAAGGGGATTATGCAGTTCTTGCAGCTGAGCCTGAGCTCCAAGTTGGTGTTGATGTCATGAAGACTAGTTTACCAGGTAATGCATTACTGTGACGAAAGCTCGTTTTGTAATATTTAAATGCTGAACACATTTAAAGTTCCTCAAAGAACTAATCTGTGTCCTAGGAATTAAGTGTTATTCAAGGAATGTGCATGCATGTGTAGTATATATGCTTCTTTATTGTTATACATACTGCTCACTTGATTCCAGATATGGATATGTGTCCAGTTTAGAAAACTAGAACCGTGCATAAATAGTCATAAATCAGAAAGTTGTGATACTGGCAGGATTGGTATCTGCAGATATTTTAGTTGCTGTTTGCTTCCTGGTAGGCAGGTAGAAGCAGGCACAATTTTTTCAGCTAGGGACAATGGGATCCATTCCCATGAGACCTTAAATGTTATTTCCCATTCCCATAAATGAGGACATTATATGCATTAGCACCAGTAATGTAGCAAACTGCCATGATTGTTACGTGTGTACAGTAATCATCTGTGAGAGGGGATCATTAGGGAGTGCTAGAGGTGCCCTTCCCTCATAAAGGGCTAAACTTCACAAGCATTGAGATCTGTGGCTTATTTACAAATTAAATAAATTGGTTTATTTAGTTGTATGAAATTTAAAGTTAACGGGATTCTATTAGTGAACTAAAAGACCAAAAGTGTAAATTAGAATTGTAGTAAAGTGTATTTTTAAATGCATTTTTTAAAGGTCATTTTCATAGGTTCATAGAATAGTTTAGGTTGGAAGGGACCTTAAAGTTTATGCAGTTCCAACCCCCCCGCCGAGATGGGGCACCCACAGCTTCTCTGGGCAACCTGTACCAGGGCATCACCACCTTCTGAGTGAAGAATTTCTTCCTTATATATAACCTAAATCTCCCCTTTCTTAGTTTAAAGCTGTTCCCCTTTGTCCTATCGCTACACCCCCTGACAAAGAGTCCCTCCCCAGCTTTCCTGTAGGCCCCCTTTAGGTGTTGGAAGACCCCTATAAGGTCTCCCTGGAGCCTTCTCTTCTCCAGGCTGATGCATGACTAGGTTAAAGAAGAAACATACTGGGATTTACAATTTGCTGGAATTTTTCAGACTTAGAATCCTCATTAAACAATCAAACAGAGACTAAGTAGTAACAGCTGCATTCTCAAAAAAAATTTGAAATCTTCAGTATGTCCAGCACTTTATACTCAAAAAACTTTAATGTTGTAAGATTAAAAACTCAAACCTTAACTCAGCATCTTTCTCTCTGAGAGTGTTAACGCTTTGTTGTTGTTTATTGTAAACATCAAATTTTTGGATTGGCATATTTAGATAAGATGCACAGAAACTTTACTGAAGTTCAAAGTGAAGTTCTCTGACTTAGTTCCTTCTGCTTGTAAAGGGTAACCCAAAAAAATGGTAGTCAGTATGTGGTGCTGTCACTGTAGTAAAAATGCTTCATAACTGTGCTGGAGCAGATGTCCACGCTATAGCAACTGTAGGACCCGACACCAGAGCAGTTGGATATTTCCTTACAGAAACTGGCCTGTGAATCAAGTCACACGGGAGCAGATAGACCCCTGAAGAGACTAGAGCAATGCAGGGCCCAAATACCAGATTACGCTCAAGGACAGTGCTTTTATCGTGGCGTTTTCGGGCAAAACAAAGCAAAGTGATAAACAGCACAGCGAACTGCACATGCTGAAAGTAGCCATTAACAAGCCCTGAAATTTGATGTACAACAAGAGCATGCCATGGAGCAAGTAAGTGAACAAATGAAGCAGTATTGAAAACAAATAAATTGATGTTGTGACCAGAAATGAGAAGTAGCAGCTGAACAGGTATAACAACTATAAATTCCACCTAGCACAGTCCAATCAATTTTGTTGTTAACGTGAACTCCTCGAGCCCCAAGCTGTGCAACAAAAAAGACTGTGGTGGGTTGACCATGGCTAACAGTTCTGCCCTGACCTAGTCACTTGCTCACCTCTATCCCCTAGGGAATTTCAGCAGAAGGGCAAGTGAGGAAAACCTTATGGGTTGAGATAAGGATAAATTAGTAAGTGAAGAAAAATGGGAGCAAGGAGAAAAAGTGATGCAAAGGCAATCACCACCAGCAGGCTGATGCCCAGCCAGTGCCCAAGCAGTGGCTACTTTTGAAGCCCTTCTCACTCCCCACGTTATTGCTGAGCATGATATTTTGTGATGTGGAATATCTCTTTGGCCGTTTCAGGTCAGCTGTCCAGCCTGTATCTCTTCCTGATCTCTTACCCATCCCCAGCCGATTTGTTTGTTGGGGCAGGGTGAGAAGCAGATAAGTTTTTTTGGGGAGCTAAAAAAAAAAAAAAATCTAAAGTCATTCATACATGATTATGAATAAAATACATGGAAATGTATTATCTTGCATTCTTTACTGTTTTTTTTTTTTTTTTTTTATCTGGCTGGAAATTTAAAGATACGTTGCTAATAGCCATCTAACAAATCATACAAAAAGTGTTAAATTATTTTTTTTGAGAATAGTAAGCAATTGTGAAGAGTATAGGTTTAATTTCACATTTAGATTTAGAAACTTGGATTTGTTTTACTTCCCCATTTTGGAACACAATGCATCCCACGTTGTAAGGGGATATATTCTTACTCTATTTCTAGTTAATATAAAAATCCTTCAACCTAAATATTAGCTGGCTGTATTTAAATAGTAATATTAATAATTCTGTTTGTAGAGCTTTCTTAGCTTTCTTTTTCTTGTATTTCACTATTTCTTTCTTTCTCATTTCCCTCACATTAAATCACTGAAATACTGAATAAGTTAAGGTGCATTGATCTGTTGCTCATTCTGCAGGCAGTTTCAGGAAAAAATCAAGGTTCGTTTACCTTGTATCTGAGTGTAATCTTCTTTCAGCATTTTTAATCCCTGCTGTCACAAGACAACCTGTCTTTGGTTCTGCAGCTCAGCACACATTGTTACTTACTCTTAGTTATGTCAACTTCAGCAAGCTAAATTTAGGGAAAATTATGTAGTATTAATTCTAATGATAAGTTAAATTTGTTGTTTGGCTTCTGTCACATAGTTTTGTAGTTGCTTGTCCTAGGATTTCCAAATATGCGAAGCTGAAGGTCACAGAAGGATTTGGTATCAGGAAAAAATTTTCATATCAGTGTAAATGTAGGAAAAGAGATGAAACAATCCATTTATTATTATTATTTATTTTTTTTAGTTTATAAGAACAGAGTTTGGGTACAACATTAAATTCTTAACTTCTTCAGTATCAAGAAAGGCTTCTGACAGTATTTCCTAGCATTGTTGATGGCAGTGATCATGAACTCCCACTGTAGAGCAAATCATGCCACATCACCCTGGACAGCTGTGCAGAGCAGCTGTGTGGATTTAATTTGGGAACATGAGCTGACGAGACAAAACAGTGCTTTGAGATCTTACACAAACAGACTTCAGTGATTTTCCCCAGAAAAACAAAAGTGAGGGTTATTCTGGAGATGCTGATTCCAAAGGCTTAAACGATGGAGTGAAATTGGTGTTTTTGTAATACAGTCATACTGCAAAGGTGTATATTGAAATTAGCCCCCTGAAACAAGCTAGTGACAGATACAAGCTAGTAGAATTCCTGACCATATGTAGCATCTTTTTAATGCTACTTTACCCACATCTGCTTCTTTCGTTTTCACAGAGGTGTAGTATATTAGCAAAAAGTATTGGGGAAGTCATTGTATCCACGGTCTGAATTCATGGTAGCAAGCCACACAGCATACACACAGGAATACAAAACATTCCAAAATTTCTGGGTTTGTTTCCAATTTTTGAAGTTCCTTAACTAGCATACTCTGTCCTGAAGTGATTTAGCTGTCAGCAGCTTGTATGGAGCACATCTTTTCTATCTTTTGCTAATGAAAGAGAGAAACTTCAGTGCTCATCATTTTAAGTAAAAAAAAAAAAAAAAAAGTCTTACATGAGTGTGTGCCTGATCTTGCATTTTCCATGTTACTTAACTTTGCACAAACATTTGTAAAATAAGTTTAAAAATACTATCTCCCAAATTTTAGAGGTTTTGTTTATGATCATGCAGTTTCATTTTTGGAATGATAAATTCTGGTTTTGGAAAAGAAATAAAATAGTAATGAAAAGTTAGTAATGGTATGTGGAGGGAAAGTGAGTTAGTGAATAAGCAATACTAAGGATAGAATTTGTAATTATAGTTTCTGTACTTCGAACTAATGCAAGGAGGTTTTTTCACTTTTTTTTTTTCCTGAGAAAGCTTTTTGACAGAATTAGCAGGATTTTTTTTTTTCTGTTTTGCTATGTATATAAGCTACCTTTGACTTTACCAACATTGTTTTATCTGATAGTTCCACTGAGTGGTGCTGTTGCTCTGCAGTTGCACAGTACATTATGTTTCAGATCATAAAGGCTTGCATAAATCTGCTATAATCTCTTTCTCTGGAATAGCTACAAGGACAGAGAGTTCCGTATGTACAGAATACATTACAGTATTTTTTTTAATATGCTTGTTTAAGGACAGAATACTCCATCTTGTGATGTTATTCAACAAAATCTTGAAGTCTCAAATACTCCAATTCTTAACGCTCCTTTATTGTTCAACCAGTGAACAAAATATGTAGAATAAATGCAGTTGCATGATACTCTGTTGTGTAAGTTTTGAGAAATATGTTCATTAATTGTGTACTAGCATATACACAAGCAGACCTTGGTGTACATAAATATTTTATATCTCATCTTAATCTGTTCTATTTTTTTATTTATGTTCATTACTGAAGAAGTCTCTTTCAATATTAGTTTTGTTTATTATTAAAATCTGAAAACTGAAACCTCTGCAAGAATTAACAGTCTTAGGAGGTGAAATCAGGCCACACAAAAAGCTAATTTTAGCAGTGCAAATAGAACTTTTGTAGAAGTCTCTCTGCAGGTATGCAACAGTTCATCTTTTTTTTTTTTTTTTTTTTTCTCCATTAAGATACTGAAATAAATAATGTAGTGACAGTAGGAAAGGAAAATCTCCTCTTTAGGTATGTTATGTTATAGTTTCCTAGGGTGGTGGTATTTTTTTTTGGTTATCCAGCAGGTGATTGTAGATTTAAAACAGGGCTTTAATTTATTTGTTTGGGAAGAATGACTGAGAACAAACTTTTTTTCCTTAAGATTATTTTGAGGTGATTTTTAAAAAGTCATTTGGGAAAGTGCATACTGGTTTGCAGATTTGTTATTGGAATTAGCTGTGGACATCATTTGTCTAGAGAGGTAATGCATGTGAAACTATTTTAACCCTTTCATAAAAGAAATGAAAAGGATTCTAACAGTACTAGTAGCAACTCCTGCAAAACAAACAAAACAAACTTGGCTTGTGTTAGTGTATTTATTTTTTTAACTTGCAGACAAGAAATTCTGCAACAAGTGTAAACTTGGTTTAAGTGGTATGTGGCTTGTTGATTTATTGGTCACTTAAACCCTGTAAAGTAGGATGTTTTTAGAGACAATAATTGTATAATAGTAGATTACTGCAAGCATATGGAAGAAAAGTCTACATATTTCTACTGTGCAAATGAATTTCTAGTCAGTAGTACAGTTTCTTAGATTAGATGGAATTACAAAGATAAATAAATGAACAGTTCATTCCTGATCTTTCATCAGCAGCCTGCCATCTTTCATATGTATTCCTTTAAAGTTAGTTTGATCCTGACATCTTTAATCTTAATATAATTTCAAAATTAAATACCTGATATGCAATAAAGTTAGCTTTGTTCATGAGTCTTTTTTTATTCTAGAGTAGCTTATTACGGCACAAAAGGGTATTTTTTTCTGCATGTGAATTTTACGGGAAATTAATTTGATCTAAAAATACTTCCTGAGATACTTTTTAAGTATTTGTGAATGTGCATGTGAATGTGCATCGTATGGAGCACATCTTTTCTATCTTTTGGTAATGAAAGAGAGAAACTTCAGTGCTCATCATTTTAAGTAAAAAAAAAAAAAAAAATCTTATGTGAGTGTGTGCGTGTGTATATGTGCATATATATATTTACGTATGTATATTTTGAAATATATAGAATGTGATGTCCAAATACTAGACTGTTTGAGACTGTATTTCTTTGTCTCAGAGAAATACAGTCAGAATTCATTCTGTTTTTATTCTCATTATTTCATCACTGAGGTGAGATAGCACGATACAGGATAGAGACTTTCAAGTCAGAGAGAGGTCACACATGATTCGGAGTATTTAAATCCTACATCACGATGGAGAATACCATAATTCAGTGGGTGGAGGAAAACTCTTTCCAGACAATTCTGTGTCATTTCTTCTGGTAATCACAAACTACATTCAGAGCAAGTCACACCTGCATCATAATTAGGATGTTTGGCATGAGTCTTTTATTTAGCAGCCATCTTTAAGCTTCTGAAAATGCAATGCTTTTTTAATTTCTGCTTTTCAGGATTTTGTTTGACCTAGAAAGTGCCAGAACAGATTGGAGTGCTTTTGTCCTTCTTACAATACCTTACCTTTCTTTACCTTGACCAAAGTTTTAATTGTTTTTGGTTTTATTGTTGTATCTCATAGCAGGAATCAGCAGCTGATCTTTTGCTAGAATAGACAACCGAATTATTAGGTGATGGTACAGCTGTAAATATGTAGGTGCACTGTTTGGAGAAATTAATCAGGGTTTTAGGTTAAATGCTGTTTTTAATTGATGTAGGAGGTTAGAGTTTATAAATATGAAAACAGTTCAATTTCAGATTTACAGTAACGCTACTGTAAAATAGCTAACTATTAGCCTTATTGACCTAAAGCATCATAGTGATCCTAAGTCTTTCACTGAGTAAATGGAGGAATTTCTTTGTTCTTATGCTGTTTGAAGATGGAAAGAAACAGCCATCTTAAAGATGCTTGTAAAGAGTACATTATATAACAATTTTATTATTCTGCTTTATTTAAATTTATAACACTGTTTTAAGTGGGAATTTCCTCATGTTTGCAAAAAACACTTTCACATTCTGAAAATGGATTAAGCACTGATGCTTTAATAAACTGTGAAAGGAAAATTTGTTTTTTTTTGTGACTGAATCTTCTCTTTGAGGGTAGATTTTTTCTGTCTAATAAGCTTATCAGTCCTTCAGGATGTTTTTTTTGTAGGACAACATAAAACCATTTGGATTAAAGTAGAAAATAGTAGCAAAACGTAGAACAGTGACAATGAACTTGTGGAGAATATGTATGTTTAAAATGAGGGAGAGATTAATAATTAAGAAAGGAAAAAAACTTAAAACAGGAGCTTTTCATAAAAATAAGAGAACAAAGAGAAACTACAAGAATGTTTGCTGGGTTGTTGCAGAAGTATCTTTTTGCAGACTGAATTTATAGTAATAACAATTTATCCCTTAATTGGTATTTGGGGAAATTAAGTTACACATTCAAAATGAGAGACTAAAGAGATTTGAATATATATATATATTAACTAACTGAAGGAATTACTTCTCAGCCTACACTAATAAAGGTTAGCTTTGGCTTTCCAGATTAAGGAATTCAAACACAAGGATGTAACAGGAGGGCCAAGGTTTCAGTAATTATTATACATATGTTAAGACTTGCTTTTAAAGGAGTTTCTTGGTAACACTGATTAGTTTCCAACAGGTCTGTAGGTGTGTATTTGTTGCAAAAGTTGCAAAAAAGCAGCTGTCTTTATTATGTGCTGTCCAAGGTTTATTTGGATGTTCTCTGTGCAAGGGTTACAGTATGGAGCTCTCATTTATTAGTTTCAATGTTGGAAGACAATGTTCTAGAGAGGTTTGCAGATTTTTAGTTTGAGTTATGAAATAGTAGAAAATACTGTCAATATCTTAACATCTCCCTTATGAAACAATAAAAAAAAAAAAGCTTTGTCTGGATTCCCCTGAGACACCTCCTTTTCTAGGAGAAACTTTGATTATTTTTAACAATGCAAATATTTTTGTTTCTTCACAATAAGATTGCTGCTGTCGTGTCAGGTTTTAGAGAAAGTTTAGGACCTGGAGACTTTTGTTACCGGTATAATATTTGTCTACTCTTTCTTGCCGTGTATCAGGTTGGTAATAGAAGTTCTAGGCATTCATCCCTGTTTCATGCTGTGTTGCATTTTCATAGAAAATCCAATCTTGTCATGCATAAATGAAATTGTCACTTGCTCTGTTTCGATTTCAAGTCTTTTCATTAGAATTGCTGGTTGTTGTATTAAGCGTGTTGATCTTTTTCCCGGCAAAAAACAATTTAATAAAAACATGAGCAAACACTTGGAGATCGTATCTGTAAGAGTATTACCCTGCTGAGCTGACCATGCTGTTCTGAAATGTGAAATCTCTCTAGGCAGGGTGCCGAGCTGATTGTTGTGAATGTATCCTGGTAGGCAGGTGAATGCTCCCCACACTGCCACCTGAGCATCCTCCCTCCCCAGAGAACAGAACCAGAAGGGCAAAAGTGAGAGAACTTGTGGGTTTGAGATAAAGACAGGTAAACAAAGCTGTGCATAGAAGCAAAGCAAAAGAAGGAATTCATTCGCTACTTCCCACTGGCAGGTAAATGTTCAGCCATTTCCAGGAAAGCAGGGTTCCATCACACACAGTGGTTGTGTAGGAAAACAAACATCGTAGCTCCAAACATCTCTGCCCTCCTTCTGCTTTTCTTCAGCTTTTATTGAGCCAATATCCCTTTGGTTAGTTTGGATCAGCTGTTGTGGCTGTGTCCTCTCCCAGCTTCTTGTGCACCTCCAGCCTAGTTGCTGGTGGGACAGGATGAGAAACAAAGGCACTGGCTCTGTGTAAGCACTGCTCAGCATCAACTAAAACACTGCTGTGTTATCAGAACTGCTTTCATCACAAATCCAAAACATAGCACCCTGCCAGCTGCTATAAAGAAAATTAACTCTGTCCCAGCCATAAAGAGCACGCTGGCAGAGGTGTATGGGTCATTGAAGTCCTTTTTTTGTTTTCAATTGTGGAACATGCTCTGCTATTGCTGTATTGCAATTGTCTTCCTCTTGCATCTTTTTTTTTTGTATAGCCTATTGGCTCGATAAGAGCCAGCGCCAGCACTGTCTGCTTTGGACCTATGCGTGTATTGATTTTTGTGTTGACAGGGGGAAGGATGCTGAAGGACAGCTGATTGCTGTTTCTTCTTTGTGGGAAGACCAAACAAAACATGCTGGTTTTTAGCTGTTGAGTAGGCCAGACAGTCTTTTGGCTCTTGGAAAGCCTAACAGTTGGCTTTAAATTTTGTTGTTGCTGTTTTGTTTTCAGTGCATATTCTTACATGTACATTGTTACTCTCACGGATGTATAGGAGAGGTTGATTCCCAAATTTAAAGCCATAATATGTACTCATTTTGAAAGGAGGAGAGGAAGAAGGGAGAATATATACACAGAAGTGGGGATATTCTAACTGTGAAAAATATTTACATGCTGTTTACTGTGGGCATAAAGAAATCTCAAAATCAGATGGAATAAACATTTGTATTCTGGGACAGTTTTCTGTGCAGTGTCCTGACCTCCGCAATCACAAGGCTTGGTAGTACTGCTGCAGAGCAAGGCTATAGATCGTTAGGAAAATAGGATTTTATACGTGGCTGCCATTGTGCTAGCAACATATTGAGGTTTTTGTTGTTTTGCAGGGTGACAGAAAGCCTGGCTCTGTTGACACGTTATGTTCCTAAATGTCTGTCACCCTTAAAGAGATGTGGCTGTGTTTGACTCTTTGGTTGTCTGATTTGTATATTTAGTTTTGTTCTTACAACTCACAACCATAATGCCTTTATAAAAGAAAGTCCATTTAGGAGTTTATTTAGATTTTGTGTTTTTGTGTTTAATTTTAGCATGATGCATCATAACTTCCTGAGTGTTGAAAGGAAGCAGAGTTCCTGCTGTTGAACAAAATGAGATAATTGCTTTAACTGTTTGATACCTTATATAATGGAAAACTGATTAAAATGTCATTTTCTTGGGGGTAATTTACCTTTGTGCTGGAATACTGCGGCTACCTTGAGATGCAAGATCTTGGAAAGAGTTTAAACAAGAAAAAGGTACAAGCAATAATGCAGACAAGTTAAGAAAGGGTTTCTTATTTCATTATTGCTCATTATCTTATTTTTTTTTTACATTGTAGCTAAAAGTAAATTTTATTAAAAGAATTCATAGTTTCTGAATCATTCTATTTGATAATACCCAGTGTATTTTAAATATTTTTATTTTCTCTACTTAGAAAGGAGTTAAAGCCAGACGGCATATGCCTTGTGCAGACCGTAAGCTGTCTGTGAATTGATAAGGGATCAGATGTGAATTTGTATCTAGGTAATAATTTCTGATTTTTTTCTTCAATTTTTTTGTCAGGGCCACACTTGTGTCAAAACTGCTGTTTCTCCAGTTCACTTCTGGAGGTAGAGCTATCAGTTAGGTGTCCTTATTTTCTTTTGTTTGTCAGGTCAGCTTGCTTAAAGATTGATCACTGCTGGGCCCAAGGACTACTGCAATTGAAACTTTAGCAGTTTTGCTAATATTACAAGGACTTAAAGAAAGTAACTGCAGAGAAAAATAATATACACTAATTATGCCAGATTTTTTAATGGCTTTTCCATTTTTACAGTCTGGAAAAGGGTCAGTGATTCAAAGGAAGCAACCTCAAGTTTTCTGACTTTCAAAATGAATGCTGCTTTTCTGAGTCATGCCAAGATACAACATCATCAGTGACTGAAACAAGAATAGATGTTCAATATACATACCACTGGGAGAATTTCAGGATAATGGCAGGAAGTAGAGAGACCACAGAATGCAAATCCAATTTCTAATTCACACTAAAGCTGTGTGAGCTAATAGATTTAAAAAACATGCTCTGTTAATTTCCTATCTGGTTCTTCTAAGTCATTTATTTAGATAATTATTTGTCCTATGTTGTCAGTTGCTAAACATCTGTATAAGCATTAGTTTACATTAATAAACAATTAGGGCTTGGTCATCTGTTGCAGAAGAAATGTTTTCGCTACTTTGGTTTTCTCTAGAGATGGTAAAATACAATCAAATATGTGGTGCCCTGGACGGAAAGGATTGTCAGCCCAAGAACCTCAGTATGTGCTCATCCTATACAGTTCATTAGCTTACAGGATTTATAACCAGCCTGTTTCACTGTACTAAGCAGATTGACTGGTCGATACATCAGTTGCTCATTTTGCTAGCTAGGCTAGGCCCATTTGCCATCTGAAAACGAACTTGTATGTATTGATTAGATATTAGTTCTTGATCAGTGATCTGTTCCTTTCATGCAGTTCAAGGCAGTTACGATTGTGGGGCTTTTTGCTTGTTTGTTTTTAAGGGATTAAATGCAAGGCAGTTTTTTGGCTTAGTCTTCAGAGAAAACAAACAAACTAACTTGGTTGTCATTTAAGTGGAGTAGATGTTATTAAATGTAAGTGGCTTGTTGGGGGGGAGCATGCACGCATGCTTGTACACGCTTGCCTGCATGAAAGATGTTTGTTTTCCAGATTTGATATTGGATTCTTCCAGTGTAACTCACTCCTTTCTTCTCCTCGCTCTTCCTGAAATTGCCAGGGTAACTTATATTTTAATGTAATAAAGGAACTTAACTTTTGATTTAGTCTTTTTTTAATATATAGAAGACAATTTTTGAAAGATTACTAAGACTGTATTTGTAAGGATCTAATGTGCTTTAAAGTTTATTAGAAAGAGAGAAAGCTATGTGTGTGTGTATATATATGTATAGGTAAAAAAAATCAATTGCCTTCACAGCTTCACTAAATTTTGCATTTAGTTTATTCTGTGAACTCTGTCTTCGAATTTGTGTTGTATATAGGAGCATGAGGCTTAAGTGTCTGCAGAAATGAAATACATCTTGGTCTCAAGGATAAAAGTTCTAGATTCTCTTGTGAATATCAAACAAATTTAGACACCAGCTGGAGGAACTGGTCACAGATCTGGTGGATGAAGAGCCTTTCCTATATTGGCTACTCATCCTTAAGGAGAAAGTTAATGAATCTTTTGGGAAGGAGACAGAACTCTACATATTCTGGGGAAAAAATACTTTTAAAGTTGGGATATTGAGCAGCTAGGCCATCCAGTCAGTTTTGTTCTAATGCTAATAAGCATACATATTTGTATTTGTTAAACAGATACTTGGAACAAATTGTTGTAAGTTAATTGTATATTATAAAAAGAAGCTACAGGATGTTTTGGTTAATGTTATTAGAGATTTCTTGTTGAATCTATTTGCTTTTCAGTAAGATGATCTAATATAAAAACAAATACTCTTCAATATTTACATGTGGAGTTTGTCGTAGACTAGAGAAATGTTTTTGAGATTTTTGTTAATGAACAACTGCAAAAAAGAATGAATTTGCAACAGTTTGTGTAAAGGGAGGAAAAGGAGTCAATTACAAAAACATCTACAAATGAAAACATATTTTCAAACAAGAGCAGGGGAAACATCAATTTGCTCTACTATTGAAAAGCAAATTAAAATATTTCACAATTTCTTATAAAAAGAAGCAATGTAAGTGGTGGAAAGTGTTAAATACAAGCTAGTAAATGAAATGGCATAGGTGATGTAGAAGTATCTATAAAGTATCTATTGGATGTATTTGGAAAATTTACATTGCTAAGAATTACCACATTCAAAGTCTGCTGTTAAGTTAGATTTTCATAATTTTTATAATGAAGTTATCTGAACAGATGCATTCATTTTGGGAAATAAAAAGACAACATTTTTATAGTTGGGGTTCTATACTAAAAAATCTTTAAGGTATTAATAAATGGTAATTATGGAAAGAAATAGATTTTTGACAGAACACTCACAGTAATCAATATAATATATTTCAAAGCAAGAAAACTCTTACATTTAAACTTATTTTTGTCATTTCTCTTGACCCAGGCAAGTTTGATGTTTAATTCAGAAATGTCATCCCCATCTCCTTGTCGTGTTATTACCTTCTGTGTCACTGGCTCAGCTTTTTGTCTCCTGAAATGTATTCTCTCATTTCCCCTTAGAATCTAAATCAGATTCTCCTGATTTCTTTCATTTCTTGAAACCTTTTCTCCAGCATTTTCACAGATCTATTCCTGCCACAATTACTTTTCTTCTCTTAGAGAAAACCAGCAAAAGTTTATTGTCTGTTCTTTCAGAGTTTTAATAGTTGACGGGTACAAGGATCTTTTCCCATTAATCAAAACCATCCATTGAACTCGCTTACCAGTTTTCCCTGCTTCCAACTACACTTATTTTTCTTACTTTTCAAATTTTGTATGCCAATGTCTTATCTGTCTTACCTATTCCTGAAATCACAAAAATTAGTTTATTCTGTGATGATCCCCCACCTAGTTAGATGCCCCAACCAATCAGATAAGTATTGTACAGTTTCCTGATGCCAACCAATTTAAATAAGTGATTTACGTTTCAGGGGAAGAAAAAAATCAGATTTGCCACTGAGGTGGACAAAAATAGTTTAACTGTGTTGGATTCTGCTTTTTCAGTAGCTCTAACTATAAATTACAAGAAGGAGCATTTAAAGTGCTGTTAGTGAAGTTTTTCCACGTAGTTGAATTCCCAGCTAATGTTTCCTCTCAACAAGTGTGTTTTGTTGTGGTTTTGTTTCGATAACCCTGATCACTGCGAAAGCAGTGCTGGGTTATGTTACAAAGGACTCGGTACTGTGTGAACCCAGCTGTGTGGGTTCTGCTCGGGAGCTTGTTAATGTGTGGATGTTAAGAAGCACAGGCAGATCAGATGTGCAATTTTCTACAAACTATATAGGTATGTCCTACAGGAACCCTTTTTATTTACTACTGAGAGCTAAATAAGAAATAGGGGTATGGTTACATAATTCCCAATGAGAGTCTGGCCTTACTGCTTTTCATTTAATCCATAAAGACAAAAAAAAAAAAATAGCCCTGGAGGTATTTCTGTTGTATGTGTGCACTACAGCAAAGCTATCTGTTCCTTCAGAGAATCTGGTTTTCTAATTTATTGTCAGTTCATATATTTCATGATCTTACAGTTCATAGATCTTTATTTTAAAGAAAGTTCTCTTAGAGTTTGCTCTTGGATAAATATTGAAGTTTGCTTCTAGCTTTGTTCCTTCCTCAACTCCCAGGTTGTGAGAGATGTGGTGGGTTTGCTCTCCCACCTACCCCCCTCAATGAGATGGGGGAAAAATAAGATGGAAAATGCTCATGGGTCGAGGTCAGGGCAGGGAGATCACTCATCAGTTACTAGCATGAACAAAACAGACTTGATGTGGGGAAGATTAATTTATTACCAATTAGAAATACAGTAGGGAGGTGAGAAAGACAAAAGTCCCCTCCACAGGCAGCACTGTGTGTATCTGCTGTGATGCGGTCTTGCATGGACAGCAAGAGAACAACCTGCTCCACCATGGTCCCCTCCATGGGCTGCCGGGAAACATCTGCCCTGCTTGACAGGGCTCTGGATAGTATAAGGCCCTGTTTTCAAAAGAAGATCGGACCAGATTGTCTCCAGAGGTCCTTTCCAACCTAAATTTTTCTGTGATTCTGTAAATCTGCCTCTGATACTCAAACCGATGTGGAAAAACAGACAAGGCAGGCTGTAGTACTGCTAGCAATTTCTTGAGAATAAGAGCCCTGGCTCCTGTAATCTGATCCATTCCTCAGAGCAAAATGACTATACTTTATAAAGAAGGAAACTGGAGGGGAGGGCAGTTCAGAGGAAAGCAGAGACTGAGCTTTTCAGAGCTGGGGAGCGGCAGCTCACTATGTAAATCTGAACATGAGCATCCAGGAGTTGAACAGGTGAAGAAGTCTGGGACAAAAAAAAAAAAAAGGAATAAGGAGAGAAAAGGCAGTACTGCATGAGTGTGCTATACCCTTGGTATACTAAACAGTTTAAGTATGAAGTGCATTCATGTTTTGAATGTGTCATAATTTATCTGAAGAAGCAGGTGCACCACTACCCTCCCCTTAAATACCTGAGAGAAGAAAAGGAAGAAAAAAAGAGTTTGGAGCATGTTTTAATACAGTCATTTGATCACAAAAAATAGGCCATTTAAACTCAGCAAGATGAAAGACCTTTCTCCAAGTTGAAGATATTTTTGTTGTTATTTTTCGTTGTTTCATGGAAGTTGGAGTGTCAAAGCAGATGGATGTTTCCTGTGCCTTGGTCATCCATCAAGACATGCTTGGCATTGTGGTTGCTTTTCTTTTTTTAGTATCATCTTTTTCTCCTGAAAGGAATGTTAATTCTGTCCTGAGATTGTTCTGGATCATTCCATTAGCTGGCTACTGCAACTGTCAATGTAATTTCTGAGTTAAGATGTTATTTTCCACTGTAGTCTATAAAGGAAATTAAGGGCATCTCTAAAATGTCACTGTCATGTATTGTATGATATATACAGTATGTCAGGTTTCATTTTGAAATATGACATGGAAAGGAAATTGTCAGAAAACCTGCATCTCTGCTTTAGTGTGGCACTAATTCTGCCAGATCAAGTATTACTGCAGCCAGTATCTTTTTTTTTATATAGTGCTTAGATGCTTGTAGAAGATGACTACTTTATAGAGGAGGTTTAGTACCTTTATCCCTGGTTTAAGATGGGGAACACTAATAGAAAGAAGGGAAGTTACTTGCCCCTGGTCATTCACAGAATCATTGACAGAACTCGGGTTAGCATCTGCGTCTTCATTAAGTGATAATTTAGTGATGAATTTTCAGAAGTAGTGTATTGTTTGGGAGAATCATAGACTTGCTGAGGTAGGAAGGGACCTCTGGAGGTCTGTTCCAACCCCTGCGCAAGCAGAGACACCCAGAGCAGGCTGTCCAGGACCACGTCCAGGTGGCTTTTGGAGATCCCCAAGGGGGAAACCCCACAGCCTCTCTGGGTAGCCTGTGCCAGGGCTCTGTCACTGACACACACAGACACTCACACGGGGGAAAAAAAAAAAGTGGTCCCTAATATTTAGACCAAGCCTCCTTTGTCCCAGTTTGTGCCCATTGCCTCTTGCTCTAGCACTGGGCATCACTGGAAAGAGCCAGGCTCTGTCCTCTGTGCACCCTCCCTTCAGTCACTTGTAGACTTTGGTAAGATCTCCACCGCCATCTCCAAGCCTTTTCTTCTCCAGGGGGAGAAGTCTCAGCTCTCACTGCCTTTCCTCATATGAAAGGTGCTCCAGTCCCTTCAATCATCTTTGTGGCTTTTTGTTTGACTCTCTCCAGTTGTTCCATGCGTCCCTTGTACTGGGGGGGCCATAACTGGACCCAGCACTCCACGTATGGCCTCACCAGTGCTGCATAGATAGGAGGGATTGCCTCCCTTCATCTGCTGACAACACTTCATCTATAGGATGAATAGGATACCAGTAGCCTTCCTTGTGGCAAGGGATATTGCTGGCTCATGTTCAGCTTGGTGTCCACAAGGACCCCCAGATCCTTCTCTGCAGAGCTGCTTTCCAGCTGGGTGGTCCCCAGCATGTCCTGGTGACTGAGATTGTTCCTCCCCAGGGGCAGGACTCTGCACTTCTCCATGTTGAACTTCATGAGGTTTTGTCAGCCCACCTCTCTACCCTGTGAGGGTAGATCTGGATGGCAGCATGGCCCTCCGATGCATCAACCCTTCCTCCTGGTTTCGTGTCACCTGTGTTATAAATGGCTCAGGATTCAAATTAGGATTAAATAAAAAATAGGATTTATTGAAAGAATATAAAGGAATAGAGGTAAGCAAACAGCGCTGGGTGCACCGGGAGTCTCCGCTCCACCAGGACGCACACCAGTTACATCAAGCAGCTGATTTTTATGCTCCTAGACTAATACATATTCATTACTACTTCTAAAAAAATAGATAATTAAAATTAGCTTCCGGGGTGCAGTCCCTCCTACTGGAGCATGCGCAGTCTCCTCTGGGGTCTCTTCTGGGGGTCTCTAGGGGTCTTCCATGCTGAAGGCTCGCAGTCTTCCTCTTCCCCTTTGTACTTACTGGGCACCATCCCAAGTTTACAGAACAACTTCTTCAAAACACCTTCTTCAAATCTTGTCTCCCAGCCGCTTTTCAGCTTCTTTCTCGGCCCCCCCCTAACCAGATACCAAAGATCCACATAGTATCCCATAACAGTCACTAGTTGTTATCAGTTGTTCTGAAACTCCCAGACACACGGGTAATTAAAACATTCTTCCCCAGCCATTCACAGACACATCTATAGCAGTGTTAGAAATAGAAGTCCGGAATAACAAAAGCAAACAGGTTCATAAATTTAAGAAGTGATAAATTGGCTAGAATGAGGAATGAGGGGGAGACTGGGACACACTGCAGCTGTGGTTCAAGCATTGAATTGCCAGTGCAGGGCCCAGAGGCAGACAGGATTCAAACATTTCAAACAGAATTGTTCTTTATGGACACGAATTGTTAAAACATTCCTCACAATCCCTTATCTTCTTTTTAACATCCCCAATTCGTGTCACTTCTGTTGTTAATAACTGGATTTCATCAGTCCGTTCTTGGAGGGTCCAATTCTTAAACATCATAATTGACATATCCCCTTCCCTTTTTAATGAAGTTATTACAAATGTACTATTTATCACCCGGTGTATTAATAACGTAAGGCAAGGTATCATACAAGGTATATACAATAACATAATTACACCACATGACAATAAAAATAACACTCTTTTAACCCATGGTCCACCAGGCAGCCATGAAAATAAATCCCATTCCATATCCTTCCAGGTTTGTGTTTGCTCGCTCACCTCCCCCCCTTCCTTCTCTGGGATGGGAGACAGAAATGGGAAAGTGAAGCCTGTGAGTTGAGATAAAAACAAGAAAATAATAACAATAATAATAATAACAATAATGATGATAATAGTACTACTAGTAATAATGTGTACAAACAAGTGATGCACAATGCAATTGCTCACCACCTGCTGTCCGATGCCCAACCTAACCCCGAGCAGTCCGGCCCTCCTCCCAGCCTGCCTGCTGGCAGGACAGTGAGAAGCTGAATTTGGCTTGGTCCTTGGCTTGGTGTAAGCACTGCTCTGTAACAATTAAAAACAATTAAAACACCAGCATATTATTAACATTCTTCTCATCCTAAACCAGAACATAACATTCTATCAGTTACTAGGAAGAAACACCCTTTTTATCAATCTTTAAACAGCAATTACTAAAGCTAAATTTTCCACAGACTTCTCCTTCTTGTGCTAGTAAATAATCCAAAGCTAGGCAATTTTGATACAAAGCAGTTCTCATCTTTATAACTCATTTAAATCAGTTCTCATCATTTATAACTATTTCTATTACAGCTAATAACCTAATTATTCTATTAAGTATATATACTGGGGTCCTATAGTCCCAGGATCTGTCTTCTGCCCACGTAGCTGGATCATAATAGGCAAACGCCTTCAGTCAAGGAGTTAGGCCCGCTTTCAGGGTCACTTCAGGCTTGTGTTACCGTTCGGCCTGTCAGGGTGATCCAGCTCCTGTAAAACGAATCACAATTTTATATAGGTTTAAAAAAAAAGGTTTTTTTTTATGTTATTTTCTCGGGACAACCTGATCTTAGTGTGGGAGAAGTCCGGTCGAGGCCCTGTCACTCGGCAGTCAATACCCATAGGGGTTGCCTCCCTCGGTAGACCATACACACCGCAGTGGAGGGTCCTGCCCCGGTCTTGCCTTCTCCCTTTTCTCCCTTTAGGCTTGTCCCCTTTATTTAGCATCCTTCATTCATGCAGAGCCTCGTTGCCAGAATATTAGTTCTCCCTTAGCTTGAGTTTCAGTTTCCCAGGAGCGGACTCAACCCTCCAAGTTTCAGTAGTTACTGGTCCTTTTATTCTGGATGCGTGGGTCCCTTTCTGCAGTTCTCACAGCTGTTTCAGTAGTCAGTAAAACAAGGTACAGTCCCTCACATCGGGGGTTCAGTGATTCTTCCCTCCCATGGCTGCTTGTTGAAACACTTTCTTTTTTGTCTTCTGACAAGTTAAATAACAGTTATCTAATTTGCTTTGCCGTATGGCCCTTTCCAGGTTCCTGTAGCAGGATTCATCTGATAGCCACGGCTACATTCACATTTGTAGCCACATTTCAGGTTGATACAGATTTGACTACAGATACCAGGGTTTTGGCATTCATCAATACCTCCACAGTTTCTCTGGTTTACAAACTCAAACCCAGCTGGACAGTCACATTCATTTATGTTGCATTCCTTCAGGGGCTCATCACCCCAGTCCTTGCAGTCTCTCTGCTGGTTACACACTTTATTGATATCTATGCATTCTCCACTTCTGCACTTGAATTTGCCAGGTCCAGAGCACTGAATAACATTGTTTCATCAGTGCCATCCAGACAGTCTCTCACACCACTGCACTGCCTACTCCTATGGACACAGTTCCCATCTTCACATCTGAACTGGTCTGGCCTGCAGGTCCAGGAAGGGCAGTTAATTTCATCACTTCCATCCTTACAATAAGGATCTCTGTCACATCGCCACTTCTTGTAGATACATTCTTGTAGATACAAGTCACATTGTCAGGCGAAGGTGAGCAGCAGGCAGAGCGCTCCGCACCGTCACCTGTGTCACTTATACTACTCCTATTACCCATGCTGTTAGTGTCAGTGGCATCCTCCTTTTCTTTTTGCCACTGACCATTCACCACAAATGGATGAGACACATGATTACTAGTTAGGAAAGAGAGTGTAACGTCTGCTATACGGCTGCAGGCAGTGCCAGCTGCAACCTTAGGTTTGTGAAAGAGCCTGCCGGTGGTCATTTGGCAGTGTAATCTGCGTCTCTGCACTCCTGCCCTGCAATAGAGCTAAGTCGTCATTAGTAATGGTTATAACACCAATCTGGGGACTAATAGTCCTTTTTGCATTGCAATATAAACCTTTTATAAAAAGAATGCTAGAGTGAAGCAGCACAGCCGCTGCTGCCGCTGCCTCCATGGTTACGTCAGACAGGCTGCAGGGTCCTGATGTCCGCCCCTCTGCTCTGTGCCGACTCGCCTCACGGTGAGAGTCGACTGCCGGTGTCCACTGACGCCTCTGATCTCCCGTAGCAACTTGATCTCGGATGTTCCGCAATTACTTCAATTTCCCCGCGTTTTGCAGCTTCTGTCAGGTCTATTCTTTGTCTCTCAGAGCCGTCCGTGGCTCTGCAGCGTCCCAGGGCTCTCTCCATCCAGCGGTAGTCCCTCCGTAGTTTCTCTGGTCTCCCAGCGCCGCTCCAGTCTCTCGGCGCCGCTCCGGTCTCTCGGCCTGTTCAGGTCTCAGCGAGTCCAGGTCTCGGCCTGTGCGGGCCTCATATGTTGCAGGAAGCACAGCCGAAAGCACCAGTAGAGTCAGATCATGCTCCTGCCTTGTTCTTGTCACAGTCAAAACATTTAAGAGCAAAAATAGGATACACGAGATACAAAAGATACACCGGGCCCATATATTAGGCACCACCACTCAAACTTGGATAAAACAGCACTTCTTTTCAGTCTGTCAAGCACTTCGTTCATCTCTGCCCACTCCCCTTGCGGAGAGTACAGAACCACGGATCGGAACTCTGCACTCGCTTTGCAGCAACGCTGCATCTCACTCACACAGCACAATCGCACACGGAGGCCTCCAGCACATCTCATTCATACCACAGGAATATAACTTAGAATGATAACCAACCAAATAAGTATTGTCTCTGACTGTGTTCTTCGTGAAGTGACTTGTAACACTTTGTTTCAAACCCTTACACTTACACAAATACTTTCAACACAAAATACGTACAATATGCAAATATTACAATATACAAAATTTCAACACAAAATACAACACAAAATACATACATAAAAACACATACAATTATTAACACTCCAGTTAGTATCCCTCCAGCAGCCGAAAACATACCGTTTGTCTGCAGTTTCAGGAGATCTTTGCTCCTGCGGTGAGCAGCCGAGTGTGGAGTCCCCTCCGAGCAAAACGCTCAGGGTGCACCTAGGGGCGTCCGCGCTGCAGCTGATCCCGCAGCCGAGCAGAGTGTCTCCTGCCTGGCTCTCCAAAATGACTCACAGAAAGCTGACTCCACCATCAGTAAGATTGTAAAGTAGGTATGTTTACTCAGTTCCATGCAGCACGGGGCGGGTAGTCCCACCAGAGTCATGCACGCCTAACGTGGCAAATTGCTCTAGTAAAGAGTTACATATACATGAACATTCCTATACATATACATATTCCTAACCTGTCCCTTTGTGAACAGTCCTCCTTATCTCAGACCCCTTGATTAAAATCTGAACCATGAGGTTGTTTTTGATCTGGTTCTCGGTGTCCGAGAGGCTCCTGTTATCTGGTGGTATAAGTGCAGCACAGGCACAAATGCAGCACATATTCATTCTTAATCAATTGCTCTCTAATTTCTAATTCCATTGTTTCAGCTTGCTCTTTTCCGGATCCACAGGTATTCTACTATTAATGTTTAAAGCCTGACAGACCCCGTCCTCCGTGGATCAAAATACATGGGGTCTTAAGGGTTCTTTTGGTCATTCTATCATATAATACTGGATCATTTTCAATTTACTCTTTAATTTTCTGGGGCCCCTATTGTTCCAATTTCTAATCATTATTCATAATGGACTTTTTGGTCATATATCTGGTAATTTGCTCCCTTTCTGGTCCTTGGTCTTCGATTTTATCTGACCCATCCGGGAATTTTACTAGTGGCAATTCCCACAGCCCTTGGTTGCCCCCAGTGAGAGTGTCTTGCAGGGGGTTTAGGACCTATCACCCACCCACGTATCACTCCATTCACCAGCCCAGCCCCCCCCGACAGGAGATTAGAACCGGTGAGAAAACAAAAAGACCTCCACGCTGACTTTAGAAGTCTCAGTTACACTCTCACACACAAACACGGGCAACCGTACCTTTACCCAACCGGACGGTATCTTACGAATCAGTCGTCTTCGTCCAGAGTCCAACCGGACGGTATCCACAAGCGTCTTCGTCTGGGATCGAACCAGACGGTATCCAAACGACTGTCGTCTTCATCCGGTTCGATTCCGGACACCGGAACCCAACCGAACGGTATCCAAACGACCCTGTCGTCTTCGTCCGGATCTTCGCGCGCAGAATTACGGGCAAAAAACAGCCGGCAAGGGAGCTCAAAAAAAATCAAATTCTTTGCTTACCTTTATTCAGGTTCAGGATGGCATTAGTCCTGATCTGACTCAAACAGGAGCCACCAAATGGTGGGGCGCCTCTCCTAGATTAAATCAGAATTCAGGAACTATAGCCATCCCGGACGAGCCCCCAAATTGTTATAAATGGCTCAGGATTCAAATTAGGATTAAATAAAAAATAGGATTTATTGAAAGAATATAAAGGAATAGAGGTAAGCAAACAGCGCTGGGTGTTTCCTTCCTCACACCTGGGTGTTTCCTTCCTCACACCTGTGGATTTACTGAGGGTGCGCTCTACCCCCATCATCCAGATTGTTAATGAACATGTTAAACAGGGCTGGACCCAGTGCTGACCCATGGGGTACTCCTTTTGTTACTGGGCTCCAACTAGACTTTGCACCTTTGGATTTGGCCATCCAGCCAGTATTTGATCCACCTCACTGCTCACCCAGCAGCTTTGACAGCTTCTCTGTGAGAATCTTACGGGGGGCAGAGTCCTTACTGAAGTCTAGGAAGACAATATCCACTGCTTCCCCCTCATCCATCAGGCTGATGACTTCATTGTAGAACCTTAGCAACTTGGTCAGCCATGGCTGCCCTTTGAATTCATGCTGATTTCTGATGATTTTCTTCTCTTCCATGTGCCTAGAAATGGTTTCCAGGATTAGTTGTTCCACCATTTTTTGCTGGGATTGAGGTGAGGCTGACTAGCCTGTAGTTCCCTGAGTCTTTTTTTTTTGCTATTTTTGATGATAGGAGTGACTTTTTTTTCTTCCAGTCTTCAGACACTTCTTCCTGTCACCATGATCTATCCAGGATTAAGAGTGGCCTTTCAGTCAGGGAGGTGAGATTGTTTTGCATTAAATACAACTTTTTTTTTTCTCTTTAACATGAATATCGTATTACCTACAAAAAATTTGTCTCAATATGTGTAATTGTCTCTATCCAGATTTTGATCATCCCAGATAAAGAAAATAGATTGCTTGGTGCCATTGTCTGTGTAACCAGCTGTAAGCCATGTTGGACAGATTGTATGGAATACTGATTAATGATACAGGTTTGGGGTGATTAGTCAAGTGTGTAATGAAGTCCATAGCTTCCAGTGCATTGTAGAGATGTCGCTGATCAATATAACCATACAATCTGTAGTGTCTACTGTGAAGTAAATCCCAACTGCTGGGGAAAAGTGGTGTAGTCCCTGAAAAGCTGTGGCAACAGTACACAGCTGTGCTTATTTTGTGGGACACTTAAATTTAATCTGAGGATTTAAGGCTTTTTTTCCTTTTTTTTTTCTTTTCCCTGTGATAAATTTGGGAGACTGTATTTCCACATGTGCTTTAAAAAGTGTTTCTTTCGTATTCCCACCGTCAAAGGACAGGAGGCAGAATAGCTTGGTGAATTTTGACAAACAGCATGCTGTTGTATAAAGTGTTACTTAGATCAAGCTGTCAAATATTGAAGATTGTATATGCTTGTTTTGTAGAATGTTGAATATATATATATATTTATATGAATTCAGAACTGGTCAAATACTGTCTTTTTCAGAGATTGCTGAAAATACAAAATATGTTTGACTCATATCACATTTTTATGTAGTAATTCTGCTACCGGAATGTTCCTTTTAATACTATGTCCTGAAATGTCATCAATATCTGCTCACTGCTTTGAGGCTATGTAGAGTAAATTCAGATTGTAGAGCAGAATTGGTTCTTGTTTTGTTATGAATGACCTTTTTTTTTTTTTTTTATAGCAATAACATGAGGTGATTTATTTACTTACTACTGTTCTATTAATATTTCTGTAAATATTTTTTCTAACTTCTAGGTAGCAGCTCAATTCCAAATTTCTTTCACATCATGAAGCGACAGTTTACTGAGACAGAGTGGGGTGTGATCAAATCTATGAATAATGAATGGATGCAGCTGGATATGTTTCATCGGCACTGGGTAATGTATTGCTTCTCTATTTAACAACTGCAATAACCTTCAAATTCCTATTTTGTTATTATTTTCATTATGATAAAATTGTATACTTCTAGAGTTACATGATCATATGGAGGTTATCTTTTATAATGTCAGAGTAAATTTAAGAGTACTACCACAGATGACATTTCTAGGATTTATGACTAATTTTAAACACACACACAGAACAAGGTAAAGGGTTCTTATCTGTATGTACCGTTCGTAATTGTAGTTGCCTGTTCATTATTACACAATAACTTAGGAATAACAAGGCTGATAACTTTTTTTTTCTTGGTAACTGGATCAGTTTATCCTGACATTTACAGTGGTGTAAGCCTTAAATTTATGTGGCCTACATTGTCTGCTCCAAAGTAGTGTTTACAGAGAAGTTTGGTTGACAACAGCCAGTATGAACAGTCCGTATTCTGAAAACAACATTTTATGTTATAGGCCCTAAAAGAAAGCTTCTTAAAGGCTATTGGAGTTGGAATTGGCTTTAATTTGCAAAGAATTGAATTTAATGTGTCTCCATTGCAACTGGAAATAGGGAAGGTGTATAAGGAGACTCAAATGTTGCTGGATGGAGATAAAGAAGAAGAGTGGACTTTTGAGGTAAGAAATATTCAAATTATTTGTTTTAATAATAACAACCAGTCTCAATGCCTTAATCAAATTGCACATTTGATGTCTTAATTGTAGCTTCACACCTTTGTTTTGTATAACCACATTGCAAAGATACAAATTAAAGCAAAGGATATAAATCAGCAGCATGTAAAAATATTTCTGATCACAAAAACACCCCAGAGAGTACATTCATTATGACGTCTCTTTATTTTTTCTGTTCCTCAAATACCTTTCTGGCACTCTAGGGAACATCTTAGAGCATGCAGGAAGTGCATTAAAGTGTATTCAGGCCTGACTTCTGAAATTTTGAAGTTCTTTGGTTGGTTGAGAATGAGACTAGTGATTAACTCCATTAAATGCTTGAAATGGAGAATGTGTCTTCAGCTCTTTGGTGTATTTATTTTTCTCTACGTGCTTGTATGGACAAAAAGCAATGGGGTTTTGTGGGTTTGGAGTTGAGGTGTGCTGGCTGGCTGTTGTGTGTGGGAATGGATAGATGCAAAAAAAATGTCTTTATTTGAAACATTAATTTGGGTTCAGTCTTTTTGGGTTTGATTGTGGTTTTCCTTGCTTGCTTTTTCTTTCTTGAAAGTTACTGAGACTTGCTAGTAAAACATCCACGAAAATGGACCAATGGCATCTAATGTGGTTTGAGGGGTGAGAGGAGAAAGAACTGGTAGGTATTGTGATCTTATATTATTTAAATGCCCTAAGAAATTAAGCTACAAAAAAAAAAAATAATCCCAAGAGCACCCTGGAGAGCACTCTTGTCTACCACTGAACAGAAGAAATGCAAAAGACGTGACTTGAAAGTTTTTTATAAAGCGGGCATCTTGCTTCAGGCTGTCCCAATCTCTGTCTGCTCTAAGTTTGTGCAGTAGTCATATTGCTTGCTGTCTACTGACTTTGCAATTCTATTTCACAAAATAGTCAAGCACACTTTTCATTTGAGTACTCAGCTTCCAGTATGCTTTGAAACATTTACATTTTGAAAATATGTATGTTGTTGGACACAACTGTCCCAATAGAGTTTGTCAAAATAAGTTTTCTAGTGTGTACAGGTTTTATGTAGTATACAAAGTACATAAATTATAAGGAAAAAAAAGGAATAAATATGCCACAAGTTAAATGTTACAGATATGACTTCCTCACACTTCATTCCTTTCAGCATTTCTAGTTACCTTTGGATTTCTATTACTTTAAAAGTCTGCCCATGCTAAATCAGTTCTCATTCTAATACTGCCATGCTCTCTAGGAACTGAGCATGTCATGAAATCCACCAGTGGGAATTACAGACTGACAAAAAATATATAGAGAAAAGATTGTGACATCCCTTATAATAAGACTGTTGTCTGTATAAATGCTAACTCATTGTCAAAGAAGCATCTATCTCTTTTGACTGATGTCTGAATCTACGAGTTTTGGTCTTAAGTGGCATGCTGGTTGTTGAATGACTGAAATGGCTTGAAGTAGATAATGCAAATAACTCCCTGTATTACTTAAATGTTTTTTTTTTTCTATATTAGTCGAGAATTACTTCTAGAAGCTTAATTTAATTTTTGTCTGAGGAATGTCTCATCTCCCATGTTCATCTCCTACTTCCCAGGAGCACAGCCTTATAACTAGGCAGGTTGTAGTATCTTAAAGAAAGAATTTATTATCAAGTTTAATTTAAAATATTAGCTCTGTTGGGTATAATTTCTTTCAAATATCAGCATTAATTAAAATGAAATTGGAAAAAAAAAATATCACTTTTTCAGTTACCTATCCCAGCCTAAAATTAGGCATCACTTTGCATTTAAAAACCACTTGGGTGGAGAAAAAATTGTGTGTCCATTTTGTTACTACCAGAATTCATATTTTTATTCGATTATTTGGCCTTGAACCAAACTATTGAAATAACTTGTTACTAGAAAACACTAATTTTGAGAAATATGGGGGAGTCATTTGAGGGGATGGGATTACCTTCAACTCTTCTTGAGGTAATAGGACAAAGAGTACAGTAGAACGTCATTCAGAAACATTAAATTTTAAGATACGTCTGCTATCTGTGTGTTAAGTATGATTTGTTCATATAAGTGTTCATATAAGTAGTGTATGCTTTGCTCATTTTAAAAAAGAATAATTTGTTTAGTAACAGTTAAAAATATCGTAGTCAAGTGAAGAGCAATTTAGTATTTGTGTGAGGTTGTTAATTTAGCATGGAGTCATTACTCGTTTTATTTATTTTTAATATTATTAAATAGTACTTTTTGAAGAAGAAAATCTTTCAGGATGAAGTACTAGTTAATTTTAATAAAAGTGAAGGAAGTGGGTCAATAAAAATTCTGGCAAGTTTTATAGTTTAAAGAGTTAAATATATGTCTACAATATGTATCTGTAGCAGACTTTTTCTATAGAAAAAAAATCTTGTTACTGATATGCAAAAATTTAAGTGTGTTTGTGACTTTTTAGTCACAATTTTGTTACTCAGGAATGATGCTTGGATAGCACTTACTGGAGCCTTTATTACAGAATTTAAAATAGGGAGCAAACCAGTTTCCCATCCCAGTTTTCATATAGGCAGTTCATACAGGAAGCTTCCATTTGTCCTAAACTTCAGTCAGCATTTAGAATCACCTGCCATCACTGCTGCTGCATGAATCATTGTTCACATTTTTTCACAGCAAATATTTGTTTGGCTTGTCTGTATGCAAACACCTTACTTCCAGAACATGGATTTCAAACTGGAATTACCTGGGTCAATTAGAAGCATATTTGGTAATTGTTGTTGGCATGCAGCAGTAATGGAGTCTTTCACCCTCAGTAAGAGAAGTTCGTTCTGTTGTATTGTCAGGAATAAATAGGAATGAAAATTTTTGTTCCCAAGACTAGCTAATCCAACCAGATTTACACAGCAATCAATTCTGCTGACTGGAGGTGCAGTTTTCTCATAAGCTGTTCTGTTGAGTGAACCCAGACTGATTTGAATCCCAGACACATCATTCTGTTAAGCCTTTGAAGTGAGGCAATTATAATTCTCATTGTGTCTTTAGTTGGAACAGTTCCAGTAAGTTTGGTTCAGAGAAAAACAAATTGTTTTCTGTTTCACAGACAAAACAAATGTATCTTAACAAAACAAATCCTGTGCCTCAGGGAAGTTCCTGTACTGTCCTTTTTGTTTCCTGTACTGCTCTTTCGGTTAATCTTCTATTTCTGTGTAAGAAGTTGAATTTGATTTATAAGACAGTGTATGGATATGAATATGGAGGCTGGTTGTTTTTTTGTTTTTTTTTTTTTTGGTCTCTCTGCTGCGTTATCTCCATAACATAAGGGTTTTGCTGCTGGAGTCCGGAAAAGATCTCATTCCTTTCTGTATTTTTTCTGGGCTTACAAGATGAAGGGCCTAGTTTATTACATTTAATTATAAGATGCTGGGAACTGTTTTGTGTTCTCTAATGTACTGAGGACATGTGAACTAAATGACAAGGAGCCTACTGAACTATGCACTGGGTGTGGTCTCTGCAGGACAATGGTCCCCCTTACCTAAAGAGTCACCTCCTGTTTAAACGATGCTTTGAGCTGACAGAAAATGATTTTGTTGACAATATGTAGGAGACTTTACATTATATACGCTTATAGTTGCAAAAACAAGAAATAATATAAATGTTCACTCTACAAACGCAGATTTCAGTACATTTAGCTTAAAGCTGTAATGGTTGTTTTCAGACTTTGACCTGCAGATGTTGGCCACTGTGTGCTGTGCTGTGTGCACAGTCTCATCAGTCTTCAACCTCTTGGACAGGCAAAAATTGAGAAAAAAGTTGGGCGGTGATTAAGGTGATAAAAACTGGATATGGTGATTTTTTCCATGTAGACAAGCACAGCACATTGCCGTCCTGAAGCTTTATAAATTGTTTGCCAACACTTGATAAAACATCTGATAGGCAATTTTTTGTTGCTTTTTGAATAAATTACAGAAGTACGTTACATGTACGGATGATGAGGTAGTATTTTTATCCTTGGCTTATTTTCAGTCTTGTGACGTATTAAAGGAGTAGAAAACTTAATAAAATATTTCATAGCAAGTACAACTATAGCTCTTGCAATTACAAGAAATACAGTTCACACTACAGGTTTGTTGGCATTTTCTCTGGGCATCAAATATTTCTACTGATACAAAGTTGAAGTAATCAATCATTTTCTTAGTAGCACTTTGCAGGAAGACTAAGCAACATGAGCTTGATGTTTTTGGTTTTAAATGAGTGACAAATTTTGCTGCTAAATCAATCAAATACGCACAACTCAGGTGCTGAAGTGACTGAAGTAAAAACACACTTATACTCCCACACCAGCACGTATCTGCCAAGACACCCATATCTTTGCCAGTAAAGTCCCCCAGCCTTGTAGTTGTGCTACTACACATGAGTAGAGCAGCTGCTGTCTTGGCTGAGCTGGGCTGCGTAGATCTGAACTGAGCATCTTGGCACCTGTTTTATATACAAGGCTACTGGGGAATCACAAAAATGGTATTCTTGCAATTGAAATCTTTGAAAATGCTATATAGCAGATGAGCTGTAGGAAGCCTGAGGCAGACTGACAGCATTATTTTAGACGACATTTTGCTTAGATAAAATAAAAAAGGCAAACAACAACCTGCCAGAAGAATGGGAGGACATCGTGATGCTTTCTTCATATAACATGGTGCATTGGAGTATTTTCCGAGGAAGTGGAAATGAGTTCAGTCATACACCTCCAGAAAGCAACCAGACTAGTAGCCGACATTGAGATTAATGGTGACATCTAAATTGTTAATTTTTCTAGGTAAAATTCTTGCCTTCAAGAATTCTTCAATTCTTGATTTTCATTTTAAAAAGGTTGTGCAGAAATGGTGTGAAAAGTTTTGGATACAGAACCAAAGGAAACATTTTTCCCTTCATTAAAAAAAAAAAATCAACAGTTATGACTTGACCATAGAGTAAACATTATTCAGAAATAATAATATATAAAAGCAGATTCTTTCGAAATAAATTGTTTCGGATGAATTATTAGTCTTTCTGAAGAGGAGGAGGACTTTTAAACAAAATTATTAAATTATATATACTATTAAAATATAGCTATTACATAGTTATAAATTTTGTGTGTGTTTGTGGAAAAGGGAGTTACATTAACACAGAGCAGTGCTCAGACTGTCATGTCAGAAATTGACAGTTGTGGCCTTACATGATCCAAGAGTGAGAGAGTCACTGGTTTAAGCTTATACTTTTGTTGCTCTTCAGAATACCCTCCAGAGAATGTTCACAGTTCATCTCATCAAAAAACATATGGTTAAAATAGTTTGTATGTCTTGTGACTTAGAAGGGATGACTGATAAAGGAAGACTGAAGTCCCAAACCTGCATGTAAAAGTCTACAAAGGAGAGAGATGATGCTAACCTATAGTAACCAGTTCAGCCTGGCTTAACTGTATCTGCATCCTTGAGCTCTTGAACAAACCTGTGAAGAACTATTGCTTTCTGAATGTCATTAGTTTAAATTATTTTAAATAATGCTTTGGTGTTGTTCTGAACCATATTCTGACTGTACATATAGTCTTTGATGGAAACAAGAGTAAAGGAAGTGTTTCTACATTGCTGTTTTTTTTGTCTTTACTAGGAAACCCGGTTAGATGACTATCATCATGTTGCAGTGGCTCTTGGGAAGCAGGAGGGATATGGACATCAGCATTCTGATGTAAGAAATTAAGAAATGTTTGCAGGTCTTCGGAACTAATCACTTGAACGTAAACTTAACCTGATGCCATATTTAAAACAGTCTATAGTCTCAGATGTAGGGCCAAGGAAAATAAAGCTTACCTTAACCACAGTGTTAACCAGGTTTTTCATTGGACTGTTACCTTTAGTCCTATTGTGCCTATTTCAGAAAAGTGCTGGGAAGGACTTTGTTTAAAAAAAAAGTGTGTAGACTTGATTTAGAAGAGGCACTTACAGCTTCTGTCAGATTCATGCAACTGTACTATTTGCCTTGCTGGAATTACACATGCAGGTAGCATTCAGCAGACTGCACAGTAACACAAGCTCAGAAAAACAAGCCTGTTTTTCTTTGAAATACAAATTTCCTTGAAGTGATGAAACTAATAGAGAGACCATGACTCACTCATCTCCAATATTGGAGCTTAATCTGGATTTAGCACTGGGAATTGTGAGTTGATTGTTACAGCTTTTGTCCTTAAGTAGCGTGAGTTTCTGGGAGGAGACTGAATGCATGCACAACCCCAGTGATTGCTGGTTTTAAAAGGCATACAGGTAGGCATTCCTCTATTAGAATAAATCCTGATGCTATCATCTCAGCTGTAGATGTCTGCTCATGTCTGCTGTAGAACAAAGGAGTTTGTTTTTCCTTTTTCTGGACTTAAACATTCATTCTGTGGTGTTTGCAGGACTCCCTGTGCCTTGTTCTCTCAGGTTTCTGACGTGAGTCTCAAATAAAAACTTGCTTTTTCTGTGTGCCCTATTACATGTTTCTGTGAGTTAATGTATAGCCTAAATTAGAGACAGTGATGTTGGTCTTAACTGTAATACTTTCTTATTCAGTAACAATATGCTGTTTAAACCGTATGGGGAAGGTTGCAGGAAGAAAAATTGAGATATACTAATTCATGTAAAATTGTGTTTTCTGTAGGTGTGTTTCACGGAACCTAATCAACAACAGTTTACATTATTGACTTTTGAAGATTTAGTCGCATCTGGTATTCCAATTGCACCTGAGGATTCTGCATGTTGGGACAACTTCTGTTCTAAGCAAGAGACTCCAGTGAAACAGAGTTCACATTCAAGATAAGAATGCTTCCAAGCAGCGGTAAGGGGGAGGGAAGGAATTGTCAAAGCTCTCATGCTGTTCTTCAGGTTGTGGAAATATGTGTACATGTATAAATGAAAAGTGTTTTTCTTCATTTAAAATATTTCCTTATTTAACAGTCTGATATTCACCTTTTCGAAAATGACATTCTTTATCAATATTTTAAAAAGATGCATGTTTCCTTGCTGAAGGAATTCTGAGTGAAGTCTAAGCTGATCACGTTTCTTTGCCTTTGGTTCTCACACTTAAATTAACCTTGCTAGGAACAAGGAGCAGAGCTACAAAATACTGTTGATCAGTCAACAAATTTAATAAATAAAAGTGTATTTCTGTACTGTATGACAAAACTTACATTATGATATGTTAAAAAATGTTATGCCTTGTTTAAAAAAAAAAAAGTTTTATTCTCCAATGGGTGAATAAAACCAGAGGAATTGGTACAAATCCTTTTGCTGCTATTATATGACACAAGTGTTGTACAAGATGTGAAATTTGTATAATAGCAAGCAGAAGTCTGAATTGTACTACCCTGGGAACAAAATCCATGTAAAACTAGTTTGAGGCAGGGAATTACCTTAAATTTCATATTAATTTCACTTACAACTTTGGCTAATTAAACCTTTCTATATGTAACTTATTATTTGATTTTTAACTTTTTTTCTCTTTTTTTCTCTGGGTGATAGATGTGTCAAACAGCAGTTAGATTTTCTAGGCTTGCATTTACAGCTTTACAGTCCAAGACACTAAGTCATGGGAAGAAAACAAAACAGAACATTTGTTTGTTTTTTTTCAAATGATTTTTCAGCATCTGAAGACAGAACATTTTACTGTGTTACAGTGAATTACAATTTTTAGAAAAGATCTATAGATTTTGAGTGCAGCTCCAGAATATTTTATACCGTTTTTCAGAACAAATACTCTTTGGTAACATGGGTCCCCCAAGTGCCATAAATACATTGTAGTCTTCCTAAATGTAAGAACCTTAAAGACCATGTAGTTCCAACCCTCTGCCATGGGCAGGAACACCTGCCACTAGACAAGTTTCAAAGCCCCATCTAACCTGGCCCTGAACACTTTGAGAGATGAGGCATCCACAGCTGCTCTGGGCAACCTGTTCCAGGGCCTCACTACCCTTACAGGAAAGAATTTCTTATTCATATCTAATTATCTAATCTAAATCTATCATCTTCTAGTTTAAGAACATTCTCCCTTGTTCTATCATTATCTACCAGAGTAAAGAGTCTCTCTCCATCCTTTTTGTAAGACCCCTTTATATATTGAAATGCTGCAGCAAAGTCTTCCTGGAGTCTCCTCCAGGCTCAACATCCCTGCTTCTCAGCCTTTCTTCATAGGAGAGGTGTTTCAGCCCTCTGATCATCTTTGTAGTCTTCCCCTGGACCAGTTCCAACAGGTACACATCTTTCTTGTGCTGGGGCCTCTAGGCTGGGCTGCAGCACTCCAAGTGGGGCCTCAGAAGGATAGAGTGTAGGGGGACAATCACTGCCTTCCACCTGCTGGCCCCTCCTTTGTTGAGGCAGCCCAGGATGCAGTTGGCCTTCTAGGCTGCAAGCACCCACTGCTGGCTAACGTTGAGCCTTTCAACCACGAGAACCCCCAGGTCTTTCTCTCCAGGGCTATTCTCAATGAGTTCTTCTCCCACTCTGTACTCATGTCTGGGATTGCCTCATGTCAGGTGTAGCACCTTGCAATTGGACTTGTTGAACCTCATTAGGTTCTTATGGGCCCACTTCTGCAGACCGGTCCACATCCCTTTGAATGGCATTCTTTAGTATCAATTACACCACTCAGCTTGCTGTCATCTGCAAACTTGCTAAGGGTGCACTCAATCCCATTGTCCATGTTGCTAATAAAGATATTAAACAGCACTGGTCCCAAGACAGACCCCTGAGGGACACCACTCATCACTGGCCTCCACCAGGAGGACATTGAGCCATTCATCACTACTCTCTGTGTGTGGTCATTGAGCCAATTCTTTACCCACCAGTTGTGTTGGGGCCCAAAAATGAATACAGTACTCGAGGTCTGGCCTCACCAGAGCCATTGGAGAATCACTGCTTCTTTGTGCCTTCTAACTTGTTTACATTCCTCATGGCTTCATTGTCAGGAGTACTATGTTATCACCGACCACTTAGTCGGGTGCACCCCATCGTATGTCACCGTGTCCAGTGTTGCCTTCAGGGGGCAGTGGCGACCTGGTTCAGGAACGGCACGGCAGCCAACCCCAGGCCACTCGGTCCATCGGCTCACACACACCAATGTGGTGGATGGCAAATGGCATTTATTGTCGAGTCACTTGGTGTTATATACCCAAGGCCCATAGCGTCACTTCCGCTTGCTTACATCACAGACCACACGCTACTGTCCATCAAGGGAGGGGCTCCACCTTTCCATACAGCGCGACATCTTCCGGCCGCCAGACCCTAACTACCCACATTTCCCCCCTCCCTATGCACAGCCAAATTAGCTAAAATATAACAATCTTAAGATGTAGACATCATAACTTAAATAAAAAACATAAGGCACAATAACCAGGAGAAAACTAGGAGGTAACTGGCAACCCTGAGTAAATACACTGTTAAAGTAGTTGTTGGTGTTCTACCAACATAATGTTAACTTTCTCTAACCAACTTTTAACAAACAACACAAGCTTATTTAGTATACAAGGTCCAAAGATAAGATCACACAAAGGCATTGCAGCCACCCACCCACGGAGGCTGCTTCGCTGTTGTCTGGATTCTGCCAGTGTGGAACTATCAGGCTTAGACAGGACGCTTGCTGACTTATTGTCTTCTCTTGTCACCAGGGTATACAGATTATGGGGGTGTCTGATGATCCGTTCCTGTGAACAGAAACTCAGTTTTCATTAGTTTTATTCTGAGTCACGGTCAGGTCACTGCACCGAACTGGCGCCAGCGCCCGATCCACCGTGATCTGGCAGATAGTAGGCGAGTTGATCATTCCTTGAAGCAGCATTTTCCACTGGAAGTTGGGGCGTTGGCTGTTTGGAGCTTCTCTGGCCTCACGAGTTGCCATAACTTCATGGGCCCGCAGGCCCTGGGCTTGCGGCTGGGGGGTGATCACTGTTGGGTCCGTACCCATTAGCCACTTCAGGCTAGAGCCATATAGTGGGTGATCCGCCCCAGTAACTTGGGCCAGTTGTCTCGTACAGTTGTCCTCCCATTCTTGTTTAAAAACGATCATCCCCCCCCTGTCAAAGATCAGTCTACAAGTTTGTTTTATATCAAACAGGAGCATATCGTCTCCCCCGAAAACACCATCTATGAGGGTAGAGACCATTGCAGAATGAAGCCCTTTATCTGCAATGGCTTTAACAATCACTTGTACATCCTTGTGGTTTATTGGTGAGTGAACCCTCTGCCCCCCATCTGTCACCCAGACCGGGAACGCTAGCATGGCCGATAGAGCCCAGACAGCACACGCAATCTTAATTTTCCTCCAATCCGTGAGAGGAATTTCTCCCCCTCGCAGTGCAGCTTTATTTTGGATGGGGATATTTTTGCTATCTGTCCCCATTTCCTCCTCCGAATTTGAATCAGTATCTGATCCGAAGTCAGAGCTCGACTGACTGGTCACCTCCGAGTTCCGGTACCCTCCCATCGAGTTCGGGCCCTGCCCCCCCTTCCCCGCGGGCGGGCCACTCTCTCCCTCGTGGCTCGCCCCGCCACCTTCTCGGCGAGGCGTTTGCCCCACAAGAGCGTTTTTTCAGATGGCCGTTCCGATCGGCTCTCTGCCCCTCTCTCGCGCTTCTACCTCCTCCCCGGTCGCCCCCACAGCTGTTCTCTTTCTCCCGTTTCCACGTGTTAGTAAAACCTAGCACTTCATCCCTGTTCCCGCTGGAGGCTTCTTCGCCCGACTCTTCGTCTTCTAGTTCAGCGCCGTACTGGGGTGCACGTGGCAGTGGTCTCTCCCAGATTTCCTCAGACTCTGGTTCCCCACCGGCACCCCTGGCTTCCTCAGCTGAGCCACTCCATAGCTTCCATAATTTTGATACCACCTTCACAAGGGTTTCCATCTTCCTTGTTGGTCCAGGAGCGTCCTCCCCGCCGGGCTGGTCCCGCCGCTCCGGCCACGGTTCACCTGAATCCAGGAGTTTTCCTGGGTTTCGGCACCACTTGTTGCCTTCAGGGGGCAGTGGCGACCTGGTTCAGGAATGGCACAGTGACCAACCCCAGGCCGCTCGGTCCATCGGCTCACACACACCAATGTGGTGGATGGCAAATGGCATTTATTGTCGAGTCACATGGTGTTATATACCCAAGGCCCATAGCGTCACTTCCGCTTGCTTACATCACAGACCACACGCTACTGTCCATCAAGGGAGGGGCTCCACCTTTCCATACAGTGCGACATCTTCCGGCCGCCAGGCCCTAACTACCCACATCCAGTCTTTCAAAATCACACCCTGAGATCACAGAACCCGAAATCCTGAACATGGCACCAGCTATGCAGCCAGTCATTCACCTGGTCTGTATGCTGCCTCCTGCTTGGGTCCCAGTCTCCAATGGAGAGGCCTAAGGAGAGCACCACTTGTACTGATCCCTTCAGCATCTTTCCAAGGAACATAAAGTCTCTTTTGATGTTTTGGTGTGTCCTTGTTGCAGCCTCAGTTGTCCCCACGTGAAAGAACAGGAACAGGTGATCAGACAGGTGCTGGCCAGGGACTAAGCAATCCAGTCACAACCTTGTTGTTTTTAATAGAGTCCCAAAGTTTGGCCCCAGTTTGGTCCTATGTTTCAGGATAATAAACTGTTTGATTTGTAATAGAGGGGTCATTCATAGCAGCCCATACAAGCATGTGCTGCAAGGCTGCAGAGGGCACAGTTTTTCCCTGTTTTATTTGAGAATAAGCTGGAAAGTTCCCAGGATATTCTTTGTTTCTAAGGCCATGTGATTCCCCGTTGTTATGAATGAAGTCTCAACTCAATTTGAATTTAGTAATATTTATAAAAGAATACTTATAAAAGGCAAGTAAATAGTGCTGGGTGTGCGGGGAGTCTGTGCTCTACCAACACGCACACAAACATCAAACATTCTAAATATAAAGAATATTGCTTTTACATACTAAACCTGAGTACACCTATACATATGTACAATCAGAAAAGGTAACAAACAATCCTTTAAGTTCCGTGACTTAACAGTCTCCATTTTCTATTCCTTTTCTTGATTACAAACAAGTCTCCATTTTCCATTCCTTTTGAACAATATGTCTTGCTTTAAGTTGTCAAGCAACTCAGCCTTCGGGCCTTATGTATCCCGTTCTTCCTGAATCAAAGAAAAACATATCCATCTCCTTTTCAAGGCCAATAGGGCCTGGGTCAAAAGGCATGTCCAGGTCACCAGGGGGCATAACAGTAAAAGCCTTCAATGGCTGTAGCAGCAGAAGGGCCAATGGCATAGCAGTTGGATCAGTAAAGGAGCCCGCAGCTCCCTCACTGTCTAGCAAACCACACATTTCTGACTGTGGTCCCACAGGGCTCTTTAAGGCCTCAGAGACTGCTTGCCAGGTGCTAAGCAATCCCACCACAACCTTGTCATTTTTAGTTGCAGAGTCCTACACCTTGACCTCAATTTGGTCCCATGTTTCAGGATCATAAAGTGTCCGATTGTTAATAAAGAGAATAAGCTGTAAGGTTACCAGGACAGTCTTTGTTCCTAAGGACGTATGATTCTCCATAATGCGCAACTTCTTACCAGCGAGAGGCAGTTGTGTGCACGGGTGTTGCCTTCAGGTGGCAGTGGTGACCTGGTTCAGGAACGGCACGGTGACCAACCCCAGGCCGCTCGGGCCATCAGCTCACAGACACCAATGTGGTGGATGGCAAATGGCGTTTATTGCCAAGTTACACGGTGTTATATAGCTTGGGTTTACAACGTCACTTCCATCTGCTTACATCATAAATTACATGCTATTGCCTATAAAGGGAGGGGCTCTATCTTTCCGTACAGCATGATATGTCCCGGCCGCCAGACCCTACCTACCTAGATTTCCCCCCTCCCTATGTATAACTAAATTAGCTAAAATATAACAATCTAAAAAACAATTCTGCTCCCGTCTCAGTTTTATACTTTATAATAATCTTAAGAGGTAGACATCATAACTTGAATAAAAAGCATAAGGCACAATAACCAGGAGAAAACTAGGAGGTAACTGGTAACAATGGTGTGTAACTTGGGATAACTGGGGCCTAAACTATTAAGTGTCTTGGTGTTATTGGGAGCCACATCCTCAGTATTATTCTTGGTATTGTTTACTAAGGGCCTGGATGTCTGTGGGCTAAGAACCAGGTTCGGTGTTGTCGACGGAAGGAAGACACAGACGCTCAATATGAGTGAACAGTGAACTTCAACTTTAATGGATAGCTCAGTCGCCTTTTATCTAGTTCGAACATAATCAACTCATACATATCGCAAAAACTAAGCTCAGGATTGGCTAACATTTCCCGGTCTTTTCAGCTAGTTCCTCCTTCTTTTAGCTACCGTCCCGCCTTAGGGACTTTCCCAATCACACAAGGGCATCGTGTCCTTGAGCCTGATTGGCTCTCAGCCAGCTGCGTACGTGCCCAGACTCATGTGAGTTGAGTACGGTACTTCACTAGCCCATTGCCTCCTAACTGCCCAACATCCACATGTCCTATTTCACTTAACCATTCCTCCACAATTCCCCCGTTTTTATTTTGCGCTACAAATACCTTCTCTGTGAGTTGCTCTAGTTTCTTAGTTAGGCAGTTAAAGATTATACATGCAGCAACTGTAATCAATATAATTATAAGTAGAAAGCGAAGTCCCTCTTTGACTAAGAAAACCCATCCACCCATGTTCCCAAAAACAGATTTAAGCCAACCTTCAAACCAACTATCTTGTACTACAATTTTTTGCGTATGATCCCTTAACCATTTCAACTGGTCGTGAATTGCCCAAGTGACCCACATATTGGTTTGAGGATCGATTTTGCTTAGGATGGCACTATTATGTCCAACCGTCATTGTCAAAGATAACGCAACCAGAATCCCTTGCGCCGTTAGATCAGCCATGGTTGCTGTTATTCATACTTGATGACTTTTCTTCAATGGCTGGTTTAACACATGGACTAGGCACCCAGGTTGGCCTTGTAGGGGAAGAGATACACACATAACCTCGCCCCATATAAATCAGGTCAGCAGGCCCCAACCATTGTCCCGTTTTCATATCTCGGTACAGTACTCTCATAATACATTTATTACCATTTTCAGACTTAATGTAATGACATGCCGCGGGTGGTTCCTCATCATCTCCAAATACACACAAATGATTGAGAACAAACAAAGTTTTATCCACCCTCTCTCTAACATCTGTAATGTCTTTAAACTTTTGCAAGTACTGCTTAACTGTTCCATTAGCCCTTTCTACTATAGCTTGACCAGTTGGTGAATGTGGAATACCAGTTATATGCTTAATGTCCCACAGTTCCATAAATCGCTTAAGTGGCCCACTAACATAGGCTGGACCATTATCTGTCTTTATAGTTTGTGGTACTCCCATTACTGCAAAACAGCTGGCAAGATGACGTCGTACATCCCGAACTTTTTCCCCAGGCTGCGGTGTCATGTGACTATAAGTGTCTATCGTTACATGCAGATATCTCAATCTGCCAAATGCTGTGACATGAGTGACGTCCATTTGCCACACTTCGTTGGTTTTAATCCCTCTCGGGTTTGTTCCGATTCCAATTCCCACTCCCAAATTGTAATGACTACACGTTGGGCAAGCTTCTACTATCGCCTGTGCATCAGCTCTAGACAGTTTGTAAGCCCGCGCAAGTCCCTTAGCGTTCTGGTGCTTCAGTAGCTGTTGCGGCGACTAGTCGGTCCGCTCGAGCATTGCCTTCTCCCAGGCCTTCCTCCCACTGATGACTCCTTATGTGTATTACTGCGTACGGTTCACTTCTTTGAGCTATGGCGATCTGTAGACTGATTATTAATTCTGACAGCCATTCATTTGTTAAGTCTCTCAAGCCTGAGTCTTCTATACGATTTGCTATGCCTACTACATATAAGGAATCAGATACCACATTTAACGGAGTATCTTTCCATTTTATAAATGCCCATACTACTGCAAGAAGTTCTAGTCAACATAAAGCTTACATAACATAGGTGAATTACGCATTCCCTGGGGTAATACAGTCCATTCAAATCTTTGATCCGGACCTTCACGATTTATTGCCGGGAGAGTAAAGGCAAACCTCTGTTTGTCATTTTCATGGCCACAATCAATAAATGCCAACCCTCTGGTATCATAGCAGGATTAGGTAGACCAGGTTGCAGTGCTCCCATGGCACACATTTGATTATTAACCACTCGCAGGTCGTGAAGTAAACGATATTTCCCCGATTTCTTGGGAATCACAAAAATTGGAGTGTTCCAAGGGCTTGTTGACAGTCTTAGGTGCCCTTGTTGACACTGCTCTTGTACTAGTCCGTGAGCATGTACTAGACTTTCCCGTTTTAGCGGCCACTGCTCAACCCACACAGGTTCATCAGTTTTCCATTTTAGTGGGATTGGGAAAGTCCAAGCAATGGCCATACCTATAAATGGTGGTCTGATGTAAGAACCATTCCCATCTGAGCAAGAACGTCTCTCCCTATCAGTGCTTGTACTCCATCTGGCAACGGTAACACAGATACACTGCATTTTACAACTTTGTCACCTATTGTCCATTGCAGTACTGGTGATCGACGAGCAATAGTCATACCTCCTACTCCTGCTACAGTGGTACTGGATTCGAATGTAGGCCAATGCGGTGGCCAAGTTTGCGCACTGATTATTGTCACATCTGCGCCAGTGTCCAACAATGCCTCAATTTGCAGTTTCTCATCCTTTAAACATACTGTGATTTTCTGTCGTGGTCTCTGCTGCATGCCAAGCGTTAATAACGCTACTTTTCCTGTGGAGCCAAATGCTCCGAGTCCTCGGCCCTTATTGACCATCGGTGGTAGAGATGCCGCAAGGTGTGGCAACGGAATTAATTGAGCTTTGTATCCTGCGGCACATGCATTGGAGGAAACATTGCAGAAACCATAATCTGTATTTCCCCAAAATAGTCTTTATCTATAAGTCCAACCAATATTTGTAATCCATTCAAGGTAGCAGACGATCTTCCGATCAATAAAGCTCCCACAGGATCACCATTGACAATAACTGGTCCCATAACTCCTGTCCTTACCCTGGTGGGTTTAGAGTCCAATAGCGTTACATCTACTGCTGTTGCCAAGTCCAAGCCGAGGCTCCCTCTGGTGGCTGGTCGGAGGTAAAGGGATTCTTTGCAGATATTGGTGACAGTGCCATTCCGGCCGCTGTCGTAAATGCCGCTTTTTGTGTCGTCGCGGGGCGGTCCTTCCCGCTCCTCCAGCCGTTTCCCGACGCACCATGTCGACAGGTTGCTGTGTTATGCGTATTGGATTGGCAGTTCTGATACCACACTGATTTCGTTTTGCACTCTTGTCTCATATGTCCTGTGATCCCACAGCGAAAACAACGCGGTCGCGGTGAAGACCCTCGGCCAGTAGGACGGCCTCCGGGCGTTTGCAAAGGAGCAAGGGCAGCGAGTACTTGATTCTGCGTACTTGATTCTGCGATTGCTGTGCAGTCTCTCTTAATACCTGTGCCTGTTCTTTCATTCTATTCCCTAGTTGTTTTATTGCTTCTACCAACATAGCCTGCGGACCCACGGGTACCTGAGCCATCCTTTCTAAACCCTCCTCAATTGTCCAAGTTCCCGGTAATGTAGCTAATATACTACGAGTTGAAGGGTTGCAGTTTTGAATTGCACACTGCTTTAGAATAGTGCCCTTTAGATAATCAGGTACTCCAGCCGCTTGTATTGCGTTTGCTACTTGATCAATAAACAACCCAAATGGTTCCTCCCTTCCTTGCTTGATGCCCATATAGGATGGTATCCCCCCTGGCTCTCTAATTTGGTCCAAGGCTCTCCGAGCCAATCTCATTGATTCTTTAGCTTTGTCTGGACCCAGCAACGCTTGTGCCTCTAATCTATAATATGGTCCAAGTCCCATCAATTCCTCCAACGTGACACCATGCAACGGATCTCCAGGTGCCCTTATCGCAGCTACTGCCTCTTGACAAACACTTTGCCAATGCACATTAAAAAGAAGCTGTTGATGTTGTGTTAGGATCAGCTTCATTATACTACGTGTGTCCCCGGGGAGCAATATATTAGTTCCCCAAATATAATCTAACATTTGCCGAGTAGGTTCCCCCTTTAAACCAGAATCATTTACGGTAGATCGTAATTGAGTTAATAGTTTCTAGTCTAAATTTGTCATATTAACGGTCACATTCCCCTGTGCATCTGGTGGCGATTATACTACCGGAAAAGCTTGTGTTAACTGTGTTGCCGTTTCATAATTCCCTTCACGCAGTGCCTCATTTGCTATTTGCCTCCATAGACCTTCTCTTCCCTGCGCCCCCGTTGTGAAGGGATTTGTATTTGATAGAAATGGGTTAGCACTGGTCCTTCCACTTGCTCCTTCCTCACTTTCTATTGGAGCGGTTAGAGCTGCTGGTAGTGGAAGCTCCTCCTCTGCTACAGAGGACATTGTCACAGGCACCTCCGAATTTCCCGAGACCCCCTGTGTAATAGTAAAAGTTCTAACGGAAGGTGGCAACGGGCAATCTGTTCCTTCCATATTTATTTGTTGTGGATTAACATTATTAACCCTTCCGGGTGGTCCTAACCGCTCTGTTGCAGCAGCGGCAACTCTTTGTTCAGTTTTATGTATGGCTAATGCATTAGTCACTGCTCTCCATGGCTTCATCAATTTTTTAGCAGCCTTATTTTCATTAATAACATCATCAAACAATTTATCTCCAAATTTACGCCACTCTGCTTGCTCAAATACTGTATCAGGATTTGTAAAACAACCCTTAGCTACCCCATATGCTAATAACCCTGGCAAATCTTTTTTACAATCTATATCTAAAATGCTCCGCTTTTCTAAAAAGCATTTGAGCAAATCATACGCCGCTTGTCTCTCCATACCTTTATATACGTCGGTTGCAGCCTTTGCAAAGACCTCGGCGGCGCTTCTCCAGCGGGACCCTTTATAGGCTCATCCCGGGTGCGGGGACTCCCTTCCACCTTCCGAGCTGCGGGTGCGGGGGCTCCAAGTTTTCGTCCCTTTCACCTTTCAGACCTCGTCAACGCGTGACCGGCAGGATCCTCTCCCAGGTGCGGGGACTCCACGTCCCTTTCACCTTCCCGATGTGGGTGTGGGGATTCTTGTCCCTTCCACCTCCTGGGCTGCGTTGCAGGACCGGTTCCTCCCTCATTCCATCTAACTGTGGCCCAGGATCACTGCCAGCAGTGTCCAAATCCCGTTCAGATCGGTCCCTGTTTGGGCGCCAATTGTTGTCGACAGAAGGAAGACACAGACGCTCAATATGAGTGAACAGTGAACTTCAACTTTAATGGATAGCTCAGTCGCCTTTTATCTAGTTCGAACATAATCAACTCATACATATTGCAAAAACTAAGCTCAGGATTGGCTAACACTTCCCGGTCTTTTCAGTTAGTTCCTCCTTCTTTTAGCTACCGTCCCGCCTTAGGGACTTTCCCAATCACACAAGGGCATCGTGTCCTTGAGCCTGATTGGCTCTCAGCCAGCTGCGTACGTGCCCAGACTCTCATGAGTTGAGTACGGTACTTCGCTAGCCCATTGCCTCCTAACTGCTCAACATCCACATGTCCTATTTCACTTAACCATTCCTCCACACTCTTTCCTAACTAGCAGTCATGTGTCTCATCCATTTGTGGTGAACGGTCAGTGGCAAAAAGAATAGGGGGAGAGTAAGGGGCGACAAAGACAGAAACGGTACCAGGAGGATGCCACTGACACTAACAGCATGGGTAATAGGATTAGTATAAGTGACACAGGTGACGGTGCGGGGCGGTGGCAGGCGCTGCCGCACTACGGGGTGCTCTGCCTGCTGCTTGCCCTCGCCTGCCTGTGCACTGCTGCCGATGGTGCTAGAGCAAAATGTGAAGAATCCCAGTTCCTGTGTAGTAATGGACGCTGTATTCCTTTACTCCGGAAATGTGATGGTGATGAAGACTGCTCAGATGGCAGTGATGAGAGTGCTTGTGTGAAGAAGACGTGTGCTGAATCTGACTTTGTGTGCAACAGTGGTCAGTGTGTGCCAAACAGATGGCAGTGTGATGGGGATCCGGACTGTGAAAATGGGTCTGACAAGAGTGCTGAGCTGTGTCATATGAGAACATGCCGGGTAAATGAAATCAGCTGTGGTCCTCAGTCAACCCAGTGTATCCCAGTGTCGTGGAAATGTGATGGTGAAAAAGACTGTGACAGTGGAGAAGATGAAGAGAATTGTGGCATTGTGACTTGTAGTGCAGCAGAATTCACATGCAGTAGTGGGCAATGTATTTCCAAAAGCTTTGTCTGCAATGGTCAAGGTGACTGCTCCGACCACTCGGATGAATCTTTGGAGCAGTGTGGCCGCCAGCCTGCACCTCCGGTGAAGTGTTCTATGAGTGAGGTGCAGTGCGGCTCAGGTGAATGTATCTACAAGAAGTGGTGATGTGACAGAGATCCTGATTGCAAGGATGGAAGTGATGAAATTAACTTCCCTTCTCAGACCTGCAGGCCAGACCAGTTCAGATGTGAAGATGGGAACTGTGTCCATGGGAGTAGGCAGTGCAATGGTGTGAGAGACTCTCTGGATGGCACTGATGAAGCAAACTGTAACAATATTATTCAGTGCTCTGGACCTGGCAAATTCAAGTGCAGTAGTGGAGAATGCATAGATATCAATAGCGTGTGTAACCAGCAGAGAGACTGCAAGGACTGGAGTGATGAGCCCCTGAAGGAATGCAACATAAATGTGTTTGATGAACAACGGTGGATGCTCCCACATCTGCAGAGATTTCATTACTGGCTATGGATGTGACTGTCCAGCTGGGTTTGAGCTTGTAGACAAGAGAACCTGTGGAGATACTGATGAATGCCAAAACCCTGGTGTCTGTAGTCAAATCTGTATCAACCTGAAAGATGGCTACAAATGTGAATGTAGCCGTGGCTATTAGATGGATCCTGCTACAGGAACATGGAAAGGGCCATACGGGTACAGAAATACAAATAACACCTGTGATTACAATGACACTGCTGAGCAGGGTTTAGGGGTTTATGGCACGGAGACAAGAGGTAACAACTATAGTGTTTGGAACAATTGTACAGCTTTGGCCTTACCTCCTGATGTTTTTCTGATTTGTGGGGATAGGGCCTGGCAAGGCATCCCTGCAAATGCTATTGGATGTCCATGTTACTTAGATAAACTCATTATATTTGGTCCTAGCTTGTCACAGTTGCGTGAGATTGCTGGACATAAATGGGCATTGCTTGTACCGGATTGCAGTGATAATGTTGAATTGTTTGGTGTTGCAGCTAGAGTGGCATTGGCAATTGCCAATTGCAAAAAAAAACTCTACTGGTGTCTGTCGTGCTTTCGGCTGTACTTCCTGCAACAGTTGCATATCATGGAGCGTTTTGATGTCCCAACGGATTTTTATCTGGGGGGGAGGGGTTATGTAAGAACTTGTGATCCCCACTCCCAAAAAGCTTACACATGGCCCTTTTTTAATTTTTGTGCTCGCGATTTCAAACCTGTTTGTTTTTAGAGTTTCTGAGACTGTTGACACTAGCTGGTCCACTTGACTTCCTGATGGCGCAGCGATCAGGATATCGTCCATGTATTGGATGATAGTCGCGGTCGAGTCACTGCGCCGAACTGGCGCCAGCACCCGATCTACCATGATCTGGCAGATAGTAGGTGAGTTGATCATTCGTTGAGGCAGCACTTTCCACTGGAAGCGTAAGTTGGGGCATTGGCTGTTTGGAAACACGACAGAGAAAGCAAACCGCTCCTTGTCTTCTTCATGTAGAGGTATCGAGAAAAAACAGTCCTTAATATCAAGGATGGCACAAGGTTGCCCTTCCGGTATCATAGAGTTCATAGGCAACAACGTTTGGACAGGACCCATTGGTTGAATTATCTTGATTACTTCACACAGGTCATGGAGGAGGCGAAACCCTTCACCGGTTTGCTTGGGTATTACAAAAACTGGAGTGTTCCATTGGCTAGTAGAAGGCTCTGTATGACCTCGTTGTAGTTCGCGGTCGACTAGCTCGAGAAGAGCATCCATTCGAGGCTTCGACAGGGGCCACTGCTCGACCCACACTGGGTCGGACGATTTCCATGTCAGTCTAATCAGTGGAAGTGGGTATGCGGCAGTGGCCCTTACGGTGAATTTCTCACCCTGGCTTTTAATAGGGCTAAAGTGTTCCTTCCCAACAGGGGAGGGACTCCTGACATGACATATGGGAAGAGAGTAATGGTTTTCTCCGGTCCCTTTTCAGTATGGAGCGTGATTGCAACCAATTGAGTGCTCTTCCGAGCTTGGGTTAATCCCCCAGCTCCACCCACCATGGGGGCGTCTTCCAATTTCCAAGTCGGAGGCCAGTTCGTCTCAGGGATAACTGGAATGTCTGCTCCAGTATCAATCAAAAAGGGGACACTAACGGTGGTGTCATTTAAGGTATCATAAAGGGAACAGATCCCCCACACCACTGGCGGGTTATCACACTTTACTGCCAGGGCCACCCTGGGGTCTCGCCCCCAGAGGGTGGTCCTTGCTGTCCCTGAGATAAGGACAGGTTCGGCTGGACCGTCGTTTGAGCCATAAAATTGGTCGCCTCTTGAGGGGGCAGTGGGTTCGGGGGCACTGGGTTCAGGAGCACCGCGCCCCATCCGAGGTTGGCATAGTTGGGCCGCCTCATGTCCCAAGTGGGAGAGGGCTGTGCGCGGCCCAATTGGCCTCTCTCCCTCCCATTTCCCTGGGTTTTAGATCTGCATTCCTTGACGAAGTGCCCTTTCTTTCCACAGGCCCAACACGGTACTCTGGGTCAGTTTTGGTGTGGGGGGAGCGCTGTTGGCAGACCCCCCAACTGAGGGTAATTTGCCGTGACGTGGCCTGCCTGGCCACATTTAAAACATGCCATCACGTTAGCTATTGTGGTGCGAACAGCTACCTGGATCGGGGTTAGGTGCTCTTCTTTCGCAACATGTTTAATCATGTCCGCGATGCTAGACCCTGCCGGCAGTGATCGCAAGATTTCTTTGGTTGCCGAATTACACTGCTGGCGTAGGCATTCTGCTACGACTGGGCCTTTTGCCTCCACGGGCAGTGGCAAAGAGTCGACCGCTGCCTGGAGACGATCTTCAAATTGCGTAAAGCTCTCACTTTCACTTTGTTTTATTGTTGACCATGGCGATGGTTTGGCAATAACTCTAGAGGCTGTACGAATAGCTTCTCTGGCCGCACGAGTAGGTGCCATAACTTCATGGGCCCCCAGGCCCTGGGCTCGCGCCTGGGGGGTGATCATTGTTGGGTCCATACCCATTAGCCGCTGCAGGCTAGAGCCACGTAGCAGGTGATCCACGTGTTACTTGGGCCAGTTGTCTTGTACAGTTGTCCTCCCATTCTTGTTTAAAAACAATCATCCCTGCCCCGTCAAAGATCAGTCTACAAGTTTGTTTTATATCAAATGGGAGCGTGTCGTCTCCCCCAAAAACACCATCTATGAGGGTGGAGACCATTGCAGAATTAAGCCCTTTATCCGCGATGACTTTAACAATCGCTTGTACATCCTTAGGGTTTATTGGTGAGTGGACCCTCTGTCCCCCATCCGTCACCCGGACCGGGAACGCTAGCGTGGCCAATGGGGCCCAGTCAGCGCATGCAATCTTAATTTTCCTCCAATCCGTGAGAGGAATTTCTCCCCCTCGCAGTGCAGCTTTATTTTGGATGGGGATATTTTTGCTTTTGACTCTATCTGTCCCCATTTCCTCCTCCTCATCCGAATTTGAATCAGTATCTGATCCGAAGTCAGAACTCAACTGACTAGTTACTTCGGGTTCCAGTACCTTTTTGTCGGGTTCTGGCCCTGCCCACCACCCTTGCGGGCGGGCCGTTCTCTCCCTCGTGGCTCGCCCCGCCTTCTGCTCGGCAAGGTGTTTGCCCTACAAAGGCATTTTTTCAGATGGACGTTCTGACTGGCTCTCTGCCCCTCGCTCGCGCTTCTACCTCCTTCCCGGTTGCCCCCACAACTCCTCTCTTTGTCGTTCTCCTCTGCCTCCCGCCTGCGCGCGCCAGCCAGATCCAGCACCTCCTCCCCGCTCCCGCCAGAGGCATCTTCGCCCCGCCCTTCGCCTTCTGTGCGCCATCTTGGGGCACATATGGCGGTGGTCTCGCCCAGAATTCCTCAGACCCTGGTTTCCCAGTGGCGCCCCTGGCTTCATCAGATAACCCACCCCATTGCTTATGTAATTGTGATACGACCTTCACAGGGGCTTCCATCTTCCATGTTGGTCCGGGAGCATCCTACCCACCGGGCTGGTCCTGCCACTCCGGCCGCCATTCACCTGAATCCAGGAGATGATTCCTGGGTTTCGGCACCACTTGTTGCCTTCAGGTGGCAGTGGCGACCTGGTTCAGGAACGGCACGGCGACCAACCCCAGGCCGCTCAGGCCATCAGCTCACAGACACCAATGTGGTGGATGGCAAATGGCGTTTATTGCCAAGTTACACGGTGTTATATAGCTTGGGTTTACAACGTCACTTCCATCTGCTTACATCATAAATTACATGCTATTGCCTATCAAGGGAGGGGCTCTATCTTTCCGTACAGCATGATATGTCCCGGCCGCCAGACCCTAACTACCTACACATGGGTCTGCTTCTCTCAGCTTGAGCTTCTTCGCAGCTCCAGTGCGCCTATTTCCATCGACTTTCTGTACGAGCTTCTCTGAGCGGTTTGCTGAATCTGGCTGAACCTATCTTCATGAGGCGATCAATGTGCCTGTTCCCATCCTGGTCTCCATTCTGCCAGCCTGTTCCTCTTCACTCCTTTTTCCTGCTTCTTTATTGATGACGTAACTTCATCGTAACTTCATTGTGTTGCCTTTTTTAGCTTGAGGGTAGGCTCCCCTCTTATACCCTTCTCTCCACAGCAGTTCTTTTCAAAACAACTTTTCATTGGTCAAACAGCTTTGAATATAACAACAGCAAGGACCCAGAAACTTCCATGCCTTAATGGCTGGAGAACAAGAAACTGAATACTGCATGGAGTCTCCTGAATCACCCTTCTTTGTTCCCTCTAAACTCTTTTACATTCCTGATGGCCTCATCATTAAGAGTCTGATGTTATTATCAACCACGGGGCTCGCCCACCCCATGGCCACACTCCCAAATCTCACCCTTCTTTATTAATATCAACCATTTTCTTAACATGAATTACCACTCCATATATAACATACCCATCAGGTGCTGGCCACCCATTTGGTATTTGGTTACTGTCTGTCCAATTTTTCAGGTTTCCCGGCATGTCTTGAGGACTTCCCCAGGAGGTTCAATTTAATATTGTCTTATTCCATTCATACCCTCCTTCAAAGACTAAATCCCCTACCAATTGTTTCCCATTCTGGTTTTGCCAGCAGGTTCACCCAATTATGCTTGTTTGTAATACCCATTGTGTCATTCTATTACCCTTTGCCGGTTTCCAAATTTCTGGGTCTGAAATGTTTGCTTCCATTGACTCCCAAGGCCAGCGTTCTCTTTGATTTGTTCCTCCACAGACAAAACAGTTTGTTACATTTAATGCCTTCGCAATATTCTCTGCAAGATTTATAAGCAAGTTTTTAGCAGTGGTTGGAATCTGATATTTAGCTCCCGTTTCAATTTAATGGTAAAATGACTGGAATCATAATCGCTTTGTGGCAGATTCCCTAGCTCTTTTGATAACCCTTATATCTATGATAGCCCCAGAATTCCCCTTTCTTCCAATTGCAATTCCATATTGGGTTGCTTTCCTCTGCTTTAACTCACTCGGATTATGAATAGTATGGTTCACTGGATTACAGTCCCTTGAACTATATTCTTTCTTTATTTCTTCCTTTTTAAGATATGCCTTTAATCCAGTACACAAAGTGGGTTCCTTCTGCCATGTACCCCAACATACACAGCTCCAGTCCTGTGGTGGTTTTACTCAGGTGGGCAGCCGAGCTCCACCACAACCACTCTCTCACTCCCCCTCTCCTCAAAGAGGAGACCTTTTGACCTTGACCTTATTCTGTTTAATAGCAAAGCCAGCTTTCAGGAGAATTTGAATTATTTTCTTCCCTTTCTCAAAAACTTCTTCTGCCGTGTTACCCCATACGATGATATCATCGATGTACTGCAGGTGTTCGGGAGCGTTCCCCTGTTCCAGTGTCGTCTGGATCAGTCCATGGCAAATGGTAGGGCTGTGTTTCCACCCCTGGGGCAGTCGATTCCAAGTATACTTGAAGTATACTGGAGTATACTATATACTATAGTATACTATACGGCATTAGTGTACACTGTGCGCCTGTGTCCACTAAAGCTTTATATTTCTGCGGTTCCGGTGTGCCAGGCCATTGAATCCACACAGTCCAGTAAATCCGGTTGTCCCTCTCCTCTACCTGGCCAGAGGCAGGGTCCCACTAGTCCTGGTTGGAGTATCTATCAATTAATTCTTCCAAATGTGAAGCAGAAGTCTCTTCGTCAGGGTCAGGAGTAATACTAGCCCTTCTACTGCCTCTGGGGGACTGCCCAACAGAAACTGGGGTAGCAATCCTCCTAGGGGACCCCTTTGTTGCTGCTGTATCTTTCCGTAGCTCACGTACCCGAGCAGCTAGAGCTGAGGTTGGTTCACCGTCCCACTTCCTCGTATCTTCCCCATGGTCACGTAAATAAAACCACAAGGTACCCCGCGGTGTGCGGCCCGGATTCTCCCTTGTTTGAGCCGGAGACTGCTGGCGCTTGATGGCTGAAAGATTCTTCTGTCTAGGTGAGGAGGAAGCTATGTGTTCATCTAACTGTTGGGACAGTCTCTCCACAGCTGAAATGCAGGCCCGTACTGGGGCAGAAAGATTTTCGTCATATTTATGAAGCTGATTAGACACGTTGTCCACAGTTGGCCCCATCCCCTCCTCCCAATCCATTGCTGCCAGTGCACTGGTATGTGATGGGGGTGCAGCCCGTACAAACTTCCGCCACATGGACGTTATACACTGGACTTCATCAGGGTCTTTAGGTGTCTGGGCATTGTTTAAATCTCTATAAAGCATCTCCAGCACAGCTAATTCCTGCAGCTGCTGGAGGCCCTTATCCATAGTGGTCCATTTGCTTACTTGGTATACAATATCTTCTTTGTGGGGATGCCTTTCTTTCACAGCTGTTAGGATTCGCCTCCAGAGGCTGAGAACTTGTGCCTCTCTCCCAATTACTCTATCAATGAGCCTTTCTCTAGAGAGGGATCCCAGCTGCTTGGCTTCATTGCCTTCTAGCAGTTGGGTATTGGCCCCAGTATCCCAGCATCGAAGCAGCCAGGTGAGGATGTGCTCACCTGGATGATGACTGAAATCTTTTCGTATTTCTCACAGCTCACTCAAGGATAGAGACCGAGTAGTTTCTGATTCATCTATGATTTCTCCCTGATGTCTCTTCTCCCTGATGTTGCCGTGATGATGCTGCTTTAGAGCTGCCTGCCTTTTCCTCTTCTCCCTTACCCTTAGGAGGAGCTTCTTCCCTTACTAAACAACCTGATCTCTGTTTCCACTGTTTTGTCTTTACTATAGGGGCAACTGATACCATAGATGGCCGGTCCTCTGGGGCGGTCACAGTGTGTGCTGTCTCATCATCAAATTCAGGAACCTCCCTATCCCCTTGAGGGTGCTGGGCAGTGTTAATTGACGTTTGATAAGCGTAAGCCAGACCCTAGCGGAGTGCAGCAAGCTGGTGGAGTTCTCTAGTATTGCCAGGGTCAGGGCATACATCTTTCAAACATTCTACCCGTTTTCTTGGATTTTGCACTTGTTCAGGGGTGAAATTAAGAACCATTGGAGGAGAAAACCGTGATAGATACCTGCCTAAATCCCCACACACACCTTGCCACCCACAACTACTTTGTCTGGGGAGAGGTCCTTGGATAATATTCTTAATAAATTGCTTTACCTTGGGGAAGAAGACAAACACTAGACCTAGTAATAGGAGGATAATATCTGACCAAGGGTATCCAAGATACTCAAAGGCTGCTGTAATTAGCCCACAGGGAGAAAAGTAGAAGGCACCACCCCCGATATTATTCACTGATTGACTGCTAGGGGCAAAAAAGAAGGCGCTGTAATTCTTAATATTTTCAAAAAGATAATCTCCATGAGACCAGGAAGATAACAATGCAGGGCCTGAATACCAAACAAAACTGAAGGCCAGTATGTTACAGCACAACATGATAAAAAATCCAAGCACAGACTTCAACGCTTTCTCTGATTGGATGTGAAGGAAAAAAGAAAACAGAGAGTAGACTACATACAACATAGCCACACAGAAAAATATTACCAGAAAATCAAACATTATGACTACCAGTATGTTAGTTGTAAATACTTCAACCAAAGCTATTGTTATCTCAACCCTCAAGCCCCACGTTGGGCACCAAAAAGGACTGTGGTGATTTTACTCAGGTGGGCAGCCGAGCTCCACTACAACCACTCTCTCACTCCCCCTCTCCTCAAAGAGGAAGGGGGAGAAAATACAACACAGAGAACTCGAGGTTTGAGATGAGAAAGGTTTAATTAAAGGGAAAGGAAATGGGAAGAAAAAAAGAAACAAAAGAAACAATAAGTCCGCGTGGAAGCACAGAGAGAGGGAAGAAAAAATTATTCTCTACTTCCCATCAATGAGCGATGTTCGGCCACATCCTGGGAAGCAGGGCCTCAAAACGCATAGCGGTTGTTCAGAAGGAATTGCCCCCTCCCCCATGAGAGCCCCCCTTTTTATTGCTGAGTGTGACATCAGGTGTTATGGAATATCCCTTTGGTTGGTTTAGGTCAGCTGCCCTGGCAATGGCCCTTCCCCATCACTTGCCCACCCCCAGCCTGCTGGCTCCTGGGGGCTTGGAAGGAGTCCTGATGCTGTGCCAGCACTATGCAGCAATAGACACAACACTGGAGTGATATCAGTGCTGTTCCAGCTACAAGTGCAGAGCACAGCAGGCTGCTGCAGGGAAAAGGTGACTCTAGCTCAGAAAGACCCAACACAAGTCCCTGGGCGCATGCCCACAGATATAATTTTGTTGACTTCTCCGCCTCTACTGATACCTGGAAAACACCATATCAACCGCGTTCTATTTTTTTGGGGCATATATATATTTTTCTTGTTCACTATAATATTTCACCCAACTCATTGTTCCACAGGGTGTGTAATAATCGTCACTAGCAGCATCACAAACATCAAATTTGATTGATAAGGGCTTACTAAGATTTGTGGTGATGCAACTTTTCCCAATTAACCTTCCTCCTTCATTATTAGTTCGTACCTCTATCCACCATCGATAGGGGACCTCTTTGGGATCATAACAGGTTATCTTATTACTTTCATTACATCAAGCATACTCTAGCTTACATAGCATAGGTTTAATTCTTCCCCTTTACAGGCATAGATAGTATGATATACTAGTGTTTGTTCCTGAAGTCTTCCTCTCCGGGTGTTAACAATACATTTACTACAATTCTGAGAATGCCCCTGGACCAGTAGAATTATGCATGTAATTAGGAGAGGTCCAGTAAAGGCCATGTTACCTGGCGGCTTTTACCCTAAGGGGTTGCAGCCCTTGGTAAACCTTCTTGAGCCACAGTACTGGTCCCTTCTCCGGTCTTCCCTCTCCCTGATGCTTCTTCGGAAATGGTCCAGGCTTACACACCCTATGGCTCTCCTACCTGCATTCAACTTTTCCACGAGTTAGTGGGGGCTCGATTCAAAGTAGATAATCAATCCTCTAGGTATATTTCCCACCTATAATTTTAAATTTTCAGGAGCAGGGTAATTCAAGATGTTTCGGGTATGACATATACTATCTTATCTCTACCAGAGGTGGCACTTCCCCTATGGGGTTTTGGGGTCCCCAAATCCTTCTATTAGGGCCTTTATATGAGTTTGCAATGATCACTAATATTCTAGTCAATACAAGTTTTAGTATATATACACTTAGCATCCAAAGGGTTGCTGTGCCCTGATATACTTCAAGTTCCCGATCATTTGATCGGGAACCTCGTAGGGATTGGCTGCATAGAGGGCTCCTGGAAGGGAGATGAACAAATCCAACCCCAACCCCCCAGTAACATGGAACAGAGCCGCAGCCCCGGCCCCTCCCCACCCCCAAGCAGGCAGGAGCTGTGCTTGTGCCCAACAGCCCACCCACCCCCGGCACTATAAAAGTATAGAATCATAGAATCATAGAATATCCTGAGTTGGAAGGGACCCTTAAGGATCATCAAGTCCAACTCTCGACACCGCACAGGTCTACCCAAAAGTTCAGACCATGTGCCTAAGTTCACAGTCCAATCTCTTCTTAAATTCAGACAGGCTCGGTGCAGTGACCACTTCCCTGGGGAGCCTGTTCCAGTGTGCAACCACCCTCTCTGTGAAGAACCCCCTCCTGACGTCCAGCCTAAATTTCCCCTGCCTCAGCTTAACCCCGTTCCCGCGGGTCCTGTCACTAGTGTTAATGGAGAAAAGGTCTCCTGCCTCTCGACACCCCCTTACGAGGAAGTTGTAGACTGTGATGAGGTCTCCCCTCAGCCTCCTCTTCTCCAGGCTGAACAGGCCCAGTGACCTCAGCCGTTCCTCATACGTCTTCCCCTCCAGGCCTTTCACCATCTTCGTAGCCCTCCTCTGGACACTTTCCAACAGTTTCATGTCCTTTTTATACTGTGGTGCCCAGAACTGCACACAGTACTCGAGGTGAGGCCGCACCAGCGCAGAGTAGAGCAGGACAATCACCTCCCTTGACCTACTAGCGATGCCGTGCTTGATGCACCCCAGGACACGATTGGCCCTCCTGGCTGCCAGGGCACACTGCTGGCTCATATTCAACTTGCTGTCTACCACGACCCCCAGATCCCTCTCTTCTAGGCTGCTCTCCAGCGTCTCATCGCCCAGTCTGTACATGCAGCCAGGGTTTCCCCGTCCCAGGTGCAGGACCCGGCACTTGCTCTTATTGAACTTCATGCGGTTGGTGATCGCCCAGCTCTCCAACCTGTCCAGATCCCTCTGTAAGGCCTTTACGCCCTCATTTGAGTCCACAACTCCTCCAAGTTTGGTGTCATCAGCAAACTTGCTCAAAATACCCTCTATTCCTACATCCAGATCGTTTATAAAAATATTGAAAAGTACCGGCCCTAAAATGGAGCCTTGAGGGACCCCACTGGTGACCGCCCGCCAGCCTGACGCAGCCCCATTTACCATAACCCTTTGGGCCCTGCCCGTTAGCCAATTGCTCACCCATCGTATGATGTTTTTATTTAGCTGTATGGTAGACATTTTGTCCAGTAGGATCCTATGGGAAACCGTGTCAAAAGCCTTGCTGAAGTCCAAAAAAATCACATCAGCTGGTTTCCCTTGGTCCACCATACGGGTGATCTTATCATAAAAGGAAATCAGGTTAGTTAGGCAGGACCTACCCTTCACAAACCCATGCTGGCTGGGACCAATGACTGCTTTGTCCCCCAGGTGCGCCTCAATAAGTCCGAGAACCAACTTCTCCATGATTTTACCAGGCACTGACGTGAGACTGACAGGCCTGTAATTGCTAGGGTCTTCTTTCTGACCCTTCTTGAAAATTGGCACAACATTTGCCAGCTTCCAGTCTACCGGGACCTCTCCAAATTCCCAGGATCGTTGAAAAATAATTGAAAGAGGTTCCGCGATGACATCCGCCAGCTCTTTCAGCACCCGGGGATGAATCCCATCCGGACCCATGGACTTGTAGGGATCCAGGTGGAGTAGCAAATCCCGCACACGTTCAGGGTCAGTTGGGAGTTTGTCGTCCCCACCGTCCCAGCCCACCAGCTCAGGGCACCCTGGGTCCCGAAGCCCATCATCGGCATTGAAGACAGAGACAAAGAAGGCGTTAAGCGTCTCTGCTTTGCCTACGTCATCGTCTGTGAGGAGACCTTCCCTATCAAGGAGCGGCCCTATGTATTCTTTAGTTCTCCTTTTTCCATTTACATATCTAAAAAAACCCTTTTTATTTTCTCTCACAGACACAGCCAGCTTCAACTCTAGCTGTGCTTTGGCCACTCGAACTTTCTCCCTACAAACACGAACAGCATCCCTGTATTCTTTCCATGACGCCTGGCCCTCCTTCCAGTAGCGAAACACTCTCTGTTTCCGCCTAATCTCCATTAGAACATTCCTGGTCAGCCACGCCGGCCTCCTGCCCCGCCTGCCTGACTTGCGATATTTTGGAATTGCCTTATCTTGTGCTTCTAGGAGGCATCGCTTAAAGAGTGACCAGCACTGGTGGACATTGAGGCCTTCAAGAGCAGTTTCCCAGGGGACCTTGCTGACTAGTTCCCTGAGCAGCCTGAAGTCCGCTTTCCCCATATCTAGGGATGAGGTTTTGGTGGCACTTTTCCTTCTGTCACCATAAATTTTGAACTCAACCACTTCATGGTCGCTATGACCGAGGCAGCCACCAATCACCACATCTCCCACCAGACCCTCTCTGTTTTCTAGCAACAGGTCTAGGAGGGCACCTTTCCTAGTTGGCTCCGTTAGCACCTGCACCAAGAAGTTATCATCTAGGTGCTTCATGAACCTCCTGGACTTGCTCGTGTCAGCCGTAGTAGTCCCTAGGGAGCACCACAAACAGGATGCGCTAACAGGACCAGCTTGGCAGTTAGCGCAGGCAATTTGCACGGGGCAGTTCAAGCGGGGCAGGGAGGAGAACCTAGACCTTGCCATGGTGGGCACCCATCACAGCAGTTGGTCAGAGGCGGCAACCCAAACGGAGGAGATCCTGCCTCTCTGGGCTCATGTGGGCGCCCAGGTGGATCCCCTGAGGGGGGAGGTGGCAGTCCAGACAGGGGACTGCAGGGAACTCCGGAATCTGGAGGCCCGTCTGGGCCATGAGGGAGGAGAGTGCTGTCGCGGGTGCAGCTGTGCCTTGCTTCAGGGACTCCTCGAGCAGGTGGCTGGGCTGCAGCAAGAAATCATCAGCCTGAGGGAGTGTCTGAGGGTGACAGATAGGAGGGGTCTTCCTGCCCCTGCTGTTGCTCGGCAGCTCTCTCCTATGTCCTGACAATGGGTAGAGGCTGCCCCCGTTGAACACATGCAGAACAGAGGGACAGACTGTCCGCAAGAGACAAGGGGCTGGACCCTTGTCTTGGCTCGAAGCAGAAAGAGATGTCTGCCCCCGACACCTTGAGGCCCAAAAATGAACACAGTACTTGAGGTGCAGCCTCACCAGAGCTGAGTACAGGGGGACGATCACTTCCCCAGACCTGCTGGTCACACTGCTTCTTATACAAGCCAGGATCCTGTTGGCCTTCTTGGCCACCTTCTTGGCACACTGCTGGCTCATATTCAGCCGACTATCCACCAATACTCTCAGGTCCTTCTCTGCCAGGCAGCTTTCCAACCACTCATCTCCCAGCCTGTAGCTCTGCTTGGGGTTATTGCACCCCAGGTGGAGGACCCGGCACTTGGCCTTGTTGAACTTCATGCAGTTGACCTCAGCCCATCGGTGCAGCCTATCCAGATCCTCCTGCAGAGCCTTCCTACCCTCAAGCAGATCGACACACGCACCTAACTTGGTGTCATCTGCACACTTACTGAGGGTGCACTTGATCCCCTCATCCAGATCATCGATAAAGATATTAAAGAGGACTGGCCCCAGTACCGAGCCCTGGAGAACACCACTAGTGACTGGCCTCCAGCTGGATTTGACTCCATTCACCATGACTCTTTGGGCCCAGCTATTCAGCTAGTTTCTAACCCAACAAAGTGTATGCCAGTCCAAGCTGTGAGCAGCCAGTTTCTTGAGGAGAATTTTGTGGGGAACAGTGTCAAAGGTAGTCAAGGTGTACTACATCCACAGCCTTTCCCTCATCCACCCAGCGTGTCACTTTGTCATAGAAGGAGATCAGGTTCGTCAAGCAGGACCTGCCTTTCATAAACCCATGCTGTCTTGGTCTGATCGCCTGGTTGCCCTGCAAGTGCCATGTGATGACACTCAAGATCATCTGCTCTATGAGCTTCCCTGCACTGAGGTCAAACTAACAGGCCTATAGTTCCCCAGGTCTACCCTTGATCCCTTCTTGTAGATGGGCGTCACATGTGCTAGGCGCCAGTCAACTGGGACCTCCCCTGATAGCCAGGACTGCCAATAAATAGTGGAAAGTGGCTTGGCCAGCTCTTCTGACAGTTCTCTTAGTACCCATGGGTGGATCCCATCCAGACCCATTGACTTGCGTACATCTAAGTGCCGTAGCAGGTTGCCAACCGTTTCCTCATGGATTGTGAGGGCCACATCCTGCTCCCCATCCCCTTCCACCAGCTCAGGGAGCTGGGTATCCAGAGAACAACTGATAGAACAAAAAATAGGATTACAAGGTGCACCGCTGGGCCCGTATATTGGGTACCACCAATCATCACTTGGATAAAACAGAACTTCTTTTCAGTCTGTCATGTGCTTTGTTCGTCTCCAGGCACTCCCCTCACAGAGAATATGGAACTGCGGATCGGAACTCCACACTCGCTTCGCAGCGACGCTGCATCTCAGTCACAGCACAATCACGCAATCACACAAAGAGGCCCCTTGCACTTCTCATTCATACCACAAGAATATATCACTTAAAACAATAACCAAACTTGTTTGTATAATCTCTGGCGTTTTTTTCCTGTCTTAAATATGCTCTCACAGAGGCGCAAAACAACATCTCTTATTGGCTCAGTTCTGGAAAACAATGGGGCCCTTACCAAACATGGGGCAGCTTCTAGATCCTTCTCACAGAAACCACCCCTATGGCCCCCTGGTACCAAAACCTTGCCACGTAAACCTACTACAGTACATTTATTCAGCGCTGGGCAGCATGGGGGGTAGTCCCACCAAAGTCGTGTGCACCTGACGTGACAACTTGCCTTGGTTATATGCAGTAAAGAGTTACATATGCATGAAGTTTCACAATACACTTATACATATTCATAACCTGTCTCCACTTTGTATTAAAATTAGTTCCAAGGAGTCATTTCCATAAATTCCTCCCATCTGTGCTTGCACAGTGTATTCTGGTGGTGGTTGACAGGGGTCGTGGGGATGAAGATTGATGACTCTTCCTTGTCACCGCTAGTTGAACTCTTTGCATAGCCTCAGTTGCTCCTTAGCTCTTGTCCATCTGCAGGACCAGTTTCTACCAGTTTCTTAAGATAGGCTCACATTCTTATTAGGAGACTGACCTTGGTAAGGGGCCCAAGGCTTCTTGCTTTAATTAATTTGCACAAGCACCACAGTTAGCAAACACACTAAGTAGCATCCTAGTTTCATGCCGTCAACACTCTCTCTCTACTTGATAAGATTCCCCTAACTCCCTCTCTCAGTCCCCCTTTTCTAAAAAGTTAGTTCTTTTCTAAAAAGTTAGTGAATTATTGTATTCTCCTAACTTCCTCTCTCAGTATCATTATGGTCCTAAGATCCCTCATATTTTGCCTCCCCTGAGCAGCCTGATGATCCTAGTTAGGGTTGGTATTTGGGCACTTCACATCCCTTGGAGGACCTTCCTGATTTTGTCTTTCCCACAGTCTCATTCCTGCTTGCCTGATCCAATTTCCTTCTTAAAATTTCTTACATCTAACGTGTTCAAAGGAACCACTACAAACCCTATCTCCCCCTGACTCCCCCCAAGGAGTACCTCCCTCAAAGGGTAAAGACCTCCTAAATTGTCAGTCCGACCTCGTGTTTCACTTTCCTCCCTTTCTGTGGCTCTTATCTTACATGTATTTCTAGTCCATGCAGGAGGAGAGGGAGAGGGAACAGGGGCTGTGGGCAATCAACTTTCAACAGGTGGTGGTTCCAGTTGCTGTGAATAGGGAGAGGGTATATTACCCAGAGACTCCCATTTTTTCCTGTCCCCTGTCAGTTCTAGTATTTAAAGCAAATATTTGGGTTGGGGGAAATGCATTTGAGGCTTCTATCCATAGAGCCCCATAATCGCTTTCTTCTTGGTTAAAAGGCTCCTTAGAGTTAACATAGAGGTTCAATGCCTGACATACCCAATCCTCAAAGGATCTGAAAACTGGCCAAAAAACATGTGGTCTTAAAGGTTCCTTTGGCCATTTTATCATACAAAATTCAGCCATTTTCTCTTTATCTTTTAATTTCCTCGATTCCCAATCATCCCAATATTTTAACATTATACCTAATAGGCTTTCTGGTGGAATGTCCGGGGTCTTTGGGCCTCTCAGGTCTGAGAGTCTACTTTTCTCCTGACCCAGCCTGGAAAGTTCTGAATCCCTGGAACCCTTAAAGAGGTTCCGAATCCCTGGCTGTCCCTGTGTCTAGAGGTGTCTTGCAAGTGGTTAACCCACCCATGAATTCCTAGAGCAATCGCTTCAGTCCTTCACCAGCCCTTGTGGGAGATCGGAACTGCAGTTAGAAGACCTCCACACTCGCTTCGGAACTAAGTTCTGTCTCAGTCACACCCTTACACACAGTCACACAACCGAATCCGACCCCAACCAAACGGTATACTCACAAATCCTCTTCGTTTGGGTCTTCACATGCAGAATTAGGGGTCATGGAGGGAGAGCTCTTGGTACTTTATTTGCCTCTTATGTTCGAAATCTTATTGGACTGTAGCGCCGCTAACGGCAAGGGCTGCTAGGTGGGGCGCCTCCCTTAACCGATCGCAGATCTGAAATCCAAGAAGATCATGTCGGAGTCACCAATTTGTAAAAAATAAAGATACAACTCAATCTGAATTTAGTAATATTTATAAAAGGCAAGTAAACAGCGCTGGGTGTACAGGGAGCCTACGCTCCACCAACACGCACACACAACCATCAGACTTTTTTCTTTTCTCCTGCATGGACAGATGCAAAAATACAGGCAGAAAAGGTATCAATTGAAACATAGCTAAGTTTTCTGAATTCTGGCAAATGTTTAACAAACAGTCCTTTAAGGCTATTACTATTAATATCCATGACTGGGGGAGCACAGCTGGAGAATGCAATCCTGATTGAACTGCTCCCATATCTTCCATGACTTCATTATTTTTTTCTCAAATCATGCAACAGTCTCCACTTCCCATTCCTTTTTTTGATTACCCAGATCATCAGGGGGCGTAACAGCAAAGGCCTGCAATGGCAGTAGTGGTGGGTGGGCCGATGGTGTAACAGGTGGATCAGTGGACAAGCGCACAGCTCCCTCACTATCTGGCAAACCACGTTTCTCTCTGACTGTGGTCCCACATGGCTCTTTAAGGCCTCATAGATTTCTGGCCAGAGGCCAAGCTATCCAGCTGCAACCTTGTTGTTTTAGTAGCAGAGTCCAAAAGCTTGACCCCTGTTTGGTCCCATGTTTCAGGATCATAAACTGTCTGATTTGTAATAGAGGGGTCATTCATGGTAGCCCACACAAGCATTTGCTGCAAGGCTGCAGAGGGCACAGTTTTTCCCTGTTTTATTTGAGAATAAGCCGGAAGGTTCCCAGGATATTCTTTGTTTCTAAGGCCGTACAATTCCCCATGGTGCACAATTGCTTAGGTGAAAGAACAAGAACAGTTGATAGTCCTCTGGCTTGACCAAGCTCAGTAGCTTCCTTACAATGTCACAAATTTTTTTTGTCCCCAGGCAGGCAGCAAACCTCACAAGAGATTGTCTGGGTGGCAAATGGGCACCTCAGTGCCTCTCAGAGAGGGATATCCAATTACCAGCACCCTCCTTGCTTTTTTGTGGCACTGGTTCTTACACAAGTGCTTTGCTGGTCCACCTTTTTGCAGTTGCCCTTTCCAGGGTCTTGCCCATTACTGCTGTTGTTATTGACACCCTCTCCTTTTTTCAGCCCCAGAGCATCCTATCTGTTGTGTAGTGTCAATTCAGGAGCAAGGGGGAGTTTCCTCACTCTGCTCTGAGCAGAGTTGAGGGTCCAGCCTCCCTTGTCTTGTGAGTGGTTTAGGAACTTGAAGTGTCAAAACTGTTTTCAAGACAATTTTACAGTTACATGACAAGAGACTGGTGCCATTTGATGTGAAAATATGCAGCTTTGAATAGTGGATTATATGAATTCACTCAGGTGTTCACAAAACCTGTAAACCTATGCAAAACATATCTTGTTACTATATTATGGAATCAGTTGCACTGATGTTAATCAAATGCTGCTCTGGTCTTACTCAAACAAGAAATGGTAGACATATTAGCAGAAGTAGTGTAAATATGATTGTAATTTATGTATGATTGTAATTTATGTTCCCGAAAATGCACAGGCAACAATTTGCATTCAAACTATCATCTTTACCCAAAACATTGCAATAAAACCATGGTCTACAAAGAAAAGCAAGATAGCAAGATAGGAAGAAAAAGGCAGATCCTCGAGAGAGTATAACTTAACCTTCTGCGGAGCATTACATGACCATAGCTCTACAATTGACAAAAAAGATGAGCAGTGTTTGGACAAAATTGATACAAATAAGCCTAAAACAGTGTTTCAGACTTTTCTTCCTTAACTGCTGCCTAAATCTACCTGTTACTGGACATGGTAGTGTCCTGTATGTGTGCTTCTGGGCATGTTCCTTCCATGTACAGATATTTTAGATTGTTGTACACCGTATCAAAAATGTTGGTATGAAAATCTATTCTGAATTATTCTCAAAAGAGCTAACAATTATTTTGTTAAATCATTTTTTGTAATGTGTTGTGGTATCTTCTTGTGCTGTCTCTACGTTTTTTTATTTTATTACTGCAAGATATAAAGTATAATTCCTGTTTCTGCTAAGATGGAGTTTAATTTCTTCATGGAAATAAAAAATGCATTTTATGGTTGTGTTCTGATCTTGTGTTGTCTATTTATGGATGTACATTTCTGAGTTATTTTTTTTTCTCTTGCTGTTTTTTAGATCCAGACATGTGGGATTACTGAAACACTTGTCTAATACCCTTGTTATTTCTGAAACAATTTGTGGGAACACAAAACTGCATGCATCTGGACTAATTGTCCATGCTGTGGCATTCTTGTAATACTGGGTGTGTTCAAGTCTTTTCTAGGACAAAGATACTCCCTGTTTTTTATTTTTTTGTTGTTTGTGTGTTTTTGTTTTTGTTTTTGTTTTTTCCCCTGCAATTTTAATTTAATAAAGTGCAACCTAGTTTCTTGACATAAACTATAACATAACATTATTGTATTCTACATTAGAGAGAGTCATTTGGTCTAAATTGCAAAAATGTGATATTTAAGACATGTAGGAAGATACATATTTTCAAAGAAAACAGGCCACAATGTTGCATAGTGGCACTTATTAATACATGTAAGAAAATTTCTGAAGAATTTTGTTTGAAGCTGTGTTGTGGAACACAAAGGTTCTTGTAGTAGAACCTCATTCTCTCTCTCTCTCTCTCACACACACACACACACACAAAACACTTTGGATTTATAAGTGATGTAAACAGTAAATAATGCATATTTTAGTTGAAATGCATCTTTGATCCTTGAACATTTAGAGGTACCCAGATACCTTTATTTCTCCTTTTCAAAGCAGCAAAGGAGTGCTGCCATATGGCAAGGTCTTAGGAGAACCTACCCAGTAGCCACCATAACAGCACTGAGGTTTTGATTGAGTTGGGTTTTGAGGACTTACCAACAGCAACCACACTGACGTTAGATTTACCCTTGTTTGTAAAGCTCATGAATAAGCTGATGTATCAGCTCCATCCTGTTTCCTCATCTGTCGGCTTGGCTGACGCTGTGCCCTCAGTCCCGCAGCCCCTCCAACATCTGCCAAGGGACCTTTTGCTGCAGCAGTTTTCAATCGGCCGCTCTCAGCACGCTGAAAATTCCTGCTGACAATGGGTTGACCCTGAGCTGATATGTTGTGGTATCATTATGCGTGCTTTGGTGCAATATCCCCCTAGCAAGAAAATAGAAAAGATGGTTAAATGAATTATACATTAAGACTGTAAATGAAGAGGGAAAATAAATATGAAAATCAGGATGAAAGTGTATTCATGCTAGCTTTTAACTCACAAAGAGAAGTTTTTAGTTCTACTTTGTTCTAAGGTCTCAAAGCATCTGAAGTTATTTCAATCAGTTTTTCAGTCAATAATTTAAATATTTGTGTTTCCTTTTTTTTTTCTTTTCTCTTCCCTTCCCCTCAAGGTTAAATAGTGGTATTCATCTTACACACTTCTGAAGTTCCTGCTTAGATTCTCAAACTAGTGAATTTCTGTTGTCACAGTAGTTTAAGGTTTCCAGCCTTGGTTCAGTGTTCTAAAAAATTGCTTTCCTTTAATCTTGAAATAGTCTGAATTTCACTCAAGTGACCATTCACATCCAATTTATCCAGGGGAATCTGATAACAGACAGAATGCAGGAACCTGGAGTGTCCTCAAATTCTCATACAGGCTGGCCGCTTTCCCATACCTCTGCCCGATCCTGTGTGTCAGGATTCTGTTTGCTGCCCAGGTAGGGCATGCTTATGCTTTTTCCATTGGTACAGCAGTGCCAAGGGATGGCAAAGGCCAGGGTCGCACTGTGCTTCTCAGATATTCTCACACAAATAGAGCAGCAGCAGCGTGAGCCTGACAGCACAGCGCTTCCTGCAGCTTGCTGCAGCTGTTATGTAGTTGTTCAACCTGGTCCTGTTTTGGTCAGAGGTGGAGAGTGCACGTTTCTGTTGTAAAGGCTCTTAAATTGCCTCATTGTTTCTTGAACTGCATTGAACTTACTTAATGTCACTGAATATTAAACTCCCAGTTGCCTAACTAATAATTCATTTTCACTTTTTTTACCACATCTAGTGATGTTAGCTAGAAGCATCAAATTTGGAGAAGTTTTTGCAACAGAATCGCACAGAATCACACATCTGAGGTGGGAAGGGCCCTCTGAAGGCCATCTGGTCCAACCCCTGCTCAAGCAGGGACACCCAGAGCAGGCCACATCCAGGTAGCCTTGGGAGCTCCCCAAGGAGGAGACCCCACAGCCTCTCTGGGCAGCCTGTGCCAGGGCTCCATCACCCGCCCAGCACAGCAGTGCTGCCTGGTGCTCAGAGGGAGCCTCCTGGGTGCCCAGCTGTGCCCATGGCCTCATTGTTAAGCTACTCAGATGTGCATCACTCCTTATAGTCTTGTATCCTGGCACTCATACCATCATAATGCATCTTTCTTCGCCTTTTGGAAAGGTACAGAAAATAACTTTTTTTTTTTTCCCATTTGTTTTCTTTCCATTTTTTAACTATCTGTCACTCAGAGTAAATTAGCATAGCACCAATTTATTTTCTGGGGGGTTGCACCTACACAGATTTACAATGGCTAAGGGTTAGACCTGATATACTAAATTGAGAGTGGGATTTGAATCATAACCATCAATGATGGCTTTCTTATTGAGAAAACCGTATCTTGGGCAATAGAAAATTGATCTGAGTACTGATCTCTTTCACAAACTTCATGGGATTGGCATGTTTTGGAAAAATGCCGCAGGAATGTATTTAAACTCACATGGGAGAAGCACCTTGGAATTACTTTAATCACTATGACTACAACAGAAATTGGTAGGCAGTTTACTATAGCTTTAGATCAATTTCACAGGAGGTACTGAAGTTTTTCAAAGCCATTATGAGTTTCTAAAATATTTTAAACTGTTTTCAAGATTACAGAATTCAAAGGAAACATCTTCCCTGTTTAGACTTGCTCCAAAGAAATATTAATGGAGAGTGTTAAACTTGTGTTAGCATTATGACGTTGAAATTCACAGCAGAAAAAAAATGTGTTTTAAGTGGCATTTCACCAAATTGTGGCTGTCACCAGACCTCCTGAGTTGACCATCCATAGCTAATTAAATCTCTTAAGTCCTTCCACTGCTTCTGTGCCATGAATATGCTAATGGATGCTTTCATCAGTGTTGTAATTTCTGCTTATGGCAAACGAACTGCTGGGTTTGATTTTAAGGCATAGTAGGTGGGCATCCTAATAACCAGTGCAGAAGGGACTGTAGTGGAAGGAGGAAGTATAAAAAGCCAAAAAATATAAAAGATTTTTATAAATACAGTTATAGGTTTTATATATCTTTGTGTTATGCATAAAGGATGTTGTGTATGTAAGACATTATGTAATACATTATCTATAATGTTATATAAGAGTTTTATAAATTTATTACATATATTTACATGTAGAGTTCTATATATATATATGTACCATATTAGAGTATCTTACATGTAAGGATATTTCTCAATTAAGGATATGCCCGTGTTTTTCTCTGCAGTTTGGGTAGGCATAAATACTTATATGTAGTTTGAAAAGTATTATAATTTTTCATCATAGTGCTTGATATATTTAAATGACCACCTATTAGAATTACTTTGAGTTTGCATTTGAAACAGTACACAGGCAAAAATCTGAAACATAGTAACTTGAAAATATTTTCTGCTTAAGTGAATATCATGCATTTTGTCAGCTTCAGCAGCATTGTTTCGTGGCTGCCATCAGGTGAGTGGGTTCTCAGCACATGTATCAGTGGTTCATGCAATGTACACCTCATCCTCTCTGAGAGTTTTTGTGAGGCACAGAGAGCAGCTTGTTCAATGGGGTCACCAGCCTCTTTGTAGGCAAAATGGAATTTTCCTGCATGTATTCAGCTCCAACACCACATACTGAATACAGTAGGATTTCCAGTATGCAGTGTTTACTACCTACATAAAAGCATTTTGTTAATCTTTTGATAGTTATGTCATCTACAGTTAATTAGCTACCTGAAGAACACGAGGAAAATGTATTGAATTAATTCTGTTTGGTGAAATTCTGTGTGGGTAAAGTTTGTACTTCAGCTATGTACTTGGTTATACCATAATTAAAATTCTCATGCGAGCAAAAACAATGTGTTACAAAGAGGCAGATATTTCTGATATCGTTGTTTCAGTCTAATTGCTTGTTAGGATCTTTAAATGACTGGCCTTGTTAATTTAAGATGTTTTCCCTAAAGTACAGTAGGATATTTATTTGCATTTAAATTATGCAGTCAGGTAGCTCCTACTTGCAGAAATGATCGCTGTTTCTCAGTCACCGTTCGGGATAAAAAGAGACAAGAGCAAACTGCTCACTGCAGTTGAAGCACATAGCTTTCATTTGGCTTAAGTCAGATACGCTGGCTATAGAGCTATATAGTTTCAGTCATGTAAATGCATCTAAGTAATCGGAGAATAAGTTTATCTTCTGAGATAAGTCTTCAGTGAAGAGAGGGAACAAAATAATGCCAGGTGAAAGCTGCTGCAATAATGAAGAAACATTGTAAACGCTGGAAATTTTAAAATATATCTAATTTATTTATAAAAGTACATTTTCTGGGACTTCTGAAACAATGTGATTAATAGAATGGTTATGGGGTTTGGTTTAGTTTCTTGGCACGACAACAGAGTTGACTGAACTGTTAACTTTGTACAAACAGCTTTTAAAAACAAAATAAAAAATGCAGCTACATTAAATCTTTAGTGTGTTTATGCAAATATATCCATTTCAGCCACACAATGGGTTTTAACTCTTTTGCTCTCAGACTACAGTAAGTTCATCGCTGACAAGTATTGTAGCTGCTATGGATATGTGGTATATATATGCACAGAAACATACATATATACATATACGTGCATATATATATACATACACATATAAAGTACATATTTGATCATCTTTAAAAGACCTAGAAATTAACCCTATCTTTATTAGCTCTGTAGCCTGGACAGGTAAGAAAACAGCTTCAAGAGCAGGTACTAAACATGGTACAAATATGTTTGGCTGAAGAAAGAGACAATTTAAGGCCTGACAGTTGGGGGAAATTAAAAACAGTACCTTGAACAAATAGAAAAAGGGACAGATTAAGGCATAAAAAATGTGTTTGTTGGTATCTTTTATCAAAAATAAATGAATTCAAAAAAAGGTGAAAAAAAGTAAATATGGTAAAATACCCAGTTCTGTGTCATTTTATGATTGGTGAATCATACAAGACAAATTAACAACAGAAACCGAAGAGACAAGATTGCATTGAACTTACTTTACTTTATCCCAGAGATCTTAAATGCTTTCCTAGTTGATATCCAGTGCGGTGGAGGAGAATCTGTGGTATCACTACAGTGCATGCTTAAAATATATTTAAGTTTCCAAGAGGACTAGAAAAGATGAATTTGAATGCAACTGTTTCTCAAACCAAATGCTTCTGAAAGGAATCTCGACATCGTAGGTTGGCAGGTAGCAAAACACCTATTAATTAGAAAATCTGGTGAGTATATCATAGGCAAATAACTACTGTGTCCTGCTTTAAAAAGGTAATTCCATTATTATTATAAGACACAATATCAGAAATGCTGCCTACAACTTCACCACCACTTAGCAGTACAGATCCCATAAGACATACCCAAACTTACCTTTGCTGTTTGTAGAACATTATTTGTAAAAGAATGATCAAGCACAAGTTTTAACCACAATCTGGCTCTAAATTCTTCTGAACTCTACCATTCCAGGGCACAGAGGATGGAAGGTTTTTTCTGTGGCTGCTCAGGAAGATTCCTCAACCCTAAGGAATCTCATATCTAGTGCAGGACACAGATATTGGGCCATGGCAGTATGCAGGGTCTTCCTTCTGATTTCAGAAGGCCTCTGGCAGCCCAAGTAGCCAGAGAAAATTGGTAAGAGGAGTAAGGCAGGCCAAAGACTGCAAGCCCATCTAGCACCTGAGCTGGCATCAAACAAGTCTTCGGAGGAAGAAACTTTACTTCTTGAGTATAATGGCAGCTAAAACCTGATTGCACAGAGAGTGGTTTATGGTGTTAGCTTTCACAGTGAAAACCGTTGTTCCAAAAATTATAGAAGCTAAAATCAGAATCCAGTCTGTCCATCTGCTGCCACCAAATTTTTTCCTTAGTGGAAAGCAAAATGTGTATTTCTGTGAGAAACAGTACAGGGCAAAGGTGTAGCTGGGAGGGAGGAATCAGGGAGTCTCAAGACTCTGGTGGTAAAATATTTTTCTCCTTTCCTCCAGCTTCTAAAATGTAACATTTCTGTACCTCTAACATATATTTTACTGTAATTTTGTATTATTTTTGATATGGTACAGTTCTAAGATGGCTTTGCTTCTATTTTATTCAAGAAATACCACATTGTTATGTTTTAACTGGACACCTGCTAATGCAAAAGTGCCAATGAGAATTAGTCTGCCTGTGCAACCATAACAAAATGCCTCTTTTTCCCCCTGTCTGCATCTTGTCAGCTGAAACTGCATGCACCCTTTGAGAAAGAAACTGTCTCCCAGTACTTAGTAAAACAGAGGCCTGGTCTCAGCTGGAGCCTCTCTGCATTACTCTTACACAAATAATACAGAAATAATTGAATCCCACCAGTGACAAACCTAATAATCCAACAGCAGCTTCTACAAACTCGGATGATGCTGCTCTTGTACATGGGGGATGCTCACGGGTGGCTGTGCTGATACAAGACAGACTTTGCTGTTGGACTGCTGATGCACTGAAGAGATAGGCACAGGCCTCAGTGGCTCCTGTGAGTGGAGACATTGCTCTCAGATTCTTCCACCTTGGCAAGTTGTGGCATTCTGTGTAACCTATAGGTGGCTTTCAGATGAAATTTCTAAGTAGTTTCATGCCTGCCTACTCCTCCATTTGAATTACTACGTCTGTAATAGAATTACAGAACATCCACGCCAGAAATGTTTATGCAGCAGGCAGCATGCCAAAGGCTTGACAATATCATAACTTAATTAAATGTGAGTGTATGTATGAACTGAAAGATAATTTGGTTGTGCTTAGGGTATATGGCCTCTGCTTGCCATGCTTTCCTGCTTAGCCTACAACTTCTTGGCCAGAATATTTTTATCTTCTGCCAGCCAAGGTCTCTTTTTTGATGCTGATTACATCCCAGGCCAGTTCACAAATACTGGATAATCACTGCACTCTCCCAGCACTCTCCTCCGGTTCATGTTCTTTTACCCCTTGCAGTTTAATTTCCCTCTATGGGGGACTGAGTCTGAGTGCTCTTTTGATACAGATTGTCCTTCCCTTGTCTGCAAAGCTGCTCTGTGCACTTGGCTCCCATTTTGCAGAAGTATAAGTGAATATCTGCAATGTGAGTCTATGGACATTTTTTAAAAAAGCTTCTCTGATTTCCCTTTTGTCCTTCTGAGTTCTGTTTTTCTCCTGATGTACTTTCCTCTTCCCCAATATAACACCACTTATTTTCCTGATAAAATAAATTCACATTTTACTTCCCAAGTTTCTCCCTCATCCTCTTCCTTTCTCCTACACAACCCTTAAATCTCTCTTCAAGCTATATGCTCTTTCTGCAGCTATTTTTCATTTTTTTTTTTCCCAAGCCTGCATTTTACCTCATCAGTCCCTTCATTCTCATCAATCTCAGAGAAGGCTGCCCTGTGCTAGCTGCAGAGGTGGGGAAGGCAGCTGTGGTTAGACTGGCCCAAACCACCCTATGGCACTGTTTGCAGGCAGGAGTACACAACTCCAGGTCCTTGCACAGATGATGCCCCCTCCTTGAACAGCAGTGTCACGGTAGGGTTTGGTTCATTAAAGATCTCCACTATATCCTTATGAGGCAGGAGCAGGCATTATAATCAAACAAGGCATTTGGTGTTGTGCCACACAGGTCTCACTGGCCTTGATGTGGAACTGAAGCCTTTACATGGGACCTTCAGAAAGTCATCAGTGCATTTATTTTCTCACTTGTGAATTGTGATGATACATCTATGATTTCTACTACCTGGTGGTTTGTTTTGTTTAGTGCCTCAAAGTGCTTGTATTCAAGCTTTTAAAAAGGTGAAAAAGACTGAAAAAATATTGCTCCAATTGTGTCCATGTATTTTTTGTTTGTTTGTTTTGTTTTGTTTTTGAAAAGCATTAATGGTTTTTGGAGGCTTTATTAGCTTTAATGGACAAGAAGAAATCAGCATAATCCTCTGGGTGCAGTTTAGATGCTAATCTACCTTGTTCTTTACATCTAGCAGACCAGGTAGATGCAAGGAGTCAGCTTACGTCTGTAAGCCCTCTGCGAAGCATTTCTGCTCTGCCCCTTCTCTGGACCTTCCAATTCAGACAGGTCTGCCCATGTCCAGTTCTTAAAATAATCTGTGAGTGAACAAGGCAGCTTCTGAGTTTGATTGATTTTTATGACTGCACCTTCTGTCACTGGATATCACTGAAGCTGGTCTTACACTGAGTCAATTCAAACAAAAAATGTTCAAATCATTTAATGCTAGCCAAAAGACTTCAAAAGCTAGGTACTGCAACAATGTGATAAATCAAAAAATAGAGTTGTTTTTCAAAGTATGTGTGAAAAGTCTAATTGCAACTGAAGCTTTTGATGAGATTGTTTCATGCAAATGGAACAAATAATAAAAAAAAAAAAATAAAGAAAAATAAATATCATAAAATATGATATTTATTGTTAATGTAATTTAAGATTTGTCAGGACATAATAATATCTCAGAGGTATAAAAATGTAGGAGCTGGCTAGAGGCCACAACTGCTAAGCTGAAATGCTTGGATAAATGTTTGTTTAATGTGAGAAATTAATAGTTTTATGCTATCTTAATGCTTTTGAAAGATTGTCTTGTATTATTGCTTATCAATGATTTATGTTATACACCACAGAAATGAAAACAGTGACTAACTTAATTGGGCATAAAGAGGAAAGTGTCTTTTTTTTTTTTTTTTTTTGAATAAACTATAAGTTTTCTATAATTTTCCCATGAGAGTATTTCTTTCCAATGAATATAAACTGAACTATTGCTTCTCTTACTTCCTTATTTGTCTGACAGAATTATGTTAGACATGCCATCTGTGGCAGGGGAGTTTGTAATCTGGATATTGACATTCTGGCAGCCGACTTGCATTGGACAATGAACAGATTGCCATCAAAGCAGAATTTAAAAGGCTATTTCTAACTTCAAAAGCCCCACTCTTACCAATCTTTTGAGTGTTTCTGTGTCTTGACACATAGCCAGTTTGCTACTTTTCTTTCACTAGGTGTGTAGAATCTTCATGGGGGCCACAAGGAGTGAAAAGTTTCATCATGATGGGAATGGGCATGAAGCAATCTAGAAAAATACTTTTGATGCATTTTATTACCACCAGTGTTGATGGGTCTTCATTTCTTGGGGCAGCTTCAGAAAGATCTCAGGTGCTATGTTCCTCAGAGCTGCCACGTCCAAAAGCTGGATGCATGGACCTGTGAAGGGAATCCACAATCAGAAGCAGGTGCCTCAGTCACCTTTATGTTAAATGGTGAGAGCTGTGTGTTTTAATTAATGTTCTCAATATCAGATGTTCTGGGCCCAGACGGAGGCAGACTGTGAAAGAAAGAAGCAGCAGTATCTTCTGGTCCTTGCAGGATGGAGAACAGGGGGACGTTTCAGCTAGAATCCAAAAGACATCTCAGGGGGCAAGGCCCAGCAGGCATAGACCCTCCAGTACAGTATGACCAGAGCTCATATGTCTGCACCCACTTGACAAATAGGAGCAGTACAGGAAAGACAGAAAATCTCAAGGCAGCCTGGGCACCCAATGAATCTCATTAACTGTTTTAGTTAATGGGATGTTGATATGGTTTTGAAATTCTGTATTATTTTAATTTTGTTTTATGCTAGTTTTTGTAATTGTTAATGTTATGCTTGACTGAGGAAGGAAGATGTAATCAACTCTGCCTTTACTTGGCTCTGGTAACAGCTGGCCAATGTTATGCAGAGACCAATGTTGTGCAGTGGTAACCAGTGAGAAACAGATCTGGCTCCCCGCACTGGCTCAGAGCCCCTCTAGTGATGGAGGCACAATTGAATTTTGCCACAAAGAAGATGAAAACAAAATAATTGGAATGCACTGGCTCTGCTGGAAAGCACTGCACTGCCAGCTGGGGAAGGTGAGATGAAGGGAACCCATTTACCCTCTTCTTCCCTCCCTTTATTCTGCTATATGTCTAATATGCAGCAACCTCCCTGCCTTCAGACCTTCTCCCTCTGTTTGAGGAGAGGATGCGAGCAGTGACTGGATGAGGGCTGAGTTGGATAAGTCTTGGTGGTGCCTGGAGACACCAGCATGTGGCCGTGGCCCGAGCCTTCTGCTGCTTGCTTCCAGGGGCAGAAAAGCTCCAACAAAGACTCAGAAACCAGAGCTTGCTGTTCCACTTCTTTTTCTACTTTCTTTGTGATTTTTCAGCTACAAAAAAAAACAAAAACAACAAAGGAGAATCATGGTTATAAAACTGAACCTAGACTTTTGCTCTAAATTTTGCTTTAGACTTACATGGGCTCTTCCTCTCCCTGATGTCAGCTATAACCTCAAAAAATGGTCAAGAAGGTTATATATTGTTCAAGAATGCTTGCTGGAGAAAAGCAATTCCCAATTTCTCTTCTTCATTCTGTATGCTAGGTTTTTTACTTTCTAATTTACTTTTCATTCATGATTCTTAATTTAAAAAGTCATCATTTAAGTTTGAGCAGACCAATTTTCACTACTGTAATGTCTTTTACTCTTGATTTTGAAATGAATTACAGGATATGCTAAAGGCGTAGGAAGAACAGTTCATACAGCTTAAACTGGGCTGGACAGCCTTTAAAACGATCCTAAACTCTTGAATTAGTTCTGTGATGTAGATCTTATTTAAATTGTAGCCAGAGAACACATTTGTGGTGCTATTGCCAGGAAGACTGCAGATTGTGCTGGATGTAAATGAGGACTGCTCTACCCCAGCCCAGCAAAGACAGCCACATGAGCAGCCCTCTGCATCGACGGTTGGTCTGCTAGTGGGAGGACTGGGATCTGCCCTGGGTTCTGATATTTTTAGTTAAATAACAGCTAAAGCCCTGTCAGAGCACCAATTTAAATGCTTTGTATTTTTCATTCTCTCCTTGCCATCAAATAACATGTAATATTCAACACTTTGTGGAGCATAAATTCTGCTTCGTACTTTAGGGCTGTACCCCCCAATCTGAGGATCAATCTAAACATTTTATTTTATTTTTTTTTAAAGCCAGACAGCTAGCAAGCCTGCATCAGTCTAATTCTACTGAAGTCAAAGAAACTTTGCATACTAAAACCAGCATATAGTCTTGCCCAGCTTTCTTGAAATAATGATCCCATTCAAAATCCACACCCTGCCCGACATTTTCAAGGCTGATTTGAGCATAGAAGTACATGATGTGTATTGCAAATCTAGCAGTGCATAGAAAATAATGATTCAAGCAAAGCAAGAACCTCTGCTATTTAAGCTGTGTTCATAATATTTATCTAAATGTAAATGAGAACGTTGCTGTTCATACATCTGTTTGTCATTTTGTTTCAGAAATTTGATCAGGGAAAAGCCTTGGTGAACTTTCTGATAAGATACTTACAACTTTCTAAACTAAAACTTTGATCAGTGTGAGAAACAGATGAGGGCTTTTGCATGAAAAATATTTGTTCAAAAACTCTTCTCAAGTTTTCAGTAAATGTTGTCTGTATTAGACGCTTTGAACATGCCCATTAGATCATGATAGATCATGAAATAGTAAATAAAACTGCATCGATAAATGTTCATCAAATTTCTTTCTCTTTGCCTTCTTTGACATACCCATGATTCATGCACTCAGGCTGTTTTCTGCTTTTTGGTAATGAAATTTTGCAAGCAAGAGGTTATGTTCAAAATGATCCAAAAATAAACAGGAGTAAAATGAGATGCTACCTCTGAAAGTTGTTGCTCTGCAGCCCACCCCAGACCAAAGATCAGAGAAGTGTGAGGTGTCAGAGCTCTTGAAGGAGGCAGTGGTGATGTTCTGCCCTGTGAAGGGTCTCTCACAGGGCAGCGGTTCCTCCTTTGAGAAATGGATGAATGAAAGCTTGTGCAGCACTTTGAACATGTCAACATCAGCATAAAAATGGGAAGAATATTGTTTAAAAATTCATTTAAAATCAAAGTGTTTATGTGGCTTGTAATACATTCAAATTTATCACACAATATTATACATTATGAAAAAACTCAAAAACATTTTGGATGATGGATGTAAGCTTGCTATATTCTCATTACTGTTTTAAGAGGCAATATATTCCTTGTGCTTTGCACAATGCCACAGTCAGAGTATCCACATGAGGGAACTGGAAGAGGTAGCACTGAGAATTACTTCCTGATGTGAGTAATTCCATTGATTTCAAGGGCAAATGCTTAGGAAAAGCATGCACTGACCTCAGGGGGAATGCCAGCCACATCCAGCTAAGTATGGATGTGCACTGGTGCTGGCACTGGGTGTGAGTGTTGGATCTGAGTCAATCCCTAGGGCAGGTGCCATGTCTTCTCAGAAAGATTACAGCACATTTCTTCTTTATTTCCATAACCTAAGAGTATTTTAGAAGTCTACCTAAAAACTGGAGAAAAGCAGAACAGTAATTTGATTTGTCTTAGACTAACGCTTGTCAGGAGCAGGGGAATAGGAAGACTAATAATTACTAACATAGCCTGAAAAACTGCTTGTCTGAATAGCTGAAAGTACTGCAAGTACCTATTAAACCCAATGACCATGTATTGCCATGGAGATACTTCATAAAAATTTTATTTAGCTGCTTTCCATTCACTTTAAAACCAACATATGTAATTACTTCAATTTCCCAGGCCCAATCTCCAGAGATAGCTCAGAAGCTCATTGCTTCTCACAGTTCAATCCTTATGGAGTTAAACCTATTGGATGAAAAATATCTATAAATGTACAATGTAGATAAGGGTGATTAATTATTTCTGATAAAACTGGAGGATTTGTTTAGTTAACCACTCTAGTTCAGCTTCTTGCATTTTTAGATCAAATTACAGAAGTTAATATGGACTGTTACGATAAAGCTTGTAATAAAATTGATTCTTGGTGATTGTTTGGATAGAGTTAGTTACAACCTCAGCCATCCAGAAAGGTAAAAGGTGCTGTATGTATTTTGAGTTCAATTTCTTGAACTTTACTGAACACTTTAACAATCTGTAGAAAAAATAAATTAACATTTGAGAGTGCCATCAATTGAAGACAAAAAGAAGTATCGCGGCATTCAGAGGTTTATGTGTTGCTCACAAACAATTGCTCTCCTGCTACTGAGCAAGCAAAGTGTATGAGAAATAACAAGAGAAGTAAAAGCGATTAAAATAAGTTGTGACACCTTATGGAAAATAACATCCGAGCTGGAAACCAAGTGAATTTGCTGAGTTATAAACATCTACTTCAGCTTTCAACATGATGAAGGAAAGGCTGTTCCGCAGAATTCTGCCTGGAAATTCTGCAGCACTTTTTGCCAGATCTTAAGTTGGGCAGTCTGAGGGTGAGTCCTCTGTACCCTTTCAAAACTGTAGAAGAAAATGCAATGGCATATCCAGAAAAAAATCCCTGGGATGAAAAGCTGTGCACCAATGAATTCTGCCATCTGGAGAATGTCTGTGAGCTGGGAGATGGTGCCTAAAAGATGAGCCAGAGGAAGCAGTCTTGCTGCTGTTTGTTCAGTGACAGCCTGAAAATGAAGATGTGACATGTGCATCAGCCAAGACTTTCTCACTTTAGTAGTAATTTTTTACAACTTTTCATGAAAAAGTTGCTTGTACTCATTAATATCAAGTAATTAAATGCCATACACATGTAGAAGGAAAAGACCACCTCTCTGAAGGAGCCAAGTATCAAGCAAAAGACAGGAAGTGGAAAAGAGTAGAGAATGAAAATGAAAATTTTCATTTCATTATACTCCTGTTCACTTTCTCTGTCATTAATCCTGACACAAATTTATTTTCACTCCTTTCTCTGCCCAGAATATAGTTACACAGAGGAGAGAAAGGGGATAGGACTTCTTTGTAACTTTCACTATCTATAACTGCGATGTCCTTCTCCATTTAATTTTGCTGCCTCCCCTTTTCCTGCTCCTTCAGGATGCTCTCTGAGGAAAAACAACCAGTGAACCGAGCCCTCCATGGCAGGATCAGTTTTGCAGAAGCACAGCCCAGCCAAATCATACAGCTGTGTTGCACCTGTGCTGTGGCTGTCCCAAACCTGTGTGCTGTTAGCACAACAGAGATGCACACAACCTTTTTCAGATTATGGTAGGAAAAAACCCTTCAGCTTCCACAGGAGGTTGGATACCTGTGTTGCTCAAGAAATCCAAAAGCTAATCCTTCAGCAGTCCTGTGAATTCCTGATTGACTCCTGGCAGCAAGTTGTACTTGACTATATACTTTTCTCTTTCTCTGATATGAATGGATCTGTGAAAAACAGAAGAAATTGAACCTCAGAAGGCCTGAAGGACTCTGCTGTTAAAATGAATGCAAATAACATAATTCTCTTAGTAGTTTTTGCTGCTTTTTATTTATTTATTTATTTATTTATATATATGCCTTTTTTATTTTATTTTTACAGAAATGGCGGGGATTTGTTTTTCATTGGTTTAATGGCTATATTGCATTATGTATAGTAAAACATTCATGATTTCCCATAAACTCTGAGATAGTCTATTTAAAGATAATCATAAAACAGTCAGGTTATAGCCCTGAAAGTGAATGAAAGCTGACATCTCGGTTAATTCCCATAGCAGCAGCCACACATCTGCCCATTCTCTGAAATAGTACGCTGATGTGGTATTCACCAACATGGGTGGAACTCAAATAACCAATGACACTGAATGAGATTATCATTGCTATAAAAGAGAGGAATTCTGTTTATCTGAAAGAAATAGTGGCATTTTTCCTCCTCTCCTCTCCTCTCCTCTCCTCTCCTCTCCTCTCCTCTCCTCTCCTCTCCTCTCCTCTCCTCTCCTCTCCTCTCCTCTCCTCTCCTCTCCTCTCCTCTCCTCTCCTCTCCTCTCCTCTCCTCTCCTCTCCTCTCCTCTCCTCTCCTCTCCTCTCCTCTCCTCTCCTCTCCTCTCCTCTCCTCTCCTCTCCTCTCCTCTCCTCTCCTCTCCTCTCCTCTCCTCTCCTCTCCTCTCCTCTCCTCTCCTCTCCTCTCCTCTCCTCTCCTCTCCTCTCCTCTCCTCTCCTCTCCTCTCATTTTATTATTCTATCAGGTAATTACATATGGGTTGATATAACACTTAAATATTCTCTTTATCAGAGGAACTCACATTTTCATTTGCTGAGCCACATAGAGTTCTTGTTGGCCCACTTCTCCAGGCTGACCAGGTCCCTCTGAATGGCAGCAAACCCATGGTGTGTCAGTGGCTGGTCTAGCTGCCACTCCTCATCTGTGAACTTGATAAGCATACAGAATCCCGTCAGCCAGGTCATTAATGAAGACAATAAACAGTATTCACCACAGTATCGTCTTCTGGGACACACCACCAGTGATTGGTGTCTGTCTAGACTTTATGATGCTGATCACAACCCTTTGAACCTGGCTGTGCAGACTGTTTTCATAATCCACATCACTGTACATTTATCTAGTCCAACTTTAGCAGTTTGTGTATGAGGATGTTATGGGAGACAGTGCTGAAAGCCTTGCTGAACTTGAAATAAACAAGATCCTCTGCTCTCTCTTCACCCACTAACTCCATCTTTTTGTTTCAGAAGACTTTAAAGTTGGTCAGGCAGGATTTCCTCCTTGTAAATCCATGCTGACTACTTGCTATCACCATCTTTTTGTGTGTTTCAGGAGGGTTTGATATGGTTTTCAGGGTAATTTGCTCCATCACATTCCCAGAGATTAAGATGAGGCTGACCAGCCTGTAGTTCCTCAAACTCTTCTTGCCTTTCTTGAAGAGAAGAGAGACATTTACTCTCCCCAAGTCCTCATGAATCTCATCCAGTCACCACAGTTCCTCAGAGATAATCAAGACTGTCCTTGAGTGGTGTTGACCAGCTTCATCAACCCTTGTGGGTGCATTCTATCAGGTCCATAGACTTGTGTTGTCCAGTTTGTTTAAATGTTCCTTAACTGGACTTTTCACTAGTGAGTAGAAACCTTCCTTGCTCCAGGCTTTCCCATGAATCACAGTGGTCTGGGTTTTCTGACGACATACATGTATCTTACCAGGTAAGACCAAGGTGAAGAAGTCATTGAATACATCAGCCTTTTCCATGATCTCAGCAGCTGGCCCATGTTTCCCTTAGTTTTCCTTTTACTGCCTTTGCAGCTTTAGAAGACCTTCTTGTTGCCTTTCACGTCACTCATCCTCACCGGATTAAGCAACCCCTTCCAATGCCTGACTGCTCTTTCTGAGCAGAAATGTCTCCTCATTTCCAACCTGAACCTCCCCTGGCACAACTTGAGGCCATTCCCTTTAGTCCTATCACTTGTTACCTATGAGAAGAGGCCAACCCCCAGCTTCCCACACCTTCCTTTCAGGTAGTTGTAGAGAGCAATAAGATCTCCCCTGAGCCTCAGTCTGTGCATTGGATTTAGGAATATCTCCATTTTGTACTAAGGTCACATTGCTTACCGTAATCCAGTGGCATGGCTGACCTTCCATCCATGTACCCTTTGCAAAAAATAGTGTTTAACTGCCTGTCTGAGTCCCGAGGAGATCGGTATCTGCAGAATTGGCTTTTCAGTCTGCTTTATTGGATAGCATGCAATATGCTGTCTCATCACCGTACTCTTAATTATTATTTTTTGATGACTAAGATCTGAGCAAACAGTCACTTTATGTGATAAAGTTTTTTTCTTTTAACCTACTGCTTTATTTTATCCTCTATTCCCTTACTTTTAAGGTTATTGTGAGCGATAATTAAATAATATTTGAAGTGTCACTACAAAATATGATTACAGAAATAGCTGATTCTCATCCAAAATTAGCAGAAAGGATAAAGCCCTGAATTCTAACTAATCTGCTTTAGCAAATCTAATTTAAACATCTCAAATTTTGCTTTAGGAAATCATAATGAACTGTAGTGGATATTCTGTGTATGTCTTAACACTTTCCTTGAATTTTCCACGGTGTTCAGCTTTCCGAAGAGAAGAATTGGGCAAATTCTACTATGGTTTTTTAAGATGACCAAGGAAGGATCTTTCTGATGTTTGAAAGCAGTTGTAACCTTCTTAGTAGTGCAGGTTCCCCTTATGTACAGATTGGTAAATATTTCTGACACAAACACAGACTTCTGCAGTATGCCAAATTTGCTCAGAGAATTAAAACTAAATCCACTGTTCAGGCTTTGGATGTGAAATAGTCTGAGTAAACTTGTTACTGGCTGAAAAATCAGCTTTGTGACTTGATCTGATCTTGTTACCAGACTACACCCTGTTGGAGTGGAGGCAGAATGAAGAATACAAGGGCAACTGAGCTGAAATCTGCAGATATGTGAATACTTATTCAAGGATGCTAGGACAGCAAGAGATTTTCTAATTTATAATTCTACCTCTGGTGCAGCAGACAAAGTGTTTGCACCAGCCTTGGGAGTGAAACTTTTCCAATAACTGACACAAGTTTGATGCCAGTGCTTCTCTTCTGTGGCAAGATGAAAGCATTGTCTTAAAGGTCCTTCTCCTTGGCAAAACTCTCAATGCCCTTGTACAGAGAATAGCCTTTCCCAGAATAGATCACCTTTTACATATTTATTTAAAATGAAGCCTGGATATGCTAGGGATTGGTGGGAATGTGTGCAAGGGAGATGCACACAATGCCCTCCTTACTTTCTTGTGCAGAAGCGAAGTCTCAACCTGAGACTGCAAGCTGCTAGAGACACCAGCTCCTAGGTGAGTTATAACATTTAAGATATTAAAATCCAATTAGTTTGATTTTTGCTCTCTCGCACAAAGGCAGAATACTGGTCAAGTCCTTTCTCCTGCCAACATTTTCTATGAAATTCAAATTTGTATTGTGAACTGGGATGGAGGCCTTTCTGGACTGCGTCAAGACAGGAAATGATATATGCAAGATCTGAATTCTCAGCTTGGTTGTGTGGACACCCTAGAAATTTATTTCCCTCACCATCAGAGCCACTTCCAGTGGCACATCCCTGCAAGGGAGCCTGATTGCACTGCTGCAAAAATTCTACACTTATTTCAACAACAGCAGAATGGAGGAATAAGGGGGAAAAATAATCCCAACTCCTCTCATTCCCATATATCATTTCTCTTCAAGCAAGCAGAGGTAGTTTGCAGCCTCTGAAGATGTCTTTCCTAATGCAAATACATTCACAGGTCTCTCTTCACATAATAGATTAAAAATTAAAAGTGAAGTTTTGGATGGAACTGCCAACCTGAATTTGCTTTTGTTTGATTTTTGCATAGCAGCCTGGATGACAGATTTCCTCAGGCCATATTTCACTAGAAAATTTGTTTTTCAAATTCCCCATAAAAAAATTAAAAAAAATAAATAAAAAAGCATGTTCTTTGGCTTTTTTAGTAACTTCTTTCCCTGTGTAACAGTTGCAGCCTATCACTGAACTCTGTCCTGGTGGGGAGCACTGCAGCACGGGCTGCTGCTCTCTGACAGGTCAGCAGAAATGTGGTTCAGCCAGAGCTTAAAACAGGACAAAGGAGAAAAGCTACAGGTCTTATGAGATACAAAAACTTCAGTCACTTCAGTTTTATATAAGGATGGGAAGAGCATAATTTAAAACTGCACAGATAGCCCTTCTCTTCTTAATTCTTGAGTGCTCTAGTGCTTTACTCTCATGAGATTTTTCTTTCAGCCCAGTTTTTGTGCATAACATATACATGCATGTATATATAACTTGCTTCTTCACCTCCTAAAAGACCCCTGCTATTTGGCAAATTGCACGTAGGAGGAGAAGAAAGGGCTTTTAAAAAATCTGATATCAAAGTGATGCAGTGCAGGAAAATGGTAAGTAGAGAGGAAAATGGCAATCTAAGAGCACAGGCACTCACAGCCCGCGATGCGCAGCCCCTGGGCCAGCAACCTGGTGTGTATGGCCAGGTTGGCATCAGCATCACCTCCAGGGGGGCCTCGGCTTGGCTGGCCTTGAGACTGTCACTCCTGGAATAAACAGGAAATGGGATGATACCGAGGTACGGCTTTCCCTCCAGAGAGAGGTGCAGTTTATTAGCAGTCTTTACATGCTGTTGTTTTGTTTATCATGGAAAGCAGCCTTGGAAAGGGCTGCTTGCCTCAGTTCCTTGGACGCAAAGCAATTACGTGTTAAAGAAGCGTGGGAGCAGCAAGTTAAGAGAAGCTGGCCATGGAAATAAGGGAGAGAGCATTTCATTAACGTTGCAGAGGCTGTGCTACCACCATGGTGCGGAGCAAAGGCACCTTCCCATCCCTGTGCCTCCCAATGCCCTGCCTGGATGGGACCAATGCCATCCCCATAAGGGCAGGGATAGTCAGGGGAGTTCAGCTGAAACATCTCTGTTGGGAAGTGCTGCTGTACTGAGGCTGAAATATTCTTTCCATTTTGATGTAATTCTGCTTTGAAACAAATTTTGGGTTTGTCTTGAAAAAAAAAAAGAGATTTTGTTTCTGCTTTGGAAGTTGCAAATAAAACTTCACAGCTATGACACTGTTTCACAATTTTTGAAAGGAAATATATATATTTGAACACTGAACAGGAATTTTCACAACATTTATTTTTAAGGAGAAAGTACTGTAAGCATCTAGAAACCAACTCCAGCATGAGGCATTGCAGATTTTCTTCTGTACATTTCTCCTTTAACTCCAGTACTTGGAACAGAAACCATCCTTTAGAAAAACACCTTTACACATCCCTACTGGCAGCATTGAGTGCCCTGGGAAACATCTGCTTGGATGTGCAGAATTACATTTTTCATTGAAAATGTCGGCTGTTCAGGGGAGTAACGTTCAACTAGCACAAACCACACTGTTAGAATATTAACTACAACTTTGTCAGAACACTGCCACCTCTAGAAAAACAGACTTGAAAGATTAAGGGGAAGCCTCTATAATATAGTAAGTAGACACAAAGTAGGCAGAAACTCTAACCTACAGCAGTTCAATTACTCAATAGATTTACCCCCCAAATGAAACTTTAGATAATATAGCACAGCTGACTAGGTTATACCAGCATTAAGTGATGTTCTCAGTACAATAGTACAGTAATTTCCCAGAAAGAGGCAGGCAATCTGTTCTCCTTACAGGAAAAAATCTAATATCATATCACCAGTAAGGCATATTTAGAATGGACTCTTTCAGAGGAGTCTGACAGATAATCATCTGTCTTCGAATTAAAATGTGATGTGAGTGTCTGGTTTTCTTGAGTTTGTAACAAAATCTCATAAAAAGGCACCTATTTTTATCATACAACCATCTACAAGCATGTTTAAGCAATTAAATTAAGTCAGCAGGTTGTGAAGATTATCCAAAATGGCAATGTGAAGCAGGCATCCTTGGAGAACACAGGGATACATTCAAGCCATTCTCTGATGAGAAAGAACGTCCCTCACACTCACAGAGCCTGTCACCAGGTTCAGCATTGCCTCAAACGTAAATTCCAGCAGGGTGCTTTCCACCACTGCTAGTATTACAGCATGGAGTGGCACTGAAGAGTTAGGCCATCAACAGTGATGCTTTAAAGTGAGCCTGAGATAAATTTTGACATAAATATAGGAGAAGTCTTGTGTGCTTCCAATTTGAAAAGCCACTGGTAAAAGAGTTACTGTACAGAAGTCATTGCTTGGGGGCAGAAATATCTGGGCCACCATGGCATAGTGTTTCCAAGTTTATGTAACGCTGTACACAACATATCTTCCCAATACTCTTTTGTTTATCAGAATATGCAAATAATCAAGTTTTAAACTATAATTTATTCATACTTCAGTCACACTGGAATATGTGAATTGCAGAGTTCATCCCACCAAGGGTCCAAACTGTGCTTAGTTATCTTCTGATGTTCAATCATGTAGAAAATGTTTCACATGTTTGAGAACTGCTTCATGCCTATCCCTGCCCTGCACTTTTCAATTCAAGGGAAAAAAGAAAGTAGGAGAAAGTGTTCAAAAATGTATTTAAAAAAAAATATAATTATTTTCTTAATGTATATAGTATGTGTAGGGCAAACACAAAAGCAATGTTCATCTATTCCAGCACTGACCCACCAATTTCTACCAACAAGCAACTCAAATCATGATCTTGCAGGTTAGTCAGTAAAAGCCCCTTGACATGGCATGACATCAGCACAAGGCAATTTCTAACACAGACTTGAGGTAGATGAGCTGTATTCTCCAGACCTAAGTTAAAATATGGAATAAGAACAAAAAGTGTTGTAAGATGAACTGTCAGAGACAGTAGCAGTATCATTGCAAAAGCTTCTTGTCTCATTATTACTCATTAAAAGAATAATCATGAGATACAATTATTTACTCAGTGAAGTATGTGAAGACTGTAAGTACTTTGTTCATTGCAGTTACTCTTCAGATTTACATACCAGTGGGTGTTGTGGTACCCACAAGGTTCTAGACCCCTGGACTGGGGACTTTCAAAGCACGTTGCCTTTCCTGTTGCTCAGCACCAACAGGTGTCTTTTCTGTGGAAATAAGGACTTGTGGGAATAAATGGATCTGTGGAAATGTCAGGATCACCCTTCTGGTGGAACCATGGGGCGCACCCAGATTCAGGAGCTCTGAAGACCTTCTTCTACCCTCCACTTAAATTCTTCTGTTAATGTATGGAGGGCTAAAATACTCAACTACTATAAAAAAAAAAAAAAATCTGTTAGAAGGTCCAGGCCTGCTGTTTACAGCTAATTGTATCACACACACACACACACAAAAGAATGAATCATCACTAGCACATTACATTTTCAACTCACTCTGAAAATTTTCAGTAAGGTAAGAGAGATTAAACCTTCTATAAATCTTGGAGTGCTTCTTTAATGTTTATCTACTCACCCTCATCTTGAGCAAGATAACTTCAGTTTGAGTGAAGCACAACTTGTTTGGCTATAGCCTATTTTCCCCAAAGACATCAAAGATTTATTTGAAGGTAAATGAAATCTTTAGCTGAAACATCAAATGATGGAAAAGCCAACATCTTCCCAGGTGCTATCCTAATCACCATTATTGTTAATACCTCATTTTTTCACTGGTCTGCATGATTTTACTGTCCTTATCAAGCTTCACCATTCCCCGTCCGTATGTTTTCTCCAGCAGATATTTCATACCTACTTTGAGATTATGAATAAAAATGTTCAATATTGTTGGATTTTGTTATGATCTCCATGAGCCTCCAACAGATATGCTCAGGCACAGCAAGCATTTTGGGTGACCTTGTTGTTTACCATACTCCATCAGTAGAATCTAATCTTTTTTTTTTTTTTTCCTCTGCTTTCAATTTATTTATTTATTTATTTATTTATTGGCTTGGAAAAGCAATATATATTCCTTTTCTGCTAGCAGTTCAGGTGTTGTTTTTATTTTCAAACCTGTGTATGAAGACATATATTCATTGTTTTGACATAAGTGTTTATCATTCATTTTTACTCACTAAATATTTAAACTGTACCTCTTCTGAAATCACATTTTTCATAAATAATACATTTGGGGCAAAAAGGTGTTTTCTACCTCTGATTCAAAAATATGTAATGTTTGCATTGGAGCTACTGTGTCACTATGTGCATATAAAACAAGTAATAACAGAAAAAAAAAAAAAAAAACTATTTTTTTAATCTAGGCATCTAATAACCTTTTCTACAGAAGACTTCTTAAATATGGATTAAAAACATCCAGAAAATGTCAGTGGATGTTTATATCAGCTCCAACTCAGAAAAGTACCATAAAAAACCTCCAGAAATGTCAAATACTGTAACACTAAGTTTGACCTCCAGATGATGAATTGTGGTCTTCAGCAGCTGGATTTCAGTGATTAGTTCCTGTTTGTCCAACTGCTCAGATTTGCCATCCCTCTGAGGAACACACTCCCACAGACTAGCAGTCTTGGGTGCCAGGATGTAATTTGAGTGCCAGAAAATATTTGGACAGTGTGATTTGGGTATCACTTAAACTGGCAGGTCCCAAAATAGCAAGCTTAAATTCCAGCAGAGAGGCAAGAACTTAAAAAAGACATTATGGACAAAAAAATAAGTAAAATAGCTAGAAAACAAAATTCAAGGCAGGCTGCCACAACTGCACAATAATGTAATGTTGATTTCAAACTTAAGCCATTATGGTATATAGGATAGTCGTGAGGAAAATGCATGTCTGCCTATTAGAGGCAATTCAGATAAAACTGGATTTAGTGAGAATCTTTGCATCAAACTGACAAACTGTTTTGGAAATCAAATATGCTACCTGAGCTTCATTAAGAGCACCACAGGCACAAACACTCATTTTTCAGTTTTAGAACAAAAAAAATACAGGGACAATAGAAGTGCTAATTTCTGAATGTTTTATATACATGAAATCAAAAGTCCTCTGTAGACTTTGAAACTGCTTGGAGCATCTATAAAGAGCAGTGCCCCAGAGTCTTCGTATAGCTCTTTGGATTGGGAAAGGGGTTACAGAGCCTGCTGGTGCAGTCAGGGACCTGACACTGATCACCCTTGGACAGCCTAGCTGAGGACCCAGATTAACAGGAATTGCAGACTTTCAGAGATCTGCAGACTTTAAGATCCTTGCTAGTCTGTGCGCACCATGCTATCAAACATATGCAATGAGTCAAAATATTTTCTGATATCAGCTTTTTCTGTAGGTTTTGACTGTTGGAGTAGTTTGCCTTCCATCAGATGTTACAGAAGTGCAGGTCATTTTGATAGCCTGTCCAGCTAGGTTTCAGTAGGAAACAGCTTCTATAAACAAACTCTGGTGATTACTTGTGCTGCTCAGCAAAGGCTGTAGATCTCAACCTGACAGCATCCAGTGACCTGCTTGGTCTCACTGGTGTTTTGCTTAAGGTGTCCAGGATTTTACAGAGTGTTGCAGAGCTGCCTATTCATATCAGGCCATTTTGGCAATGCACAAGAAATAGATGTAAGAAGACGGTAAGTCAACAGCATCCTAGCTCATTCTGTGCTGTCATTTCCATTATCCTGTTGTATTTTGATTAGCCACTACCCTCTCACTCATAAATACCCATGTAGACAATAGACACCTTGGTCTCCCAGAGCAGTCAATCTCTAACCTGGCTGCTACTTCAAATTCTGACACGATAAGGATGTTTGAGTGCTACAGAAAATAGTGTCTTCTAACAAATGCAATGAAATGGCTGTCAAGGATTTTCCAGCTGCAGTCAGTATAAGCATCTAAATTAAATATCATTCCAAAAGGTGAGCCGCATCTAGCTTTCTTTGGTATGATGTTAGCTAAATTGTTGAACTTTGAGGAACATTTGCAGAAATTAAAGCTTGTGATGCCTTGTAATGGCTTAGCACAGGCTCACATGCCTCTCCAATCCACAACTCAGCTGCAGACCTCTGTTCATCTCACACCATTTGTCATAGAGAGAGCTGATAGACATGTGGTTTTATTTCACTCTGTGTACCACACAAAAACATTTCTATCTTAACCTGCTAATGTAGCTACTGGTGTTAAGCATACGCATTCTTCACAGGGATGCAACTCATTAACTATTAGAGAAGATCCAGGCTACTGTTCACCTGCCATTGCATGCAAATCTTCAGTTGCATACAAATCTTTTCAATTTTCTTGTAGTTTTGCAGTCTCCAAAATAATACCTGTGGTCTTAAGAGACTAAGCAAAGATAGTCTACAGTCAGGCCGGTGAGAGAAATGTTTCTCATTAAAAATAAGAAAAAGGTTCCTCAGCAGTAGTCCTGCAATTTGGTTTGAAGTTCCTCCAGCCAGACCAGCCGAACAGATTACAAACTGGCCAGTTCACAATCAGATTGCAACCAGTTTTCACAGGTGTGGCCAGCGTGTCTTGCAGAGATGGATAAAGAGCTGTGAATAAAACTACAGCGAGCAGAGCTGCCATAAGGACTGATGGCAGCTCCCCAGCATGAATAAGCATTCAGGGAGATGCTGCTGGGCTTTGCAAGGAGAACGTGTTTGCTGTATGACTGGGCTCCCTAGATAAGAGATTTTTGCAGTTCTTCATTTGCAAATGTTCAATCTTGCAAAACTTACGAGGAAGACACCATGATTCTGTCTCCCTCGTTACCTGTGTGACCATCACCTGTGGTTTACTACTGTGTCTTCTGCTTTGGATGGGTTCTAATGAGACCAAGACTTAATTATATGTTCATTACAGAAGTCAAAAAAGTTCCAAACTTCCGAAGTCTGGTTATTTTTCAGTTCATACTGTTGATGTGAGATCATCTCTTCTGTGTGCATTTGACTTGTGCAGCCAGCTACTGGCGTTACTCAGCCTGCCTTCTGCAGCTGCGGATGTGGGCCTGGGTGGAGGGATCCCTGTTTCCAGCTCACCCTGGAGGCACAAGGCATGGGCAGATCCCTGTCTCCACATCCTTCTGCCCTTTCTGCCTTTATGCCTGAGGCATACTTAGGAGAGACAACAGCAAAGTGTGGATGGGGTGAACTCTTTTGGTAAAGCTTTGTCTTTAGGTTTCACTCAGTAACAGCCAGGGATGTGTCTGCACAAATGTGCTTAGGAGCACATGAACAATAATCTCATTGCCTCCTAGCAGTGAAACATCTACCAGGTTTCTTCATGTAACCACTAATTTAACACATTTAAAGCATTTTTTTCAGGAGCACGATCTATTCTAGATATTTTACATAATTTATAAATGATAATCTGATCAAAAAGCATTATATTCATTACTAAAAATGTTCAGTGTATTCCAATCTGAATTTTATTTACTTCAACTTCAGGCAGTGTTATATATTTGTGCTTTTATCTGGCAGATTAAAGAGTCCACTAATGTACTTGTGTACTGTACCAGAAAAGCGGCAAAAGAACCAATTTGAAGATCAAAGAAGATTAGGTGGATGCAGCTGCTGTACTCAACCATTTGAGTTTGTTTATCACTAAAACATATATTGGTTTGGCCTAGCTACAGACACTGCACATTTAACTACTGTTGATTTTCAGCTCTTAGAGTTATGTTTGTTCAGGGTTTTCTATGAAAGCGAGTGATTTCTTATTTAGAATAAAATCAGCATCAGAAGTGTTAAGAGTAAGTTTTGTAGGAAGAAGCAGTACGTCTCCTCTCAGAGAACAAAACACCCTCCAGGCTATAATAATTTTTGTTACACAGAAAAGATAGTTGCCTACGAATCATACATCAGGGAGATGCTGTGATGACTTGTAACACCAAGAGGCAATCTTTATATTAAAACTTCTCACTGCTGCAGCAGCTTAATAGGCACATACCACATAGCATGGTGAGATCTTGTGGCTGGAGCAGTTACCTTCTGACACCACCAAGCATGCCAGAAACATAGTCCATGCTGACAAAACCAAACAGTGGGGGAAAGAATCAGCACTACCGAGAAAGTCTGTGTAGTTCCAGAACTGCACTCAGATAACTGGATGATTTTTTTTCTCCTGTCTTATCCCCTCCTGAGTGTGTAAAAATGCACTTCCTTTTACTGTATAAAAATAAATATCTTCCCTGTTTCTGGTAACCATAACAAGGACAGCTGACACAATTAGAGAAAACCTCACAGGTTTCTGACTTGCTCTGCTCCACGCTCCCGAGACAAGGGGCACTAAAGTGAAAACACGCACACAGTCCCTCAGTGCAGGTGGGCAGAGGGGGCCTGCAATGTTTATACCCACCTCAGAGCAGCTGGGGATCAAGCCAGATGAAGGTGCACCAAATAATCATATTTTCATATCTGTGCAATCTTAAAAGCATCAAACATTGCAAGATGAATATCAAAGAATGTAAGAAATCACAGAATTACCTGAATTACTTTTTGGGAATCTGAATATTCAGCTTACAGTTTTAACGAGTAGTTGAGTCCGAGCAGTTACCAAATCCAGATTCCCTGTTAGCAAAGAGGACAGTGCAGGGCACTGGGTGATAAAAGAGATAGATCTGGGCAGTGTCTGCTCTGCCCTGCTGGCACTGCTTCAGGGGCTGCTCTGACGCACTGAGGTCAGCTGTGACACATAGGTTGTCGGACACATCCACGGGGCTGTCGCACCTTGTTATACTGAGATATTCCCTTCACTTTTCCCCCAGGACCCATGGGCAACACGGTGCACACTGTTCTGCTGACCACATGTTGTCAGCATTCAGCCCAGCTGCCCAAATTCCTGGCTGCTGCAATTTGGGCTTCTAATTTGGTGTCTGTTAATTTTTCTCAGGTGCCTCCTCTCTTGAAGCCACATAATCATAAGGATTTCTGCATTGCAGAGGCTGAGTATGAGGAGATGTAAGGGCACCTTCCCCAAGCAATAACACGCAGAAGCCTCCTCCCTCCATGTATTGAGCACTGCAAGAAAATTAAACTGAAAAGTAGCCCAAGCAATAAAGCAAGGCTTTGTGATTAGGATAATACCTCCAAATGGATTAAATTCAATTAAAGTTGTAAGGCAAAAGAATGAAACATTAAATTTATTTTAGTAGTAACTTCAGCAACTCCCAACAAAAGATTTTTCCTCCAGGCATCTGAATAGCAACAGGCAGTCCCAGAAGCATCTCAGCATGCATAAATCATCAAAACACACAATGAGAAAGAAAGTAAGCAAGCAAGAGAGGGAGAGGAAACAAGCAAGCACAAAAATACACAAAAACAACGCAAAGTACAAAAAAATAGTTCAGGGTAAAAGAAGACCATGTGAGTTTTAGGGAGTTGAAAGGCAATGTGGAAACCTTTTAATAAAAGCAGTTCTGCTGGTTTCATGGGGCACCAGTTCTTTTTCATGGCATCAAGAACAAAAGCAAAAACATTTTGGAAATGGCAGTTCTTCATCTTTCTCTTCTCTTTCTAGATTTCAAAAGAGTTGTCATTCTCATCTTCCCCATGAACAAGACTCAGAGCTGATAAGAGGAGTAGGAAACTTAGCTAACACAAATAAAGCCTTTAGAGCTTAAATAACCTTGATGTGCCTTTGTTGCTGAAAATTTGGAACAAAGGAAGCAAGTCTTCTAGAAACAACCTCCATCTATAACTACACAGATGCAAACACACAACAGGGCAGAATGGATGACTTCTGGCAGAGTTGGAGTAGGGAGAGCCTCTGCTGTAGCATGATACTGGATCCCACCTGCACACCAAGTTTGGTGCCACCTGCAAGCTTGCTAAGGGGACCAACTCTGTCTCCTCCTTTAGGTCATTGACAGAAATGTTAGACAGGGAAAGTATCAGGAGAGACACTTGCATTACTCCCCTTCTTATTGGCTTCCAGATCAAGTACAACCAATTAACCACTGCACTCAGAATTATTATTTTTTTTAATCATCTGCTTGTCCACCCATCCAGACAGTAATGTCATTGCATGGACATATTGTGGGAAGCACTGCTCTTCTGCCATCCACATCATTTTATCATACATGTAGAAGTATACCAGGTAAAGTGGACCCCACCTCTCCCCACTTGTCCTCAAAGAGGGTCCTGTTGTTGTGGAAACCCTGAGAACAAAATAATCCCTAGCAACAGTGCCAGCTATGGCACTGTGGACCTGCAGGATCTGACACCTTCTTCCCCAAACCTTCCTCTTCACTGGCAGGACCAAGGAGAAAACCACCTGAGCGCCCATGGTCTTGACCATCACCTACGGATCCATGCAGTCACTCCAGACACACTCCAGGTGGATGTGGCACCCTGGCCATACTTTTGGTGACCATGTGGAGGAGAAACAGGGAAGTCCAAGGGTTGTGGGAGTCTCAGCAGCTCTTCTGGTTTGTAACCTTTAACTAAGCTTTTTTCCTCTTTTCCTCTAGCTGGCTTAGCTGCAGCTTTACCTCTACAACTAAAGAAGGTTATTTGCAGAATGACCCCTCTCTCCCAGAGCTTACATTTAGCCTGTACCTTTTTCTGTATTGGCATTAACTGCCCCTGCTACAACAATAGTAAGAATAGAGTTGCTGTTAATTTCTTTTTTCTTTTTTTCTTTCTTTTTTTTTTTTTTTTTTTTTTTTCTGTAAGATGTTTTTCTATTGCCCAAATTACTGTTTTTTCAGGGCACACTAATAAGTCCATGTGACATGGATGACAGATCACATGGCACATATTTCAAACTTGTAGCAGTACTTCACAACTCCCATAAATCCAGTACATTAATTTAATAAATAGAAATAAACTAACCTGGAAAAAAAAAAAAAAAAAAAAAAAAGTTGAAGACACCATCTGCTGAGAACCATTAAACAAAGAGAAAAATCAGTTAATTTTGGCAAAAGGAACAACAACAAATAATTCATACAGCTCTGCAAGGGAGAGCACCACACCATTTGTTCTGCTGTTGGATCTAACTTGTGGTGGCCCATCTTCCAGAGCAAGCTGTTTTGCCCTGCCTGCATGTCTCAAGGAATTTACCACAGCAGAATTTCAATAAGATTATGAAAAGAAAATCCTTTCCTTTTACTGAAAAAATATCTTTTGTTTTTACCAGATGAAAAATTGTCCTCAGAAAATTAATGACAGAAGGAGATTATTTCTTACCCACATGAGAAATGTACCCCTGTACCCAGTGTGTGCTGCTTAACTTGTAGCAAGCAAGATATTGTTTTCTGTCTTAAATTACCTTAATACTGACAGCTGCTTAATTTCTCTTTTTTGGGTAACCAATATAGCCACCCTCAAGAGACTGAGAGCACGTATTAGGTCCTCATGGCCTTCCATAGGCTGAATGTGTCAGCTGAGCATCCAACCTGCCTAGGAGACAGGACTGAGGCTGGCATTAGCAGAACATGTAGGCTCTGTATCTCCCCTTCATGTATCTGGGACTGTGTGGGGAAGATTTGTTTCTGGAACAACCTGGGACATTTGTACAAGCTAGCATTTCTCAGTGGTACTCCTGCCTCTGTCTGAGTCATGGCCAAAGCACGGACATACTGAGGCAGAATAATCCTTAGCAACTGCTGCTCCTACTTTTCCTTTTCTCAACCCTAAATTGCTCCAAAACCAGCAAGCCATCTATGAGGATCGTAAAAATCTGTGTGAACCCAGAGCAGATGCCCCTGCACTGTATGGAAATGGTAAATTCAGTCCCACAATCTCTTTGCAGAACTTAAAGCTTCAATAGAGAGCTGTCTGTTTGACCTCATTGCCTTTTTCTGCCTTCATTAAAGCTAATGATCTCAAGGCAGCAGAAGGCCATTGGAAATTTAGTATGTAAATAATTGCAAAGGTTATTAAGTATGCTGAACAAAAAGTGAATATTTAAATGGCATCCTTGCAGACAGGACTGAGGCCTGCAGTGAGCTGAGAGCTCTCACACAGCCAGCTGGCAACGCATGCCAGGGAGGGAAGGAGACAATGTCTGGGAAGTATTCCTCGGACAAGGTTCCCACTACAAGATTCTCTGTGAAGAGCTGTAAACCCCAGTGATCTCAGCCATGCTCTTTTTAAGGATTTATTGGTTTTACTGTGAAAGATTTATGGCAAGCAAAAATAGCAGCCCACCAATGACGCTTACTTCACACCAACGCCACATTATAGGTTTCACCATCTAATGCAGCTGACAGACCAACTAGTCCTTATTGAAGAGGAAGGATGTTGACTCAGGTCACATACAATCCAGCAATTATGTGCAGACAACTTGAGAAGGCAATGGGTACAGGTTAGGGTGGGAACCAAGCATGGCTTTTTTGGGTGTTTGATCCTTCCTTGAAGCAGAGAGCTCATTAGGAGTGTCTGGCATTCATCTGCTGAAGAAGAAATTTTTCACTGTGAGGGTGATGAGATACTGTAACAGGTTGCTCTTACAAGCTGTGGACACTACATCATTGAAAGTGTTAGAAGTCAGGTTGGATGGGACTTTGAGCATCCTGACCTAGTGGGAAGTGTCCCTTCTCATGGCAGGAGAGTTGGAATCAGATGATCTGTAAGGTCCCTCCCGACCCAAAGCATTCTGTGATTCTGTTCCTGCAGATGTGCATGTTAGTACTTTTTGTCTAGCTTTTAACCAAGTACTTTCAGCTTTGGTGATTTAAGAAGGAAGGAAAGCTCAGGAATCAATAAGTCACCTTTGCACCCATTGTACAGAGGCAGGGTGTTGTGACTCCATGTCTCAGTATGGTTTCACTTTGTTTATAACACCACTCCACGTATAATTCCACTGGGAACAACACAGGATGAAATCAGGAGCTGAGCTCTATTACTCATGATTTATACCAGAGAATGTTGGAGCAAGCTCACTAACTGCTTACTGTAATGCTCTGCCATTTACCATAATTTTTAAATACTTTTTAAAGCTCTGAAATCTTTGAAGTGACTGACAGACACCATGAGGTAAGGTCCAAGGTACAGGGTGTCAAACACTTTCCATAAACAAAGTCCTTAATGAGCTTCCAAATCCCCTCCTGCTTTCCCAGGGTGCTCAGCTTGCTTTGGGGACAGCCATTGTTTTACACATACATTGTTTATATTTTTGGTTGGTTGCATTGATAGTTTTGAACCTGTTGTTACAGAATTAATATTTGCCATCATGTGTAGGTTTCGTCTGCTGAGGAGAAGGTATCTTTGGTACAGGGTGAGATTCTGCCCAGAGCTAATGTGCAAACAAAAGATGGTGGCAACAATTCATCATCTTGGGATGTGCTACATTCCTTTCTGACCACAGGGACACAGCAGTTGTAAAATGGCCCCTGGTATTTTGCTTCTTCTGGAGTCACTGACAAACCAGGTAAGTGAGAGCAAAGCAGGGCCCTGACGAACACCTGTATGGGCCCTAGCTGGGCTCTCAGCACTCCTCCAGATTGCATCCCTTTTGAAGAATAAAGATTAAGGCAACTTCTAGTAGTTCATTCTGAGTATATTAATATTGATCTGAAATGAAAACTTTTTTTTTTTCTTTTTTGTTTTTTCCTTTTTTTTCTTTTCTTTTTTATTTCTTCTTCTTTTTTTTTTTTTTCTTGCTATGTGAAGATTTCACCAACAATGAACATCCATCCTTGGAGCCTGATGATATTCAACACAATGAGATAAAATTGAAGGGTTGGGTCACAGAAAGTCCTAAAGAGGAACTGATTACAGTACCTCAAAGAAGGAACACTTTTTTTCCCTCAAAAGGGGAAAGTTTTAAAATCTCTGTCTGACCTTTAAGTATCTTTGAACAATATTATTATGCATAATCTTTCTTTCCCTACCCTTTATGCTTCAGCCAGAGCCTTTTTGACAGAATACATTCCTTTTCCAATACAATCTCTACAATTTCAAAGTTCAGTGGCACATTAACATTTACAGAAAGTTTTTATCATTATTGTAGGAAAAGTTTGAATGCCAGATTCACTGTGGGATTAACTAATTAATATTTTGAAAGCACTCTGAGGAAGAACAGTGTAAAAGAAAAATACATATTTCTAGTTTTGATGAAAACTAAGACTCCATTGTGCAGGTTTTCAATTTAACTTAATGCCAGAAAGGTCCCACTACAGGACCTAGCTTAGTCATGCTTTTGCATTCAAACCTTTTCAGTACAGTGCTCAAAAATAGCTGGATGTTTTCCTGAACTAGGACTATCCTTGACAAAGTGAAAAACATGCAGAAATTCTCCTTCTGGGTCAGTAAAGCCAAAGGCAACAGACCAAACAACATTTAACTTTCATAAGAACACTTCTATGCATGCATTATCTTGTCCCCCAGTACTCTGCTCCTGATTGCAGGACGGAGCTGAGTCATCTTGAGACACAGTCCTTCTGGACAGGACAGGACAACTGAGAAAAAAAAGGCTGAATTTATCAGACAGCAGCACCATCGCAGTGGTGGGAGCCCACAATGGAACGTGTCTCCAGAAGACATCAGACTGAGTTTAGCTCTAGTATCTAGACCAATAAAGAAATTCAAATTTTTGTTCTTGTTTTGTTGTTTTTGTGTGTGTGCATAAGTTTTGTTGTTTTTTTTTTTTTTTTCATTTCCTTTTTTTCTTCCCCCCCTCCCCCCTCCCCGAAGATTCAGCTGTTAGTTTCTGAATTGCTTTTATATTTGATAATAAAAGCTTTTCAGGCATGCATTGCAGAAACAGTGAGATTCAGACTAAGTTAGTAGCATGGAATAAGTATTACAATATCTAAATATGAGACCCTAAAGGCAAGCTAAGTGCCCTATATAATCAGTGTAGACATCTCTGAAAGCTTTCAGAAGGCAAATTAGACCAATTAAGTAAGCAGCTACCTGTCTTTGCTGACTGCGTAGGAAAGTTAGGCTTCTCACTGCTTCTATGGATCCGTGGAAGCTCTCCAAAACAAAGGCAGTGGCAAGCATCATCTCCAAATGAACTCATCCAAGATAAAGATGATCTAAGATCTTAGGACTTGTTTCTTATGAAATGTTTGTGTATTTCTAGTGAAGATAAAGTCACAGTTGTGGGAACAAAATCCTTCAGCCTCTCTCCTTGCAAGCTGGATGAACAGCCAGTCTTCTTTTTGAGTGCTGTGCTGTCACTGGCTGCAGTAGGAGGCCAGTGCGTTATGCATTAGGTTATTGTGAGAAAGGCAGGTAGCAGGACAATGTTATGGTCTGAATTTAGTGCAGTGCTATGAGGCCAATGTGTCCAAATTCTGTGGCCTCCCTGGGGAGCCATGTGGAACTTCTCTAAGGGGGGATGTTGTCACTTTGGTTCTGAGTACTCTTAAGCAGAAGTACATGAAATCCATGGGTAACTCAGGCATCAGGGTAAATCAGTGACTTCTGCTTGTTCCTGGGGAGCTAGCTGGTGCTATAAAGCAGGATTGTCTTTGAGGGATGGGCATGTTATAATCCTTCACGTGGCAAGGCTTTTGTACTTTTTTAGAGAGGTACAAATTCACATATTCCAAATCCAATGTTTGCAAAGAGCATCTTGTTCATCATTTCTGTGTTAAAATCCTTGCCACTTATTAATCTCTCCCTCTCAGCTCCAATGTAAGTTTTATTCATCCATGCCTTCTTTGTGGACTAATGCTAGTCCTTAGTGTCCAGTTGAGCTGTATGTAATACTCTTCTCTGAGGTAGAACATATTCTTTTCTGATTCATTTCATACTAATAAGAAGGAAATGAGAATGGGAATTGAAATACATGGGTAAAAGCTTTGGTAATGGGCATGCCGAATAGCAGAAGCTCAGGGAATAATCAGTTCCATAATATCAAGTAGATAAATATTAAATATAATTCTGAAGCTGTTCGATAGGTCTAGCATGGGTTACATCTGTCTCTGTGGACAAATTGGATCCCGTCTCCATGGAGGAGTTAAGGTAGCTTTGCACATGAAATAAAATAGCTCAGAGATAATTAATGCAAAGAGCAAGGCAGAAGAAGAGCTCCCAAGAGGCTGTGGTCCCACGTAGACTGGGTGAGTTTGGGTGTGCTGAGGAAAGTTTCCTGTCAAAGCCTGGGTGATGGCAGCGAGTTACCAGATTGTATGAAGGGAGGGGAAAAAGCCCTGAAACCCAGGATGAACAGAAGCATATACTCTGCCTGCCAGAGTAGGCTTTGGATAAGGGGATGATGTTTCATTTGCTCATTGTGTTTAAAGTGTTTGTCCTAAATAGCAGGCCTTTGCTTTATCTGAACTAACTGTGAGGGAAGAGGAATGGCACCTACACCAGGCCTACTGCAGGGATCATGGTAATGGACAGGAGGAACCATAAATGCCTGGGATGAGAAGAAAAGGACATAAGGATCCACCCCAGAGGGCTCAGAGTTGGAGGAGCAGTGCTCATGCAGAGTGGCTTCAGAAGGCTTTGTGAAGAAGGAGTCATTATTTCCATATTCCCTAGGCTCGTGATAACAGCTCTTTCATCTGGTCAAAGAAGCATGAGAAGATGGTGTTTGGAAACTGAAACTTGATAAATTCTGGCTATACCTAAGGTGGTGTTTTCCAGAGGGGTGTAGCCATCCCCAGAGCAGCTCACGAAGGCTCCCAGTGCAGCCCCCACCGCTGGCACAGCGGTTTGTCTGGAAGCTGTGCTTCATGTAATGAACTCCGAGCAGGTCTCTGAGTTCTACAGGGAGTCATGTTAACAATCTGTCCTTTCAGTAGCCAGGACATCAGTTCCTGTTTTTCCACATCTCCACACAGTATTAGTAGTCTCCACCAGACCAGATCTTTACAATTACCTTCTGTTTCTGATCACATGCCATCTGAGGAGCCACCTGGTAAACTAGTTCTGTAGTTGAGGTTTTCAAATCTTCATCTATATAAACCACATCAGCTTTTAAGCAAATCGTCCAAAATCCTTAGTCACCTTTGAATTTCTCAACATTTATCATTAAGTACCATCCAGTCCACAAATGTTAGAGATTCACTACTAGGAAGCGCTTCCTCTTCCAGTACCACTACCTGGTAACAAACCTGAACTGCTCAAGAAACTTTCAGACTACCTTTTGACTTTCTTTCCCTTTAATTACCACATATAAAGAACTATTCCAGAAAATGTGTTGCGCATTACAACAATATGGGAAATGAAACACTGTTGCAATTTAATGGTGGCCAATAAGGAGTGAGTTGTTTTGGTGTATTCTTAAAGCACTAGCATTCCTCTTAACCACTAGAAAAATCTAGTTATTTGCAATTATGTATAGCAAATTGTGTAAGTCTGCAGAACTAGACTAATGATTTGCCTGCCAAGGATCCCCAAAGGGATCTATATTCTTGCTCTCAATCCCCAATGTAGTACATTAAACACTGAATTACTTTTTTACAGCTGTTTGCCCACCATTAGCTTTTCATTCACGTTGATCATCTCCCTGCAATAGAAAATGTGATTTTTTTAAATAAAAAGAAAACGAAACCAGTCTCCTACCAGCATGGTTAGTAAGCTCGACTACCAGAATTATCATCAATGTCTTATGTCTAGCAATAAATAGACACAATTGCTAAAAAGTGGGTTTGTCAGAAGACACTGCATAAAATTAACAAACAAGAAGAGACCCAAGAGTTTGGGCAGATGCTTTTTAAAGAAGATGTTCTGAGAATTGAGTTTGAGAGGGAGATATCTTAATATATCTGTGCATGCAGGTGTCTGCACATTCTTGAGCTTCTGATAAAATCACTGAATATCTCTTCAACAGAGTCACAGTAGCCAAATTTGCTATTATATTTTGCTGGCATAAATATCTTGAGAAAAACTGATAGCTAGCTTCTGTTTTGTTGTCCTTTAAAACTGTATTTAATCTTTAAACCTTTTATTCTGATTGGTTTGAAAAATAATTACCAACTCATATGCAGCACAAAACGTCACACCTGGAGCTTTTTGCTTCACACCATAACAGTTCCAGGATGCAGAATATGAGATTTAACCCAGAGAGATTTCCCTACTACCGAGTTTAGCAAGGTATAAATTCCCTTTCAAAAGCACTTATTTTTTAATTTTTTTTTGCTTATTTCTATAAGCAAACACTGTTCTAAAGAAAAACAGGAATATTAGAAAGCTTCTCTTATTTCAGGTCTCATATCATATCATATCATATCATATCATATCTTATAGTATTGTATCATATTATATTATATTATTATATTTTACATTTTTGAATTCTGCATACAGAAGACTATAAAGGTAAGAATTCATTATAAATGATATTTGAGGCTGTCAGACTAAACCAAAAAGTCATAATAGAGGATAAGTCCATATATTATTTGTCAGTCCTGTGGTGGTCCTCTGAGATGCAGCTAAACTGACTTGCTTGGAGATTGTTTAGTGAATTTTGAAAGTCAAAGTAGATTCTCAGCTCTGTCAAAAAGTCTTCCATATGAGAGGAAAAACACTGCTGTTTGTTTAGTCCTAAATACAAGAGCAATATGCATCCTTTTGACTGAGGAAGCTTATATTGAACTCTGGAAGGTACTTCAGGAGAAAAACAAGGACAAGCAGAACATGATTAAACTAAATACTCGGGTTATTTGGTAGTCGAGGGGGAAAGCTGGGTGACCTCCACCTCCCTTTCTGATTATTCACATTGGATCAGACTGCAGTGATCTTTTAGCAACATTTGCAGGTTACCAGTTGATGAACGTTCCTCAAGTTTTGTTGAAGTATGTGAAGCCTGAAATGAAATGGACACATAACAGGTACCACTATCCCTCTTCTGTGCTGTTTTGGGCATCTTTTAGTGGTCATAAAGAGACTCCAAAAGAAGGATATGCACACCTTGAAGGAATGAAACAATTATTTATTGGTTAATGAACCAAAAGATAGCTAGGATTTAAGGAGCCCAGTGGTGCTCACCACCCCACAAGGCACCCCAGAGCCTTTGTTGTAGGGGCAGCATGGGAAGGGTTGGCCCCCTCAGCTTTGTCCTCAGTGGTGCTGCTTTACCATCTCCCACTGACCTGACTCACTGATGACACTGATGACTGGACAAAGAGGCGGTTCAGCCTGGTGGTCCAGCTCACTGAGTGTCTCCATGGAGGGAGGCTGTAGACGGGCTTGCAGAGAGAAGTTACCTATAGCGCATGGAGCTGCAGTGAGAGGGCTACAGAGCCTCTGTCCTCCCCTGCTTTCACCGTCCTTTTCCCTTGCTAAATCCACATGTAAAATTTGTTACAGAGGTGAGGGGAACATTGCTGTTAAATTATTAAAATCCATCTTTACTGGTTTTGACATAGCTACAGCATTATTGCAAGCATTAAGATGTTTATTTAGATGTTCTTGCAGTGTCCTATTCCCCTGCTGATGAGACCAAATAGAGATATATTGAACCTGGCAGAGAGCAGAAAAAGTGATAGAGTCATATTGAATCCTACCAGTTCTGATCACAGGAGCCCCAAATCCTTACTCTCACCAGCACAGTTGCAGTTTCATGTTATTTAGGCATTTTTTTGTGAAGAAATGGAGCATTGCTTTCAGTTGGGACCTGACTTTACAAAACCCTGACAGCTTCCTACAAAGTGCTATCTTCCATTACCACAGTTTTCTCCAACTGCAGCTCCCAAAGACATTTTGTTTTGGCTGTTGGGACATCCAATGAAGCTGCCAGAAATAAGGCTCAAAGCAAGCAAGATTTTTCTTGCAGTCAGTGTTGCAGCTGAAAAGCAGAACTCTTCAGCATGATTTCTTAAAGTTTACATGGCTTCAAGGAGAGGCTGGAAAAGTTCACATAAGACAAATCCGATGAGGGCTGTTAAGTATGTAGAAAGTACTCACAGATCAGGGGTTGCCTCTGTTGGGTTTAAGTGGCAAGAGTTTGGTAGAAGGGGGTCTTCAGGGGTGTCCTCTGTGACCAGACCCCAGGAGCTGCTGCAGGTCAGATCAGAGCCAGTTCCAGACAACTCCAAAAGGGACCTGTCACAGCACATGGGTCCCACATGGAGCAGATCTCCATGCTGCAGCCTGTGGAGGAGCCCCTGGTGGAGCAGGTGGATGTGGCCTGGAGGAGGCTGCGGCCCATGGAGAGCCCCCGCAGGAGCAGGCTCCGGGCTGGAGCTGCAGCCCGTGGAGAGGAGCCCACACAGGAGCAGGGGGTCTGGGGGGAGCTGCCGCCCACCCGTGGGGGACCCGTGCTGGAGCAGTTTGCTCCTGGGGGATGGACCCCGTGGGACAGAGCCGTGTAGGAGCAGTTCCTGAAGAGCTGCAGCCTGTGGGCAGCCCCCACAGGCTCAGTTCGGGAAGGACGGCATCCATGGGAGGGACCCCGTGGGGAGCAGGGGCAGAGAGGGACCCTGAGAGAATGGTGGAGATGAAGTGTCAGGGACTGACTGCAGCCCCCATTGCCCGTTCCTCTGCACCACTTTGGGGGGGGAGGAGGACGAGGAGGGAGGGGAGCGAGGTGAAAGAGGGTGGATGGGGAGGTGTTTTTAGTTTGCTTTTGTTTCTCACTCATCTAACCTGCTAGCAATAGGCTATAAATTACATTAATCTCATTATGCTGAGTTTATTTTTTTGCCCATGATGGTAATTGGTGAGTGATGTCCCTGTCTATATCTCAACCTTTGAGACCTTTTCCATCATATTTTCAACCCTTGTTATTTTGAGAAAGGAGAGTGAGAGAGTGGGTTGGTGGAGTTTAGGTGCACATCAGGGTGAAACCACCACAGTGCCTGAGCTGTAAGTAATAACAGGCTTGGAGAAACATCAGAAGAACACCATATATGTTTTTCCTGCTCCCACATGGTGCCCCAAGCTTTTGGGTCAAAATGAAAGGAAAGGGGATAGAACTTGATTTGATCTGCTGTACCCATTCTTATGGGGAAGCAGAAACACTCTTACCTGATTAACAGCAAGGTTTCCAAGCATATCATTGCACAGACTGTACTTTTCTATTAACATTTTAACAATGGCAAAATAAATTAAACAGAATAGGAAACATTTTAATGAAGCATAGAATAGGCTATTATCTGTTTTAAGATACAGACCATTAAGACATTTAACTTTTTGATCTTCATGCCTACTGTCAAGAATAGTAACAGTTTGTTCTACATCTTTTTATGATAGGCATCACTGCCATCTCCATTTGTGCTCTTACTAAGTTCAGCTTCTTGTGTAATTGTGGATAAAGTTGATATTTGGTCTGATTCAGCTCAAACAGCATAGATAAAAGAAATCTAGATTCTCAGATCCTGGTTTGTCACTTTAGGCAGATCTAATTTTTTTTTTTTGGTTTGTTGGTTGTTGTTTTTTTTTTCCTTCCTGCCTGAACCCCCTGCAACCTGCAGCGGCACTGGGTAGTACTCAGCATTCTGCTGCTCATCTCTCTACCAGCCCAGCTCCCAAAATCTGACCTTGACAGGGAGAACAGGGAAACTGAATCTTATGACAGTCACCCCACTTGGGATGATCTGAATCAAAAGACAAAGATATAAGAGATTCCAACATATTAGAAACTGGCAGCACAGATCAAATCTATAAAAAGGTAGGGACCAAAAGTTGGCAGAATCTATTAAAACAGCAATTCTGAAACAAGTACTTCTCTGCGTATACAGCATATGATGAAAAAGGTGTGTATAAAAACCCTGTGAACTGTCCTCAGGTGCCTGTCAAAGAACAAATCTTCCCAAGATGAAAAAGAAATTGCTTAAAAATAGATTTAAGTACAAGTAATGGAATGTTTGGAAATTTGTTTAATGAGGCAGTTTCTAAAGCACAGCACAAAACAAAGATTATATAATGGGTGTCAGGGTAATAAATCATGTTCACGTTCTTCTCACTCTTCTGAGTCATTTAGCCTGCTGTCCTTTTGAGCTGTCACTTGAATAAAAGCATCTGAAATGAACTAATTTTGTAACTTACCTCACTTGTCTTTCTTCAGGAAGAATTCTTTTCTCCAGAAGCCTCTTCAGCCTACCGGCTGAAAGGAGAGACAAATATAAGTGAAATGCCAATAAGAAATATAATTAGCTTATTTCCGTGAGCTGAAATTTTAAGATGTCTGGTCCAGGCACAGTTACTGCATGCAACACGTATCTCTGATATTCAGTTAAGAGTTTAAATAAAAATAATGACAATTCTTTCTCTTATTGAGTAAATCTACAATAAATCTACAGAACACAGCTGCAACATTATGAAAAAAATCCAAGTGGGCTTGGATGTCAGAAGCCACCTCAACATGACTCCTCCCTGAAGCATCGCAGTCTAATTACAGTAGGTTTCCTTGCTTCATCACCCAGATTTACCTTTTCTAGGACTAACACACCTATCTCCCTGGGCAGGATTGAATAACTCAAAGAAAAGGAAAAAAAATGCAGTACTTTGGACTCACAATGCAGTTTGAAAGAAGGACTGTCCTACTGGCAGATGTGCATCTCCTAAGCAGTGGCTCCAGCATGGGTTCTACCGTAGACATCCTTGCAGAATTACAGGGTGAGTTCTTTCATCTTCAGGTGCCTCTGCTCCCTGCTGACACCAGGAGAACTGCATCTACTTCCTTTCCTCTGTCCACTGAGTTTGGAAACATTTTGAGGCCAGCAGCACTCTCTTGCTATGCACTCAATCTTATTGCAGTGGTTCTGGGGTCCCAGCAGGAGGCTCTCAGTGCTATGTAGCACAAATGAATAATAATAATAACTAACATCTCTAATGAGACATCTCTTGAGAAGTGCTGGGAGACTTCCAGGCTAATCCATCCATGTTCCTGTCTGAACAGATGTGTGTCTGTTGGCACACAGGTTATTTTTTCCTTTTACATTTATAGGGAGCCTATGATTGCATCTCATTTTCCAAATAAGTTTTTGTTATTCATGAGGATTTCTTTCCTTGACAATCACTTAGATTAAGGCAGACATTCAGAGGGAATTTGGTAAAGCTTTCCTCATTACCTTGCCTGGATAGGTTCGTGCTTCCAGCATTCTGAAAAGGTTTAACAGATTGAGGTATGTATGAAAATTGTATGAAGTCCTGAATCTGAATAGGATTTTCAGAGAGGGTGTCAACTCATCAAAATCACTAGCAGACAAGTGGACTTAAAATTCAATACTTTTAGTTTCAGAACTGAATGATTATTAGATTATTTCTGCTCAAAAATCTACCAGTTGGACTAAGGTGCTGTGAAATGCAATACCATAAACCAGTCAAAATGCAGCTAGTGGAAATTTTAAAAACAAAAATATTGAGACACTTATTCAAAAACATTATGAAAAAAAAAGGAAAATTAAGAAGTAAAAATATTATTAAACATTGTTGCCATTGCTCAGAGTTTTAACATGAAACAATATTTAAAACTCTGAGCTGTAGTGGTTGTGTGATTCAGTATAGCATCCCCCCCAACTTTTGACATTTATGTCACATTTATTTCACATTTTCCATAAGTATGTGGACAAAAGTCATTAGAATACAATTCTCAAAGACTTACAAAACAACAAGGCAAATAGTATTGTATATATTCATTAAACATGTATCCATTAATCTCTTCAGTTTGAATAGAAACTGGTTGATTTTCTGAGCCTGGCTTACGATTTCTGAATACTCACAATGCTTTTCTATTGATTGACCTTTTTTGTAATTCTAACAGAATCATACCTTGGAGTACACCTAAAGAGATTAGTAAATCATTCAAATTTATTTTCACAGGATTAATTCAATTTTCTTACCAAACATAAACGAAAGTTGGCCAAGAGCCAACATGAACTGGGTCAGAAGAATGTATGGTTTAATATTAGGATTACTTCTATTTTATCAGCAGTAATTTAAAAGTACAGTTAAACAACAGCTACTTGGATAGTAATAAATAGAATAATGATATAACAATATGAAGGACAAGGATATAATACAAAAGCACATCAGAGACATCTAGGGTAGTAAAAAAATTAAACAAAAAAAGTAGATTTCAGAATTTCAGAAAACACTAGCTAATATAACAAGGAAAACAATCAGCTTTTAGGATGGAACTAATCTTACTTGTTTAAAAGTTTAAGGAATTACATAAAAGTAATCTTATACCACTAACTTAACCATTAACTTATTTTGCTTCTTTTCATCATTCTTAAATCTTTATTGGGTTTATTTTTCGTTAAATTTCCCCCCTTGCAAAGGAGAGATTTACCTTAATTATCCGAAGGATATTTGTCTAGTAGTTGGCAGTGCTCCCAGCTTCCCTTACAGTGAAAAGATAGAACTGAAAAGTAACCCCCCACTAAAGCAGTGTTCAAGGTAGGTGAGATTAATTAAATTTGGCTAAAGTGTATTTCTATCCACTTTTAAACGATTTTATAAGGAAAACATATATATATATTTTTCTTTCCATTTATGGACCAATAAGCTGAGGTGTGTGCAGGTAAAATAGTTTTATTTTGCCACCTTCCAGGCTTGTAGAAAATAAAATGTTTATTTAAGTCATGTTCAGGGGGCTCTCTGCTGCATTACAGTGACTCCTCACATCTGAGTGTAAAATGAATTACATTTTTTTTTTTTTTTCTGTTAAAAATAATTACCTGCAAGCTACAAGGTTATGTTTAGAAACAGGTGCATACAGTAGCAACTCTCATGTTGGAGGTTGTTATAAAACAGCAGGGCAGCTCCCCAGTGAATTATGCATTTATGCATCTAGGATACAGGTGTAAAACGGAACATAGTTTGGAGAGTAATAAATTAAGAGTCCTAAGTTTTTAAATTCACAGGGGAAAGTGTAATCTTGCAGCTAACCTACTTTCAAACTTGAGTTAATTCTTTCTTAGTGTGGCCTTGCCCATGTGCAAGCCAAATAACTGCATCTTGCCCTGAGCTGATGAGCATCTGGTACCTGGGTGTCAGCACTGGATACTTCTCAGTGTCTGGGTCTAGTGACAGTACAGATGGAACACTGACTGAAAGTCATCCAAGATCGTGGAGATATTTCCTTCCAACCTGGCTTTTTTTTTTTTTTTTTCAGGTGGATTTTGGATTTAAAAAAAAATCTGTTATAATATTTTTTTCAGAATTTTGCATTAGCACATTAGATTGACAGTGGAAAAAAAGACATTAGTCACAAGCTGAACAGAAGTTATTTACTCTAAATTTGTTGTGTAGATGTGATGTCTGTTGAGATTAGCTGTTTTGTAATTACCTCTAATTCGGTGTTTGGTTTATGTTTGCAAAACTGTGTTCATTCCAATAGACTATTTCATCACTTTCAGTGACAGACTTACACAAAAATATGTCTATTCACCCAAACAAATGGGCCTTCACTATAAATTACTATATTACTTTTTTAACAAAAAGAGGACAAGTATAAAGGAGTTTGTCTGGTATATATATTATATACTCCTGAATGACTCTCACCCTTGATAAATTTGTAGATTAATAAACTAATACATTTTACTGAATATCAGCAAAGTGTTTACAAACATAAAGAAGCGTTGATCTGTAGCCTGAAACATTCAAATAAGCTTTAGAGCTATGAGACTTTACATTGTAAGTGTATGTCCTGTGGACACAAGAATATTGGATCAGGCCATCAAAAACCCTGTACTTTTTAACTGTATTAGTTCTTTTATATGAATATAACAAGCAAAAAAATAAAGTTCTTTTAATGATATCATTGCTTTATTCTCCAATGGTCCTATCCAAACAATTGCTGGATTTTCAGTTGCCTTGATTATCCATTTCTTTGGCTTCTTGGTTTCTGAGGAACAATGCAGCTTGCAAAGGAATGAAAACAAAACATTAAAAAAAGTCTAACCAAAAAAAAAAAAACAAAACACACACACAACAAAACAACAACAAAAAAGGATCTACTCTCTTCATACAGCAGGGGATATCAAATATCACAGAAACTACCACCTATTTGGATTGCTCACCCTAATCTCACGCTACAGTAAATTTCTATTATCACGAAAATCCAGCCCTGCAATAAAAGGTCCAGGAACACCTAGAAAATAAATAAATCCATTCCCCCTTCCTGTGTATAGGAGAAATTGAACATATTTGTCATAAGCTTTCCTGGTGCAAGTGTTAGGGCTGAAGAATACAACAGTCTTGATAGCTAGTGGCTTGCTGGATATTATTTGTCCCCCTTGGATAGAGTTTTTTTTTTTAATTATTATTATTATTTGTTTTGTTTTGCTTTGTTTTGGTCCCCTATGTATTAAATTGTGATCTTCAATGGGGAGTGTCCTCTTGGTTTCTGGACGCATTGGTTTAGGACTAGGACTACGGTTATGGATGAACTGTCACATACTGGGGGAAGCTAGGGGACTGAGGATACAATGTCTTACAAAGATAACTAGGCATTTAAGTGACACTACACAGTATTTTATAGCACTGCAGTACTCATATAAAGAATTTAGTTTTTACAGATTAGGGTTAAGGAAGGTGGCAGTCCAGACAGGCAGCAAACTGAGGCATAAACTGACAGGAGGTGGTCGAACTTGTTCATGTTCCTTCCAGGTTATATGTCTTTTTACAATGCCAGAGGTCCTCCAGGTTTTGAAACATATAGCTCAAATGTTTGATTGTATCTAAACAGCATCTTATCTATTATTAATACAAAACACAAAGTAAACATTTTTTTTTTCTCCAAAATTTGATCAGAAATAACAAATTGCTTGGGGAATTTGTGATAGAAGTGCATGTCTGAAATTAAAATAAATTTGAATGCAACATAGACAGACTCAATCAATTATAGCAGTACTTATGGAAAACACAGATATCTTGGATTTTTATATGCAAATGCTGTTACTACTCTGAGCTCCTTCTTATGAATATACAATAGCAATGGTGACTGAACATCCTGCATTTCACTCATATTCCCAAATGGAAAATCTCAGCACTTAGGAAAAGTGCATGAATTTATAACTTTGCCTATAAAACTTCAAGTCCATAAACAAATAAATGGAACTTCTGTTAAGCATCTCAGAATCTTGCTGAAGGATTTTTCTTGAAATGTAGATTTTACGCATTTTCCCCATGTACCCTTCAACAGAGGATGATCCTTCTTGCTTCTTTGACTCTAAAAAATCCCATCACTTGGCTTCACAGCCTTAACAACAACAGCAACAACAACAACAACAATAACAATAACCATAATATTAATATTATTATTATTAATAAAATGATATTTATATAGCTACTTAATCTTAAAGTAATTGATGAACCTGGTAGTGATTTACAGTCAGTATAAGGCAACTTCTCTAAAACAACCTTGAAGTTTCTGACCACGTGGATGTCCTGGGTTCAGGGACTTTGTTCAGATTAAAGAATGGAAAAGGCCAGGTCCAATACTGAGGCCATGGTTTGCATCTGCAGTCCTTAACCCTCTCCCATCTCCTTTGAGGATGTGGTGATTCCAAACCACAGCAGGCAGAGAACATTCCCTAACCAGTGGTATATCCATATCTGTCCCAGGATATTGCCTCAGAGGTCCTCAAGGGCAAGGAGTGTCCCAAAATTAACCACTATGAATGATCACACACCATCTCCTCAGCCTGTGCTCAGTTTATTTTACTAGCTTGATTACTTGCTTATAGCTCCTAGGTCAGGGGCAAACCTACTCTAACGAAAGAAGAAGGAGAACAAAATCTTTTTATTCATAACTACTATATTTAGTCATAAAAATAATGGGAAGATCTTTGACTGGCACATTGAATTTCTGTGTTACAGATATTTTGGCAAAAATGTTTGAAATCCAGATTTACATCCAAGTAGAGTTTCTCTCTCCGTTTGAGACAGCTCTTGGGCTTTCTTTATATGCTCTGCCCTTAGTTCTTCAAGAATGTCATGCTGAAGTCTAGCCAGTTGAACTGGCTGCCCTGGGCACTGGGCAAGCACTCTTCATCTGCTGTTGTGCCAAGTAATCTATGTATTATCACGGGACTGTAAAGGTGTTTTTTTTTTCCTTCTTTGCTAAAAAACAACACAAAACTGGCTCTTCTCTCCATAAAACTAGTGTAAGAGTAGCTAAGCATGCTATTCAACTCCAAAATATCTTGTGGATCAAGAAAACCTTGTGGATCAAGATCTTGTGGAATTGTTCCACAAGAACGCAATATTTTTTTCAATGACTCCAGTGTTGAAATTTTGCTATTGCCACCCATAAAAGACACCATCCTCATGCTGTGTGACAAAGTGAGGTGGAAAGGAACAATAAAAGTCATTTAGAAAGACAAAAGAAGACAATCTTTCTGTCTCTGAAGATAGCTTCTGGTAGAGCATTTTTTAACACTTTGCCTAGATGTCTAAAGATGATCTGACTGAAATTAAAGGTCAAAATAGTCTTCATTAATTGGGTTAATATAATGTATAAATACAGTATCTTGTTAGTGTGCACCAAAATAAACATTACATATTTTACAATTTCTTCACTGCAGAACGTGTATTTTTAAGACATTTTAAATTTTTTGATGTTTTTCACAGAATCACAGAATCATAGAATTTCTAGGTTGGCAGAGACCTCAAGATCATTGAGTCCAACCTCTGACCTAACACTAACAAGTCCTCCACTAAACCATACCACTAAGCTCTACATCTAAACGTCTTCTAAAGACCTCCAGGGATGGTGACTCCACCACTTCCCTGGGCAGCCCGTTCCAATGTCTAACAACCCTTTCGGTAAAGAAGTTCTTCCTAAGATCCAACCTAAACCTCCCCTGGCGCAACTTTAGCCCATTCCCCCTTGTCCTGTCACCAGGCACGTGGGAGAACAGACCAACCCCCACCTTGCTACCGCCTCCTTTAAGGTACCTGTAGAGAGCGATAAGGTAGCCTCTTTTCTGAGCCTCTTTTTCTCCAGGCTGAAAAAGCCCAGCTCCCTCAGCCGCTCCTCTTAGGACTTGTTCTCCAGGACCCTCACCAGCTTCGTCGCCCTTCTCTGGACTCACTCAAGCACCTTGATGTCCTTTTGTAGTGAGGGGCCCAAAACTGAACACAGTACTCGAGGTGCGGCCTCACCAGAGCCAAGTACAGGGGGACAATCACTTCCCTAGCCCTGCTGGCCACACTGCTTCTTATACAAGCCAGGATGCTGTTGGCCTTCTTGGCCACCTGAGCACACTGCTGGCTCATATTCAGCTGACTATCAACCAATGCTTCCAAGTCCTTCTCTGCCAGGCAGCTCTCCAACCATTCCTCTCCCAGCCTGTAGCTCTGCTTGGGGTTATTGTGCCCCAGGTGCAGGACCCGGCACTTGGCCTTGTTGAACTTCATGCAGTTGACCTCAGCCCATCGGTGCAGCCTATCCAGATCCTCCTGCAGAGCCTTCCTACCCTCGAGCAGATTGACACACGCACCTAACTTGGTGTCATCTGCGAACTTACTGAGGGTGCACTCAATGCCCTCGTCCAGATCATCAATGAAGATATTAAAGAGGACCGGCCCCAGCTGACTGGGCCTGATCGCCTGCTTGCCCTGCAAGTGCCTCATGATGACACTCAATATAATCTGCTCCATGAGCTTCCCTGGCACTGAGGTCAAACTGACAGGCCTATGGTTCCCAAGTTTCAAGTACGTTGCAGTTTATTCAGAAATTCACCTATGCTTAATTGATAGAAAAATGTGAACTTTTCTTCAAAATAATGGAAAATATTTATTAAGAAGACAAAATTTTATTGTTGTTTTCAACAGATTTGAAATTAGGTTTGTTCTGCTTTGATACATGTATCAACAAAATTGTCTATTATTTGTTCAACTTTAAAATTAAAACAGACTTCCATCTATTTCATCTATTTTTTATTTATTTATTTATTTTTAGGAGACGGTTTCACATTCAGGTATTGCTTTCCTGTAAGTTAGTTTGCTTTTTAATTCCATCCATTCTTTCTGTTGTATCTAGATACTTTTTAATGTACCTGGCAAATTCTTCAATGTATCCCATATTTTTAATTCTCACACATGTAGTTAGTCTTTTTATTTCTAAATACCCTTCTGCAAATTTGTTTACTTTTATGCAATCTTCAGTTTCTTCTACATAGATATATTCCACAGCAACATATCAACCCTTAATGTTTATTATTATTATTATTATTATTATTATTGTTATTGTTATTGTTATTATTGTTATTATTATTAAATTCTCCCCAACCAGTTCTTTCTATCTGGATATTGTTTTGAGACAGATATTTGTTCTGAGGTTGTAAGATACACGATGGGCTGAAAACTTTTGGATCAGAGTTTGCTCACAACCTTCTGTCTCAGAGCATTGGCAGAACTAATTCACATATGTCTACCAAGAGCAAATAAACATCCTCTCAGTTATGCTCTCTTGCTCCCACTTAAACTGAAGCTGTTCCACACTGCATAAATAATTAACTATTAATTGGGCAAGAAGCTGACTATAGACACAATTATCATGACAGAACTACATTTTGGCAAAGCAAATGCTATTATACACCATTTACACAGAGACCTTATTGCCATGGTTTTGAATACTGAAAGTGTTTATCCATTGGAAATGTTTACTCTTCTAGGCAGAAAAGCCCCATAAAGTCACGTGCATGCACAGTTTTAAATTTGTGCTAGTCAAGATTTAAACAAAGATGCTGCCTCCAAATGGATATAGTATTCCTAAGAGCAGGCCAATGATTTTGGCATCATTTTTTTTTAAGAATATGTTAAGAATATGGCTTTAGGTATTCTCACCACCAGGAATACTTCTGAATGTGCTCATCATAGAAAGGAACACAAGCCCCCAGGTATTTCTTAGAATGGTATTTGAGAGCATAACATGTCTTTGCTAAACTGCCTGTTTTCATAACTGAAATAGGTGGGTAGGGAAAGGCAGAGAGTGAATTTTTAAAATGTTGTGGCCAATGTTCCTGATGAAATCACTCGAACAGGCACCTGGATATGGAAGCATTTTAATACTATGGACATATCCAGATGTATTTTATGCTGTCCTTGAAGAGCTCTTGTCCCCTACACCCCTGAGCAAACAGTACTTTGAGAGCTCAGCGAAAAAAAAAATTGTCTGAGATTTTTTTGACTTTTCTGCCTGCCTTCAATGCCAGGAAAGGCTGGTGGTGCCCATGTATGTATGAGGATGATAAGGGGACTAAGGCGAGTGGCACAAGTACTGGCTGAGGCTCTCTGCTGTGAGACAAGCATCAGAAAAGCAGAAACACTAAGTTGTTGCTCCTAATACACCATGTCACATCCTGTCTTCCAGTTACTGAGAGGTGAGCACAGAGAAATGAATGACATGAGCCACTTCTGTAAGAATAAATGTAAAAGAAAATGTCCTTATGCTCTTGGCTGAAGACCTCACTAGCCATGAGAGAAAGGCAACATTTTCCAGGAAATAATAACTTTTAGAAAAATAATGGAAAAAAAAATCCAAGAAAATTATTAACTTTTGTCTGAAGAAAACCAATGTAGAGATAAAAAAAATACATTTTGAAATAATGGATTTGACAAAGAACAGTGTAAGTTTTTATGGGTGTCCAGACAGCAGCAAATTTGTTAAAAAATAAAATATGTTTTTTTTTAACCTTTGCAATCAATGATTCATTATAAAATTTACTTTTTTTTTTTTTTTTTTTAATCTTACTTGTATTTGAATTATCCTCTTTTCAGCTACCTTATGGCTTAACATCTGAATAGTCTTTTGGGCTTATTTTTATTACAAATGTTATTTCATTGTTATAGACAAGGTTTTATGATAGCCATACTCTTTTAATGATATGTAAACAGTATAATATATCACAGTGGAATGAATTACTTTTACTTCATATTGAATTAACAAATTAAAATTTGGAGCACAAACAAGAATAGACCAAGTTAAGGAAACAACTGGACTAGAAAAATAATGCTTGGTCTTCATTAGAGTATGTAGTATTTTTTGTAAAATTAGATTATACAAACACAAGGCAATGAAATGAGTTTTGTCATTTGTTAGAGGTAAAATAGTATCCTGCTAAAAAAAAAAAAAAAAAAAAAAAAAAAAAAAGTATTAGAATCATAATGAAGTCAGGATGCCTTTTTGAGGCATTCCCCAATGGAAGGAAAAAATAATAAACCACACTAAAGATGTGAATTTTTGAAGGTTTATCAATCAACTAGATTAGAAATGGACAATTTATTCATTCCAAGTACTTTTATCCTGTTTGCAAACCAATTGTCATTTCTATGGGTGTTCTGACTGTTGCCAAGGTTTTACCACTTAGGCAACACCTCAGCCTTGAAGAGTAGGAACTAGTATCTCTATTTTGCCCGTTTTACCATTCCCAGGCTAATGAGCTTTGGCTGGTAAAATTCAACTATTCTCTCATAGGCTATTACTTAGGAAATCCTTTAAAAAAGCTTCTTCCTTGTTCATATTTTCTCATTTTTAGACAGAGGTTTGCAAGCATACTCTAATGGTGAAAGGTCAGTCCCTTGTACTGCTGAAATATCCATTAATAGTCATTAGTGACAGGTGACACTCTATCCTGTAATCTGGGGTGAAAATGTCATCAGTTACACCATAAAGCAAAGTTCTGAGAAGAACTTTGACACTTGGCTTAATGATCATGGTTGATGAAAGTTATTAATTTGTAAAAGTCATTAGTGAAAGTAAACTTTTGTTATTTGCAATAATTTCCAAGACAATTACATTTTAAATGTAATATTCAGCAATATTTTCATAACACAGTCTTAAAATGTGCTTTAAGATGTACAACTACAACAGCGTTTTTATGCTGTGTGAGTTCCAACCCATTTAGATATCTCATAAGAAATACAACAAACAAAACAAAACAACAAGAAACAAAACCCAACCCAAAATAGATACATATTTTTTTGTCTTTTGCATTTTCATCTTTACCTGAGTTTCAAACTCTGCAAAACGGGTTTCTCATAATTTTTGAAGATGAACTCAGATTCAAGTTTGGACCATGCGCTTCCATAGACTTCCACCAAAACTAGTTGAATTCAAATTAGTACAGAAGTCTGAGCAGGTAGCATACTGTGGTGCTTTTACTCAGGTGGGCAGCCGAGCTCCACCACAACCACTGTCTCACTCCCCCTCTCCTCAAAGAGGAAGGGGGAGAAAATACAACACAGAGAACTCGAGGTTTGAGATGAGAAAGGTTTAATTAAAGGGAAAGGGAATGGGAAGGAAAAAAAAGAAACAAAAGAAACAATAAGTCCTCGCGGAAGCACAGAGAGAGGGAAAAAAAAATATTTTCTACTTCCCATCAACTAGTGATGTTCAGCCACGTCCTGGGAAGCAGGGCCTCAAAATGCATAGCGGTTGTTCAGGAGGAACAGCCCCCTCCCCCACGAGAGCCCCCCCTTTTATTGCTGAGTGTGACATCAGGTGTTATGGAATATCCCTTTGGTTGGTTTAGGTCAGCTGCCCTGGCAATGGCCCTTCCCCATCACTTGCCCACACGCAGCCTGCTGGCTCTTGGGGGCTCATAAGGAGTCCTGATGCTGTGCCAGCACTACTCAGCAATAGACACAACACTGGAGTGGTATCAGTGCTGTTCCAGCTGCGAGTGCAGAGCACAGCACTGTGTGGGCTGCTGCAGGGAAAAGGTGACTCCAGTTCAGACAGACCCAACACACATACCCTGCAGGCTCAATACCTTAGTTAGATGATACTACCAATGATTTTGTTGCTGTAATTTTTCAAAGCAGGGAAATGAATGAAATTGTTCAACAGTGGGTATAAGATGAACAAAAGAAATGCTTTCTCACAGAATGCTTAATTAAGCCATGTTTTTACAGGATAGTATGAATGCTACAAGTTTAGCTTGGGAAATGTCCTAATCCAGGGTTATTATAAACAAAAATAAGATCTCTAGTTTAGGAAGTCTGCTTCAGATTGCCCAGATCTGGATGCCAACACTAGCACTCCTCTGGCATTCTGTTCTATTCATATGCTTTCAGATGCTGTTGGAGACAGGATACTTGCTTGGATCATTGGCTCATCTTAATACAAAGTTTCTAATGTCTTTACATTTTCTTCTTTGTCTTCTTCTTCCTAGAATGAGCATGATAGTACACTGTAGTGGATTTACATGGCAAGGTTTTGGTAGTGGGGGACAGAATGGGGTGGCCTCTGTGGGTAGCATCCAGAAGCTGCCCTATATCAGATAAGGGCCAGTTTCAGCTGGCACCAAAGGGACCTGCCACTGAGCCAATAAGCGATGTTGTTTATACCTCTGTGAGAGCAAACTGAAGAAAGGGGAAAAATAAAAAGCTACACAACAGCAGCTGGGAGAGAGGGGTGAGAGCTGAGAAAGCAGCAGCCCTGCAGCCTCCAAGGGGAGTGCAGCAGGAGGGCAGGAGGTGCTCCAGGCACAAGGCAGCACAAGTTCCCCCTGCGGCCCCTGGAGAGGCCCCTGGTGGAGCAGGCTGTCCCCCTGCAGCCCATGGGTCCCACATGGAGCAGATCTCCACACTGCAGCCCCCCCATGGGTGGAGGAGCCCCCGGTGGAGCAGGTGGATGTGGCCTGGAGGAGGCTGCGGCCCATGGAGAGCCCCCGCAGGAGCAGGCTCCGGGCCGGAGCTGCAGCCCGTGGAGAGGAGCCCATGCAGGAGCAGGGGGTCTGGGGGGAGCTGCCGCCCACCCGTGGGGGACCTGTGCTGGAGCAGTTTGCTCCTGGGGGATGGACCCTGTGGGACGGAGCCGTGTGGGAGCAGTTCCTGAAGAGCTGCAGCCTGTGGGCAGCCCCCACAGGCTCAGTTCGGGAAGGACGGCATCCATGGGAGGGACCCCGTGGGGAGCAGGGGCAGAGAGGGACCCTGAGGGAGCAGCAGAGACGAAGCGCCATGGACTGACTGCAGCCCCCATTGCCCGTTCCCCTGTTCGGCTTGTGGGATGGACATAGAAGAGGGTGGATAGGGGGGAAGGTGTTTTTAGTTGGTTCTTTTTGTTTCTCACTTCTCTAGTTTGCTAATAATAGGCAATACATTTTATTAATCTCCCAATGCTGAGTCTGTTTTGCCCATGATGATAATTGTTGAGTGATCTTCCTGTCTTTATCTCAACCCTTGAGCCCTTTTCATTGTATTTTCTCTCTTTTTCCCTTTGAGGAGGGGAAGTGAGAAAGCCATTGTGGTGGAGCTCAGCTGCCCACCTGAGAAAAACCACTATGTACATACAAGGTGCTATTCAAAGAACAAAATTAAAGTTCTTTTTTTCCAAGACATTACCATCCAAGACAAGAGACAGATGGAAAGAGACAGATGTAGAGTACAAGAAATCAGTGACACAACATCAATCAATGTGAGTGGCAGTAAAATCATTACTGGAGCAGTTTTACCATTATACGGTTTGCTGCTGGCATTAGGGCAAGAAAAGGTTTAAGAACAGACTTGGGGGAGAATAATGAGGCAGTTTTTCTGGTATGCAAAAAAACAAAAAAATCCTCTGAGGTGTGAGGAAAGATACAAATGTTCACTTACTCTAAAGTAGGAATTAGAGATTTCACTTCAGATTCTCACACGTCTAAATTTCTGACCAAATGCATTGTTTCTTATAGTGGTCTGTTACTCTGAATCAAATCTCAAAGTAAATCCCTTTTCTTCTGCATCACCATCGTAGATCTCTGGAGGCTCAAAGGAGAATTTTTTTATAGTCTTGCATGCTTTGGTGCTTAAGGAGTATTCTGCCTCATGTGGGCTCCAAAATAACTTGGTGTGATAGTTGCCAGTCTAGGAACTCAGTAGAAAGCTGCTTCTCTAATAAAGAACGTGATGCAATGTTTGCATTTCAGTCCTGTATTGAAATACTTGAGAGGGCTTTAAAACTAAACATACCATCAAACAACAACAAAAAAAAACACTGCTGTAAACTACAGGAGGTGAGAAATAATGGCTGACACTAAAGTGGATGTAGCAAAGCCCTCACTGGACTGAGGAATTATTCTTGCACATCATTTAGGGACTTCTGTACAGTGTATGATGGAGGGAGAGGAAAGGCAGAGGAGAGGAAAGGTGAGGCAAAATCCAAAACAAAAATAAACAAAAGAACAAAAAAAGAAGGTCCTGATATGACATTTGAAAACAAACAAACAAAGAACATCAAAAAGAGAGAGGGGAGAAGAACCTGGACACTGTTGTAACTTGAAATAGCTCGGCTCTCCTTGTTTGCAGTATATGTTTGGTACTCCCCAGGGTTGATCTTCTCAGTATTTACAGGGAAGGCATTACTCTTTGTGTCCTTCCAAGTGTTCTCTTGCCCATTTTCCTTCCTAGTGTAGCTTGTGAGGAGACCTAGGAGTCCACATGATCAAATCTTCAGGACACATCCCCATGTTGTGTGGGGTTTGTCCCCTCAGTAAGCAACCTCTGCTGGAGGTTCCAGTGACTGTCCTCCGGCATGCAGGAAATAAAGCCTTTTTTTTTTTTTTTCCTCCAATTACTCATAATTTCTTCCATGGTGGAGGATAATAGGGAACATAAGCAGGAAATTACCTCACTGTACACAACAGGCTGTGTACAGAGCACACGGGCAAGCTGGACTCCTACAGTATCTTCCTGGACTCAGCAAAGCTGTAAGATGTATGAGAAAGCAATTCATAGAATCATAGAATCATTAAGGTTGGAAAAGAAGATGAAGTCCCCCATGAGAACAAGTGCTTGCAATTGTGTGATTTCCACCAGTTGCTCATAGTTTGCCTTGTCTGTCTCTTCATCCTGGCTTGGCAGTCTGTAACAGACCCCCACTAGGATGTCCACCTTGTTGGCCATTCCCCTGATCCTTATCCATAGGGCTCTGACTTATCATTCCCAACCCTGAGTTCAACAGCATCAAAACACTCTCTAATATAGACAGATATGCCACCACCCCTCCTTAGTTGTCTGTCCCTTCTGAAGAGCCTATAGCCATCCACTGCAGCACTCCAGTCATGGGAGTGGTCCCATCATGTTTCAGTGAAGGTGACTAGGTCATAGTTTGCCTGCTGCACAATAGCTTCCAGCTCCTCCTGTTCATTGCCCGTGCTGTGTGCATTAGTGTAGATGCACTTCAGTTGCACCATTGCCTTCACCCCCAACCCCAGGCTCACCTCTATCAAGCCTCATTTCATCACCATCCCCCTTTGTACCTAGTTTAAAGCCCTCTGGACAAGTCCTGTCAGCTCCTGGGCTAGGATGCATTTCACCCTTTGAGACAGGTGGGACCCATCTGCAGCTACCAGGCCAGGTGCTGAGTAAACCTTCCCAAGCTAAAAATAATAATAATAATAAAAAAAAAATCCTGCAATGGCACTGGCCTCTCAGCCACATACTTATTGGCTGGATTTTCTGTGTCCTCTCAGTATCCCTCCCTCCCACCTTCATCAGTTGAGGGTCCCACTCCCACAGCCACCAAGGAAGCTCTGCAGGTTGTTCCCATATTTTCCATCTGCATGCTCCACACACAGCTTTCAAACCTCTGCTGCTTCCTCCTCAAGTTCACAGTTGGTTTGCTAGACTTATTCTGTGTACAAAGTGTACTTCTATTTCTGATTCATCTTCCAGATGCCCATATTAGCAGCACAAAAATCATCTCCTCTTAACTTGCTCTTTGCTTTACTAAATTGAAATGTTACTTTAGCTGGCTTTTATTCATGCTGAAATCAAGTTTATGCCATTTTAAAAAGAAAAACATATCAGCTCTAGCTACCTACTGAGCTGCTGTGTTTCATGCCTAGAATTTTCATCAAGCACCTGGTGATTTTTTAGAAAAAGAGTGCAACCTGCTTGTGTTTGCATCAATTTTAATGAAAAAACATCCAACACCAAGCAGCTGAAAATCTGAATACCAAGAAAGAAAGAAAAATGAAACCAAACAAAAATATGAGATAGATTTACAAATCTTTTTTTTTTTTTTTTTTTCCAAATTCTGTTATTAGGTTCATAAAAAAATGACTGAGACAAGATTAAAATATTTCTCCTCAGTCTAAAGGCAAGAAATCTTAGTCCACCACATCTCTATAATAAATTTGCAGCGTCTTTTGTTTGTGTTGCTTGTGTTAGTGCTTTACGATGCTACTGTGAAGTTCCAGGAAGCTGGTTTACACATACTTCTTCATTTAGTGAAAGGAAAAAAAAAAAAAAAGAATAAAAACAGTTTTACTCCAACTCCTTCCTCTAGGTTTATGGTTAGGAAGTTACAAAGATTTGTGGTCTCTGTGCTGTAGTAAAATTTAGAGCTAAGAAACGCTAGCTATAGCCAAAGAAGCTCCTGGAATCGACTTTGGCCCAGGTGGGAGCTGCTCTGTGCCATTAAGCAGGATGCTTCAGCAGCACTTCTCCTCTGTTCCCAAAACCTGTCCAAGCTTTCATGCTTCAGTACCTCCGTGTTTCTGAGGCTGTCAGCCACTGCGTGCAATGGATTCAATGGGGAGCCTCATGGGGCAAGTTACAGGGATAAAGCCACTTGATATTACTCCTTGGTCCCATAAACCCTTCTCACTTTATTTGCAGAGTCTGTTTTTATTTGATGCCTCATGATGAAAGGCAGTAGTTAGACTGTGATCTGTGATCCCTTAACAAAGGCAGAAATCTCTTGGCCCCACGTCTTTCCAGCACAGAGTTTGTAAATCTGAATTTAGGCTGCCTGCCTGTTACAGGCTGTGGTTTTTGTGTGTGTAAAGATACTTTACGGGCAATATTTGCATGTATATTGTTAGTTCATTTACACTTTGGGACTTTCCACAAGTTCAGGAGCAGATAAACTCCACCTCATTAATTTCTAACTCACCAGTAAACTGTCTGCTTACTGGTGAGTAGGGTTTATCAAGCCTCTTTTCCCACTGAATTACAATTTTAAAAGTCAGGAAGAAATATTGTGATTTGGGGGAGTTTTACTTGTCGTTTCTATGGAGCAGCTCCTATTTTACCTGTTAATATATATGGACGATTCATGAAAAAGATGGAATCACTCTTTTTTTAAATCACTTTAAGTAATAGGTATGCCCTAGAGAATCTACTATATCTCAAGTCAGTGGTTCCAGTGGTTAGTTATCCTTCCTGTTAAAAATGTATGTCTCGTTTCCACTGTAAATACATCAGCTACAGCATCTAGTTATTTAATCTTGTTATGGTTATATCTACTGTACTGAAGCTGTCACAACACTTTTGCCCATTAAGGTGTCTTCAGATAGGACTTAGTCCCTGTTTCTTTTTCCAGTTTGGTAACAAAGGTTCTTCAGCTATTCTCTGTAATGCAGATCAGTGTCAAAAAGTCTACACAGCAGAATTGGCTCTAAGCTCTAAGGAGCCATTGGACTCAAAGAAGGGAAGAGGTCTGTCCCATGTCTGTCCCATGTACTCTAATAGCTATACAAGCCTACTCCTCACACAAGGCAGATCATTACTGCAATCCTGTGCTCAACTCTGGAGTCCCTGATTCAAAAAGGACAGGGTGGTTTAAAAACTAGTCAAGGACTTCAGACTCTAAAGCTATAGCTGGAGTATTAAAGATTCCACATATTATATCACTTAATTACAAGACTGGTAAGAAATTATTTTATTGTAGAGTAGAAGTGCTAGAATTAAGGAAAAAACAACTGTCAGTGTTCTTTTATTTTTTTTTTCTCCCTCCTCATGTGCAAAGGAATAACAAGATCCAACATCTTAAATCTGAAGTCATACACATTCAACTTAAAATCAAATGTAATTTTCTAGCAATAAAGTTAATTTCCTATTGGAGAAGACTGGGAAAGATCACGTAGTGAAGAGCTACACTTTCCATTGCATTGGAGCCTTTAAAATGAGATTAAGTTCTTGAAAAGAACACATAATTCTTTAATTTGGCTTCTGGGAAAAATATACATATATGGATTATGTACAAGGGAAACCAGATTAAGTATTTAGAACAACTACTTCTGATCTTAGAGCAAAGGAGTACAAACATACCAATTCCACTTACAATATAATAGGCTTGTTTGGAATAAGTTGTTAAGAAGAGAGTAGGAGCACAGCAAAGGCAGGGGTACTGGTAGCAGCTTCCAAAATACTGCCAAGTGTTGAGGAAGCAGTGCTTGGACATATTAAGCTTTCTTTATTTTATCCTTAATTCAAATTACAGTGATGTTTGAAATAGCTGTACAAGTGAAATTTTATTCAGACTTCAGTGCTTGTGGTACCAAATTATACCAAACTTGTTTTTAAAGTCAGGTACTGTCAATTCGCTACAATTATTATTATAGAAATTATAATATATATATAATATATATCATTATATATAATACGCATATAATATGGTATATAGATAAACCATATAACACATACTATTATTATATATTATAGAAATTATTATACATATTATATGATGTTATTATAATTACAGGAAATTCCATCTGAATATGAGGGGGCACTTCTTTACTGTGAGGGTGACAGAGCACTGGAACAGGTTGCCCAGAGAAATTGTGGAGTCTCCTTCTCTGGAAATATTCAAAGCCTAATTGGATTCCATCCTGCACAACGTGCTCTAGTGATTCTGGTGATCAGGGGGGTTGGACCAGATGGTCGTCAGAAGTCTCTTCCAACCTTGGCCATTCTGCGATTTTGTGATTATTTTCCTTGGTAGAAGTTTGGAGGATATACTTAAATCCCTTCAGTTGCTCAGTTATGAATCCATACACTTTAATGCTTATTAGTATTATTTAAATGTTTGGTTTAGGAGAATTACTACATTCTTGATGCCTATCTTTTACCTGAAATTACTGGTACATATATCAGTTTGTTTGCCCAGGTGCTGCTGAAGTGCATGCTGAGTTGCTGAAGCAACTCTCTTTTCCTCCTTAAGTAGTTTCAGAGACATGGAAGTCTCCAAAACTTCTGAGTTATAATTAATAGCAATGTAAGAAAAAACAATTTTATGCCACACTTCCTTAAGTTTCACAGCAAGGTGTTTGAAAAGGTTTTGATTTCCTCCTCTTTTATTCTTTGATCAAAAGCATACTGCAGTAATAAGCTCTTCCTCTGTTCTGCCAGTTAATGTTTCATCCCATTCAAAATTTCTTTTGCTCCTTGAAAACCAGACATACCATGTTTGGTAGAATCATCTGTCTGCAAAGTGCACCATTTATAAAGAGCCCTCAGTTTTCAAAATGCTGTGCAACCTTTCAGCTATATCATATCCATTAAAATCACAAACCATACTCTTGCTGTCAGGAAACCTCTCTTATTGGGTGATTGTTCTGGATACACCAACCTGCTGTGCTGACTCTCCTATGTGATTGATGAGGATCACCTGTAAATGATGATGCATTAACAGAGTTTGTTCTTTTGACCCTCCTTTCTGTCAACATAAAGGGTTTCTTATTTAGCCTCATCTGTACCTTTTAAGACCACTGCTGAGACACTGCTACAAAAGGAGAGGAACACACTGGTAACAGCAGATTAGATATTTTCACTGAAAATGAGAATTTTGGGAGAATTTTGTTATTTTTACTTTACCTTATTAATATACATATTACATGATATGCACATAATAGTTATGCATATTAATAAAGTGACAAATATATGAATATGTAAAAAAGTGATCTGATTCATAAGGCAAAGGCTATCTCTACTTTCCTCTGACTGCTTAAGGGTCTTGACTGCTTAGTGCTAAGGAGGTTTTTTTGTTAATCAACTCCTCCACACACCAACAAGCATTATTCAAGGATTAAAAGTAGTATAATTGCTGAAGAAACTGCATCATACTAATAAATGGCAAATTTAGGGTCCTCTTTGCTTTCACTTTAGGGAGTCTAATAATAGGTTGAAAAGTTTCCAGGATTTTCTTGCATCTATGATAAGGAGCTTGGTTCCTTGAGGCTGAACCATAACCAGGTTGTGACCTATGGATATCCACAGCCCCTCAGGATCAGTCCCTTACCCTCTTTAGTTAGCGGTCAGTCCTGATACAAAGGTAAACTAAAGCCCACTCCACCTTGCTCATTTTCTGCTTCTCCACAGAGTGGGACTCAATCTCAGCACCTAATGAAGATTTCAGAACCATTTACCAGTTTATATGTATCAGTCAAAAAGCAAGAGCAGCTCTTTGTTAAAAGAATCAATCACAGAATGGTTGAGGTTGGAAGGGACCTCAGGAGGTCATCTGCTCCAACTCCCTCTCGAGTAGGGTCTTTGTTGTTTAGACTAGACTTGGCTGGTATTATTTGATTTGTAACACCTCATGCAATCTCACAGGAAGGAAATAAAAAAGCACACATGATCTCAAAGGTCTTTTGCAATGCCAGTGATTCTATAAGAAAACTTGAAATTTAGAATGAAGGCCAAGAGCATCAGATTTGGTTCTAGGACATAGTGGTAGACCATGACTAAAAACTGTCATTCAAATAGCATAACTATTCTGGTATTATGGAAGCAGAAAATCTAGAGTTAAGATAAGATTTAAATTAAATTCAAACATATTCTCATATGTAAATCTGCAACCAAGTTATCCAAATACCTTGATTTTTCATGTTACTGTTAGAAGAAGGAAATAAATTATAATCAAATTCTCTGCAAAAAGTAGTTCAAATGAAAGGCAATGGCAAATAGCTTTGATAAAGATATCAATTTGTAGTTTTTTTTTTTCTTGCTTTTTTTTTTCTTTAAGAAAAATGGCCTTTTTAAAAGAATAGAAAGGTTTTAAGACTCTGACTTCTGAGACTGTTGTTCAGAAAGAAATCTCAGCAGAAAAAGATACTAAACCAACTCACTGTAAAAACAAAAACAAAAACAAAACAACCTTCTACCTTGAAGTTACATTATCAAGGTTGGCCTTTTATTACTGTTCATTCAAATAATGCAAGCTTCTTGAGGCAGTGCCCCTATTTGCCAAACCATGATACTATTTAAAAAGAAATTCTATTGCATTTTTAGACTTGCTGCCTCAGGTCTTCCTCCCCTGCCCCATAATGTACTGTGCACAGTCTGCAACAACTTCCCTTTACCCGCCCTGCATCTGGGATTCTTACTGTTCTTTCAAAGGCCACGTGTAGGAGTGTCCAAATCATTTCATCTTCTATATATAGGCACAGTGGTCTGCAGACAAAGGTGCAACTATTCTTTGCAGTGGGAATTTACAGACTGTGGTTCCCATACACCCACGTATTCATTGGCCAAATCCCAAAGCTAACAAAGCATTGGTAATGCAAAAACTAAATGGAAGAAATTTACTATGCATGTTTTGCCAGGCATAGGGACAAAGGGAAAACAAACAAACAAACATATGCTTATAAAAATATAGTCACAGAAATCAACGGTAAGACTCTGACTGACTTCAGTAAGCCCTCAGTAATGCCTTTTCTGCTTTAGGCTCTGCTACAAAAATAAGATGTCCACAAATGCATACAAATAAAATATTTGCATTGTATTGACTTAAAACTGTCTCAGAAATATTTCTTTTTGAATCTCAGTGCTGGTTATAATTACACTATACTTTCACACTGAATTTATTTCTGGTATAGCAACATTGCCATGGCAACCCCAAATTATGCCAACATATACATGTATGCATGTTTGAGCAAATTCGTTATTAAACTATGAAAAAATAAAAAGAGAAGGAAGAGAGGAAGAGAAGAGAAAAAGGAAGGAAGGAAGGAAGGAAGGAAGGAAGGAAGGAAGGAAGGAAGGAAGGAAGGAAGGAAGGAAGGAAGGAAGGAAGGAAGGAAGGAAGGAAAGGAGAAAAAGAAAAACTGAGTGAAGAATGTGCTAGAGAGATTTGCGTGTCATATAAAATAATAGGACATTTGTATAAAGCTAAGACTGTAAGAAAAGACACAATATTTGATTTCTTTTTATTTTTCTATTTTATTCCGTCTTCAATGTTTGATTTTGCTGCAGTCCTAGAAGGAAGCTTGGCTGAGGTAAAATATATTGCAACAGGGCTGCATTTGACTCACTGGGAGTATACCTTTTCCTTTACTCTGAGCCATCAAATCTGCTGAGCTTGTCTCTTGTAGCCAGACTGAAGCAGGCTGAAGTTCCTTTTGTCCTCTGGATGTTATCATTTCAGTAGGAAGAGCTGCAGGAGGTACAGAGGTGAAAGGTTTGAACTCAGCATAGTTGACTATGCAGAGACCTAGGGTATGTCACAAGGGATGTAGAGCAGCCCCCTTCCACTGATTTTTTCATGCGTCCCCACAACCCAGAAGCTGCTTATATTCTCAGAAATGTGTCCTTCCTTTTCCACTACAAGCATCAAGACTTCTACTGAGACTTTCCCCATCTCTTTGGGCTGGATGTGTTGCTACAAGCCATCACTACATTTAAGTGATGGAACTTTTCTTGGTGATGTCACTCCTGGAACTGGAGTGACATCACCAAGAAAATCAATGCAAGACTAGCTGTGAGACTGCTTTGTGAAAAGCTGGATTAGCAGTGGTTTTTGTCTTGTTCAAGTTGCTGGGGGCTATAGAGCAGTGCTGGCATTTCAGACTCTTCTCAGAACACAGGAAATAATCTAGACTTCATTAATAATAATGATCATAATAATGATACACTCAAAATATTCAAAAGGTTGCTTTTATAGCTTGGTTGAAAGTAAAATCATTGACCTTTTCTTCAGTACTATTTTTTAAAAGCCAGCTTTATTTGACTCAATGAAATGACTAAACAACAAGTGGAGGACTGTAACTATACTAAAGTGGGAGGAAAAATCAAGTATAAGACAAGAAATGCCTGAGCAAACAAATGAAAGACCATCTTTTGAGTCATGGAAAGAGTCAAAGTTAAGGTTGTCATGGAAACCTTAATTCGTCTTTTCCTGTATTTTTTTTTTTTTAATTATGAACTTAGCCTCCTCATTGTGTCAAAATCAATGGGAATTTTGAATCCTATCAATTAGTCTGTGGGCTTTGTCTTCTTTGTCTCTATTCATTTGACATATGATATAATAGAATCTGAGCCTACTTTCTTGAACATCATTTATGCCATGTACAGGAAAAATGATAAGGTTGAAGTAAAAAGACCTCTCAACAGTCATTTAAGGAGGGAAAAGCTCTTAAGAAATGGAAGCATGGTGGCCTTTCTGTATGGCTTTGAATAACATCCTTGCCAAGATAATACCATATTCATCGGGCTGATTTTAGATAGCTGTCTTTGGAGCACCATCTGCATGCTGTGGCAGTCTATGATTCTAATTATCTGGGATTGCTATTCAGGCTGATGAATTGTATGAAGGATTCTGTTTTCCATCAAGTCATTCTTCTTGCAGCACTGATAGCATGATAATTAAGTAGCACTAGCTGGCTCTGAATGTGGATAATTCATAGAAATTATTTCTAATAAACAAACAACCTAGAATTTATTACAAAGAGAAAAAAAAAAACAACAACAAAAAAAAAGAGATCCTTAAAATAGAATCTTTTGTTCTGTGCTGCATCCACTCCCTTTGACACACCCTAATCAGAAAGAAACAGAGAAGGTATTTGCGTGTGTTCAGCTTTCCTGTTCTCTTAGCTTTGTTAGGGAGTGTTAAACATTGAGCTAATATGCCTGCTCCTTCTTAAGGAAGAAATTAAATACTCTAGGTACGCATGGGCTGAAGATAACCAGGATAGTGGGACACACAGATTGGTTGAGGTCATATGCTAGCAGTACATATGCAGTAATCAATTTATCACAAACTGCATTATACTCTGAGAATCAGCATTCACTTTGTATGGTTAAAGTATTTACTAGAAAAGGTAATAGGGTTATTCAATGCCAGATACACAGGGGAACATTAGCTGCATTCAGATTCCAAGGTAACAACACAACAAATAACTGGGAAGTCCAGAACTGGCCAGTTGCCATCTCCCAGTTGTGAAGGCTGTAGACAAAGAGAGTTTAACAGTATAAAATACTTTCTACATGTATTGTATCATGATACTTCAAATTTCAAGGGCCATTTAATCATCCTCCATTATGAGGCAATACTGGTGTCTTGTGCAAACCTCAACAAACAGACACTGTGAGACTGTGGGAAAGAGTCCTTCTTGATCTATGGCATCTGTGAACTCTAGAAGTGAACGCTACATTTTTTCTGGAAGGGGACGGTTTAAATAAAAGTGCAATTTAGAGCACTGTGCAAAATTCTTTTTATGAACACTGTAGAGAAAGTGGATTTACTGAATCACTTCTTCAGTCTTGAGTACCTTTGTGCTTCAAAATCCAATCATACTCTCACTAAGGAAAAGATTAATTTCCATGGAATATGCTATGAAGCTTCTGTATCTTAGACTTCTATAGGCTTATTTTATACTAGGTAAATTTAATGCTTTGAATTGAGCTCTAATGTAGGCTATTTCTGTGGTCAATCAAAACTAGAAGGCAGTGAGCTAGTATCTGCACTTGTCATATTTGTTCAGTTAATTCCATTGGAGAAAATGTTGACTGCATTTAGCCTCATATTTAAATGAGATCTATCTGAATAATACTAGATATTATGTGGTTTCATGCTGTAAGTCTATTAGAGATAATTTATTAGATTACTAAATTTCTACAGCAAAGTGATTTGAAGCTTACCATTGTAAATTGTGTACAACAATTGTGTACTACAGTGTATTTTGAACAGCTGAAATTCATCATGTAAGAGTGAATCTTATTTTTCTGCTATTTTTGAACCTGGTGCTTCTCTTCTTTTCCCTCCAGTTCTCTCCTTAACGAGAAGGAAAGGAAAGGAAAGGAAAGGAAAGGAAAGGAAAGGAAAGGAAAGGAAAGGAAAGGAAAGGAAAGGAAAGGAAAGGAAAGGAAAGGAAAGGAAAGGAAAGGAAAGGAAAGGAAAGGAAAGGAAAGGAAAGGAAAGGAAAGGAAAGGAAAGGAAAGGAAAGGAAAGGAAAGGAAAGGAAAGGAAAGAAAAGAAAAGAAAAGAAAAGAAAAGAAAAGAAAAGAAAAGAAAAGAAAAGAAAAGAAAAGAAAAGAAAAGAAAAGAAAAGAAAAGAAAAGAAAAGAAAAAGATGCTAAAAGAAAATCTATTATTTTCTTCTTTTGCCTCTTATACATAATTTGGGAATTTAAACTAGGGACTGTGTCATCAGCTAACCTTCATCTCATTAAGTAAGTTCTCAAAGGGTTGCTTTGTTCTGCAGAACACATTCTGTTTTCCACATTTATTAGCAAACTACTAAATGTTTTACTTTGTCACAAGACTGGAATATATAAAGAGATACACCTTCGTTTCTTCCTCCCTCCTTCTCTTCAAAGCACGTTCTAATCATCTTCAAGAAAAACCTAGGTGGATTTCATCAATTTACTGCTGATGAATGGCAGAGAAGTAAGATGCAGAGGAGAAAAAATTAAAATTAAGGAAGTGTTTATATGAGTGTAAATATTGCATCTGCAAAAGAAAATGTGAACCAAAATATTAGGTCACCGTGGCTGTGGTATATGTGCCAGAGATCTGCCAGAAGTCCCGTTTCCCACCCTCAGGGCTGTTAAAGTTGGAAAATATATATTCTGAATGGATTCTCTTTGTATGCAGATGATTTTACTGTTTCAGTTTGCATTTACAGTGATTAGTTTTGGCCTCACATGTTCTCAAGAACTAGTGCTAGAATTAGCATCCTCTGCCATCAGCTCTACATTTAGATGTACATTCATGTATCATGACTTCTTGAATCTTGAAACAGAGTAAAAAAAACCTTCTCTCCTAATTGCTCATTATAATCTTCTGTGTATGCCTAATTATTTTTCTGTCTTGTGATACTCACCCAGAATGAATTATTTCACAGTGGAACAGTGCATCACCCCGGATTTCTCATAGCCATATGTTGTTCAGATTCACATCATGCATGTTACGTATGCCTAACCACACATTGTCCTGCTTCTGTCTGCCGCCCTCCATGGGTGATGTTTCTGACACTTCATAACCAAGAGAGAAACAAGGCTCTCTCTCTTTCTCTCTCTCTTTATGCTTAACTTGAAGGTTTATTAAGCTTCTCCTGAATGTTTGAGAAACAGATGTGGTTCCTACCTTTGTACCCCTAGCAGTTATAACATGCAATCAGCTCTCCCTGACAAAGGGAAGACAGCATTGGATGTCATGACTCCACGGGAACTGGAATGTATTGCTCCATGTCCCAAGCACAAACACAGTTAAACACAGAAGTTAGGGAGAATGAACCACATGAAGTAAATGTTTATTTTTATTTGTTTATTAAGCAAGCTCTTGGGAAATTCTTTTTGATTGCTTGAGACTGGTACTTGATTCAAGAAAGCCCACTGGAACATTTTTATTATCAGGTTCATTTTAACTAGCATTTTGCTTCAACAGTACTCCAAATGCATTTTTATCTATTTTTATTAAGCATTACAATGAGAAAGTAACACTGATTATACCTCTTCCATCCACTGCAGATTGGTTTGGTCTCATGCATTATAATCCGCTCATTCTGTTGCTTCTTTTGCAATGGCCACAGTTTTGCAAATGAGGACAGCCTGGGTTAGTAATTTCATCTTGCATTTGCAGATTGATCTATGTCGTTCCCAAAGCTAGAGTGACAGTTGTTATAAAAAGGAGAGAGGAACTGAGAAAACCATTGTCTAAGTAGAAATACAGTTTATTAATTCTTAGATTACCACCCTGGTGAAAAAAAAAAAAAAAAAAAAAAAAGGCAGGTTAGACTCTTTGTGTGTTATCATGACCCCTATGATATAACACCCTTTTACTCTAGGGAGAATCTGGACCAGCATCAAATCAGATATCCCCTATTCTACCAGTTTTCAAAACAATAAAAGAGGAAAACAAAAAAGGGAATAATATTTAATGCATGTTTCTGATAGTTGAAATACTTTTCTCAAAAATCAGTTTTTTCTAATGTTATTTTCCAATACAGTATCTTTTTCTTTTTTTTTTTTTTTTTTTTTTTTTTTTGCTCCCCACTAACGATCTTCAAATCTTTAGCAAAATAATTCCACCAAAGACTGGGATTTTCTAACTGCAACCAAGTCAGATTCAACCAAGAGCTGACTTTCTTGGACTGCAGGAAAAGTGGTCAGCTGCAAAGGCCTTACCAATGTGTCTGTGCCTATGTCAGAGGAGGGGAAATGTAAAATTTTTGTGAAACTGCCCACTCCGTGAATGTTAGAAGAAAACACAAGTATGACACATTCTGCACTGAATGCCTTATTGGCAGTAGGTCTCAAACTTTTTTATTGGCATTTTCTGCAACTGATAGTATAACTCCTTTTTCTCAGGTAAACTCCTATGTGTGCTTGGCAAAGTGTGAAAAAACATCTTCAAAAAACTTTTTGATCAAGTGAGTAACCTGATACCTTGCCACCATATTGCTTAATGTAACTGCAGTGCTTGCAGCTGGATCCAATTTTTGCAGTAAATCATAGTCTCAGTTTACCAGGTTCAGACTTCTTTTGTACATATTCTCCAAAACGTTGGCTCTCAAAAGATGTAAAGACAAAAGTCTTCTGGAAGGAAGATATACCATATATCTAGGTAGATATATCATACACTTTATTATTATTATTATTCACAATATATTCATATTTTATATGTATAGTAACCCTGATAAGACTTTATGTTGCACTTTAAACTTTTGGTTAGCCCTGAAGTATTTAGGCAGTTGGACTAGATGGTCCTTCAACTGAACTATTCTATTCTATTCTATTCTATTCTATTCTATTCTATTCTATTCTATTCTATTCTATTCTATTCTATTCTATTCTATTCTATTCTATTCTATTCCATTCCATTCCATTCCATTCCATTCCATTCCATTCCATTCCATTCTATGCTATGCTATTCCCTTTGTATACAATGCCTTCATGTCAATAAGTGTCGTTTTGCTTTTTGTCTTTCCTTTTCCTTAACATATACCATTCTCAGCATCTGATGTTGAGAATTATTAGTGTTTCAGTGAAGTATGCTTGGTTTAACATTTATCATACCCAATTTGACATGCCCTCTTTGCATATAATATGATTGCTAGTGTTTTATCATGGCATCTCATTTAATTTTGTATATTCAATTTATCATATGCCATTTGCTTTTAATTACATTTTGCCCTCCACTCTAATAAATTCTGGGTCTGTTTGGATACTCCTTGAAAGCTAATTTTGAATATATTTTATTTTTAGACATCGTGTATGCTCTACTATGTCTTACATGTGATTCTTTCATCTGTCTTCAAAAAGTTTGACATAAAGCAATTTATTTTAAAACCCAGGCTCTCAGCTTCCCTTTGGTTGTGCCACTTTCATCCTCATCTCAGTGCAGGAGCCTACTAAATAAATGTAAGCAACATGGAGCAACAGCCTAAAAAATGTTTCATACACATAGTGCCAGTGTATTTTAAGAAAGAACAGAGCCCGTGAGTCTGATTCTGGAAGGCTCTAATCTGTGTTGGGGAGGGATAATTTTACTGGGAACCTAATGAGACCCATGGTTGGTAGTAAAGGAATAGCTACTGCTCCTGTTGACTTCTATTGACACCATGTGATTCTATGATTCACAGCATACAGCATCTTCTCACCTGTCAACAATACAGGAAAGAAAACAAAATGTTTTAAGTTGAGCACTGCAGAGTTTATTGTTGGCACGTTAAACGCATGAGCTAAACTTTGTTTCCCATTGTTTCTTCTGTAACAGTTGTTGGAGTTCAGCTGCCTACAGCTGCTACAGGAGTGATATTTAGCTTATATGGTTATTCCTGAAGCATTTTAGAGTTTCCTACCACAGAAATTGCTAATAGAGACACCTTTGTTCAGGTACCTGGGAACATCACCTGAATTTATTCAGCCCTCTCTCTGCTTCAGAGCAGTCCTTGCACTGTTATTTAAATGCCTGGCACTGGAAAGCCCCAGATAGGTTAGATCCAAGCCACAACAGGTTTAACATTTACTCAGATGACACTTGCTGATGTATACCACAGTGCTGTCCCTAGAAACTCTGAGCATCTGATAGTCTCATTGGCAGTGCCTTGACTTGATCTGTAGCCCAAAATTTGTTTAAAACCAAAGTGAAACCAATCTGTTTGTTCACTTATTTCCCAAGTTGGGTTTAAAGGGAAAAATATTGTACTAAGGATAATTTTCCACAATACTGTTTCCACAATACTGTTTTCAGGGAAAAAAAAAAAAAAAAAAAAAAAAAAAAAAAAAGGACTATAGTTTTTTGTTTGTTTGTTTGTTTGTTTGCAAGGAAAGGGACTTGAATTATAAAGAATTTCTATCTGAGAGACAGCAGAGCAACAGAGCTGAGTAGAGGAAAATATAACTGGTCGAACTATGGAATAATCTTCTACGAAAAAGTTAACTCATGGTACCTCCACTTTGTAAATCATATTTGACAAACAATCATTAGAAATATGCAGCATAGATCAATCCCTTTATGGCCTTAGGGGATGTGGTAAACCTCAGACCATGAGTACTGGTGGAGCTCTGTAAATAAGCTTTATTTTCAATTCTATTTTATTGCCTTAGTGAGATTCTAAATTAATGTGATAGATGTGGGGATAGATGAATAATGTTAGGATGTGGTATTTTTTCAACCTCTCTCTTTTTGTGGGCATGTTATATCGAGGTGGGAAACAATACTATTATTTTATGCTTGCACTGTGCTTTCTAAACCAAAGCACACTAGAGGCTCTACAAAAGCGTGCATCATATTTCCCTCCCACCAAGATGCAGCAGTGTCCAGCACCAATGTGAGAAGCCATATACAATGCTTCTTCACTAACACACTGTGCAGCAATAAGAAATAGAAAAAAGCTTGGGGCAGACTGTGACAATAGGACAGTTCAGAGCTATTGTCACTGTCTTGAGTCTTGTGCCATCACCTCACAATTTCACTGGATACTCCTGTCAATGGCTTCAGTCCCTAAAATATGATCATTATTGTGGTACAAGCTAATCTAATTCTCAATTCTGTAACTCAAAAAATAATCTCTAATTTGCCATCATGTAAAAAGCTTTAAAAAACCATAAAAACTCAAAAAATCACAAAAATTTCTAATTTGCCATCTTATAGATAATGTAAATTAGGTGTTTTATTTTGTTTTGCCCTTTCCAATTTAAATAATTGGAAGATCAATAGGGTCAATAACAAGATTCTTAAGGGAAGCTCATATTAGTGCCCTGCCATATTGCAGTTGCTGAAGGGGAAGGGAAGCATCTGGATGAAAAAGTCCTTTTCCCACAGAGGTCAAAAATATTTATTTTAAACAGTGTATAGGTCTTGGATTTTGTAAATACTTGCTCATAAAAAAACATAAAAGATTTCAATGTCATGTAAGATTTCTAACTTGTAAGATTTCAATGACAAGTCTCCATTGAAGAAATCTCAAAAGCCAAATGAAACTATAGGGATGTTAATTTTGGCAAAATAAATAAATAAATAAATAAATAAATAGGGTGGGATAGATGCCCCCTCTAGTGGTTTTAACGTTTTACTATAAAGAGACTATATCAGTCTTCAAGGACACTATTTAGAGGCAATCAGGAATGCTTCATGAATACTGAAGGGAAAAGAACACCTGTGAGAAAACGATGAAGTTCTAGGTAGGACATACCTGAGTGATACAAAGACCAAGTATCTTGCAGCTGAGTTGTCTTCTCTTCAGCTGTGAAAGAATGAAAAACAAAGCAACCCTAATGCCCAAACTCTGTCTCTTCCATAAATGGGGTGTTGTCCTGAAGTGCTTAGCAGCATACAAATGAAATCACTTGGAAACTTCTTGGAAATACTTCGGTTTATTGCAGGGTTAGAAGACTTCCAGAAGCCCTGGATGTCATCTCTTTGTTGTGCTACTGAGGGAGCTGTCAGTAACTCACCTTTCAAGTAGTTTCCCTTTCTCCTAAGCTGGAAGGATAACTGTGTTAAATAGCTTACAGGTGCTTTTGCAGACATCCCATATTAGCCAGATTCTGCCTGGGTAACCTGACATTCAGTTACATTTACATTTTCAGTTCTAGTAACCCAAGAGTTGCAAAACTACACACTGGAAATGTAACACAAATAGAATATGAAGAGCTACAGGCATGAAAGTAGCATCCCTGAATTGTATCTGCTATTCCAGGCTGCTTAATCTTACAGGATAGGAAAACATCAGCCCACTTCCCCCCCCTTTTCCCTGATGATATTTGTACATTTTAAAACTAAGTAACATAATATCACACAAATTATCATGCAAGCCACTTCCATTCTGACCAGTATGGCAAATCAATTTAGTGTGTTTGATACTAAAATTTGGACTGTGAGATTGTGAGCTCAAAGGCTGGTCCATGGAACTGTGGTGTCTTTACTATGTTTTCTGAACTAACTTTATAAGAAATCAGGAAGGTAGTCTTCTTTTCATGACCTAAAAAATGCTTAATGATCTGTTGATTTACTGCTTAGCTTCTATTCTTGCACTTTGGTAAACACATTTTATTTTCCAGTGTGTTTTTGTAATATTTATGTTGTATTGAACCTGTAACTTCCACTTACTGATAACTGTAAACATTAGGTGCAATTTTGTTTTGAATGTAGTTTTGACTGATCCCAGATGATTGATCATTTGTTGACTGATTAATTTTCTTTCTCCTTTATTGTATTTGGGGATGAATTCTTCACTCTAATTTAGACAAAACCTCTCCATCGAGGGATAAAAAGGGAGTCTGAAATTTGAACTGTTTTGGAGGCATCCATTGCTGTTCCTCCATGTCTCCTGGGTTTGGTAGGCAAAAACCAGCTCAGAAGTGTTAGCACACACCCACAACAGGAGCTGGAGAGAGGCAGAGCTCCTTCAGCACCAGGCATCGTCTCAAAGCTCTTCCCTCATCCACCTCCAGCTCTGTAAGGGCCACATCTTTAATTTCCAGATCACTGACAGTGCCTGAGCTCACTCCTCTGCTTCCCCAGTTGCCTCTGAACTTTACTGCTACCACCAGCTACACTAATCAAAGTCTGTTTTCTGTGGATATTACACCAAAACCCACATCCTAACATTTAAGAACCATTATTTTTGAAAACTGTGGATCAGCTCTTTTAGCCCATCTGTTAATCTTTCATACTGTGAGATAAATTTAAAGAGGTTCTTCAGCTTTGCATCACTTCACTTTAACCATCAGCCATCAAGGTTGAACACTGTCAATCCCTCGATACTCAGCATCTCTGGGAAGAGAATGGGAAGGATCAGGAACCAAAAACCAGTGCTCTCAGAAGTTGCTGACAATGGAAAGGTTCCATAAGGTATTCTGCAGAAATGCCAAGGCCAGCAGATCTTCAGTGATTATCTTAAGTACAGACTCTGTTATCCAATTATCCTTCAGCTCAAAGGGGAATTAATTCCTGAAATTTCTAAGGTTTCTCTCACAGGCAGAACAAAACATGAATTATATCTGTCTGGACTCCCACACAATGAGCCACATTGCCCCAGACTCATGACAAAACACCATTAAGTTGCCAGTTAGATAAAACAAATGAAAATATTATGTGGTTATTCTAACCCTCTTCAGACAGGATAGCAGCTGCAGCTGCCTAATCCCACAATAACCATGCATCCCAAAGAGCAAATCCAAGGCAGAAGTCCCTCATCAACCTGCCCCCCCTGAGTAGGTGTCTAACATGACCCAGGTCCCAGTCAGCTACTGTCCCCAACCTGGCTTCACTCACAGGCTCAAACACAAGGCTCTGCTTGCACCCTCAAAGACCTCCCTGCTCTCTTAGATCCCCCATTTGGTCTTTTTGTCAACCTGGTGCTTATTGCAACCTGGTCTAGCAAGGCAGAGATGAGTGAATGCAGGATTTCTAACTCCTTTCCAGCAGTGTTATATGTGAATTAAAGGCTCATCTTCTGTCGTCTTTCTATGTCAGCTAGAAGAAGATGTTTCACCTAGATATTCTGCATCCCCTGCTGCACTTCAAATTGAATCCCAGATAAATGAGAACCTAGGCAGGAAAAAAAAAGTTGTGCTGTTGTTGTTTGGCATTTTTTTGTTTTGTTTTGTTTGTTTGTTTTCATGGCATGAAGCTACTGCAGAAGAACTAGACTGAGCAGTTTTTGATGAAAAATAGGAAAAGTCCCTAGAGTCCACTTCACAACTAAACCTTCCTTTTCCAAAAAAAAAAAGAATTTGCTACTTCATGAAGGATGCTTTTTTTCCACACTATACACTTCCTAGTCAAGCGTATGTGCTAATTATGGCTTCCAGACATACTTTTTGAGTCATCAGAATAAACTGTTTTCATGGCTGTAGCAGACTGGTTATTTAATGGGGCTTGGAGACCCTGTAGAGATTCAAGAGCAGCCAGCTGCTGCATGCTAAAAGCAGCCTACAGATGCTGGGGATGAAAAGAGTAGTATAAGTCTCAAGGAATGGACTCAAAGAGAAACCTGTAACAGACACAAGAGTGTTGTTGTCACTGTGTCTTACAGTTTTCAGGTGAAAGATATTTTCTCCCTAGGCAAAGGAAGGCCCAGAAACAGTGATACTGGTCATACTGGTGATGCTCTGCTACATGTACTTATAGACACTATTTACAGTTTTTATATCAAATTATTCTTCAGTGGCAAGTAAGAATTTCAGATGCTGACCAAAGTCTTTAAATATCTTGTCTAATAACTCACCGTAGAAATGTGTGAGGGGTAGCCACATATTAAGGGATCCTATCTCATTCAACCTCTTGAAGATATGTTTCTTTCTGGAACTTCTCATTAGGAACACAACTCTGAGTCAAAGGAAGGTCTCATTAGGAACACAACTCTGAGTCAAAGGAAGGTTTCAATGGTTCTTCACAGAGAATCAGGAAGTGTTTACTTTCTCTCACCAACATATTTTTAGTAGTTTTACCCCTGGTTATTCCCTATTATTCTCTGTTGCATGGGGAATGTAGAGAGGCACAGTGATTTCCTTGAAGTTCTTTAAACATGTCGCAGAACTCCTTGAAAACTACTGAAGAGGAATGTCAGCCGATTATTGCTCTGCATATTGGAACATACAGTTTAGAGATGTATGAAGACACACACATATATATGTATATACATAGTATATAAGGGCATTTCTGTTTCTACCCATGAATTCTATTTTTTTTTTTTTTAATCTCCCTACTTAATTATATTGAGTTTCTATTCAGGATGACTAGAGCAGGAAGCATGGAAAATTCAGGATCTAGTGCATACAGGCTGTGTGAAAAAGAAAAACCGCCACAAAACACACAGACACACAGAAACAAACAAACAAACAAAAAACAAACAAACAAAAAAAAGACTTGATCTTAAAGATTTATTTATTTATTTATTTATTTATTTATTTATTTTCCTGGTAAAATTCTTCTAAGTGCAAAACTGAGCTGATATCTCTTGCTTCTATTTTTACTTCTCTGCCCAGACATGCAGATACTCTACCATTACTCTGCCTGGATGAAAACATTCTCTGCAGCACCCTGTTTGTGCTTTATTAAGCAAATTATGTCTAAGGAAGAATCAGAGAATTAGAGAATGAAGAACATGTCTGTATCCCTCTACCTGCAGTCAGTTTTGTTCCCATTTTCCAAGGACAACTACACTGCCAAAGACCAATCTCATGTTTTGTCTAATTTGACCAGTCATCCCAGATGACTGGTTTATTGCAACTACCAACCTGTGTGCTCTGTAAGGAGCACAAAACAAACAAACAAACAAACAAAAACTCAAGCTGTCACACTTGCAGTAGGAGAAGAGAAAGATTTTGATACAGTCCTGCCTCACTTTTCAACAAGTATTTTTGCTTTGTGTAGCAAAGTCACATCAGTTCTTTGCCATGGAAGGCTGGCATGAAATTTCTTCAAATACACAAACCAATGGGTGCCTTAATGGGAAAGTCGTTGAAAGTCCTCAGCAACTTCAGGCTCTGGTACTCTGCACTTCGCTTTAAGTTGCAGTAGTACAGGTTGGGATGGCACTGTGAGTACATGGTGCTCTCTGTGGAGAAACAGAGCTCCACTTGAGGGCATAGTAGGACTTCCTGCCATTAATAATGCCTCTTTTTGCTTATGCTCATGCTCCGATAAAAAACCCTACAGAGGGCAGCCATGCTTTTTACACTTCTTATTAAATCCTTTAGATAATATTACCTTTATTCCAATTCACTAATTTTCTATGAGCTTCTAATTTTGTATTTAACGTAACTATTTCCTGTCAAAAATTTTTATTTGCCTGAGTCAGCAACATCAATAGCAAGAGAATAAGTAAATACTGCAACTTCACCCCCCGAATGGCATGTTATCTACTCTCCACAAGGCTAAATAAGGAGAACTCTGCAGAGACTTGGGGAAACTGGCATGAATAAAGGGACATAGGGGTTTGTATATTGCTCATACTGGCCGGTCACTAAACATTACCATATTTGAAGCCATCTCAGACATGCAACGTCTTCTTTTAATGAGCAAAACCCAGAATTTTCCCTTAGATCTCAGCCATATTTTCATAATAAATTCTTGAACTGGGATAATCAATGCCCAAGGGATTGCTCCAGGAAACAGATTTTCTTCCAAGATGCTCTGGGAAATAAGGGAACGTGTCCTTTGCTAATCCTCTTTACAAAATATGGCACATAGTCATTTATCTGTGACACTCCAGCTCTTTAGGCTGGTTTGGGGGAGAGTTAAATCTTTTTCTGTAAGAAAGCATGGGAGTCTGTGAGTCTTAATCAACTGACTGGTTCCCATAAATGTCCATGGTTCATATCATATATGTTTATGTATATAATCTATGTAAAGTTTGTATGTTTTCTGCCCTTTCAACCTTTTGCCCAACAGCACCATGCATGACAACATAATGCTGGCTTTCAGTGATGTATAATGAGTAAAGTTCATCCCATAGAAAACTTCATTAACAAAAAAAAAAAAAAAATCAAAGCTAGGGCAACAGCTGCAGCATATTTTATCTTCTCTGTTTCTTTGCAGTTGTAAGCAGATTAGTATGATGATCTTTGGATAAGAGAATGTATAGCAGAGTTGCCCTTAAGTGCTTTTCTAATTTTGCTCCCTTCTGCTCTCCTGTGGCAACAGCATTGGTTATCACCTCTTCCCTGCCCTGCTACATGGAAGCCTGCAGCTCACAAAGGAGGGAGCTGGAGCTCTGCCTGCCCCCTGGGTAGCTTTGAGTCATCATCCTAAGCATACGTAAACATGTAAGAAGTAAACAAAGTTGCTCAATGGGACTGAAAAACTAGTAAATTTTGGAGCTTGTTGAGGCTGTACAGATAAGGTCTGACAGGACACCAAAAATGGCCTGATTTGTCCAAGCTGGTAATGCTCAAGGACTCCCTGAATACATGGACAGAAGTCATGTCAGGACTTACAAACACTGGCCAAGAAAATGAAAACTCCTTCAGTCCTGAGTTCTTATCTGAATGCCAGCTATAACATGACCTGGAAAAAATTGGGGGTTCATTTTTGTTTCAAGAGTGATTGCATATTTGCAGAAGTAATAGCTGCTGGTATCCTCATGCTATGTGAATGTTTCATCCTTTTCTCTTCAGACAAACACAACAAAACACACACACACACACACAAAGTCTCAACTTTTCTAAATAACAGAGAAAAACTTAAAATGAGTGTATCCAGAAGGTGTATAATATACTGAATTTCTTATTTACTGTTTGGGCTTGTCAAAATGGAAGCTTGCATTGTTGGGCTTCAGCTTTCCCACAAGATTACAAGATTTTTATTCAGTTTCTGAACTTCTCTATGCCAACATCTCTGTACTGAAGCTGTGAATGTTGTATCACAATTACATCACATATGAAAATAATTTTATGGGAATCTTTCATTCCTGTACAGGTTTCAGTCCAGATTTTAGTAGAAATTCTGGCTTTCAAACAAACAAACAAACAAAAACAAACAAACAAAAAATAAATACTTTTCTATAAATAATTTTGTTTTGTGCCAGATGACAGAGCTAAGAGAAATGAGAAACTTGCAGGAATATTTCAGTTACCAAAGAGTCATCTTATCCTTTCCAGTTCTGAGGACAGAAGAGGATTTTTTTTTCTCTTGTTGTTATTCCTTTGGAGAAAAAAAGAGGCACAGAATATGGAGACTAAACATCCTGCTTCTCTATACTGGAGATAAAAATGAACTCTTCCATCTTTTCATGAAAAAGGTCTGACTCTACATTTAAAGGAAATCAGCCTTGCTCCCTAGCAATTACCCTGAAAGCAGCACAGTGACATTTTTCTTCCGGCATTTACAATCCTCCATTACTGTGCAATACATATAGTATGTGGCTAGATTTGTACATTAACAAGAAGAACAACTGGAAGTATGGCATTTGTCTGTGCTTTCAGACATGGAGATGTTATTTTTTCTTATGAGGTTCTGATCATGGACTGAATATGGGAGGGTTTTTTCATGGTTACTGTCCGAATGTTCAGTCAATCATGCATTTTCTGGACATCAGTTCTTACATTTCTGACAAAATACCTTATGTAAGCTAAGATTAAGCTTAAAATAAATAAATCAAATAAGTTCAACTTTTTTTTCCTTTCTTTTATCAGGTTTTAGAATGCTGAGAACTACTGTCAAGATCTGTGACCACTTATAAACAGGAAAGCAGTGAGCATTGCACCAGCAAAGAACCAGCAAAGGTTTAATCCAAAACTCAAATTTCTTCTAATTTTGAATAAAAGAAAAGGATTGAAACAGTTTCCACCTCTAAGTCCAATTGCAACTAAAAATCTCATGAGATTTGGTAATAGTGGAAACTGTGACAGTAACTGCTCTCACAAAGTATTGTGACGCTTTGCTTATATAAGAACTACTCACTAAATTGTGTTCCTGTTGACAAGCCCAAACTTCACCAACATTGTTCCAGAAGTTCCCTCATCTCTTCATTAAACAGTAATGTGTCTAATCAGTACTCCGGTTATTTAATTTATTTATGTATTTGTTTTCTGTTCCTGGTCCCGTTGCTGTTCTTTTTATTATTTATTTATTTATTTATTTAGGAGGTCTCAGTGTGTTTCACTGTTACCTTTTGTTTATCAATTTCAGCTACCTAAAACACAGCCATCTGTCCCAGAATAGATTCTTGAGATTCATAGTATCACCGAATGGCTGAGGTAGGAAGGAATCTCTGGAGATCTAGTTCAACTTGTTCAAGCAGTGTCACATATTGCAGGTTGCTCAGGCCCATGCTGTTTGGTTTCAAATATCTCCAAGGAGGTAGTCTATAGTTGCCTCCCTCATTTATGGTAACTGACAGGAATTTTCACAGCAAGATTCCTCCCAGATGTATAAGACATTTGGAGGGAGGTTACTCACCCCTGGGAAGTGATGAATTCTCCCTGTGATTATCGAACTCTGTGATTTAGCCCTGATGAGAAGGACCTGGGGGTGTTGGTTGATGAGAAGCTCAACATGAGACAGCGATATGTGTTTGCAGTCCAGAAAGCTGATGGTGGGTTGTGACACACTGGCACGAGTTTCCCACAAAATATGGGGATGTCCCATCCCCAGAGATCTTCAAGACCAGGTTGGATAAGGCCCTGGGCAACCTGGTCTAGTGGGCAGCATCCCTGCCTATGGACAGGGGTGTTGGACGATCTTTAAGGTCCCTTCCAACCCAAGTTGTTTTATGGTTCTATAATTCTGGGGAGGGACTCATTGTCTGTGATGATAGTAATAGGACAAGGAGTAATGGTTTTAAACTAAAAATGGTAGATTTAGATTAGATGTAAGGAAGTTCTTTACTCCAAGGGTGGAACGGGAACAGGTTGCCCCTCTGAGGAGCATACGCCATCCCTGGAGGTGTTCAAGGCCAGGCTGAAAGGGGCTTTGAGCAACCTGGTCTGGTGGGAGGTGTCGCTGCCAATGGCAGTGAGTTGGAACTAGGTGATTTTTGAGGTCCCTTCGAACACAAACCTTTCTGTGATTCTGTGACACTTTTAAGTGGGAGATAAATCCTACTGTAAAAACTAGGGAGAGGAGAGTGTCTGCACTTTGGCAAGACACTATCAGAAATACAAGGAGCCAAAGTCTAAGCTTTACCCCTTCTGACACAGGCTTTCACTTTTTGAAATACTTTTCTTAGACTAACTATGTGACAGAGCAAAGCAAAACTAATTAAACCCATAGTGATTGACTGTTTCTTGGCTTGTGAAAGGGTCTGTTGTTTTTTGTGCCCATGAAGACCTTTACTTAGAATATTAAACAAGAACAATGGGTTTTGCTTGGTCCTGAAGGTAAACAGAACATAGTTTCACAAAGGGTAGAAAAGCTAGGAAGTGAGATGAAAATGAAACAATAATTATTGATGGTAATCTGAAATCAAATTACACCAGCACCCTCAGAGTTAATTTCCAGTCATTCTGTGAGGGAGAATCATCTTTTCAACTCTTCATCTAAATTTGCAAGAGCTGCTCATTCCTGCACTCCACTCTGCTATGTACTGTCCCTGAGATGACCTTTATCACATCTCCTCCTTCCCACTCTTCCAATCTCATTTAAAAAGCTATTTAGCCATGCTTCTGCTTTTTTACTCCAGTCTGTTTCCATTATCTGTAACTACACTCCTTCTTCTGCACTCTGAGTTGCTTGCCTAAAAAGCAGGAGAGAGAAATGGGTATTTATTGGGGTCACCAAACACTCCTCATCATAATTAGCCAATTTATTAAACAAATGTTGATGAATCCATCTATGCGCTGAACAGCCCACAGGTTTTGTAGGGAAAGCACCTTCTTTCAACACAATGATAATAAATGGAATTAAATCAGGCATGCTTTAGAATCACATTTGGCCAGACTACTCCAAGTTTTATAGTTAGTGAAAGAGGTATTTGTTCTTGGATTTTTCCACATTATATCTGCTTTCAGCATATTGTAAACCTTGTCGTATTCTCTGTTATGTTTCTTTGTTGGATGTTGATTGCTATTCTGTTGTTTGACATTATTTACAATACATATATTGGCAGTATGTGTCTCTGGTAGCACAAGCTGAAAGCAGCAATGTGTCTTTGTGGGGTTGATAGATATCCCCGAACTTATCATAGAATTACAGAATATCTTGGGTTGGAAAGGACCTTTGAAGATCATCTCATTCAACCCCCCTGCCATGGACAGGGACATCTTTTGCTCAGTAAGGTTGCTCAAAGCCCCATCCAACCTGACTTTGATAATGGGGAATCCCTAATGTCTTTGGACATCCGGTTCTAGTGCCTCACCACCCACTGAGTGAAAAAAATTCTTCCTTATATCCAATCTACATCTATCCTCTTTCTGTTTAACATCATTACCCCCTGTCCTATCCTTGTAAAAATCTTTCTCCAACTTTTTTATAAGCTCCCTTATATATTGAAAGTATGCAATGAGGTCTGCCCAGAACCTCCTCTTCTCATGGCTCAACAAACCTAATGCTCTCACATCTTTCTTCACAGGAGAGGTGCTCCATCACTCTGATCATTTTGTGGTCCTTATTTGGACATGCTCTAACAGGTCCTTAACTAAAATCTTATTTGTGATGTGGAGCAATGAAAATTCTAAAACCAAGGTGTACTTTCCTCCTGAATTTGATTGCTATAAACCTTATGAAACTTATTAGGAATTTCTGGTCTGCTACTCTTAATGGCTTTGTCTTTACTTGGCATATGAGTTAGAAGGTGAAACAATTTGGTCATGAAGAGTTTTCCGATCTTAGTATCTGTCATACTTGATATGCAGGCATAGCATATGTGTGAGAAGTCCCATCAAAAGTTTTTTACATAATATATATTCACCCTTTTTGCCGGATGAGCTCCATTTCATCACAATGTCTTGTAACCTGAAGAGCAAATGAGTAAAGGACCATGCAGAAATGCAAAAGGCAACATCCAGCAAAGAATGTTCTGGATACCAACTGCATCTGTGTTACTGACTGGCCTTAATATCAAGTGATGTGCTGCAATATGTTTAGAAATAAAACTATCATGTCCCATGGTAGTTAGGAAAATCAAAGCTCATTGAAAACTATTTTTAAGAATGCTTTTTATATTGTATATCCCTAATTTAAGAGTATTTGCAGTTAATTATCTCTAGTACAGCTCCTACTAGTGTTATTTGTCCAGTAATTCTGACAGTTGTGCTCGAGTTAGGCAGCTCTCAAGTGAGACTGCTTTTCATTTGCCTTAGCTTCAGTGTCTGTAAGTTGGCCATTTTAGTCAAAGAAAGCTACCCGAAAAAAAAGGAAAGCAAGTACAAGAGGACGGTTGATGAAGTTAATATGCATATGATGAACTGCTGTCTTGAACTGCTTATTTCTTTCCATGATCTATAATATTAGCATTGGAACAACATCAAAACAGACAGTGGAAACATTATTTCCCTCTCAGTATCTGTAGATGTTTACACTGAATATTCTGGAGACTCTATTTGCAAATTCATTCATAATTTTTTAAAGTTGATGGAAAAGGCAATCCATGATTTCAGTGAATGTGACTTAAAGCTTAGGTGACACCTATGAGTTTGCTACATTTGAATCCTCTGGCTAGCTCTTCTTGCTGTGAGATGGTCATTAGCATGGTCATGAAAATCTTGCATTGCTAGGACTGGGATAAGCTAGGACTTCTTCAGATCCACTAAAAAGGCATTGGAGTGTTGTCCTTAGAAGAGGATCTGAAAACAAAATTTATGTTTTTCCTATTTTGGCTTTTAAATTTCAGAAATCACTCGTGGCTTCCTGTGGTCTTATACATGGTTTAGTGTCCAGCTTGCTACATCTCTGTCATTTTTCAAAAATAATTTTAAAGTAGAGTTGGACCCAAGTTCTGATTAGAATTGCTTCCTTCAGATTAAAAGCCTTACTCTTTGCTTCTAGGGGTGCCAGTTTATGTTACCCAGGTAGCAATGTCACTCACCAGAAAACCAGTGAGCATGGTCAGGGAAAGATAGAGCATAATTTATCTTTTCTTTATATAAATATCTGAAAAAGTGCAGGAGACAGTGTATGACACAAAAATGCAAGCTTCTCTCTCTGAACTGTGCAAAAAGCTTATAATGCCCTGACATGTTCCACAGTCTCTATTTTAGGCACTGAAAGTCAAATGAGTTCACTTCCAGCATGACTGAAATATGGTTCTGCTGTCACTAGATGTGAATAGGCCTCTAGATAGTTTTCTTTGAAATGCTCCTCTTATGCCAGGGTCAGGATCTTCACTACATTCTGCTGATACTCTAAATTAATTTTACTTCTGGTAAAGTAGTGCATAAAAAGATAACACAGCAGCTCAGTGTTTGTTGCCAGCTGTCTCCAAGCTACACTGATTTGTTTTGTTACCCCTGTTTAAAGGTGCCTTTGAAGTCTGGAGCTGTCTAAATTTGACACTAATTCTAGCACCTGAGACATTCCCGCCTGTGAAGTCAAATTAGATGGTGTTTGTAATTTGTCACTGTCTTCATGAAAATGGATTCTCAGAAACATTTGCTGCTAGTCTTGGAAGTCATCAGGTATATACAACTGGAATAAAAGGAGAGGAGAAAAGCAGAAGCAGACTTGTAACACCTAGCATTGCTACTTTAATCTAAAACTAAAAATGAAAAGATGACCCAGCTTCCAGGTGCTTCTGAGCAAGAACTGTACACTTTTTATCATGGCTATAAAATTAAATCATCAATGTAAAAGATATTGTCCCTTTATTGTGGTAGGCAGACAGTATCTAATAGGGAATCAAAGATAGTTTGTACTTGATACTGTACAAATATCTATATATAAAAAAAAAAAAGTCCACCATCACTAGGCTGGCTGTCACTTTGTGTACTTTGGGCATCATTGTGTTGAAATATAAGAGTATGATAGTGTTTTAAATATTATTAATTTAACATGACACTTGTAAGTTATGTTCTGGAAGGTTTTAGCCCAAATTTGTCTAGCTGGTCATCCAGTCCTGCTGCTCCTGAATGCTACTTCCTTACTTCCTTACTGTGAACTTTGAAAAACTGCAATCAGTCCTGCAATTGGCTGAGAACAAGCAAAGTGATGATGAAGTGCTAGAGGATTTAAGGTCAAACAGAGTAACCAGTTTCTTCAAAAAGTGAAAAAAAAGAAATACAAGAAACTATAAGCCAATTAATTATTATTGATAGGTACGGTGAGGGAAAAATAAAGACGGAATACTTGGTTTTAGTCAATAGGCAATATTGTACACAACTGCTGTCATTTTTGTTCAGCTAACAACTCTGCTTGGTGATAGGAACATTGACAACTTCTGCTAGAAATAAAAGATCGATAAAATAGGTAACAAGGGTCAAATTCCACAGTGCTTTGTAACTAAATTTGCTGTTACCCTTTTTATTCATGCAATATGTGTAAATTTTGTATACCTGAATTTCTTTATTTTAGACTTCATTATAATGAAACACAGTTGAAAAATAAAATTAATTGGGACTTTTTAAAGTTACTGCTTTAACAAACTGCAACATGTCAATTTGGTGCTGGCAGAGAGTATAGGACATTTAGGTAACTATTCATGCATGATGGGATATAAGCAAAGCATTAGGGTTGGTAGACTAAGATTCAGAGAAGCCTGCATAAGGGTTCCTCAGGAGACAACTTCATATTCAGCAGCATTTACAGGTATATGAAAGCACAAAAAAAAAAATGAAATGAAAATGAAAGAGAAAGAGAAAGAGAAAAAGAAAGAGAAAAAGAAGAAGAAGAAGAAGAAGAAAAAGAAAAAGAAAAAGAAAAAGAAAAAGAAAAAGAAAAAGAAAAAGAAAAAGAAAAAGAAAAAGAAAAAGAAAAAGAAAAAGAAAAAGAAAAAGAAAAAGAAAAAGAAAAAGAAAAAGAAAAAGAAAGAAAAAGAAATTGTTTAATTTCTTGATTAAAAGAAAAATGTTTATTAAAAAAAAAAAAAAAAGAAAAAGAAAATGTTTATTAATCAAGATACTGCAATAAATGCAAAATATTGTAAAGAGTTTAAACTTAGTGATCAAAACTGTTAGAAAACTGGGACACAGTCTTACTTCCTCCAGGAATGTACCAGACCAAGGGCAATACTGAGGAAAAATGTACTGAAACTGTCTCTTTCCCAGTGATCAAACTGCTGTCATAAAACTGAAGCCAAAAGATCCTATTTAATGAGCTCATGGGAGAAAATGACCCTTGTCTTATTTTTTTGATTTAGACACTCTCCTGCCTTGCCTCATTCACTTCTGGAAAGAATTCAAGTTTCTGAGTCAGTTTGTTATCTGTGGCACAATTATTATTATGAGAATATCTTTCTGGGGTTTGATATCATCAGGAATGTTGATGTGATATTTGATTTTTTCTCAGACCATCCTGTCTACTGTGATGAACAGCCCTGCATTTGACTTTGATTTCTCTATTTTTTTGTTCTTGTTTGTTTGTTTTTTTGTTTTTCAGTTTGCTTGTTGTTTTCTTTAAATAGCAAGTATTCTTTCAACTAATGTAGTAATAGCTTCAGGCAAAATGTGCCTGACCTCATATCTGGGGTTCTTTCTCCCCAACTGCATTTTGGCTACAAGATGCTACAGCCTGTACAGAGAAGAATGTGGAAGTGTCCCAGAAACATCTTAGGAGAACAACTGGCCACTGAACAACAGTGGACATACCACAGGACATGGTCCATAGCAGAGTGGAGCAGCTACCCCTGGAGCATTGCTGGGATCTGCACCAGATCTTCAGAGGCAAGACACCAAACCTGCAAGAACAAGAGGCCATACTGGATTGAAATATATATATATCTATTAAGATATAATCCTATATCTCAATCTCTAATCCTATATATATATCTCATATATTGTATGTCATAGATGGACAATGCTGGAAACATGAGGCTTGGCAGCAGAGGACTGCAGACTGGTAGGGACAGGTTCAGTGTCGTGGGAGGTGACAGGGAGAACAATCTCAGTCATAGGAGTCTTCAGATTTGATCAAACTTGAACCAAGCATCCACACTAAAGGAAGTGGCAGGTGAGAGTGGTTAGGGATGCTCCTTTGCAGAGGACAGAGATGTTCACCCGCCATCCAAATATGCTATCACAGGAGGTGTGCATCTACATCTGGGATGCTGTGATGAGACTGACAATTTTATCCAGCCCTCAGCCTTGCCAACCATTCATGTGGGCAGTGATGATACTTCCAGAGGAAACCCTGAGAATATCATCTTTGACCAAGATGCAATTTCCTACAGAATTCTTTGCACAAAAAGCTGTTGAGGATACAGCAATACTTATTTATTAACTACAGCTGGGGCAGGAATATGAACTATGTGCATTGGTGAAGTGAGCCAGATACAGAACATTCTATGATTTTCCTTACTGTTGGTAACACCTCACAAACTACAAGCAAGCATTCCTCCCCTCTGATACTCCATCATGTTTACTGCTCACTTTGTCTTTGCAGGATAGCTTTAGACCCAGCAGAACTGGCAGTGTTTTACAAAATAAAGGCCACCCAAAGGAGTTGCATACAGTTCCATGCCAGCAGCGCGTGAGACAATGCCATTCCCTGTGTCCTATGCTATATAGACAATGCAAAAAGGAGATCCAGGTCAAACAGCATGGTTCTAAAGCCACTAACAAGAAGAGATTCAATATGCCAAAGAAAAGCACTGAAAAACAACAGGTTTGGATTTTCTCTTTCCCTGTAAGGCATAGGAAATAGCAAAGAGCAACTAGAGTACAACACATGGACACAAATCTATGACAAAATTGGAGTAACTGAGCCATGGTGCAGTAAGTGCCATAAGGACGTGCTTAGACACTTAGTACTTCCACTTAATAGTATCTAGCAAATCATAACATTGAAAATAGACCCAAAAAAAAAAAGCTATTGAAAAGGCACTGCTCCCTCCCAGCAGCATGGCACTACTGTCTCTTCAGCAAAGCTATGAGCTCCCTACCAGCTCTGTGGGTTCTGTTGCTCTTACACATGTAGGTGAATGAGGTCAATGTTGGTTAATCAATATGCTAAGTATGATTTAATTGTAACAGAGCAGGAGATGTGAGAGAGGGTTGCTTAGTTTGTGAATTCCAGGTCTGGTAAGGAAAAGAGCAAGAACCTGTATTTTTTGGCTCACTGAATACGGCAAAGTCTCTGAGCAGGCAGAGGAACATGAATTTGGGTGTAGGAATTTTAGAGCAAAAAGGCAACAAAGATGTCTTAGGCATTCAGGCAGATTAAACACCCTGTTTACAGTGTATTTAGTTAAAATAAAGTGTCTTTTTCACTAAGATGAGGTTTTCACACCTAATATCAATTTTAAGATCCAGTAGCACTGGTCAGTGCATGCTATAAGTCAGATGGTGCTTTTCCATGTGTGACCAAAGAAAGTTGGTTGTGCTAGTCGTGTTGGTCGTGCAAAAGATGTGCTTCCTGAAAGGAGCTGTGTATTTCTTTCACATAAAAATGAAAATATATTCTCATAAGCAGAAGACTGTAAGCTAAAGGCCATGTCATGTCCTCTTCTTTGGCTCTCCAATGCAAAATCAGACAAATCTTATGAAACAACGCAGTGTATGTCTTGCTTTTTCAGAGTTGAAGAATGTGACTTTGCTATCAGTGCAGCCACAAGCAGAATGTACATGAGCCCTGGGAACATCTCAGAGAACAGAATTTATCAAGGGAACATAGGAGTCATAACAACTCCCACAGGACCACATCAACATTTAAGTGTTCATGTTGTGACTGGCTAGCACTGATGATGGAGTTTAAGAGTTTGCTTTTCCGTTCACAGTGCTAAGCCCTTTAAAACAAAATCAGTCTCCATATATGCCACAGGAAGATTACATCCAACTGATGTATGTTTCAGAGAAGATTCTTGAATTACCACAAAATTAGATATGGTCTAACATTCTTTGGTGCAGAAAACAATTTTCTCTTCTTTCTTTATTTTTTTTTAATGTACCATTCTTCCCTGGAATGCTGTCCTTTGTAAACTCACAGTTTTTCTGTAACCATGTAAACTCTGTTTATTTGAAATTAATGTGGAAAGTGACCCAGATTATTTATCCCTTCCAGGCACATACCTTTCATAGGCTAACATTAAGAAAAGCTGATAGAATTATCTTCTCCACCATCTGGATCCTATCCAACTTTTTGTGAAGTCACTGGAAGGATTTCCACAACCCTTCAGGGCACCTGAGCTCCTGATACAAGAGCTGCGAGCTGTCTGCTCTTAGGCTTGTCCTGGTGCTCACCCAGCAAAAGCAAAACCAGACCTCTGTAAATGCTTCACATACTGTCTGGAGTCTGTGATCCTCTTCAACTCCATTGCTATTTATAAGAGCCAACGATTACACTTCATTTTTTACACCCTGATGTTCCCAAAGGACATTGCAAACGTCTGTTTGAGTAGAAATCTCTTGATCTGAAGCTGTTAAAATCCAGCTGGTACCACGCTAAGACATGGCAACTAACTGCTTAGCACTCAGAGGGGCAGAGAAAACTATGGCATCTTTACCTCTTAGACCCCTGGAAATCCACTGCTCTCTCCAGTACACTTTTCAGCATTTCAGACATCAGAGAACTTGGCTGGAACAGAAGTTCTGAAAATCAACGTCTGAAAATCACAGAAGAATCAAAAACCTGCAATGAGGCATGTCAATGCCTGTGGGCATATCAATACTGGTCATCTGCTCACCTGGAAGATTCCAGAAAAAAAATATCCTGAAGTATGCACCCAGATGGTTCTGCCCCTCCTTACTGGGACATCCTCCTGTCCACCTTTGAATTTTCTTTCCTTCTCATGTGACTTAAAATTTTATTCAGTAACTTCTGAACTCACTTCAGAACCCTTGTTTGGGGTAATGGTTATTCAGAAAGCTGTCCTGTATTGCTTTCAAGTCTTCCAGTAATGAAAACACCTCAGTAGCTGATGTTTTGTTTCAATAATTCATTATGCTGCCTTCAAGAAGACACAGCTTGCTCTTGCACTAAACTCAGTTAATGTCTTCTTTCAGCCATGAGCACACTGAATACATGGTTTTCAGATGCAGTTTATCTGCAGAAGTCTGCTTCAGCAGTAAACTTTTGACATCTGGTTTGCTTTATCTAGAGGAGAGATTAGAAAGCTGGTAAGCCTGTCTGTTCTTGGAGTCCTAGTGATAAATGAATTCAATGTTTCGAAAAAGAGGATCTTTTCTAGCTAATGATGAGTGTGATTTCTTAGATTAACTTCTGTCCAAGAATGAAGTTCCTCCCTTTCCTGGCATATTTGAACAGATTTATGGCATCTTTGTCCATGTCTGTATCAGGATCAGAAGCAAGTCCATCCTTGGGCTTGAACACTTACATGACCATCTATACTGTCAGATTTTCAGCACTCTTCTTTGCATGGGTTTGTCATGAGCAAGCTGTTTTCCCCTCACAACAGACCAACAGAGAGCAAAATTTCAGAAATCTGAGGGAGAGGAGAAGTCCACAATGCAATGCATATTAATTTTGAAAGACGCTGAGAAGCTCTCAGTGGGGCCACCCTAGTTGGACATACAGAGCTAGCTGTGTGGGTGCAAGCCATGCTCAAGACAGTGGGCAGACAATGCCTTGTTATTTTATTCACGTAGTGTAAATACATCTTTTATGTAAGCCTAAGAGGTCATTATGGCACACTACTACAGTAGCATAACAATATAATGCTATTAGTCTTGCTCCGAGGGAGGTGAGGACCTCTGATACCTTTCCCATGGTGTGTGAGTCCCTGCAGCTTGTCTAGAACTGCTGGGGGAACATTTGGTAGGAGCTGTTAGATGTATGGTAGATAACAGTATGTGCACAGTTTATATTTATAACAAATGAGCAGGTTTTTTTATGCCTGCAGGACAGATCGGCCTCCCTGCTTGTGCACTCAGAGTACTTTACACTTGTATCTAGCTGGAAAATCCCAACTGCATGTGTAGTAGCCATAGGAATGCACACAATTGTTACTGTCTATAATGCGTGTTAACATGATCAGTCAAAACATCCACTACATTTCAGTCTAATGCTTTATATATAACACTCTACTCACTTGTGTGTGGGGGATATATCCACAGAGGTATGAAGGTGCTTCACCACTTTTAGAAGACTAACTCCCCCAGTTTCAAGGGAAATAGGTACCTAAATGCCTTTGCAGAGTGAGTAGAATCCCAAAGGGTGAGTGTCTATTTTCTCTTGAACTATTCCTATTTTCTCTTTGTCCTTTCTTTCCTTATTTCTATTGAATTCTTCTTAAACAAAACAAAGATTTTTTTTTCCTGAGTTTGAATGAGTTGCAACATTATGTTGCAGTTGCAAAATATTATTGCTTTAGAGATCAATTTGGCAAGTAAAATTGCCCCTTACTTACTGTAATGAAAATATAGTACATTTTAGTATTCATCAGATATTTAATTTCTTGACAAGCTGAATATTTAAAAAAAGTTATTTCATAAAAATTAAACATAGTGCTTATTCAGTCATCTGTTGCAACCATCTGCTGCTGATATATTATTTTGGTTTATCATCCTTAGCCTGACAGGACCCAATCCTGTCCTAAGGAAGTAAATTGCAATTTTATTATTCCTTTCAGTCAAAGCAGGATAGAGACTTCATTCAACTTACTACTCAAGGTGAATTATAAGGTAATCTTCTTCCACTGCTCTTCAGTTAAGAGTTTGAAATTTCTGCAACAATCATATTGTGTGGTATTGTATTTTTTTTGCAAGGTCTGGTTAAACTTAACATCCCTGTCATTAATGTTTTCCATTCTCTCATAAGTTAATGATATTTTAAAATTCATAAGAAAAACCACCACTTCAGTATAAAAGTATTTTGAAGGGTATTATATGAAGGGAATTATAGACAATGACCTTTTTCAGGTGTCACTTTATTTGGTACATCAGTCACCAAGTTCATTAAATTTCTCCTCTCATTTGAATGTTTTTCTCAAAGAAATATAGTTGGTTTATGTTCATGCACTTTCCCTTGAGTATATTACCTTTTGTATCCTTGTATTTTATAAAGCAACCGCACATGAGATAGTAATTGGAGCTAATTGTTATTAACAAAAATGTATCTGTTATGACTATTTAAACTGAAATATTTTCCTAAAATCTTGTTTTCCTGGCTGCACTCTACAATTAGAAATGGAAACCTTGTGCTTGCAAATGCAAACTCCACATATTTCAGGTGAGATTCTTCAAGATTAGCTGCTGATTTTTCTAATAGAGCAGTGGAAGAATATTTTATATTCAAATATTTAAAAATATTTATTTATATGCATATGCCTTCTTTCTATATGAAGAAAGATTATTTTTAAAAAATAAGGCAGTACTGCTTCAACTATCCATTTATATGTATGAATTCCATCCATACTGCAGACACACACACTTGCCTGCACATATGCTATCATTAGATACCTATATAAATATTTCTATTTTGACAGCAATACCTATTTTTTTTTTTTCCATGAAGTACAAATACTAAATGCCTCCTGACTTCAGAGACAGCGTTTTGAGTATCTAACTTGAAAGAGGGCATGTTTAAACACAAATAAAACCTCAGCCATGAATACTGAACAGTTACAGGAGCTCAACCATTCCCAGAAACATTTACGGAAGTGACCAGGGTCAACAGCAATGCCATTAGCTCTCATGCAAATTTCAAAGCATTGGGTCTAGGTGAAATCAAAGCTGAGTATAAAAAATGAACACATTAAAACACACGTCTGCCCTTTATGATATTAAAAATGACTCAGTCTTCAGTATGTCACACCTTCCTACAGTAGGAAAAATGAAGATGACAGTTGTGTATAAATTAATGTTATTTCAAGTAGTTATTGTATATACACACACAGAAATTGGCTCTGCTTTAGGCTCTGAAGCACAGTTAAAAGGTACGTGACTAATGCTGCTGTTCTCTCAAGTGAAATCTGTCTGGCCTGTTAGCTACAGTCCAGATTATGCTAATAACTCCAAAATGGTTATGACCAAGTTATGGATCTCATAATGTATCTCTCACCTTGAACAGCAGAAACTGAGTGGAGCAGATTGCATTTAGATTCCGCATTTGTAAAGTCCTTGAAAGGAAGGTATCCTAGGGCAAAGAAGGCATCTGAGGTACTATAAGAAGAGGCATTACCTAACAGCGTGATCTCATATAACCTGCATAGTAACTGCTTTTATTGTGGTTAGCCAGAAGTTCAGTCTGTACTTCCAACCTCTTGGACTCTCACTGGGCAAACTATATGTATAAGTGAAATAAGTACAAAGTGTTTCTACTCTGAAGAAAAACTGAATGAGAATAATAATGGTTATGCCTCCTGGGTAAATTCATAAATTCAGACCAATGTCACTGGACATTTTGTTCGATGTATGTCCTTGATCCCAGGTTCATCTCAGGAAATGAATTTTTAATTACTTTTCCAGGCATACAGTTTAGAAGAAATAAGTTTGTTGGGGGAAAACAAACAAACAAACAAAACCTTCCTATTCCTTCTACAGAGAACCTGTGTCTATCCACTGAATACAAAGAAAAGACTGATAGTCAGAAGAAGGTTGTCAACCCTAAATATGAGTCATCTGCATCTCCATATGACATGAAAAAAATCAAGTGTGACACTCAGTCACAGATTGTTGATGTCACCTCTTTGGTCAGGTTAGAAAAAAAATACTAGAGGCATTAATGGGAGAAGGTATATTTCAAGGTTCATTAATACAAAGATAAAAATTTTGATTCAGGAAACCTCTTAGCTGAAATGTGTCAGAAATTGGGAAAGTATAAAATGTTAGGTATGACTTCTTGTATTCCCCAACTCTACATTTTTCTCTAATGCCTGTTCCCTTGGAGCACGTTTCTGAGAATATGGAAGAGAGGAAGATGCCTGGGAACCATAAGCATGGATTTGCAAGAGCCAGACATGTTCAACCAACCTTGTCTTCTGCAAAAACATAACTTGGTTGGTGAACAGGAAGAAAGCAGTGGATGTCATTTGCCTCAACTTTGGCAAGGCATTTGTTAACATCTCATAATGTTCTAGTATCCACATTTGGCACTGTGGTAAGGTTGAACTGGTAACTGCATGGGTAAGAGACTGGATAGGTATGCTGAGTATGCTGACCAGAAGAAAAAGTTCATGATGCAAAAGAAGCTAGAGAAATATATCTATATATATACATACTCACTCATATATATATCCATATATATCCACTCATATCCACTCATATATCCATATATATATCCACCAAGATTATGGCAGCTGGAGCACTGACCTTGTGAGGACAGGCTGTGGGAGCTGGTATTGTGTAGCCTAGAAAAGAATTTTTTGGGGGGAGGAACCTAACAGTAGCCCCTAGTGTCTATGAGTAGGTTTTTGATGATACAGAGCTGGGCTCATTACAGCCGTTCAGAGTGGGAGAATCAGGGACTACGAGCATTAACTGAAAAAGAGGGAGTTCAGCCTTAATATAGGGAGAAACTTTTCCCACAGGGACAGTCAGGCAGAGGCACAGGTTTTGTACTTTCTGTGTCTCTGGAGGTTTTCAAGTCTCATGGATGAATCCCTGTGCTGGTTAGTCTGACCTCGGAGCTGAGCCTGCTCTGAGCAGGAGGTTGGACCAGAGACCTGAGGTCCCTCTCATCCTGAATTATCCTGCAAGCCATTGTCCCTGTCATCGTATCCAGTGTTCAAGACAGAGTGCAAGGCCAAAATGACCTTTTGTCTGAGCCAACACCATCACTGAATTATTCTCCCGTAATAGATGATGACATGACGTAATAAGCAATTAATCATGAAGGTAGCTTTTCAAGAGTAATTTCCTCTCCTTGTTGGTTCTCCAATCCACATATTTTATTCCTTAGCATTATACTAAACTGAACCTAAGAACTGGAGAAAAACATGAGTTTTTGTTTTGTTTTGCTTTGGTTTTGAGTATTTTCTGTCATTTAGTCAGGAAGTTTCCAAACAAAAGGGAATTCTTGTCATGTGGTTTTCATGTACATCCTGTGTAGTGCTTACAATTTCCCCTAGAAAATAGTGTTAATAAGAATATTAATAGATGTCTTTAATTTCTCTGAGGAAAATAATTATATACATCTCTTCCAAACTGTGTGAGTAGCAAGCAGGTACATAGAAAAGGTCTACCTGAATAGCATATCTGATGACTGTGGTACCGATAATGTACTGAGATGAAGACTGAAACAATACTCTTTTCTTCTTCTGATCTCCTTCACCAGAAATTATAAGCTTTTTTGAGTTCTTTTTACTCTCTCCTTGAAATAAAATAATAACAATAAAAAATCCTTCAGGATCAAAGGAGTCACTGGTTTGCTGCTTGAATAAAAAATGTAATTAGAATTTAGCAACTGTGAATGAAGAAGGACAGGAAGGATTGAAAGCTCAAATTGCTATTTCAAATGTCAGGAAAGGCTGAGTGAATCTGAACTTTGGACACATTAGGTTTATGAGACCTGGGGGCTGTTTAACATAGACAGTGGGAGCTATAATCAGTTCTAATGTGAGCAGACGTAACTTTATTTCCATAAATGAAGCCAGAGCTGTACTTAGCTCTGTATCCCACTCACCCTCTGTGTTGTAGGCTGCACCTGTCTAATGTGCTGCGTTTTATTTCCGGCTTTCTCCGCAATCTTTGGCAAGTACTTTGCCTTTATGGTTGGCAACTATTTCATCTAATTTTGTCTTTTTAAAAGTTAGGCATATATCATAAACTGCGCTCATTGTACAAACAATGGAAATTACAGCTTGAACAATTGCTTTCCCTCCCCCCCCCTCCCCCCCCACCGTAATAGCACATATCTCACCCACAGTGATTGTTAATCCTAGGGGAGCAAGAAGGACTCAGGCAAGGCACCTCAGACCCTCTGGTCTGACCTCCTTCCACCAGACGTTTGCACCAGCAGTTCCAGGGTGACCTTGCCTTGCTGCAAGCCGCTCCCCAAACTAATGTTCCAGTTCTCAGTGAGAATGCTGGTAGTGTTGACAATTAAATCAGATTACAGCTTCTTCTGCCTCTCAGATCACATGAGACTTTTCCACAGCTTTTTCATTGTCTTACCAAATGGATTCTCCTGCCCTTCATTCCCAGGCTCAATTTTTTTCCTTTCCAAAAGCATTATCTCACTCCAGGCAGTTTTAGAAATAGTTGGACTTAGGCTTTAAAAACCATTACACTTAGGACATGTTCTCCATTTTATAGCACTATTCCTATTTTAATAGAGAAAAACAAATGAACAAAAAACCCTCACAAACACAACAAAACTCTCACAAAATAAAAATCTATTAAGTCTGACCACTGTTCCTTCAGAGTTATCTCTTCTCTATATCAGGCATCAACAACAGGAGCCACAAATTTAATTTTTCCCTTCCTAGATGAGAGTCTTTGGCTCAACAACAAAAGGCAAAGGGATGTTGGGGACAATTTGTTGGGGGTCTGTGGCAGCGTGCTTGATCTAAAGGCTGAAGTAGATGAAGCTTTCATCACCATGCTTGGAGAAAGTTTCCCAGTTGCAGACTCTGGATGTTAGGGTGGATTTCAACAATCCAGGCATCTACCAGGAGGAAAGCACAGCCTCACACAAGCAACCCAGGGTGTTGCTATGCTTTGCTGGTGACAATTTCCTGATGCAAATGTTAGCAGAGCCAATCAGGGATAAAGCTGTACTTGAACACTGCTCATGAGAAAGGGATGACCAGGTGAAAAAGAAGGGGGTGAACTGGTGATCAGAGTGGTCACAGAGAGCACTTTGGGCCGCAGTCACAATGATGTGATTTGGAGGAAAGCTGTGAAGGTCAACAGTGAAGTTAGGACTCCAGCTTCCTTAAAACAAACCTTGGCTTGTTAATGTCTTTGTTAGCAACCTTTGAGAAGCTACCATCAGAGGAAGGGTGATTAGCAGAGCTGGTCAATTTTAAACAATTAAATAGATAATGTCTTACAAAGAGATCAGGAGCAAATCAGAAAAATTTGGCAGAGGACCTTGGCTAAACAGGAAGTTTCCTCCTGAACTAAAATGAAAAAGCAAACAAGCAAAGAAACAAAAAAACAGCTACAACCCAATCTAATCCAAACCAAATAAATCAAACCAAAAGATTATGAACATCAGAAAAAAAAAAAAAAAAAAAAAAAAAAAAAGTCTGCAGAAATAACATAGTAAAGGATGATATTAACACGACTAGGATATTTCACACTTTTTTTTTTTTCTTCCTTTTTTTTTTTTTCATAAATTACAAGCAAAATCTGGTCCCAGGACCTGGACAGCCAGTAGTAGCAGATTAACAGATTAGGATTACTACCAAATGAATGTTCTTCTCAGTTTGGTGCCTGTGATACCACAGCTAGGGTGATGTATTCTATCTTGGGCTCCTTGGTACAAGAAAGACACAGACTTAGTGGAATGAGTCCAACAGAGGCCATCAAGCTGATCAAGGCACAGGAGATCATCATACATGAGGAGAGGCTGAAAGAAATGGATTTATTCAGTTTTAAGTAGAGAAGGCTTACGAATAAGCTTATTGTTCTCTTCAGCCACTTGATGAGAGGGTACACAGAAAGTCTATCAACATGAAGGAGAAGAAATTACAGAAACAGGTTGTGACAAGAGAAATTCCAGTTAGACATGAGGAAAAACTATTGTTGCAATGGAGATGGTCAAGCACTATCACAGGTTTCCTAGGGAGGCTTTAGTATTTCCATCTTTGGAGATATTTTAGGCCTGACTGGGCATGGCCCTGAGCACAAATTTACCAAGGGAAAATAAAACTTGAGCAACCTGATGACCTTCTGTGCCTAAGGACTAGATAATATGGATGAGGAGGGTTGTGGATATGGCATATTTTGACTATAAACTGTAAGATGAGTGAGTGCACACAGGACAAACAGACTTTTGGGTGTGTTGAAAAATTGAACTACTGAGCTGAATAGTAGTAAGTCTGGCAATAGTCAGTGGCACAACATCCAGATGATATCTATTAAAAAGCTAAATAAACTGCCCAAGAGACTGATACTGGGAGAAACAATGTTTCATACCATCACGAAGAACCTATCCAGTGAAACATAATTAGCTAAGAATGATCAGAAAATACTTACCCATGGAGGGTTTTGACATGTCAAAATGTAGTGTGTCCCTCATAGCTCTATGGAATGTAAAAAAATGTGAGGACTGGGTTAACAGGAGGTCAAGCAGTTCAGCAGGTGAAATACAGAGTTCTGCACCCAGGGCAGAATAACCCTCTGCATCCGTACAAGCCTCAGCGGAGACAAGGCATTGCTATATCTGGTCAATGTTGTGACATGATGGATATCTGGGTTGGAAGCATAATAAAGTTGTTTCCTACCAGCCACTTTGAAGTAGAAGCCTATTGCTTTCTCTTCGGTAGGATTTTTGGCAGTAAGCGAGTACTCTAAACCACTTATTTCACTGAAAATTACTGCATTTTTTGCATCAGCGAAGCATTTAACCAGGCGAAGAGGCATTGGCCTTTCTCTGAAGTATAGCTTTTTCCTCTTTGCTATGTGATGCAATCACCTAGAGATACAGTTATTAATGTCACAAACCTTTTTTTGAGTCAGCCACTGCCTTTTTCTTCATGTTTGCACAATAACTAGCAAAATCAGATGATGGCCTGTTTGCATCTATGGGACACTATTGTATATTGTGTGCTACATATACATGTATTATACCACGACACAGTTCTCCCTCAAAAGCTCTTTTATCTGTATTACAAGCACTTATTTTTTTCCCTCTTGCATGTTGGTTTAGTAATTTATGGATTTAGAAGTATGAAAAATCAGACATATAAAATGACCTTTTAAAATAAAGTTTCCACTTAAAAGAGATTTTAAAATATAAAAAAGTGAAGTGTACCATTAAGCTATTACCCTTTGTGCGTTGCAATTTGCTCTTTTTAAGTGTACTTTCACACTGATTGAAGTTAATGATTGAATCTTCTGCTTTAATTACATGTGTCAGAAGTAATTTATCAGCAGAGAAGTAATTAATCTATGCTTTAATAAGCAATATCTCATATGATGCGTAAAAGAATTTTTAATCTTCTTTTCTGGTCATTGGAAATCCCAAGGAATTTTTAAATGAGATTAAGTGAGAACCGTGTTTTCCTAAATTATTTGCTACAATTTTTTTTTTTCCAGCTTTAGCTTATAAAAATAAACTTGATAGAGAATCTGTAAATTTTAATGAAACTCAGATATAGATTTAATTCTTCAAAATAACATAAAAGTGTTCTAAACTTTTGAATCTTCAGCCATTCACAGGGTTCAGCAGAGCACTTTTACATGCAAAAATACAACCAGCACTGGTGCTATAGTCATCTTTGTTCATATAAATGAAATAAGAAAGAGATTTCTTAAATTTGAGAAGATTATTCCAAGTTATAGGTCTGATTCATTAAAACATTAATGATGACGTTACATTGAAGATGCCACTCATTAGACATTCAAAGAAAGCGGATAAGATGACATAGTTTAGCATGATTACGGCTTTGTTAACCAACAACAAATAGGGCTTTTATATTGTAAAAGACCAATAAATTAAGGGTTGCTATAACACACATATGCCTTTAAAAGAGAATGTCATCCTGCTAGGAAATTCAATAGAGCTGGCTAATAACTAACTGCAATGAATAAATCAGAGATAATGAGAAATACTCATTCTGTCACACTGCTCTGCAAATCAGAAATTGCATTTCGTAGAATAACAGCATACTTGCTTAAATATTTCAGTGTTGCTCTCAAACGAAAATCTTATATTGTACTGAAGCAGTATTTTGCCAAAGCATTTCTAACAATGGGTAAACTCATAAAACATTTTTTTTGTACCATTCACTTGCAAAAAGCACCTGAAAAACATGCCTTCCTTGCATTTCCTTGTCAAAATGGGACACTGAAATTTAGAGACCACTCACTGACTGGACATCTAGGAAAGAAAAATGATGATAGAAAACATGAGTTTGGAAAAGCAGATTTCCATTTCCTGCTTTTGGACCTAATCAGACAACGTACTGTTCTAATATTCTCTTAACTGATCATACTGATTTCTGTGTATGATGTTTCATGGTGTGATAATCACTATTTCCAAATGGTCAAATGACCACCAATTTATTAATGCTTACCAAATATTTCATGAAGCTTAGCACAACTATTTATACTGGGAGAAGACTGGAAGTCAGTTTCTCTTTTGTATGCATTAGTCTCATCCTTAAAAAATGTCAGTCACAAATCATACACAGAAATTCTATGCAATTCAGAGGAAAACACAGTCAGGGGGCAGCAAGTAGGTACAGTGATTTAGTAAAAAATAAAAAAGACTTCCATAGGCTGAATTTTGTGAATAATATATCATCACACACACATGAAAGTATTTTTATTTTTTTTCCAGTTAATTATTCAAACATTAAAATCAGCACGATATAAAACATGAGTACTCCAGCTCTGTCATTAAAATTAATTTAATCTTTATGACACTCTCAAATTTCAAAAGGATATTTCTACTTCAGCTGAAGAAAGGGTACTAGTGTCAGATATACATGGATATTGACGTGGATATGGATTTGGATATGGATTTGGATATACTCTTCTTATCAGAGCTGTTAAAGATAGCCATAAAAAATCACTTAATGGTGACTATGTGGAAAGAAAGACAGCAAATCCTTACAATAGACAGAAGGAAAATGTTAACATCAGTGGTTAGTCAGCTGTAATTGGATGATAGCTATTTCATTTAATCTTTTTCTAACCAATCTGAATTATATGTGTGTGCAGAGACTGCAGGTTCACTGGCATATCATCTGATTATGGGTTTCCTTTGTTACCCCAAAAGAGTTGATCTGTCAGTTACAGCCAAGTACAGAGCTCTCTCTCCCTGTTGTCTTCACTCACTTTGTCTGGAAAGAGATGATGCCATTTGGCAGTCATCAATCTGATCATGAGCTTGTCAAAATAATTAATTCTTGAATAGCACTCACACTCTATTTTACCTTCTCTGTTTTATGCATATTAAGTTTTCAGACACCTGCTATATTATATTTGATTATTTACTCCCTTATACGTATCCAATTCTCCCAATGCTATTTATATCATGCTTTAAATTTGTGTCTGTTCTACATCAGTGAATTACTCTGGCATCATTCAGTATTATTACTGTTATTATATCATTCAATTACATTGTTTATTGCAGTTAGATTTCGCAACTGCTACCAACTAATACTTCCTGTTCTCAGTACAAAAAGCAGCTACAACAACAATAAAAGTTCTAGCAAATATCCTATCTTGATCTTTTTTTCTTCTTGCTGTTAGTGCATTTTGATCTGATGAAATGTCAGCAAAGGTGAATAACTAAATGTGGTACTTCTAATGTCCCCCCCCAAAAAAAACCCACAGTGTTTTCCAACAGATGTGCTTTTTGTTAATGTGATTTAATTTAATTTATGGAGTTTTTTGTTTGCTACAACTAACTTGTTTGAAAGCATGGTGAATTTCATTTAATGGAGGATGAGTGGGTGAAAATGCAGGTCCTGTAAGATCTGAAGTGGGACCAAAAAGGACCAGCTTGAAGAAATAACCCTTTTACTGAGGGCATAATTGAGTTTAATTAGAGCAAAATTGTCTGAAGACAGGAATTAACAGGAGAAAGCAAGAAATTAGAGGAAACAGGTGTGTGAATAAGCAAATTAAATCTGAAAGAACAACCAAATCCTCCCTGAGAGAAAACTGTCCCGGGAGGGAAGGGTGTAAAACCTGTTTCCAGGTGCTGAAAGCACTGGGGTGCAACCCTACTTTTTAAGGGCAGTTCTGCCCCAAGATGGAGCACACAGAAACACCCATCCACATGTGGTAGCCCTGGACTATCTCAGATATCAGCTAGTTCTGGTAGCAAGTGCCAGAGCAGGGCAGTACGGGGAGATCAGGCCTGACTAACACAGAAATTGTCTCATGCTTACTAGCATGTCCCAATGTCTTGCTACAGGTCACCATGACAGATGATGGTTACTAAAGATATTTCTTTGGCTGACTTCATGAAAATTACAGCTGAGGGATTTATAGTAGATGCCTTTGTGACATGTTATTCTGTGCAGTGAGTTGCTTAAATATTATTTTTATTTCACGTAACCCACTCCATGGGTTGTGCACTCAGGGACCAGGCTGTCTCCTCACTGCAGAGTCCCCTTTAACCAACAGGTTGAAGGATACCTGGGGCCACAGAAAGCTCCTTCACCGCATGTGGTCTTTTCCACAGGGTTTCAGAGATCTACAGGATACTCAGCACTGGCCTCCAGAGCAAGATATTTCTTGAACGAGGACAGATGACAAATGGTGCCCTTCTGAGTATTCTGATGTTGGGGCTCCTCCTTTCCTCTGCCTTTTGCAGCTAAACTGTGCAACCTGCAGGTTGCCAAACTTTGGATGAAACAAGTTGGTTCTCACTTATTCTTTTCCACAGTCAAGAGCAGAAACTGAGTTCACAGCAGTCATTCATGTTCCTTAAATACAGTCTGATCACCTTAACATTAGTGATATGGATAACCAGAGAAAGAAGTTTGCTAGGAACTTCTGTTGGTTGCTTCATCATGTAACAGAGCCTTTCAGTCCCATAACTTCTTCTGTCCTGTCCTAATTCTTATGTCTGTACATGCCCTCATGCAGATAAGAAGGCATCCTTTGACTTTTAGCTTTTCCAGGTGTTCAGACAGTGAGGTTGTCTCTCTACATTCCTTCTTCTCTCCTCTTCCTATTTTACTAGAATGTTCCTTTTCTTGCCCTGTGACACCACTCAAATCAAAGGCAGTAACAACTGTCCCTCTCCACTGAAGTATTACACAGATATTACCCCTGTCAAACCCCTGCTGAAGCTCCAGAGATTTCAACACACTCATGATGTTGCCCTGAAGAACCTTATCTACCCCTGTAAAGACAGTCCTGTTCTGACCAGGGGACTGGACCAGGCAACAGCCAAAGGTCCCTTCCACCCTGGATGGATGTTCCTATCAAAAACAATGTTTCTAGTAGCCCTTGACATTGTTTTCATTTTTACTGAACTCCAATTTTAGATTTTTTTTTCCCCTTGAAGATCTTTCACCAGGCCTCTTAAAACCACACACAATATATTGGCCTTAATTACCTTTTAGTGTGTCTGGATGGGATGTAAGGGGAAAATTCAGAAGATATCTCTCACTTAGAAACTCAGATTCAGAGTTATGGCAGAAGAACGTGAAAGGGACTGAAGCAGAGAACACTTTCTGTTGAAGTTTATACTTTCTAATATTTAATGCTATTCTTCTTTAGTTTAGCTGAAGATGGAAATATATTCTTGCCGCCTGGAGTGGGGAATTATTTAGATGCATGAAAAATGCTGGTGTTCATCATTGCGCCAGATGGCAGAAGTGCTGATCACATACAAAACAAGAGTTATCATTCCCATTATGCATGTTCTCATGTGAGATTAACATCACTTGGTGGCCAATCTCCCCACTGCACCCAAAAAAAAGGATTCTTTTCAAAGGCTCCAGTAAATAAACCTGTATGCACAGTAAGTCAAGCAATGGAGCAGGTTGCTGAAGGAGGTTGTGCCATCTCCATCTCCAAGCCCTGCTTGAAAACATGATGCTGCTGTGAGCAGGAGATTGGACCAGAGACCTCCTGAGATCCTTTCCAGCCTAACTATCCTATGATCCCAAGCCAACTCTTTTGCTAATAAATCCTCTCTGCTGAACCACACCTGCTTCTGCTTTTGAAGTTTGCCCCTCACTGTTCAGAAAAAAATCTCTCTTGTTATGATAACAGAGCTTCTATGAGCATGAGAGGGAGAAACATCTTGTATGCCTTCACATGTGTGAGCACTAGGTGACACAGAAAGAGAACTCAATGAAATCTGTTCCTCACCTTCTTATCACTTCATAAAAATGTTGACCCAGGATCTCTACCAGGACCAAATGCAAAACCTATTGCAGTCAATAAATTTGAGTTGGTTTCTTGTTCCTCATGCCCAGAGTGTGTCAGGAGACAGGCTTTAGTCATGACAATGCTTCAGGGCTATGAGAAGGAACAGCTCAGTAGGGCTTAGCTGGTACATGTCCTGGAATAGAGATGTACCCACATTTGACATCTGAACAAAGTGAGGAGTTTGTAGAGGACAGGCTGCTTTCCCAAGGTACCCAGGAGACCTTGGTGCACTGGTTCTTTCTCCATCCTTTACTTCTGCTCCATTCAAGAAGCAATTGCTGTTGGACCTTTGTGCTCTTGCCATCACACCATCTCTCCTTGCTGCTCTAGCGTAACATCACCAATTATCTAGTTTCTGTTTTTCAGCCTTCTGCTCTAAAAGGCAAGGAATATCTAGCATGAAAAACAGTATAAAGCCGCATGCATATTTAAGACAAAAACAAAACAAAACAAAAACAAACACTCATTAGACTAACTGTCCTCTCCTATTTACTGTCTATGACTTCTGTACCACAAGACTGTAATTTTTTTTTTTTAAGTGAAGATGAACATTCACCCCAGCCAGACTTGGACGCTGTTAATTTGTGATAGTTTTAAACAGGTTAAGTTATAAACTTTGCTCCATTTTATGAAACTTTTTCCCTTTCAATGGAAATATCATTCAAAGCTGATTAAAGAGAGAAAGAGAAAGAGAAAGAGAAAGAGAAAGAGAAAGAGAAAGAGAAAGAGAGAGAGAGAGAGAGAGAGAGAGAGAGAGAGAGGGAGAGGGAGAGGGAGAGGGAGAGGGAGAGGGAGAGGGAGAGAAGAAAGAAAGAAAGAAAGAAAGAAAGAAAGAAAGAAAGAAAGAAAGAAAGAAAGAAAGAAAGAAAGAAAGAAAGAAAGAAGAAGAAGGAAGGAAAGAAGGAAGGAAGGGAAGGAAGGAAGGAAGGAAGGAAGGAAGGAAGGAAGGAAGGAAGGAAGGAAGGAAGGAAGGAAGGAAGGAAGGAAGGAAGGAAAGGAAGGAAAGAAGGAAAGAAGGAAAGAAGGAAAGAAGGAAAAGAAGAAAGAAAGAAAGAAAAAGAAAGAAAGAAAGAGAAAGAAAGAAAGAAAGAGAGAAAAGAGGAAGGAAGAAGGAAGGAAGGAAGGAAGGAAGGAAGGAAGGAAGGAAGGAAGGAAGGAAGGAAGGAAGGAAGGAAGGAAGGAAGGAAGGAAGGAAGGAAGGAAAGAGACGGACTACCTTTTTGATGTTTTTGTTTTGTTTTCTTTATCTTGTCTTCTCACCACCACATTTAAATGGACACGCATCTTCAGATTCTCCTTCTCACTGAAACTCTCTGGGAAGTTTGGATGGGAAGAATGTGTCCTTTTTTAGGCCACAGGCTTGCAGGAGAAATAAAAGCTAGACCGGGAGGAGAGAAAAGAGTAGAATAATGAAAGGAGAGATAAGGTCAAAATGAATGGCCAAAAATCCAACTGAATTTTTGGATTTTAACTCTCATCTCAACCCCAAGGACATTGTGGGGCAAGGACAGCTCATCTGAATGAGTGAGGTGGGAAGAAGGGAAAAGTGAGTTGTTTTGCTGTAGGAAGAAGAGAAGGAAAAAGGACCAGGAGAAAGATTTCACATATTGGGAGAGGGGAGCATTCAGAGCTGTCTGAGCAAGGGGATGGGACAGGGAAATGGGATCTGAATAAGAACCATGAGGTGTTTGAGGGACTGGGACACATTTAGGGTGGTGGGAAAGGACAAGGATGCATTGGTGGAGGGGCTGCACAGTAAAAGTGATGAATCTCTGGGAAGAATCTCAAGACTGAAAAGAGCATTATTCAGACAGGGTGAGCCATGAGAGGGGAGATCAGGACTGTCTGGCAAGGCAGACATAGATATGTTTTTAATTAATGTAAACTGCAGTCCCACCCCTTCCACAGAATGTATGTTTGGATATTCTGGACCCTGCTTCTGTTTGTGCCAACAGTCTCACTTATACTCTTTTTTATGCTAGTTAAAGTAAATTCAAAATTACACATAATTAATAAGAGAAAATAACTCCACATTTTAGAAGATATGTTGTTTTATAAATATAGAAAGAATATAAATAAGGACTATCTATCTTGCCTAGACAACGTTTTGTAATTCAGAGTTGGTTGCTCTGGTAACTTTAAAAGATACTTTTTCCTCCTTAGCTGAGAAACAAGCTGAATTGTAAAGCCACACAACCAATTAATTCAAGCAGCTGGTGAGTGACCTCAGCAAACAGGAAAAAAAATCAAACAGATTACTGAAATCATCTCAATATTAGGGCTACACCTTTCTTCCAGGTGCAATTATGCAGCACTTGTTTTATATCATTCACTGAATGCTTCTCCTCCTAAGTCAGTAATTTTGGTCAGAGACAAAGACTCCATCAGTATCTTGGTGTGGTCATATTTCAAATATCTTTCACAATCACATTGAGATTTCCCTGCACAGTACAAAATGTGGTCATTTTCCCATTTGTGAATACAATAGAGTTAGTTTTTGCGCTGATATTTCTGAGTGTTTATAAGAAGCACTGACTGAAGCTCTGGTTTTGTGCAAACATGCAGTTCTTGTGATGATTTTTCATGTAGCCCCTGTGTGTTCATGCCAGTTACATCAAAGAAGATAGGTAATATCCAGTGCATTTTGTTTTCATGGTCATTGACGCTAAAAACCTGTGAATGGCAAAGCTAATTTTGTAAGAAGTTTTGTATTTACAGCTAATGGAAGTGCAGAACTGTGAAATAATATTACTTCCTGTTTCTAACCTATTTAATGAACCTCCAAACCTCCAGAAAAGGTAGACAAATATATACATTCTGGTTTGGATGACTGTCACCTTCTCCTCATGCCTTGGCATTCAGGGTAGAAATAATTATAGATGGGTCTGAGACCTCTATTAGAAGGAAGACCTCTGTAGTAAAGAGAAACAAAACAAAAGCAATAACATCATTCAGCATTGAGTCTGGTCTTTGGATGGAGCAACAGCATCATGAAAACTCAAGAGTACTGTGTTAGATAGGAAGCTAAAACATAGAAGTGTGTGTATATGTATATACAAGTATAAAACTATATGCATATTTATAGCTACAACAAATCAGTTCATCTAGAACTTTGCAATGTGCATGATCTTTTCAGTTTACACACTCCAACAAAGTGCCAAGGCTGAATTTTGTTTGCTATCATGCTGTCAATCACCAGTCTTGGCAGTTAGCCACCCATTTCTGTTTTTTGTTTTTTGTTTTTTGTTTTTTGTTTTTTCTTTGTTTTTTTTTTTTTTTCTCTCTCTGTAGACAGATTCTGATCTGTGACTGCGCTGTAGTTCTCCATGACTGTTTAATTTCCTTTAGAATCTTTTTCAAGAGATTTGATCTTTCTCTTTTCTGTGTTCAAATGAAGTGTGACTTTTAGCAATTTTTATTGGTGTACCCCAGACTTCTGGCAAAATAAAGCCACAAAGCATTTGTTCTCAACAGACTCTCTTGGAGTAGCTTCTCTTTTAGAAGTCATTCTGATTTATATCCATCTCAGTAAGATCTAAGAGCCTTGCCCAGCCCTGTTTTTAATATATTTTAAGACTGGATATCAAAATGTTTAAAGGACCTTTACTTAGAAATTAAGAAAAGCCTATATATAGTATCTTATCTTGTATTTTTATTGTATTCTAAGAAAGAAAGGCATAGACATTTTACCTTCTCTGTGGAAATATCCTACAAAATATTTTATGATGATATTGATATAAATTTATTGTTCAACACCCAAGGACTAGATACAGCTCCCAGCACTTGTAGTGAGTAGGAACTCTGTGCTCATCCTGTTCAGGATATGTCAATAGTAAAATGCAACTTGGTGTAAGTAATGACCTTATAATCAGGGCAAGAATAGTAAATTTTGTCAATCCAGCAATTTATTTCATATTTGTCAGAGGAAGTCAAAGACCTCACACCTTGTCAGGTCCCAGCTGTCCAATAGACCTTTCCAGTCCTTGAAAAAGTGATCTTAAGACTTGCCTTCCTGCTTCATAAAATTCTTCATTATAAATGAAATACATGAAAAAAAAAAAATCAAATAAAAAGCTTCATAATATTCATAAAAATACTGTGTTCTGCTTTCCATTTGGTGACCTGGTGAAAGGTTTAGTTTCTACAAAAAGTCCCATCTGTCCCTGTCCATTGAGATGCAGAAAAATGCGTCTCAAACTGAAAGACATGGTCTTCAGAAACATATGAATACACCTCCATCGTTTTAGTGACTCTTAGATTATCACTAATTTAGGGTGACAATTTAATTGAAAATTAAGAAATGGGTTGCTGAAGCTAACAAAAGCATTATGTCATGTCTGGAACTGGCTTAATCACACACAAAAAAAAAATATTTCAAACTTTCAAAAGAATTCTTAATCAGACAAAAACTACATACAAGCCTTTAAAATGCATTCTTTGTACTTTTACAGTTCAGCTATGTCTGCAGACCTTTTTGTTCACTTCTCCACAAAAAGAAGCTGCAGGTAGTTCTGTGGGTTCTCAATTCGTTGGAGACAAGCTGCTCCTTGTAAGAATATCTTTTTTCTTGACTACAGACATGTAGTGATATCTTCAAGCATCAAAATGGCATACAGGCAAAATTTAAGTTACTAATGTTAACAGAATAATTTTGGAAAATCATCCATACCCTGTGTTATCAGTGTATTCAGGAATCTACAAGGGGGTATAAAAAACTTTGAATTTCCTGTACCAGATTAATTCTGAATAAATGCTATATAATGAAAGAGTCACTCTTTTCTAAGCTCAGGTGTCAAAAAATTGAATAGTGGACTCAGCTGCTAATGAGCAACTGCCAGGATAAGTGCAAAAGCTGCAGTCTGTCTTTGTATTGTGTACAAGTAGGAAAGATAGACACCATGCTGGTGATGTCCTGGTCACAGATATCCCACTCTGATCTAGCACATTAGTGGTCAGCTCACTCCCATTCTTGCACACTGCTAGTCTAGCTTGCTCGTGTAAGACCTAATTTGAGGATCTCCCTCACATCAGGAGGGTAGGGCTATTTCCTCTATCCAAGGGCTTGAATTCAGGTCTTGAAGGCACAAATCTATATCTCCTTGGCTGAGATTACATCAGCTGTGTAAAATACACCTAATCAAGACTGATAGTTCCAGTATTCAGATGGAAAGTCTGAATCTACAAATTTACAGCCCTGATTTAACTGTGGTTTGAAGTGTTCCTTATGATTAAGTTGGTTTTGCTCCATCTGAATTCATATATAACCAGTCTTGTATAGATGACACAAAAGTATTACAATTGCCACTTGTGTTTAGGAATATCAATGTAGGTACATACTTTTTCTCAGAAATATTGCAACAGAGTTGTTATAAGCCTCAGTGCAATTTGAAAACAAAACAAAATCAAACAAAAAACCAATAACAAACAAAACACACATACACACACACACAAAAACAAACAAACAAACAAACAAAAAAACAACAGACAACAACAAAAACAAACAAACAAACAAACAAACAAAAATAATCCTCCTCCTTCTTTCCAAGGACTCCCCCTGATCTCCCATGGACAGTGTACAAACAACAGAACAGTTCTTACACCACCCTACCACCTTTTCTCTTTGGTGTATGAATCATGACTGGAAACATAGAAGGGTAAGGAATGGCCATGTCCCTTTACAATCTAACATATTACATGCCACTGAAGTCTGACAAAGTAATACCAAAGCCTATTTAGTCTGTCTCCATATCCAGGCATCCGTTTGGCTTAAAAGGTCTAGTGGGAAATAATCATCAAAATGCTTTTATCATTAGTTCTAAAAGTAAACTAGAAATTGGTTAATAGACTTCACTTGAATGACCACCAGAACACCCATCACAACGGCACAGGCATAACGTATTATAAATGGACTATTTCTGTCCCTCTGCCTGACCCAGAAAGTCTGTTAGAGCTCTCAACCAGGAAGGTAGTTCCTCAGTTCAAGAAGAAGACACTAAAGTTTCTTTAATCTCTGACATTGTCCAAGACTTCATTTGGAAATTGCAGACAGGAGGAATTACTTCTGCATGTAAATTTCATTTTACTGCTCCGGCAACACAAACTGGGCAGATTTGGACTCTAAGGAACACTTTGGAGATAGATATTTGGAAATGATAGGACATCTCTACAGCATGCCTTTTTGAAAAAAATCTGCATCAGCAGGCAAGGCCAGAGTTTATGACCCTTCAACCTGTTTCTGACAGTGAAACATCTCTTTGGGTTAGTGGGGAGAAGGAAGAAGGATGACAGTATTTGGCTGGGCTCCCTTCCACTGACAGCTCGCCAGACAAACACTAGGACATCCAGACACCGAAGCCATCTGTGCGTTGTAAATCTGTATATGTCTAGTGTCCACATATAACTCTTGTGTTGAGGATATGTGGCATATCTCCTTTATCTAGTATCCTTTGATAGAGCATGGAATAGCAAAGACCAATAGTCACATACACTTGTCACAGAGAAATCATTAGAAAACAACATGTCTGTCTTTATGGTTTGCACATATTCTGGGTATCCTTCTACATTATCCTTTAAAATATGAACAATATGAACACCCAAACTGGACACAGAATTTTCACTGATAAGTATACTATGCCAAGTAGAAACATACATCATATGCAAAAATAAGTGTGTGTAGTCTATCCCACATGTAAACATAGTCACATAGAAACACAGCATAGTTGGGAGAAAAATCTAGAGGTCATCTAGTCAAACTGACAGTATTTCCCTGAGCTGTCTCTTCCCCAGACTGAACAGTCCCAGTTCTATCAGCTTCTCCTCACAGGATAGATGCTCCAAGACCCCAGACATCTTAATAGCCCATCACAGTAACTCCAGTATGTCCACGTCTCTCTTGCACTGGGCAGCACAGCACTGGACCAAGCACTGCAGGTGTAGCTTCACCAGGGCTGAGCAGAAGGGAAAGATTATCCTTCACTTGGCTCATGGTCAACTTGGTATTCACCCAGACCCACAGGTCATTCTCTACAAAGCTTCTTTTGAGCCAGTCGGTACCCGCCTGTTCTGGTGCATAGGGTTATTCCTCCACAGAGGCAGAAGTTAGTATTTCCCTTTATTGAGCTACATGAGGTTTCTGTCAGCCCATTTCTCCATCCTGTTCAAGTCTGTCTGAAAGGCAGCACACCCATCTGGTGTATCATTCACTCCTCCCAGCTTTGTAGTCCGCGAAGTTTGTCTATGAAGATGTTATGCAAGAGTCAAAAGCTTTGCTAAAGTCAAGATACACAGCATCCATTGCTTTCTCTTCATCCTCGATGCCAGTTGTCTCATCACAGAAGGCTGTGTAGTGGGTTTACGTGGCAACGTTTTGGTAGCAGGGAGCCATGGGGGTGGTTTCTGTGAGAAAGATCTAGAAGCTGCCCCATGTTTGGGAAGGGCCCCATTGTTTTCCAGATCTGAGCCAATAAGCGATGTTGTTTTGCGCCTCTGTGAGAGCATATTTAAGACAGGGAAAAAACGCTGCGCCAGACAGCAGCCGGGAGTGAGAAACAGCCTGCAGGTGCCAAGGTCAGTGTAGAAGGAGGGGGAGAGGTGCTCCAGGCGCCGGAGCAGAAGTCCCCTGCGGCCTGTGGTGAGGACCATGGTGAAGCAGGATGTCCCCCTGCAGCCCATGGAGTGCCACAGTGGAGCAGGGTTCCACGCTGCAGCCCGTGGAGGAGACCACGGTGGAGCAGGTGGCCCTGCACTGACGGAGGCTGCCGCCTGTGGAAGACCCCTGCCGGAGCAGATTCCGGGCCGGACCTGTAGCCCGTGGAGAGGAGACCACACAGGAGCAGGTGACCCGGCAGGAGCTGCTGCCCGTAGGGGAGCCAGGTTGGAGCAGTTTTCTCCTGAGGGATGGACCCCGTGGTACGGACCCATAACCGGAGCAGTTCTGAAAGAGCTGCTGTCTGTGGGAAGCCCACGTCGGATCAGTTCATCAAGGACTGCATCCCGTGGGTGGGACCCCACAGCAATGGGGATGAGAGTGACCGAGAAGGAGCGGCAGAGAAGAAGTGCTGTAGACTGACCATAACCCCCATTCCCCTGTTCCCCTGCGCTGCTCGGGGGGAGGAGGTGGAAGAGGGTGGATGGGGGGAAGGTGCTTTTGTTTTTTTTTTCCTTTGTTTTCTCACTTCTCTCGCTTGTTAGTTGTAGGCAATAAATCTTACTATCTCCTTATGCCGAGTCTGTTTTGCCCGTTACAATAATTATTGCGTGATTTTCTCGTCCTTATCTCAATCCTTGAGCCCTTTTCACATATTTTCTCCCCATTCCTCTTTGAGGAGGGGGAGTGAGAGAGCGGCTGTGGTGGAGCTCGACTGCCCACTCGAGCGGAACCACGACAGGCTGTCAGGATAGTTACGCAATATTCTCCTTTTTTAAATCCTTGCTGACTACTCTGAAAAAAAAATCTAGTCCTTATGTTTGGAAGCAGCTTCTAGGAGGATTTGTTCCATCACCCTCCCAGGATTTGAGGTAAGGATGACTGGCCTTCTTGCCATTCTTGAAGACAGCCTCACCTGAAATACCATGTGCAGTTTTGCATACCACAATAAAAGAAAGACATACAACTATTAAAGAGTATCCAAAGGAGATCTATGAATATGGTGAAAGGTCTAGAGAGGAAGATGTATGAGGAGTGGTTGAGGTTCCTTGGTTTGTTCAGCCCAGAACAGAGCAGGCTGAGGGGAGGCCTCATGGCGGCCTGCAGCTCCTTCACGAGGGGAGTGAAGGGGGAGGCACTGAGCTCTGCTCTCTGGGGACAGCCAGAGGACCCAAGAAGTAAATAGGATCATACAAAAAAAATGTCCATCGGATGAAAATTTTACATTAACAACAGATGAAACCCAAGTATGAGTAAAAGGACTGGGAAGCAAAGCCAAAGCATATCACCGATGCTAATCTCAGAAAACCTAGACACTGATCAGTCTTGCTGTACATGTAAAGAAAAAAAAAAAAAAAAAAAAAAAAAGATCACTACAGCAGAGCAGGGAAAATTCTTCCAAATTCACCAGCTTGTCCCTGGTTCCCTTTCTTCTTCATCATGAAACAACCACCTCTTCTGACCCCAGTGTTCAGCAGAATAACAGGTATGTCCACAGAAGTGGCAGTAGTTATGGCACCCCAACAGCCATATGAATATAAGGGACATTCCTCTCAAGAACTTCTGATGGTTCCCAGCTTAGGAGCAGTCTACCAGCCAGATGAAATGTGCAACACTTCCTTTTAGCTAGCAAATACTGCCCTGCAAGGATTGACCGTCTTCTTAGTTTTCCTCACAAGAACCAGCTGTAGATATTTTTTTTCTGTTGTTTACTTTATGCTTCGGCAGCTTGTTAATATCCAGCCTTCTTGCCTCTGATTTATTATAGCTTTTGAGCTTATTTTCAAGACTTCTTTAAGTCTTAAGTTTGCATTGGCTTATAGCATTGAAAATATACTCTCTATTGTCCTGAAGAATATTATTCTGACTAGAAAGCTGCACAGACTATTGCTGGTGAGCAGTACTACCTTGGAAAAGAAAAAAAAAAGAGGAATGACTGTTTTCTCACCTATATCTACATTTATCTTAGGTTGCAGTCATGGTTGTCATGTGTGACTGAACATTTTAAATACAATACACAGTTAACTGTCTCACCAGAAATGCTTTAAAGAGATCTGATAGTCCCAGAATGTTTGTTAATTCACCTGCTGAAAATTAATCACCTCTAAGTTACCTTAGTAAGTAAGTAGGACATCAAGAAAGGGCTGCTCTGAAACACCATCTACCTTTGAATATGCCTACAGTAGCATTGCATTTTGTACTAGGATTGCACTCTGAAAGCAAATACCGTCTTGTTCCCAATTAATATGTTTTGGTTTGCCTTGTGGAATGGCCTCAGAGCATACCAAGAGCTCCTCCTGATGAAGCTGAACCAGAAGAGGAACTCACCTTGGTGTTCCATCCACCAGTGAGCCATGAACCCACAGAGCAGAATCAGAGTTAGTTAGACCAAGTAAAACTTCCTGCACATAGTGCAGACTTTGGGTTGTCAAATCTGTTTGCTTCTCTAAATGGTCCCCAGTAAGCCACACTACTTCCTAGCCTAGACTTAGCTCTTGACAACATCCAAAATCTTTATAAGCTTTATAAGTTCGAAGGAGAGCTCTTTTTTTTTTTTTTTTTTTTTTTTTTTTGGGGGGGGGGGGGGGGCGTGGGAAGAAAAGTTTTAAACTCAGGGACAAACTTGCTCCCAAAAATTCATCCTAGTTTTGCCTTTTGCCTTCAGGCATGGTTTAACAGTGGCTAACTAACCTAAGAGTTGACCTGGAGCATTTCCCAGCTCCAGCTATGATTGTATGCTTTGATGACATCCTGCTTTCATGTCACTGTGATACCTAGATATGCCCTATCAGGCAGAGAGGTACTGGTGGGGCACGTGTATGTCACCCCCTTTGCATGAGTGGTGGCACCACCACTGCAGTGTACTCACAGTTCAGACACAGCCTTTGAGGACATGTGTACATTTCCCAGTGACACCAGCATATTAACATTTCACCACAGCTAGCTTGATCTTGATGGTGTACCCAAGTGTGAATGTGCTGTCGGTAGCGATTAACCATGTTTCACATGTAGGTACTTGGCATGCTGTTAAATGCCAGGAGTAGCTCCGTGTCTGTCTGCTGCAGGGATTCAAATACTGCTAATGTTACTGGTGCTGCTCAGATGTCAGTGAGAATAGGAAACAACCCCCTGAATAAGTGAGAGTAGGAAACAACCCCCTGAATAAATAATACTTCTAAGTAGTCTCTGAGGTTTTTCATAGCATGGTTGCCCAGTGAGATGTTCGACTCCTCCACAGACCGGACTGACTAGCTGCAAGCATAGCCTGGGGAATTATCCTTTCCTCTGCAGAAGTTTGTGCTCTGCTCTGGACACTTGTTTCAGCTTTTGATGGCAGCAAAAAACAATGGTTTTATACTGTCAACTGTAGGGTCAACATTCAGAAGTAGTGTAAATTATACCACTGTAAATTAGTCCAAGTGAGTGTCAGAATATGTGTTTTAGTAGAAATGGAATATTAGAGAAGTAAAATGGCAGGGCTGAAGAAAAGGAAACAAATAAGATAAGGGGACTGTTATCCCAGAGAAGGACACAGTACTGACCCTTTAAAAAGACCCAGATATGTAGCCAGAGAATTTTATGTTGCCTCTGCAAGAGTTCACTTATTAATAAAGAAATAAGTGGTCATTAGGAATTTGTACCTTTTCCCCGTTCAACTTTTTTTCATATTCTCCCTCAAGGGAAAATATCTAACTACCTACTAACCTCCTAATTAATAATTTCCTTCTGTACCTCCATTGCTGGCAAATTTTCTTATATTCTTAGAAAATACATACTGCCTTATATCTGCATTCTGATATAGTATTTTCCTATGTAAAAGAGAACAATTAAATTAAATTTTCTACAAAGTGTATCAAAACATGAGTAGCTAATATAGGTAGGTTTCCACTAAAGAGTTTGTACTAGAACTGGTTTCTCACCCTATTTCCTCAGTAGCATTAAGCTAACAGAGATGTGAACTATTTGTACATATTTTTTTCACTGTGTAGATAAATCAAAATATGTAGGTAAGAAAAGCAGAGGGAGCTCTAAATGTCACGTTAGACTAAACAGTCAGATCCAAGCATGCATCACAGCTTTGCTTTTGTTCCATAAATCTTCCAAGTGAGAGTGTTCTCTGGAGCAGACTAATTAAAATTTCAGAGCCACATGTGTGCATATGTTTGGATATGTCACTTAGATATCCAGCTGTTGGCATATGGCACCCAGGATTTTCAGTGATCTTTGCTTGTGCTTTCAAAGGCAGAAAAACTCCTATCTTTAGCACCTCATAACACATTTTTAGCTTAGCTCAGTACCCAGACCTGACAGCATTATATATATATATATTTTTTTTTATTCCAATGCATTTCTGTCAAATTCTAGTTAGCAGACAGAGAGAAATCCTGAAGAAAACCACCAAAAATCAAAATGAATATCTTACAGAATTTAGAAAAGATTTTGTGCAGTGGGAGTTCTTTATGAAGTTACTTTATGTACAGGGCAGAGCTTTGTCTATTGGTATAATTTCCCATGCTTGATCATGCAGACTTTATTTCTCTCTTGAATGTAAATAGGAGAGCTTGACACTACACAGGTTTGCACTCTTTAATCAAGTAAAAATGGAAAGTATAAATCTCGTTTGAATGTTATTATGTTTCTAACATAAATTCTATTATGCATACTTAATTATTGTTAATTGAAAATTTTAACTAAAATGGATGTTCATGATCATGTTTATTTGTCTTTCTTTCAAGAAATAAAGTTTTTTATGTTTTATAAGTGTCTTTTGTAAGGATTTTATGGCTTCAGAAATAATTTTAATAATAATAAATGCAGCAATGTGCAGGGAATTTCAATAGGAAGAGTTCCTTGCTCTTCTCATTTATATCAACAAGCATAAGTGTACCTCATGCCTTTTATGTATACAGTATTTATATTGCATTGTTCTCTGACCTTTTCAAACATCCTGACAAGAATCATTTTCTGCTATTTTACAAATTAATGTCTGAGAAAGTGGTTTTAATAATATGCTTAAATCAGGCTAATATAAGACTCATGTAGTAGCTATACTTCCAGATTTTTCCTCTGAACATCTACAAAAAAGACATGGCAAGTTTTATATCCAGGTTGTACAGCCAATTTTGAAATCCCAGGCTTCCCTAAAAGCTCCTTGAAGTTCAAGTGATTCTTCCAGTTTACCTCTAAAGTTTTCAGAGAAAGATTTGATTGTCTCATTTGACTTGATGTCTTCACTGAAATGCTATTAAATAGGCTTACTTTAATTTGAACAGAAATTGGTGAACTTTTTGCTATGTTTAAAATCTTTTTGACTTTTAGGAAGTAGGTGACCAAACCCACAAAATTCTGTCTAGAAGCAACTTCCACTACAGATACAACTGGGGAAACAACAGAGGAGTTTGGCAGACCTTCAGTCCTGGCACCACTTCATCAGAGAATATCAGAGAACTGGAGATGAGGGAATTTTCAGGGTTATGTCTGGGGTACCTCAATGTATGAGCTCATTCCCTAAAGAAGTCAGTTCAGGACTCCTGTGTTTTATCTTCTGACCATAACTAGCCAATTCAAATGGCCACTAATACTGTTTTCCTGCCAGCAGGTGCTGAATGTTATACTGGAATAAACCAGAGTGGGGAGAAATTGCTCTAAAATTTGCTTCAAAGTTGCTAAGGAAACCATCTGCCTCCTATCATATAGGTTCAGCGTAGCTTTGTAACTCAGATTTATCTGCCAGATGTCTTAAAGAAGGGCTTTTCAGTGTCAAGGGAAGAACTGGAGAGAAGGAAAAAAAACATTTACTTACTACCAGATTACTAATTTTATTTGATTCTGGGTGAGTTCAAAGTCTAATTGGTTGTGTGAGTCATGGAGCTGTATCGTTGGATCAGACACCTATCATTTGACCCATGATTTTAGCTCCAGTTCACTGCAAAATTATTGTGAATAGGAAGACTGGAAGATTTTTTTCTTCTTCTTCTTTCCTGACCATCAAAGAGATTGCTGTTTCAAAACACAGTGAGCTTTCATTGCTTTTGTGTTCTACTTCTTGGAAACTCTACCTAAATTTTGGCAAATGCAGATAGTTATGGTGTCAGATATTTGCCTTGCACACTACCCAAAGGGCCCCCTAAAATGCTGTGAGATTTTTTCCTGAAGGAGCTTCTACAGCTCCTTCAGCTTCATTCTGAGAGAAGTGCAGAGAGAAGGAAAGGAGATTTAAAAAGTCATCTCAACCTCTTCAAATAAGATGGAAGCTTATTCTGGCTGAAGAACTGGATCCTTTTTAAAGTACCTACATGAAGCTGAACCAAAGTAACCTCTTAGGAATTCATCAAAAAAAAAAAAAAAAAACAACAACAAAAAAAAAAAAAAAAAAAACCAAAAACATTTTAGACTGGAGAAGTTAGATTAGTTTTCAGATGGGACTAGTAAAACACACAAAATCAAGAGATAGCGGGCTATCCATATTTAAAGCAAACAAACAAAAAACGAAAACACTTTCTTCTGGAACTCTGTTCTTGACACCAATGAATGGGTAAATATTATCATGATCCAGAAATGACAGGAGGAAATTTCACCTTTTACCTGAAATGAAGCAGGCACAGTTAGTAATAATGCACTTTCACAAAAATGTAGGTCCTGCAATGCTAGCTTCCTAAGTATCACAGACTGATCCTTCAGCCCTGGTCATAGTAAGGAAATAATGATTTATTTCTTGTCACAGAGCTGCCTGGCACACTCATGACAGTGTGATCCAAGAGGGGAGAATGAATCATATGATGAATTTGTTCTGTGAAAAACACAACTGTATCTCTCAACCAGTGTTCAACAGCAGTGAAAAAACAGCACTAGTCTTTGTTGCTTACATACTGATCTAACAGATGTTCACAGCCTCTGTGCCTTTTATTCCCCCCACTTGAATCTCTGCACCACCACATGGTAACTTGTCAGGGCATAAAGTGTTCTGTTCAGTGGCTGCCCAAAACTAAATCCTACTACTGTTCAGGATTCCTAACTGCTGTTAGAGATACTATGAGAATGTTTCTATTTTCAGTCGCAGCCAGGAATGCTAAACAAGCACTCCTGTACTAGGCAAACAAAAGCTACTGTAGTAGACACCAGAGGAAAGAGCCTCCACAACGGTCCTGTCATCTAGAGTGTAGACACTGCTCAGCCCGTGGCAATGTCAGACAGATGAATAAATAGATAGGCGTTGGTTGGAAGGTGGGAAGATGATGTAATCAGAGATGGGTAAATTTGCGTAAATCAGTTTTAACACAGGATGTAGATGTCATGTTCTACATTAGCTCATTCACTCTAGGAAATCATGCTTCATATTGCTGAAGCCCATGTTTCACTGGTACAGATTTTGTATGCTGACTTGAGGAAATGCTAGATACAATTTCTGTATTATTTCACAGTGGTTTAAATTCTGTTGGCTATGTACCTTCATTATAAACATGCTTACTCTCATTCCTCCTTCTACCCTACTCTCAAAAGACAAAATGATCCTCATTTCTGCAAATTAAAAGTACAAAGTTGACCCCATCTAAACAGAGGCATTTTCCCAATGTCTTTTTTGCTGCTAAATTGACATAAATGCAAATGAGCAAGCATCTGCCAAGACTCCCCATCTTTCCTAAAATCAAAGCACAGAAGCTTTGATGAAGGTGAAGGCTATTCCTGAAATCCACATCAAATATCCAAATGTTTGGGCCTATGTTTCTCATATGGCCCAAACTCTGCATGCCACAGGGGTCCATAGGATTTATAGGCAGTTGGACCCTGAACTGTCTTTACACATTATGGTAAGGAAGAAATTGGTAGCTCAGGTACCAAGAAGGTTCCATGGGTCTATATTTGGGAGCACACTAAGAGTTGAACTAAGCTCTGTCTGGACCATGTTCCCAAAGGCAGTGCATCAATAGCTCTGAAGCCGAGTTTGTTCCTAATTCAGATTAGTTTATTTATACTTATACACTTGTCCCCAAACTGTGATGGTTAAACACAGCATTAAAGCTATAATTAAGCATTCATAACCAAATGCAGTTATTAAGGCTGAGGGAGGCCTCCTTTTCTGTTTCAAGCAGTTTATCTCAGAGCCTGTGGCACCATGATACAGATTTTTTTCAAATGATTTTGAGTATAGCTCATCTTGTAAACAAAAGGCTTTGAGTGACATGAATCATCACCAGCTAGGAGCTCCTTTCATAACACTATATTAAATTAAACAAAGGAGAACAAGGACCTGGATGAGACTTTAGAGACCACTGAATCTAATCTCCTGTTTTGCAGGTGAGAGTTTAAATGAGCTGTGCTGTCTTAATACACACTAGTAAAGACATCAACTGCAAGTTCCTAGAAAAAGATAAACCTCAGAAATTCTACCTCCTTGAAATCTGGGACTCTTGTCTTTCGGCGGGGAGTGATCCACTTGCTTGCTTTCCATTTGGAAATTAATGCAAAGGCTTATTGCAAAATTCTGAACTCAAGATGCTCATATGTCAGATCTTGTTCAGGTTTTGCTCCAGGTATTTCTGCTGCAATATTTGTTGTGGTACATGTTACGCACAATATCCCATTATGGCCAAAAAGGAAACAGTGCTTATACAGAATCATATCATAGAATTATTTGTGTTAGAAAAGACCTTAAAGATCATCAAATTCCAATCCCCTGCCATTGGCAGGGACACCTTGCCTTGAATCAGAATGCTCAAATCCCCATCCAACCTGGACTGAAACACTGTTCCAGTACCTCACCACCCTTTGAGTAAATAATTTCTTCCAAAATATCTAATCTAAATCTACCCTATTTTATTTTAAAACTATTACTCCTTGTCCTGTCACTTCACCCCCTGACAAAGATTCCCTCCCCAACTTTTCTGTAGGCCCTCTTTAGGTACTGTAAGGCCACTGTTAAGCTCTCCCTGGAGCTTTCTCTTCTCCAGGCTGAACAACCCCAACTCCCTCCCAGCTCCCTCCTACACAAAGTGCTCCAGTCCTTTGATGACCCCCCCGGCCCTCCACTGGACTGTTTCTAACAGGTCCATGTCTTTCTTGTGCTGGGGGCCCCAGAGCTGAATGCAGGGCTCCAGGTGGGATCTCACAAGAACAGAGCAGAGGGGGACAATCCCCTCCCACACCCTGCTGGCCTCGCTTCTTTTGATGCAGCCCAGGATGAGGTTGGCTTTCTGGGTTGCCAGCTCATGTTGAACTTCTTACCAGCCAGCACCCCCAGGGCCTTCTCCTCAATCCATTCTCCACCCAGCCTGTATTTGGGCTTGGGATTGCCCAAGCCCAGATGCAGGACCTTGCACTTGGTCTTGTTGAACCCCATGAGGTTCACACAGGCCCACCTCTCAAATCTGTCCAGGTCCTTCTGGATGGCATCCCTTCCCTCCAGCACGTTGACCGCAGCACACAGCTTGGTGTCATCAACAAACTTGCTGAGGGTGCACTTGTTTCCACTGTCCATGTCACTGACAAAGATGTTAAACAGTGCTGGTCCCAGTACTGAACCCTAAGGAACAACACTCACTTCTGATCTCCACTTGGACACTGAGCCATTGACTGTACCTCTTTGGGTGCTATCATCCACCGAATACCTTACCCATAGAATCATAGAATCATAGAATCATAGAATATCCTGAGTTGGAAGGGACCCTTAAGGATCATCAAGTCCAACTCTTGACACCGCACAGGTCTACCCAAAAGTTCAGACCATGTGCCTAAGTGCACAGTCCAATCTCTTCTTAAATTCAGATAGGCTCGGTGCAGTGATCACTTCCCTGGGGAGCCTGTTCCAGTGTGCAACCACCCTCTCTGTGAAGAACCCCCTCCTGACGTCCAGCCTAAATTTCCCCTGCCTCAGCTTAACCCAGTTCCCGCGGGTCCTGTCACTAGTGTTAATGGAGAAAAGGTCTCCTGCCTCTCGACACCCCCTTACGAGGAAGATGCCTCTCGACACCCCCTTACGAGATGGACCCCCATCGAGTGGTCCATCTGTCAAATCCATGTGTCTCCAATTTAGAGACAAGGATACCATGGGGGTCAATGCATCAAGAATGGTATCAAAAAATATGTATGTAATATGTAAAAAATAAAATAAAATAAAATAAAATAAAATAAAATAAAATAAAATAAAATAAAATAAAATAAAATAAAATAAAATAAAATAAAATAAAATAAAATAAAATAAAATAAAGTATTTATTATCAGTGTAATTGACATCAATACAAATACAAATACAAAACAAAACACATTATTAGTCCATACCTAATTATTATATAAAAGAGAGAAAAATATAATGAGAAGTATACTATTATACAAGAAAATTGTCAGTAATGTTAACAAGACAATTAAATTTTTATACGCATTTCCTCGTTTTTATTCACCACTCCTTTTCCTGGTACTATGTTCATGTTACCACTGCCTCTCTGACTACTAAATTGATGGTTTCATTTTTGTGAGGGCAGTGGCGGTTCAGCAAATTGTCAGCATCCAGAATCCTCCAACAGGAGAAGTGGTGATGGTTTCTGTTTATTCATTTTAGGATTGACTTGGGTCATTTTTACATGAATGTTAAGTCACCCATACACTTTTTTCTTCTTCCTCATTCTGCAATGCTTTGTAACATGTGACTTTACTGTATATGGTGCATTTTATATAGGTTATATAGGTGCTTGTTTATATAGGTGCTTGTTCTTTGTTACCCTAAAACCAGTTTTGTCCAGTGTTGGATCTGCATTTCTTTAGTAGCTATTGGTGAGTTGTATATAGCCATGGGGTCTACATACTATACCCCATCTTTTTACCATCTCATGCTTACAATCCTCGCAACTTTGCTTTTCAGAGTCTCTGCTATCTTACAGATTAGAATTTCACCACACTACGATTGACACAATGATATAAATATTTCATTCTACACAGAATGACAACCTGCTACTACTACCTATATAAATATTTTAGCTGTACTATACACAAGTAAGCAACAGTAAAGTTGGACATGACCAACTGATCATTAAAAAAATTGATGTTACAATCAAATGGAAACAAAGCTCTAGGCAGGTCAAGAAAAGTTCAGACAAAGCCCTGTCAATTCTCTGCAAACCCAGTGGCCCATTACTAGCAATGACAGTATTGCTACAGTGCTACAAATGAAACAACCGTAACATTACTTAATGATGGGCCTCTGAGCTTCATTTGCCATTTCATATAACTGCACCAATCTCTACTTCAGCTGTTAATGCTTCAACTGTTTTGTTTTTTTGTTTGTTTGTTTGTTTATTTTTGTTTTCCTAATACTGTTTTTTTTTTTTAATTATTTTTTTCTGGCATTTTATATATATATAGATATAAAATAAATACCTGTGTAGCAGGACAGTTTTTAAACAGGAATCAAATGAATCCATTTTCAACAAAAGAGTTACATTGGGAAAGAACTTTGCAGCACGAGGTTTTAAGTTTAGCAGAATTTCTTTCCTGTTAAATCCCATGAGAAATGATATTAAAATGAAAATGAAGTAATGGATCTTGTAGAAAGATCTAAGTGGAAAATAAAATTGAATTAAGGAAAAATTAGTTGGTCCAGTTTCGATAAACACATGAACTTAATGTGACGAGCAAAGATCAGAGGCTTCAGTGTTCTCATCTGAGAACCAGAGAAAGGCTTCAAGCTATATTACATGCAAGTCAATCCAATCTGCTTATGAAAGAAAAAAACCTGTTATACCATTCTGTATGTTTCTCTGAAGCAATGGATATTAAGAATTTTTGATGTGTATGTAAGTCTTAAACACAAGACTTAAGCAAAGAATGGAAAACACAGATAAGCAATTTCTTTGGGTTTAGGTGGCTAGTTGTATTTATTTATATAAGGAGGAAGATGGGAGATGATGGGTAAAGGAGAGGATTTTTTTCTCTGCTTTAGCCTGTATGGGTGACACCCCACTCTTTGTGGACATGTTAAGGGGAGATAGGAAGAGAAGCAGCAGATCTGCTGGGTTTAGATTAAAGTAATTTGTTCCTCATCTGTTGTTTCTAGCTGTGCATGATATTCACCTCAGGTTTCAGGTTTCTATTACCTGTAAGAAAATATACATAAAATAAAATATATATAAAATAAAATATAGCTTGGTATTCAAGCTATATCAGAATGCTTAAAATTAAGCACAAAAATACATCAGTTCCTATAAAAATACACAAATAAATAAATAAATAAATAAATAAAAAGGTAACACAAGTCTTTGGCAGACTGCCTCAGGTCATTGTTACGTGAAGACATAGATTCCATAATGAAATATGGATCTGCTCCAAAAAGTATCTCCTAATAAACTACAAGCTGTTCAGCAGCTTCATCCTTCTCTGAGTTGACATTTGCACAAATAAACCTTCAAAACCTCAAGTTTTTCCTGCTGGCAGAGTAGGCTGTAATCTTGTGTTTTCATAGAAATCCAGTGATCATAGAATCATTTTACTGTGGAAACCAATCAGATTGGTTAGGCATGATTTATCCTTGGCAAATCAATGCTAACTCTTCCCAGCTATCCTCTTGTCATCCATATTCTCAGCTAACATTTTCCTGTGGATTGAGCTAAGGAAGACCATAGATCTTGAGATTAATCTGTGTATTGGGTTTAAGTAGCAAGGGTTTGGTGGCAGGGGGGAGCTGCAGGGATAGCCTCTGTGAGCAGAGCCCAGGAGCTGCCCCAGGTCAGATCAGAGCCAGCTCCAGACAGCTCCAAAAGGAACCCGCTGCCGGCCAGAGCCAAGCCATGAGCGACACTGGGTGGGCCTCTGGGAGAGTGGATTGAAGGAAGGGGAAATCTGCTGTGCTACAGCAGCTGGGAGAGGTGGGAGAGAGCTGAGAGAGAAGCAGCCCTGCAGCCCCCAAGGGGAGTGCAGCAGGAGGGCAGGAGGTGCTCCAGGCACAAGGCAGCACAAGTTCCCCCTGCGGCCCCTGGAGAGGCCCCTGGTGGAGCAGGCTGTCCCCCTGCAGCCCATGGGTCCCACATGGAGCAGATCTCCACACTGCAGCCCCCCCATGGGTGGAGGAGCCCCCGGTGGAGCAGGTGGATAGGGCCTGGAGGAGGCTGTGGCCCATGGAGAGCCCCCGCAGGAGCAGGCTCCGGGCTGGAGCTGCAGCCCGTGGAGAGGAGCCCACGCAGGAGCAGGGGGTCTGGGGGGAGCTGCCGCCCACCCGTGGGGGACCCGTGCTGGAGCAGTTTGCTCCTGGGGGATGGACCCCGTGGGACGGAGCCGTGTGGGAGCAGTTCCTGAAGAGCTGCAGCCTGTGGGCAGCCCCCGCAGGCTCAGTTCGGGAAGGACGGCATCCATGGGAGGGACCCCACAGGGAGCAGGGGCAGAGAGGGACCCTGAGGGAGCGGCGGAAACGAAGTGTCAGGGACTGACCACAGCCCCCATTCCCTGTTCCCCTGTGCTGCTCAGGGGGAGGAGGTGGAATACAATGGATGGGGGGAAGGTGTTTTTAGTTTGCCTTTAGTTCTCACCTCTCTACTTTTCCAGTAATAAGCAAAATATTACGTTAATCTCCATACACTGAGTCTAGTTTGTCCATGCCAGTGATTAACGTTATCTTCCTCTTTATATCTCAACCCTTGAGGTTGTTTTTTTTTTTCCCTGTTGTATTTTCTCCCCCTTTTCCTTTCAGAGGAGGAGTAAGAGAGCTGTGTGGGTACACTTTAGCTAGCCATCAGCATGAAACCACTAGAGTTTGCTGGCCTTTTCTGAATGTGAGTGCAACATCTGCTTTCCTCTGGTCATTGGGGAGCCTCCTCCCATCTCCATTATCGTTCAGAGATGACAGCGAGCAGCCTTGCAAGAACTGTGTCAGCAATTTCAAATCCTTGGATGTAGCCTGTCTAGTCTAGTGAATACACATTGGTCAAGTTCTTGCAAGCATTCCCTGACATAGTCTTCGTCTACTACTGGCCATCCTCCTCCTACCTGTACCCCTTCATAGGAGCTTTGGAGAAGCTGAGACAAAGAGGTCATCAAGTAATTCAGCTTTTAAAAGTTGTTTAAATGTCTACTTCAAGGTTGTTGTGTGCACTGCTACACATTCCTGTTGGTTGTGAAAACACTTAGGAAATCAGCAGTAAACATCATATTTTCAAGATAATTAACTTTGCATTATCTTAGTTCATGCATATAAATTTGTACAGATTTTTCACTGCCCAAGCACTGTGTCTGGCAGGAGAATGGATAATGACTTTGAAAGAAGCATTACAAGGTGCGGATTCATCAGTCAATATCTGTTTTCTTTGACAATATATTTTGTAGCAAAATAAATCAGAATCACAGAACGGTTGAAGCTGTCTTGTCATTGTCTGCTTGAGAAAAAAGTTGCTCTCCATTTTTTTCATAAGCCCCCTTTAAGTACTGAAAAGTTGCAATGAAGTCACCCCAGAGCCTTCTCTTCTCCAGGCCGAACAGCCCCAGCTCTCTCAGCCTTTCTTTGCAGGACAGGTGCTCCAGCCCTCTGAGCATCTTCATGGTCCTCCTCTGGACCTACTCTAACAGACCCACATCCTTCTTGTGCTGGGGGCCCCCGACCTGAACTCAGTACTCCAGGGGGGGCCTCACAAGGGCAGAGAAGAGGGGGACAATGACCTCCCTCCACCTGCTGGCTGCTCATCTGTTGATGCAGCCCAGGATGCAGCTGGCCTTCTGGGCTACAAGTGTGCACTGCTGGCTTATGTCAAGAAAAAGAAAAGAAGAAAGAAAGGTCCAAACAAACAAAAAAAATATCCTTCTTTAGCTCTCTAGGTTGAAAAGCACATTTGCCAGTAGCTACAGTTTAAAATATGCACACATTTTTATTTGCTATGCTTTGGTTTTAGTCTCCTCTCATGGAAACCATTTTTAAGGGATCCCTGGAGCTATGTGAACACCACCTCTTATCGCACTGAGGGCCCACTCCACTAGTAACCTCTAAACCTGTTGGTTAAATTTAACTACAGTCAAACTGGGGGATGCATCATGTGACAACCAAGCACAAAGCAAGTTTTGTGAAAATCAACGGATGGTTGATAATGAGGGAGAGGAGAGCAGAATTCATTGTTTATCAATTTTGAGAGGTAATAGACAACTGACCATGAGTACCAGATGGCAGGTCAGTGCACTCGTCATTGCAACCTAGCTATAGGACATGGTTGTTTCTTGTCTTGAAAACAGTAAACACACATAGAAAACAGTAGTAAAGTGTATGGGTAAGGGGAATAAAAGAGATATCAGGCATATGACGAACTAGATGGAATCATGGGAATTTGGGGAATACACAGAAAATCCGAGGATATTGCCGAGGGAGCAGGTAGGAATGGATGTAAGACACAGTCCATGAGAAGCGAGTTTCAGTAGCTCCACTGCTTAGAGCAACATGCTGTCCCACACAGTACATCATGCAGTCAGCAACTGAAGTGCAATTGGCCAGGCTTCAGCCTGACAGCAAATGCCCTAATAGTTTCTGCTCTGCTATAGCGCTATAAAATCAGAATAACTCCCCCGTTTGTTATTTTATTCATAGTTATCACAAGGTGACCCATCTGTTTATATTTTCTCACGCAATACATGGTTATTGCAAACTGAAATTCTTATCAAGTCACAATATATTTCATATACTTAGTAGCATGTAAGAAACCATGAGTTTCACAATGTCGTATTCCTGCTTGTCAAATAGAAGACTACCATCTGATTAACATTTTAAGTGTCAGAGTTGCTTAGATGACACGTTTAGCAAGATGCAGAATAACTTCAGCCATATGTTTTAAAATACTCTAAGAGAGAAGGGAGAACTAAGCATAAGTAGAAGCCTAATCCATGGCCAAGACTTTCAAAAGATGGGTGCCTACATAAAGGTTCTGAAATCTGGAACTGATTATTTTCTTAAATGAACCAGTTTTCAGAAGAGCTGGTGAATCCAGGCTACTTCAGACCTTCAAACCTGCAAATTTATTGTAAGGAGAGCAATCTGACTTTGGATCACAACATTTTCTTAAGTTAGTTTGGCGGATGCTGGCACATGGAGACCTGGTGAAATCCCTTTGCTTTTCATTGGACAAGAAAGAATGTTACAACTTTTCCTAACCTGTGAACTACTACATAGGAACACATCCAGTAAGAAACACATAAAACAAATTCCATTCACTAAAGGTCAAAAACTGTCTATTCCATGTGTATCACAGAATCAGTTGTCAGTAGGTATGTTATAGGAAAAAAGTCTTGCTAGAGTCAAGACAAACAGCATCCACTGCCTTCCCCTCATCGACCAAGCTAGTCATTTAGTCATAGGACTTTATCATGTTGGTAAGGACTGATTTCTTCTGTGCCTCCATGCTGATTACTCTCAATAAAATTCTTGTTTTGCATATCTTTGAAAATGTCTTCCGGGACTATTCCATGACTGAATTGAGGTTGACCAGCCTGTAGTTCCCTGGATCATTCTTCTCATCCTTCATGAAGATACAAGTGGCATTTGCTTTCTGTCAGTCCCCAAAAACCTCCCCTGTTCACTATGACCTTTCAAAATAATTCAGAATGGCCTTGCAGTGACATCAGCTAGCTCCTTAAACACTTATGGCTGTAAACTTCAGTACTGGGTCTAGTCCTGTTTAACATTTTTAATAATGATTTGGACAATGGAGCAGAGCATACCTTCATCAAGTTGGCAGGTGACACACAACAGAGGAGCAGCTCATACACCAAATGGTCTTGTTGCCTACAGGGGGACATCAACAGTCTGGGAAAATGGGCTGACGGGATCCTCATGAAGTTCAACAAGAAAAGTAAAAAGTTTTATACCTTTCAATCCCAGGCACTAGGACATGATGTCTGGATGGTATCCTGGGCAAGTGGTGCTAGATGGCCTTGCTTGAGCAAGAGCATTGTACCAGATGACTTCCAAAGGTCCCTTCCAATCTCTTCTTGTACCTGCACTTTTGGACAGTCTCTGTAACCCTTCAGTCTCACCTCTTCCTGCTTCAGCCTCTTGTTTGTTTTATTTTTCTTTTTAGAGTTTGTCATGAGATCCCTATTTATCTCTGCAGACCTCCCAATGATTTTGCTTGTCATTGTACACATTGGGATGGACCCTAACCAAGCCTGGAGAAAATGAGCTATATGGCATCCCTATAGCTTGATGTCTAAAATATTAACTCACAGATAACACCTTCTTGAAGAATAAAACAAGCTCCCTTCAGCCTCTTACATGTAAAGCAAGCAGACTATAGCTGCTCCAGAGTAGTAAATACTTCAGCTAACAAAAGTTTCCAAAGAGATGTTATAAAGTTGGTTATTTATGTCATTTCCCTGTGAAAAGAACTAACAATTTTTCCCATCTTTTACTGAAAGAGTTGATTGTGACATAATCAGGAAAGGCTGCATCAGTAGTATTTTGTGAAAAACAATTTAGCTGCATTACTGTGTTCAGCTTTGGATCCCTCAGTACAAGAAGGACATTGAGGCCCTGAAATGTGTCCAGAGAAGGGCTATGGAGATGGTGAAGGACCTGGAACACAAGTCCTGTGAGGAGTGGCTGAGGGAGTTGGGGATGCTTAGTCTGAGGAAGAGGAGGCTCACGGAAGACATTATTGCTCTCTACAGCTACCTGAAATGAAGCTGTGGGGAGCTGGGGGTTGGCCTCTTCTCACAGGTAACAAGTGATAGGACTAAAGGGAATGGCCTCAAGTTGTGCCAGGGGAGGTTTAGGTAGGAAATAAGGAGCCATTTCTTCTCAGAAAGAGCAGTCAGGCATTGGGACAGGTTGCCCAGGGAGGTGGTGGAGTCACCATCCCTGGGGCTGTTCAAGGAGAGGTTGGAAGTGGTGCTTAGGGACATGGTTTAGTGGGTTACATTGGTGGTAGGGTGGTAGGGTGATGGTTCGACCAGATGATCTTGAAGGTCTCTTCCAATCTTAATGATATTCTATGATTCTATGATTAAAGCTGAAAACATCACCAACATAACTAAGGGAGTGTAATGAGGTTCTGCAGGGCATAAATTGGCCATAAGGACATAGTGAGGCCTGAATATTCTCTCAGGTGTTTGTGTAAATATTAAGTTCATCACACACTGAAGACTACTGCCAGACCAAAACCTCAATAAAGTTTCTACCTTCTGTTTTCTTCACTGTGAACTCTGCTTGCAGCTGTCAAATCTAAAAACAGCTCTGCACACTATTGATAAAAGCTGCACTGACTTCACTGGGAAAATGCAAATGAAGAAGGTTCCTTGCATGAGCAAAGGTTCAGAAAAGCAGATTTTCCCTTTAAAAAGGGAGCATAACTCTGTTTTCAGAAATATGTTCTGAAATATGTACATTTATGATGTTTTACAAATTTTGCTACCTGGAATATGCTTTTCTCATTGTTTCTTTTATTTTCTAATAGTTGTTTCAGTTGGATCTTCCACGTACTTTCAACTTGGAGACACTGCAGCTAAGCTGGCTAAAGAGGAGCTAGACCTTCCTAGCATGATGGCCAGTGAAATAGCAGCTTCTCTTCCTCCTGCTAGAGAAAGCTACAGGGCTGCAGCTATTATTCCCAATACTCACATGCAACTGAGCGAAAACCTGAACTCAGAGTCATCATTTCCTAGGGACTTAGCAATTCAGTCATGTCTGGCCAGGTTTACTGAGCTCTTTGTAAAACAAATACATAAATCTGATTGAGTATTTAAATAATACCTAGCAAAATGTTCCAGAGTTCCAGGAATCAGCATAACTCCAGTAGTTTATCTGACAGTGTCATTTCTGTAGATGTGTAATACAATGTGCTTTTTTGGGCATTTGAGCAACAATATACATTACAGTGTTCTTTAGATTTTTACAAGGTTCCACTTATTCTCATTCTTTTTGTTGTCACATATTTAAGTATCCTTAACTGTAACAGACATGTTGCATCATATTACCAACATTTCTCATTATTATTTAATAAACAACCAAAAAAGAAATTTCAGCAGAATGATTATACGATTATACTTTCACATTTCACTGTACCAGTGAGGAGCAATTACACTGCAATCCAATAAAAAAGAACTATTACAATAGGTAGTTGAAAACACAAGATGACAGCCTAGGAAAACAAAAACAAAAACAAAAACAAAAACAAAAAAAAAAAAAAAAAAACAAAAAAAAAAACATTGCTTTTCTGTAGCTAGTGCATACATTGTTTTTAAAATCATAATAGGATTTTTTAGCCTTCTAAAAAAAAAAAAAAAGTAGTAATAATTAAATGCATCACAGATCTGATAGGGTAACTCAAATCTGTAAGCAAAGCTCACCAACAGAAAATAGCTGTTGGCATTCAAATTGGTACAATTCTGCTTCTGGGAGAAACAAAGAAATCTGAGCCTGTGAGTAGCTCTGTGGGTAGACAGAAAAGAAAAGAAAAAAAAAAAAAAAAAAAAAAAAAGAAAGAAAGTGGGAAAAAGAAGGGATTGAATACTTTATAATTGGAAAGCAGGAAAAAAAAAAAAAAAAAAAAGGAAATAAGAAGTGGGCAAATAAGAATATCATGTATCCACATCTTCCACATCTGGAAGGAGAGATTTGAGGGGAGAATAGAGAAAAACAGGACATTTCCAAAAATGTACCTCTTGCCATCTTAAAAATCATAAGACTGCTCAGATAGATGCTCTTGCAAAGACTCAAAAAAGGTTAACAAGTATGAAAGGCACATTCAAGAGTTGTACGTTTTTTTTTTTTTTTTAAATGGATCTTCAGGTTTGCATTTACTTATATGCATATCTACGTACAGTGATCTTTTATTTGCAATGTCTACAGATGCTGCTGAGCACAACAGCTCCTGGTCTTGGCCCTGGACTCTCCACGGTTACTGAAGAAGCCTCTTCCATATGCTCTGAAAAAAGAAGTGTTTACTGCAGAGAAATGTGTTCTTTTTTTTCAAATCTTGTATGTCAAAATGTTTATTAGATGTAAATAAAAATCAAACATATCGCTGGTTACCAAATTCAGGGGTTGGAATGCAAATTAGTTGAAGACACCTAAATTTAGATATCTGCATGCAAGACAGAAATTTAAGCTTTGATGATGGTCAATAAAGGTCTGGCCAGTAAAGAAAGAGGTTCTGGAGAGTTGTTTATCTCCTTTAGAACCAAATGCTTACTTTTGGTCAGGTAAATAGCTCTCTATACTCCACTGGCTGACTTGATTAGAGCTCTCTTGATTATAATGGGAGCTTAGATGTCTGGCTCAGAGGTTAAAGGTGTTAATAGCAGTCTTTTCACTATAATTAGTGAGAGAACAGCCATAGTACATCACAGAATTAGAACCCCCCAAGTTGTTTTCATGACTTTTCTAAAATGGCTTCCAGCTGGACCAGCACTGTGTCACATAACTGTAGGTGCCTGAACCTTGATCTGAATACTGCCCTTAAATCCACGAGTGAATGAGGATCTTGAACAATTCCTCATACAATAATAATAACAACAACAATAATAATTCTATTACCTAAGAATTTCAATTTCAAAACAAAAAAACACATGTCCAGTTCATTATGGTTGCGATTGACAGTAAGGACCTATAGTGAATGAGAAGGGGACTGAGAAAACTTACTGGATCCCCTGGAACATTGTCCTTAGGGACAAAGGAGCTGAAAGAATTGGCAGCTCCTAAGGGTGTTTTTCTTAGAACTCCCCATCCCTCTGTGTAGAAAGCAGGCAGGGAGAGCAGAAAACTGGGATGGCTGAGCAAGGACCTGCTGGTCAGACAGGCACAAGAAAGAAATGCACAGGCACAAGCAGGAACATGTGGCCTGGGAATAGCACAGGGATGGTGTTTGAATGTTCAGGGACAGGATCAGGAAAGCCAAGACACAGATGGAACTGTGCTTGGCAGGGGATGCAAAGAATAATGGGAAGGTTGTTTTCATCTGCTGAAAAACTTGACATAAGACAGCAGTGTGTGCTTGCAGCCCAGAAGGCCAACTGCATCCAACTGCATAAGCACAGGATAGGCCAGCAGGTGGAGGGAGGTGATTGTGCCCCTCTGCTCTGCCCTCATGTTCATCTGCCTGAGATGTTTAGAGGAAGTTCTTCACTCAGAGGGTGGTGAGGCTCTGGAATATGTTGCCCAGGGAAGCTGCAGATGCCCCCTCCCTGGAGTTTTCCAAGACCAGGTTGGATGAGGCCCTGGACAACCTGATCTAGTGGGTTCCAACCCCATGGCAGAGGGGTTGGAACTAGGTGGTCTTTAAGGTCTCTTTTACAACCCAAGCTGTTTTATGATTCTATGATATGATTCTATGACTATGAAAAAAAACAACAACAAAACTTTCTAGATCCAAGGCTACTAAAAAACTTGGTAAGGCAAAATCTGTGTGTTGGTGTTTTTTTTATTTTCAAATTCTCCAGTTTTATCCATTTTCAGATGTGTCTTCTAACCCGGACATGATACAAAGCTGTCAATTACACAAGGCACTAGTATGTGCTAATCTTGCTGATTAGCCACAGGTCTGATGGACAGCATACATGTAAACCAGGTAGCAAAAAATGCACACAGTGCCAGGCCAGCTGCAGAACACTTCTTAAAAGCTACTGAGGCAATTCAGAGCAGTACAGTTTTGCCAAGTGTCTCCTTCCTTCATTGTAATGCAAAGACTGCTGTGAATTTCTTTCAACTTACTCTAAGTCAAATGGAAAACTTTTGAAGTATCTCTACTTTAAAGCAACCTCCAATAATTTTCTGTAATTATTTTGCTGGCTGAAACAATTAGTAAATAATTAAAAATTCCTTTTTGACGCTTTTCATCATTTCAATTACAAATTCACAAACGCATTGTTAGTTCTGGCAGCTCATGATTATTTTTTCCTTCTTACTTCCTAGAAGGGCTAATGCTCCCAGAAGCAAGCAGGCACTGCATGTTAATCAGTTGTGAGCAATTGAGAATATTAATTTGTCAAAAAGTAGCATATATGAATGTGTTGGGATATAAGTGTTTATGACTGATGTAAAATCACGAGTCTTTAAATATCAGTCTTTCCCCTGACCTGTCACTAGCTGGGTGCTATTTGAGTCAGGTCCAGCTTCATCAAAAAACATCAGGCTTCTGTCACTGAAATACTTTACCAGGTGTCTGAATTAAGATCAGATGATAGGATGGTAGACAGTAATAAACATGGTACACCACAGCTCTGGTATAACTGGAACCATGTCAGATTGAATACTAAAAGAGTCACCATATTACCATAAGACCTCGGTTCTAAATGCATGTTACTGTGTCGTAATTTGGATGTCTTTCTTCCCAGCAGTGGAAGAAGTAATGTAATTTAGGAAAGTATTTTCACACAATTGCCTGTCAAGCTAGAACAAGAAAATCATAGGACTCAAAGTAAAAACATTCTCACAGTTCAGCAGATCTACAGGTTTCAAACCACTGGGATAAGAACACAAAAGACATCAACATCCAAATCCAAATAGATAAGGTGCATAAAAGTCTCTTCAGTGAACTATTGACATGGTTTCTTTATCTCATCTTCAGAAAGACAAGCCTTTTAGCGTCATTTCCTTTTTATTTATTTATTTATTTATTTATTTATTTACTTACTTTTAATTGAGTCCTTAGTGTTCTTATCATAAAAATACCATGCAGACATCATGGGATTCACCCAACTTAAGAGTCATAAAATGGCTCAGGTTGGAAGGGACCTTAAAGATCATCAAACTCCACCCCATGCCATAGTCAGGGATGCCACCCACTAGATCAGGTTGGCCAAGGTCCCATCTGGCCTGGCCTTTAACACATCCAGGGATGGGGCATCCACAGCTTCTCTGGGTAACCTGAGCCAGTGCCTCACCAGTGCAGAATTTCCTCCTTATGTCTAGTCTAAATTTATCCTCTTTTAGTTTAAGATCATTCCCCCTTGTCCTATCATTATCCACCTGAGTGAAGTCCTTCTCCGTCTTTCTATAATCCCCTTTTAAGTACTGAAAGGCCAAAATGAGTTCACCCAGAAGCCTTCTCTTCTCCAGGCTGAACATCCCCAGCTCTCTCAGCCTTTCTGCTCCAGCCCTCTGAGCATCTCTATGGACCTCCTCTGGACTTGCTCTAACAGATCCACATCTTTTTTGTGCTGGAGGCCCCAGACCTGGATGCAGCACTCCAAGTGGGGCCTCACAAGGGCATAGCAGAGGAGGACAGTCACCTCCTGGTGACAGTTCTCCTGCTGGCCACTCCTCTGTTGATGGATGCAGTTGGTCTTCTGGGCTGCAAGCACCCACTGCTGGCTCATGTCAATTCTTTCATCCACCAGAACACCCAAGTCCTTCTCCACAGGGCTGCTCTCAATGAGTTCTTCTCCCAGTCTGTTATGATAAGTAACCCAGTTAAGGTAAAGTAACCCTTCAGATCAAAAAAATCAGATCAGAAAAGCTGGACCTCTGACTTAAAATATCCATTCCACATCATGAAGTTTGCCATTGTCAAAACAATCCACATACTTTAATCTGGAGTAACCTCGGGTTCTGGTCAGCTGGCATTTCCTTCCCAGTGAATCCTCAGCCTGGAAACCTCCCAAGTGTGCAACACATGTCTCCTTTGTGTGAGGTATGTAGGAGGTAGCTCCGTCCCTGGTAGCCAACTCAAAAGATTCCTAAAGCATGACTCATTAGGTCTTCTTTCCAAGTTTTAGGGTATCAGTTTTTTTTTTTTTTTTTTTTTTTTTTTTCCATATGCAGGAAACAGTATCTTCTCAACCATGCTGGAAGCATTTTCAAAGGTTGCTTGTTTGGTAGAGAGCCTTTAGAGGAACTCAGAAGAAGCTCAAGAACAGAGTTACAACAAAATGAGCTGCAACTTTCTTATTTCCAGTGAAACAGGTTTTCACTGATTTCCCTGCTGTTTACAGGGTATTAGGAAATCATTAGTTAAAGGGAAAAACAGACATAGTAGGGCACCAGAGAGAAACTAGCTCATAAGGTATCATCAGAAGGCATCAGAAGGAAGTGTCCACTAGTACTCCCAGTAATTTTTGTCAGCCTCTACCTCTAACACATGGAAAAGTCTTGACTGATCACAGAAACAGTATCTTGCAGAGGTTTATAATACTAATTGACGCAGCTTGCTGTTAAGGCTGTCTTCAGGTGTAAAGGCTATCCTTGTCAGCTCCACTTTGACTGGTGCCTGTTCCTCCTTGAAACTTGTATTATGTGTCTGACAGTGGGCATCGTGTCACCCAACAGATGGTCATAAGTGTAGGCATGCTGGAAACCTAGTAGGTACAGATCTACAGCCAGATTTCTACTCCAAATAGGAAAATTGTGTGGAGATTCTACGTTATTCGTTAGCTAAAGTCATCTCTACTTTAAATATCCACAGATACCTTCCAGTCAGAATGACTTTCAAGCTCTACTATAGGAGGATACATTATTCCTGACAGGGAAGAGGTATGGAGAGATGTCTCTACATAACAAAATATATCTCTATATCTATAAAATGTGTGATGTTAGGTGAAAAATAATCGAACTTTGCTATAGTTTAAAGTTCCTCCAGAGTATACATAGTTCCTCCACACAGTATACATAGCATGGAAGAAAAGGCAAATTCAGTCTTATATGGAAACCTTGTCAGTTATCTCAAGACTTTATCCCTGTTGCAGATATATATTCTTCTAGTCTACTGTTTGCTATTCAGCACAGCAGATTTTTTACCTCTCAGATCATCTATGATAATAAAAAGATTTTTACTTTACAAGGCTCAGAAGCTGAATATAATTTATACAATGCATGCAAAAGAAAAAAATAAATTAAAAAACTATTTTCCATTGACAGCACAGTAAAATCAACAGACCACTTTTTTTTTTTTTTTTTTTTTTTTTTTTTTTTTCCAGTACAAACAGCCACTGCAGGATGGTTCATATACCTTCTCCACAGTTAACATTTATTTAGAAAGAAATATTTTCTAGGAAATTAATCTAAGCTCTTTCCTTCTTTCCCTGGTCTTGCTTTCAGTTTTTCCTCGTCAACTTATAGAACAGAAAGTGATTTTCCTGTTCACTGATTATTGCCATCAGCCTTGTCTGTTTTATTGTTTTTCTATCTCCTTATTTCAGTACCAGTGTAACATAGCTGCTTCATCAACAGTCACAGGTTCTGTGTGCCTTACAGGTTTTGTTTTCAGTCTGAGTGCCCTTTCTGTTCTGCTAGTTGTCTACACTTCACACCACACATTGCCTCTTTCTCAGATGCATCTCTGTGATTTGATTTTCTCTGCTTTACCACTCTTCTGTGTAGCCAGTCTAATCTAATGTCAGGTTCTCTTGGCAGAAAATTGATCCTTCCAGGCTGCTTGGTGTCTTTCAAGGGGTTCTGAACAAATGAGTATGAGTTAAAAGGGCAATGGAAGAAGTCAGGACTTCTAAATATTTAGATCCTGTGTTGCTGTTTCATATCATTGTAAGGCAGAAGAAATCAAAAATAGGAGAAAGAGCAGGCACTTTCACTTCTCTACTTCATTTTCATTTCTCCAGTTAGCTTTCCTCACTCCCTGACATGTTCAACATCTGGAGCTTCTAAACAGCATGCCCATGGTAAAATAAATAAATAAAGGTACATCTAGAAGGTGTCAAAAATCTTAGACTGAGTATCAGCAGGTCAGTCTAGTAGCAGCCAATTTCATCAGGAATTCATCCACCTGAGAAGTAAAAGAAAAGTCCATCATTTTGCGTTAAGAGAGTCATATCTAGGAGCCTTAAAAGTTATTCTTCTTTCAGACCTTTGAGTGGACCTTCAGGGTCATCCTGTCCCTCTGCTTATGCCACTGTTGTGGGTTGGCAATTTCAGGGACAGACACAACTTTGAAATAAATATGATTGTGCAGCTGTGTATGGCACCAGTCATATCAAAAGATAAAGCCCTCCAACCTCCTGCAGGATATTCATGGCTAGAAACTTTTTATAACATCTCTACACAAAGGTCTGTGATAGGTAACACCAGGGTGCTCACATGCAGACTACAGTATATGGACGATTATCCCCTTTGTGGAAGAGACTATGCATGGTGGTTTTGCATTTGAATATAGTCATTGTACTGAGTGAACTGGAGACCATGCACGCTGTGAAAATTATTCTCTTATTGGAAAGTATGTGTTTGGTAGATGTCAAGCTTGTTGAGGTTACAGAGGCTCAGTGGTGGGTTTGACTTTGGCCAGCCACCAGGTCTCACCCAGGGGCTCTCTCACTCCCTTCCTCAACAGGGCAGGGGGAGAAGAGGAGATGAAAAAATAAAGAAAGGGAGATCACTTTTCATGTTTTCCAATGTCGGACAACTCTTTCAGTAAATAAATTGCTCTTAATATCTAACCTTAACCTCCCCTCATACAAATTGAGGCCATTTCCCCTTGTCTTGTAACTTGGTGTTTGGGAGAAAAGCTCAATCCCCACCTTGCTATAGCCTCCTTTAAGGTAATTACACAGCATGATAAGGTCTCCCCAGAGTGCCCTTTTCTCTAGGCTAAACAACTCCAGTTCCCTCACCTGCTCCTCGTAAGACTTCCTTTCTAGACCTCTCGCCAGCTTTGTTGCCCTTCTTTGGACATGGTCCAGCACCTCAACATCCTTCTTGTAGCGGGGGACCCAAAACTGAATACAGTATTTGAGTTGCAGCCTCACCAGAGCCAAGTACAGGGGGATGATCACTTCTCTAGTCCTGCTGGACACTCTATTCCTGATACAAGCCAGGATGCTGTTGTCCTTGTTGGCCACCCGAGCACAAGTCTGACTCATATTCAGCCAGCTATTGACCAATACCCCAGGTTCCTTTCTGCCAGGCAGCTTTCTAGTCACTCTTCCCCCAGCCTGTAGCATTGCATGGGGTTGTTGTACCCCAAAAAACACTTGCAGGATGCAGCACTTAGCCTTGTTGAACCTCATGCAGTTGGCCTCAGCCCATCAGTCGTACCTATCCAGATCTGCCTGCAGAACCCTCCTGCCCTTGAGCAGATCAATGCTCATGCTTGGTGTCATCTGCAAATTTACTGAAGGTGCACTTAATCCCCTCATCCGGATCATTGATAAGGATAGTGAAGAGAAATGGCCACAATACTGAGCCCTGGGGGACACCACTAGTGACTGGCCTCCAACTGCATTTAACTCCATTCACCATGATTCTTTGCCATATATTTCTGTTGTATTTTGATCTATGTCCATGGGAGAAGGAAGAAAAAATAAGTTTCTTAGTAAATCCTCTCCCATATTATCAAGTGTATGAAGCAGGAACGCTCCACAACTTGCAGGTGAGTTCTTGTTTCTTTTTCTAGTGAATAACAGATAGCACTTAAAATAAAATAGATAAAAATAATTCTTAAAAATCTCACTTTTAAAACTGTGCTTTGGAATTATTAGTGTCCCAGTGTGATAGCAACTAGCAATGCCTTTGAACAGGGCTGCTCTTAGTGTTTTTCAGAGTTTTTATTTGCAGTAGAATCAAAATTCCAAATTTAGAAAATATTTACAAACTTCAAATTTGGTCTTTCTGGGGAGAAGGTATGGAGATCAGATGCTTTTATAGACAATGCTTGAATTAATGTCTACTACATAGTAATCTGAAAATGCAGGGGACTTAGCTGGAAATCCATTTAGTTCCCTTTCTTTGTTCCATTTTCTGTCTGCAAGTTGTATTATTTGTGTGTAAATCTGTGGAAAATAGGAACTGAAGGAAATTGGTAGGTGTACTCACTTTAGGAGGAAGATAACATTCCCAGCACAAGAAAACCAAAATTAAACTCTCGCTACGCATGAGAAATAATGCATTATCACAGAACAAGGATGACACAAAAGAACGAGAAAAATTCTACCTACAGAATCTGTCCATGAAATTCAAAAGCTGATAAAGTTATTTAGGCTATTCAGAACATGAAAATAGGGGAAAGAACTTTAGAATATACTGACGTGAAATGTAAAGTTGATAAGTACAAAAAAAAACCCACACAAGTACTTTTGCTTCAACAGATGAATTAGAAGTCTGTTGGGTTTATCACCTGGGGAAAAGGAGCTGCTTATCATTACAGATAGATCACTAGAACCTCTATTTAATGCATTACAGTGGTGAAAAAAAAAAAGCAAATGAGATGTCAGACTGCATAAAAAAATGGGCTAGGGAATAATACAATGAAAATAATGCAATTATTTTGCTAGTTTTACAATACCAGCCACCATTTTTTTAAGAAAAAAATAAAAATGCACAGAATTATAGTGGGCTCAAGAGAAGGACATAATTATTAGAAACACAGAAAAACATTTAAAGGGAGATTGAAAAGAGGGGAATTGTTTCCTTTAGAAAGGAAATAAATAAGAGGAGATGAGAAATAACCATACCAAATAAAGGAATTTGATAGAAAATACAGATGAAGAATTTCTGTTTTTTCTCTCTCTTGTACTGCAAGAACAAGGGGATATGGGGAAAAAAAAAAAAAAAAGAGAGAGAGAGAGAGAGAAAGAGCGAGCCTAAAGTTGACAGAATGGAAATTGATAAAATCCATTCTCTACAGTATGTAATTGGACTGTGGAACAAATACATTTATGGAGGTGTAACTGAGGGCAAGGATTTTGCAAGGCTGAATGAAGTTTGAAGAGTTACATGCATTAACGCCAGGAAGAATGCCAGAGAAGACAAAGCCTCAGTTTTCAGGTCCAAACCAAGTCTCTAACTGCTGGGAACAGGCTGAAGACTCTCAGTACCAGGCTTTATTTTTCATATAAACTGCAATTTTTGCTGCTATTGGTAAGATTCCCACAGTATGGTCAATGGAATTTCTCACATAAGTCTATTTTACAGTGTTGTTCTGACTGCATTTTGGATTTGTTCACAGTAACATGACAGCACTGCAGATGGTGTAAATGCCTATCTCCAAAAAACAATCCAGTCATCACTTCCATTTTCAAAATTCAGAGATGAGTCATTTCCCTCCCACAGGTAAATGTATTTGTATGAACATCAAGCTCTATAACATTCTATGTACATCCTCTCGGTGAAGTAACAATAATAATAATAGTAATAGCAGCAGAGTTCTTCTCTGTATTGATAAACCTCAGGTTCCACTCTGTCGTGGTTTAACCTGGCCGGCAGCTAAACACCACGCAGCTGTTTGCTCACCCTCCCCCCTCCCTCTCTGGGATGGGGGAGAGAAATGGAAAAGTGAAGCCTGTGAGTTGAGATAAAGACAGTTTATTAAGACAGGAGAATAATAATAACAATAATAATAACAACAATAATGATGATAATAGTACCATTACTAATAATGTGTACAAAACAAGTGATGCACAATGCAATTGCTTACCACCCACTGACCAAAGCCCAGCCTAACCCTGAGCAGTCCAGCCTCCCGCCTCCTCCTTCCCACCTCCCCCCAGCTAGCCACCCCTAAATATTGTTTACCATGACGTCAGATGGTATGGAATACCCCTTTGGCTAGTTTGGGTCAGCTGCTCTGGATCTATCCCCTCTCACCTCTTGCTGCACCCCCAGCCTGCCTGTTGGCAGGACAGAGTGAGAAACTGAAAAGTCCTTGGCTTGGTGTAAGCACTGCTCTGCAACAATTTAAACATCGGGGTGTTATCAGCACTCTTCTCATCCTAAGCCAAAACATAGCATTCTACCAGCTACTAGGAAGAAAATTAAATCTGTCCTAACTGAAACCAGGACCTTAACCACTCTCCTATTCTGCAAGTGTTGTAATTCTAAGTACCCAAATGGCAGAACAATGCAACACAAGTTCATGGTAAGGGGTATAAGAAAAGAAGGTTGGTAAGTGAAGTAGTGAGAAAAGGGTTCCTTGGAGAGATAGACAGCAGCCATAGAGAGGTTAATCCTGTTCTCATAGGGCCACAAGATAACTCAGGCAGGAAGGCACCTCTAGTCCAAACTCTTCTTCAAACAGAGAACACTGAATTCAGACCAGGCTGCTCATGCCTTCATCCAGTCAGGTCTTGAAAAACTAGAAGTATGGAGACTGCACAACCTCTGTGAGCAGCCTTTGCCACTGCCTGACTGTCCTTTTGGGGGAAAAGTGTTTCCTTACATGCAGGCTGAGCCTGTTCTATATCAGTTTAATGTTGCTGTCCTTGTCCTCTCACCCAGCCCTACTTTGGAGATCCTGTCTCTGTCTCCTCAATGACCACGGGCAGTGAGGGTTGCTGTTAGGTCCCCCTGAAGCCATCTGTGCTCCATGATGACCAAGAATAACCCAGCCCCTCCTTACAGGTCCTGTGCTCAAGCCTCCACCATCTCAGTGACCTTCCCTGAACTCAGTTCAGTTTATCAGACAGTCTTGCGCTGGGGGACCCAACAGTGAATTCATTAATCCAGACATGATATAACAAGTACTGAGTCGAGAGGGATGACCATCCCACTCAATCCCTGGCTTTGCCTCTGTTCATACAGCCCAGGTTGCTGTTGGCCATTGTTGCTGCCAGGACTCGCTGCTGGCTCACATCTCACTCGCCCCCCACCAGGACACCCAGGGCATTTTCTGTAGAGCTGCTCCCCAGGCAGTCACTTGGCAGCCTGTAAATACAGGGAGCTCTTTCCTCCCTGCAGCAGTGGCTGGTGTTTGTTCTTGATGAATCCCATGAGATTCCCATTGTCCCATTCCTCCAGTTTATCTGTGTCCTCTGGATAGAAGGCCTGCCCTTGTGCATATTGAATGGTATTGCCTTATGCAATCCCTGTAGTCTTCCAGGCTATTGATAAAGATTAATTAAATTGGACAGGTCCCAGGACAAACACTGTGGCACTCCTCTTGTTAACGGTCTCCAGGCAGAGGCATCTCATCAACCACTGTCTTCATCTAAGCCATCCAGCCAATTCTTTACCCATCTCTTTGTCCACCCATTCATACCATAACATCCTAAGAGGGATAGAAGATGCTGTGAAAAACTATATTGCTAAAGATAAATAAATGTTATCCACTGCTTTCCTCTTGTCCAAAAATCCAGTTATATTATCATGAAAAACATGTTGGTTAGGCTTGATTTATCCTTGACAGCCATGCTGACTTCTCCCAGTCACCTTCTTGTCTTATGTTTTCCCAGAAATGTACTCCCATGGGAGTTGCTCAGTGGTTTTCCCAGGGACTGAAGTGAGGGAGACCAGCCCATAGTCCTCTAAACTGCCTTTTTGGAAGACAGAAGATGTTCTGACTTGCTCTCTCCAGCTCCACTATTTCATGGCCTCTACAGCCAAGACTAGCAACGAAACATGAAAGACCCTGAATTAACACTGAGGAATTAAATCCCCACTTGTAGAGAAATTCAGAGGCTAAAGGCAGTCTAACAATGGAGTAGGTATGTATGGGTAAATATGTCAGAGACCTAATTCATATCACTTCTGTCTAATTTTATGCAGAAATTTTGATTTGCCTTTTAGCTGCAAATCCTAGGATGCACTGTGCTAGGTCTTTACCAAACATATCCAAACTTTAGGTTGTAAAAGTGGCCGTCAAGCATGAGACAGAAGAGAGCAGTCTCCTGAGCCAAAAAAGTACCTCTCTGTGGCCTGGTTAGCCATTAATGTAGCTAAACCCCATACTTTCCTTGTGCATTTCTTTCTAATTCTGATGCAGTCCTGTCCCAGAAAAACATACAGTAGAAAAAGGTATATCCTATTCTCTTCCTTCGGCTGCCAGAAACCTGTGGTATCACTGGGTCCTTTCCTCACCATTCCAGCTCTGGCTCTGCTGGTTAATCTGGTCAGTGACTATCCATAATTATATCCTTTGTGGTTGGCTTTTCCAATCCTGTGTTCCTGTGCACAATTTGCTCATATGAGGACAAACACACAGACTTTATTCCCACTTCAAACTGTACCAGCAAACAGTGTCTTCCACCATCCATTGCAGGTTGCACAGGGTGGAAGGGCTCTATCTGCTACTTGTATGTGGAATTTAGTTTTAATATACATCTTGTGTGGAGGTTCAGGGCATGGTATGAGGACATTGGCAAGGCAAGCTGCATCATGGTGTTTTGAGGGAATATAAGCTGGTGGAGATGGCGCGTATTACCCAAACAGCAAGAAGGAACGGGTGAAGCGCACCACAAGGTGTTCCTGGCATCCCTCCATGCACCTCACTGCTATTGCAACTGGCATACATGCAGGCTTTCGCTGGGTAGTGCACGAAGCACCAGAAGATGTGACCTCAAGTGTCACACCAGGAGTGCAGTACCAATGCAGCTGGGCAGGGAAAGCCTGGCAGGGAACAATTACCAGAAATCCTGTGTGCATGCAAAAGAAGGGTGAGCCACCTTGGAAATGTAGGTCCTAGATGTTTCTAGGAATGTAGATGTTCTCCCATCACCTGAAAAATCATCATAACTCATTCACACATAGCAGAAGAAGCAAAAATGGTGCCCACTACTGAAAGCTTGTAGTTGAAGATGATGCCAGGACACACTGAACAGCCACAGTGTTTGAGCTCATCAGGGAGCTGGGTAAAGTGGTGTATGCTCTTTGGATAAAAATAACATTTCATTTTTACACAATATTACAGAAAACAGCTATTTGATTGGTCTCTAGTGAGAAGGCCTTTGACACAATTGAACTTCCAAGCCACAAAAAGCTGTGGGAAAAACAGCAGAAAGTTCAGAGCAAACTCCTAAATTTTGAGGAAAAAACAAACAAACAAACAAACAAAAACCACAACACTTTGAATGCTTCTGCAAACCCTTTCCTGAAGACATTAAAATGCACTGAAATTCCTCATAGATTCTCCACCAAAACTGCAGATACACTGGACTAACACAGAGATAAATCTTCCCTTCCTCAGAAGAGGAAATGGCAGCACAGCTATATGGGACTATTTTCCCTGGAAAAGTCTGCAAAGCTTTTTTTGTATATGTCTGTTAAGACAGTCTCTACATCAAAAACACACAAACTTATAGGAAAATTGTCACATTTAATTCTATGCTAGTTCTCTCTCTTTTTTTTTTTTTTTTCCCTTCTACTTCCACATTTAGACCTCTAATATTGTGTATTTTTAAAATCAATATACCTCTTCCTTTAGCATTGTTCCATCTGGTGATATTCTAAGACATTAGCACAGAATGTCAATGTTTATTGCTACTGAAACTGAAATAATCTAAAACAATTGATATTTGTAGCACAACTGCTAATATCGACTGTAGTATTTTCACACAAACTCATTTTATCTATTATGTATGAACACTGCATCTGCCAATTTGTCCTTTTCAGACTCAACTGTGTGACTACTGTTAGTCATCACTTGAGAAATAACCTAAGAATTGACTACCAAGGATAACAATAAAACACAAATTTCTGAGAGCTGTATCCTAGCTGGGAAAGATTCTCATAGGTTTTACGTCACTGCTGCTCTTTCAAGAGAAAACAATGCTTTTTAAAGGATATTGGTTTCTTTGTAGATTGAAAAATATACTGCATCAATAGGAATCCTTAGGAACAAGATTAGATACATTCTCAGAGGTCTTCCAAATGCTAAGCCAGGTTTTTGTCTGCACTTACAGGATTTCTTGGTGCAGGTGAAATCAGACTATGTAATCAAACCCTCTTAGAAGAACCAGATCAAATAAAAGATGAGAAGCTTTTCATCCTTTCTGGTGGTATCTATATTAGCTATAGAAGACACACACATGTTAGTATTTGGACTCATGGAGATGAATTCCACAAGTCAGTACTATCTCTAGTGCTGACTTTAATTGTCCGTAGCTCACACCATTTTTTTCCACCTGCATAGTTGTGATGTTGTGGTTCATACCATTGTCATCTCTACCTTTTCTACCCATGTCTGCCTGTCTGGCGAAACCACTGGCCCTACTGCCCTGTCTCATTGGACTGCCCCAAAGCATACCGAAAACTTCTGCCCTTCACCCTTCTCCCCCAGAACACCACCATAGGTTCTACAGTAGTACCAACCAGTTGCAAGTGATTTTATGATCAGACCTCTAGCCTATCTTCAGTTAGAGAGGTTGTGAACTTTCAAGTGCCCTCTGGGAATGGTTTCTGGAAAGAAGGGTAGGAGATAGCATAGAGCAAGGAGAGGACCTGTGGGTATATAATCAGTAAGGTAGAGTAGAGATATTATGGACAAATGATTCTTTGCAGCAGCCTCTGAAATTCCTTCTCTCTGACACAGTTTATATAGGCTTTCACTACTGGTTGGTAATCTTCTCACTGAGCCTGACAACACTACATTCCTCCATCTTATGGCTGAATGATGGCTCTATGGGCCAAGAAAGGGTGAGAGAATAGAAATTAGTTATGAGATTTCATTATTCACCAGACAGTTCCATAGCCCTGCCTCCCAACTCCATCTGCTGGGTGTCTCTCATGGTCAGTTCATCTCCCTCATCAGGAGTTTTCAGGAACCATTTCACAGAATCACAGAATCACAGAATTTCTAGGTTGGAAGAGACCTCAAGATCATCGAGTCCAACCTCTGACCTAACGCTAGCAGTCTCCACTAAACCATATCCCTAAGCTCTACATCTAAACGTCTTTTGAAGACTTCCAGGGATGGTGACTCCACCACTTCCCTGGGCAGCCTGTTCCAATGCCTCACATTACATTCAGTAAAGAAGTTCTTCCTAACATCTAACCTAAAACTCCCCTGGCTCAACTTAAGCCCATTCCCCCCTCGTCCTGTCACCAGGCACTTGGGAGAACAAACCAACCCCCACCTCGCTACAGCCTCCCTTGAGGTACCTATAGAGAGCGATAAGGTCGCCCCTGAGCCTCCTCTTCTCCAGGCTGAACAAGCCCAGCTCCCTCAGCTGCTCCTCATAGGACTTGTTCTCCAGGACCCTCACCAGCTTTGTCGCCCTTCTCTGCACCAACTCAAGCACCTCCATGTCCTTCTTGTAGCGAGGGGCCCAAAACTGAACACAGTACTCGAGGTGCGGCCTCACCAGAGCCGAGTACAGGGGGACGATCACCTCCCTAGCCCTGCTGGTCACACTGTTTCTTATGCAAGCCAGGATGCCGTTGGCCTTCTTGGCCACCTGAGCACACTGCTGGCTCATATTCAGCTGACTATCCACCATCACTCCCAGGTCCTTCTCTGCCTGGCAGCTCTCCAACCATTCCTCTCCCAGCCTATAGCTCTGCTTGGGGTTATTGTGCCCCAGGTGCAGGACCCGGCACTTGGCCTCGTTGAACTTCATGCAGTTGACCTCAGTCCATCGGTGCAGCCTATCCAGATCCTCCTGCAGAGCTTTCCTACCCTCAAGCAGATCGACACACGTACCTAACTTGGTGTCATCTGCAAACTTACTGAGGATGCACTCAATGCCCTCGTCCAGATCATTGATGAAGATATTAAAGAGGACTGGCCCCAGCACCGAGCCCTGGAGGACGCCACTAGTGACTGGCCTCCAACTGGACTTGGCTCCATTCACCACGACTCTTTGGGCCCGGCTATCCAGCCAGTTTCTAACCCAACGAAGCGTGCGCCAGTCCAAGCCAAGAGCAGCCAGTTTCTTGAGGAGAATGCTATGGGAGACGGTGTCAAAAGCCTTGCTGAAGTCAAGGTAGACCACATCCACAGCCTTTCCCTCATCCACCCAGCGCGTCACTTTGTCATAGAAGGAGATCAGGTTCGTCAAGCAGGACCTGCCTTTCATAAACCCATGCTGACTGGGCCTGATCGCCTGCTTGCCCTGCAAGTGCTAGGAATTTGCTAGGAAGTTTCTTATTAAACAGTGACAGTAATCCTAGCCTCTCTGGCAGCTATCCCACCATTTCTTTTATCTCATCCCAGCTGACAATAGCCAAGTATTTAGCTTCATCTGGTATGGTAACTTCTCTGTGAAGATTTTGTGGCTGTTACAGCTTAGAGACTTAAACTTCATCATTACTGAATATATATATATATAAAGACACTCCCAGCATGCATAGCTTGAACCAAATCTGCAAACTGAATGACCCCAAACAACTAATGATTCTCTCAAATTTTATTCTGTCATCAACAGGAGGGTTTGTTTGTTTGTTTGTTTTTAATGGCATGACCATATCATTTTTTCAGGCAAAGGCTTTTCATAGACTTCACAGTACAAGTAAAACCTGGTAACATACGCCACTGAAATGCTCACTGGCTGTGTATTTTCCAAACACTGCCCTTTTCCAGGGTAAAATTTATTGAAGCCCACTTCTTGTTGTGATAGACACTTCAAGATTTCTGTCTGAAGAGAGAGAACACATTTCAGCTCAAGTATAGAGTAAACTGGGTCTATGCTTTTTAACAGCAAGGCAAAAAATAAGATGTTTCGTATAACAGGGTATTTTTCATTACTGGATGAATACTATGAAGTTTAATGTGGAAGAAAATGTTGAAATAATAATTAGACTTATTAGGGAACTGTTTCTCTGCTGTAAAACAAGGGAATCACTTAACAACCTGTGAGGAAGGAAAGCACCCACTGTTATTTACTAAGGCTTTTGAAATGAATTATTTTAAGATGATTATTGCATCTCTGAAAGACACTAGTTATTTTTAGTGTTCCACCATAAAGACTTTATTTGTTTTCTACATGTGAAAATAAGACTTCTGCCATAGTGATGCACACACACACACAGACAGAACATTTGTTAAACTAATTTATTGAGATCTTTACACAGCATAGTACTCACAAGGGAAATTGAATCTCTCACACAGGATAGTCAGCTGCTGTCTGGTTGGCAACAGGGGTTTGCAAGGGGCACTGCAGCAGCATCTTCAGCTGGATAAGGTAAGACACCCCAAACTGCTGTCGTGGGGATTTTTTCTATCCAGATGGGTTATGGTCCTACATGATCACTCCCACACCAACAAAATCTATTGCTACTGATTTTCTTCAACTATGCAAAAGCCTTTTATGTCTTAAATATGTACTAGACTCTCCTATGTGACCATTTCTTCTTCTGCAGGAACAGTTTTGACTGGCCACATAGGTACCCTGATTACATACAGTTTGGTCAGTTCTGCCTCAGGAATGGCCTCAGGGAGTCTCTTGGAAGGACTGAGTTTCCACCCAGGATGTTACTCAGCATAGGCAGGCCAGTGGTGCCTATGCAGCAGCAGCTGCTCAGGGGTAGTCTGGAGGGCTGCTCAAAATCTCCCTCTGAAGACCAGCTGTCAAATTTGGTCAATTGCCTCACAGTGAAGCCATCAGGAGTTTGGCCAAGCACTTTGTTGCATATCAGTCCATTGAACCAAACCAGTCCCATGTCTCACCTATGCAGAGTGTCTGGGGAGTTCCTGGACATGCCAGGGAATGAGTGACTAAGTGTACTGGCAATGTACACAGGCAGATCCCTGCTATCACAGCTATAACTACATGGCAAACTTCAATTTCATTTTCTTATCAGACTTATAAGCTAAATTCTGTAACTCTTGTGCCAGTGGGTATATTTGGTTAACAGAACTTCAAAGGAAGGACAGAGATCAATATCTGAGTCTTTTTGTCAGACTCAATCTACTAAATTACTGTAGCACAAATTTAATATTTCGGTATTATAATGACATTCAGTCTGCTTCAGGATGTTTTGATTTTTGAGATTGTCCTCAGGTTTATTTTTGAATTTTCTTGTCATTATGAAATGCAGAAAAAATGCAACCCCACCACAAGCCCATTGCTGCTGAACGTATCTGAAGAGAATATGCATTTGCTTATGTCAGTGCAAAGGAAAATCAAATATCTCACAGCTCTTCTTGCAATTTAAACTGCTATTTATTTCTCTGCATATTTCTCTGCCACTACTTCTTTCCACTATGTTTTTATTTGCCTTGTTTCCCTTGTTCTATAGCTCATGCATAATTTCACACCTGCATAATTTCTGAAGAACTAGGATTTGGCTTATCAATTTAAACAATAAAGACAGACCACTGAAAGAAACACACAGACAGCCTCTTCACAGGCTGAACTGAATGGGCCCGGGCTGTTTATGCCAACAGAGATTTCCTGTTTGCAGCTGTCTGAGAACTGTTGTACTCTTAATAATGTTATAAGACTCACAAAGCAAAAATCAAGTGTAAAAAGTCCCACAAGAGATAAGAGGAAGAGTTCAAAGAATTTAATGAAGTAGCGAAGCACAAATCGAGAATGTGTCCTGTGATGAATACTAGGCAGTTTGAAAAAAAGGACTTTTCTAAGAAGTCCTTCAAAGGTAGGCATGATGTTTGTTTTCTACAAACAAGTCCGTATACACCAGGTTGGTGTTTGGTGAAGCATAGCACAGATTATGTGCAAACCTTCCTATCTAATCCTTGTAGCAGCACTTCAGGAAGGTAGTCAACATACTGGGATGGAAGATGAGATTTCACAGAATTGCAGCATCGGCCTCTTCTCACTGATAACTAGTGATAGGACTAGAGAGAATGGCCTCAAATTGCACCAGGGGAGGTTGGAAATGAGGAGACATTTCTTCTCAGAAAGAGCAGTCAGGCATTGGGACAGGTTGTCCAGGGAGGTGGTGGAGTCACCATCCCTGGGGCTGTTCAAGGAGAGGTTGGAAGTGGTGCTTAGGGACATGGTTTACTGGGTGACATTGGTGGTAGGGGGGCAATTGACCCAGATGATCCTGGAGGCCTTTTCTAACCTTAATGATTCTGTGACTTAAGTTGGAAGGTACCTCTGGAGGTCATCTGGCCCAATGTCTTTTTCCCCGTGTTTCGTACCACTATCAGGTAAGGCCTGGTGCACACCCAGTGATGCTGCTGGGAAATGGATGATGGTCAGGCTGGAGATCAAACAGAGGAGATGGATCAGCCCCTCATAGATAAAGAGCAAGGCAAGAGCACTGCCATGAGCCAGAGATTTAATATATAAAGAGTCAGATGTGCCCTTTACCAGAAATAAGCTTTAAGCTGCAAGAAATAGGCTTAACCTCAGATTTAATATAGGGGTGCATCTCCATCTGGAAAGTGATATTGCTGGTGTGACTAGGGGAGGAGGGGCCTGAGCAAGAATGTGATACCAGGCAGCAGGATGAAAGGAATCCTCTAAAAGCCGCTGTGCTCCCAGAGAGCAGCTAACCTGACATTTGCTTAACTGCTTCCTGGTATTATGCATTGTGTGCAAGACTGTGGTTTCCAGTTTCCAGTTGTTTCCAGATGAGTATACTTGACACAGTGCTGTTTCTCCAAGGACCAGTGCCATCTCAAAGAACTGAGTTTACTCCCCCAGGTACAGCCAGATTCAGGACTGTTGCCAAAGGGTGTTAAACATCAGAGCAGCTTTGGACAGGAAAGTGCAGCCTTTGAGATACTCTTCTGTTTATCTACCCTGCAAAGCTCTCTAGACTGTCCCAGGAGAGGGGGTGGAAGTGTAAAGCAGATATAAGTGTAAATCTAGAAGTACAAATTGGATTCTATGCCTGCCTATTCAGTGCAGTATAGGGAAAGCATTACACAACATTACCAAGACAAAACCCCAAAGAGCTTCCTGAAGCTCCAGTTAGAAATGAGTCTTTCCTTTTCTGGAGCTCAATAAATGGCTGAAACTTTCTTGGAGATGCACCAATGGTTCCACGGCTTTGCTACAGTGCAGCTAATACTGTGCTGAAATGGGATCATGACATATAATAGAGGCACAGCAAACCACATGAGGGTAGGTCACGCTATTGCAAAATAATTTATGCAAGGAGCAGCATCATCGGGTACTGTGGAGGCAATTATGTTTATTATCTGCGAGCCCGTGGTGACAGTAAATGTGCGCTGCAATAGCTATATCTCACCAACGCAGTAGTCACCCACGTTGCTGAAGTGGTCATGGTCATTTTACCAATTACAACAAAGCAATATCTCATGAAAGTTATTAAACCTGCTAACATAACAGTGCCTGCTACGTGGTTTTAATATTCCACTATTTATATTTTAGTTTATTGCAATAAGAAGTCTGAAGTATCATTATTTTCCTACTGGGGCTCAAGGCTGTGCATAGGCTTTTTCCAGCCCTGCAGGGGAGGACAATTACATGCTCCAGGTTAAAACCTGATAGACCCATGTGCTGTTCAACAGGTTGAGACCACAGTGGTTTTTTTTCGCCCCAAAGGTACAGTGTCATATTGCAGTGGAGTGAATGCAGGAATTATCCTGCCATAATACAGGTTTAGAATTAGAGTGTTTATATGGGACTGGTTTCTAGAAAAATGAAATTAAATGTGCAGAGCTCCATGCTAGAGCTTTAAATCAAGTCTGGATTTCTTTCGGTAAGTCATTTTCTGCTGAGAAGGGAAATACGGTCTTGATGCAAAAATTACTAGAGCGGGATTTGCATCAAGAGTTGTGATGATCAGACTAAGTGATAAAAATGGATTTTCCTGTTGTAAGAATCAGTGAGGATGTCAAAGCATGTGATATCTTTGGGGTTTGCTGACATCTCCTACTGCTGCATCCACCCAGCATCCCAGTGTTTTTTGTCTGCCTTCTGGAAATGAGCAGACAGTACAGAAACAGGGCAAGGAACTGAAAAGGTCCCAGATATGGTCCCTAGGCAGATAACCTCCCAGCTGGTCTACTGGCAAATTCCAAAGGGAAAAATGGGTGTGCTCCCAAGGCACCAAAACTTCCAACACTTTTTACTGTTCATTAAAAGGTGAATTTGTGCTCTGGAACTTTTCTTAAGTTATTTTGTCTTCATGCAAGTCAGATCTTTTGGCAAAGTTTCGTGAAATGTTGCATCAAACTCTAGAATCTCATGCAACACATTTAAACCAATTGCCTCTTTGGTGGCATCTCCTGGCTTGTAGCACTGTGAAAGCTGCCAGTCATGATGGTAGTTCTGTTGTTCCTGTTTACTTTTCACAAACTGACGTGGTCTGCTCTTCATTGCTCTGTTATTCCCTGGGCTCCCCTGGGCTATATTACTCTATTTTTCACTGGCTAAAGCTACATCTCTTTGGATCTCATTCTTGAGTTCTTTTTTTTTTTTTTTTTCTCTTAATTCCAGTACTTCCTCTGTACACTTTTATTTTTTCCACTCTCTGAGTATGCCAAGAGAAGAATCTTTCTGTTTCTCCCCATTGTGAAAAATGAACTATCTCTGGCAGACTTATTTTGTACCAGAAAAGGTCATCAAGTGAGTCAAACTGTGTTTCTGTGCTACCATTTGAAAAACTGCAGTCATGAGCATTTGAAAAAACATCAGGGGCTGTCTTGGTCCAAATGTTCTGTAAACAGTCAAGAAGTCACCTTTTAAATAATAACAAAAGTAATTTTGGTGGAAGTTGCTACAGAGAAATTTAAGCAGTCTCAGCTCAGTCAGGACTACGAACAGCAGGAAAAAAAAAAAAAAAAAAAAAAAAAAAAGGCTGAATTATGAACATCAGTTCTGTGTGAAATGGAAAATGAATGTGTTAAAAAAAACAATGAATCTACACAACAGATCAAAGCATGGGCTTCCTTTCCCTAGGAGGGCAGCCTTCCCTGCCTTCATGTTATCTCCCCGTCACTTTTCCTCAGTACAACATGACCAGGGAATAGTCTCACTGGGGAATTGCCTTTTCCTTGCTTGCTGACTGTACTTCTCCTTGCTATCTCCTTGCTTTTCTAATTCCTTCAATAGACACTGTTCAAATAGTCCTGATTAGTTCTGTATTATTTCACTTTGGTTAACTGGATCCTTCCCTCCTCTTTTTTCAAATATATTTTGTTTTTTTTTCCTACCATTTACATAAATATTTACTTCTTACTAGATTTCTCCACCACATCTCTCCTTCTAAGACCATTGTTTTTTAGGTCCATTTTTCCACTTCTACCATGCCTTCTACAAAAGTGTGGAGGGAGGGAGGGAGGGAGGGAGGAGGAATTCACAAACACTCCTAAAGTGCCATCAAGGAGTTATTGCACTAGTCTATTCATTCCTGAGTGAGATTCTACCCTTTTCAAAATTGATGACATTGGAGCTTAATTAAGGAATTAAGATCCTAACTGTATGCAATGACATTGAAAATTGTATCACACAGATTAAAGAAGTAATGCAAGCTCATGACATTAATAATTTGCATAAGGGGAGAAAATGAGTGGGAGTACTGCTACAATTAATACAGAGAAGTCCCCACTGGACAGTAAGAGAGGTAATGAATTTATTTGCTTGCATTTCATTAACAACAAAGGTTGTAAGGAGTATGTTGCACTATTCATGTGTGGGCAGTAGTGAATCCACCATTATATTTTGTGGTGATCTCTGAATAGTAGCTGCTTGAATCCTCTTTAATCAACCAAAAGTTGTGGCTTTAACCATTTATTGGAGATGAGAGACAGTGGAGTGAGAAGTGTCTTTCAGAAAAAAAAAAAAAAAAAAAAAAAAAAAAAAAAAAAAAATTGTCTTTAGCTCAGTGTTTATTCTAAATGACAGCTTTTGTACCCAGAAGCAGCATGGCTGAGCTCTGTCCAGGTGCATCATGGTGCCACTGCTCCTCTCGCTTTTCTCATCTGTTTTGTTGATATCTGATGAAATATCTCTGGGGTCCTCCTGGGCACACACCTGTGAACAGCTTCGCTGGGTCAGCCTGAGGGTTCATGCAGACTGGTACCCTGTCTGGGGGCATTCTTTATGTGCAGTAGAATAGAGTTTGAGTGAGAAAAATCAGTGATTTCTCCAGGTACATGCTTGTCCTGACTTATTTCCAAGATACATGTACATGACCTTCCCTACAAGGCCCAGGAACAGGTACCAAAATGATGGTGGAGTGTCGATACTCTGTGGAAAGGCAAAATGAAGCACTAATCAGTGTCAGCACACTTAATCTGGATTTTAAAAATGCATTAGAAATAATAACAGCTGTGACAATTACAGCTCCCTTAACAGAAGTATCAAACTGAGTTTTAAAGTGAATTGGACATTACTATTCTCCTGGTTTAAGAATCATATGTTCTCTCCTTTGGGTCTTCTCCACAAATCCAAAAACAAACAAACAAATAAATAAATAAATAAAAAGCCTTAAAGCTGATACATTTATATTTCATATATATATAAATAAATAAATAAAGCCCTAGTTCCCCCGATGAAGACAGAAACACTAGCTTCAACCCACTGCTGCTGCAAGGGTAAGAGAACAGGACCACTCCAGCCCAACCTTTGTGGCCTCTGCCTGCCTTCTTCTAGGGTAGTTATAGCCACACTGTTGGCTTTAACAAACATTAGGGGGTTATCTTCCTTGACACCCATCACTTTTTAACCCTTTCATACTACTCATCACTTCCCAGTTCCCCATGCCTCACTGGGCATCCTGTCCTTGCATGTGAAGGCACAGCAACTTGTAGTAAGGCCTTCCACAAGCACGTGAACTCTCTGTGGTGTTCCTGTCAGCAATTAGTTGGCCATTTTTAAGATTCAACAAGCATTTGCTCTTACAGACTTTGTTCTGCAAGGAAATTATGATGTTCCCAGGGATGGAGATATTGATCAAACGATGTTGCCAGGTGCCGCAAAGCCAGGAGAGACTTGGCATGGCATGTTTTAGAAAAGGCAACATGACACTGTTCATGTTGCTAATTCCCCCACAGACTTGGCAAAAGGCAGTCACTGGAACTGCTTTGCAACTGTCTGCCTTGACACCAATACCTGGGATGAGCAGCATTGCTGCAACCTTCCTGTGATCACACTGCATCTGTTGCATTGCTTCAGGCATGCGTGTTTTGAGATGGGCTTGCTCACCTTCTGTTAGTGGTGCTGCCTCAGCACCCACTGGCTCAGGGTACTATCGAAGCACAATCTGCCCCATAGTCGACACCTTACTAGTGGTCACCCAAAATACTTCATGTGGTGTAAAAATTTGCTTTCTTGGCCTCAAAATCATGCTGTGAAACCATATAACTGGTTGTGGCTGCGGGATCATAGAAAATAGAATCACAGAACGGTTTGGATTGGAAAGGACCTGAAAGACTACCTTATTCCAACCTCCCTGCCATGGGCAGGGACACTTCCCACCAGACCAGGTTGCTCAAAGCCCCATCCAGCCTGGCTTTGAACACTTACAGGGATGGGGTATCCATAGCTTCTCTGGGCAGCCTGTGCCAGGGCCTCAGCAACCTCACAGTAAATTTTCTCCTTATATCTAATCTAAATCTACCCCCTTTTAGTTTAAAGCCATTAGTCCTTGCTTTGTCATTCCACTCCCTGACAAAGAGTCCCTCCCCAGATTTCCTGTAGGCCCTCTTTAGGTACTGGAAGGTCACTTTGAGGTCTCCCCGGAGCCTTTGCACAAATCCAGGTAGATGATGTCAGTTGCTTCTCCCCTGTCCACTAATGTTGTAACTCCATTGTAGAAGGCCACCAGATTTGTCAGGTATGATCTGCCCTTAGTGAAGTCATGTTTGCTGTCACCAGTCACCTCCTTATTTTCCATGTGCCTTAACAGATTTTCCAGGAGGATCTGCTCTATGATCTTGCTGGGCACAGAGGTGAGACTGGCTGGCCTGTAGTTCCCCAAGACTACCTTTTTTCCCTTTTTAAAAATGGGAGTTATGTTTCTCCTCTTCTAGTCAGTGGGAACTTCACCAGACTGCCACGACTTCTCAGATGTGATGGACAGTGGCTTAGCAACTTCCTCTGCCAGTTCCCTTAGGACCCATGGATGTATCTCATCAGCTCCAATGGACTTCTGCACCTTCAGATTCCTTAACTGGACTCAGATCTGATCTGCTCCTACACTGGGTGGTTCTTCATTCTTCCAGTCCCTGCATTTGCCTTCTGAGGCAGAAGCCATGTGGCTGAAGCTCTTGCTGGTGAAAACTGAGGCACAAATGTCATTGAGTACTTCAGCCTTCTACATATCCCAGGTGACTAGGTCTCCTGTTTCCTTCCAGAGAGGGCCCACAATTTTTCTAGTCTTCCTTTTGTCACCAATATACCTATAATAGCCTTTCTTGTTGCCTTTGATGTCCCTGGCCAAATTTAATTCTAACAGGGCTTTGGCTTTCCTGTCTGCTCAGACAATGTCTCTGTATCCCTCCCAGGCTCTCTGTCCTTGCTTCCACACTCTGCAGGCCTCCATTTTCTGTTTGAGTTTTCCCAGGAGATCCCTATTCATCCATGCAGGCTTCCTGATTTTTTTTTTTTTAATTTTTGCCCAACTTCCTCTTTGTTGGGATGCATCAATGTAGTGACCTACTATAGACACTTATAATTGATGAGGTCCATTTTGATTTTCCAAAGTATCTGAGAAATTCATAGATTTTTCTGAGATAGAGAAGAATTTTTCTTGATTCAAATGTAAAATGAATCACCCTAAATTGAAGAATAATCCTTCCTTTTTCTACTAATAATTTCCTCTTTGGTGGCAGAAAAAAAAGTTACTTCTTTGAATGCCAGCAGGGACACAAAGAGATAATTCTTTTCTCCTTATAATCTACAGTCTCCAATGCTCAAGCTAATTTTAAAACCCCACTTATCCTAGGATTCAAGATTATTACTACTGCTATCAGTGGTTGTTCAGCAGAGCATTTATATAATGGACTACAATATTATGCTTTTGTGATTTAAACAGAAGCTCAGTATCTCCTGACAGTAGATTTCTGAATGGTTTTCTACAGGTAATAGCAGCATCTGTCTTCTTCTTACCTCCTTAGGAAGTCCTACCTAGCCTAGCATCACCTTCCATTTTCCATTTTTTCTAGAACGCTGTTTTTAGATGGATTTGTGCTCATTTCAGTTTAAGATCTGTTCTAGATTCTAGCTTAAGACTGTTTTCATGCACCATTCTTGAAAGACACCATTACTATATGAAGAATTGTAAAGCAAAGCTTAGAAGTAATACAAGTACACACACAAATAAATATTTAAATTTGACAGACTACAAAAATAAAACATATATTTGTTTCACATTACATGGCCAGGATTTCCACTGTAACCTTCTCAAATAATTCAGTTATCCCAGTGTTTTCTAGAGTCCTCAGAAATGGAGGTATTCAGTATTAGTATTGCCTATGCTTCCCTCTACTAAAGGTTTTATAAATGAGGACCTAAAAATCTGCTATGCAGAACTTACTGCATATGTACAACGTGCAAAAAATTGCCTTATTTAGAAATAATGCTGTTGAAAAAATGCAGAATAAGAACAACATACAGCTTAGTTTCATAATATGTTTAAAAAACCAAGGCTTAGTATAACTTGCAAAAACACTAGTGCCCACATCGTTCAAAACATGCTATTCCCACTTCTGAAAACATAATCAAAGACCTTAATGGGAAGATCTTTGTCCATCATAATAGCCAGATGCAACACATGAAGTTTTTGTGAAATGTCCTTTTACAAAAAATGTCAACTAACTACAGATTTGTAATAAATGAGGCAACTCAGAAAGAATGAATGGTGTGGAAGGGGATCAGCTCACAATTTATACAGATATTTACATGAGAGGAATCATTTCTGACTACAGATTGGCCTCTCTCACCTGAGATGGTACTGTTGGGGAAGGAGCATAGTGAAATTTCAGAGCATTTTGACAATGCACTGAGCCTTTTTGCGTGCCTCTGTGTTAGTGAAAGGGCTGGAGAAGCTTTGAGCCCATTTTGGGGAAGAAAATATTAGAGTCTGCGATATCTAGCACAAGATGTCTTAATCTTTTACAGGGATGCTTTTTGATATTCTGATAATGTAATATTTAGTAATGTAAATGGAAAAGCAAATCCACTTCTCTCACATACTGGTGTCTTCAGATTTGAAAGAACCTATGGGTCAAAAACCATAAATCTATCCTGCACACAAGAATGGGAGGTAAGAAATGAAGCTAAACACTTTGTCATAACCCATTATGCAGCTAAGCTATTCCCAAGGAAAATATTGGAAAGAACAACAACAAAAAAGTATTTTATAGTCCTAAAGATTATATGAAATATTAATAGGTGTACTGGAACAGGTAAATAATGCCATTAAGAGCATGCAGAACCTGCCCTATAATGACTCAAGTGCGTGACAACAGGTCTATTTCTCACCTGACTCATGGCCAGGCTGCTGGCACTGTTGAGGGACCATCTAAGGTTCACAGGACTCAGACCTGAGCAGTCACATGCAGTCATAGGATTTTCTGAGAGAGAATTGAAGATTGCAATAACAACAAAAAGAAGAAAGCAGCCAGTCTTTTTTGGCTGAAGAGCGTTGTATTCAGCTTACCAGTCTGCTCCAAGGGTTTCTGATTGCTGCACTGATTTTATGTGCAGCATAATAAACTCTGACAGCTCCAGACAGACAACTGAAATAAAAGCACTATTTGTTCTTTCACTGTCACCATAGGACAAGCAGTCTATCTGGATCTATGCACTGTAGGATTTTATTGATTTTCTGAAAGTAATTACAATACAGCATGATATACGAGAAAAAATAACAAGTGGCTACTATTACCAGAAGTAACAGAGATAGGAGGAAAAAAATGCAAAGAATATAATATTCTGTCCATTTCCATGGACTTTAAGAGACATTTTCAGGTTCAAATGAAATAAATCTGATCACAGTTCTCACTTGCAAATATAAATACTCAAATCATTGTATTACAAAGTTAGATATATTAGCAGCTTGTTATTCAAGTTTCTTTTAGTATTTTTCTGGATCATATATAAAGTTTTATCATTTGTGAATGCACTCTGGTACGAGTCTTCTTGTACACTGACAAAACACAAGCCCTTCAATCTTAGTATGATTAGTTAGTTTCCCCTTCAAAGAGAGTGATGTATTCTTTTCTTTTCTTTTCTTTTCTTTTCTTTTCTTTTCTTTTCTTTTCTTTTCTTTTCTTTTCTTTTCTTTTCTTTTCTTTTCTTTTCTTTTCTTTCCTTTCCTTTCCTTTCCTTTCCTTTCCTTTCCTTTCCTTTCCTTTCCTTTCCTTTCCTTTCCTTTCCTTTCCTTTCCTTTCCTTTCCTTTCCTTTCCTTTCCTTTCCTTTCCTTTCCTTTCCTTTCCTTTCCTTTCCTTTCCTTTCCTTTCCTTTCCTTTCCTTTCCTTTCCTTTCCTTTCCTTTCCTTTCCTTTCCTTTCCTTTCCTTTCCTTTCCTTTCCTTTCCTTTCCTTTCCTTTCCTTTCCTTTCCTTTCCTTTCCTTTCCTTTCCTTTCCTTTTCTTTTCTTTTCTTTTCTTTTCTTTTCTTTTCTTTTCTTTTCTTTTCTTTTCTTTTCTTTTCTTTTCTTTTCTTTTCTTTTCTTTTCTTGGAAGACAATGCTGACCTCTCAGCATGAAATAACTAATTCAGCTGCTCAAATACTGTATCATTTTATAGTATCTAAGAGATTGATGTGGCATTGGTAAATGTGGCCCAGGATCTACAGGAGACCTTTCCCTACTCAGAATCTAGAAGTCAAGCAAGATGAACCAGGGCATCTCAAAAGCAGAAGAGGTCCGTGTTTAGGAAGCCAAAGCAGTATCCCATGCACAGTTATTGATAATTAACTTTCTTTCTCACATTTTTAAGAAAATTCAGTATAAAAGTGATGGCTGAAGGTCCTTTACTTGTTAGTTCTAGCACCACATAAAACAAGGAAGGGTACAGAGAATCACAACCCTGATCTACTGAGAGATATGCTAGATGGCAACTCAGTCATTTCTATTTTTTGGCTATATTCTTAAGATGCATTACCTTCTGCCTCCTTAGTCTAGCAGAGCAGCAAGCAATGCAAGCCCTTAAAACATTTTGATGGTACTGTATGCTCAAAGACATACCATTTCAACAGATGCACTTAAAATGTTTTATATATGTTATTTAAAAGATGCATGATCCACTGGAACAGAAACAGGTCAATGAATGAATTATATTTCCCTTAGGCTTTACATTGCCATCAGTCACAGGAATATATTACTTTCCTGAATGCAGATAATCAGAATTATACACAGCATTCCAGATACGATCCCACAAGTACCTCATGCAATGACACTGATATTTCCTTATATCTATCAAAAACATCTCTCTTGTGGTTGCATTTGATTTTCTCATATGACATTAGTGGCTATAATCATACACTTCTCAGTCAGTACCCTTCTATCTCTTTCTTCTTCTGTCATTTCTAAATTATGAGTTTCCAGTTATTACAGGAATACCTGCAATTAATCCTGGCACACATTACTTATCCTTTCATCCTACTTCTATTTTATGTCTGAAGGCTGTTCCATTCTTCCCTTATTTCATATGGCTATTACTGTGTTGATAAGAACTCCCATTTTTGTGCCATCAACAGATATAATCACTCCTCCTCTGCACTAAGATCTTTAATGAAAATATTGAATAAAACTGGTCCTCAATTTCAGTTTCCATTCCACTTAGCCTGTGCATCTCACACATGCCTATAAACTAGGATGCTAGTAAAACAAAATTAAAGTATGTGATATGCTGTTATATACAAGTGAAGAAAAGCATTTGCTTGTGTAGACTACAGCAGTAGGTCCTTTACTCAGAACTATTTTTTAATTTTCCTTGCCTGTGTACTGAAATAATGGAGGATGTAAGAAAACTTAAATAATCATTTTTGCTTAGAGCTGTTATTAAACACATCTCAGACTTAATCCTGTGAGATTTTTGCTCCAGGAACTCTGGTATACTCAACACATCAAGAAGTGTTTCCCACAAGAAAATGTTGAAACAGCCCCAAGTCCTTGTAACACCAGTCTTGCCCTATTGTCTTTATCTTCTTAGTCCACATGTTTTTTTCTTTCCCAGGAACAGGAAAAGTCTGTCAAAGATCGCATGAAACTTGTTTGCATTGAGAAGTTTCAGCAGAAATCTACTTTTTAGATCTGTCCTTGTATGAACTCATCAGGCAGTCTTTCTTTCTCCAGCCAATATCCTGTGAATGCTCCCAGAAGACAGCTCACTTCTTTTTCCCCTGAGATTAATGCTAATGTCCAGTCTGTGTATTGTTTTTAACAATAAGTTTCCAGTACGTTATGGTGTTGCATCCTGGTGCTGGTATTACTTTCAAATTCTCTTCCTACTATTCCTCCCCCAGCCAACAGTTCATCCTGGCCTCTCTTCTCCCAGTGTATCCCATATAAGAGTATATACTCTTATAGAGTATGAAAACAACCTTTTCAGATCTCTTGAAAGGTCCACCAACCCAACAACCTGTCTGCAACAACATCCAGTGGTGAATGCTACTCTAGGGAGAGCATAACAAGAATCACGAGACCTCGCTGGTACGCTCTCTGAGACTCCTGAACACAAGCATTAGTGGCTTACTGAGCTGGCAATAGCATTCAGTTCAACGTGTTTAAAATCAGCTGATGAATCTAGCCCCCATCAGCTTTTCTAATTGCTTCTATTTTAGTCTCTGAAATATTCTGTTGGCACTGAAAGCCACAATTTGATTACACAGTCTGTGAAAAAAGTACTTTCTCTTACATTCCTTTTTTTTAATATGCTGCCTGTAACTTCATTAAATGCCCTCTAATTGTGGCATTGTAAGAAACACAATAATCGTCTTCTATCCATTTTCACCATAGTGCTCAGCGATCTTTATCATAGCCATGTCTTTTAAAACCTGAGCAATTCCTGTCTATTTAATTTCTGGAAGATATGCAACATTTTTCATAGCCGTTGTCTTTGTCTGCACCTTTTTTTATTCCTCTCATATCCTTCTCTGCTGGAATTGTTTGGACTGCTGCTTTAAACTGAAGGCAAACCTTACATTCATACAGTGTCATAAATGTATTTCATTCCATAAGGTGAGATCTCAAAAGGCAATGTTTTTGCTAGAAGAGTAACTCCTCTAGCCAGGAAGAATCTGAGAATTGTCTTTCTCTTAATTTCTTGGTTGGGATGCAGTATTCCCTAAGCTATGGTGATCCAGAACTGACTCCCACATATCATTCTCAACTAAATATTCTAACATATTTTGGAATAATTTTAAGGAATAACTTTAAAGACAGGGATAGGAAACCATCAGTTTCTTTCTTAGAAAGTGTTCCTCCACCTTAAAGCTAGCTGTGGCAAAGGGCAAAGAACTCTGAAATACAAGGATGGGTTAGACCTTATTCAGGTTTAGCTTAGCTTCTTAAAGTCAAACATATTCAGTACTGAAATATCAAAATCAAACTCCCCTGCCAACATTTGGAATTATCTGAAATTCCATTTTTTCCTAAGAACACATTCCACAGAAAAATATTGCAACCAATTCTAGTTAATAGTCTTCAGTAAAAATAAATAAATAAATAAATAAATAAAAATAACAGAACTGAAAGAGTCATATTCTCAGTTGGGGATATAGAAAAGCTGAAGAAGGAATGAAAAAATGGGCAACATGAGTAGCATTTGTAAGGCTGATGACGTTATAGTGTGCCAGCTTCCTTTGTTCTTGCATGGGTACCGATGAACTAATGTCGATATTTCATTGTAATGTCACCTGATTTCAAACTCTGTACTTCAGGACTTAAATCTGGTTCTTTTCCATTTTTCTACCAAACAGAGAACTGAACAGTCACTGGAAGAAATTCACTGTTATAGTATCACCCAAACCAGACACTTCCTTTCCAACAATCTGTTAGATTTCTTAAGCAGCTATGTCTCAAAACTCTAAAAATTCAGTCAACAAAGGCTTTGGTAAGGTTTTTATGTGGCAATGATCATGAAAACTGAAGCTTTCATAACAAGAGATATATACAGTGTATATTTAACTATCTAACATTCTGTTATAACATATTTTCCTAGTTTTTTGTTTAACAATACATTTGGATTTGTGGTTGAAAGTGAAGTTTGAGAGCTAGGGGTGAAAACAGGTTCTTTTTCTGCAAATATCTTCATTGACTTTTGGGACTCTTTCCATTGAATTGAGTTTTACTATATTTTAATTCTGCTTTTCATGGGTAAGCTGTCAACAGACAAAGGGAAAATTTCAATGATTCATCATGACTTTTAATAGACTTTTGCATGATTTATTGATGTAAATATGCTGCAAATAACTGGGTGGACATTAAAGAGCAAATGAAATGTTTTTTCTTTAACAGACAATTTGGAATTGAACAGTATAAATAGAACATAATCATCACCACTTTATTTTATGTCATTCCAATCTACAGTCAAGTTCTTTTCATTTACAAATTCACCTTTTTTGTAATCTTGAATACCTAGAAATCTTGCATAATGAAACATGTTATTTACACTGTGCGTGACACACAAATAATTACAAATAAAATGTATACAAAATGATTAAAATGCATCTTTGCATGAAAAGCAAGGAAGATACAGTAGATGTTCAGATTACCTATAAATGCTTACATATTTGTACATATATTTCTAATCCAAAATTGCTAGGTGATCAGGAATACTTGTTCTTATGCCTGTACTACTGGAATGGAAGCAATATTTCCAGACATAATGAGCCACTTATGAAACATTTATGAAACTGCATAGGATGAAATGTAGTAATTTTAGAAAACAAAAATAAAGTATTTGACATTGTAAAACATAAGCAATTTAATCATGCCATACAGATACTTTGTATATTAAACCAATACTGTAAGATGGCATTGTAAATAAACCATAACAGAGCTTTAACATTTTAAAAATAAGCAATTCACATGGCATTTGTATCATAAAATAGCAGTTGTACAATATTATTTACATTGCAAACCAAAGAGATAGTAACCCCATGAAACCGCAGCAAACAAATTGGTCAAAACATTGATCACAGACCTGATTCATAAAATGTGTACGAATGTGTGTAGAATGTATGGAAAAATAAGTCCTTAGATATCTGAAATGCTGCATTAGGTACTGGGTGTGCGACTCCCATCCACAACCACCCGATGAGGTATGACCACAGTCCCACCACCCTTGCTCACAACATTTCCAGAAGGCCTGGCCAAAGCAGGCTGTGAGGCCCTCAGCATCCTTTATGTTACCTGTTTACTTGAGCACATGCAGGACTGCAGCCTAAATGGCCCGTGTAACTAAGCTTTAAATCCAGGTGCAGGTCAGGGGAAGGAGCAGTCTTGCTCCTACAAGGAATGCTTAACACATCGATGTGCCAGGCTATGGTTCTGTTTGCAGACTAAGCGTTACCCAGCAAATGTAACATCTGCAGAATCATACCACTGATGTTTTGTACAGCAAGGAGTGTGGGATATGGTTTCAAACCTTTTTGCAGACTTTTAGCCCAAAGACTCCTATTGACTATAATATGAGCCACAAGGTTTTTCTTTGCAAGCAAGGTGGTGGAAGTCTGCAATTGTTCAGAACACCATGTTTCTGGCATGGCAGATGGTTTTGACTGTGCTGTAATAATCTGATTTATTAGCAGAGGTTTGGGACCACCACAAATCACTGTTGATGCACAATAACATTCAGAATTCCTACCAAAAAAATGTTGCTGGAGAATGTTGCTTGATGAATCCCAAAAGGGTGTTTGGGTATTGGTCATTTCAACAATGAATCTTTGAACAATGTTTATTAAAAAGGACAGTCACCTCCTGCCCCATGGCAGTATTATAGCTACTCAGTAAATATTTACCTCATAGATATAACGTCTATGAGATGGATGATTAGAGTTGACTACTGCATCTTTATGGTGTTAGTTCCACACGTGGAGATAGCAAATGAGATTTAAGAGAACATAAATTTTGATAAATGAGCTCTATGTCACAATCACCCTCATTTTTTTTTTCTCCTTATCTTATACTGTTCCAGGCAGTTTTCACAAAACAGCAGAAAGTACATGGTAGAAATCATGTACTCCTGCCAATGTTTGAAATTCCAAATGATGCAACTTCTTTGTTGCCCCAGGTTTTGCCAACTGAAATGCATGGTCATGTGTCTGCACTAGGTGAGCAATGTGTCAATGTGTGTTGTGCCTATACACAGGAACTCCACCACATGAGATGAGTTCAGTGCATTTGCAAAGTTGGTCTGCTACTAGCAGGAAATCCAGCTTACCCATACAAAACTCTTCTCATCTGGGATACAGAATTTTTCTGCACATTTATAGTGTGGCATTTATCCAGGATTTCCAGATATTTGGCAGCCCAGTCAGAGATATTAATATGGTTGAAGAAATGTCAAAAAATTCAAACAGACAGACAGACAAAAAAAAAAAAAAAAAAAAGTATCACAAAAGTAATAAAGCAGCTGCTCATTCATTCGGTAGCATGGGAAGGCAAGTTTGCAACTACCAGACACACTCTCCACCTGTAATGCAGAAACATATACTAACTATTTGTCTTTTTAAATGATGGGAGAATAATAATAAATGCAGTCTGGATAGTATCTTGAGCACCTGGCAGTGTAACTGAAATGTTACTTTTCAGATCATGTTATTGCAGTGCTTAGAAAACTAAGCACTGTCAATGACTTCCATAGAATAAACTACCTTTTAAAAATCAGTTTGGACGTACCTTGCAGGTGAATTGCATTTACTAAATGATTGGATAATGCAACCAGGTCAGTTTGGGGTTTCTGTGTGTGTGGAGAGTGGAGGTTGTTTCTTGAAGCTCTATTGGTTTCAAATGTGAGAATATGAGAGAAGAAATAAATGTTTCATGGGGGGTTGCTATGTGATTCAGCAAAGTTTTTTTTTTTTTTTTTTAAAAAAAAAAAAAAAAAAAGAAGAAGAAGAACTTAATAACTTCCCTATTGTATTTGTGTGTGTTTGAAATTTCTGGATTTATTTATTGTTTTATTTGATCATCATTTCAATGACCTCTCTGATATATAAAATAGAGTTATCCTGGTCACAATCAGGAGCAAAATGTTCTTTAGTGTAGTTTCTCTGGAAAAACATTTTTTTTTAAACTGAATACTATATTACTAATATGGCAAAGAGTAATTAGTGTGAGCTACCTACCAGAAGACTAGGTCAAATAAAGCAAAAACTGTCCTGAAGGAAGCTCATGTGATTTATTTGTTTTTTAATCCAGATAATTTCTCCATTACATTAGACTTCCAGATAAAATGGGAAGCAGAAATGTGAATAATTTTTCATGAAGGCTGGCGCCAGTATCCATGGCAAAAGCTTCAGAAAATTTGTCTGCTATAATGACTCAAGAAATTTTGAGAAACTGAGTAAGTAATGCAAGGATCTTCAGAACATACTCAGCTGAACTTCAGGGGGACTTTTGTTGTTTTGCTTGTCACTAATAACTCATAAATGAGATTTTAGACTTATTTATGAATCAGGTACTGTGCAAAGGTCATGCACTGAAATAGCTCATTACTTTTCTCTTTTAAATGCATTTATGGGGATTCAGAGTAGGATGGAGCCCACCACAAGTTAACTAGAAGCATGAGAAAAGAGTAGTTGTTGAATAGAAATGTTGTTAGTGTTTAGACAACTGTTAGTATTAAGACAAGGCAAAACTTCTTTGCTTGGTCCTGTGAAGAACAATAAAACCTGTATTTTGTTTATAAACATTTATACGAATACTAGTCTAAAACTAGAGGCATTGAAATAGAAGATGTATATAGTATATTGTATATTGCTTTTCTTATAGAGTGTACCTTATGTTTCTAATATGGTGACAAACAGTAAATTTTTTTAGGACAACCTAAAAGGACCTTATTGTAACAAACAACATTATAGCAGGTCACATTATGAAAGCAAGATGTGAAGTCACAACACAGTGCAGGCATGTCACTAAAAGATAATTTGGAGTGCTCTTAGAAGGCTATTTTAGCCTTCTACTCTCTGTTAACAACATGTCTGCACGAGTTTGTAAAGTTTCTTCTTCTTGTTTGAGGCCTTTAGTGGCTCTGGATAAAGGAAGAGTAAAGAAGGCAAACTGCCCTCAGTTGCTTACACTCGGAAAGGTTCATATTACCTAGGTGAGAGGAAGCAGAACGAGAAAATCAAGTATCAACAGAAGTTGAATAGAAGAAGGCCATTTAACAAATGATTAGTTTCTTCTAAAGAAGGCCGAGGCTTTTGGCACTGTTTGCTTTAAAAGAAAAGAAAAAAAAAAAAAAAAAAAAAAAAAAAAAGCAGCAACTCATCAGGAAGAGATTCAGGACAGATAGCATCCTGTTTCCCAGCAACACATGGAGAAAGACCCCTTGCTCTGTGGAGGCCCATGTAAACAATAACTCACAAAATGGCAGTTTTAAAACAAGAAGAATAAACTTTATATTACATATTTTTCAGAAGCCTGAAGGGTCACAGCTACTAAGATATACATTCCGTTATAGGAAGAGCAGTACAAATGTTAAAGCTTTTAAGACCGTATGTAATTCACTGAACACACAATTTTCCCATGTCCTACACATATGGCACATCAATTTATTACATAGACTTATGTTCCCACAGAGGGATTAATACTGAATTCTGCTGTGTTACACCAGTGCTGCAGCCTTGAATAGTTCTTGCTCAATGACACAACACAGGTTTGGTTAGTACATACATTATGCACTTCAACTGTTCCCAGTCAAAGACATAAATGGCAAAACCAAACTTTACTGTTTTGTTTTCAAGTAGGTAAGTCTTTGGTTAGTAATAAAGTCAGTTGTTTGGGGGAAGCAATCATAACTGAAATGCTAATTTTCAACCAGAGGTACTTACTGTAACTTCCAGACCACTAAGACTGCCAAATGAAACGCAATAAGGAAAGTGAAATGCAGCATGAGATGGTTTTTGTGGATTCTGCTTCTTTTGGCAGGTGGATTCATTTGCTGAAAACTAAGAAAAGTAACCAGACAGGATTTTGCTGTTACTTTGATGGTTTCAGCATGGGAAGATCTTGGATTTGCTGAGTTTTCTGTTGTCCATGTGAGCTCACAGTAGAAGTCTAACCTGCCACATCCTTTCATAGTAGATTGCAGGGTGCAGTTTTAAAATAATATCCAGATTTATGTAGTACAAAAATTGATCTCTTAACCATTACGTTGGCAGAAACATCCAGATCTACCACCCTACTTCCTCTGTGTATTACTGAAATGGAAATACTTCTGTTAATTAGGTTATCCTTATCTCTATAAGAAATTCTATACAAACTGCTTCAGTTCACAGACATCACAGTGCTCCAAACCCTGACAGAGTGCTAGTATTATTTAGTGAAATCCAATGTTATTTTTACAGTAAGTATCCTTTGTTGATAGTGCAAGGTTGTAATCTCATTATTTAGTGCAGAATGCTTGTAAATTTGCAGTACAAGTTTCCTCAGAGTAACTTTATAGGCCACAGTAAAATAAAATCATCAAATTACACAGAAATCATTTGCACCCAGGGAAGATTGGCCCATTACACAGGACAGCAGACTTTGATCTAGTCAGTCTTCACATTTTAGGACAACAAATATTTTTATCCAGCTTGCAAAACAGAGAAGTTAGAAACAAGACAAGAAGTAATTCTCAGCATTCAGAAAGTGGAGGGTAAAACTGAACTCCTCCTTCCCTTTGCTCAACTCAGAGTAAACAACAGACCACCTGGATGGAGCTGATAACTCCTAATCTTAAAAATTCCTACACCTAAAACTGAGCACTGTGGACTCCAGTGAACATCCCCCTTCCTACAAGAATCCAGGTTTCTTACTCATAACTACACCTTACCTCTACATGTCTGGTCCTTTTATTGGAGATGTTTGTGAGCATCTCAGACAATTACCTTCAGGTTTTACTTTGGGAACTCTGAAATCAAAGGGAAAAGCCATACGATACAGTTCTAAGGCATCAAATATTAATCGTTCTAGAATTACCTGCAGGGTAAACTAAGATAAGCCTGAATGAATTGCCATTTAAATCTCCAATTTCAGAATTGCATCAGGCTCCTGGAAGAAAGTGAAAGATTTAAACAAATAGCAGAAGCATGAGGTTTTCCATTCATGGTTTCATAAAATTCACAGTCTTTCCATTAGATGGTGGAGTCAGGATCACTGGGGCAGACAACTGTCAAATTGTTATCAGTTCTTCCAGGACAGATACTGCATGCAGAGCTCAATTTGTTCTCAGAGGCTTTGGGAGAAGTCTGACCTATGACTTGATGGGCTCAGGCTGTGAAGTTCATGCCTATAATACTGATGTATTTTGCAAAAGTCTCACAATCATGAATTTATCCCACGGAAAGAATTATAAACCACAAGAAGATTATCAGTAGCATTCAGTTACTTCTCTAAAAGTTGCCTGTAGGGGGTGAGCAAAGTAGCAAAGAGAATAAGGAGATCATTTGTGACTGTGAACACTGGTTGTACTCCAGACATTGTGTGTCCTCTGCTCCAGGACACCAGTGGTATAAGACAGTTTAGCATCTGTGTGTTGCACCAGTGGATCACACAACCAGATGTACAAGGTCTCTTAAACACTCTGTGGAACCCTGCAAAAAGGAACTGCAGAATCATAGTAACCTGAGAAAGGTTAAAATCAAATCAAGAAGAGATGAATGTCAGCCTCAGAAGTAGAACCCATTAGTAGAACCCATAGAACTCAGAAGGAAAATAAAATAAAATAAAATAAAATAAAATAAAATAAAATAAAATAAAATAAAATAAAATAAAATAAAATAAAATAAAATAAAATATCATCAGTTCTCTTGGCTGGCTGAAAACATCCTGTCTGTGTTATTAATCTCTAAATACACCTGAATTTTATCAGCTTTAGGGCTGGTGATGACCATATCTCCCATTGAAGCAAGGATGGATGCCAAGGATGCATGACAGTTCAGAGCAATCCCAAAAGTAGGAGATAAAACCATCTACTATCTCAAGATAGCTATCAGACACTGCAGTGTCCACATATTGTGTATCGTTTTTATTACTAGCTATTTCTCTGTCTGTTTTGTCATATTCTGTTCTATAATATAAAGAATGCCATGAAATGTGTGCAAAATGTGTAGGACGTGCAATGTAGATAACTGCTAGTGCTGCTTGTCCTGACATTTCTATTTCACAATCAATCCCTCACACTACAGTAATTCTGGTACACAGTGAATTTCAGGCAAATGGCAGTGACGCTAACTAAATCTTAAAATCAAAATTAATCTTGGCCCTTTTTAAAATGACGACCAAAGACTTCTGCAAGCACAGAATTTACAAAAGAACTGTGTTTGCTTATATCTAAAAGACACTGAGCATAAATGCTTTAAGTATTTTTCATAGTGATTTCAGTCACTGACATTAGTTATTTATACCCAGTACTGAGATCTGAAATTCAGAGATTTTATAAAATAGGTGTGCAGAAAACACATATACTACAGGGAAAAAAAAAAAAAAAAAAAAAAAGTTCTAAAGAAAGTGGTGAAAATTATTCCTGAACTATAAGTAGATCTGCTTCTAAATATAAAAGTAAAAAGAATTGCTTAAGTCATAGTACAGACTGCATGCAGCTACTGCCAGCTGTCTTCAGCTGAGATCCAGCCTCACAAAACTTTTCACCTTGACTATATGGGCTGAGGCTCTCTTTCTGTAGTGGATGCAGCTCTTTTAGAGTCACACGCAGTACAGTGGAATTTCTCTCCTACTGAAATTAAATAATTGAAGGATTAAGAATAAAGAATTCCTTCCTTCCTTCCTTCCTTCCTTCCTTCCTTCCTTCCTTCCTTCCTTCCTTCCTTCCTTCCTTCCTTCCTTCCTTCCTTCCTTCCTTCCTTCCCTTCCTTCCCTTCCTTCCCTTCCTTTCCTCCCTCCCTCCCTCTTTCCTTTCCTCCCCTCCACTTTTTTAATCCAAGCAGGTAGTAATACTAATTTGCAAACTCATAGCATAACAGAGTTTTATTTAAAATACAAATGTTTGATGTAATGAAAAATAATTATCCACCTTTTAGTAAAGATAGGCTGAGCTTTGAAAAGTTGCTTTCATTGTAGCTGTCTTATTAGATTTGGGATTTGGGAGTTTAATTTTTATTTTTCAGTGGAATAAGTTTAGTGATAAACTAACTCCTTATCCCCCCTCTCCCTCTCTCCCCTTGGAAGATAAAAATGTTACATCAATGAATCTTCTTTCTCACTATTCAAAAAATGCCTTTAAAATAATGACTTTCACTGCCTAATGTGAGGTACTTGACTTTGAAAACACTGTGGCCAAACTGATTGAGCTGATAAAGCAGCCACTGAGAGCTGGATCAGGGAGGTGAATAAAACAGACATAATACTAAGCCCTGTCAATTCTTCCCATTGGCAACTCAGATTATTTTGAGATTATTATGGCTAACTTGCTTTGTGTTGAGCATTTTGTTGTTGCTTTTTCTCCACGTTATGACATTTTGATTTTACCTTCACCTCTGTTACTGAATTCATGCCTCTCTGGCAATCACATACTGTCTATTTTTAGCTCTGTGAGCTACTAATCCAGTTTCTCTGACAACTGCAATTTGTTGGAAGAAATGACTAGTGTTACGTTGTCTCAGAGCTATGAGCCCATTTGAGAAATTAGCTTCTTAGCTGACCTTTAAAGTAAGTGAGAATAATGTGCCTGCAGTTCTGTGGGGTTTGGATTTCATTATCGCAGCAGCATGTATGAGATGGGATGCCCCTGCTGCACAGCTTTGCCTCTGTTTTGTTTTCCTGGTAATTATAGAAACTGTTTCATGTTTACTGTACATGAAAAATCTGCAAGTTTTCTCAGCTCTTGAGGACAATACCATTTGTAATTCCTTTTCTCTGGAGAGAGTGACAGTTCACAGTGCAAAGGACTGCTTCTTCCCAAGAAGAACTTTCCCACGGCCTCCCAAACCAAGACTGCAATGGAAATCGCCACAGATGTCTATGGATCAGCATGGTGATAGCAAACAGAAAAGAGAAGTATGGGACTTGTATGGCAGCACAGCAGCTCTGATCTTTCCCACTCACCTCTGATTCAGCGCTCAGCCCAAGACCCTTTGTACTTCTGTCTGCAGCCTGGCCCTTGTCCCTGGCATGTTTCTCCACGTGTATATCTGCTTTTCTATCCTTTCACATCCTCCCATTCTTATCAGCAGGGGATTGCATCTCACCTGCAGTGGGGCAGCTAGTCTGAACTAGTCCCCTACTAGTCCTTCTAGTCTAAACTAGTCCCCCACTAATCCTCCACCTCCACACTGCAATCACTGGTGTGTCTCAGGAGGAGAGCACATGAAAGGCAGCGGCTTATCCCACTGCAAACATTTTATCTGGGAACTGTCACCCTCCAAGCTGCCAGGATGTCCACACTGACTGTAGAGGGAGGCAGCTGGACTAGCTCAGGCCAGACATAAGTTTTAAATACCTAAATTTAAGTTGGAAGAACTTTACTCAGTCTCGCAGCAGTTCCCAAAATTCTTCATGCTCTAAAGCCTATTGGGTCACAGTATAACGTGGGCAGAGTGAGGTACAAGGATAATAAGCAATATTTCAGTATCAAAGGTGTTAATGGCTGCAACTTAGAGAACCACTAATTGTTGCATGAGGCTATATAAATGCCAAGTCTTGGGATGGGAATTGTGGCTGCACTGGGCTTTGTTTAGGCTTCAGAAAAAGGCATGATGCTGATATGTTAGGAGTGTGTTTAAAGCCTGGCACTGGGACGATGTATCTCTCTTAGTACACCCTAAACAAGCTGAGTTAAATCTTCAATCTTGGCCTTACCTAACGTGTAAGGCATTTTTACAGAAAGTACTTGGTGAAGTACTGTTCTTTTTGAAATTTGCTATAAATGACTTTTGGCTGCAAGTGCTTCTGAAAACTCCATATACAGGATTGTTTCTGAAGAAAGAGTGTGAACTCTATGTCATAGGTTTTACATCTTTTTGTTTTGATACAACACTTCTAAACTTGCGGTTTAGACATTTCTAAACAATATTTACTAGCAAAGCATAAAAGCTTCCTTTTTTTAAGCGCTCACATATAAGAACCATACCCCTACACACATTTTAAAGGCATTCCTACTATCATCTCCAAATTTATACCACTTGGCAAAGTACTTTACTTGTAATATTTTACACCTACTGACAGGTTTTGCATTCACCATCTAAACTTACAGAGGAATTCTGAGTGCTACCTTTAGAAAAGTCAAATGATATAAAAAAGAGGGGCATTCATCATTAATTTTTGCATTTAGAATTTTTAGACTCCTTTTTCCCCGCAACTTTTCTCTGCAGCTAGAGACTGAACTCTAATTTAAATATAAAGCAACTTTCTTTCTTCCCAAATTAACACATTTCTCATGCAACTTCACTAAAACCCTAAGGATAATCAACTCTAAAACTCATCCTAATGCCATGATAGTTCATGACATTATGTATAACACATTCTTGCATTTTGCCACATACCCAGAATATGGTCTGGGTCATCCAACTTCCAAACACACAAAAGCTGAGAATCAGCAGCACATCACAGCTCTGTCCTACACACATACTTCCCTTCACTTTCCTCAGATGCTTTCTCCCTGTTGGTTTCTTACCCACACACTCTCAGGACCTGTGAGAAGTTTCTGGAGAGGAATGCTTACACACTTAAACACTAGCAAGCACTTGATACTTTTTTTTTTTTTTTTTTTTTTGAGATGTAATGGGAAAGTAAATCTCAGACTCAGCTTACTCCAAACTACTTCAGTAGATGAGCTAAACTGGATGGAGCTGCCAGGGCAGAGCTCTCTCCCTTAGGGTTCATCACAATATTATAAAGGTGGGTAAAAAGCCTCATTCCCACCGAAGACCAGAGCATTTATATGCTCACAGCAACACATCTTAGAGCATCACCTTGCAGAAAGGTGTAAAATATGTAGAATACTGCATAGATTAGCAAGAACTCCAGATTTCATCATCCAGCACAGGTTAACACTAGGAAAATGCACTTTTGCAGATGTTTAGATATTTAGAATTTGCTTCCATACATCATTATGAACAGTTTTTCAAAGGAACATAAATGATACAGATTTATAATCCACATTTCCTAAACTTATTTAGGCATTCAGAACCTTGGGATATTGAGCAAAGTTAGGTTCAGAAAGAGGTTGTGTTTAAACAAATAAAATGGGATTGAGGAATAAATCCCCTGAGACTTTGAAAATCTTACCTTTGTATTACAAATGTAAAAAACCTATACCAGGCAGCTGTGCTTTAATTATACAGTTTCAGAATGGTTTTAATCAATCAGAAATGTGACATAAACCTTTACAACGAATATATGTCTGTACCTCTTCTCTCTTTCACATATGATCTCACTTTTAAAAAAGCTCTCCTTAATAGTTATTAATTTCTAAGCATGTGCCTCTGCAATAATCTCAGAAACTCTGATATTGATTCAACAGTGTGTTCCAGCTTCATTAGGGAAGGGAAAAATAATACCTTAGAGGTATGCTGATAATAAACAAATACTAAAATGAATTAAGCAGAATTCTTCTTCTCTAGATCTTATTCAGTCTTAACATCATTTTACCACTGTGTCAAGCAGAACTTATCCCTTACTTATGGATATTCTGGTTTTAGTGCTGATATTTATTATTCTTGGGCTTTTCTTACATATGGTACTGTTTTATTTATTTATTTATTTATTTATTTGTAGGATAGGAGACCAGTCTTACTCAGTACGCAGTCTTTAATATATTCTGTTTACAACTGAAAGTGTTTTCTAAGTCTGATTTTGCCCTTGCTTAAGTAGCAACAAATATTTTTAGAAAACTAGCAAAGAGACAACACCTCACAAAATGAAATTATTCCACTACATACTCTTCTCCCATGGGGAAGAGGATGAAAGGACAAACAATACATGACAGGTTGTTAGTATGTCATCGCATGTTCTGCTAAAAGCTGCTTTTTTAAAGCAACAGGTGTTGTACAGGAACCTACACAGAACAGATTAACATGGCTTAATTTATTGCTTGAAGAGTAGTCATGAGAAAGTATTGCTAGGGAATAAGACTACTGTCAAGAAAACAGGTAGCTCAATACATGACCTTCTGCTAATAGAAAGTTAATTTTGGGCCTACAAATTCACAAAAGCAAGAAAAATGTACATTAATGATAACCTAGCAACTATCCCTCTGTCCTTTAGAATTTATGTACATTATCATCATCTTTACAACAGGATAACTAAAAAGGCTTATATAGGCATTCTGGAATATATTTCACGTAAAGATGGCACAGATGTTTTGCATAATTTGGCAAGGAGCTCAAAGCCCAACAGCTTTTCTAAATAACATTCACAATGGCATCCAGAAGTTGCAACTGGCAGCACTCGTATCATATGTAAATGGTTCAGGCATCAGAAGCAAGAGATTTCCAGGACTGTAATAGCCCCTGTTCTTGATAGTCACCATGACTACCGTATCAAACCTCTATTTATCCAGGAATATACTTATATATCCCTCTGCCACTTACAATGCAGAACTCTGAAAAGCAGCACAGACCAAAAGGTTTGAGACACAGCATTTGGGCTTGAGAGAGATTAATTCAGCGGGATCAATCTCACTTCTCTTGGACGTCTTAAAAAGTAGATCTAGTCTAAGTCAGCTCTCTGTGGTCAGTGATAAACAAGCACACTCAGGGATTCAGGCAGCCTCACGCTGTGACTAGAAGAGGGGGGGCAAGTACCTGAAGTGTTTACCTGTCCCCCAGTCTTCATATGAAACTTGATTTTTGGAATGCTAAAGCAGAAGTGGGTTAAGGAGCCGACAGCAGAAGCAAGCCTTGCTGAATCCCAGTGCTCCACTCCGCTCCCTCTCTTCTAACCATAAAACAGGTATGACACTTCTTTCTCTGACACCCAGTGTCTTCTCTCTTTGTCCCCAGATGAAACACGTTCTGCCTCACTTTGTCTTTGGCAACTAAAATCCCAGGAGCAGATGGACAGTTTAACCTCTGCCTGCACTGATCTTTTTTCTAAGGCTGCCAACACAGCTGCCACTTTGCACCATTTACAATATCGGCCTCTATAATATGAACCTCAGCCCCTAGGGAAGCACTCATGCTGGGATACAAACCTGGACCACAGACAGTTGGAGGTTAATCTTCCTAAACCACAGGAACATGTAAGCCTGTGCAAAGGTGAATGATTTGTGGCCTATGACTGAATTGCTATGTTCCTCAGCTTCACTGTTTTGCTTGCATGATTAATAGCCAAGTCACAAAAGAACAGACATACATACGAGGTTAAACAGTTTATAGATTTTTGTTGTAAAGTTTCTCATACACTGCAAATTAATAACATTGTTGAGGAATAACTTCTAGCTGCATGGATAAACTTAGTGTTTACAAAAGTCAAAGACAGACATGCAGCAGACTGTTACTGCACTGACTTCACCCAAATCCCCTAGTGAAAACTTGCACTGTGGTTCTCCCCCTCTCTACTGACATGCGTGCCTGCTCTGTCACTGTAGCAGTTCTGTCTGCTGCAAAGACGACTAAGATCAGCCCTTTAATCCCACTTATTCTTTAGATATAAGCAGCCATGTCAACAGATGCTAATGAGAACAATAATAAGAATTACTATCTATGCCACATACAGGCTGCAAAACAAAGGAGAGTGGAGGTCTTCTGAAGAACAGAGCAGAAAAGAACATGCAAGGTGATGGAAGTATGAACAAGAGCAGAAGCAGATCAGCTCCTGCCTCTCAAGTCTCCTGCACAGTCTTCATCAGCTCCTGCAAGCCTGTCACTGGCATCCTTAAACCCAGTTCTTGAAGGAAGGGAATCAACTGTTTCTGGGTTTGACAAGCTTTCTTTTGTTTCTGTTTTTGTTGCTAATTTAAGCATGTTGCTGTTTCCAATATTAAAAATGTATAATTTTGCAAAAGACTACCAGAATCCAAAAACAGTCATAAGTTTTGAGACTTAAGACAGGTAATTACTCTCCTCAGTGAGCTCTTATCACTCAGCAGAGGTGAGGTAGTAGCTTCCAACTGGAAGAGAACCCAGAAAATGCAAGAAATTTTCTATGACAGAGTGACGCGCTGGGTGGATGAGGGAAAGGCTGTGGATGTGGTCTACCTTGACTTCAGCAAGGCTTTTGACACTGTTTCCCACAGCATTCTCCTCAAGAAACTGGCTGCTCTTGGCTTGGACTGGCGCACGCTTCGTTGGGTTAGAAACTGGCTGGATAGCCGGGCCCAAAGAGTCGTGGTGAATGGAGCCAAGTCCAGTTGGAGGCCAGTCACTAGTGGCGTCCCCCAGGGCTCGGTGCTGGGGCCGGTCCTCTTTAATATCTTCATCGATGATCTGGATGAGGGCATCGAGTGCACCCTCAGTAAGTTCGCAGATGACACCAAGTTAGGTGCGTGTGTCGATCTGCTTGAGGGTAGGAAAGCTCTGCAGGAGGATCTGGATAGGCTGCACCGATGGGCTGAGGTCAACTGCATGAAGTTTAACAAGGCCAAGTGCCGGGTCCTGCACCTGGGGCGCAATAACCCCAAGCAGAGCTACAGGCTGGGAGAGGAATGATTGGAAAGCTGCCAGGCAGAGAAGGACCTGGGAGTGATGGTGGATAGTCGGCTGAATATGAGCCAGCAGTGTGCTCAGGTGGCCAAGAAGGCCAACGGCATCCTGGCTTGTATTAGGAACAGCGTGACCAGCAGGGCTAGGGAGGTGATCGTCCCCCTGTACTCAGCTCTGGTGAGGCCGCACCTCGAGTACTGTGTTCAGTTTTGGGCCCCTCGCTACAAGAAGGACATGGAGGTGCTTGAGCGGGTGCAGAGAAGGACGACGAAGCTGGTGAGGGGCCTGGAGAACAAGTCCTACGAGGAGCGGCTGAGGGAGCTGGGCTTGTTCAGCCTGGAGAAGAGGAGGCTCAGGGGTGACCTTATCGCTCTTTTTAGGTACCTCAAGGGAGGCTGTAGCGAGGTGGGGGTTGGCCTGTTCTCCCACGTGCCTGGTGACAGGACGAGGGGGAATGGGTTTAAGTTGAGCCAGGGGAGTTTTAGGTTAGATGTTAGGAAGAACTTCTTCACTGAAAGGGTTATGAGGCACTGGAACAGGCTGCCCAGGGAAGTGGTGGAGTCACCATCCCTGGAAGTCTTCAAAAGACGTTTAGATGTAGAGCTTAGGGATATGGTTTAGTGGAGGACTGTTAGCATTAGGTTGGAGGTTGGACTCGATGACCTTGAGGTCTCTTCCAACCTAGGAAATTCTGTGATTCTGTGATTCTGTGTGATTCTGTGAAATTTGTGATTCTGCAGTTGGATTAGATGTTGGCAGGACAGACTGCATGAGGTAAGCATGTTTGACAGGTTGTGGAAGCTGAAGAACATGAAACCTGTTACACTCATCCCAACGACTGACACAGGTTTCATGCTAATTTGCAATTCAACACAGCAGTTTTGTGGTGGTATTTTGTTTTGTTTTTCCCTTCATTTTAAAGTCTGCAGGGAGAAGAATCTGGTCACAGCAACAAGTAGGTAACGTGAAATCAGTTAGCACAATATAAGTCTCAGGGCAGTGCCATGATACATTTAAATGTATGCAACACATCATGGTTCTGCACTGTTTGCTTTATACAGGAAAAAATAAAAAATAAAAAAAGGAATGTTAGTGGAAAACAGAGAGAAGGTGTACACCTAATGCCTCTGCTGAGCACGGCAGGGACCACCATGAGCACAGGAGACAGCACCGTGAAGAGGCATGAACTGCAGCAGGGCTTGTTAGTAACTCAACTGAAAAGATTTCTTCTTCTGAAGAGGCAATTCTCACAGAATATTTCTAAAGTTTCAAAAGTTTGGTTTTCTGTTTGCAGAGGCTTGTTTCCAGGCTCCAGAACAGCCCTCTGAACAAATTCGCATCTGAAACTGTATATGGGAATGAGCAATAAAGCCAAACCCACAACCACAGTTAATGACTATGGGCTCTTTGGAATTAAAACAGCAAAATCCTGTGGCATTCTGCAAGACAACCACACTTTTAGAATCCTAGCTTACCAGCAATTCTCCCATGCCGTGGCTTTTGCCTTTGTATGGCTGATATTACGAGTAATACTGAACAAAATTTAATCCACCCCTCTACCCTTTTCATCACTGCTTCCCTCTTACTCTGACTTCCTGACATCTATGCAGTGCATCACAGAAAAGGCTGTGTGAAGGGGAGCTTCAAGATTGAGAAATCTGACACAAAATCGCTAAAAAGTTCTCCGAGAGGGTAACTGCTGCCTTTGTTTACTTCGGCCTTACGACTTTTGCACTAGAAGTTGGCCACTGAGTCTGCCTCTGCGGTCAGTCCCTGGTCTGCAGACTGAGCCTGGAGCAGAGGGAAGGTGCACAGAACAAGTCTGTGGCACAGGAACCGATGACCCCAGATAGGGTCCTTGTCAACCTCCTCCCCATACAGGCACTTTTCAGTAGATCTCCTCCCTTAATCTTCAGAGAGGGTGGTTTTGGTTCTTACATAACCTCGAGCCAGCAGGTGTTGCTACTTGCAGCTAAGCAAAAAACCATAGGTATGTAACTTCTTAATCAGAGGAAAAAAATCTATTTTATATGAAAGAAAATATCATAAGGAAATTCCAACTACAGTATGTGATTTCTACATCCATTTCAGCACCTCTGTCCTCTCCACCTCATCATCCCAAGGTAAAAACTCTGAAAGCCCTTTTATTTATAAAGGCAATGACAGACAAATAAGAAAGTTTTCTCTACCACTAAAAAAGTAGTGTTGGAGAAATGTTTAATTTGACTATGATCTAACTGACTTCACAGCATCAACCTTGCTAATGAACTTCATTTTACTTCATAAAGGTGTCCAACAAAATAAATTTGTAACCTAATATTACAGGCAGCAGATACAACCACTAAGTTAAACAATGCTGAGAATCATTCACACTTTTCTCACACTGAGATAGAAAAATGCCTCTAGAGAGTCTACACTTCTCCATTAACTTCACTTGTCATAACACAGGAGCAAATAACACAATACATGGTATCAGTGCTGAAGTTTTGGATGTGCTACCTTTACACAAGCTTACAAAAGGCAGAGACTATATACTTTCATACAATAAATCTACTCTAATCTGGGGAGCCAGGTGATTTATTGGCAAACATTGTCTCCATGGTGATGCTGATACCAATTTTTAGCTTTTTTCAGTGATCTCATATTCCCTTACAGAATAAACAGTCACTTGAGAGGATGAGGATGGTGCTACAGACTTTTGGATTGCTTCTCCAATTTACTAGTTGAATTACCTTTTAACCTCAACTTTTCATAAAATGTTTCCATGGATCTACCAAGATCACTCACAAGATTAACCTAGACATTTCCTATTGGCAACTGTGAGAGAAGGGATATTGAGCAATAAGTATGCTTTTGGTATGAACCTCTGTGTTTGTTGTCTTCACAGAGGACTGTGGGTGGTGAGAAGAGAAACAAGAGTTTGGCCAGAGAGATTAGTAATCTGACATCAACAACTACTGAACAATGAGGATGTGCCAGTAAATAAAGAATGAAATCTCATTGTATTGATAGCTGTTATAAAAAAAACAAAATTAAATTAAAAATCACTCTAGGGAATTAGTTAATGACATCAAAACCACAGTTTTATTAGCTAGGAAGTAGTGTTCCAGTTCCCATGGTCAAACTGCAACTTTGCTCCATTTATAATTCTTCCAGGTCTCACTGGTGTTCACTAGAAAAAATGCATGCTACATCCTGTGTATACAAAAACTAATGGATTTAGGCTAAAAAATTGTCATCCAATGCAGAAACTTCTTGGATCTGTAGTTTGGATGGAAATTCTGAAACCTCAAGCTTGAACACTTTTCATCAAGTCATTTTTTCAGATAGCAGAGCTGCAGATGCTGTTTATCAAGGTAGACAGACGAAAAACTCCTCCAATCACAAAGATGCTGTAATAACTATGGAAGAAATCTTTCGCATCAGTTCCTCTAGAAAGCAAGGGAATTTCCATTTAAGTAATATTCACAGAATGGTTTGGGTTGGAAGAGACCTTAAAGATCATCTAGTTCCAGCCCCCCTGCCATGCCGATGCAGCTACCCTCTTCATCAAGAAAAAATACTGCATAATAAGTTCAGGTTTCCTCTACATGCTGAAGTCTGCATAGATTCAAGATAGTCCTTTCTCATCCAGACAGCCTTCATGGAAAGGAAGCCTGAAATTTGTTCAGCAACAGGCTAGTAGTGACACACTGATCTGTTCCCATCCCAAGCTGGGTCAAAAGGGAGAAATACAGCACTGTCATTGCCTCCACAGAAAGATCTAACAGGATAATTTGGAAACACGGAGAATGGTATTTACTCATTTTCAAAAGGTGCTTCAAGTTTTGATTACTAAATCCATAAGTAAGATCCTAATCTCTGGTATGGATTATAGAAATGCTGAGCTTCTCATGCCTTCTTGTGCTGTTGAGAGTCTTGACTTTGATTTCTCTTTGAGCAGGCCCATGTAAAGCTAAGCCACTTTCAAATCACTGCTCTGTTTGTCTACTAAGGTAGAACAGAAAAATATTGGCTCACTTCAGTAGGACCCGAAGGGAAGTACACCTGCAGAAGAAAACTTATTACCATTATTTTTGAAAAGGAAAGCCAAAGAAATAAACACTGTCTGAAAATGTGTCTACTGGGGGACAGATCTACATCTTGTTTCTTGTTTCTGTTGGTTTCACTGAAGAAAATAAAGCTATATTAATTTTCACCAGGAAAGAATTGGGCTGTAGTTTGATTTTCTTTTATTTTTTTATTGATATTGATGCATCTAAATTTGAACTGCCATTTGCATTAAAACTAGGGAATAATTTCCTCACTATTTTCAGTGGTTTTTGGCCTACAGTTGATAAAGCGGGGGACCTTTCATTCTCTCCAACAGAGGAAATTTCCAAAACAGCATTTTAATAACAGATAGAATTTTTATAATCTAAGTAGAATAGGAGCACAAGCCCTATTAAAAAATGGAAAACCAGTACCCAGAGAGCTTTCAGTGTTTGCTGAATGCTCTCAGAGTAAGGTTTTACAAGATCAATTTTTTAATAAAGGTCCAGGACTTCTACCAAATACCAGTTTGGCTGCTACTTCTGTGGAAAACAAGCCCCACTGTGTATAACAGAACTTTTCTGTTAACAAATTGGTCTTTTACATTTTGTTTGCTTTGTCCTGGAAAGACTGGACACGCAAGACTGTAGGACAAATACCAAACATTATTTTGTATAAGCAAGACAATGCTCATCTAAAGCTTTAGCATAAACATCAGGTAAATAGGTTTACCAAAGTGTTTTTCTTTTTTTCCTTTAAAATATTGATATTTTGCTGCCAAAAAGTCAAAAAATGACTTCTTCTTATTCATATAACAATAAGATCTGATAGGTAGAATATATGAAATATACAGTAGCTTCTTCTGAAAAGCTATCTAAGCTCACTCAGCTTACAGTATGTGGAATGTAATTATCCAGAAAGTGAAATATGTATAAAAATAGGTAAAATCCCTACAACATTTATACTGAATTATAATTCCTCCTTTCAGGAAGGTTACAACAGCTCTACAGTATATGTATGAAATGTTTGTTCATAAAGTTAAAAAACATCATTACTTTACTGAAGAACACATTAAATGTAGGAATGCATAATCAGAACTGACTCCCAATTCTGCTTAGCTGGTGCAAATCTACAAAGAACCATCACCCTTTCGGCACAAAACAAAACCAACCTCTAATGTGAGTTGGGGGTTTTGTCTTGTTTGTTTTTATTTGTCATAAAGGGGCCAGACTCAAGTTTATGAATGAAATTCCTCTGGACGTGGAAGTATGTTTTTTAAATGTTTGTTTGTTTGTTTTTGTTTTTGTTTTTGTTTTCCCTGTCTCCACTCTGTTTACTGACAGCAGTCACCCACCTTTTAAAATGATTATTGCCTGACATTACATGAAGCTTTTACTGCTTGTTCAGGACAAGGCAGTGAAATAGAAGAACCTCCAACTCCCCTGTCATGACCCAGTTCTGGGCTTGTGCTTTTTTGATGAGTCTTTGATCTGCAGCAGGCCTCATAGGCTAGTCTCCCGGAGGAACATGGTGCCAATGTTGTAAGAAACTTTTCTCACTCTGGCAGATGTGATGGAGGATTTTGGCTGCTTCTGACCACTTCTGACCTCGAGGAAGTAACAGATCCCAGGAATTTCCTTTGGAAAGTTTTCTGGAAGCTCTTCACGGGAACGAGGGATAAAAATAAAATTTTCTTCCTTTTTCAAAAGCCTGAAAAAAAAGAAAAAAAAAAAAGGAAACAGAAGGATATAAAAGTATAAAAAAAAAAAATAAAATTGTACAGACACATCTCTTTGAAAGATACTGATCCTGTGTGACCCCAAATAAAAAAAAAAAAAAAAAAAAAAAAGTTAAAAGTATCATGTAACATCTAAATTATCCTGTGCCAGGATCCCCAGACAATACATATTAACCTAGCATTATACATATTAACCTAACTTCAAGGACCTCTGTTGACTGAGATCAAATGAGGAAATGGCCCAAATAAACCCAATGTCTGACAAACAGTGTCAGCATTCAGAAAGACATGTGGCAGAAAGGGAACCAAATTCATAATGTCAATTATCTATAACATATGAAACGCCTCACGTAAAGCACTCTGGTCTGGCCAGTTGTGCAGAAATGAACCTACTGACAACTACCACCAGGTCTCCTTGTGGAATGTAGGAACGAAGGTGACAGCGCCTGGGAGCTCTCACATGCAGGGTGATCAGTTTGACCCCTTCTCGTACTAATAGTATTGTATTTGTAAAATAGATCCAAAACCAGAAAATACAGCTTCAGTGAGAAACAACTGAAATCTGCTACTATCCACCAAAAGAAAAGTACCTGTGGGATTAATATAACTCATTTTCCTCATCTCAGCAAAAAAGAGTAATATGAGAAATATTAACCTGGGACATCTGGTTGGGGTCAGAAAAGGATCCAGGCTCATAGGAGGCATGAAGCCATCCCTACTTTCTTCCAGTCATGCTATGCAAGTGGTACAATGTCACAGCCTGACTATACTGCCTACTGACATTTGTAGCCTTTCTCCACAGTGGAAAATCTCTGTCTGGATAGATCTGATAGTTTGGGGCCTCTTCACCAATTATCTTCCCTGAAACCATCTGGAGCTGTTAAATAAAGAAAATAAGTCTACACAATTTTCTTTTTGTTTCCAGTAAATTAAGTTAGGGGTTTTCATTCTCTTGCAGAACTGAAAAGAGAAGCTTTGAGGTAATAATAAATTCTCAGCACAGTTGGATATATGAAAGTAGTCTTAGTCTTTTCCCCTCTCAAGATACTTTTTCTTTTTTTCAGTCAGCACTATTTTAAACTCAAAAACATCAGGAGAAAGAACCTTATTACCTTCAGCAGATTTTATAATAGGTTGTTTATTTAATATCTCTAAAACTGATTTCTGAGAAGTAAGTGAATGAATGAATCCCGTTGCTGGATTCTCAGCACATTTAATGGAACTTCCTTTGCTGAATTTTTTTTTTTTTTTTTTTTGGCTGAGGGAATCCATGTGAGCTCCATACAACTCATTGAAATATAAAAGCATTTTCTTCCCAGCTTTTATCAGATGTTTGTAAGTCCAACAATGTTTCTGCCTTTGAACTTCCATGGTGGTCTTTGTTTACCATGTGGTTTGAATGCCATAATCTATTTTCCAGGCTGTCAATTTTATGAGGAAATACTATAATCTTTTCTAAATTGGGTGAGAGTTTGCAGAGGCCTCTGCAGAGAAGCTTCTCTTCTTTCATCTCTTCAATGCTTTCAGTAAATATCCTGCACTTTAAAACTACTGGTTTAACACACTGAAGCAACTGTTCTCTGCTTCCAAAAGTAGATTTTTGCAAGCAACAGTTGAAGTCTTAGAGCTTTCAGAGCTAAATCCATAAGCGCTCAGTGCAGTCTTTCTTCCCCCAAACTGACTATTCATTACAGAGCATCTAACCTTCCTAAAAATCAATGGTTCCCTCTTGGAGCCCAGCATTATCTAATTGTAACGACAGTTACACAAGTCTGAAACTGTAATAGATAGATAGATAAATAGATACATAGATAGATAGATTTAACTCAGGGCTTGCACTGAGTTTAGGTGATATTTTCACACTATTTTTCTCCTTGGGCCAAAGTACAATATATTAATTAAAAGCCTTATTTTCACCTGTTTTGTGTATTGTAACTTGGTCACAATGAAATGCTCTGACAGTACCAAAGGTGCCAGGAGTGATGGGTAACTAACCCATTAGTCCTTGTACAGCTATTTGGAAATTTGTCCACTACTATGGCTCATGATAGACTCCACATCATTATATTAGGTGCACTATTTGTATTAGCCTCTCACCTTCAGAAATTGTCTAACTGACCTTTACTTTGATAAGATTTCAGCCCCCAAGCAAGCACAGCAGGAAATCTTCCTCTTTAACAAATACTAATGGAAGATACTTGCAATCATATTATATGCTCCTTACTTTACTTTATACACTCAAGATATATATACATACATATATATATACATGTATATTTGCTGGCTTTTATTAGAAAGACTTTAAACAGGACAAACATTGTCTCTTTTTAGTCCACTTCTAAATAACAGGTTCTTTGTATTCCCTAAATATACTGGTCCTGGCACCTGGTTTCTCAGACTGTGAATGAAATCGGGTTTCATAAATTGCCTTTGATTTCTTATAGCTCTCTGTATACACTAAAGAAGAAGCTATCTACTTACCCTCAGTGCTTAGCAGTGAGGACATTTTTCTCCAAGAATCTTTCCTCCTATATTATGCTACTGGTGATGTTAAAAAGAAAAGAGTATCAGCTGATGGCCACAGCCCAGATCTTCAGCCCTTGCTAAATTTCTTATCTTCCTCTTCAAAGGTACAAGGAGCCCCAAAAGATGCTTCTGCCAAGAGCCGAATAATAGTGCAGATACTCACTGGGGGTAAGGGTGAGCCACACAGTCAGTTTTTGCATTTCCCCTCTGACTCTGGGGAAGAACCAGTGTAAAACCTCCTCATCTGGAAGGCGTCCTGAGTGGTGGCACCCGGGTCTGGTTGTTAGTCTTACCTTGCAGACCATTCTCAGAGCATTTTGTTGTGACCAAGTCAGACTTCCTGCTCTGAAAGTCTGAGAGCACAGCCCATCCAGATCCTGAGAGCAGAATCTATCCTTCAGCTTCAGGAAATTATCTGATGGCTTAAACTCTACATAAGGTATTCCAAATCCCCACAGTGTCCCACAGTCATAGAGCTTGATTTGAAGTAGCACAACCTCAGCAGTTCAGGAATATGCATATAACAACTAGTCTGAATCTATTCCAAAGCATTTGTCTCAGCTGTCTTTCCTGCATCACTTCTGTGTGTTTCCCTTGAGAGCACTATTGTAAATGACGTTCCTATAGTAGGTTATTCACACAGTCAGAACTCTGGTTTCCACTCAAGTAGTTGGATAAACAATTTACAATCAATGATTATATTGTGAGGGTCAGGCTACTCAAGCATGCCTATAAATTGCCTGGAACCAGGTCTGCTCTCAGCTTGTCTTTTTTGTTGATGTTTCAGAGGAGGAAGAATTTCTTAAACACTGACTTGTAGTTGATTAATATGACAGCTTCCCCTCCTAACCTGAAATCTTCCAGAACAGTCTAAATTCTTGTTCTATCCCTTCCCTGATGGGAAAAGAAAGGGAAAAAAGAAAAGGATGTCAGTACTGGAAACATTTTTTCTAGTAGAAACAGGAAGCATTTGAAGCATTTGAAGGACGTCTGTATGTTAATTAAAATTGGGATCACACTTAATGGGAATTTTGTAGAAACTGAAATGTTTTGGCTCTTCTCTTTTTTTCATAGATGTTATGATAGGAGAATTATATTTCAGACTATTTTGGCAGGAAATAGTTACATCTTCATCAGCAAGTGCCTATACTCAGAAAATGAGCTATCCATGTATGGATTTATCTGTTGCAAGGCTCTCTACATTAGGGGCAAGCTTTGCACCATTATTCTTTTTCTCTCTGTGCACATTGGAAGACAGTTTCACCTCTTTTATGATTTTACAATCTATTTATTTACTTATTTATTTTTGTGAAAAAATAAACTGCTCCATTCCCTCCCAAACAAGACACTTCCACAAGCTGAAGCCTCTGCCCAAAGGGAAGAATAAGATGGTAAGAGGAGCAGCCACTTAGCAGGCTGGAATAGCAATTCCTCTGGAAATATGAAAGAGCATGTCCTTTGGAAATACAAACAATTATGTTCCTTGAGAACTTTATTTCCAAAGCAAAAGAAAGAAATTATGATCACGTGTGCTAATTCAACTCTACTTGCTTTGAGAAGCAACAGTGCTGAGGAAGTAGTACTTGACTAAGCTTCATCATGCTCAAACACTTTTCACCCAGAGGATACACTGACCATATGGTGCCTGAAAACCTATAAAATATTGAGTAGTGCTTGCTGGATAAGGCTGACAGATTGCCATGTAGCAGCAAACAGAAAATGAGACTGAGAAAAAAATGACTATGTCTGGTTCAAATTATTTTCACGTTGTACTTAACTATTTTTGAATTTATGGAAGTTCATGTATCGGTGTTTTTCCTTCATGTAGACCAACTTTAATAAGATTATGAGAGGACTCATCCTCTTTTTTTAATGCAATATGTTGTATATCACATGCAGCTCTGCGTGGTAAGTGCCTATCACTGACCTTTAATACCTTAATTGCTTACCCAGCTAAGCAGAATTAAAACTGTATCTGCTCTCTGTTCAGAACATTAGAGAATTAGGCTCAGTGAATAGGATTGTAGCATCACAAGTGAAAGGCCACAGCCTTTGCCTTGACCTAATAGTGCTGGCCTCAGGATTTGCCTGTATTTGCCTAGTCTTGAACTTATTTTAGTTCTACCAGATTTCTATCAGTCATATTGCAAAAATAACTTGTTAGCTGTGTGGAATTATGTGGTGTAGCGTCTACTGTTACCTACCTGACAGTGATCTAACAAGTCCTTCTGTGTAGCGTGAACTACCTATAATCCTCAAATGAAAATGGAGTGCAATGGAGCACAGGCACAGGCAGAGAACAGAGGCCCAGGACCTTAATCACAAATCAGTGACTATGGGAGTGCAGCCTCATGGAGGCAGATGACACAGGTTGTAGGAACAAAAGGAAATATTAAAAAACAGGAATAAACTGATGTGTTTGGAAGTGACTTTTAATGCTTTAATTAGACTAACTGATTTTTTTTGTGTGTCCACATACAAGCTGTGTTCCCTTTTTGTCCACACAACTAAATTGTCTGTCCAATAATATGTCTCATGGAAGCACACGCAGTGAACTGAATGATGTAAAAAGAAACAGCTTTTTAAAGGATTGTCAGAAATAAAATTTAAAATAATCTGAAAAGGCTCTTGGAGGACAAATCCATGTGTTTGCCCATGTGATATAGAAAAATACAGACATACATACAGCTAGTAGGAAAAATAACTTGAAATTAAAAGTCTAAATAAATGTATACAGATTTAATTAAAAATAAAAATATTAATAATAATAATAATAATAAACAGATAAAGTGAGTTATATGTACTTCTTAAATACCTAAAAGTACAAATGCTTCCATACAATGACATAAATATTCAAATTATGTACAATTTTAAAGGCCGAGGGACAATTCAGGCAGGTGAACCAGCAGGGACTTCACCTAGCTCCATGCAAAAGCACCCCTGGTTTCTCTCTGTCTTAATCAAATAAGGAGGAGGGGTACAGGCTGCTCATCTTTGCCTAAACTGAGATATATTAACCATATGTATTGCTTAGCATGTGATAACAGAAAGTATCTGTACCCCATAACTGATGCCTAAAGTACCTTCTTCATAAGATAAATACGTACTAGAGAAGGCCAGAGGTTGAAAGAAGAGGCAAAAAAAATATTTTTAAAATACAGTTACTTGACAATTAACAACAACTATATTTATATGCTTTTGATAACTGCTTAGAGATCCCACGGCATTATATTTTAATACCATTAGGGAAACAGGATGAATGTAGGTATATTATGTTAATATCTGATAGACATTATTCAAGGCTGAAACAAATAAAAATTATTTCATCTTTCTTCTTTGCTGAAGAAGAGACTCAAAAATCTGACTGTGTTTCCTTCCTGAGTATGGAAAACTAATTTTATTCAATTCAGGATAATATAGATGAATTAAATAAATCTACAGCTGGATTTTCAAGTGTGCTAAAGGAACAGGGAATGTGTAATTCTTCTTCTATTCCTTTCTGGCCACATGTTTAACAGGGACCAGTCTGGGATCCTATCCTCCCTCTGCAGTTTCTGTGTGTTTCTCAGGAAGTTTTACCAGTGCTTTTCAGCACTTTAATCTTACAATACCCTGTGATTCAAAGCCACCAGGGCTCTGTAGTCCTTCTGTCAATAGACCCATCTGAGTCAGGAGAAAAAGGTATTTTGAACAGAAGTGAGCTTCTATCCCCAGTAGATTCAAAGGACACTTTTGTAAAAGGCACTGTTTTACACCGCACAGCTCTTCCCTGGCAGGTGTAACTGGGAGCAAGGCTGCCCCAGGTTCAGGGCTGCTGCTAAGCAACACCACATGTTATATTTATATTTTAGACTCTGCTTCTTACACAGGCATATTATGGGCTCATGGGGAAGTGTCTGAAACTAATAATAGGCATTCTGAAGTGTTATTATCACTTTGAACACTGATGACATTTTGTAATGCATAATTTGTACTGTAAAATGAAAGCTGATAAGTATTAGACATGTTTCCAATATCTACATACTTTGTAAGCACAAAATATGTTATCAGAATTTTCATCATGAAGCATGGTAGACACAAACACATTATGATAAATGCCAGGAGTTTCAATTAATCGAAATTCTATTATTTTCATACTGATTGCAGAATTATCTACTTAGTAAAACATTGCTTCTTGGATCATAAAAATACTAACTGGGTACACAGCAGTATGTCATGATCAAATAGAAATGGCAGATAAGGTCAGCCATAAAGACATTTCAGTTTGCAATGAATCACTTCATTTGTACACAGCAAATTATATATTCATGCAAATTCTATGTAAGAAAAGTTGTATACAGGTGCATCAGATTATTACTTCTTTACTTGGATAGTACTGTTATATTATGTTTAAGCCCCCTGGATCACCTTCAGGAGCCATGAATAATACTGTTTTATTGAATATTTCACAATTGCAGTCTCTTCTGGCCACTGTCAGCCATGCCGTTTCCTGATTTCTCCCTTACCAGTTCTCATGCTTTCAATCATGCCAGAAGGTATGGTTTGGAACAGCCTTTCTAAGTAGCCCCATGCACATTCATTTTATTTTCTCAAATGCTTTCTGTAAAAAGCATGTTGAATAAACTAGTTCAGTTGTTACTTTCAGCCATTCATCTTGAATGATAACTGTCCACGTAGTACAATAATGCAGATAACACATACCAAAAATTCTATGTTTTGTTGTGTTTTGTTTTGTGGTCTCTTTTAATAATATTATTGCATCATGAGTAACTTTTCTACTACCTTTCCTTTTCTGAAAGCATCAGTCAAAATCTGTAGCTTTGTAGAAAATAAGCCGTTTGGCCATGGTGAAAAAAGGACCCTTCATCGATGACCCAGTGTATTCAAGACATTCCCACATATACCAGAATGTCACCTCATACATGGCTCCTCTCTGATTGCTCTATAAATTGTTTGCCTGTAAATGGCCTTCACACTCAAGGAGTCTACCAATAACACAAGCCTGAACTGTGAAATCAGTATATGTTTTCTAGGGATGAACCAGAAAATTAAAACTGCAAACCATTCAAATGCAAACTTGATATGAAGAACTAAAGTATGGTCTTTTCTTTTTGCCTTTTACTTTTTCCACTATGACTGTTGCAAAAAAGAATATTTCTACTCAATGAAAGTCACTATTATTCACCCAGTTTCAAAATCTGTCAGAAGTATACCCAATATATGAAATTACTCTAGATTCACAGGTTGATGCTGCAGCAACAAGCAGGACATTTTTTCTTTTTCAGTAGAATGTGTAGGTCAGTCAAAAAATATTAATTTCTTCATTTAGGTCTAGAACTTCAATTGGCATTTAAGATGAATGTACAAATGGACACATTAGAGACTTATAAAATAATTCACGCTGGAGAGCACCTAAGGAGCTCTCTAGTCCAAACTCTTGCTCAAAAAAATGTACAACACTGAATTTAGACCAGGCTGCTCAGGCCTTCATCCAGTCAGGTCTTGAAAATCTGCAAGCATGGGGACTGCACAACCTCTTGGGCAGCCTTTGCCACTGCCTGACTGTCCTTACGGGGGAAAAGTGTTTCCTTACATGTAGGCCGAGTCTCTTCTGTGTCAGTCTCTTTCTGCTGTCCTTGTCCTCCCACCTAGCCTCACTTTGGAAAGCCGGGCTCATTCTACTTGACAACCTCCCCATGCATACTGGAGAATGCTTTAGGTCAATAAAATTAATATATATTTCCTATATATTTATAGAAAATATTTTTATTTAAATGAACATGCCTGATAGTAGCTTGCGTCTGCATTTCTCTTGCATGTTAACAGAAAACTATACGAACCTGCTTCTGTGCACATTGCAAAAGTCTGTTCAGTTTTTCTGCATCTTGTTCAATTAATTCCGCTTTGCACTATTCTGCAAATTTGATTTCAAGTGAAAGGGCTCTTTAGATGAATGTAATTTTATACGCTAGTTTTAATTACTTTTTAACTTTCATTTCTGACTGCTTTGTATTTTAGCATATCAGAAGTTTTGATTCTTGGATGAAGAAATTCCATTTGAAACTTTAATTTACATAGTTATGGGAAAAAGTAAATACGGAGATTCACAGTTCTGTATTAAAAAAAAAAAAAAAAAATCAATATTGTATGAATGATTGCTTACAGATTTATTGTGGAGGAACAGAGTCCAAAAACCTGAGCAAAACTGTACTTCAGAAAATTACTTGAGATACAGAATGTAGAAAAAAAGAGTAAGATCTAGATCTCCTGCCAAAAAAAAGCGAATACATCAGTCACAATCCAAACAGAAGAAACTCTTATTATCAAGCTGTCAAATTTGAACAATAAGGAACACCTTTTTTTATTTTAGATGTTCCTCATGACCTGATTTAATCAAGCCCTCTCTCTATTTGCATAATTTCTTCAAAGAGGTGGTGATAATGCTTTGCCATTTTCAATCTTTTTTCTTATATTAAGAAAAAACTTCTATTAAGTGTCTCTTTACAGTGTTAAATAAGAAATTTTGTTTCCAAGAAAGCACAAAAAGTCTTTGAAAGCTTGGCTGCACTCAAAAAATTAACTCTTTCCTGAACTAATGGAACCATGCTTCTCTTCATCAACAGCATAAAATGACGACACAGTGGGAGACAAAATCATAGAATCATAGAAACAGAGAACATCCCAAGCTGGACCCACAAGGATCACTGAGCCCAATTCCTGGCTCTACCCAGGACCACCCAAAAAGTCAGACCATTTGTCTGAAAGCATTGTCCAAACGCTTCTTGAACTCCTGCAGACTCGGTGCCATGACCACTGCCCTGGGGAACCTGTCCCAGTGCCCGACCACTCCCTCAGTGCAGAACCTTTCCCTAACCCCCAGCCTGACCCTCCCCTGTCCCAGCTCCATGCCGTTCCCTCGGGTCCTGTCGCTGTCCCCAGAGAGCAGAGCTCAGCGCCTGCCCCTCCGCTCCCCTCGTGAGGGAGCTGCAGGCCGCCATGAGGCCTCCCCTCAGCCTGCTCTGCTCTGGGCTGAGCAAACCAAGGGACCTCAGCCACTCCTCATACGTCTTCCCCTCTAGATCCTTCACCATCCTTGTAGTCCTCCTTTGGACACTCTCTAATAATTTTATGTCCTTCTTTTATTGTCACACCCAAAACTGCACACAATACTTGAGGTGAGGCCAGAGCAGCACAGAGCAGAGCAGGACTATCCCGTCCCTTGACCTGCTAGCCTTGACCTGATGCACCCAGGGTATGGTTGGCCATTTTGGCTGCCAGAGCACACTACTGGCTCGTTCAACTTGCTGTTAACCAGAACTTCCAGACCCCTTTCTGTGGGGCTGCTCTGCAGCTTCTTGACCCCAGTCTTTACATGCAGACTGCGTTGCTCCTTCCCAAGTGCAGAATCCTGCACTTCCTCTTGTTAAACATCATGGGGTTAGTGGTTGCCCAGCCCTCTAATTTGTCAAGATCTCTCTGCAAAACCTCTGTACCCTTAAGGGAGTCAACAGTTCCTCCTAATTTAATGTCATCTGCCCACTTCCAATACACATTTTTTATAGGCAGCCATGGCAGCCAGTCCCGTTGTGTTCCCTTGCCTCCACTGCCTGACTTCCTTGAGCATTCTGATGCAAGCCTGCAAAGCCTGAGAACCCCATGCAGTCCCTCTTTCCAGTTATCCTGACACCCTGCTGACTTTCTGCTGTAGCTCATGTGCTGAGTGAAGGCAGTGCCTGCTATAAGATCATGCTGAAAACAAACTGAAATAATAATAAACAGTATGAAAAGGCTAGCAACACTTACTGGTACGTGGTTGGACTGACATTGATGCGGCGTGGGTGACTTCCTGACTCGAACTTGCTTGCAAGGGTGACATTGTTTCCAAAGAGACAATAACGTGGCATTCTTACACCAACAACGCCGGCCAGCACTGATCCTGAGTGAATGCCTATCCTCATCTGGAAAAACATGAGATCCATGTCAGTTGTCTCTCTTGTGCTGCCCGTGTTAATGTCATTAGCACTTATGTACAAGCCAGCCACAGCTCCCCTTCAAAAAAATAAAAAATAAACCTAAGAAGGAAGGGTGGGGAAAAAAAAAAAAAAAAAAAAAAAAAAAAAAAAAAAAAAAAACAAGCTCTGCCATTCCTTTAGCTTAAATCTGATGCAATTATAATAAGGAAGAAGAAAAACATGGTATCTTTTCACTAAAACCATTTTTGTCTGCTGCTTCTGTGCATGTTTGCTGGAGACTGCCACAGTCAAAAACAGGAATTGCAAACAGAACAGCACAGGATGACCAGGTGGTATTGCAATATCAGTTACCTAATTACACACAGACAATACAGAGTATTAATTTTGCCGCTACTTTTAACACAGGCTTTAAACAAAGACCCACATTTTCTTAACCTGTCATGAAGAGCAGTAAAGTAGAGTGAATAATATATGGTACTTTTTTCTTATTATTATTTATTTTTCTCCTCAAAGTCTATGGCTGCTTTTCTTTCTTTGCCAGTCTGAGAGATATTGCAATGACGAAGATGCTGAAGATTAAGGCATCAGTGCTTCTAAAAATAATTTTACTCCCCCCCCCCCCACACACACACACACATCCACACACACATAAGAAGGAATAAATGCACAGAAAATGTTTAAAAAAAAAAAAAGTCTATTTCCCTGAAACTGTCTGAGGTGTGGAGATTACGTTGATCTGGAAAGCTTGGGGTCACCCTCCCAGTTTCCTTCAGAGTGAACAAACAAACAGAGGATTTATTCATAAATTTTAGCAACCTATTATGTTTGCCAATAAAATCATTTTTTTATAAATAGGAAACTCTTTTTTTCTTGTTAACTTTATTACGTTTAAAAAAAAAAAAAAAAGAAGAAGATATTTATATTTATAGCCTGTGAGGATACTTTTACTCACAGCAACTGTACTGAGATAACATGCAGAAAAATAAATACCTACTCAAGCAGACATATTAATACAACCCTCAGGTCCTTTGACTTACTCAATTAACAGTCTATCTATCTCTGTTTTTCTTAATAATAGTGAATGTTTGCTCAAATACAAATTTAAAAATAAAATTACTATCTAATTTGATACGTCCCAGAATATACTGTTAAAAAATCACTGTTAGCATTATATCCTTGATGTTCTTAAAGTTCTATGAACATGTAGGTCCCACATTATTTAACAGACTATAGTTTTTCCTGTGTGTCCAAGACTGTTACCATGCAGCTAAATAACCTTTTCATTGCATTCCTGTCTTACAAATAACTGACAGTGGGTATGGCTTTTTATCTACCATACACTAAAGCCATGGCTAACCTATTAAGACGTTGTTCTGCATTGTATGATACAACTTTCAGCATTCCCACAGTCACCTCATAATAATGCTGTTAATTAATGACTAGGATTTAAAAAATAAATAAATAAATAAAAAGTGAATAAATAGCACTTGAATTTCATTGAGCTTTCAAACCTTTACTATAGTTTGGAAGGCAGCTACTGAAATCCTTCAACTACTCTATGTTATTGGGCTGGGAAGTGCCAACAGACTTGCTTTGGCTGAGAACAATATCTGTGCAAACCCATCTACATTATTTTGGTCATAGTTTTGTTTGTGTTTGGTTTTGTTTTTCTTTTTTTTTTTTTTTTTGGTGGTTGGAAAGTTGAGATGAGAGTATACTTTAGACCAGAAGGAAACCTTGTTAGCAGAAAATATACTAATAAAATAAAATTAACTTTTGCAATATATGCAGTGAAAGATAAAGTTGTTTGTGGTTAGTTTTCCACTTTCACTCTTCAAGTGCTTCCTTTTATATGTCTACATGTATTTTTTTATCATTCAGTGATTAAGTAACAACAGACTTTAACTGAGATTTCAAAATTCTCAGTTGCAAAAGTGTCCTGAAGAACTAAAACCCCATTCACACTGTAAGTGATTTGAAAATCTTTACTTCCTTTCTTATGATTGTTTCACTGAAAAAGACACTGGGGAAATGACTTTTCTACACGTGCCAAGGAAACAAGTTGCAGACCTTAGTGTAAGGCTTGGTGAATTTAATGTGATATACAACTCCTAATATCAAATATTTTCCTTTGCAATGTTAGGTTGTTAGGTGAATGAATTTAAAGCCATGCATGCCAGCTGCCACTGGAAAAAAAAAAAAAAAAATGAAGAAGAAAGGGACAGGAGAAGACAGGAAAGGGCTTTGTATTTAATAAAGTGTGTACCTAAAGAGATTATGCATAAATAAATAATGATGATGATGATGATAATGATGATAATAACAACAACAACTTAGCTTGTCTGTTTGGCTGAATAAATAACATTTTGTATTCAAACTCTTATAGGCCTGTACAGGAATTTGTCTGCCTAATTTTTGGTGACCATTTAAAATGTTGTTAGCTGTAAGGAATGGGGTACTTAGTCTCAGTGAAGAAAATTACCATCCTGTAGTATCTTTGTTGTTGTTGTTTGTTTTTTTTTAATAAAAACATGTTCCTACAGTAAAAAATATAGATGTTTTCACAAACACAGGTTAAACTACACAGAGCTATCAAATAGTGTCAAATCTAAAATTTTCATCAGGTGCAAGGAAGTTAATGTATATTTTCTCATTACACCATACCAATAAATGTCTGATACAAGACAAAAGGATGTCTTGAAATAAAGCTCATTTTATGCTTCATTATTTGGATTTCTACAAGAAAAAGCCTGCAACACTGATGCTATTTCCATGAGGCATCCCTTAGTGTATCAAGACTAGCACTTCTATTGGTCATATTTTATTTTTAGTGAACAAAGTTTTTTGTAGCAATGCCTTTTCAGGATTTCATTTAATCTGCAAATAAGCTATTCTGGCTTTTTCCTCACTGAGCTGACAACTGTTGTGTTAACAATTTAAGGATTTTTTTTCTATAAAGGAAGAAAATGTGTGATCAAATTATTAGCAACAAGGCACCTATTGAGGCACATAGGCCTCTCATATTAACTTTGCAGCAAAATAACATCTGCAAAATAACTTGAATTAGAACAATAATCATGGTTATATATGTACAGTTATAGTTCCCAGGCTACATCATATATCCAGCCCTTATCAGTACTTTTCCATAACAGTTACCATTAAGGTTATTAACAACATATGAAATGGAAATTAGGTGGCAACATTAGGATGCATTATTTGTTCATCATAGCTATATTTATTAATTTATGTACATTACATTTGTGTGATATACATTATACATTTATTACCTATATTATACTTCAATTGAATTATTTTAATAAAATATATGCTCTTCATCTGTGCTGACTGCTCCTTTATATGTCCTTGATTATTTGGCTAATGATAAGCTGGCAGCATATAACTGAGGCTGAATGTTTAAAGACATTCCACATAGAAATTGAAAGAAAGCTCTTTGGGAACTATCACAAAGAGATGACAGCCTTGAAGGAAAAAACAAAAACAAAAACAAAAACAGACCCCAAACCCCATAGTTAAGGAGCACTGAAGAGATGGACAAAGGCAAAAGCCATTTCTACAGAATACTTGAAAGCACAATGAAAAATGAAACATGAACAGGTGTGAAAAAGAGCAAGAGAATCGTGAGAGACCTTTTAGATAAAAAGAATCAACTTGAACTGGCTGCAATGTAAAGATTTAGAGTGGAGAATGACAAGGAGAAGAAAGATTAATTAATTTAATCTTTGCAGCAGCTGTGGTAATAGTGAAGTGGGAATAAGCTGATGATGAGTGTCAGAGGTGTAAAAGAAAAGCAGCCCATGCTGATTGATGCAGGACAAGAGTAAAATCATAGCTATGTGAAAAGGAAAACAAACTTCCAGAATTTTTAAAGAAAATGTAGCAACATGTGGATATTGCCTACAAGATACAGCAGAGGGACCAGAAAAGGATAATATCTGAGTGACAAGAAGTATAGTGGTTTTGTATGATATTATAAAGGTTCATACGGAAAGACAAGGAACACTAGTGCTACGGTCATTCTCTGGCAGTTTGATGGGCAAACATGCCAGAAGTGGTATTAATGAGACCTGATAGACCAGACTGGATTGAGAGAAAAACCAAGAACAAACAGGAACAGGGATGACCAATGTCTTTTGGTTGTTGTTGTTGTTGCTTATTTTCTGAACTGAGAAAGTACACACTTCTGTTACTGTGTTTTTCTGACATACTAAATCTAAGAAGTTGTGTTACACCTTTACAATTCATTGTCAAAACATGATTTTTCTTTCTTGAAGATAAAAGTGTTGATTTTTATTTTATTTTTTAACTGCTATGCAGTTTCCATCACTTCCAAAAGTCCCAGTGCCTTCTCAGGTACCACAGCAAAACCTGTTCTATTCCATCATAATACAGCATCTTGCAGCTGAGAACAAAATAAATGCAACCTTGAAGACTCACAACCCGTATGTGGTCATTTTATGGTAAAGAGGCACAAGTACTTACAAAGAGTAAAGAAATGCAGTGGCATTCCTGAACTGAATTTTACCATTTCTAATTAATACCTGAATAGCTTTCTCTGGTAATCAGTTTGTTCACAATAAGCAAATCCAATCATTTGATTTATGTTCAAAGCTCTTGAGTTTTTTTCTCTTCAAATTGTTGAAAAATACATTCTCCTTTCCATCTCCTCATTTCCCCACATAAATAATGAGGGAAAAAAAATGTTGATATTTAAAAGCAAGTTCAAGAAATACTTTTCTCCTCCACAACATTTTATAAAACCTCCTCAAATCTAAGATTTTGACTAACATGTCTGCACACTGACAAGTAAGAGAACACATTAAAATCTTTTCCCTTCAGTCAAAACTGAGACATTTCATTACAAGACTTAAAAAATCTTCCTTTATTATTTAGAGGACAAAACAATGTCTCAAACTGTAAGGATTTCTGAAAGGAAAATTAACTATTTTTTAAATTATTTGTTAAGCTTCTTAAGTATGTGATGCTGTGCAAAAGTATCTGCAGATCCTGGTTAAAGGCTTACTAATCTATTTCAAAAAGACCTACACTTAATTCAGAAGAAGAGAAAGGAGACATCAGAGAACACCAGATAACTTCCCTGGTAGGTGACAGCATGAAGAATTGCTTGAGGACACGAAAGGGAAGAACAAATATTGAGCTGAAAATAAAGGCTCTTTTTGGACTGTATTGAAAGGCAAAGCAGGAAAAAGACAAGTCTGTGGGTATCTTCCTTTTTGCCTACTGGTAAAGAATAGTTGATGTTGTAACATGCAATCAGACTTTCTCATTCAAACTTTTTCATTCATGGTACATGTAATCTGTCTCCTGATAAGCACAGGGCAAAAATATATGATGATTTAAAAATAAAATAATAAATAATAATTAAAAAAAAAAAAAAAAAAAAAAAAGACTCTCTCTGTAACCAGTAATCTTTATTTTCTGAGCCAAAAGATTTTTTTTTTTCTTTTCAAAAGAAGGGTGTTTGTTTTTCACAGTTCATCCTCAAATGCAAACCATGATAATATTTCCTGGGAGTGGTAGGTTTTACAATAAATAGTACATGTACACATACTTCCCACCACACACACAGAGAAAAGGACCTTAATGCACAGTTCTCACACTCTGAAAATAGACTCCTGGGCTAGAAAGAAAAGTCTCAGGTTCCCTGTCAAGTTAACTGCATCCAGGAGGACTTAAAATCCATTTTCAAAGAACCGCTTGCCTTACACAGATCCTGACAAAGAGCAGGCAGGCTGAGAAGTAGGTGACAAGGTTTCAGAAGCAGCTATGGGTAGGAGCAATCCCCCACTCAGACAGCCCAGAGGACTTCAGGCCCTAACAATGTGACCAATCAGCATCTGCTCAAGACTTTGTGCTGAGCTGGAAGCAGAGCTCAGGGCCTGCTTGAAAATATTTCCATAAGAGGCATGACCTGCATGAAAATATTTCCAGGCATATGTATGTCCCAGGCCAGCAAACTTTTAAAGACAATCGTAAGTGTTCTGCTGGATCACAATTTTCAACATCAATTTCAACATATTTATGCTACCATTTCTCAGACAAATAAAGCACTCCACACTTTCTGCCCTAACATACTGAGTGATACTCAGTGTTTAAGCAGGAACTTTCTACCTTTTGTCCTTGTAGTCCCCTTCAGAAAGGAGAAGGTCACCTCTCACAGTGTCTTAGGCATTAGTCCGTGACCCACTGCCAGATCCTTTCAAATAGAAAATGGCAAATTCTGTAAGTCCTTATCTTCTCTAATATTTGTAGTAGCTTCTAACAACACTTCTAACTCTGAACCTCAACAAATGCCTTACACAGGGATATTTATTTGTAAAATATCTTAATGCAAAATAGACTCTACAAAGCTCAGAGCTCTAAAATCAGGGCCATGCACTGGTGAGTCGATGTGTCTTTCTGCTCCTTCAAAGAACTGCAAGTTGACAAGGGCTGACAGCTATGCCGTGACATATGCTTTAGTGTGTGGGTTATCCGTATTCTTAGATAGAATTATAAATATCACAGTGTCTTTCTGGAAAGGGACATATGACAGCACAGCTCACTACAGAATTGTTGCCAAGGAACAGACCTGCTCAGAGGAAAATTTAGATCCTTTTTAATTTCACAAGGTGTTCTATTGAACAAAACTACAGGATATATTTCCCCTGTGTTTGAATAGCACTGGGAGAAGTGAACACAGCTTTTTCTAATGAGAATTTCCTAGATTTCTTATTCATAGACTTATAATTATTCCGCCTGTCTGAAGTAAAAGACACAGAAAATTATTCATGGGAAATGAAAATACAATAATTAATAAATATTGAATTCCTTGGGATCAATATACCTATTTTAAATAGTTATGGGTAAACCAAGTGTGATTTGTGTGAAGGACACAATTTCTTTATAACGAGCATGCTACACACTACATATGTACATCCCTGGGCTATGATCTTTACTTACAGCCATCTCTACTGAATGTGAAACAAGGAGCTGTGAAACATGACTTTGTAAGGATGCCTCAGATCTGAAGGACGAAATTCCTTTTCTCATTCCCTTATCTTCTTCTGCTACAATCTACATGAGCCTTACTTTGAGTAGTGGTTGGATTAGGTGACCTCTAGAGGTTCCCAACAACTCTTTTTTTTGGTAATTATATATTTCACGCCCTATAATGAAAATCTATATCATTATGAGTGCTCAGCAGCAGCATGGTGTATAATTACATGAAGCAAAATTCAAAACCAAAGGCTGAGACTAGTTCAGGGGGCTCTTTAATTCTAGCACCAAAATTATATTGGACAAAGTGTTCTGGAGCCAAATCCTGTTCTGAGGTACTACCTGAATTCACTATGGGATTTCTCAGGTTCTCTGTTAGAAGAGAAGTTGGGTCATTTTTAAGAAGACATCTGACCTGAAGTGATTTACTACAAGGGGGTCATGGTGGCACAGGAAAGATAAAGCCTATAGATGAGAATTTCTAGCATTCTGAACAGAGGAGTAAGACCTATATCCATCCCCTAAGATAACAAAGAAGAGAGATTAGTGTTAATGTGCTTCATAAGCTACTTCTCCTTCACCAATAAAATGTTGTTTTTCATTGTTGACACAGGATTTAATCAAAACCATTTTTTATTGTTTTGTTTTTAATAGTATTTCTCACAGCATGAATTTAATTGCTATGTGAATCTGTGCATTCAGGCACTTAAAAAGAGCTAATCATTCAAGCAAACCCACATATCAGTGGAGGATTTTTTCCCGGCCTCCTCTCCACTGACATCCAAAAAAGGAAAAAAATCATCAGAAAATTCTGTTTGATCCCTAGTGTAGGAGGACATCTTTGTCCCACAGTGCCATCATATGACATACACTGAATGGATTGGGTGATATTTTAATGAAGATAAATGACACATGCTCAAAATATTTAAGGGAACAACAACAAAAAAAAAATCTATACTAAAAGAAAATTTGGGCATAAGGGCTTGAACTTTAAGAAACAGTCTTCCATGCTTTTGCTAATTTTGTCACTTAAGGTAGATTTCATCCAATTTCAACAACCTTGAATTTATGAAGCTCATTTAAATTAGATTTCTAGACTCTTTCTAAACCAACAAGGTAAATATCTCTAGGATGCAGATCTTTACATTCCAAAACTGGCACCTAGGAAAGTCTGGATCAATCATACCTGGAGGTGCACTCAATAGGGAGTTTAGCCTTAACACCTGACACATAGCTAAAGATAAGTGAGGTGAATCCAGCTCTCGGACTGATGAAGTTGACACATTTTCATCTTGCTTGCTTAAAATGAGCTATACCTCTTCGCATAAATGATCAAAGAAACAGATTTTGATGGATAGGACAATGTCAGAAGATCACTTCATATATAGAACAGCAGAATTTTCTTCAGATGTTTAATCATAATGGTCTTTGAATCTAGCCTGCAATCTTTCTTTTTTGTTATTTTTTTCAGTGGAAAAGACCTACTCTGTGTTTTGATTGTAGCATGTGCTTTTCTGCATGGATGACATTCATGTCGATCTGCTTTGAACCTATCAGCAAGGAGCTTGGAACGTATCAGCAAGGATCTGCTGCATAATAGTTTTTAAATCTACAGAAACCATTGACATGTAAGAACCTTGTGGTTTTATTATGACAGGAAACCTTATCAGCCTATTGTACCATAATGATGAGTCTGCATTAAGTTTCATCCCAAAGATAAATTAAAAGAAAGATAAATTAGCTTTTGAAGTACAGGAAGTTTCCATATGACAACTGGGGCCTACAGTTACTTTATACCGGGCAAGTTCCAATGTTAGAACATCTCACAATATTAGATTACCCTTATACACATCACCCATCTCTAAATCAATAACGATTGTGTTCCATTGTTTATCGTTTCTTTTCTAAGAACTTCAATGTCTATAAACTTAACACAAGACAATATAAGAGCTAGATGACAATGAGGATTTTAGTAGAATTTACTCTCCTCTTAAGTCTGGAGCAACTCTCCACAGCTGGCAGCTAACAATTAGCCTAGAAGGCAATTGCTATTGCATACAAAGAGAAAAGAGACTCTGTGATTCTGTGTTTGTATTCTACAAGCAAGAGTCCAAACCTTCACCTTGTATGTAATTGGGAAGGAGTTTATTAGCAGTCCTTATTGACCTTTGTGCTTCACCTCCACAGAGCTTCAGCTTTATGTATGGGGAGTTCCCAGACATATTCCTCCTCAGTGAAATCAAAACACATATTCTTATACGATGATTTTTTTTGGAAGTCTTTCACACAGGCAAAGCCACTGAGTTGAGACAAAGTACTTCAACAGAGCAAAGGGAAGGAGTATGAAGCCAAATGGTGCTCTTTTATACTGAACAGAGGACTTTTGATTCATGTATAGCCAGTACTTCAGCAAGTCAATCAAACTTTCTTGACACTACAAAACAAATATAATAACAATCAAAATTCACATAGTATCATGTACAGCTCTGTTCCCTTCATTGAAAATCTGGGTTAGAAAAGAAATTTGTAATTAAAATGGTTAGTGAAATCAATGAAAAATCACTGTGCAACTAATATAAAATGTAACAGGTTCTACTCCTATATTTAAGTTGCAAATCTACAAGCAATGTGTGATGATGATTGTATCTCAGATGTGACATGAATGGCAATAAACTAGCAGATTACTGTTTATTTCAACTGCTTCAGATAAAATACTCAACTTCACTGCAAATTTAGATGAATATTTAGTATAATTTTGAATGTTTCGGTCTTTTCATGGCTAGAAAAGATTTCAATCTTATTTTCAACCTATTTTTTCAAAGCAATTAGCAAAGACCTGATGATGTAAAGAATATGGCAAAATCTAAACATATGGAAAAAAATTGCTCTGAGATGAAGATGAATCACTTATGGTAAGGAAAGACTTCAACGTGCAGTCTAACCACTTTTCTTCCTTTCATTCAGTGCCCTTCCCCTTTCTGTCCCACACTCATCCCTCCTTGGAGAAATTAAACATTTTCTCCCTTGGAGAGATTTTCTCCCTTGGAGAAAAGAACAAAGCATGGGAACATATAATTCTGGGTTTAGCATGTGTGTCCTATGAAAGAACGAAAGAAAGAAAAAAAGCAATTTTAATACATATATAATAAATAATAAATTTGTTTAGATGTTACGAATTTTGTAAGTACAAAAACTCAAGTGTTAATATGCTTAGTCAAGATGACCTCTGACCATCTGCACAAGCTTTTATCAACAAATTAATTTTTCTATAATCCACAAACATTCACACACACTCAAATAAAACCATATTTATATGTGTGCAAAAGACCAAAACAGAAAGACAAAGAGAGTTTAAGCCTCAATTATTCTTGCATGTTCTTTTGAAAAATGCTAGACAAATTAAACACTGATTTAGTTTTGAATGCAGAAGCAGATGATAGTGTGACATGTCTATAACCTCATTGTTGTCACTGCTGCCCAGCCAACCTTTAATGCTGCTAATTGGGTGAGTTTGGCAGCAGAAGGACACAGATGCCTAGTCCTGGATTTTGCTTTACCAGCATTATCATAACTTGATTCTTTCCTGCTGTTGCACATTTCTGATAGTGCTTTATTTGGAACTTTTCCAGTCAACTTTTTCCACCAAAGCCATCTCTCTTAGGTCAACCTTTGTTAACTCCTTTTGTCTTTTTGTCTTATTTTTCACTCCTTTCCTCCCAGATGCAAGTAAGATATGTTCTCTCAGAAAGAGTCCGTCTATTCTCTGGTGCACTGAATTTGTCATAGCGCACATACACATCATGTACATAATTAGTATAATTGAAAAATAGGAGTAAAATATACAAGTTCTTTTCCCACAAGGAAAAAGAGCAACCAACTCAACAATCCATCTCCCTTAAATTGCTAAAAAGCAACAACAAAACATATTTGTTTTTAAAAATTAATTTAGCCTTTATCAGATGATACATAATCAAATCAATCTGAGAAAAGAAGCAGAAACAAAGTGACCATTCGATCACCTGAAATAAAGTGTTTCCCCCACATAGTACTTTTAAAATTAATAAACAAAAGAAATGACACCGGAAAGCTAAATATAGTTATGATTTTCTAGAGAGAAAAAACAAGAAAATTAGACTTGATGTTATTGCTTCTTTTAGCCTTAAGAAATTAAGGGAAAACAGTCGGAGAGAAAAAAATCATTAGACTTTTCAGAGACTGTAGCTGTGGTTTTATGAAGATTAAATCATGCCAATTTAGTCATTTTTATTTGTATTTAACTTGAGTTGAAATTAAGTGGATAAATGAAATAAAGTACATGAAATACGTCTGAAGTTTATCTTGCTTGTACTTTTACCGAGTAAATAAAAATAAATCATGCAGATTTTTTATTTAATGTGTTCATTAATGACCTGCAATAAATAACATACATTTTAAGTTTACTGATCACACAAACTAAATACATCTAGGAATATACCCCAAACTAAAAATGCACAATTCAAGAGAGAAAATTGAAAAAACCTCTGAAAGGTCTCTTGACCTTTCAAAATGAACTTTAGTTAACATGCAATCTAGTCACATTAAAAAAAGTAAATGCAGCTATAAGCATCATATTACACACTGAATAGTTCCTTCCTTCAGAATTCCAGTTCAACTACACCAAGTGAAAACCTAGGTACTGTCAACAGGAGTGGTTTCAGAAAAGATCAACAATCTGTTCGAATCCTTGAAAGGATCTGTTTAAGGAGGAAAACTAAAACAAAACAAAACAAAACCCACTAGATATTCACAGCCTGACTAACTATTATTCAGTAGGGATATCAAGATAATTATCTACAAATAACTGCAAGGTGTTAATGTCAAAGACGGAGATATGGCAAATGAGGACATAACTAGAATAATAAAATGGAAATGAAGACACAGATAAATATCCAGAGAAGCTTTCTCAGATCTACATAGACTGTATGAATGTCAGCAGACTCCTGAGGCAAGTATGTTAATTTATATTATACAGGTCTTTTTTTTTTTTTAGGACACTAGTAAAATACAGTAAAACATACAAACAAGCAACAACAACAAAAACATCATAACAATGTTGACAGTAAGATGGACAGAATGGATTAATAGATATCTTTCCTAACTATGATGTCCAGCATCATACTTCATTTAAGAACAACTAATTAAAAAGTGGTGATACTTTTGAGTGTTTCAAATGATTGCCAAAAAGTTTGTGTTTCTGTCGTCCTTAATAGCAGGTGAGCTAGGTGATTTTTTTAATATCTTGAAACCGCTTAAAAAGACAGCAGAATTTTGAATATCAGTTTGAAATTAAGTGCAACTCTGTTCACATTCTCCTTTGAATTTCATATAAACTTAGTCTAAACACTTGGGCTGAACTAGGGTTTAGCATTTTGAAAATACCTTCCAAAAGAACTTTGAGAATCTGCTTTATTTCCTTGAACAAATCTAAGTAAAATGAAATCAGTGCTCTGAACTTAGTACAAAGAACACTCAAAAATAATTGAAAACAGTCACTGAGATACAGAGTTGTGTCCAATATTGGAACATCTATTTCTATGGTAATAGGAAGGTGTGAAAATATTAAGAAGAACACATTTATTTTTATTTTTCTGAGAAAATAAATTTATGACTTTTAGCAGATGTCAGGTTGGGAAATATTAATAATAATTAAACATTTTGGAAAACAGATGGATCCCAAACTCAGAAACTTCAGCAGAACTAGGTCTCACAAGGTTTGTACTTTTTCAGGTCCTCAGTGGGCAAAGGGGTGTCTTCAGAGACACTGGGGAGCATGTAAACTGGATCTTAGATCTTGGATCTTAAGCTGGGAGCATGGCAGGGAGACTTGAAGCCTAAAATTTTTTGATATGAACTGGGTGCTTGTAGACTACAGTTCTAGTAGGTGAAATGGGAATGATAGGAGGCTTTCAATCCCTGGAAAGCCATAGTCTACACTGGTCATAAAGAAAGCTGTCAGTATATTCATTAAAACTCATACTGAAAGACATCTTTGGTGTCATTGAATCAAAAGCTTGTTTTGGCAGAAAACTTCTAATCAGATTAGGTTATAAGATTGAATAAGTGACTAGAGAGGAAAATGGAGAATGTACTGATTACATTGAATATATTTTATTTAGAAAATTAACTCAGATTTTTAACACTTCTTTAAAATGATAATATGATGATCTATGTTTAACAACATATTTTTCAGTATTGAGTACACCATATATAATGAATTAGTTCAGTCTTGTCAGGCAGGAAAATTAATAACATTTTTGACAGTCATCTTTTAGGAAGCAGAGAGTCAGTTCTGCTAAAAAAATGCAATTTTACATTGAACTAGTCATTATTTTGGTGTTGTTCTGTTCCTCATCACAGTCACAGTTAAACTGTAGTTTGATGGTTAATATTCAGCTTCATGTGAAAAAGCATTAAAATAAACCTTTTCAGAGGAAATATTTAGGGAGTTGCACATTCAGCCTGCATGAGGATGAGAGAATCACCTCAATAAAAGGTAGCAACTTCCAATGTAAAATTCAACTAGATAGCAACTTCCAATGTAAAATTCAACTATATCCTACAGTGAGTTTCATTCAACGAAACAGTGCAATTTTGAAGGAAGTTCCCCTGTTGTCACTTCTTACTCTACATTGCTTCATTTTAACAAGCAGTTTATGTGTTTGTGAACTAGATCCCTGTCAGATGAAATTAAAGCAGGAGCTGTGCTCAAGATGTACACCAAAAGCAAGAAAACCCCTTATGAGGTTTATTAGGGCCTTATCAGGGTCCAAATCAGCACTTGGTCTTTCAGATCACGTACAGTGGAGGCATTCAGTCAAAGAAACAAAATTAGTCCAAGTGAAACCTCAAAAATATACATTGACTGTAGATGTAAAGGCTTCATCCACTGATCCTTTTCTGTTGCGCTGAGCTACTTGATGAGCAGGCAAACCTATTGGATCATCACTGACAGGGGCAAGAGACCAAAACTAACTATGTAACATTAGTCAGCCAAGCCTGCGATCATGCATTTAAAAATGTACTTTCTAAAATTCAAATCAGCAACTGACATTTTATAACAATTACTTCATTACTAGGTTAAAATGTTATGGCTGTATTAGAAACGTTCAGGACTGAAATGTAAAATGAAAACAATGACATCTTTAATTAGAGTTGTAAGGCCCATAAAATTAATAGATTTGCTTATATAAAATGCTGTAGATGAACCTTCAATGAAATTAGTCAAAACACATTTAAGATTTCTCTCTGCAAAATTTTTTAATCCCAGAAGCTTCCCACATTAAGGGTTTGGCTTCATACATTTCAAAGCTGTTGCATGTTAAATTCTAATTACTTTATAAAAGGTAGGCAGTGTGAGTACAAAAGATACTTGCAACAATAGACTGCATTATGGTGTGTCTCAAAGCTCATTATAAAGCAGCTACTACAGTGGACTGTGTCTGATAACTCACCACAGTTTTTCTTCATTTAGTCTTACTTAGAAATTGATCTTGGTCTGTAAGCAAGTTCAGAGAATCCTAATGCACTTCTAATAATCCCCATGGGAAAGATGAATAATATTCAAACTACTTATTCCACAGATAACATTCCCTATAGTAGAAATGTGGGAGAGTAATGAAAACTTATTTTCTCCTCTCTGAAGTCAAATAATTATTTTCTATAAAAATAAACAGGAGCTTTATTCACACCGGCGACCATCCAAAATCATGTAGCTGAACTTAATAAGTGAATGTGAGCAAAAAGAAGTAAATCTTCTTTAAAATGTACATTTAATTAATATCCCTTTAAATTATAGAACATAGCACCTCAAAAAGCATGAAGATTTTTTAAAATTACACCAAAGTGTGAAGAACCTGTTGACAAGAAGTACACTTTCATAGTCATCACAAACAAATAAAGTCAAGCAAACATGAAAACTTTGTAGGTTTTTTTTTTGTTGTTGTTGTTGTTTTGTTTTTTTCCAAAGCAAGAAAAGATATTCCCATATTAGGAATATTTTTAAAGCCATATCCGCACTTTAAGTTTTCAGTGAGGCATAGAGACTCCAAACTTTCTTAAGATGTGCTTGCCTCAATATAACCGTAAAAGCATGGCATTGTAACTGAGTCAGCCCAAATGGCCTTAAAGACTAATGTCCTGGCTTAAACCATGGAAGTCATCAACACCTATGAAAAAATACCAGAAAAAGTCAAGCACAAAGGGATGCCTTTCCAGGTTTCTTTGCTTTTAACTTGTTGTGACATGGGGCCTTCTAAGGCAAAAGACAAATCAACTCTGCTGAGTGCATATCCTGTGATGCTTTCACTAGACTCTTATGGACACCCGAGCTAACTGGTGTAAAGCTGGAACACACAGCATTTGATATCTGCCTCTCCCTTAATTGCCAGTGTATTTCTGGTCTTCTGTCTTTGCTATTTTTTTCAAAGCTATGCAGAGGGTGGGTTCCTCAAAAGTTCACTGGATTCAATTTGTTGTAGACCACAAGCACTAATTAATGGCAGCATACTTCACTGCAGCTCTTTTTTCCTTAGTCTGCCATCCTATCTGTAAGGACAATAAAAGAACAAAAAAAATCTGTAAGGATAATAAAACTGTCCTTAAAATGTGACTCAGCAGCAAGTGTCCCTCCTCCCCTCTACATGTCCTTGACATTATTTAAACAAATTGATTCACTAGAAAAATGTCATACAATAGATTTTTAAATACTTTTTATAGGAACAGAACCTTTTCTTCTTAACCTGGAGAATCCTGGAATCCCTCCCAAAAAATTCTTTCTAAAAGAAGCAGTTTTGATAACATGCTGTTTCCGTGGAGGTCACAAATGCTATTTCTGACATCACTTCAGTCCAGTCCAACAAAGTTTAAAACAGAAAGTACCATCACATCACATGAATTGGCTGACTGCATTTCCACCCAGTTACCCCGTGCTGACACCAATAGCTAACAGCACACTGCAGAAGGTCTCCTGAATTGCACAAAATTGCACAAAAACAGTGTCTGACCCATTTTAATTAACTCTCCCTGACACAAAGTTTTTCTGAAAAATTATTTAGGTCAAAGACAAGGAAGGATAGCAGAGAGGAATGCAAGCTGGTGAGTGGGCAGTATGCTGGGGGCTGGTTATGATGCCTGAGTTTACAGAGACGAGCTATAGGGAAGGGAGGAGAGGTTGTAGCAGTTAAGGGTACAAGACAGAAAATAAAATACAGGCCTCTTTCACAGCATTCATAGAAAGGATGACAAAGCCTGTTAATCCATATTAATCTATGGAGATTTTAAATGCTGGAATTTCCCAGACCTAAAGGCTATAACCTATGTGCCTGCACATAATCACATGATGTAAACAAGAATTTTGCTTGCAGAAAACACCTCAAAAATAAAATTCTAATACAAGGCAAAACAAAAGTTTGGGAGAAGAGGAATGTAGAGAGAGGACCAATGTTAAGCTAAATTTTAACAATCTAAATCCATAGTGCAACTTACAAGCAACTACAAAGATGCACAACTCATTTACACACCAGACCTCCAGATGTGTCATGGCAAATGCAGGAAAAGTATAATGGCTATAATGACATCGGGCTATAAAAGTTACACCTTCTGCTAGCCCAAAGTAATGGAAGAACCTATTAGTCACTTCCTCAATTTGGAACCTTGTCCCACTAAATTAGAAGTATATTCAGGAAGTAGCTGCATCAGGATGTGAGGGCATTATTCATAATATTGTCATTACTGTGCAAGACACATCAGGAGATGGACTTTTAGAAATGTCTGCAAACAAAATGAATTAAAATTCTCCATTAAAATTTCTCCATGGCAAAATAAACTACACTCACATCTGCATCATCCCCACTTCCTGCTGAGGAAAACACAAGTCTAGTTAAAGATTTGATCATGTGTTCTTGGAAAGGAAGCAGCAGCAAAACTGGTAGCACAAACCCCTCTCACATAAATTTCCACACATTTCAGTGCTTTCTACTGACTGTTGCATGATTCTTACACACAGGGAATGAATTCAGTTCTAAAGGTATACAACCACTAACCAAGTTTTTCCTGTTGGCTTCTTTCTGTTTTTGCTTTTTTTGTGAGGAGTGATGGGAGAGTACGGAGAATGATTTTTAGGAAGTTGTCAGGGTTTCACGTTGTTTTTCTGTCTTCAGAAGACCAAATTAAAAGCAGTCTGTTGCAATTTGGTCCTAGTTCCAAACAAAGGCATTTACAGAGAGATTTTTTGGGTTTAAGATGTCCCTTACATAGAGAATGTTCTCAAATATATGCTTATTTCTAACTAGATCTCCAAGAAGGGAGACTCCACAACATCTCTGGGCAATCTGTGCCAGTGCTTGGTCACTCTCAAAGTAAAAAAAAAGAAAAAAAGAATAAAAGAAAAATAAAAAATCTGATGTTCAGGGGGAAGCTTTTGTCTTTCCATTTGTGCCCATGGCCTTTTGTCCTGGCACTGAGCACCACTGAAAGGAGACCAGATCCGTCCTCTTTGCAGCCTCCCTTCAGGTATTTATAGACATTGATAAGATCCCCCTGTGCTTTTTCTTCTCCAGGATGAACAGTCCCAGCTCTTTCAGCCTTTCCTTATAGGAGAGGTGCTCCAGACCCTCCGTTATCTTGGTGGCTCTTTGCTGGATGCAGCTTCAGCTGGCTCTACTTACAGAAAAGTTGAAAAACAGAAAAAGAATGATATACCTGACTCAAGCTTCTACATCAAGGTATGTTGAGGTCTGTAGGACGACTGCAGAATACCATGGTAAGCCTCACTGAAAACTTGATTGGAAACTCTTAAGTATATTACAGTTTGTAGATTATAGAGTGTGGCTTTATAAATTTGTTTAGCTATAACTAGAGAGACAGTTCTACTATGAGAATAACCTTTATTAACCACTCTGCAAAAAAAATAAAATTCATTTTTACAAACAATCATTTTGATTCTGAATGATAGTTCATTTCTTTCTAGTGATGAACACTCAGAACTAAACACTTTACTGGTGAACAGATATTTACAAAATTAATCTCATCTCCTGTAAACAATAGTGTTTGTGTGTGAACAAGAGAAGTCTTTATTTAGCTTTTTATCATTCCTTCTCATGCACTAGAAGGTTTTGCTCTGTCCAAGGAGAAAAGATGTCACATAATTTAGGTTACCAATGCTCACAATATTCACACAATGCAACAAATGGAAAAAATCAAGGAAGATCTCATGAAAAACAAAAAGGCTAAAAATTCTTTGGCATGTGCTCAGAAATAATGAAAGCTTTGAGAACAGAAGAAGGATGTCATAGTCTCCTCAATATGTTTATACTTAGCAATTTCACAAGCTCTCTACTAAGCCATTGGGGAGGAAATGGCAGTGCATAAGCAACCATAAAATGTTGTAGGGTAACCAGACTGAAATAGATGCCATGACCTCAGTCAGAGCACACACTTTTTTTTTTTTTTTTTTTTTTTTTATTATCTCAGATATCCTAGCCATAAAGTGTGTCATGTCTTCAGAAAAACAAGCTGACATTTAGCTGCAGAGGTCTCTGACTAGGACTAGGCAATATATTAGATAAGAAAATAAAGACAACTATACTGTATCAAACCAAAAGACCATCTAGTTCAATACTGTGGCCATGAAAGTAGATGCAACACTTGAAGAATGAGCCCAGTATGTAGGGACAGTACCCTGGAGACAAATGGGGTTAAATGAAAGACTCACTGGAGCCTGTGAAAATTTTCTTTTCATTTTGGCAGAGAAAATGTTTTATACAGTGCCAAACATAATGTAATCATTCTTTGTTCTCCCCAAAAATTTAAGAAAATGGAGACAGTAAATTTGAATATCAAATACCTTCCTAAGAGATGTGAGGTTTTGTGGTAAACACATAGAGAAATATAAAAACCAAACAATCAAGCAAACAAAATAGAACAACAACAAAAATTCCTGAATTTAAACTCCACAACATATTTAATTTTCACCTTTGAGAAAGTTCTTATGCACACGTAGTCCAGTGAAATGGAGACTGGTGTTTTGTACTTAAAGATAGTGGAACTGCCTTCAGCCCGCAACAATATTTCAGTGTTTAAGATATCTTGTCCATATTAAAATTAGTATTTGTTGAAATTTAATTAGTGTTTGAAAGTATATATAGGGAAAGACTCAGTTATTTATTTTGGAGACATTTTCATGTTGCCTCAGTGCACAGAAGCTAACACAGTAAGGTGACATCTACAGAAAATATCCATCACTGTATTTTTTGAAGCTGTATGGATTTCTCAGGCTTCCATAGGCTTTACAGTTGAAATTGCGATTATCCCAAAAACTACATGTAAATCAAAATTGAAAACACTGTCTGAACTGTCTGAACTCCCATTCTCTTGAACACATGCTATTGGCTTCTGTTTTATAAAATGTAGCTCCACGAACATATTTTTAAGTTAACAATTTTATTTTTTTAAGTATAACTATCCTACTGTGTCTGAGCAGTAAAGTTACTGAGATTTCCCAGCATGATATGTTAAGGGCAAGTTCTGTACTGTAAGTGTCTTGAAACGAACTCATCCAATAAACCTTGATTATAGTCTGTTTCAGTTCATACAGATTCAAGGGATTACTGAAATACATTTTCCCTCCTAGATTTTAATGTTATGGTATTTGTACTTCCCTTTGATATAAGCATACTCTTTTAATCATAAAACACATGAGCTATTGAAAAGTGGCAAAATTAGACATTCAACAATCATTCTTACTATTAACCATAACACTAGTCTGTAAGTCTATAAACTGCTCATGTGGGTGCACACCAGTCACACGTAGGTTTGCTGAATCTGGCCTTTCATTAAATACCTACATAATATATAGATGTGGAATACTTATGTATATTTAAGGAACAATTTCTATTTGTTATGATGATTCAGAGTTTTTGTTGTTATTACCTAAACCTAAATATAATTATGTGTGGGACATGGACTTGGATATTAACTAATTTTTTTAGGTGAATATCTCTTAGCATTCACTTCAGTAAGTCCAGAAAGATAGATGTTTACAAGTGAATCAAAAATAGAGCAGTTTAGAGCAAACAAGTATCAGTGAAATGCATACAAGCGTGAAAGTCTACAGTGATTTGGTAGATGCAAGTCCATCATTTTTTAATTCGACACGACTATGGTAGTTCTTATAAAACACACATTCCTTAAATGTATTCATAGTTGAATAAAAATGTGCAACTGAAATAAAATTTATTTTTAAAACATACTCAACACCTCAGATAGTCAAGTATCCTATAAGCAAAGGCTCTCACAGATTGGATTAAACCTTCAGAGTCATCTATTTACACCCATAAAAGTAAAAGAGAGAAAAAAAGAGAAATCCAGAGACTTGCAGATAAATTATGGTTCATGCTAATTTTAATGCCTAAGAGACATTCCACACTTTTTTGGTTTTACAAGATGGTACAGTTCTAACACTGTGTAAATTCTTGAACACATACATACTTGTTATGCAGATACAAAAATTTTAAGTCTTTATATATGCCTTCCAGTATCTGCAAACTGATATTCAGAAACAGCTTCACCTCAGAAAATCAAAGGTTAAACAAAGGTAGATAAGTGTAAAAGATTTTCTACTCAAGTCAAACGACTTGAGCTCAGGTCCCAAACCACTAAGATTCACAAATGTATAGGTAGCTAACCTAGTTTAAATTGTTTCCATTACTTATAACCTATGGACTATTTTTGCTAAAATGAGTAGGAATTGTGATCAAACCCAGAACTGACCAGCAGTGCTATTTTCTAAGTTTAAGCAAGCAGTGTTTTGTGAGATTATGATTTTTAAATAATATTGGGAAGAAAGTACAATAACTAGTTACTGAAGTTGGTGTATAAAAAGCTCTGCAAACTGGAAAAGATAAAAAGTCAACCACAAGCTGAAAAAAAAAAAAAAAAATCACAAATAAATACCACATAAATAAAGACCACAATTCTATAACCACACATCATAAAAACACCTTTTACAATTGACTATACACAGTTTGGAGTGGGTAGGGATTTTAATTGTCCTACTTGAGATGTTCTGCAGAGGCCTGATTTTCAGACCACAAAACTCAACTTTTTATTAACAATAAGACCACCTTCTGATCACAGCTTTTTTTTTTTTTTTTTTTTTTTCTTTCAGAAAAACACTAATATTTATTGGAATAATTGGAAAGATGTCCATCATTTTATATTCCTTTTTGGTCATTGTCACTGTCATAGAGTACTCAAAAAACAGAAAAGACTTCTTGAAGGTAAGGTTCAATCTGTGTCTTTTAAGTAAAACAGACTGATGCTCACAACAGATACAAATCTAATTCTGTAAGGAGTTTGTAGCCACAGTGTGATTTCTAAAAGACCAGCCTGTAGAAATAACAGTAGTAAAGTAGTAACAACAGCAGTTAGCTCCTCGCCAAAAGAACAAAAGAACTCTAGAAACTGCACAGTCAAAAATAACCTATTTTTTAAACTTTTTTTTTTTTTTTTTTTTTTTGGTAAAGGTAGTTTTCATCCATTTTCTAAATATATCATCTACTACCAAGCAAGCTGTAATGGAAAGAAAAATAATATTTCATAGAAAGACAACAGAAAAGACACAATTTTAATAAGGTATTTAGGGATTTAATTACTCACTTTCCATTTCAACTCATGTAAGAGATGTCTCTACATCCACAGAAGACTGGAAGCATACCCTTTTGTAAAGAGTATCTTATGTTTCCCAGATGAACACCAAATTTCAAGAATACAAATATATCATCACTGTAGATAAGCTTGTTTTAATCAGTTTCTGTCTCTTTAAATTTCAAGATAATGGTGGAAACTTTAGGGTTATAATCTTTATCTGAATGTCAGGATTATCTTGTTCACTCTAAGAAAACTACATCTCAGCAAGAATAGGAATGAAATTATCCAACGCATTGTGTTTGCTGGTGTGGATATTTACTTTCCCTGAATGAAAATGAGATCTCAGAGATCTATCATTTCTCATCTTAGTCCTCAGGGCTGATTCTTTTTCCTGTAAGAAAGTTTCAAACCCACATAAGAATCATGTCTTCCTGCTGGGTAATAATCTTTTGGATCCTTCCAAGTTCTGCCAGCTGGGAGAAATTCCAGTACAACCTAACCCATCATCTTTCTTTTTATTCCCCTAATCAAATGGTTCACATGCTATGAAGAAACTAAAAAGCCCCTATCTGAACATCCTTAAACTATTTTACCTTGTTTCTTCTTTTCCATTAAAAACTAATGTCTCTCCTCTCCTCTCCTCTCCTCTCCTCTCCTCTCCTCTCCTCTCCTCTCCTCTCCTCTCCTCTCCTCTCCTCTCCTCTCCTCTCCTCTCCTCTCCTCTCCTCTCCTCTCCTCTCCTCTCCTCTCCTCTCCTCTCCTCTCCTCTCCTCTCCGCTCCTCTCCTTTCCAGTATAAATGCAAAACCCAAAATCAGACACAAGATATACCAGAACGTACAGATCATTTTGTCTACAGAAAAGTTCAGGTTATTCAATATAAAGCCTCTGAAGTCCTTTATTTACATTTAATGACTTTTACTCTAGTTTAAATTTAAGGACGACATTTGAACAGAAGAAGCTGTCACAAGTTCCTCTGAAGTATTAGCATTTTTTCCAAAATGCTCTGTCTCATATGAAAGGAAGCTGAAATACCATTAAACGTTTAGTTTATGGATTTATTTATGACAGGAAATACATTCTTCCTCAGGGAATGAAACTATTCTAAAACAGTTGAACAATGTTTCCGAACTTGTCAGCTTCAAACAGAAGGCCAAGTATTATCCTTTGGCATCCACCCCCCATCTGAACTGTTCACTCAAATATAGCACAGAATCATGACTCACTGTTTAGCACAGCATAATGACAACAGATATGTGATAGAGCTTTCTAAATGGTGCATAAAACAGCAGACTTTGACTTTTACTCTCAGAGGTGTGTGTGTTGGAGGAAATGGAGGAAGAAAAGTAGTGAATTCTCATTAAAAAATACAACTGCTTTGCCTTGGTCTTGCAAAGGGATGCTAGCAGCTGCTTCTAAAAATCCCCTAAATATGGAGTATGCAGCCAGAGCTGTATAAAGGTTAACATATCTACGGGATTACCCAGTGGGGCTGAGAAAGACACAACCCAAAAGCAGCTCTTCTGGGAATCTGTGCAAGGCTCTGCTGTCAGTTCAGGGCCAGAAAAGACAATGGTTACCAAGGTGCTCTTCCTCACAAGATGGGAAATCTTTCTGTCGGCAGGGCTGGTAGTAGCCCTTTTCTGCAGTGAGCATAGTCCTCCCAGCAAAATTATATTAACAGATGGAGAAACCTGACAAAGGGACAAGGTAACTACACCTTTTCAATGCATAACAGAGCATATGCAGTATAAAAAAAGTAGGCATGGAGCAGCTCAGCTCCATTTTTTGTTGTTTTCTTTTTAATTCTTGTGGACCTCATTCAAAAGTATCCATGCAGTAGGAAACAAAAGAGAGGGGAGAAGAAAATGTAGAAGAGGACCTCTAATGTGATTTTCTCTCCTATCTGCAGGAGGGTGAAAGAGAAAGGAGATATGCTAGCACCGTCACCTAGCACAATGAATGCCCAAGTTGCATCATCCAGGAGGATGTGTTACTTCTCCATATCAGAGGGCTTCTGTGTACATACCATCTTTTGCTTACAGAATAGTGTCAGATAAAAGGAGGCTGATTTGCCTCACTATTTACTGGCTCATTATGACCCCAGATAAAAGCAATTGGTTTAGGCAACTCCACTGTTTGGACCCTTGGAAAAAAGAAAGAAAATGAAGGGACATTGGTGAAGTACTGGTGGTTCTGAAAATAAAATACTACACAGCCTGGAAAATACAACATATGTGACAGAGGACAGTAAAGGAGGTTCCTCACTCCTATCACTAGCATGGGCCAGAAGAGGCTTCCTTAAGAGAAGCAGACCAAAAAGCAGGTGCAGACAGCTTGGATGCTGAAGCACAAGGAGAGGCAGATGCTGTAGCAATACAACACAGGGCAGCAGCTGCCTGGCAGTATCTCAGCAGCTGGAAACATAGACACCTAGGTAAAGACCACATCTACAGCTGTAAAAAGCAAAGTCTTCTCCCCACTAATTCCCACTCAGAGGTCTTTGTCAGAGCACCTGTGTCTATTAACTCAGTGAGGAAGCAATTCAAAACTAGCAGCGTTTTCTGTGGCTGGACTCCACAAAAGAACTATTTATACGCAAAAATCTGTGCTTGCTTCTCGGTGTACTACTATTTACTTTCCATGAATTTTCATTCGCTTGTGTATTTTGTCTTATCAATACTTAGGGTTTTGTTTTTTTGTTGTTGTTGGTTTTTGTTTGTTTGTTTGTTTGTTTAGCATTTTCCATCTCTTCTCCGTCTCAGAAGACAGGAAAAATACTCTCATAGCTGACAGTGGAAATCTGTCTTTTAGGTCTTATATGACAGAAAGACACACTTAAGGGAAGAAGATATTCAAGACACACTTAAGGGAAGAAGATATTCAGTGACATAGACTCCTGACTTACCAGAAATAAAAGCTCAACATTCAGCCACCCTGGGTTCCTTAAACCAATTCTTTAAATTATATAATGCTTTGACCTTTTTTTTTTTTTTTTTTTTTTTTTACAAATCCATATTATCACTATACACATGTTGGTTTTCACTTTGTAAACATTTATTTTTGTTTTCTTGAAGATATAACAATGTCAACATCCTAAATTTCCAGCATACATCTCAGATTTGATTATTTATCAACCTAGTGGGTTGGTGGTTTGTATTTATTCCTGTTTTTTTGTTTGTTTGGTTGGTTTCTTTTGCCTGAATAAAAAGTTTAAGAGTTGATGACAATAATAAGAGTTGAAAATTTCAGCCTCAACATGGAAGCACTCCACTGAGTGGAGCAAGTCTAAACCAAAATGTGTAATTTCATAGCTGTGCAAACTGCCCCAATACAAAATGTTTCTCATAGGGTAGCTTCCATCCATCCTCTATAGCCAAGAAAACCTTTTTTTTTTTTTTTTTTTCCCCAAAGGATATGGACACTACTTCAATCCTTTACTCTGTATTAATTCCTGTTTTTTTTTTTTTGTTTTTTTTTTTTTTTTTTAAATCTTTTTCAGGTGATTGTCCTAGTCACTAATCTATTTGCTGTTCTGTAGCAAAAGAAAAAAAATATCTCATAAAATAAAAAATTTATGTTCTTGACTTATGACAATGTGGCCAGGCATTTCTAAGGAGGTTTTTGGTTCTGATAATTTAGTGTTTGCAGCCAAAAACTGCTTTCCATGGAAAATTCCCGACCAGCTCTACTACTAGCCAGACATATGGTACATTACTTGGAGGCGTTTGTGTCTGGAAAAACCGCTGAACCGTGAGAATCAGACCGGTGACCTTAAATCTAACCCTGCAATCCAGATGCACATCCTGTGGCCACAAATCCCATGCAGGAATTAAATCTTGAAACCATCTCTTGTCTTTCCTCTGCAATTACTTATGTTAAGTGAAGGAGGTCATGAATGCTCACTGTGAGGCACATGGACAAACTTATGAACTAGGTACATCCGTCACAGCAAGGTTTTGCCTGCCTTAGTGAACAGGCAAATCTGAATTACATATGCTTTTGTAGTCAGTAAAACCTAAATCCTGTGAATCACAAACTGCTGTGAATGTGGAATAGTCACTGTGAACTAATAATAGAAAAGTCCACAAGGTGCCCTGGGTACGTACCCTGTTTTTTACAAGTATGTTTCACTTTTGCCGTGGAGACAAGGGTAGACAGAATAGGGCTTTGTGTCACCATCACTGGGGGTTTAAGGAAAAGTTGGATGTGGTACTTAGGGACATGGTTTAGTGTATAATATTAGTGGTAGGGGGGCAGTTGGACCAGATGATCTTGGAGGTCTTTTCCAACCTTAATGATTCTGTGATTCCTGCTCTTAGAAGAGCAATGTCAAAGAAAGCAATCCATGAGAGGAGAATGCCTAGGTCCAAAGGCAAATTCTCTTCCCAGTGATCCACACGTTATTAATTAGCTCTCTGCTCATCTTTCAGGTCTCTTCCTCCCAGAAGTCAGAAAAATAATATCTTCATAGCCTTGTAATTAATTCATTCAGCTTGGGCTTACATTGTGTTGCCAATCCTGATATCATGTTTCTGTGCTCTGCAATTTCAGCCACAGCAGGCTGACACTCGTGCTGTGGAGGATCAAGCTCTGGTAGCTTTAAAAGTCTACCTTTATCATCTACCACAGATTTTACCCTGCTACCTGATTAAAGCAAGAAATGCATGCCATCTGAAATAGCAACCAACCCTTTGGGCAACATCCTTCTTCAGCAGAATAAATATCTGTCTGATTTTTCAGACCAACCTCTTCCACAAAGCTGCTGTTGTGCACCTAGTAGTTATATTAAACCCCACTTACCCTTGTTATTACAACACATATTCAGTAACATTGTCATACAGTGGGTGTAACATATAACTGGGTATGATAAAATTCCTTCCAAAGAATGGAAGTTGAAAATAATGGGTGTGGTTTTTGAAATAAGAATAAAGATTATTATTAAAATCAGGCAAAAGGAAGCACTTGAGTGAAAATGATTGGAGGGCTGAGGAAGGTTTAATTTTTCCCCTAGGATAGCTTAATAAAACCTGCAATTTCTGCAATTTACCAGAAGCCTAGTGAGCCATGGAGACCAGCTTCTCTCACTTCGCATTTCCATAGAGCAGGAACTAAAACTCTCCTCAAGTCCAGGGAACTGTCTCCAGAGCTGGCTTAGGCTCTCCATTTCACTTAGCTTTGCCCTGAGACGTGCAGCTCTAAAGGCTCCCCAAAGGAGTAATGATGCCCAAATGTTGGTAAGCCTGTAAAACCATTGCACTGTCTTCCTCAACCATTTTTAGTCAAAATATTTCTTAATGAAGTGTTTCTTTTGTGGAACTGTTTAAGATTTTTTTTTCTTTTAACACAATGAAATTAGTTATTTGAGGCTATCCAGCCTGAAGTAGGATATTATATACCTTCCAGAGGCTGATTTAGACATTAGGTACAAGGCAAAGTTGCTAGGAGACCACAGATGGAGCTAGGAGCATTGCAGTAACACCACAGCTATTCATACACGGCTGATGAGAATGCCTGCATCAGCAGTCATCCTTTCAACAACTTAAAACAAAGCAGACAACCTGTTACTGCTTACGTAAAGATGCACATTTGGTGAGGACCACTAGCTAGCACACCACAATCTAAATTAAAACAAGGCAAGACACACTGAAAAGGATTACACAGATAACACTCACTGGAGTACTCTCCTTCATTGTATGTTTGGGAATGGCTGCTTCATTTAGAAACTCATAAAAAGCATATATTCAAGCAAATGTCAGTACTTTCACTCTACTTGTGTTCTGGGCCCAACTGCCATATTACCATAATGCAAAAGGGAACACTTAATGAGCAGGCAGAAGATGCTACACACACTAAAACTCATTGCCCATTGCCATGTGTCCCTCTTACTGTGGGCATGAACAGCACAGAGAGACCTTTTGTCTCTTCACACCTTTACTCAAGAGCCAGAGTTCATCCTTACTAATAGTTACCACTTCAGAAGCAAAGATCAGAGGTTTATCAAAATGAGGCTTTCATTGTTCCAGTCACTACAAACACAGGCATATAAACAGACAACACAAATTAAAACTAATGCAATGGCATGGCTCTAAAGTCAGACAACTTTGACGTGCTGCAGAAATGGGTTTACTTGCAAAACATTAGCTCTCACCTATATTGTACGTTTAGGAAGTTAAAGTATGGAATGCCTGGAAAACATCTAGAATTCAAATGGGAAGGCTGTGACTGAACAAAGATTTGAACCTGTGTTTCAGTCCATCTCCCTCCATTGGGATAATACATATATCTGAGAGCATATTAGCCTGCTCACCCTGCAAGTAGGACTTACCTGACAAACATACATTCAAATATTTCATTATGAGGTAGACACTGAAAGCATGTCAGATAAGTATAGACTAAAATACCTATATTCTCTCCTTTTACAGAGGGAGCTATTTTGATGCATTTTCCTACACTGTCAGTGTTTGAAATTAGATGAGGTTAATCCCAACCTCAATATGAAAATCTTCCTCTGCCATGCTGTTTTTCTTTTGCTAGCTGAAAGACAAAGACAGGCTCTTGTGTTAATAGTGTGACCAGACTACATTGTTTGAGCGTGGTTTATAAATCCAATAGAAAAACAGGTTTGGCAATGCACATCTGAAAGTTAGAAGTTGCAAATGCAGAGTATCTTGATAACAAAGAAACAATTGAGCCAAGGACTAGACTACGTGCCTTGCAATCACAGTGAATACAAGGTCCCACCTACTTCACCTGAGAATTAATTAATCCAGCTGAAGCCAGCATCAGCTAGAAAACCTCCTCCACTTTAGATTATTTCATGAACTGGTTGTTAGCAGGTAAACAGACAGAAAACTGAGGGTATGTGTTTGCTTCAGTTTCTGATTAAAGCATTTACAGGCCTAATTCTCATGTTATTATTAACATGAGAATTTGAAATATACATGACAATTTTCTGCTGTAGTGGAACATCTTTTAAAACATCTTTTAAAACATGTTGTGAATTAATTTTCAAAACATGTTTTGAAAAACTGTATGTTTTAGTTAAGATCACCTGTATACAACAACTCTACATAACTGCAGTTAATTTCTCCAGCTTCATGTAAGTCATTCACTTTTCCTCAGTGTGTTCCCAGTTCTGTATCTCTTCACAGCCCTACTAGGACCACCTTCACACAGTGGGGAAAAAAAAAAATTAAAAAATAAATAAATAAATAAATAAATAAATAAATAAAGCTGGCAATCTGACAGAATAACCTCTTGTGAAAATCTCATTAGTCAAAACTAGGTATGTTCTGCCAGACCAGCCCTTTTAACAACAAACTGCAGAGGAGACCTTTCTGTGTCTTTAGGATACACACTGCTTATTAAATAATTGGGCAGGATTTGAAGCATGATAAAAAGTGATGCCATTGATAATATCTGATGGGTTTAAACACATTAAATGAGATACGCTTTGTGACCTTTATCTCTAAAGGTTTATGCTCTGGAGAATTCTTCTTACAGCATTATCTCTAGCTATTAAAATTAACACGCTTCCACTTTATCTGAAGAAATACAGTAAAATATGAAGAATATCATAAATTCAAGTAATGCTCACTTAAATGTAGGAGGGAATTTTAAATCAATATTTTCAAACTACAGTCATGGGGCACTACATATAATTAGTGGTGCAGATGCTAAATCATATGAGTGCTTCTGGACTAAAATACATTTTGGCAAAAGGATAAAAACATATATCCAATTCTACAAGCAGTGTCAGAGCCAGAAGTCCTTCTTTTGTACTAAGGCCTTAGCTCATGTTATAGTAATGGGATTTTGCCTCAAATAGAACTGAGTAAAAAATATGGTATCCTCCATCACTCACAGGAGAACTGTCAGCCCATTTTCCATTACAAATATTTCTTTCAAAATCACAGAATCACAGAATCACAGAATTTTCTAGGTTGGAAGAGACCTCAAGGTCATCGAGTCCAACCTCCAACCTAACGCTAACAGCCCTCCACTAAACCATATCCCTAAGCTCTACATCTAAGCGTCTTTTGAAGACTTCCAGGGATGGTGACTCCACCACTTCCCTGGGCAGCCTGTTCCAATGCCTCACAACCCTTTCTGTAAAGAAGTTCTTCCTAACATCTAACCTAAAACTCCCCTGGCTCAACTTAAGCCCATTCCCCCTCGTCCTGTCACCAGGCACGTGGGAGAACAGGCCAACCCCCACCTCTCTACAGCCTCCTTTAAGGTATCTGTAAAGAGCAATAAGGTCGCCCCTGAGCCTCCTCTTCTCCAGGCTGAACAAGCCCAGCTCCCTCAGCCGCTCCTCGTAGGACTTGTTCTCCAGGCCCCTCACCAGCTTCGTCGCCCTTCTCTGCACCCGCTCAAGCACCTCCATGTCCTTCTTGTAGCGAGGGGCCCAAAACTGAACACAGTACTCGAGGTGCGGCCTCACCAGAGCTGAGTACAGGGGGACGATCACCTCCCTAGCCCTGCTGGTCACGCTGTTCCTAATACAAGCCAGGATGCCGTTGGCCTTCTTGGCCACCTGAGCACACTGCTGGCTCATATTCAGCCGACTGTCCACCATCACTCCCAGGTCCTTCTCTGCCTGGCAGCTTTCCAACCATTCCTCTCCCAGCCTGTAGCTCTGCTTGGGGTTATTGCGCCCCAGGTGCAGGACCCGGCACTTGGCCTTGTTAAACTTCATGCAGTTGACCTCAGCCCATCGGTGCAGCCTATCCAGATCCTCCTGCAGAGCTTTCCTACCCTCAAGCAGATCGACACACGCACCTAACTTGGTGTCATCTGCGAACTTACTGAGGGTGCACTCGATGCCCTCGTCCAGATCATCGATGAAGATATTAAAGAGGACCGGCCCCAGCACCGAGCCCTGGGGGACGCCACTAGTGACTGGCCTCCAACTGGACTTGGCTCCATTCACCACGACTCTTTGGGCCCGGCTATCCAGCCAGTTTCTAACCCAACGAAGCGTGCGCCAGTCCAAGCCAAGAGCAGCCAGTTTCTTGAGGAGAATGCTGTGGGAGACGGTGTCAAAAGCCTTGCTGAAGTCAAGGTAGACCACATCCACAGCCTTTCCCTCATCCACCCAGCGCGTCACTCTGTCATAGAAGGAGATCAGGTTCGTCAGGCATGACCTGCCTTTCATAAAGCCATGCTGACTGGGCCTGATCGCCTGCTTCCCCTTCAAGTGCTGCATGATGACTCTCAGGAGGATCTGCTCCATGAGCAGAAAAGAGAAGACTGTGTTACAACACTGATGATAGGACTTACGGAGGCTGCTATAATATAGCCCACTCACTCTCTCTGCAAAATTTTTTTCATTACTGTGCAAATCACAGGCTATTCACACTGGTATAAGGAGTGCAGGCCTGGGGTCTTCATTCTGTCTGTGCATTTCCACTTCCCTTGGCTATGCTGGAAGTGACAAATACCAGAGTACATGTCAGTTGCACAGTGCCCTCATCGGCACACTAGGAGCTCTGACTCACAGGGTGAGACCAGGGGCTGGACCTGCTTCTTATATCTTGTCACCATCCTGAGGCCCATCAGTGTTTGCTAGTCACACAGGTCCTCTGTCCTCTAAGAGACAGATTTTTCATAAAGTCTCCAATGAATACTTTCAAATGATGACTGTGAACCCAGATAACAAACCTCATTTGATTGTCTGCTAATGCACGTTATGGGTGAAAACCTTATCCTAAATTCTCACTTATGTGTTATAGTATTTTTCATTCATTCATTTACTTTTTCTCCCTAACTTCCCAAGTCCCTTTCTGGGGATGTGTAATTGTCATTCAATAAGATGTCAATAAAGCTGTTATCACAGGGGATGATCATTTCAAGCAGTACAAAAAGTAAACATTTACATTATGGCAAATTCAGTCCTGAGATGACAATGAAATATATTCATCAAAGTAATTTAGAAAATATATATATTCTGTTAAGCATAATCATAAAGCCAGATGTATCTAATCGAGTAATCATCAAATAAAAAGCACTACATTTCATAATTGCTGTTAGGCTTCCCTAGAGCTGAAATCTTTGCAAGCAGGACAACCTGAAGAGATTCCTAACTCAAGTCTGCCTTAAAAAAAAAAAGAACATTGCCTGTGTAAGAAATTGGCCATCTTAAATGTGCATCATGATCAGTCACACCCCCAACAAGCTGAGGGATAACTTCTGAACTCATTTCCCATTGCTGAACTCAGAGAACTTAAACAAGAGGTATGCCTCTGGAAAAGAAATCCAGTGCAAACACCAAGACTTTAGCGTGTTTACTTCTTATTAGAAGATGCAGTCAGAACAGAATAACTGTTCTATAATAGTCTGCCTATTAACAGAAATCAAACTTCAAGTTACTGTGGTGTCACATATTATATAAAATGGCTGAGAAAAACTTCCTCCTATTCAGTCAAGGTTTATCAGCCAGTTTCGTGGGGGGGGAGAACTTGAGAAGACTGTTACTCCTTGTCGTGGTTTAACCCGGCTGGCAGCTAAACACCACGCAGCCGTTCGCTCACCCTCCCCCCTCCCTCTCTGGGACGGGGGAGAGAAATGGAAAGTGAAGCTCGTGAGTTGAGATGAAGACAGTTTAATAAGACAGGAAAATAATAATAATAATAATAATAATAATAATAATACAATGATGATAATAGTACTACTACTAATAATATGTACAAACAAGTGATGCACAATGCAATTGCTCACCACCCGCTGACCGATGCCCAGCTTAACCCCGAGCAGTCCGGCCCCCTCCCCCCGGCTAGCCACCCCTATATATTGTTTAGCATGACGTCAGATGGTATGGAATACCCCTTTGGCTAGTTTGGGTCACCTGTCCTGGGTCTGTCCCCTCCCAGCTCTTACTGCACCCCCCCAGCCTGCCCGTTGGCAGGACAGAGCAAAGGCTGAGATGTCCTTGGCTTAGTATAAGCACTGCTCTGCAACAATTAAAGCATCGGGGTGTTATCAGCACTCTTCTCATTCTAAGCCAAAACACAGCATTCCACCAGCTACTAGGAAGAAAATTAATTCTGTGCTAACTGAAACCAGGACATCTATCCACCCCTTATTCCATACCATTTATGTCATGCTCAGGTTACACTCTTTTCCATACATTCTAATTAGTCACCTATAGTAATCATGGTAGTGATAACATACAGTATAATATACTATTTAACATGGTGCAATTCAGTTCATGGGCTATTCTCACCCAGTATTAAATCTCCTTGAGGTACACACCGGACCTCTCCGTTCTTTTGCATCACCCACCAAGTATATCCAGGTCCCTGAGCGAAAACAATTCCACGAATAGGTTTGCCTTTTCCTGAGGCAGGAGTAGCCCAGACTGTTTTACCCAGCATATTTTTTACATGCACTACAGGAACTTTATCCCCATCTACAGTACGTAACAGGTTTGATTGGGCAGGTCCAGCTCGGTTGGTAGATCCCCTAGTATTGACTAACCAGGTGGCCTTTGCCAAATGCGTATCCCAGTTTTTGAACGTCCCAGCGCCCATTGCTTTCAAGGTAGTCTTTAACAGGCCATTGTATCGTTCAACTTTCCCGGAGGCTGGTGCATGATAGGGGATGTGATACACCCATTCAATACCATGTTCTTTGGCCCAAGTGTCTATAAGGTTGTTTCGGAAGTGAGTCCCATTGTCTGAGTATCCCAAGGATATTCAATATCTTGGAGAGCTATTGTAATAAACTCGGAGGATAAGAGGGTGGTGAAGGAGGAAGGGAGAGTGATCAAGGAGGGTACAGGGGTGGTGAAGGAGAAAGGGAGAGTGATTAAGTAAGAAAAATTATCTTCCCCTTTCCCCTCCACAGATTGACTCCCTAATGGAAAAAGGCAACAGATACAATTGCTAATAGTTTCCAAAATACAGTTTCCAAAGTATAGAATCGAAGATGTTACTGAGTACAAATACCAGGTTAGAGTCATGGCCAGATATTTCATCATCTCATAAGCCACTGATACAACACACAGTACCATAACGGTCTGAAACCAGGGCCCGGAGAGGATAAACAACATGACAGAGAGCACATACGGAAAATAACGTGCTATAATACTCAATTTGGAAAACAGGCGCAGCACAGTTGAGATTAAAGCAATCAGCATTATGACAAGTGACTATTAAGCAGGTCTAATACTTATACCAATTTTAGTTTAACACACTCTGGTCAGATCTGCCGTTATCTCAACCTTTCGAGCCCCACGTTGGGCGCCAAAAAGACTGTCGTGGTTTAACCCGGCTGGCAGCTAAACACCACGCAGCCGTTCGCTCACCCTCCCCCCTCCCTCTCTGGGACGGGGGAGAGAAATGGAAAGTGAAGCTCGTGAGTTGAGATGAAGACAGTTTAATAAGACAGGAAAATAATAATAATAATAATAATAATAATAATAATACAATGATGATAATAGTACTACTACTAATAATATGTACAAACAAGTGATGCACAATGCAATTGCTCACCACCCGCTGACCGATGCCCAGCTTAACCCCGAGCAGTCCGGCCCCCTCCCCCCGGCTAGCCACCCCTATATATTGTTTAGCATGACGTCAGATGGTATGGAATACCCCTTTGGCTAGTTTGGGTCACCTGTCCTGGGTCTGTCCCCTCCCAGCTCTTACTGCACCCCCCCAGCCTGCCCGTTGGCAGGACAGAGCAAAGGCTGAGATGTCCTTGGCTTAGTATAAGCACTGCTCTGCAACAATTAAAGCATCGGGGTGTTATCAGCACTCTTCTCATTCTAAGCCAAAACACAGCATTCCACCAGCTACTAGGAAGAAAATTAATTCTGTGCTAACTGAAACCAGGACACTCCTGAGATCAGAAGGTCCCTTATTTTTAGGAATTACGTTTTGAAAATTTGTCTCAGAGTTGGTGAAGTAATTGTTGTTTTTTGTTTGTTTGTTTGTTTGTTTGTTTTGTTTTATTTTCAAAACAGCTAGTTAAACCATCCTGAAGAATGAAGGCCACAGTTGTTCATGGAAACTGTCAAAAATATCAAAAAGAGACTTCAGCATGAGGAAAAGTGCCCTCTGATTTCAAGTTTTCAAATATCTAAACACTGATACAGGCTTTTCATTACAAAAAAAAAAAAAAAAAAAAAAACTGCATCAGTATTCTATATATGAAACACTTGGCAAGGACTCAAGGAATGTAAATTGATCTCAGTAACATGAGTCACAGATATGAATTAAGGTCAAAATATAGTCAAAACACTGCACTTGTTTTGACATCCATATCAATAGGACCAGTTCAAAGTAACCACATTACAATACATTCTAGTTCACTGTTTAGAAGTGAGACCATTTTATAGCTCACGGAGTGTACTTCATATCTACTGTTATATAATAGTTAATATATTAACTATTTTAATGGTGAGGCCTAATTGTAAAGTCTGTGAAGCCATAAGTTTCCTATTAACAGTCCTGAGCTGAGTCTATCATAACATTTACACACACTTAGGGGTTCCTTAAACTTCAGGTGGATTATGCACATTGTGTATTTGTTAAGAGGAGTCTGTGGCAAAATGGACACCTTCACAGTTTTGTGAAAAACTAATGAATACAGGGGCCACTCTATACAACTCAGCATTGGCTGGAAGTTAGTCATGCCAATTCAATTTAGAAGTAGTGCATACACTTAACTGTGACGATCATTGACATAATCAGCAAGAAAACTATGCATTATTTGCCATTTGTAGGAGGATTCATCTGACAGAGTGTAGAAGCTTTCAGTGTATTTCAGTAGCCACATTTAGGCTAGGTCTACAGACTTCCCTTACAGACAACTGAGAAAACACACAGTTTTAGGGTGTGATTCATCTCATACGAGAGAAGATACCTAAAGTAGGACAAATTAGAGTAGACTTCTCCAAAAGTCCTTATTTCTATAGCTTTTACGGAGTAGAAATCCAGGTGAGAGAAATCCTAACCCTGATACATTTAAAATCTAGTCAAGAAGCCTTTCTAAATGATACATTTTTTTAAACATGAATTAGCAGGCTCAGCACAAAGGCAACAATAATTTCCTAAGCTTTTGTCACCCTGGAGATGTGATTAGCTGGTATCACCAGCCCTGCAGCTTTGAAATCACTCACACTTAAAACTGAAAACAGGATAACTAACGCCCACTGAGGACCTTCTCAGTACCTCTACTTTCAGCATAAGTTATGATGAACTGATAGTTCTGAATTCAAAAGGAAATTCATTAGGACTTTTTGAACATATGCAGTTATTCTTAGCACTTTCTTTTTCATGCATGCATATTTGCTATGCATTGTCTTCATATTCTTTCTTTTATAGGTTTTCTTATGCAGTCACTGAAACCATAAATAATTTTCCAAAAGAAAAATGACAGTAGAAATGAAAACAGCCACAAACTGTGAGTCTAAGAGTAAAATATACACCTTCAAAATTTCCCTATGATTGCAGGAATCATTCATAAGAAAGTAACAAGTTGGAGAGGATCTGGAAGGCAGTGTATGACAGTTTAGATAGAATGCATTAATCAGTTATAGTCATTGGAAAAATAGAGAAATCATCAATCTAGAAAATCTATTTTGATTGGAGTAAATGAATACCAATTTCATGAATTGGTAAATGATTACCTACATCAAAACTTAAAATGCTATCTCTTCTTCAGTCTTTAGAAAATATTTGTCTTTTAATGCTTGTTCTGTGTTTGATAAATGCCCATGTAAACTTTTCCAGAATTTTTGTTCGACATCCATAGTCAGTCCAAGGCATTTTTACAAAAACTAATGTTTTTGGATATGTGGACATTTTGCAGTAATCAAATTAATATTTTCTTCTGGAATTAAAAATAAATAAATAAATAAATAAAAATCAACCAAACCAAAACCAACCAAACCATCAATACTAAAAAATGGAAATATTTAATCCAGAACTTAATATATTTTCATTTTAATATTGTGTTGCTATATTTCATAGAATTTCTAGCTTAGCTGAGTGCATCCACACTTTCCTTTCTCCTTTCAGAGCATAACAATTCATTTAGATTAAAGCTCTCTTGATTGAACTCTTGACACATAAAAAGAGTTCAAGTAATATAATTGAAGATTTGATTTAACTAATAGAGAAAGGTTGGAACTTAGTAATATTCTCATTGGTCAAGAAGCATCTCAGCAGCACTGAATATTTGAGTTTTATTTATTTTCTGTCAAGTTTTAAAACCTCAAAATATCTTTGAATTCTTGGAAAAAAAATAAAAATCCATGGTTGCAACCCTCATTTTTAATAGATAAAAGAAATTGCAGTTTGCAAAGTGCAACTCAACAATGATATAAATTATCCCATGGGAACTCTGTCCAGCCTTCTTATCCAGCTACATATGGCTTTTGTTATAGGCTTTAGACAGTGTTGAATTATTGTTCTAAATAATCCCTCCATTTCCTCTGAAAACAAAAAGTTTGTGTTAAGGGAAGAACAATTTAACCAGAAACAGGACACATAATAAAGACAACATGTGATCCAAACCTTGTAAAAGAAATGCATGGATTTTTTTCCCTGCTGAATTTCTATCTTTCACTTCATTATTACTCATTCCAAATGCTAGCAACTACAAGGTCAGTGCGAGATCAAAAGCAGCAGAACAGCAGAGTGGAACTTTAAAATAATACAAAATGGACATGTTTTTCCACCTCCTGCTACCTCCAATATCAACTAGTAGGAAGAACGTGAGTTGTATGGGAAGGAAGTACATTATCACCAAGAAAGAGCAAGTAGTCCACACACTCTTTTATTCAGATCAACTATTTATAAAAGAGACATGTGCCCCTCAGAGATGCAGAACTGAGTGCCTCCACAACAGTGCTGAAGTTCAGATCAGGAGCCTACTTCTGAATGTATTTCCAAATGTCATCATGTTTTGGCTTGTAGCACAGGACATTCCTGAAACATGTGAACTATCTTCTCACACTAAACTGAACTAGAAGAAAGGCTCCAGGAGTGCACCTATTTGTGCATAATGCTACAAATAAGCATATGACAAAGTGACAGCTAGTCCAAAGTAGATCCCTACATTTACCAAAATGTGCATAATGTGCATTTTAGGTCTCTGCTGATTTTGTGTCATCTCCTGTGTTTACTAAAGTAGCTGTGATTGTTGATGGACACCATCCACTTTATATGTTCATAAGAAAGACTGTGAAATCTTAATGCAATTTCAAATTCTCCTGGCAGTAGATTTCTACCAACAGAAAACAGTGGAATTAATCAGGCCAATGTACCACTGACGAGCTGAGAATAAAGAACAAAGGGGTTACCTTAATAGGACTCCCATCTGGAGTGAGGACCTCTTCTGAAAGCTCCATCATCTTCAGTGCCATCAGGGCAATGGCTTTAGCATGACTAAGGCTTTTCTTATGGAGCCCTGCCGCAACGCAGTACGCATCACCTATTGTTTCCACCTGCAGCAATCAGACAAATCAAATGTTAAAGTACGATAATGAGAAGAGATCGCTACCATTAGTTATCTGCAATCAAACAGCATTGCTTAAAAACATGTGAGCAAAACATCCATAAAATAAGCAATTAAACAACGGAGCATAATTACCTGAGTTTGCAAACAGGTGCAGTCAAAACCTGACAAGCAGTTGCATAGTGGTTCATCAACATTATAAACAAAGAAGATCATTACGTCTAGAACAATGTATGCCATCAGCTGAAATATGACATTTTCCCGTAGCAGTAATGCAGAAAACTCTATTTTCCTAAATGAGAAATTGCTTGCAGCTTTGGTTGGCACTATTCCGGTTGAGTTTGTTGTTTGGTAAGAATAGTACCACATGATTATAATTCATAATTATTATTTGCTCTGCTAGAAAAGTACATTAGGAAGAGAATTAGAAGAAGCAAAATGTCACCATAAAAAACAGTCGACAGTCTATGACTTCTCATTAGGAGGGAGCTCTTTCTGGTGTAGGGGAGAATTTAAAAATAGATGTTATTGCTACAGACTTCTGACTGCATCTGCCTCTGTTATTTTCAAATAAGAAATGCTGCCTCTCTCTACTGTGCGGGCAACCTGACTGTGAATTCCCTACCTTCAGGCATCAAGTTCAGCAGACTGTTCCCTCTGGTCTCTTCAGACAGGCCTTACCTATCTCTCATCCTTGATTTTCTTTAAAGAAAGCTGTCCCTCAGGAGGAAGAAGGAACAAAGGAAATTACAGAAGCCCTCTGGCTTTGGATGAAGGAAGCTTGAGAAACACTGATGCCCTTGAGTTCCGCAGCTTTACTGACAGCATTGTGTTTTGTAGTCTGCATCATGCTCCACACAAAGTCTGTGAGCACATGCCCAGGCAGACTCAGCCCTGAAGGTTTAGTTTGGTTTTTGCTACATACCTAACTTGGCTTTCACCCTGCCCACAACACTACAGGAATGGCAGAAAAGGTTTTAGCGAAGATTAGGGTGAGAAAGAAGCATGCATTAAGCAAGGAGATACTCAACAAATAAATACAGATGATTCTTTTTTCTGTGGGGACTCTACTAATAGCAGGAGACCTGGACCTTTGCAGATTAATTTCCAGTGTTGAGAAGTAGAATTAAAGGTAATATCTTGAAATGTAAGCATTTATATGTAAATGTGTCCAGAGCAGGAATCTAGGACAGCAGTATGAGCAAGTCAGAAACCGTTACAAGCCCATTGCCAAGTTTGACTCCTTAGTCTTTCCTGGTGATCATACAGGAGGATATACAGCAGCAGCTCAGGATTTCTCATGACCTGAGAGCTGAGGCATCTGCTAGCCATCTTCACTTTTAGAAGCTCCTAATAGTACTTGCATGTAGAAAAACATGTGGGAGCAATCAATACCCCTGTCTGTCTGCCCATTTTACCCAGTCTATATCACAGAATCACAGAATCACAGAATTTTCTAGGTTGGAAGAGACCTCAAGGTCATCGAGTCCAACCTCCAACCTAACGCTAACAGCCCTCCACTAAACCATATCCCTAAGCTCTATGTCAGGATCTCTGTCCATGAGAAGCAGAGACTGACAAATCCCTGCAGTTTAGGTCATATTTTCAAAGATGTATGGATGGGCAAGCACAATACAATGGGTGGGTGAAAAATATACAAACTGGAGAACAAAACACATGATCACAATAAGAAAAAAAGCATCAAGATAAAAAACACACTCTGGATGGATAAGAAATGGATGGTAAAATTTTTTCAACCACAGAAGAAAGAATCAACAGAAATCCAAATAGATGGATGTTGTCAACCTTAAAATTGTGGATGAGCATAACCAGTTTGAACAGAAATTAATGTATTCAGCTCTCTCACAGAGAGCTGAATCTAGGATGACAGATACAAAAAATGAAATACAAATTTTACTCTTTGTTGAACGACTTAATTTCAAAATGACTTTTCCACTAAAGTTTGTTGCATTACACCACTTTAAGTAAATATAGATCTGAGACCACATACTGTTCCTGCAATATTCAGGCAGACCTACTTATTTCGTTAGCATCTTCCCCTTCAGAAATTTCCATAACATGTAAGCCAATTTAACAGCTAAATTGCAGTCACAGAATGAGTAGTATCATCAGAATTGCATCATATATATCACAGTACTACCAGGAAAAAGAGAATCCAGCTTCCTCATTTTAACTTTACTCTAAAAATATAAATTATAATAGTACCACTGAAGGATACCCTTTAAAGTATATGTCCCTATGATACTCCTCTGACAAAAATACTGGAGTAGCAGAGGAATGATTAGGACAGCTGAGACTGACCTGCTAGTTAAGGCCAAATGTGATGATTACTGATAAGGTGGTCCAATGTTTTACCATTCTGTAACTGGTTTCAATCTCTACTAAGATTTTCTCTGACTAAGCATTTAAACTGGAATTTCCATGCTAAATCTTATCCAAACTTTAACCTTCGTTCAGTCCTCCTTCAAAATCAGGTTAAGCAAATTTTCCATTTCTCAATGTTTATTTTTTTTCCCAATTATTTCTCAAAAAGCTCCATGACTTCTTATAATTCCCTAATTAGAGTAAATGTCAATAGCATTAGAAGAAACGGAAGGTACTACTCAATGCAGCTAAAAATAGCAGCCTTCAGCTCTACTTAATGTTCTTCAAGATGACTGTAGAATCATAGAATAGTTTGATTTGGAAGGGACCTTCCAAATCACTTAGAAGATCATCTAATTCCATGTGCCAGGACACCTCCCACCAGACCATGTTTCCCAACGTTCCATCCAACCTGACCTTGAACACCTCCAGGGATGGGACATCCACAGCTTCTCTGAGCAACCTGTGCCAGGACCCCACCATGTTCTGAGTGAAGAATTTCCTCTTTATATCTAACCTAAGTCTATCCTCTTTTAGTTTAAAACCACTCCCACTTGTCCTATCACACCACCCCCTGACAAAGAGTCCCTCTCCAGCTTTCCTGTAGGCTCCCTTTAGGTACTGGGAGGCCATTGTAAGACCCCCAGAACCTTCTCTTCTCTAGGCTGAACAACCCCAGCTCCCTCAGCCTGTCTTCATAGGAGAGGTGCTCCAGCCCTCTGGTCATCCTCATGGCCCTCTTCCAGACTCGCTCTAACACATCCATCTTCTTCTTGTGCTGGGGGCCCCAGAGCTGAACACAGGGTGGGGTCTCACAAGAGCAGAGCAGAGGGGGAATATCCCCTCTCTTGCCCTGCTGGCCTTGCTGCTTTTGATGCAGCCCTGGATATGGTTGGCTTTCTGGGCTGCAAACACACATTGCTGGCTCATGTCAAGCTTCTCATCAACCAGCACCCCCAGGTCCTTCTTCTAAGGACTGTTCTCAGTCCAATATCATGCTAATCAAACTAAGCACAGTAATAAAACTTCATAGGAAATCTCTACCTGATGCTAAACTAACTTCTGAGATTTTGGCTTTGTAATATGAATATTATAATGCATTAATATATTTGATTGTCATATCCTTCTAGGAAGGTACACAGGCAAAGGTATTTTGCTACTGTAACCATGCAATAAGTTGTTTCTTTTAAAAAACAAAATGTCCTCTGTTGAATATTTCAGCCATTTTTTGCATATGGTTGACAGCTTTACCTTTATTAATATTTAGTATATTTTAGTTCTATTTAAAGATTTTTTTCTTAAAAGTCTTAATATTTCTAGGCATTCATTGACAGCTTGGCCTACCATTAATCATTTTTCATCCTTTATGACTAATTTACACTCACTTCTGTCAGCTTCACTGGATTTTTCATAATTGGGAAATAATATATATTATAACATAGAAGAGAAGTGAGGTTGAAAATAGATGTCAAAATTAGACCAATCTATAAAAAATACAGGATATCATTTTTATATTTAATTAACAATGAAAGAAGCCAGTAATCATTGCAGCTACTTACACTGCTATACAAAGGTCTTTTCTCAAGCCTGCTGTAACTCCTTGCCAAATCATTGAAAATGTCCAAAGGATTTTTTGTCAGGCCCCACAACACATCAAAGATTAAGATTCATAAGTAATTGAAGTAGTTGTGTGCACTCTGCTGTTAAGAAACTGCTTCTTGATAGATACGCTCAGGCTGCTGAACACTGTATAGTAACAATGCGTAAGACTCACTGCAGATACAGTTTGCAGGTTACAGATATGAGCAGTACATTTTATAGAGATTGAGCTCTCCAGTAATTATCTTACAGTCACTTACTTATCCTTAATTCATATGGATTTTAGATGGAATATGATTTGCAGATGAACCTAGGAGCCCAGCAGGCAGAATATCATTTCTCCAATAATGTTAGCAGAGAACAGAGGTTAATAGACTGTCCCTGGGGCAACTCCAGTGGGTCTTTTCTAACTACCAGGAGCTAAACCTTCTGTTACGTTAACTGAAAAACTGGAAGTTGTAGCTAAATGATGTCCCCTTGTTATAAAGTCAGGGTGTTGATTCAGTGACAGTTCAGAAGGGAAAGTGTGGTACTTTTCCTCATGAATAAATGAAGGTGCACCAGGAATTATATGAACTTCTCAAAGCAATGAAGGCTCTGAAGTGTCACACATAATTTCACAGTCTTATACACACAGTGGGGGTGGGGCAAAAGATAATTTTGAAAGCAAAACCTGTAATGGCAAGTGTAAGATTTTCATCTAAAATACTCAGGAATCACAACACTCAAAGTAATCTTACTAGCACCTTTTTCAAAGCACAGCTAGGAAATAAGCATCAAAAATGCAATCTTGGTGGTCACTCTTGTGCCAATTCTGATTGCAAATTCCTACAGCAATCACAAAAATTTAATGCACTGAAAGAAGCAGGTGAACGGAGAAGTGGCTTTAGTTGTAGACCTGTCTCTCTCTACAGGTTTACTGTAAAAGCTTAACAGATAATTTGGATTATAACTGTTACAGTGGAGTGCTCATCACCTTGTTTTTATCAAAGGGCTGAAAGTAATATGTGTGTTTGGGGCAGGTATTCCTTTTTTATGCATTACACGATGAAAAGAAGATTAACTATACACAAAAGAATGGGAATGAAAGTTCAAAAATTGCTGCTTTATTTCATGAAGAACATCTACCTTTAGTGGCTTGTCCCTTGTAGATCCTTTGTCTTCCTCTGAAGGGTACTTGTGTACTATTGTTCCTATCTCCTACATACTCACAAGTTTGTGTAGGTATTTATTATATCACTCCATAGTGAATATCTACAATAAAAGTAATTACCCTAAAATAATCCATGCCAGTGTCTCTACAGACTGTTACAGTCTCTTTTTCCAAATAAATAAATAAATGGGAAACAAAAAGTCATCTTGACTTCACTTTAGAGGTAAACACAGTTGAAGTATCGTCTTTACCTCAAATTGTCATCCAGAAATAAAAGCCCTCAATGCAAGTCGCACTACTGATTTTAGTTAATGCTGGCTGGCTGTTTGAGACAAAAATGACTGCTAATGGAGCCCTTATCAAGCCAAATTAATTCAAGGAACATTCATACTTTAGCACCTTACGTTTATATTACTGTATCACACCTATAGACTTTAATACTCGAGGCCTATTTACAGCAAATTGATTAGTTCTAGTGGGTGACACTGTCTATACCTCACCAGATGATACAAAAAGGCAATCTAAGTTTCATTTTTACATTCGTTTAATTCTTGTGCTTATTTGAGCAGAGCTAATCCACTCAGGTCAAACCACTGTAACTCATGAAAAAACTCACAGAAAATGGCCACCACGAGAAATGGGGGCAAGGGCATGCCCATTTTCTTCCACCTACTTACTCTTACTTTTTACTGGGAATGACAGAATGACAAAAAAAAAGAAAAAAAAAACTGGTGTAAGAGGTCCTTGAGCAGCTTCTTTTTTTTCTCTGATCTTAGACCCTGTGCCACATTTAACAAGGTATTATGGAATATGCCAAGTCCTAATAGAGTAACCAGACATAAGTATTCTTCAGCCTTTTCCAGGTCTTTGATTTCTTATCCTCCCTCTATAGAATAAGAGATACTTTTTCAAATTCAGTTGCGTTTCTAAATGTATGAAATCCTGCTTATGGTCTCATGTGTTTCTGTTATTTTAATCACCAGAAATATTTATTTCTGCTTAAGTAAGTATGTATTTTATAATTTTAAGCTGGCAGTAAACTTGGAATATTAAACAGTTTCTCTACACTGCACACCCTGTTTACAGCCACAGCATTTAAAGTGTATATGCTATATTTAGCTGAAGGAAAGCTTATTATTAAACTGTTTCTTATCACTTATGAGCAGTCTGCCAATAGCTAGAAAGTCTCCAATTGCTGAAAGATATTCTATAAAGTTTCATTTTATAAGATTGAAATAATAATGAACAGCAGTTGCAATGATATCAGTTTCCTCTTAAAGAGCTTGAGAAATGAAAATACAGAAATAAGCAGCAGGAAAAGGCATAATGACTTAGATAATTGTAATTTAATGTTCTTTCCTTTTCTCCCTTGACTCTTCTCACTAAGAAAACTAACTCTGCTTGTGTGTAATTTTTTCCCCACACAAGTGTTATTCTTCATCTTAAAAAACTTGGCTTTCATTTCACCTGTTGCCTCTTCAAGTTTTCTCTCTGTCCCAGTATACAGACACACTGATCTAGGTGCCTCCATAAAGAACACAACCTTGCATTTCATGGCATAAATTTCAAAATGAAAGGCTAAAAGGTCTGACATATTTCATAAGTAGCTATTATGGCTTCTTGTATTTCTTCAAGTTTCCACATTCACTACTGTCAAAGATGGACCATTATAGTGTTCCCCTGACAATTAGATAATTGAGGTTATAGTGTAGCTACTGATTTTTCCCTTTGTTACTAATTTGAGGAAGAAAAATTGCTATATAAATTACTTCTCATGATGTATGTTTAAATTGCCCAAAGAAACCTTAAAGTCATGGAAAAGATGTTTATATTATTTTTCTCCCATTGGCAATAATGAAATCTGTTTGTTGTTGTTGTTTTTCGTTTGTTTGTTGGAGGTGGTGGTGTTTTTTGTTTGTTTCTTTGTTTGTTTCTGATTTGTAACTTCCCATGGTGAGGAGAGGAGAGGAGAGGAGAGGAGAGGAGAGGAGAGGAGAGGAGAGGAGAGGAGAGGAGAGGAGAGGAGAGGAGAGGAGAGGAGAGGAGAGGAGAGGAGAGGAGAGGAGAGGAGAGGAGAGGAGAGGAGAGGAGAGGAGAGGAGAGGAGAGGAGAGGAGAGGAGAGGAGAGGAGAGGAGAGGAGAGGAGAGGAGAGGAGAGGAGAGGAGAGGAGAGGAGAGGAGAGGAGAGGAGAGGAGAGGAGAGGAGAGGAGAGGAGAGGAGAGGAGAGGAGAGGAGAGGAGAGGAGAGGAGAGGAGAGGAGAGGAGAGGAGAGGAGAGGAGAGGAGAGGAGAGGAGAGGAGAGGAGAGGAGAGGAGAGGAGAGGAGAGGAGAGGAGAGGAGAGGAGAGGAGAGGAGAGGAGAGGAGAGGAGAGGAGAGGAGAGGAGAGGAGAGGAGAGGAGAGGAGAGGAGAGGAAAGGAAAGGAAAGGAAAGGAAAGGAAAGGAAAGGAAAGGAAAGGAAAGGAAAGGAAAGGAAAGGAAAGGAAAGGAAAGGAAAGGAAAGGAAAGGAAAGGAAAGGAAAGGAAAGGAAAGGAAAGGAAAGGAAAGGAAAGGAAAGGAAAGGAAAGGAAAGGAAAGGAAAGGAAAGGAAAGGAAAGGAAAGGAAAGGAAAGGAAAGGAAAGGAAAGGAAAGGAAAGGAAAGGAAAGGAAAGGAAAGGAAAGGAAAGGAAAGGAAAGGAAAGGAAAGGAAAGGAAAGGAAAGGAAAGGAAAGGAAAGGAAAGGAAAGGAAAGGAAAGGAAAGGAAAGGAAAGGAAAGGAATCTGCATATTTTATTACAGATAACTTTACTGCTCAGCTGAGCCACAGAGTTGCATTGTTTGGAGCTGTAACACGCTGGTTTCCCTGGTGATCAACTAGTATATTAGCATCTGCCAGAATGTCAGCCTTTCTTTATCTTTCTGTAATGATTGTCAGTGAAATTACCACCTCAGTTTCCTTGGTTGATGAAATACCATTTATATTTCTCTTCTTAGCTAAAAATGAACAGAATCAGCATTAACATTAAGGGCCCTTGAATACTCCATTGCCTCTTACAGTCAATCCCAGACGTTTCTGACTGTTTCAACAGGAGTATGCAATACTTATATCTTTGCACAAAGATCATCATTTCCATTTGTAAAAGTCATGGAAAGTCAAGCTTTAAACTAATCTGTCAAGTATTCTAAGGGACCCTACTGAGAGACAGAGCAATGCTCAGTGGTGAAGGGAGTTACTCCAGTGTCAATATAACATAAAGCAATGAAATTTGGAAAAACATAAATTTGGGTTGATGATGATTGCATGAGAGAAATTAAAATGCAGTGAAACTTCATTTTATTCAATCAAAATACACTCCGTGCATTATATGACACTAAATTAGGGAAGATAACATGATTAAAAAAACATAACAATAAATCACATGAAAAGGAGATGACAGTAACAGGGAAGAAGCAACATTTCAAGCACATAGGCTGCAGATAAGTTGATAAGGTGAAGACCAAGTGGGTGAGATTTGGCTCACCTAACCTGAGACATCTTTAATGTAAAGACAGTATTCTCTCTCTGTTTAGCTTGTAACCCATGGACAGAACTGGGGATTCTAGCAGTCATCTGACCTGTGCTAAGCATCTCCTTCAGGAAAAGATGACTCTCACACTAAAAAGATGAATCTCACACTAAAAAAGATTCATGCTTACCATATAAAATCATATTTCCCTCTGCTGACTGTGAGAACAGTCTAGATAACTAGTTCTTTGTTGTAAATAGTATAGTTTCACCTTCTCTGTCTCAGAACCATGTAAGAGAAGGCTCTAACAAGACCATGGGAAGAGGCAGAAGGGCAGACTGAACAAGGTCATAGAAGCAGGTGAATTTTAGAAGTAGGACAGGGAAAATTCTGGGAAACCAAACAGTCCTTCAGTAAAGCTGATCCCTAGAAATACAGATAAGCAAGTGAAAATTTCTATCATTCTATCTCTAGAAAGATAGATGAACAAATGGAAAACCTGCATATGCTCCATGTGTCATGCTCCTTTCCACTCAAATCTAGGCTCAGAACTATTCATACTGGAGAATATGAAGTTTCACTGATTCCTATGATTACACTAACAAAACAAACAAACAAAAAATCTATAACTTTAAGCTTTTTAATTTGTTCTGAAGACCTGGAAATAATTTCTCAATGAGCACTGTCAAGGTATTTCCCTGACTGTCTCTTCATCGGAGTTAAATTCCATGCATACTCCTCAACCTGTGACTACTGGAGCACATCTCTACTTCCTACACACCTAGTTTGCATTTCTGTGGGAAGGTACAAACATCTAAGGAGGTTGTTTCTCAATTGCCATCCCATGGGACCAGGATTCAGGATGGGAATGCACCTGGAGTAGTAATCTGGAAAGTGGTCTGAGGTACTGCAGTACAGACCTATGCCTTCCCAAAGTTTTCATTGTCCTCTTTACCTATATTTCATTCCAACTGCAAGACTAAATTACATAGTACCTCGAAACGACATATTTCTTTTATGAAAGCTGAAACGTATTCCATTTAAAGGCATACTGCAAAATTCATCCTTAAGAAGAAATTCTCGTATTTGACTCTATAAAAAACTTTGAAGTCATTAGGATCTCCCAGCGGGTTTTTCTTTCATCTGTTTTCTGCCCTTAGTTGTAGATCTGGAAACTTAGGGAAAGGCTATGGTATATGGCAATGTGGTGTTCCACACTTTTCATTTGGATTTCATTATTCCTGTCCATGACTTCTAGTTCTGTTGCAAATGGAATACCTTTTTAATAGATATAGGACAAAGACTGAAGAAAAGGGAGATCTTCTCCATTCCAGTTTTATATTAAGGCAGCAGTCTCAGCACTCACCACAGACAGAAATTTATTTAATGTCCATATTCTATATCATTGACTTCTCTCCATGTCTTTCTACCCATACCCTTCTCCCAAATACATCTCTGTAAATCAGTAATTAACTTACAATATTGTCATTTAGTGTGGGACTCATACTACCCAGCTTTGGTCACATTAAACTCAAGCCTCTAATTTTAACTATTCAATCATAATCCTTCTGTTGTCAATGATGAGAAAAATGAACTTCCATGGCGTGATTTATTCCACCTTGAAGTCTAGAAACATCATTTTTTTACCCATTTACTACAACAGGACCCAAAAATTCATGTGTTCACTTAATTGCTTCCATGCCCAGCCTGCAGTTTAATATAAAAAAAAAATGCTCCCATGTTATCATCATTTTTTTTCCCTGAGAAACAGCTGAAAAACAGATTTATGTGGGTCAGGATCGCCAAAGACTTGGATGACTTAGTTTGTGAAACTCTTAGAAGACCCTGGGTGAGCTGTTATCTTCTCATGCACCATGTGCCTTTCAAAGTGCACTACAGAGTGCATGTTCCTGCCCCCAGAATGTACTCTAAAACAGTAAAGAGATTGCACAAGTGTGTTGGCTGCTAGTGCTGAGATACTGTCTGTCAGCAGCAATAGCAAAATCCCGTTTAGCTAAAAAATAAAATTAAAAAAGTAAAATTAAAAAAATCCTGTATTTTGCCATGCATAGTTTGGCATGCAGGTCGAGGATGGTATTAAATCAGTCAAGGGAGGAGGAAAGAGGTAAAATATTTTGGGCTGTCTATGGTAAAAAGATAAGAACAATTCAATATAAAATACAAATCTCATGAAAATAAATGTTAAACTGACATTGGAGACTGGAGAGAAACCGGATGGGTTATTTCATGGAGAGGCCGTGTGTGTGCTCTTTGGAATGCATTTCAGAAAGGCTGCTACTGAGCATGGTCTAAGTATGCTTGATCCTTGAGGATCCCACAGGATCCCATACCTGAAGTATTGTGTCCAGTTCTGGGCTCCCCAGTACCAGAGGGACCTGGGCATACTGGAGAGACCCCAACACAGAACTACCAGGACGATGAAGGCACTGGAGCATCTCTGCAGTGAGGAATAGGCTGAGAGAGCTAGGGCTGCTCAGCCTGGAGAAGAGGAAGCTCAGGGGGATCTCATGCGTGTCCCTAAATCCCTGAAGAGATTATCTGTCTATATAACAAAGATAGAATACTAACCTTTTCCAAATTAACCAAAATGCATGTGTTTTCTTGATGTGTGAATAGAAACCAAAGCTTAGGTCTGTTTGCATTTTCAAGTTTTCTATATGATTTTCCACCGCACAGAAAAGCTTTTAAATGCAGTTCGATTGTATGACATTGTGAAGCTTGAAAACATGTGTTAGCTTAAAGTACTTTGACCTGTTTTTTGTTGTTGTTGTTGTTGTTGTTGTTGTTGTTGTTGTATGTTTGTTTGTTTTTCCAGAAATGAATTTTACATTTTGGATACAGTATAATTTATAGATTTCCTCAAATCTTTGGGATACTTTAAGAAAAATCCCATTTTTTAAAGGCTGCAAGTTTTCAAAATAGCATTCAGGAATCATCTTCTTAAGTTTCTTAGTGTTTGGCTCTCTTAGTTTGTGCCTTTCAATTTTTCAAAACTCCTAAGCAATGAAAACTTATTCCTCAGTTTCAAGGTAACTCTGCAATGCTTTTGTGATGTTGAATTTTGCTTTTGGGAATAGTTCAGCGTATGGAAAACCCCTCCCAAGTCAGCAGAAGTGGATTCCAAGTGCCTGTCTATGAAGTTCAGTTCATCTGGTAAAGCTCATTTTTAAAAGAAGTATCTTACTACAAATCCCAGCTCTTTTCCCAAGAGTCTAATTATGAATCAATTGCTCTTACCAGGCCTGAGGGCATTTTATTTTTAGTGAGTTTAATGATGCCACATGCCAGCAAGTTCATGAGCATATTACCAGAAGAGTTTTATTCAAACTTCTTTCTCTAGCACCTACTTAGCAGTTTTAAGCCTAAATCTTACAGTATCCAGCATATGGAGGAATTCTCTTATCTACACATTGATTCAGAGTGCTGTTTTCTTTATGAAAGGAAAATAGACAAATGGTTCTTGCTGTGTAGCATCTAGTATTTTAAAATTTGGGTGTGGGTTTTTGTTCTTTTTTTTTTTTTTTTTTCCCACTAGTTAAAATACAGACATGCAAGAAGAATTACAGTTTACATTATACCAACATCAGGTTTGCACACAACAGTCATGGAACACATAAGTCAGTGCATAAATGATTTCTCTCTTTTGTGGGAAGTATGAAGCTGCAAAAATCACATTGAATGTTTACGATGAATAAAAAATGTTCTGGTTGGCATTCTGCCTTATGTGAGGTAGTTACAATGTCATAGTAATGAACTGTCTAATGAAATAAGCAACCATTAAAATAATCATGTATAACTTAAGACACACATTTCAGTTTAATGTGATAGGCCTTCTCCAGCAGTAAGAAGGGTCTTAGATTGCTGTAGCTACCCTTAATATTAAAACTACTGCTGAACAGCAACCTCATCAAGATTATATGAGCTTTCATTTATCTGTCTTGAAATTTCTATATTCTCCTAACTTCCCTAAGTATCTCCCACATTCATTTCAGAAATTAGGGTACATCTTATGAATACTATTTGAAAGAATGAAAACATTGCATCATGGAGGGCTGATGTATATGAAGGGCCAGCCTTAAGTTGTCAGGATTGTGCTAAGTATCCTCTAGGTCTGGGACAATACTGGACTGTTGCAATGGAATTAGTTTAGACTGATGGAAACTGAAATTTTCAAGTCCTTCAGAGGGACTAAAATTTAAATGGCTGATAAATGTGACACGAGAAAACAAAGGACTTAGCTATTAATGGTGGCTTTTAAAAAACATAACATCGGGGAGACTTGCATGCTCTAACAGGGCACACTCCTGGCCATGGTTCTTTTCTAGACACTGCAATTGGGCTTTCTTCTCAGCATGGAGCAGGGAGCCCTAAAGGAGGATAAACTTCTGGGTGCTGCCCAAACAAAAAGGATGTAGCTAGTGTCCACACACAAACTGAGGACATGGGAAGCACTCCCACAACCAGTGAGCAGGACTTAGGCTCTAAGGCTCCCAGACAGTCTGAGGGAAGTGGAACGGTACACTTAAAAACAAATATGGGCTTCTCAGGTAAGAGAAAAGTGGAAGGACCTGTACATTTCTCTAAAAAGAGAAAGAGAAGGAAACATATACAAGCACAGTATTCCTGAAGAAATCGTACACAGAAGCACAAGTCCTCAACTCTTAAGAGGATTCTTGGGTGATTAATTGCCTAGATCAGGGGAATGTGCACAGATGTTTTAGGGCTTTGTGCAGGTCTGTATGTTTATAAAGTAAAGAATGACTCTTCTGGAGCCTGCATATCTGTTTACCTCATTTGTACATCTCCCTAAAGACAAAAAGTGTAAATCCACCACAAGGCTGCAAAACAAATACAGGCTTAAAGTAATGGGAGGTCTTGAAATATCCTGGAGCTCTCTGGTAAAAATAATGCAGATGTGCAGGGTGATTTCACACAGAAAAGAACCTTTTGAGTTTTCTTTTTTTAAACATAACCCCCAAACAGTTCTGATTTCCCCCCAAAGTATAGGCACCCCAGCATTGCCCTGTCTCCAGAGTGAGATGCTCTGTGTGATAGCAAAGTCTATGCAGAGGCAGATAGCTAGAGAAAGTCAGTGATATAGCCTACTCAGAGCAAGGAAAGCAAGAAGGTTCATAAGTTCTCTGTGGTGGGACCTGAACAGAGCAGTCTGCTAAAGGGCAGCTCTACACATACGGGTGGCACCACAGAGAGAGAGTTTCTGCGTGATGGGGATTTTCTTCTATTATCCAATCTAGCCTGACTTTAAATTAACAAGAAGAAGCAACACTTGCTGCATCAGTAATCCCCAAACTTGCATCTATTTATCTTTAAATAGGTATATCATAATATTTTCTGTATATACTATCACTCATAGAAGAGTATCAGTATAGTTTATACATTTTAATTGCATTTCATAGAATCTTAATTCTGTAGATGCTTCTGCTGAAGCTAAAAGAATTTGAATCCCTTTCAAAGTAGATAGGTAGTTGCATTGAACACACAAGGTTAAAACCGAGGAAGTGATAGAAAGAAGACAAAAGTAGTGGCCATAAATTTTACATGAAAACTTGAAAAGTAGGTTTTTTAACTTGTGGAACATTAAGCTTGCAAAACTTCAGAACAGTCTGAAGCTCATGAATCCCTGTCATCACAGTATTCTTTAGTCATTATAGCACCAACAATAAACTTAATTACTTATATGTGATTGTGTAGAAGTATCTTACACCAAGGAGGATAGTTAAGGAAGTAGGAAAGTACTTAAATTTCCTTTTTGTTATAATTTGTTTTGTTTTAACTAAAAATGAATACTGATTTCTGCTGGTTGAAAATGCAGCAGAATCAGTTATACAACAGAAGATGTACAGCAAATAAATTTTGTCATCTGACAATAGTTCATTGCCCAAAACATTTAAGACTGCTCAGTTATGAAAAGTGGGACTCATCATTTCACAGAAAGTGAAGTTCAGGGCTAGGAGAAAATCCACCTTGGAGAAATGTCTTCTACAACAAATGTTGCACTGTCCAGAGAAAGGACCAAGAAACCCAGCCAACATACACAGCCACGCAGCCAATGAATGTACGACCAAAAAACCAGCCACAACACGTGCTGTCTTTACTGTACACAGCAGTTAAAAGACAAAGAAGAGAAATGGGTTTGTTTCAGGAAAGTAACAGAGGGGAAAAGAGTTAAGAAAGCAGGCCTACCCAGGCAAAAAGACACAACACCAAAAGTATCTAAAATGAGCCTATATCAAAGACATTATTTAGAGAGAGAAACAGAGGCTGCAGGAAGCTTGAACATGGAAGATATCAGCCTGCAGGGATAAGTTTTAAATGCTAGCCATGGCTGCAGTATATCTAAATAGTTTTTTCAATAAATAGGTGGCTTAGCTGAAGCATCATTTCCCAGCTCTTGGCTCACAAATGACAGGAATTCAGATACAGAGAAAAACAGGTCAAAACAAAGATACAGTCAAGTCAACCAGTATATACTTTATCCAAAACAATTGCTTTCAAAATGTATTGAGATCTTATCTTTCTTAGTACTTTTTCTCCTGGAGCCCATGTTTTTATCTGCATGTCCACAGACATTGACTTACCAAGCAGCTCAGGTCTTCAAATCTGCAACTGCATTGCTATAATTTGCACTCCCTGCTTGACAGCATCCTTTTCTCCCACTCCTCAGTACCACGCCAAACATGATTAGCTCAGATAGTCAGCAGCACCAGTTCCCAAAGGCATTGCCGGGTCTCAGTTCTCTCACATCCTCTCTCCTTTGTGATTACCCCAGGAGTGTCCCTATTCATCTTTTTATCAAAGCTATATGTAAGCAGATTCTTTCTAAAGTTTCACTCTCTAAAACACAAATTGCTAGAACTGTCACCCAGGCTTGTATCATGATGCATCTCAATTACTGTGATGTTCTCCTTCAGCCTGTAGGAATGTAATCTGTCATCCCTAGTATCCATTTAAAATTCTGCTGTGAAGTTGATTTTCAGAGCCCGTCATTTGCCTGTGTCATTCATACCTGCACATCCATCCACTGGATACCCTTTCCCTGTCTCATCAGTTATAACTACTTACTTTCATTTCCAAGGTATTTCAAAGTCTGATTCATCCCCCTTCAGCCCTCAACAAACATTTCTTATTCTTCAACCAACAGATCATTATGCTTGCCCTCCATGTTCTACTTGTTAAATACAGGCATCTTTGTTCTTCTTTCCGTGTCATACTTCTCTGTAAATATTCCTGAATGAATAGTGTGAGACAATTGAAAAGTATTATGTTCATTACATTCATTGTCTGACTCCAAAATTAGAAGCACTGAGGTTCTGAATTTAAAATGCTGTAACAGTAAAGCTGGGTGAATAATTTACGGCATGGAATCTATTTAATGAATTTTGCTTATTTTTATGTTTACAAAATGACGCGTTTGGTATTCAAAAGTACTCTCCAAATAATCTTTGCAAATTATTCTTTCCATGTTGCTTCAACACAAGCAAATTTGAAAATTGTTGTGTTTTGATGTATATATAATATAGGTCACAAGATGAATTTCTGTAGCCTAGTTACAGGACAATATCTTAGAGGCAGGCTGCAGGTACAAACACTGGTGATTACATATCTAAAATTCACTGCTTGACAATAACTTCTAAAATTATAGTTGTGGTGTTGATCATACTTATTAATAAAATTAGCTTCCAGAATAACATCTGAAACAAATGAAAAATGTAAACACATGAGCTATTTTTATTTAAAAATGCAAATGCTTTTTCAAAAGGAATTGTCATTTTATTTTAAGACTGTTTCTCTAAGGAAATAAAAGAGGGTTCGGAGGGTTCGATGCCTGGGTTTTCTGTCTTTCTGTAATGCTTAACTGAGTCATTTTCACCTAACCTCACAGTAACTTTCTTAGACTCCTAGTTAAAAGGAAAAAGGAAAAAAAAAGGAAGAAAAAAAAAAAAAAAAAAAAAGTAGAGATTTCAAAGACCGAGTTCTCACAGGCTGGGAGAAGATCCATGACTGGATGGATGTAGGAGATTCAGAACAGTGTCCCCAGCAGTGGAACTGACTGTCGTGTGAGCCCGGCAGCAACACGATCTCGTTGGCACTCTGGGCTCAGCGATCAGCAAGCAGGGCAGGCACACACAGCTCCAAGTAACCACAGCACACATCATCCTGCTCAGTGGGAGGGGGGCTGTGGAGCAAAGTCAGTGGTGGTGGGGCTTTAGGGATGCTCAGGGGAGAGTAGAGAGATGAACAAAAACCTGGGATGAAGTGATCTGAGGAAGAACTAGCTCCATTAAGGCAGTAACAGTGGGGAAAGGGTGTTAGATACCCTTCCACAGAAAAATAGACTTTGTTTATTCCTCTGCTCATAGAATTATGGGGCGAGGAGGGTAATTTTCTTTGGAGTACTTGTACCTTTTCGGGCTGCACAAATCTTACTTTGCCTATCTGAGCAGCCATCATATTATTTCACTGGTCAGGAGGACAATATTGCTGTGCAGTAACATCTTTCATCCAAAGTGGCGCAAAGCTAGGTGAAGGGCAGTAATACATGGTCTAAATGACATAATATTTGTGAGTTATGTAAAAATATTCCTTAGAATCATAGAATCATTAAGGCTGGAAAAGACCTCCAAGATCATCTGGTCCAACCATCCCCCTACAAGCAATATTACCCACTAACCTATGTCCTTAAACACTACATCCAACCTTTCCTTAAACACCCCCAGGGACAGCAGATTCAGCTTGGATTCATCCTGCATAGTGTTCTCACAGGACTCAGCCAACCTTCCTTCCAAACAGGTCAGAGAGTATGGGATACTTTACTTCCTATTGCTATGCAACTGCAGTTTTTAATAAAAAATGTCCTGAATGCCTCAAAACAGTTATCTAAAATAAATCATCTGGGAAAACACTAACTACACCCATGTACCAGATACAGCATGTGAAACAGGGTCACTAGATATGGCGCACAGCTGTGGGTCAGAAGTCTCTCAAGTCACATTCTCAGAATTGGCTTGAGAACCAGTGCTTTAACAGTAGATTAATACAAACCAAGATCAAACTTCCAATCTTTTCCAGCTATAACACCACAAACATTTTCAAATGATGGTCACTACCTTCTGTTGTAGCCCTCTTCTAGTATGTCATTTGGCTTTTGAGCAGGGGTGAAGGTGTTTTTAGTTTTTTATTTCTCACTGCTCTAGTCTGCTGGTCAAATGCAATAAATTATACTAATCTCCCTATGTTGAGTGTGTTTTGCCCATGATAGTAACTGTTGAGTGATCTTCCTGTCCCTATTTCAGCCCTTGAGCCCCTTCCCTCATATTTTCTCCTCCGCTTTCTTTTAGGACAGGGAATGAGATTTGTAGTGGTGTTCAACTGCCATGCATGGTAAAATCACTAAAATGGAAAACAGCTGTCTTCTTCCTTGTTTTCAGTGGAAGTTTAAATCCTTTATTACCATCTTTTTAAGTGAATGCCTTGTTCTTTATGAAAATTTCTAATTTATGGAAAATAATAAATTAATAATAAATTAATAAAAATAAATTAATAGAATTAATTTATCGAAAATATAAGTGTCTGAAACTGAAAACATTCAGGTTTCCACTGAAATAGAAAATATTTGAGTGCCTTCCAGGAGATGCATTTTGGGCTAGGATCATCACTATGGACTTCATCACCCTTACTACACTATGACCAATGTGTCACTTAAAGGAAACAAGACTATATAATCAGACTATAACACAGGAGGTGTATGTCCCTGTAAGAAAACAGCAATATGGCATATATTCCTATGGGAGAACCACAACGACTTCTCATTATCAAAGTATTTGATCTTCAGTGGATATATTTCAAATTTATTTTTTCCTGTGAAAAAATAATTGCCTTTCCCATTTTTATAGGCAAAGTCTGTAATTTAAGAAGGTGGCTACTGGTAAGTTTTTCTATCTCAATTTCAATTAGATTTTTCTAACTTAGAGCTTGAGCTGTTACCTTGTAGATGTCCAGGAATCCACACTGATGGTCAAACCGTGTGTAGAGTTCATTCAGCATGCTGATGACCTGCATGGGTGTGCACTGTGCGCAGATGGCAGTGAAGCCAACAATGTCTGAAAAGAGCATGGTGACATCATCAAATTTCCTGGCCTGAACCTGCTGCCCCTGCCACAATTGCTGAGCCACTTCTTCAGGGAAAATAGAAATAAGGAGATCTACTGTTTTCTTTTTCTCCTCTTCCAGGGCTTGGTGTGTGCATTCTAGTGTTGCCTTCAGCTTATCCATTCGTTTTTTCAAGCCATCCTGGGCCTTCGCTTGCTCCCCAACCAGTATGACATCGCGAGTAGCATCGTGGATAGGAATGTCTGAAAGGTGGAGGCCTCGGCCCATCAGTTCATCCAGCTTGTCCACACAGGGGGATCCCAGAAACAAAATTGAATTTGATTCTGGCACATGAATCATTTGTCCTTTAATTTCCATCACCTAAAAAAATAAAAATAAAAATACTTTAGAAAAGTAAAAATCAGCTTATAGGTGGATCTCCATTCTACCTTTCCCCTATTTACTCTTCAGATAAAATGATCTACTCTTATAACACCTATTCAAGTAATGAGACTCACATAGTCTACCCACTAAGGTGAGTCATAAAATATCCTATACTCACACAAAAATATTCCCAAATCAGATGTCAGACTCAATTCCAGCCCAATTAAATATGAAAGCAATCACAATTACATGTATTTCTCAGAAATACTGTTTCTAAGTTTTGCTCCTAGAATGTACCTCGTCTTAAATCCAAATTCCAGAATAGCTTCTTCTCTGTTAATTAGATACAAATTCTAAAACTATAAAATGAAAAGAAAGATACAACCATCTGAAAGCAAACCAGTTAAATAGTGAAGTAGTTCTTTTTCAGCAAACAGGTACTAATTCAAATGTGGCCATGCCATTGAGTAGTAAAATAAGAACAGACATGAGAAAGAATTCTATAAAATAATGAATGGCACGGAAAAAGTGCACTAGTGCTCCTATTTCTATTTGCCTTCTTTTATATGCAGAGTACTTGAAGAGTGATATTCTGTTAGAGTTTGCAGATTTCTTGCTGACACAGATCTGTATAATTTGTATTTGCAGATCAGAAGAAGGAACAGTAAGAAAGGAGTACCAGAAAAGATCGAGGGGTCCATTGCACTGTTTTACTGATTTTGCATTTGCCTGCTAAATGGCAAGGCGTCCCATCTTTTGAATGATGTCCAGTGATTGATAATGAATGAGGTCCTTGCTTGTTACCATTTGCACCAAGACAGCAGTTCAGCACCAGTTCAATACCAGATGGAAATGCACAATGAAACTCAACTGTAATTATATATTTCAAGTTTGGGGCTACATACATTCTGATTTTTATCAACTTACTCAGGTCACACAAGAGAATCTGTCAGTTATGGCACTATTTTTTCACCGGATAATAGAATTATAAATAAATAAATAAATAAATAAGATAAACATATTTTGCTTAAGCAGAAAAGAATTAAATAGGGTAAAGTAGCCATCTTTGTAAACACAGCCTCCCATAATCTTGGCCATGAACCATATTCACTGTTAATGTTTTCATTCCAGGAGTACACAAAGAGCAGGGCAGTACTGAACTAGGTGACCTAAAAAAATACAGTCTTTAACCCAAGGATCTCAGAGTCAAAACAGATGCAACAAACACACTTCGTGCATCTAAGCAAAGAATTCTCATAAGTGTTAGGCACCATAATGTCTTAATTCTGTATTTTTATATTCCACAAAATCCCTCCTGAAACAAAAAGGTCTCCTCCAGTCACACTTTCATGCTTCATGCAGACATTTTCTCATCTTCACATGATTCAACATTTAATCTGCCTTCCATCCATTATCCCTCTAAGCAAAATAGGAAAACCTCAGGCAGAGAACCCAGAGGTATCTGTAATAGCAATGTGATTTAAGCATCCAGAGGTCTGGAAGCTCCTGCTGTGTTGACAGCTACTCCTGCATGGGACCTTCTGTGTTTGGGGGAGAAGTAGGGAAGCTCCTGTTTCTATTAGGAATTTACTACATCAAGTAATATACTGTTATTGCAGATCCTACTGCCAATATGAGGACAAGCCTATCCTGTCCCCATGTCTCTCTGCTTCCATTGAAGCATACCCTATCCTGCCAGCAACCCAGCACATGCAACTTCTGATGTCAGCCATGGAACTCAGCAAATACAAGAAAATAAAAGAAATTAAAAATTATCAATTTCCCAAATTTATATTCCCACATACCTACTAATATCTACATTTCTAAGCCTTACTTCCTAAACTTTGTTCTGGGAGAGCAATCTCTGGGAGGAAGCTGATCAGCTACCTAGCTGGGCAGATTTTACTGCTCCAAGACTAATTGTTCTTTTTAATTTTTAAAACATATGGCTCCCTTCTTAACACATAAGGGAAATAGATGCTTTCTTCATGCATGCAGCCTCATGCTGTCAAAGGACACGCAAAATTGTTTTAACTCTGAAGTGCAAATTGCTAAATGTGAAATACATAATATTCCTACATTATCTAGATTTCTATATTTTCTTCTTACTTTTTGACCCTTTCCAGAGAGTTTTTCTTTTTTATTTATGTCTAGAACATCACCCGTGTACAAAATAAATGTACCTCATATTATCACTTCTCTTTTCCACCTCCAGGTGAAAAGAGGCTGTCAGTTCAGAAGGTAAGAGTGTGACCACGGCCCCTGGTTTGCCTGACCTGTCAGCAAGGCAAGCCACCTGGCTTGGAGCCATACTTCTCCTCACAACCTGCTGTGAGACTAGAAGAAAATTAATGCACCCCTCTGTGCTCCTGCTTCTCTTTTGTCAATTTTAGGTGTTAAACTCTTTGATGTGATCTCTATCTGTGTGAATATATTGTGCCAACCATCCCTGAGTGGCTTCTTCCCCAGGAACACTGATCAAGTGACTAACGCAGTAAGCGGACACTCCAGAGTCCTCTGCTCTGCCTCTGGGTAACCCCAGGCAAATTATCAACTCTGAGTGCTTATTTATGCTTTCAGCACAGCAGGAACAATGATATTGACCTCCCTATAACACATTTTGAGACTTCTGCCTGAGAATCAGTGAAAGACAAGGGCAGTTCTGTAAAATGCCTAACTAATAATAGCCTGTTCTCTGCCCAAGTGAGCTGAGCCCCTGCCTCAACAGGGTTGAGGGTTTCTACATCATGTTGAGAAACATCTATGAAGGAACTGTTCAGTTTCCTAAAAGTGTCTGTTGCAGTTTAACCCAGCAGAAAGCTAAGTACTACACAGCCACATTTGGATGGGGAACTGGAAAAGAAAAGGTAAAACTCATGGGTTGAGATAGAGATAGTTTAACAGGAAAGAAAAGGAAGGGATGATGATGACAATAATAATGATAATGATAATGATGATGATGGTGATGATAATAATAATAAAGAATATACAAAGTAAGTGATGCATAATGTGATTGCTTACTACCTGCTGAGTGATTGCTAGCTAGTCCCACAGCAGTGGCTGCCCCCCAGCCAGCCCTCCCAGTTTTATTGTTCCCTATGATTAGGGAAAAAGGGATGTCCTATAATTAGGACATCCCTTTGGCCAGCTCCTGGCTGTGTCCCCTCCCAGCTCCTTGTGCAACTCCAGGTACCTTGCTAGCAGGGCAGCACCAGGAGCTGGACAGTCCTTGGCTCTGTGTGAGTGCTGCTCTGCAACAACTAAAAAAATCAATGTGTTACTAACATTATTTTTCTCCTAAATCCAGAACACAACACCATACCAGCCTCCATGGAAAACATTAACTCCATCTCAGCTGAAACAGGACAGCGTCAAATGTTCAATGTTATTTAGACTTTACTCTCTGAAGATTTTTATCATTTGCGCTGCTTAACAGGAATTGTTGATACTTTCTATCATTCTTTGCATGTCATATTAGTGATTTTAGTGATTCTTGATGTTGGTTGTTTCTTTTTTCTTTCTTTTTTTTTTTTTTTTTATTTTTTCAGACTATCCTGCTAACCTCTTCAAGAGGATATGCAGAAAAAAAGTTGTCCCAGCTTACCTGGGGAGACACACCTTCACAAGGCACAGCAACAGAGAATAGCAAAGACTACATCCTTCTGCTCAGTCTTTACAAAGTCCTCTCCCTTCCAAAGAAGTTTCAGAGATAATTCAGACCTATTATAGTGAGCTTTGAACTGCAGCTATGATCCAGCAAAATCTTCTTTCTTTCCTTTGGAGTGCCTCACCACTTCTCTGTATCTCGAAGTATAACTGAACAAAATGGAACACGGGGTTTTCTTGAAGTTAGCCATAGCAAGTTGCACTTCTAGGCAGCTCCCCAGAGCTGGACAGCTCTACACCCAGACCATAAGCCTACAGGCAACCAGGATTACATCATCTATCTTTATTGTAAGCAAGGAAAGATTGAAACACTTCTGTCATCTGTTATATTTCATTACCACTACATTTTATTGCTTTCCTGTCTCTTTAATTATCTTCTCACAGAATAAAATGAGAATAATTCCACTGTTTTCGGAGGACATTTTCTGATCTAGTGGTATAATGGAATAGGAAACATTTTGAAATGAGCAACTGCATCTAATGTTTTACAGGATTACATTGCTGTGAAATCCTAAGTAGCTCCAGGAAATAAATAATAATAATAACAAATGTTGCTGTTTTACTCTCACTGCAAACCCACTGCAAAGAAAATGGAGCACACAAAGAAAAGTCCCTGATGCTCCAGAACTCTTCCAGCCTTCCTCTCCCAAAAGACCCACCCAGCGAACACTGGCAGACTAAAGCTGCTGTTTGACAACATGAGACAGTCTCCTGCTGTGCTGTACACCAACAGCTACCTCAACAGGTACACATCATTCCAGCTCTGCAAGCTCTTGGTTCACACCACACTACGATTAAGTATAGATCATCTGCAAAATACTAATGGGAACGTGAGGCAGTATTTTTGAGAAAGTCTCAAGGGTTTAAGAATTAATTTTCTTTGCTGTTAGGCCTGGCCTGTATTCTGCAGCCTCTGCAATCTTCCCACAAATTTCAGTGGAGCTTCTGCTCTGACTTTGATCAGTACATATAACAATTCCTTTCTGAATTGTTATAAAAGCTTTCTGTTTTTAGGGTTCTTTTCTTATTAGGACTGGGTTAGGAAACTCAGAGTGCTGTGTCACACTTTTGTAAACAGTTGCACTCACATGTTTGACTTCACTCAATGAACAAAATCAATGACAATAAACAGACCTTCTTTTTTAAAAGGCATATTATTAATTAGAGGATTGGGGTACCTGAGGGAAAATCAGCTTATGACAAAGAAGCCTGGACACCATCACACATTTCAAGGTAAAAAGAAAATAACAAAAGCTCATTAAAAAAAAAAAAAAAAAAAAAAAAAAAAAAAAAAAAGACCATTACTTCATATCGAGAATGAAAGTATAAGGTAACTTCTAGAAAGGTGAATTAGCTGCTAGACTAAAATCTAAACCAGCTGTGTTCACTTCTTTGAATACCCTCTTGGATATATGACAGTGTCTTATGGACATTTACAGCAAGATATTCCAAAGTATTTAAGCAGTTAGGGGCTTAAGGGAATTTCGTGAGCACTGCACAAGGAAGACAGTAACTTGTCAAAAACAAAATAATGACTCTGGTTGGCATGTTTCCGGGTGATGCATTTAGAAGAATGGCTGCAACTACAACGAAGACAATGAAATTCAAAAAATCTCTTAAATTGGAGAAATGGGCTAAGAACGGGATTCCAAACAAGGGCAATGAATAAACTAAGACAGAAATAATCAAATACAAAAATAAATGCAGAATAACAGTTTCTAAGAAGATGTCTCGGAGTCTACAGAGTAGAAGATAAGAATGTAAGCCAACAAGTCATGCTGTCATTAAGAATGAAAACATTTTACAAGGCTATATAAACAATTACATAGCTTGCAAAACATAGGAAGTAATCCTCCTCTGACCACCAGTGTTCAGGTCCCAGATGGATGAATCTGTTAATGTTTGGCACAACACTTAAAGAAAGAAATAAAGAGATGGATCAATTGGAGATAGTCCGTATGAATTTGATGAAATGTCTAGAAAATATGACATTTAAAAAAAAAAAGGAAAAAAAAAAAAAAAAGAAAACACAAATGTTTTACCCCAGAGAAGAAAAGTCTCAGGATTGGGATATGAAATTCTTCAAACATACTAAGAGCTAATGCAAAGAAGACAGATTGTTTTGTGTTTGTACACATCCAATGGGAAAAACTTTATAGAGAAGGACTTGGTGTTCATGGTGGACACCACGCTCAACATGATCTAGCAATGTATCCTTGTGGCAAAGAAAGCTAATGGTACCCTGGTCTGCATTAAGAGGAGTGCTGCCAGAAGGTTGAGAGAGATGATCCTTCCCCTCTACTCAGCACTGATGAGGCCACATCTGGAGTACTGTATTCAGTTCTGGGCTCCCCAGTACAAGAGACACATGGACATACCAGACAGTGTCCAGCAGAGAACCACAAAGATGATGAAGAAATTGTGGCACCTCTCCTGTGACCCTTCTTTGTGGGTTCCTTCCATCTCAGGGTAGTCTATGATTCTATGTTTGGCCAAGAGAACTGGGATGCTTCAGCCTAGAGAAGAGAAACCTCAGGTAGGGCATGATCTTATCAATGTCTATAAATACCTGAAGGGAGTGCACAAAGAGAAAGGAGTCAGGCTCTTTTCAATGGTGCCCAGTCACAAAATAAGAAGGGGCATGAACTGGCACACAGGAGGTTCCCTCTGGATATCAGGAAGCATTTCTTTACTATGTGGGTGATGAAGCACTGGAAGAGGTTGCCCAGGGAGGTTGTGGAGTTTCTCTCCTTGGAAATATTCAAAAGAACTACGAAAAGTCATTACAACCATTTATCCCTGGAAGTCTTCAAAAGACGTTTAGATGTAGAGCTTAGGGATATGGTTTAGTGGGGACTGTTAGCGTTAGGTCAGAGGTTGGACTCGATGATCTTGAGGTCTCTTCCAACCTAGAAATTCTGTGATTCTGTGATTCTATGATTCTGTGAACCTTCCCAATACTCCAGTTCTGCTTGTAGAGTGGGGTAAATCAAAGTAACAGGCAGTAGAACTAACTGTGAAGAAAGATTCGTGGGAATAAGAAAAAAATCAGATTCAAATGAAAACCAGATCTTATCTGTAGGCACAAAGAAAGCATCTAAATTCAATAAATGAATCACAACAAAATATCAGCTTCCAATATATATATCTTATGTTGAAAAAGAAAATATATATATATATATCATCTCCACAGAAATGAAAAAAAATATATAATATTTTTTCAGTCGATGCTTAGTGCAACTGCATAAATGAGGCAGTTTGCTCAGCACAACCCAGGAGGTTCTCAGGTTCTTGTTGAAGCAGAACCCTGAGCATTTGCTTATGAGCTTGGATTTCCAGCTCAATGCATTGTCAAAAGAACATGATTCCACACAGCAGCAAAGTGACTGTTAAAAATTTTTGGTTATTTATAGAAGTCCCTGGGGTGTTACGTAATATGCAGCAGTACCTAAACCAAAGGGAGTAAATTTAACATTTTATGTGTGTTAGATACTTCATAAATATAGAATGGCAGCATGAATGTTGTACTTTGTATGAAACTTTACTTAATTGTAAAGTACAAAACTTAACTTAATCCCTTAAAACTGCTGTTAGGTCTCACACACTTGGATTAGCATAGTAGTTTCTTAGATATCAATAACACATCTCTCAGCTACTTCATTAAAAGACGGGATATGCAATGCAGATGTAATGCTATCCACCTTATTCTAACAAGATAGGGTTACAAACTTACAGCATCAAGGTTTAAAAAAAAAAAAAATAATAATAATAATCTCTTTGTCAGGAACAGAGCAATGAAAACAGTTTTCTGGGAAACAACCATTTGTTTAGCATGAGATTCTTCTCCAAATCCTCTGATCAGATTTTTTTTTTAGCACTTAGCAACCCAGTAGAACCGGCCTAGCTTTTTCATGGATTATGGTTGTAGAAACAGTAAGGATTCTGCTCTTAGACCAGCACATAGCTCCCGAAGTTATGGACTTGAGAAGCCCCATGCAACTACTCACTGAGATTTATATTCTTGACATAACGTTTAAAGTAGACAGAAGGATTAACTGCTGTGAGCTGTAGATTCTGAGGAGGCTCCAGCTTATGGGTTATTTCACAGTTTTTTTCATGTAACTCTAAGTCAGCCAAAAGCCTTTTAAGAAGACTCCAGAAAACCAGAAGACCTACTTCTCAACAAGAACTCTGAGAACTGTGGTAGCTATAAACATGTTCCAAACAGGAGACCCTCAAACCACACATTTGTATTAATTTTGCATTTCAACCAAAGAAAAATTCAGTGTTTTGTACTAATGATCCCATCACAGTTTGGTTACAACATTGCCAAACCAACAAAATTTTAAGAGAAAATTCTCATATTTAATATTCTCTCTGTGTTTAAGTAAGATAAAAGGAATAGAATTAAACTATGTTTCCAATGAACATATGTTAAACTACTTTGTATAATAAGTCTTTCCTGAGAGAAAAATGGGTTATTTTTGTTACATTTTTCTTTCCATTTTTAAAAAGGGATGGAGAATGAGAAAACAAGAACATAGCATTTGATAAAGTCATTAAAGCTTTCTGAAAAGTTGGTTCTTCGGTTCAAACATGTCTCAGTCTGGTAAGGCAGTGAGGTGGAAGATGACGCATATAAATGCATGTTCAGTTTGCCAAATTCACAGAGGTAAAAAATCATATTTGTTGCAATTATTATACCTGAAATAATTATGCCAATTTAATAGGTATGGTATCTAATACAATGCTTTTCTTGTCTTTTTTTTCTTCTCCTATTTGAAGGACATTAACAGAACTTTATGGATTATCATTTGTAATAGTCATTGACTTCCTGAGGTTTCTTCTGACTTCCAAAGGTTTCTTCTGTGAGTAACTCTTAAAATGTACTCAGTTAAAAGAAAATCTGGTATATCTTGTCGTAAAATTATAAGCCTCAAAGAAACATATTAATATATTTTGCTTAGCCAGGAACCATGATTTCACTTTCTGACTCCTGGAGAGGATGTGAAAACTCCACAGCTCCTGCCCCAGGAGCAAATCCAAGAGCTGTACCACAGCCTGGCCAGCACCTGTGTGGGTGTCCATGGGGGTAAACTTTACACACATAGTGGCAAAGTTGTGGCTCACCTCTGGCTTTGATTGTGTTCATCAGCTCCTTAGCATATCTACCTTTAAACAGACAGCTCTGGATGTGCTGAATTAAGAGCAAAGAATCCCACTTCATAATAGATGATAACATATCGTCATTAAGTACTTCCTCTTTTTTTTTGGAAATTATCACACAGAATAGTGTAGTGACCAGCACCCAGGGCATGGTAAATACCCAGTACATTCCACTTGACACAATTTAACAAAAGGTCAAAGCAATCATAGAGAAATCTTTTTATGATATACTTCAAATATAAATTAATAAGAATAATTTGATTGCATTTCAAAGGGATTTTGAAACAAACATGTCATTTTATTTTTATCTTTTGTTTGCATCACTCAAACCCAGCATCAAAGACCTTTCAATTCATTTTGAATTATTTAACAAAAAGTTAAGAATATTTGAACTATGCAACAACAGTCGTAGCTGACTGAAAGAAACTTAAGGAGGGGCTCAGTGGCTCAGTTCTTCCTGCAGCTTAAAATTCATCCTTTTCCATACATCCAGGCCTTCCTTTTTTTTTTTTTTTTTTTACTGGTACAGTTGCCATACAGCAGTGTACAATCATGTCAGTGGAAAAAACTTAAGGAGATGAAAGTATGATGGACACCCTACCCTGAATTGGGCCTTTTCTTTCTAAATGTTCAAACACACCAAATCGCACCATTCCTTTTCCACTGACTCAGAATGACACAAGTAACACCACCAAGACTATCTACCTGGTTGAAACCAGAAAGACTTCATGCATTCATGTGATCAAAACTTAAATCACCTTATGCCTACAAATGCCTTTATAACTGACAACTGTTAGTTGTAAGTTTGTTAAAGACACATTTTTAGTGATACCTATCAATGTCAACCAAGCAGAATTACAGAGGAACTTGCCAGTGCACTCTGAAGGCAACAGAAAGGCTCACATTTGCCAGAGAACTGTTACTTCTGGGACTAGTTCCTACAGTTTTCACCACAAGATTAGAGCAGCTTGTATATTTGGTTTACGTGGCAAGGTTTTGGTAGCAGGGGGTATGTGAGGGTGGCCTCTGTGAGCACAGCCCAGCAGCTGTCCCACATCAGATCAGAGCCAGCTCCAGATGGCTCCAAAAGGGACCCACTGCTGGCCGGAGCCCAGCCGTGAATGATGCTGGTTGGGCCTCTGGGAGAGCAGATTGAAGGAAGGGGAAATCTGCTGTGCTACAGCAGCTGGGAGAGAGGGGTGAGAGCTGAGAGAGAAGCAGCCCTGCAGCTACCAAGGGGAGTGCAGCAGGAGGGCAGGAGGTGCTCCAGGCACAAGGCAGCACAAGTTCCCCTGCGGCCCGTGGAGAGGCCCCTGGTGGAGCAGGCTGCCCCATGCAGCCCACGGGTCCCACATGGAGCAGATCTCCACGCTGCAGCCCCCCCATGGGTGGAGGAGCCCCCGGTGGAGCAGGTGGATAGGGCCTGGAGGAGGCTGCGGTCCACAGAGAGCCCCTGCAGGAGCAGGCCCCGGGCCGGAGCTGCAGCCCGTGGAGAGGAGCCCACACAGGAGCAGGGGGTCTGGAGGGAGCTGCCGCCCACCCGTGGGGGACCCGTGCTGGAGCAGTTTGCTCCTGGGGGATGGACCCTGTGGGACGGAGCCGTGTGGGAACAGTTCCTGAAGAGCTGCAGCCTGTGGGCAGCCCCCGCAGGCTCAGTTCGGGAAGGAGGGCATCCCGTGGGATGCTCCCCCAGGGGGAGCAGGGGCAGTGAGTGACCACGAAGGTGCGGTGAAGACTGCAGCTTGGGGGGAGAATTTGGAAGGGGGTGGGTGGGGGGAAAGGTGTTTTTAGTTTGCTTTTAGTTCTCACTGCACTGGTCTGCCATCATTTGACAATAAATTACATGAATCTCCCTATGCTGAGTCTGTTTTGGCCATGACGAGAGTTGTCGAGTGATCTCTCTGTCCTTATCTCAACCCTTAAGCTCTTACCATTGTATTTTCTCCCCCTTTTCCTTTGAGGAGCAGGATTGAGAGAGCGGTTGTGGTGGTGTTCAGCAGCCCAGCAGGGTAAAAACACCACACAGGTGCACAAATCAGTCCTACACCTAATCATTCCATTAGTGGTCAGCAGCTCCTAGCAAAAGCTTCTCATTTGAGCATGACCCATCCCAGCTATCTAAGCTGACCTGCTATCAGAAAGTGCTCCTGCTCATTCTGTGGTATCCTTTGCTAAATATCTTTCCTTTCCAGGTTAATTTATTTCTTTGTGGAAATTGTTTTTTATCAAAATGTAGGGAAATGGTTAATGGAGAATATCTGTGTATTCATGAGAACAGCAGACAATGAGCGGTAGAAGTAGCTTTCCCCTTTGATCTGTGCAGAACAGGTATATATAGCAACCATTAGTAGATGTGAAGTTTCATTACCAATCTAGGTATCTTTAAAATCCTGTGATTAAAAGATCTTTTAGACCATTCAATATCTAGCTCGCAGACATTTTTCTCCTTTAGGATTTGTATGTTCCAACTCCTTCTCTGTTCTATTTCATCTTAAATATATAAATCTGCTCCAAATTCCTGCCAGCACCACACCAAGAAAACTGATTAGAGGTAGAGTTATCTAATGTTATTTTTACTTTGTTTTTCTCTTTATTACTCCATATATCAAGTACTTTTTCAGCTTTGATAAAAGACTTTACCATTAGAATCTGATATTGAGATGAATCAATTCTGATCTTTTGTTGCAGTAAGAATTTTCAGAACACCATGACAAGAAATTTCTGCTGTTCCCAGTTCAATCATTCTGATGTTAGATATAATTAGAAAGAGCCATTCCAGCTTTCATTGAGGTCACTGTAAATACATCTAGCTGATTTTAGTAGGAATTGTACCAGACCTTTAAAATTAAATTTTCTGTATTTTTCTTAAGATGATTAAATTTCTTTCAGCATGTTCAACACAATGTATTGTACCATGAGTAGACCTTTCATCCACAACTTTCTTTAGTTACTATATTTGACCTGAACCAGTAAAACATAATCTTCCCATGGAATCTCTTTCAGGCCATGTAAAAGATCTGAATTTGGGAAGAACGCATTAAGGAACCTGCTTTGGCGGGGGGGTTGGACCCAATGATCTTTCAAGGTCCCTTCCAACCCCTTCAATTCTGTGATTCTGTGAATAGTTCCAAAATTCCACAATGCATTTTTTTTATAACCCATCAAGAAATAAAAAACAAATGCCTTTAACTTAGTTATAATTAGAATATGGAATGCAAGAAGGAACAGCCAGGATGTAGTGAATATGCACGTCTGTATGTGTTAAAATATTTGCTTAGCTTCCATTTTGTTCAATGCAACTAATTCATTTTTCCTTGAAATAGTAACAAAGGAAATTAAATTAATTAGGTGAAATGTGGTATTTTAAAATCAAGACAGTCCCAGTTACCTTACTATTCTAGTGCAAGATGAAGAAAGCAGTTAAAGTGTGTTTCTATGACCCAGGCTGACAAGGAGGGAGAAACACAAAGTTGTCCCCAAGGTTTTATCTGCACAGCATTGCTGCCTAGGGGCCACCAAAGCCCAGAGGTAGCTTGGTCCTTCAAGTGCACAGGGCTGGGGCAAGTGTGAGGATGCAAATGGGAGGTCCAGCTGTTAGAGCAAAGGAGGGAAGTGATCAGCCTATAAATGTTAAGAACTGCTGCCTTCGGAAACTCCCAGTCAGCTTGCAGATTTCTGTCCACAGATACCTCAGGGGAGGTTTGCACATTTGGTCAGTACTTGCTGTGAGTGGGCAGACCGCAGCCCACAGCCCAGCAGCCACAGGACTGCCTTAGAACAGTACTCTGCCTCAGCTGAAGAGCCCTGCTGAGAAGCAGAAAATATTTGCTCAAGCACAGCATGATGCTAACACTGCTACCTGGCTACTGGATTGGGGCCAGCTTACCCTTCACAGGCTGCAAGACCAAGTGAAGCTATTTTGAAGCTGTCTGAACAAACACTGACAGGACCAACTTCATGCTATTTATACAAAACCTGACCTGCACCTAATTTGGAGCTAATTTGGAGCACTCCAATCAGCATTTTTACTTCTACGATTCTTTGAGTACTAAAGCCTTTAAGCATAAAATCCTGATGTCAAAAGTCAGTTTTAAGAACAGGATCGAGGTGCCTTTCAAAATCTCACCCACTGTATTGCTATTCCCTTCAGAAGAGTCAGGAGCACTTCACTTCTTATTCATGACTTCTGAGTCCCCCCACACTATTGGGTGGAAAGTTTTTTAACAGGTCCCACTGTATTGTGTTGTAAATACATTTATATAGGTATATATGAATGAAAAAAAATATTATAAAAAGGTCCTTCTGAGGTCTAAGTGCATGAAAATCTGAAGGGAATTCCTCCAGGAGCTGAAGTCATCCTGCCACTGCTCAGAGCAGGGCGCTGATTATATTACTGCTCCACATTCAGCAGCCTCATTACATACCTCATCTCAACAAAGACAATCAAACTTAACAAACAGTCCTCCATGCTGTCTGATGGAGATAGAAAGCAGTGTTTGCAAAGTCGCAAACAGTTACATGGCATGGACTACTCAAGGCGGGTGACTGACAAAAGTTTTCCAGATATATCCAGGCTAGATGTAATGTTGTTGATGAAAATGGAAAGGGCTGATGATCCTCCTGCTCATCATGCTGTTTACGACCAGCACTACATCCTGAAATGTTGTTGCAGAAAACAGATTCCTAACAACATCCTTAGCTGTAATCCAGCAGTGTGTGCTTTGTAGTGTCACCAGCAAGCTTCCCCCAGGGCCTCTCCCCAGCCCTTGTCGGGGTTATTAAAGACCCTGACTGAACCCTGGTCATAGGAGCAGGGGCTGTTTGCAGCTTCTCCTTTAATAGCTCTTGGAATAAAAAACAAGGGATCTTGTCCCAGAATCTCTTGTGAAAAAGACCCCATGAGAAGAGTCTGAAAGAAAACAGATACTCTTGTCGGAAATTTATTTGCCTGGAAGTCTGCAGCCTTCTGTGGTGATGATTCGCCATAAGGCTGCTTTGTAACTCTCTATGGTACCTACTTCTGGCACATGTGTTTTCACTAGTTGCACTGCATTTTCCTTCTTTATTTGTGTTTTGCTTTATACAGCCTGACACCGACTCACATAAAATTATATAGGATAGGCTTATTTCATTTACACACACAGGCATGTTCATAAACACTCAACTCCTTGAACAGTCACCATCCCTGGAAGTCTTCAAAAGACGTTTAGATGTAGAGCTTAGGGATATGGTTTAGTGGAGGGCTGTTAGCGTTAGGTTGGAGGTTGGACTCGATGACCTTGAGGTCTCTTCCAACCTAGGAAATTCTGTGATTCTGTGATTCTGTGATTCTGAGAAGTCATGATCTACAAGCAACAAGGCCTAGTAATACACTCTTTTGTCTTCAATTAATTTGCACCGAGACTGTAGTGGTATGCTGAAATGTAGATTTTTTCTTACATTTACACTGGAAATCCCAACCCATACTCTCTTCTGAGTATTGACTGTATTGACTGGTACTCAAAATAACACAAACACAAAAGAAAAATAAATCTTTCCCTAGTTTTCAAATGTAAGTTGAAATATTTGGCTAGACATGATGTCCTACAGAATGCTTAATTTCAATCATTTTATAATTTTGCATGATCTCTTACTGAAGTATTAGGAGTATGTACAATACTTTAAGGAATATTAAATGTTACTGCATTCTGAAGATTCTATGAAATAAAGTTCTGACCCTCAAAATGACACTGGTTGATGCACTGAGAATACAAAAGACAGGACCTCAGCTTCTTGTGTGTGATCATATGGTATATTTATAAAGTCATTATAAGTAAAAATAAGCCAATTCTCCTAAATAATCTATTCGTGCACAGTATTCCATCAAAAGAATAATCACCAAAATAAGTAACAGGAAAATTTAGTAGTTCTTAATCACACTGCAGCAGTCTTTTGATTTAAATCAATGGGATTATTCAGAGATCATCTGACTTTTTTAAAAAAGGAGAAACTGTTCCTGTATTAACATGTCTTGTAAATTAGACAATTCACATTCACTGAGGAGAAGAGAGAAAATGAAGACAATTTCCCAGTTTCAGGTAAGAAGAAATGGAACAGAAAAGCAGACCAACCACTGTCTGTTTCTTTGTTAAGACACAAATGCTCCCACAAGACAGAATTCTTTTGTTTAAAGAAGGTTTCCAACAGCTTTAAAAATGCCTGGCTCTCCGGGAGAGGTGCTCTTGATCCATAGCAATGAAAAGGCCTAATATGAGTTAGATGAAGCTAATGGGGAGGCTGTTACTGATGGCAGCACATTCTAGGACAGGTAGTTGTAAATAAGTGGAAAATCCCTCCTTTCTAAAATGATCAAAATACATTCATGCATTTTGTATTTCATTCATTTTATTGGAGGAAACAAGATTCTGGGTTATATCTACTGATATATACAATAAGAATATATTGTGCAAGTTTATTATAATAAATTGAAATAGTCTGGCATAAACAACTCTCTGATAACATTTGTGAGAGCCAAACAGTGTAACTAGCCATTTTCCCCCAATTCTTCCCACACAAAGGAAATAACACCATTTGCTCAATGAGCAAAAAAAACAAGGTATTGTTTACCAAAATTCATTCTGATGGATTAGTGATTTGTGAGAAGACAAAAGAATAAAATCTATTCTTCTCCCTTCTGCTTTGGTTGATGGCCCCTCAATCAATCTAAAATACCTTTATTTTTCACACAAAACACATCTGAAATATTTTAAATGACCACAGGTCACCAAGGTACTTCAATTATAGCTAGGTTCTCACAGCAAAAATCCTGACCTATTAACATAAATTGCTAAACAGACAAATCTAATAGAGAAAAGTCTACCACAGGCTCTTCTCTATGCTACAAGATTATGTACTATTTGAACGTTGATGACCATACATAGAATACACCATCTCTGCTTGTCATAAATGTTTACAACATCCTAATGCTTGTATTTCATACAAGCAGCTAACAAGTGAAGTCAACAGAAAAATTAAAGTCTGTTCTGTGAAAGCTTGCCAGAGAAGAGCTTTCATATTCCCAGAGCTGTGTTGCTAACTTCAGATCACCAGAAAGCTAAATTCCATTGCAGAGCAACATTAAATCTCAGTTTCTCATGTGTAAATCACCACAGTCAGGAGGATTGTCTGGACTTCACACAAGAAGGACAAAAACATAGCTGACTCACAGTGCCTAATCATTTAACCTGTTATTATGAGGACCTACTTGTTAGATTAAGTTCCTAAGTTTGTACTAAAACCAGATTAAACTAAAAATACAGAAGAAAGGATAAGCTTTAGAGATACAAGATTGTTACAAACATTTTAGTTTGCAATACACTAAATCTTCCAGAAATAACCCTAACATTGAAGTTCATTAGTAATCAACCTGCAAACTAATCCTTCTGGAGTGAGAATTGTAATCAGCAATATATCTGAGAAATATATTTTTAACTTCACTTTTTGTCACATTTGGTGATATTTTCAGATTCAAAGCTGTTACAGCTACACAGATCCAACAATGTTGACTTTAACTAACTCTTCAGTTGCCTTCAAATACAGTCCATCCCTGAGATAACACTGGTAGGTGTGTCCTTAATACTTACAGTGACAGACGGTGGTCATAAATATTCTGGCATTATATCTTTTTCTGTCAGGACATTAAAGGAAAGCAAAATATTTCATGGGTATACATTAACTAAACCAAATGCTGAAATAAAATATGTATCCATGTGGGCTCAAATTCGAATCTCTTTAATTCCATCATGAGTATAAATAAAGTGATAAAAATTAAAACAAATAGGCTTATCCTTATTGAAACAAACACTTTCAATCTTGTTGAGAGGAAAACACTGCATACAGTGATTTTTGTTTGTCTCAAAAATTTGAAAAAAATGTTGTAATATTAGGTTTTGAAGGAAAAAAAAAAAAAGAAAAATGACATGGCAGAACTCTCTCTGGTTAAGGAAATTGAAGTTTGGATTATTTGTGATAAATAAGGGGCATTAAAGGATCACACTGTCCGCTTGAGGCACTATACTATGAGCTCTGACTAGTAGAAATAGTTTCTCATAGTTATAGTAAAAAAACAAAACAAAAAAACAAACAACAAAAAAAGTGGAAATGTATTACTTGAATGCATATTTCCTAATAAACAGGCTACGAAAATGGAATTAACTGATAGTTTGATATTATCAGATTGAAATTAGGTTTGGGTTGTAAATGTTTTGATTATATATTGCTTTGCGATATTTGGGCCAAGAAGAACAGAAATCTTTCTTTCCTGATGGAGCACAGCATGCTTACAAAAAATCCGTCTCAAGGTCTGGACACTCCTTTCCACTGGATATTCTTTAGCAAACCTTACTGCCATACTGCTAACAGGACCTGACTCAGTTTCTTCTGCTGTACGATGCAACACCAAAGTAACCTCCCCCTCCTCTGCTCCATCGTGGCCACTGTTCACATCCACACCTACATCTATCAGACTATACTTTTCTTAGTCGAACCAGAAACATTACGTGACATGCTTTCTTGTGCTGCTGCCACTATGCTGTTATTCTGGTTAAACAGTTAGTTCCAGGAACAGCCTGTCTCTGGCAAGCTGTATTAGCTTTACATGCTTTTTGACAAGCCATGCCAATATCCTAACACAGAAGTAATGATCTTTCTGTGCTTTCTTTTATACATCATCTTTGGAATACTATGTATTCTTTTTAAAAAGAGACTGATAAGGTACTTTTGTGTTGATACCGTGATAACACAATGATTACTGTACAAAATTAGCCATATTAGATTAGCCTGTGGTCCTCCTACTCCTGTGCCCTTTATCTGCTATTGACCAATCAATACCAGATGTCCCTATGGCTGCTGATGTATTTTGTTGCTGAGGGAAAGTGCTTGTTTCTGTGAGTTTTCTGGATGTTTTTGTTTCTTTGTTTTCTTCTGAGAGCTATCCTGAAGAAGTCCTAAAAGCTGCTGCTTGAGATGGGGAGGAAAAGATCAGGAATTCAAAGTGACATAGGTAGAAAACAAAATACTCAGCCATAGGATGCTAACAACAAATTTACACAGGGAGCTCTGGCACAGGAACACCCAGCTTTTTTCCCCATGTTAAGCTTTGCAGTGAGAGGTTCTCAACTTTGTTTGAATGCAGGTTTTTTTGTTGTTGTTGTTTTGTTTTGTTTTGTTTGTTTTGTTTTGTTTTTTAATTGCTTCCCCCTTCTTATAAAAGCAGATGTTGAACTCTTCAGTGAGACTACTGTTGTTAGTCTTTGTTCAACAGTGGAAGTGAAGAGTTTTTACTCTGGCTCATAGCATTTCAGGGTTTCCTAATGCTTTCAGAAAACCTAGTTTCATGTCTTTGCTTACTGACTTCTCCATGTGATCCAAGGCCAATTTCCAAATATCTTTTCTCACATATTGGTGAAACAGCACCAAATCACCAACACCAAATCACCAACAATCTGCTCTCTATATTGTTTGGGAAAAAAAAAAAAAAAAAAAAAAAAAAAAACTCTTTAATCTGGAAAGGGAACTTGCTTTTCTAACACTATTCAGTTTTCATACTTCTCTCCAAAGCCTGCCTTGATTCTTTTTTTCCTTTTTTTTTTTTTTCATATCATTGACAATAACTGGCAGTGCTTAAACCAGGACTAAAGAAGACTAGTAATCCTAGTTTATTTATTGTAATCTCTTGACATTTGATTTAAACATTTATTTTCTCTTTTTTTTTTTTCTTCATATTATTAAACTCTATCTTTCCATTTTTCCCCTTAAGATAGTGATTTCAGGAAAAGTCTTGACTTCATTTTCAGCAGTATGAATTTAAAATACTGCCCGCTGCAGAAATCCAACTTATTCCAAATGTACAGAGGTGTAATAAAGCAGCACTTGATTTATAGCCCCTTCCACAAATTGACTGTGAACTGCCATCAGACTTGAAGCTTTTTCCTTTCTTCAAGCAAAAGACAAAAGGAAAAACCTTTCTTACCAAGTTTCAGATTGATTTTCTTTAATACTTAATTTTAAGTGCCCTGAGAAGTATGAATGTTCTCCAGAATTCTGACATTTTACATAATTCTCCTACTTTCTACTTCCAATTGCAGAGCATAGAAAGCCCTTTTAGTGGATCTGCAACTAAAAAGCACAAGATCTTCTCTATTGCTTCTCTAGCCAGAGACTGTTTCCAGTTACTCTAAGAACAAGTCTCATTTGACTCTAAGAGAACACGTGCCTCTACAAGGAAGATGGTCATAAGTACTGGCATGCCAAGATATATATATATAAATATATATACATATATATTTATATATTTATATAACATATATTTATATATTCATATCTATATTTATTTTGTGTGTATATATATATATATAATATTTGTATTTCACCTTTATATTCTTTGCAGAATTTCATATCAAGAGTGATGTGGTCATGATAAGAAATATGAAATCAAAGAGCAGAAATGAAATTTATTTTATTTTCCTCTTTGGGCAGAAAGACTGCCTTATTCATTTAAGAAGAAGGGACAAAATTAGTAAATTGGATTTCTAATTAGGAACAGTAAACATTTTTGTGTGTTTTAAATTATATAATCTGTAACATACTTTGGAGTCAGTAACATTTTTTTTTCATTTTCAACAAGTATGAGTGTTTGTTTTATTGTTTTCCACAGAAGATCAGATTCCATAGAGGGAAGTGCACATATTGTCTTTAAAAGAAAGTGGAATAAAGAAGGATTCAATACGATAAGCTGAATGTGTCTAGGAGTCCTTCCCTTTCTATCTTGGATGATTCAAGACTATATTTAATTTGTTTTCCTAATTTTCCAGCATAATTCCTCCTTTTCTGGAACCTACGCAATATCAAGTGTAAACAGATATACTAATAAAATGTAGTTTCTGACGCACTTGTACAGTAATGTAACAAATCTAAACTTCTCTTGATCATCTTTTCTTCCCATATCTTTGCATATCTTCCGAAAGCAGCCTCAGTAATTACTGACATCATGTGGCACAATTATGGACTTTGAATCAAAACAAAAGGCAGCAGATTGCAATAATTTTAGATGGTAATGAATCTAACATTAGATTATCAAAACCCTAATGAGAACCAAGGTGGTTTGAAATGGTATGCTCAAATCAGAATTAAATTTTGTACTCCTTTTGTAAAGATGAATAGTTTAAGCTTCCTGAAAGTGTTATAATATCTAAATAATAAGCAGTAATGGCTCTTCCCTCACAAATAACATCAGGAAGGACATACAAGCTTAATTAACGTTGCACAAATTCTTGGAACACGTGCATATAGAGATGTAAAAGAACCAAAGAGCTAAATTATAAAGAGATCTGCCAAAAATGAAAGAGGCATGAAGAAGAAAAATCAGTGTCAGCCTTAGTTATTTTGTATATCAGAACTTACCAGAACAACATTATCTTTGTCCCTTTTTTATTGCTATAATATATTCTAGATTTCTAAGCATGGTCTAAGCATGGTCCTTTCTTGTTTGGAGATACTGCAGTAAAAATAAATATGTCAAAGTTCATACGAAAAATCCATGCCAAGTAAGTTCTTGGCTCTAGAATGTAGCAAATAAGATTGCCTGTGAGCTCCCAGATTATCACAGCACCCACTCAAAACTGATTTTCCACAAAGTTAAACAATATAAGCGGTTCTTTCCAAGATTTTATGTTGACACCCTACTCTGTCCAGAAAAGACCCTCTCCTTTTCTGTTTTCTTTTGACTATAGCACAGAACATGTTATCTAAACAATACCTTTTTTTTTCAAGCAAAAATCCACCTTCAATGTAACTATAAGCATGGAAATTTTTACTAATTTTGCTTTTCTTTTATCTGTTATCATCTTCTCATTTTTCACTTTCCACTTTATTAGACAACTGTGAGTTGTCTAAGATGCAAATGCTGTGTTCCTAGACCTTCTATCTATAGCATCTTGTGGGTGCTATAAAAAATAGACACCTTGTGTATACCTCTTATTTTAGCATTCAACCCTTCAAACAGTTACGATTCTGTCAGCAGTCACAACACCTAGGACAGTTAAGCAACAGCAAATGAGCAATGGATAGCAATATCCATTAGCACTTTGTTGCTATTTTTTAATTTAAGGATGAAAGATGAAAAGCTCCAGCCAAAGGAAAACTTTTTTTTTCTGGGATACTGTACCTTTCATGTGTGTTAGAGAATATGATATATTCCCTCTGTTTCCATACATAGACTAAAAAATAAGTTAATACTGAGAAAGTCTTATTGATAGGGCCAATTATATAGTACATTGCCTCCCTAACAAGAAGCATTAATCGAACTAGGACAAATACTTCTCTCATTTATACAGATCTATAAAAAATATAAACCCACTCAGTCAATTCAGTTATGCCAAATTTATTGAATTGTGATTGAATGTAGAATTCTTCTTTGTTTTGGATGAGTGAAAGAGGATTTGGCAGGAGAAAACAATCATAGAGCAAATTCCAACTCTAGCTCTTTTCTTATTGAAGAAGTCTCTTTGACTTCAATGAAAAAAGGATCAAACCAGCATTCAAGCTTGATCAAACTGTTCTTTTTTTAATCTAGCAATTATTGTCACATTGTCTGGAAAAAAACAGCCATTAAAAGATTATATATGCTCAAAGAAAAATTATAAAATATAATCTCTGCAGCCATAGAAAAGGAACAATTAATTTTCTTTAAACTAAGTCTCTTCAAAAAGCAACTAACGAAGAAAAAGAATTGCTAAAAGAATAAATATACTTTCCCTCAGATGCTAATATTGTCGATATTTTTCCTCTTGACTGAACTCTGAAGGTAAATTTGTACTTAGCAGCCATAATAAAGCAAAAATGAGAAATTATATCATTACTGTTAGCCAACCATGTCCAATTTCATACTAGGTTTCATACAGCAGCAAGTGTGTGCCCCTTAAATTAAAGAAATGGAGTTAATTTGGCACAGCCTGTAGCATGTCTTTTGTCTCCTAGGACAATGCTGAAGCCATCTATTCCATTAGCCAAGGGGTTTAAAAATCCAGAGACTGCTGGTTCTGTAGTTCAAATTGAATAGCCTAATTAGGGAGTTAAAATGCATGACAACATGGAGAATGTCGTTCAGTAGCCTGCCATTTATAGTATGGGCTGCATGATGGGAACTATATTACAAAGTACAGACTGATTTTATTATAACATCCCTTTGTTGTCCTGCTGTCACTGATTTACAGAACTGAACCAAGTTGTTTTTTGTCAGCATATGTTTTCTCTCTATTCCACAAAGACTGCAGCTTTTGAGAAGTGATCTACACAAAGTCATAGTCTCTGTGATTCTTTTATTATTATTCTGATTAGCCAAACAGAATCAAGATCCAGCTTCAAAGAAAGGATTTAGATACCTAAAAGAGGACTTAGCATCCCTTCAGCACAAGTCCTAATCTGCAAGATAGGAGGTTGGAGTCACACAGTAAGCAGGAGACCATAAGCTCCCTGCACATCTCCCTGTTGGTCCTAAACACATTGCAGGTTCCTGCATACACATCACAGGGGTGCTTCAGCTGGGACCCATAGTGGCCAACCTCCTAAGATACCCTGGGACTCAGAAAAGCAGTAAAGCCCAGCCTCTAGCCCTGCAGAGCCTCACAGGACAGGTACCCTTTGAGTATACCTGCTGGCATGGACAGCACTGATTTCTCACTCTCAGACACCCCTATTTGAAATATATGGCAGGGGTGGTCGTTATGCAGTGTTTTACATAGCACTCTTGCTGGATGCTTGCCTGAATAGATGTGGGCTCTAGCTGTCATCGGTCCATAGGGATTAAATTCACATCTGTCTTTCCAAGGGAATTCTGGTTTCTAGGTCCTAAATTGTCTTTGTCTTTTCTCTTCTTGCTCTGATTTATGCCCTCGCTTCCAGAAATATGAGACATTTCCAACGATGCCCTTGCAGTCTGCATTTCCTATTGCTTCTCAGCCTTGCAACAAAGGGCTCATTTTGGACTCCTCTCTGTCCCCTCTCCCCGGGAGCCCAGGCACTTCTCCCAGGTCATCCCTCTGACAACTTGTCAGAGCAGGTCAGGTCTGGCAGAACCCTCTTTGCCTTTCCCCTAGTGGAGCAGGGGCAGTCCACTCCCAAGTGGGCCCTTCAGGGTGCAAGGGAGTGACTCTGCGTGGTGGTTCTGCTCTCATGTGCACATACAGCAGAGGAAAGGTATCACAAGTATGGGACGAGCAACAAAACAAAGTAAATATTTTGGGCAATGATAAGTTCTTTCTAAGCTCACTAATGAGCCAGTTACCATGATCTTGGGTATGAAGTAAATAAAATTAAATAAGCAAATGATACCTCTTCCTAGCTGATAGATCTGCTAATTCCCCATATTAACCAATCTGTAATTACTCTGAACATGTTACTAGCTTTGCTTGCAAGACTCACCTAATTTTAATATAAAGTTCTCCTGAGCTAATCAAGAAAATTCATCAAACCAGGCTGCTACAAAGGAAAAATAAAAACCTTGGTTAACAGTGTTTTTATGGTACATTTAACAAATGTATTGCAGTTTATCTCCTCTAAAACTAAACCGATATTCCCATAGATAACAATAAGGATTCATTATAGTCTCTGCTACTCATATCAAGCCTAGATGATTTTGTAATGGTATTATTGCAAAAATATATTTTTTAAATGTCACCATTATTTGGTTTTGCTGTGGAAGTGAAGTATGCCACAAATAAGTGTCTCACTCCATTTACTCTTCATAGAAAATGAAATATGCCAGCCTGACACTTTCCAAACATGCTGTTCTGTTTGATTCTGTCATTAATAACAAAGATTGACTAGTGATTTGAGCCTATCACTTGCTAGTCATAACAAAAATTCTATTATATTTTCTGTAGGAAATAATTTAAACATGTTCTGATCTGTCCAGTTGATGGAAGAGTCAACACAGAGGAAATAATATTATCAGTGGTCAAATCCTTAAGTTTTGGTGTATTCAGGACAATTCATCCCTTCTCAGAGAAACATGTAAGCATATGCCAAGCTTCAAGGAGGTACTTAAATCTAACAGATCTACTGATGGGTAACAGTACTTCACTAAAATCAATACTAGGCTGAGGAAAAGCCAAACTGAAGCAAATGAATGGATGTTCTGCTTTTAGAAAACATATTTTAAAGATCAAACATGTTTAAAAAATCTTTGCACAGACTTCTTATATCACTAAAGGATGTCCAAAGAGCATCACAGAAGTCTTCAATCTTCGTGATGTTCATACATTTATTTTAGATTATTACAAACACTAAGAAGCTATTACTCAGTATCTCAGTGGTTGATTTATGAAGCAAATGTCCTAGCAAGGGAAAAAATGTACTCTAATTTTAACAGAATACTAATGACACTGTATTTTAAAAACGGTGGGTTTTGTTTGTTTGTTTGTTTGTTTGTTTTGTAGAATAAATCATTTTAGTAAAACAGTAAACTGCTGCTAACCAGAAAAAAAAAAATAAAAAAAAAATGAGGTAGGCAAGACTCAGAATCCAGCACTAGAACTATGATACTGTAAATAAGACACTGCAAATTTGCATATTAGTGAAGGGTTATTAAACTGAGGGAGGTTTCCTTTATTAAAAATAATAATAATAACAGATAATAGCCACCAACAGAGGATACACATGAAAAAGGCATAAGCAAAAAAGACACTTTGACAGTCATGAACACGACAAATCCCTACTAACCACTCATTTGATTGCATGGTGAATCTTCATCACCATAAGGTGTTATTTTATGTTGCAGTAGCACGCAGTCGTATTTCACAGTCATACACTACTGTTTTCAGCATTGCTAATTGCATGAGTTTCAGGGTGACGTATAAGTAAGGACTTACATATCTAATAGTCATGGTGCCACAAAGCATAAAACGTAGGCATTCAGAACCTGATGAGAAGGTTTAATTCATTGGATGACGCATTGGTATTAACATTTGAGGTGCTCTGTGGTATCACTCTTGGCTTCCGACTGCTGCTCCAAAAGAGCACAGGTCTCCCACACTTCCTGCTAGCCCTGTGAAGACTTCTGATGTGCTTTAGAGTACCACAGTCATACTAGATGACATAGCATAGACACCTGAATCAAGCCCTGGGTGCCCATTTATCTGTACAGGAGCTGGCAAGATACACGTCTGGAGAAGACAATTGAAAAGCCTGCATACTAAACATATAGCTAGGCTGCTAGGATCAGTGGTATATCCAAAATTTAAGACTTCTGTTTGCAGACACTCCAGCAAGGTGTTTCAGGATTCAGGAATAAGCATTCACAGATTTTCTTGAAAGATTAGTGTTCGTTTGAACTAATTTTCTGCAACTTTCACATTGAAATTGGAGCCTGCACAGAAAAGGATGAAAAGTTCATAGTTCAATAATTAATAGCAAAATTAATGCATCATTTAATTGTTTAAGTAAAATCTTAGATTCAGATGAGATGGGTCTATAATAGTGTTTTAATTTCATTTAGGACTGCACTTCAGAAGCAAACCCTAAAAGAACAGCCTTGGAGACCAGACTGCTCTCCAGAAGTTACGCTGCTAAACTTCAGCCTCCAAAAGGCAACAAGTCCATGGGACTGGGCAAAAGACTGTCCACAGTAAAACCCACAGAAATACAAATAATGTAGTTGTTGAGTCCAGAACACTAATTGTTTCACTCTCTAGGCCTGTTTCTAGTGCTCAGCAGCAATTAATAGCGTATGTAGTCATCTCTCATGACTGGTTCTGTTGCTGATCCAATGCTTATATTGTAGAATGTCATAGAATGCCTCAGGTTAGAAGGCATCTAATCCAACATCCCTCGCATTGGCAGGGATTGCACCCACTAGACCAGGTTGCCCAGGTCCTCGTCCAATCTGTTCTTGAACACCTCCAGGGATGGGGCATCCACAACCTCTCTTGGCAACCTGTTCCAGTGCCTCACCACCCTCTGAGTAAAGAATTTCCTCCTAACCTCTAATCTAAATCTTCACTCTTTTAGTTTAAAACCATCTCCCCTTGTTCTGTCATTATGTGATTGAGCAAAGAGATGCTCTCCATCTTTTTTATAAGTCCTGTTTAAGGACTGAAAGGCTGCAATGAGGTCTCCCTGGAGCCTTCTCTTCTTTAGGCTGAGCAACCCCAGCTCTTTCAGCCTTTCTTCATAGGAGAGGTGCTCCAGCCCCTTGATAGTCTTCGTGACCCTCCTCTGGACCCACTCTAACAGCCCCACATCCTTCTAGTGGTGGGGGCTCCAGACCAGGACACAGCACTCTAGGTGGGGCCTCACAAGGGCAGAGCACAGGGGCACAATCCCCTCCCTCCATCTGCTGGCCACCCTCTGTTGATGCAGCCCAGGATGCAGTTGGCCTTCTGGGCTGCAGGCACGCACTGCTGGCTCATGTCAAGCCTTCCATTCACCAGAACCCCCAAGTCCTTCTCTGCAGGGCAGCTCTCAATGAGTTCTTCTTCCAGTCTGTACTCCTGTCTGGGATTGCCCCAGCACAGGTGCAACACCCTGCAACCTCTTTAGGTTCACGTGGGCCTACTTCTCATGCTTGTTTGGGTCCCTTTGGATGCCATCCCTTTGTGTTGTATTAACTGCACCACTCAGCTAGGTGTCATCTGCAAACTTGCTGAGGGTGCACTCAATCCCACCATCTATGTCATTGATAAAGATATTAAACAGCACTGGTCCCAGGACAGACCCTTGATGGACATCACTTGTCATCGGCCTCCACTTGGGCATAGAGCCATTGACCACCACTTTCTGGGTGTGGCCTTCAAGCCAACTCCTTATCTACTGAATGGCCCACACATCAAATCCATCTCTCTCCGATTTGGAGACCAGGATGTCAAGTGGGACTATGTCAAAGGCCTTACAGAAGTCAAGATAGATGACGGTGGTCAGTCTTCCTTGGTCAACTGATACAGTCACTCCGTCATAGAAAGCCACCAGAGTAAAAGCCACTCAGGGTAAAATTAATTAATAATCTTGGAAGGTAATTTCATGTATACCAAACTGTACGTGCCCTTTTTGGCATGCTACTTACACTCCCTGAATTATGCCAGCCTAGATTTAGGCCAACTTGCTAGTGTATGTACATACATGTAAAAGTAAACTTGGAAACCAGCTATGTAATTGTCATGACCCTAGTTCTTTCCTGCCTAGAAACTCAAAGAATCGTCTCATTCAAATGCTAACTGAACGCGGCACATTCCTGACAGACTGAATGTCACTTTGCTCAGGTTTGAATGGCCACAACTGATCTGCAGCACTGAGAATCAGGCCCTGCATCATTTCTGGCTGTCAAATAATCACATTGTCAGCTACCATTAGCTAGTACTGCTTACCTATCACTAATATAAAACTGCTTTAGAAAACCATCTGAGATCACTGCTTTCTATTAGCTTCACAACACAAACTACAGGTAGAATCTTCAAAAAAAATCTTTGTTTAGGAGTAAAAGTCCTATTATGCATCAGTTTGATCTTTGTTCTTAACTTAGCAGCTTCTGAAAATGCTGTTGCATTGCCACACTGCATATAGATTTTGGTCCTTACCTTCAAGTATCAATTTGTCACACCATGTTCTGTGGTTGCAAATAATAAAAGTAGTTGGTATTATCTCCTGAAAGCCAGAAAGCTCTGCAATTCCTGAACTATAATGAAGCCCATTATAAAGCCGTGGCATTCAGTATTTAATATTTCAGCCCTTTGGCAAGGCATTAAGTTGAGACATGGCAGAGTATTTTTTCCACATCACATACAGGTTTATTTTTCAGTAATAGTAATCTATATAAGTTTAAAAATATATATAAAATTATAGAACAGAAATTATAATTCATCATGTCTCATATGCTTTTATGCTTCCTTATGAAGACTCAGACTTAACACCCGACAGTCTACTTCTCACAGTGCATTTCACTAAGGTGGAGTGGATATAAAATGCTTGTGGCATTTTGTGTGCACTTTGTAGTCCTTTTCATTAGTTTACTTCACAGGTCATTAAGGATCTGTCACTTAATTTTGCCCAGTTCCCTGCTGCTGGAGACAATCACATCATATAGTTCATTTTCCTAAATATATGAAGTGCCATTTTTGAAGTAGTTAGATTTTTGAACACATGCTACACGTCAGCTCCACCTGCTGCAGCCCTACAGGAGACCCAGGCGAGCTCAGACATGATAAGGGTTCTTGCTACCATAGCTCCAACAGCCAGGTATGCCCACACCAGATGGTAGGCAGCTTTCCAAATCACCCAGGTGAGTTTCTTCATTCTCTCACATTTCTATTTGTGGAAGGAGCAATGAATTTGTAGGTCTACCACAACAGCATGTGGTATAAAGCATTAAAACTCTTCACCAAAGAGAGTAAGGACATTTTCAGGGAAGTAAGATGATGTCTTTGTAGTAATTTCTTTCACATAAGGGGTGCTAAGAAGATCCTGATGAAAAAGGCACAGACAGAGAGATATGTCAGAGGAGTTGGTACTGGAAAAAAATGGATGATTAAATAGCAGCAGTCAGCAGTCTGGGAAGGTTCCCAGTCAGGGGTTCTGTAAGCTGTTAAGATACCAACTTTCAGCTGATTTCAAGAAGAAATTGATTTATTTTTTTCCTTTTTTGCAGCAGCTCAATCAGCTATAAAGCTTTGTCTATAACTATAAGAATTGTAGGTGGGTGAAGCTTTTTTTCAGTCCTAGGCCAGTTCATTCATAATGAAGTGAGTAAAATAGAACTGCTGTACAACTAGAGAGGTATAACAAAGTAAATTGGACAATGTTCCCAAAGAAAACATAACCTTTTTGAAATAAACGTGCATCAAAAGGAGAAAGCACATGTAATATTTAGAAAGCCCTTGACAGAGTTTTTCATAAGAACATAATAAGGATGTGTAACTGCTGGATAGGGTACTATTCTGTCATAGCTCACAAGTAGTGTAAGGGAAAGAATTTGTTTCTTCCTTAATGATCTAAAAACAAAACAAAACAAAACAAAAACAAACAAAAAACAAACAAACAAACAAACAAACAAAACGCAATGATGTTGAGGTGTCAAAACTTATAGTTAACTGCTATAAAGTAGAGCAACCAGAACAGCTGGAGGGGATCTGTAATACAGACATTAAAGGTATTAAGCTTGTAAGTTTAATGGTCCTATCTCATAATGAAGGAGGAAGGCAATATTCAGCACTAGAAGAGAATTAAAATCAGAAGAGGGATATTCTTTTTATTTAACAGTGAACAATAACCCTGTTCAACTCTCATAAAGAATCACACAGGAAAGGTTTTAGTAAGTGAGAAAACATTTAGTCCTTTACATGGATAATGAAAACATCCCCAGTTAATTCATACTAGATAGTCGCAACACTTTGCACTAGATGGAAAATCAGAAAAAAAATCCCCAGCAAATATGTTATTGTACATTCCATCTTTTAACTGTCTGCAGTTATACTGCTGTCTGTCATTGAGAGAGACAAGATCCTGGATTAAATTGACCATTTACATAGCAGAGTCAAATGATTCAGAAGTGCACTTGTTGCTGTTTTTCTTAATGGTATTTACCCCTGAAAAAAAGTAATACAAAATGAAAATACAAATGCCTGTTTCCTAAGGATGCTCACACAACTCAGGTATCTCCAGGTGTCTTCTTGGTATTCAGAAGACAGATTTACAGTAATATTGGCATTATCCTCATTGGAAGGGGAGAAATCCCAGGAACCTTGGACTGGAAAGGACTGTCAGGAATTTAGACCTCACAACTGCAGAGACCTGTGTGACAGGTGCCAATTCAGAGAGGCCCAGAGAACATGCTTCCCACCTGACACTAGACACCACATAATGCTGCTTAGAATTAGAATTTATAGCCTCTGGTTCTTGGTTCCTTCCTACACAGGAAGAGAGCAATACGGATGAAGTCATCATCTTTGGCCTCAAGGAGATTTTCATCTGTTTTTCTCCTCAGTATCACTTTCTAAGCCAGCTTTCCCATCTCAGGCAGACATTTTAAGCTAATGTCAGAAGCACTAACAAAACCATCACAGGCTCAGATGTGGAGATCATCTTCAGAGAATTAAGGCACTGCAGTGAATATATTACATATAGATGCACATGCTATCTTGCTGGTGACTTTTTTTTTAATGTGAGGAATTCCAAGTATGAATGTTAACATGCAACTGAGCTATCAACACCTAATTATCTGTTTCCCTGCACCATGGGAAAAGTGTTTTTTTTTCTCATAAATGTAACCTAAGCAGATGGCAAAGGCCATAATCTACTTAATTATACCTGTAAAGAACTGTTCGCTGTCATGAGCCAATGCCATCTCATTTCAGTTGCATTACCCTTCACATTTTGAGAAAGTTAAAAGTCAGTGTATAAAAGCTGTTCTGTCTGCATCATAAGCAATGTTACAAGACTCTTTGCTACTAAACATTACAAACATTTCCAATTTCCATGAAAACTTGGTCATATTTGAACAATTCAGGCTGAAATTTTCCTTTTCTAATGTCTCCCGGAGGCCATCATGGCATTAGAGAATTTGGACCAAAATGGTTTGGGGCCTTAAAAAAAAAATATAAAAATAAAAAAATGACCAAGGTTAAAGCAAACCAATCCTAATGAAGTAGAGAAAACAAACAAACAAACAAACAAACAAAAATCTTGCACTGGTAATTTCTAGTACTTTTGTGCATAAGAGCATAAGTATCATGTGGTCTTGCCATTCTGTGTCAACTCATCCAAATTAACAAAAGCAAAGACCCTTTAAGAATGTGTTTATCAGACAGCTGGTAGCAAATTTTAGCAAATATATGCTCTGTGGCTCCTATAGTGAAGGGCTGAACCTGCAATTCCAGCTCTGGGATACTACAGGCATTGTTGGGAGATTGCTTACTTAAAAAAAGGCAAAATAAAGAAAGAATCTGTTTTATTAGCATACAGAGGAAATAAAATCTCTCTTTCCCAAGGCAGGTATTTATAAGACATATTTCCAAATAATTTAGGGACTTCAGTTATCTTGGGTATGCTCAGCAGCAAGCGACTGTTCTTAACATATGCTAATATTTATATATTTGGTAGTTAACCAGGCAGTGCTCTAGCTTTCAAATTTCTATCACTTTACAGGCAAAAGCATTCCAGACTGAAATCATTTATTGAAAACATTTACAGGTAAAAATATGCAAGACTTATTAGCAAGAATAGCAAAAATGAAGAACTGTTAAGAGTATTTCCAAAGGCACATTAAGGACCTACATTAATTCCAAGCTTTCAACTCAAATTTTCAAGGAAATTGGGTTAATAGAGTTAATTACAGCAATGATCCATCTGAAAACACTAAATCATAACAATATTTGAGAGATTTGACAAAACCATTGTTCTTTTCAAGATTTTCCCTATGTTAGATAGACACTACACCTCTTTGTAGTAAATTCTCAGTCCTGAAATACAGCAATAATAGAAATTATTAGCCTCACAATGATTGCAAAAGTACCAAATACCAAATATGTTGTGACAGAAAGCCACTTTTTCCAACTGATTGACAAAAGCCACTGCCAGTTCAAACTCCAGAAGCAGTCATATATAATATACATGACAATATGACTATATATATGTTTGACTATACATATAGTCACATACTATATTAAGAGTTTCAACAAATACCAAAAAAAGAAAAAAAAAAAAGGAAATGCCTAAATGCCTCTCAAAAAAGACAGAACTTTCACAGAAAAGTTAACTGTGCTGCACACTTAAACTATTCCAAAGTTCTTATGCAGGCATCAGTAGGAATAATGATTTACATGTGCAATGCTATCAGCACCGCAATACATCTTAAATAGAAATCACATAAGAAAGATGGCTAAATGAAGTTGAAAAACAGAATGAATGAGTGAATTCTTCAAAGAGAATAAATAAAAAGAAAATGTATAGGTAAATAAAACTGTCATGCTATTATACCACTGGAGGAATATTCTCTCTTTTATATGTATTAGAATTCTCTCTTATTAAGAATTCTCTCTTTTAAAATGCATTACAAACTCACAGAAGCATTACATTTGGAGCCAAGTCAGGTATAAGAATGATTATCATAAAAATTTACCATGAAGAAAGCAAGCTGACATCCCATAACCTACACTGGAGGCCATGTTTTACCTTTCAGTGATTCTAAGGTATCATTCCCAGTGCAGGTTGTCCAAGTTACTTGACATTTCCCAAAGAATAGCAGTTTCCAGGTGAACTGTCAAGTTAGCATAGTGTATGCCCTACAAATCAATACTAGCTGCCTTGTGGAAATATTTTCATGAAGCTGATTCATGGTATCATGTAGCTGATCCTTTTACCTTTTTACTATGGTCCCTAAAGTAATATAAATACGTGTGAGTACTGTATTCACACACATGAAGCATTTACTCAAATTATAATAAAGCCTTGAAAACATTTTAGAGTTAAGAGCATGGCTTGTAGAGTATGCCTCTTGTGCCAGAAGTGTCAGGCACTGCATGCAGAGAACAGTAACCAAACCATGTTCTACAGAGGTGAAGAAATATGGACAGAGAATCAGAAACCGAACAGGAACTGAAAATTCATGCATAATGACATTTAATTAAGACCCTTCTTGAGTAAAAAATTAAATGCACAAAAAATGCTTTGTAAAAATATATGTATACACCAAAATTTTGGTTTAGTCTTATTACAAAAGAATTGTGAATGGGATGTTGTGATACCACCTTATCTTCTGAAGGCAAAGATGACAGAGGGCAATGCAAGGCACATAGAAAGATAATTAGTGGTATCACCATAGGAACCATTTTGCAGAAGCAAGTAGGAGCAAAAGAGCCTGAGTGATGGAAGCATTTAGTGGGGAAAATAAATAAATAAAATAAAAAACCCTGAAATATAAAATCAGCTACAATGTACTATGACTGGAAGACAGCACCACATGGTGCCCGATATACAGGCAAATCAAGATTAGAATGAAAGTGTTGTTCAGTTCAATGCAAAGACATTGCAGATGCAGAGTGAAATATGCAGTCATCACAGAAGGAAATTTTAAAGCAATCCAGAGGAGTACACAATGAGAAAAATACAGATCTTCCACACATGGTGAAACCAACTGGCAGTGGAAGCAAGCTGTGTTTCCTTGGAAACATCAAAACAAAAGTTATGTGACTTTCAGTCAGCAGTATTTTCTGACACAGTAGTAAGACCTACATTAAAGGCTTGATCTTTGTATTATGTACATTTTATGCAAAACAGAGTAATTACTCTGAAATGAGCAGAGTCATACTGTTATAAAATCAATACAAAATCAAAGATGTGTACTTCAGACTGTAAATATGGAATTAGTTTTAATCACAAATACTTATTTTGATTATTCTTTGTTTTTTAAAATGGGTCTATTCCAAGACTTAATTTTTGTAGATAATTACACCTCATATCCAAACTGAGATTTTCAGCCTGTATATAGAGCAGATCAAATCAAATGTCTTTGCTTTTGAGCTACGCTGAATATCACCAATTTAAATGTCAGGGTAAAAATTTTTAAGCTAATTCCTAACAATAATAAAAAAAAAAAATCTACGTATGGAATGTGGTTTTTAAAAAACACTGCAGTAGCAGCCAAAGAAACAACACAATCAGTCACATACTTAAAGCAAACCATCTAGAATGGCAAAGTGATACTCAACTTCTGAATATGTCATTCTCAAAGCTTTGAGCTTTCTACAGGCTTAATGAGTTGTGATATAAAAACAGTAACAAATAAGCTACGATTAAACAGAAGACAAAAAAAAAAGAAAACATCCCCCTTGGTCTCATTTCTCATCTGACAATATTTTATATTAATGAAATCTTCCTCTGCCTACAGCATGGCCATTCATATTTCATACCTCCTAAGAGAGTTCCCTAGCCATCAGGATCTACATTACTGTGGGTTAGGAGTACCTTCAACACTCTCTGCACAACAATAAACGCATGCAAGCTAACAACAAATAAATGTAAACAGGAAATTAGAAAACATCTCTGACTGTCAGGGGCATAAATATTGGAAAAGTTTTGTAAATAAGAAAATGGGTGGTAAAATAAAATCTAACTGATTGAAAATGCCACTAGATCATTTTATGAAACAGTTCTCTGCAGTCACAGGAAATTGGACCCTTTAAGTTCCTAAAAATATGCACTCTTGCTGAAATTATAATGAAAAACATTCAACATAAAATGAAAAAAAAATCATTTTATCAAAGTCAGAAGTATCGAAGAAAGAATTTTTATAGAGGATCAAATGGAAAACTAAAACACCTGGAACACTAGAGGAGTAAATTACAGATTGGTATAATAGGAAGACTACATAAAGGTACTAAAATAGCTGAATATAGCCAAAGGATAAAGAAATGAGCTGAACATAATACTACGATTTCTTAGATATGTTACTTACTCATCTCATAGCTCTGAGCAACTGATTTACTCTCTCCAAATTACAGCTTTGTTAAGTACAAGTGGGACTAATGCCCATTTTATTAGACAGAGCTGATCTGAAATGTAGCTAATGTCTCCAAGGTGTCCCATCAGTCTCCTATCTGCTACAGAGAAAATTTAAACCAAAGCTCCAGATTTTAAAAGGAAGTATTATTACTTCTAATTATCAAAAAAAAAATAAAAAATAAAATAAAATAAAATAAAATAAAAATAAAAATAAAAATAAAAATAAAAAATCTCTTACTAGAGGAAATACAATGACCTTACGTAAACCATAAATGAAATTTCAATCATAAAGATCTCCGTTGAAAGGGTGCTGAGTGTTTTATCATCTGGAAAGAAAAAAGGGAAAACACTTCTACATCAACTGAGATTACTAAGAGCAATGTAGTATCCTAAAATTCTAAGGCAGGAAAAGTGAGACTTTTTTTTTTTTTTTTAAATGTGGCTAGGCCATAGAGCTCCTGAGATAGGAGTATGATGGAGTCATAAATACTCTTTTGAAAACAGATTCAAATGCAGGCACAAATGCGATAAAAGGAAATCCAAATGAGTAGGCATGTCAGCAGAGTTACACCATCCTGATGGGCATCCCCAGTGAAAACGGTTTCACTTAGCACCCCAAAATGCCACTTGCTGATACCCAGTAGTCAAGAACACTGCTAGTGTTGGTGAATTTTGGTATGAGGATGGAAATTTTCAACAAAGCCCATGGATGATGCCTTCCTTGATTCTAGTAAATAGGTGGTTTAATCCATTTTCTTTTTTTTTTTTTTTTTAACTCTTCAGTGTGCCTAAGAAACAGTGGTTCTTTAGACTGGTGTTTGTTGTGTTATATAAACACAGAGAAGAAAGACCATGCTGCCTCAAACAATAAAAATCCGTATTGTGTTTTTTTCTCTGTTGAATATGAAGTTCTTAATTTTATGCTAAATTTTAGTTGTTACTTTGCACTCTGTCTGAAATGGATCATGCTCCATGCAGTCATTAATTATGATTCAAAAATATTCTGTATTTCATTAAATTAATTCAACTTGAACAAAGAATTAAAGGAGTCACTTCTGTTCCAGCACTTCATACTTACCCTGGCAATATCTATAAACAGAATTTTGTTTTATGCTTCTAAGACTCAACCTCACTGTGAGAACAACACAGACCACCCCCTAAGCTGTTAGGGGTTGTCTCAGCAGGTCCCTGCCCACAAAGCCTGCAGATAGCTGGGATTAGCCCATGCCCTTTGCATTCTCGGTGCAAATTGAAAGCTGAGCTACTTTAATCCATGAACAAAAAAAGTTATTTGTTTCTTCACTTCCTTCATCCCTTTCAAAATCAATGGTATTGGAAGAAAAATGCAAAATGAGATAACCATGGGTTAAGGTAATAGTTTATCTACATAAATGATAAATCTAGACAGTGCATTAAGAACTAAATTGTCAAGGGGACAAAAAAGGATGCACGTATGTCTCTGCCACTCCACATCATTAGTTCCTCACACTAGACCAAATATTCATGCGAGAACACAGAATAGGATATTGCTATGCTGATCATGATTTCAGATGGTGTTTCAGCTTTTAAAGGCTTGCCCTTGCAGACAGACCTGCAAATGCTATATACAGAGACTGTTTATACTTTGTATTTTGAAAATTTTAGATACAATTTCATTATGCATATTTATTTAGTTTTCTTTTGTCTTTTTTATTTTTTATTTTTGACAGATTCAGTTCTAAAGAAAGACTGAACAGCAGCCACTTTTATAAAATGCATTCAGCTCTTGCCATGTCTGTCTTTGGCTGAAGTGCTTCTTTATGTGGTATTGTTTTACACTAGGTCTATCAGTGACTTAAAACATCTTTAGTTTTTTTGTTTGTTTGTTTGTTTTTGTTTTTGTTTTTTGGGGGGGAGGGGAGGTTTGGTTGGTTTTATTTTTTTTTTTTTCCAATTGTTTTTAGTCCTTTGAGTCTTAAAGGTTATATATATATATGTATATATATATATATATATATATAAAGGTTATATATATATATACGTGTATATATATATATAAGCCTTACAGTGTTTACTGTGTTAAAAGATACTGTTAATAGTTTTTATTAGAAGGGTTTTCTATTGTCCCAGCAAATAGATTCAGTTCAAGGTCTTTGTTGACTGGATCTGAAAACAAACTATAAATGGCTTGGACTGTGAAAATGCTATCAGGACTGCTGGCTTGGCCTTATGTCAACACATAGCATGGCTTATCACGTGATGTTGTATTTAGCCAACAATGTCATACCAAAACAAAGCAAACATTTTGTTCTTATTGGATTTCTGAAATGGTCAAACACATCATCCCAGTAACATATTTATTACTATAGCATATCTTCTTTGTGAAAGAGTCCTTTAATATACAAATAACACTTGGACTGCCACATCCTAACTGACCAAACACATAAAATATTAAATGTTATAACTTCACTCCAGTCATAAGGTATATGAGAAAAACTGCATCATTGAATTTTTACCTAAAGGCTCAGTGAAAATTCTAAGATACACAGCACAACAAGGCAACTTATGCCAGACCCCTGCAATATGAACATAAGTAAAAAAATAAAATAAAATGAAGTAAATTATCTTTCACAAGGCTCAGCTTTCTAATTTGTGATGCACTATCAGGTGCTTGCAGCCATGAGGACTGAAGTGTTGTTGAAGTCTCAACAAATCCTCACACCTGATGCTTTACAGACCATGGGCTGCCCCAGAGGGCTAGAGCTCTTTTCTCACCAGTCCTTGCTCAAAAGATGGCAGGATTGATATAAAAAGGCTCAGGATAGGTTTTTTTGGCTTTTGTTTTTGTTTTTCACATAAGTAATGTTTGTTTATATCGTGATTTAGATTTGAAAATAAACTTATAAAAGCTCCACTCTATTTAGTGTGGTGCAGTGTCTAATATAAACAGCCAGTTAGTGACATACACATAATTCTATTAAGAACTTCTTTCTACAAGGAAATTCTATGCTAAATGGCATATATGAGTCAAGAGACTCATATTTTAAAAAATAGCAAAGAAATCATTTTAAGTTTCTAATTAAACCCACCTTGCAAAAGCATTAGGGAAATTTACCAGTGAATACCAATATCAATCCAAACTGGCCTTGTATGCCAGCTAATAATGAAACTTCAAGTGCAATTCTAGATTTCAAGAGTGCTTCCTTCAAGGCCTACCATCCTGAACAAAAATCTAAATTACTGGTATGTAATATTCTATTTTATCTAAAGAATACTTAAAATGAAGTACATCTCAAATGGCTTTTCATGTTCTAAATATATAGGAAATAAATAAGATTCTATTTAGCAGGACAGCACAGGAATTTTTTCATTTAACGCTGACAGGGAAACACTTCAAAAATAATTGTTTGCAAATGTCTAAACAGGACACAGCTACACTACACATCCCTGCAATGTGAACTCACAACATCTACATCAGTGTATTTTCTAATATAAGCATGTTTAATAATTATGTTTGTGGTCTCAGAGTCCAGTGTACAGTTTGGTCATGCATTATCAGAATATCTGCAGAAGGTGCACAGTGTTGTGGTGTACACATGTTACAATTACCTAAAGGGTATAGTATAAACACTGATTGCAGATATTATGTTTTTTTCTAAAAGTAAACATGGCCATATGCCATATTTTACATCAACCAAAATAAAAATTTCAAATATTATATTAATATGATTTATAAATTCTTCAATTAGAAAAAGAAAAAAAAAGTTTAAAAAATCTGAATTTCCAAATATCAATGGTGGTATAATCACAATGTGTGCTGTATGACTTTGGTAATGTGTTCGTATTTACTTAGCAGACATTTTAGAAAATGCAAACCCTTCAATGATAAATTATAAAGAAAATCAAGCGCTCTGGTACTTTTAAAGATAAGTACATTGACAGGGCATCAATAGCATTACACCGTGTGAGCAAAAATATATTTATGTTTCTCCACCTTTTCTTTTCAGACTCCCATGTAGAGCAGATAAGAGAAGCTACTAAATAACTGTCCTTTATCTCTTAAACCAAATGCAAGGAAACAGAAACTCAGACGTTCTGAATTACAGTTTGACTTTCTGCTTTATAGATCAGTGTTTCTTCCGTGCCAGCAGTGGGCTACTTGAAGCAATGAATTTTTGTCTGTAGTCATCTTACTGAATACCTTAGAAACAATGCTGCTTCCTTTGAAGTCATTTGCACAAATCCTGCCGAATTAGTGGAGATGGGACTTTGCTACCTACGAAGATCACCTGCATCAATTACAATTGATGTTTATTTGCATCAATTCTTTCTTCTAGTGCCATGTCAAGTAGCAGATTCCGTTTGGCTATCAGCCTCTTGTTTTATGTCAGAGCTCATTTGTTTCCTACAGCATTTTATCTCTACCCAAATCCCGTTGTTTTAAATAAATATTTCTATAACAAACCTATTCACAGTAAATGGGTTCCAGTAACTAGGGCACTCAGATAAACTTTTCAGGCTGTTTCTGATCCCAGTTTAAAACAAACCTCCCCCATCCATTCCTCTGGGAGAGGCTATTTTAAATCTAGATCATTTTCATGGACAAGAGCAGAGAGTTATTAGGCTCTCCTCACAGATCCACAGTAGAAGATTGGCAAATATCTTTTATTGATACATTTCTTTAGTGAATAAACATAAAAATTAAACTCATTTCTCATTCTTACTTCTGCTAAAGGGAAGATAAGTTTACTGGAAGTCCTTTATAACACACTGCTCAGCAGAATGACTTATTTCTGTTCATTTTCTCTAACTCAAATGGGAAAGCACCAGGAAGCCTTTAGGTGGATTACTCCCTACAAATACAAATGCTTGTAGAATTACATGGGAAAAGATCTGTTAAGCTTTGAACTCCCAAGGCATTTTTTTATGAATCATACAGCACTTCTTTTAAAGCAGTAAATCTCATATGCTTTTTAATATATGCAGAGATCAGATGTTTGTTGTGTTGTTTTGTTTTGTTTTGTTTTGTTTTTTTAACTCTACAACAAATTATCAAATACTGATTATCTGTACAATTTTCAGTTTGGCGTCTGCAATACACAAACACATGAAGACACCCCAAAAATGTTAATAACATTTCAGCTTCTTAAAAAATGAAATCTGCTTTTCCTCTGCATGTAATCCTTCTGCTTCCCCAGTCATGTGCAAAAGCTCTGTTTCAACAGCAACCACTAACGTTTGCTGTAATAATACACCACAGAAAGCAATTAACAGAGGGAAGCAGAAGGCTGTCTCTAATCTGGCAGGTAGCTATTTCTGGCACGTGTCTGAATATCACCCAGCCAGAAAAAGTGCCACACTGAAGTCACCTTTCAGGAAAGGACCCTAAGCAGAAAAGTGCTCATGCTTAAAGAAGCCTCCTTGGCATCTGCTACTGTGAAGACTATACAAGGAGGTACAAATTTACAGTGGTGTGTCCATGAATTCAGATGACTCACTACAACAAAACATCATTTTCAGATACCACGCTGACATGACTGAAGAGCTGAGACTCCTGAGTGCGAGCATCAAGCAATGACAGTGCAGTAGCTAAAAGTGTTGTCTAGGATAGATGGTAACATATTGTGTCAGCTGCCTTCAGTTGGTACAGTGCAGGGGCACAGAGCAGCACACATACAGAGGCAGGTATATGGAAAAGCCATCCCTGCCTGCACAAACCTGCCTGCAGAACAGCAGGTTGCCCCTTGCATCTGCAGGAGCTGTGGGGGCTGCAGGTCCCAGTCTTTCCAGGTGTTTCTGCAGGAACTCTTGGATCCACACAACTGAACTCCTTCACCTTTCCAAACAGACTGGTCACATGCATAGTCCTCCTGAGAAATGTGCCCTGCCCATGCTAACTCTTGACCCTCACCCAGGAAAAGTCTGGGAGATTATTAACTTGCAGTAGCCAAAATCATGCCAAGGAGTATCTCACAATTAAGACTACAAACAATTGCTTCACAGAGCCTCTGGATGTTTCCTGTCAGTGCCCAGCTTGCTAGCCAACACACAGTCAATTATTATGTGGTCTGACCTCCACAGTCCAGCTGTGGACATAGAAATGTGGTTGTGGTGGACTAGATGAGAAGAGCACACAGCAAAAGAAGAGCAAAGTCAGTATCCTGGTCTGCAGAGGCTGTCATGCAGGTGAGGAGAGCACAAGAATGGGTGAGAGGGATAGTGCAGGGTCCCATCAGGGCACAGGATAGACATGCTGTTTATTTCACATGTAGCCCGATCATTTACTGATTAATAGAGTTCATTTATAACAATACTCTACAACATGTTGTTATTCTCCATCTCAGCTCTGTCTTTGGACGGGAAGTAGTGTTAGCTATTTGCTAATACAGATGACTGATTTCCTTCAGCAATGCTCAGCTGCAACAAGGCTGGGACTGGCAGAGCTGAACAAAAGCATTTGTGTAATAATTAGAGAAAGCAACAATGCTGCTGCAAGATTTAGGCAGGCAGCAGTGGTCTTCACTCAGCTGAGATACCAAAGGCTGAGCTCTGAAATGGAGCTGTCTGATGAGAAAAAAAAAAAAAAAAAAAAGAGTTTGTCCAGATCTACAACATCCCTTTCTCAGCCTAATCAGTCTGGAGGCAGCTAAACTTTTGTAAGGGCATTAACTTTTAACCAGCAGCTCATGCTGTGGGAGAATTTTGGATAATTTCCATGCCCCAGGGACCCTTGGGAGGTTGCCTTCCTGCTGACACTGCACAGGCTTGTTGTCCCACTGCAGGGGAAAGCTGCAGCACTGCTCAACCACAAATAGCCCTTGGCACCAGCAAGGCTCGGGCACTGGGTAGCACTAGCAGCAGTGACTTGGCTCCTTGTTCACAGCTGGTCAGGCTAGATCAGGGAAGAGGTTGAGCTAATCCACATTTTGCAGGAAACACCCTGCAGGGTATTTTGGAGTTACCTGTGCCACTATTATGTTTCTGGACGATACTTAAAACAGAAAGCTCAATATGCAGTATGAAAGATCATTAAAGTTTCACCCAGCATGACTATCCCCATATCAATACATTCTTTGAATGAACATTTAATATCAAGAGCTTTGGTCACAGAATATTTTGTAAAGGACACTTTTATCTGTGGAAACAGACCAAATGATCTGCAAGATATTGTCATTTTCATGAATTTGGACTCCTCACTCAATGTCTGCTTCCCTTGACAGATTGCAGGTTAATTCTGTGTATATTTTCAAAGAAAAACAAGCACATGCACACTAAAATTATTTTTTTAATGAGATATTAATATTTGCATTAAGGTAAGATTAACCAAAAAAACAAAACAAAAAAAAAAAACAAAAAAAAAAAAAAAAAAAAAACCTACTTTGATTAAGATATCTTGGATCTGTCTCATTTTCTTAGTCATTTCTTGGTCAGATTCTCATTGACTCCATACAAATTTTTTATTCTGACCCAGTGGTTACTCAGACTGGCATCTGATGATTTCACTGTAAATCCTGCCACTGAAAAGAGACTAGGACTTGGCTGGCCTACAAATAGCAGTTTGAAGCTGAAAACATATCCAGAAATAAACATTTGAGGGGGTATCAATCATTTGCCTCATAATTTTGAAGAGCTGTACTTTGTCATAGGTAGAAAACAATGTGTTAGTCATTTCTTATTGTCAATTCATTGGTATTTTGTGGACATTCACCAAAATGAATACTACAGTCTCTACTTCCACAGTCATTATAGAAATGAATCTTAAAATGTCAATCAAATTAACACATGCAAAAAGAAAGATTATAGGTTTGTTTAAGTCACAGTTTGTTGAGTGGTAAATGAATTTTGTATAGGAAAAGAAGTTGTGTGTTTGTTTGTTTAAAAAAAAAAAAAAAAGAATTATTTATGATAACCTCTTAAGAAAAAAAAAAAAAAAAAAAAAAGCAATACGATATTAACAAAGTTAAAGCCTCCTATTTAGAAAAAAAAATCTACTTCCTTGAACACGCCATATGGACAGCTTCTGTTACCAAAAGAGTACCATGCTCAAGACATTTGTAGGATCAGTCACCAAATTTATTTTCTGCAATTTAACATCAAATTAAAGACTGTATTTTGGTCTCCTTACTCAAAATAATATTTCTCCCAAAGTAATCATATTGAAACCAGGCTTATGAAAACTGGTAAGACAAATCAGGAAGTAAAAATTTACTTATCCCACACAAAGCTATCAGATGTTGGTTTAACAGTATCAGTATAATATACTTAGATCAGAATTTTAACTTAATTTATTTTATCAGTTTATCAGGAGATCCTGACCACATCTGCTGGCACTTCTCTTTGCTTTTTACTCTTAGACAAACCTCACTACACCAACACGCACTAAATGATTTGTAGGGTTTACATTGTTGTGGTTGTTACAGTAGTTCCACAGAATATTCTACTTAAAACAAATTTGAATTTCCAGACAGCACAACGGGCAGGCTGGCAGGATGATCCTGCAAGTCTTGCTAGTCCGCTATGATATCCCTGTGTGTTGACCACCATCAGTGAGCCCATATATGATTATATGACACCATGGGAAAAAACAGAATCAGAACAAATAAGTCAGCTATTTTTAAATACTGTTTATGGATTTGTCAGTGTTATTCCCATGTCCCCAGAATTCTCAGCGGAGTTCCCCATCACCCAAAATGGCTCTGAACGCCTTTCAGGACCCTCTGATGCTGCTGAACATAGCTAGGAAACCTCTCAGATAGTTCTGCATTTTTGGCTGACAGAAAATATTCTCAGCTATTTTATCCCCGTATTCCCAGGAACAAATGCCAGAAACTCTATGTTCAAGACACAGAACAGAAGTTATCCAATAACTGAATCTGAAGCCTTCATGAGCAAAGAGGAAACAGACTGTATCATCAGTCTACTGAGATGAACGAGAAAAATTGATGCCCTTTTAATGATATGCTTTATGCTTCTTCCAAGTGAAAATTTAACAACACTGTACAGCACTCACATCATTGCCATAGTCAGTATTTTACAGCACATTTTTACTTTAAAATGAAAAAACAAATACTATTCATTGAAAAAAAAAAAAAATCTTTCAATACCAAGTATCTCCTTTTATATTTGCTTTTATATTTGACAAGCACTAGTATTTTTCCCCTTAGGTTTCAGTGGAGCTGAAATAAGCACAGACTTTCCTGTTCTTTTTTTGGTAGCTCTCCTTTAATTGGTATAATAAAACTCAGGGAATAGGGGATCTCTCCATTCCTTTTGCCTGACTTTTGCCAGGTGAAATGTCCATGAAGGCAGAAAGTACTTTCAACGGGGAGTCATCCAAAAACCTGCACTGCAAATGCCTCAGAGCCACAGCAAGCACAGCCGAGAATTATCCCCAGGCGTAATCCATTCAAACATTCCCTCGGCTGGAAGCCTTTAGGCAACAAAGCAGAAAGCACTGAGGGTTTATGGAAAAAAAAAAAAAAAAAAAAAAAAAAAAAAAGAAGCATAAGCTCTTTTATACATAAGTAAATATATAGAGAAGGCCTGCATGGATGAACAAGGAGCTCCTGGGCAAACTCAAACAGAAAAAGGAGGCCTACAGAGTGTGGAAGCAAGGACAGAGAGCCTGGGAGGGATACAAAGACCATGAGCGTGCAGGGATCAGGCTGGAAAAGCCAAAGTCCTGGTAGAATTAAATTTGGCCAGGAACATCAAGGGCAGCAAGAAAGGCTTTTCTAAGCACATTGGTGATAAAAGGAATACTAGAAATTTTGCAGTCCCACTCTGGAAGGAAACAGGAGACCTGGTCACCTGGGATATGGAGAAAAAGGAAGACTTGGAGAACTACAGGCCAGTCATCCTCACTCCTGTGCCCAGCAAAATCATGGAGCAGATCCTTGTGGAAACTATGCTAAGGCACATGGAAAATAAGTAGGTGACTGGTGACAGCAAACATGGCTTCCCTAAGGGCAGATCATACCTGACAGATCTGGTGGTCTTCTGCAATGGGGTTACAGCATTGGTGGATAGGGGAAGAGCAAATGACATCGTCTACCTGGATTTGTGCAAAGCATTTGTCAATGTCCCCCATGATATCCTTGTCTCTAAATTGCAAAGACATGGATTTGATAGATGGACCCACGGGTGGGTAAGGAATTGTCTGGATGGTCACACTCAAAAAGTGACTGACATATTGGCCCTTCAACAGACACTATTATAGGTCTCTGAAGTTATCACCACTTGAATTCTTCGCCCCGTAAAATACCTGCTTAAGGAATGGATTTATTAATAGATTCCTTGCAGATTTGTGATCATTCTTCAAATTCTCTCAAACAGCAAAAGCCAAACATTTTTATGCTCTAAGCTTTTATTTTATGAATTTTCAGGAGTAGTTATCTCTGTAATCTGTCAACATATGCCATCTTTTTTAAATACTTTGATAATTATATCTGTGCTGTCTTAAGGAGGATCCACTAGAGCTATATTTTCATCAGAATGGACATTTTAAAGCTACCAGTTCAACATTTGAGGAAAGTACTAGACTGAAATACTAAGACATAATCAGATTCTACCAACTCCAGTCACGAATACAATCTACTAAAACCACTGGCATATTCATAAGAAAATACTGTGGGAAAAACATAGCAATTACTTGCTAAAATCTTTTTTTATGAAGATCAAAGTATATCCTTACAAGCACAACGTCTCTAGACCTATGACTAAGGCAAAAAGGATTCAATCCTTAAATTTTCAAAGAATAATAAAGGTGATGCAAAAAAAAAAGAAAATGACATGTATATTCTTGTTAGAGCTGCACAGATCCTGTTTTGCTAGTGATCCCACAGCTGAGAATATTTACTAAAAAGCTGCTGTACATCATGAACAAGCAGATCAATTCCAGCTCTTAGAAAGAGTGACAAGTATAAAATAAGTTATCCTCACAAGGGAGATAGGAACTGTATTGGTCAAAGTGTTCAACATAATGTTTAAAAGCTTCTTCACCTAAGATTGAATTTTAAAATGCTTACCTCTGCTCAAGGTCTGAAAGTAACAAATGTTTATTATTTGCTTGTACTCACAAAGAGGAACAAGTTCATTCTGTTTTGAAACAATACAGGGGGAAAAATATGTCTTAGGAATATCTCACATCCCTGTCCTAGGTCTGTGGAGAAAGGACGTTTGATTTTCTTTTCAGATATTCATTCTCAATCCTCGCTTATAAAAGCCAAAAGTTAATTTCAGAAACAAATAAAATACATATTATTTTATAGGTTAACTGATTTCAGTTTCTTTAACCAAAATGACACTGATTTTTTAACAGATATTTCTGGCTGAAGAGAAGGTGAATAAGCATGCTTATAAAAAGCAGACTAAAAAAAAAATATTGAGACACTACAAAAAAAAAATGAGTAAACCTCAAGACAGGATTCTGGATTATTTTATTCTTTTTTTGCCTATAACAGCCTAGCACAGTCAGGAAAACCTCAACACATCCTTGTGTTCCCTCTAAGCAGTAATTTTGTGGTTTATATAACTCCTACATCTAGTACATTGGTTACTGAGATAACTTCTGTCTTTTTTGTCTTACCACATCCTAAAAACCCACATGTGATGCATGGACATTCCCACATCAGCAAATCCACAGGCATCCTCGCACTGGTCTCCCTGGCTGGGCTGCACATTTGAATGATGACTCCATCCTCAGCAGTGTAAAGGGCTTACCCTTCCTGAGAGAGTACTCGTGGCTCCTCAACATGCTTTTTCATCACTGCAAAGGGTGTGCTAAAATGCTGATTAGAACTGCTGGCAGGGACTGCTTGCCTGGCAACAAGTGATCTTCTGTTATTGAGACCACCAGCCATTGCCCCTATAAGACTGAGGAGAATAGAGCAAGGTAAATATCACACATTTCTGGTAATACTGAAAGGCAGCATACATGACCCAGTCAAATTCATTCATATCACACCACCTTCTACTCTGCATCCACTATGGTTACCATCGCTGCTGAAAGGTAAGAGCAACACTGCATCTAAGTATTAGCAAATCAGCACCTGCCTTCTGCAGATCACATCTGCAAGTCTTGACTTGCAAATCACTATTGTCTTACTCTTTTATACAACTGCTAATTGTACTTAGTAGGGCAACATGCAAACTAACCTAGGTGTTACATCGTGGTAGCATTCCTTTCAACCTTACCACCTCAAAATGTATGATATCTCATTCAATTACATTCCCAGAATGGAAAATGAATCAAAAAGAGGTGCAAATCACATGCAAAGAAATTTGCTGCCAGATATCTAATCTTCTTGGATCCATGACCTGGCAAAAGAGCCACGAGGTTCCTGTTCTGTGGGGAGTCCCAACACTTCAGACCTTTGCTTCATTGGAAATAAAGCATGCTCAAGATGCATGAACAGTGAGCATGAGAAAATTAATGTATTTAGAATCACTTTGTGCTGTCTACTACAACACAAACTCTGAAGACTAAATATTTAGAATAACAGAACATCTGAGTTGGAAGGGACCCACAAGGACTATCAAGTCTAACTCAATGGACTCAACGAACTCAAATGACCATCAAGTCATCTATTTGTAAAATAAGATGTGAGGATCCAAGCCAAATGGTGCAAAACAGGTCCAAAACTATTAAGCCACACTGAAAATCAAATAGGAAGGGAATCGCATTGTCCTCATTTGAGATGACATCAAGCTTTCCCCTTTCTTTTAAAGGCCACTTCAGCCTTTGCAAAGAGACTTGGAAAAGGAGCCTCTGCTTGAGTACACACATTGTCCAGTTACAACTGGCAGGACAGAATGGAGGAACGTAAGGAGTGATTGAACATCTTTAATTCAACTATGCCAAGGAAAATTGCTTTTTTTGACATCTCACCTATCCAGATTAGAGGACTATGATGCCATGAAAAACACAGTCACTCTTGAACTCATGAGAAAATGAGAGAAAGGATAAAAATACATTGTAAATCACCAGTAATTCAGTTTAGTCACCAGAAGAAACGGGTAGAAAAAATGCATTCCTGAAAATCAAATGAAGTTGTGCCTGAGTATTTTGATTATATAATGTAAAAATTAATGAAATGCTTTTTTTGTTTCAGTTATGACAGTGTGTAATTTAGAAACCTATTCAAAAGCTTTCTATCAATTAGAGAAAGGTGGTCATTTTCAAATAAAAGTAGTTTTCTTATCATGAAAAAATAATGCAAATCATAAGACAGGAGAGTTCACTATGGAGTCAAATTGGTTTAATAGCCTCTTGACTCCAAGAAATAATTTCCAAACAGCTTCTTTAGTTTTCATCTAATGGAAAGGAGAAGGGAGAATTTTATCTTTAGTTAGTTATACTTCTACAGTCCTATCACTGAAAACATTTTAAAAATGACATTTTCATTGGCTTGTCTTCAAGAAGAAATATTAAAAACTCTGGGCCACTTTCACATTGTTATTAAAGTTCTCCAATGCAGAGCCACTAGTGAGATAAGAAAGTCATGTCATCTATTGTTTCTCATAACCCATAATGGTCCCTAGTAGCTGTCAAGACAGCCAATCCAATTAATCTTGGAAACCATCAAAGTCTAAACACATTTTGACAAGTAAACGGGTGGGATATTAGCCTCAGAAGACAGTGAAGATACAATTTGATTCTGAGAGCTCCAGGAGTCTACAAAGCAATGGGAGCTAAGTGTCAAAGGCTGACTGACTGTGAAGAAATCAGCTCTGTGAAAAATTAGAATTTCTAGATCATAAGTGACAGATGTCCCTCTTGCTAGAATGATTTTCAGGCTACTTCATTTGAATTTCATTAGGAGAGAAGGAAAAACACTGTTATAGAGCAAAAGCAAAACAGTTCAAGACTGGGGGAGCAGGGATGGTGTTTAAATTAGCCTCCCAATGACAGGACTGATCATTTCATCCACTTGGTCCAGAATATAAATAAACAGTAGCAGATAAAGAATAGAAACATTAGAAAAAAGGGGGACAAAGTACTTCCTGATTTTTAAAAGTGTTATTTTTTACACACATTTTCTAATGGTCAACAAACACAAAAGGAAAGTGCTGTGTTGAAGCAATAGGCAAGTAGACTTATAGCACACAGTGTCCCCACTGACCTAGATGAAGGCAGCTAGTGCCAGCAACCAGAGAGGTCTCATCCTCATACAGTTTCTGGTAAATCAAATCTCACTCCCACAGGATGCTATGGGAGCCAACAGTATAAACTTCCCGTGGTTCAAACAGGGCTAAACAAAATTATCGAGGAGTAGTCCTGCAGAAGCACCACCATCTGGATGCCACTGCAGTGGGGTGTGCTTTCATCCCTGGGGAGCTAAAAGCTGGAAGAGTGTATTAAAGAAAAGAACACTGCAAACTTGAATTTTTTCGTATTTTTTTTCATTAAGCATCGTCCAACAGTCACTCTGAGAGTCAGGTTGCTGGACTGGATGGACTTTTGTTCTGATCACACGTTGCAAATATATAGAGCTAAGTGACTGAAAGGAAATATGTGACCTAAAGACAGCAATTCCTCAAACTGTGGAAGGACTAGAACTACTCCATAGTTAAACAGGACAATGGAAATGAATGGGAGAAATTGAGAAATTCCCACTGACCTCTACTGAATCAGCCTAAATTTTAAAATTAACAGTTTTTTGTTAATTAACATTTTAAAAATTCTGGCCATTTACTGCATGTCTATCTATGCATTTTAGAATCTAACTTTCTGGATATATATATATATATATATTTGCTATCTTGGCTCTGGACTGATTTATTTTTATCTATTTATGAATTTATTTAAATCAGTACACTGGGACAAATTCCTCCTGGTGCAGTCTAGCTCATCTACCACAACCATCTCCTCCCCACTAACAACAGGTGAGGTGCTTGCTTGGACAGCCTGTGTGATGGGTAGAGCTATAAAAAGCTGATGCTTCCATTTTGCTGGACATTTTATCATTACAGAGTTGGTGTTTCTTGAAAATCTGAATAATACGTGGTATGTGGAACTTCTTGTGATACAAAATTTTCAGAGGATGTTTTTTGTCGAAAACAATGTTTCATGTTTTTTAAATGTTATTGTGTTATAATTTATAATGAAAAAATACATTTCTTAATAAAAAGTCTAAAATAGTTGTCTAAAATAATTTAAGTCTAAAATAATTAAACAAAATATTCTAACACACACACACACACACACACACACACAAAAAGTTAATTTCCAGAACAATATTTTTCCGAATTCCTGGGGAAGTTGTCATTTTAGTAAAATGGCATATTCAAATAGAAATCATTCTGCCAGAAAAATTCTGGCCACTTTATGTAACACAGCTTTATAAGGCAGCTTTATTCTTAATAGTTCTCTGAAATAAAGAGTATGCAGGCCTAACAGTAAGTCAAAGGCCAATGAGTAAACTTATACAAAAGATGGAAAAAGGCTGTTAGTCTGATATGTGGGTGCAGACACCCCCTGTGCTTTGCATGAGCATCTCTAAGTGCTGCCCCAGCCAGATGCCTAGCAGGCAGGACCCAAGGAGGGCTGGGCAGAAAGGTGGCAAAAAATCAAAAATGCATTTTGAATTGTTACAGTAAATGTTTGCTCCCGGAAAGAGAGATGTAGAATGAGTTTCCTTAGAGAGGTGAAACTGCAATATTTATGATCTTGTTGTTTAGGGACAATAACATGGAAAATGTCACTGCATGCAAGTGAAGCTCTCCAGTTTAAAGCAAAAAGATAGTAAGTAAAAATAAGTGTGAAGTGTGAAATTTAACAGAATGTTAATATAAGTAGAGCAACAGGGCCCTAATACTCCTTTTGGCACCTGGGAAGTACCATATCGTAAATACCAAATATTAATAAGAATTTTGTTTCATGAGAAAAATGGAAACTTCAGATGCCAATCACATAAGTTCTTATACATCTAAAGAGTTGTATGTATACAAGGAAATCCGATCTAAAGACAGTCACAAGTGCTCATACAGCAAATTTTGAGCAAAATAAGATCTAGAAGAAAAACAAAGCATTAATGTGAGTAACCTGAGCACTAGAGACAACAAAATGGAAGGAGAGAAGAAGGGAGGAAGGAGGTAAACCATCACATTCTGTCTTATTCTGTATTAATTGGTATGATTCAGTTCTTATTCTGTTATTCTCCACATACTTACAAGGGTGTTTGCAAACCTACAATAAATTCAGGTAAAGTCAGTGAGACTGCTGACCTAATAAATTTATACAATTGCTTACTATTTTACAGGATAAACATTTTCACTATTCACATGTCCTTTAAATGTGTCCATTGTATAATGGAGACTGAATTATCAGCCAAGAAACATCAAAATATTAGAATTATTGCTCAGAAGTATGGACTGCGTTGAAAACTGGGATTAAAGCTATAGTGTCCACACTGTTTCAGATGGGTAGTTCATTTTTCTGTTTGGTCCAATTCAGCTGGTGACACATAAAATTAATAAAACTTTGCTGATATATTGATGCATTTTAATATCTCTGTGAAATCCTGAGTAGAATTTAGACACTGCTTTAAAAATTCTGATCTCATAATGTTAGAATACAGTGAACAATGAAACAAAACATCAGTAACAGGAAAAAAAAATCTCTTAATGGAGCACTTACCAAATATAACGTTTGTTGTGAAAATTCAGACAAACACTGTTGGATGCTTTAAAAGACTAGAAACACTTTTTTGCCATGAGTAACATTGCATCTACGCAAGTGAAACAATACAATTAATCAAATACCCTGAGGAGCTAAACCCACCACTCATGCATAATTCTGCAAGTTGTTTTTTAAGAATTTTTTGTTTGTAAGCTGGAAGAAGTATGCATTTTCTCCAGAATCAGCTGCTAGAAGACAGCAAAGAAAATAGTAGTGATTGGTCGGAAATTTAATAAAATATGTTTCTAAAAAAAACCTATTTTTTTAGTGAACTAATGTTGATAACAAGATGTATAGGTAAATTTTGAATACAACAAAGAGATGCAGGAGTCATTGTTCTAAGCCAGAAAACATTTGCAATCTTTACTTTGTCCCCTTTATTCATAATTTATAAATCACTGCTTACAAAACCCTCTAGGAATCAGTTGAAATCCAAGCTTGCTGTTGCAAGTTCTTGAAATCCAGTTCTTGCTGTTGCTTTCTTTTGACTATCTTAGGCTGTGCTTTGGCAAAGGTGCATTTGCAACTCAGCAGCAAATTCAACCCATTGCCCCAAAGCTCACAAGCCATAGCTTAGAGGTTTAGCAATCCAAGCCATTTATTTCAGTGGTTCAAACCTCGAGGGTTGTAACAGATGACCTCCCTTCCAACCTAACCATTGTGTGATTCTGTGTAATAGCAGTGAACCAAAGTACCATTTGTATACAAGAGACAAGTACTAAGGACATGAAACTGTTGGAAAGTGTCCAGAGGAGGGCTACGAAGATGGTGAAAGGCCTGGAAGGGAAGACGTACGAGGAACGGCTGAGGTCACTGGGCCTTTTCAGCCTGGAGAAGAGGAGGCTGAGGGGAGACCTCATCGCAGTCTACAACTTCCTCGTAAGGGGTTGTCAAGAGGCTGGAGACCTTTTCTCCATTAACACCAGTGACAGGACCCGCGGGAACGGGGTTAAGCTGAGGCAGGGGAAATTTAGGCTTGACATCAGGAGGGGGTTCTTCACAGAGAGGGTGGTTGCACACTGGAACAGGCTCCCCAGGGAAGTGGTCACTGCACCGAGCCTGTCTGAATTTAAGAAGAGATTGGACTGTGAACTTAGGCACATGGTCTGAACTTTTGGGTAGACCTGTGCGGTGTCGAGAGTTGGACTTGATGATCCTTAAGGGTCCCTTCCAACTCAGGATATTCTATGATTCTATGATTCTAAGCATCCTGAAAGTCAGGACAGGTGTGTTTTTTTAATTTGTCTTCCAGGTGCTGAGTTAAGGAAAGATCACGATCTGTGACTTAGTTTCATCTGAACACAGAGCTGGAGTCAGAACTAAATGAAAACTATTTTGTTATTCTGTCTTTCTCACTACAAGGCTTAAAAAAATAATCTAAATTATGTACTGAAATGAAGATAAAAGTGCTTTGAAGAGAGGCTGAAAGGTCTTGTGTTCATCACAAAACCTTTTGAAACATTTTTTTTTTCTTCTTGAGGGACTACTGACATATCTGAGCAGCTTAAAAACTGGAGCAGTCATCTGAGCTGCACCGCTTCAACTGATATTTAAAGTAACCAAGTCTGAGAACTGTTGAGGTCAGAGGAGAGTCAGAACTTTCTAAAAAAGATAAATAGCTGTAAGTGGGATGCAACTCCAGTAAGAACTGAATAAATGTGTGACAGAAAAATAGGGAAATATGTAAACCAGTCACTGCCAATTTTTTTGGTGACCCGGCTTACAGCACTGGCCTACTGGTCCAACACTCAGCTTCCAAACAAGTACTGAAAAGTTCTAATATGAGCTTCTTGAGTGCCCTGAGCTCTGGGAAAACGGCATAGTATGAAGTTTCCAAAGCTCAGTCTATTTTATTTTATTTTTTTTAATCCAAGAGAAAATTAAGGACTTTAGCATGAGGTATTGCCATGTCATTCCACTCAAAATCTATGAAAGCAAGGCAATTATAACCATTTTGAATCTGTGCAACCTCTCATTTTGGGGGAAAAAGAAATAGAAAAAAAAAAAAAGTATCTAGCAAAATACATCACATACTGAACTTTGTTTAATTGCATAACTACTCCCAGAAACGTTTAGAAAATACTTATAAAATGAGTGACCCAGAAGAGAATATCTCTAAACTGATGTTCTCAAATTAATTCCCATGCCTGCAGCCCAACATTTACCCCATGTCCCCTGCACCTTGCTATCAACATATTCTCTTTTATTTACACCTTAATTTTCAAAACACAATTTTTCTCATAACTACTGGCAGAAAAAGGATTTATTTTACTGATATTGCCTTTTTATTGTCTCTACACATAACGTTAAGATGGGGAGTGTCACTTTCCTGAGTGGCACTGCTGAATCAATGCATGACTCGCCAGTAAATACACATGGTACAAAACAAGGAAATAATGCAATCACAGAATCACAGAATCGTCTAGGTTGGAAGAGACCTCCAAGATCACCTAGTCCAACCTCTGATCTAATACTAACCAGTCCTCCACTAAACCATACCACTAAGCTCTACATCTAAACGTCAAGGATGTGCAAGGATGCACTCAAGTCAGCACAGCTCAATGGTACAGAAGCTTTTGAAATCTGAGTTGCTTCCTAAGCCAGCTGCTACAACCCACCTCCAGCAAGCTCCACTTCCTGCCACCTCTCCTGGGAGCAAGCCACAGGTGTACAAAACCTGTCCAGCTAAGAAAGTGAGTTTGTTTGTTTGATTGTTAACTTGCAATTAGAAAAACTATGAGTTAGCACAGACATGCACCCTGTCCTTCTCCTTCCTCTTCAGAGGGATCTACAGCAGATTCTGGGAGAGCAGAAGGTTGACAAAGAGCTGGGACTCTGCCTCTGGGCAGGAGAAGACAGCTGAGAGGGATGGCTCAGGGAAGGAAGGAGCATGGCGCAAGCTTCTTTCAAAAGAGGCTACCATGCCAAAAGGTAGCTCAGAACTAACACTTCTGCACTTTTCAAATAATGTTTCCTTTTTGTAATTACAAGTTAGGGTGATTTTGAGGACAGATTCTGAAAAATAAACTCCTCTTGGTTTTAAGCAGGTTGAATCACATCAGTTCACACAAAATGAGAAGCACTGGTTTGCTTTGCTTGAGGGAACATGTTTTCAGGGAAAAATGCAGCAGAAACTTGTTTATTGGTGCCAAAAGCAGTGCCAAAGAGAAGATGGAAAAAAAAATACTGCTGATCAAAGTGCTCTGTTTCGAAGAGAGACCAGAAGTCAACATGCAGTTATCACAGGAGCCATTCTGACTCTGTCCCAGTATAGGTTGCAAAACAAAAGTGGAATTTCTCTAGCCATATCCACATCTTCTGAATCACCTATGTGCCACCTGTAGGCAGAACTTAGGTGTCTCAGTGTCCGGTGTGATTAAAATTGACTATTCTTTGGCACTTACTCTTTAAAACCTTGAAAGTCAATAATTTTTTCACTTGGGCAGCAATATTTCCAAGGCACCCAAGCATCGGCTTTCAATGTAAGAACAAAGTAGAAGTACTTTGGTGGTAAAGATGGAATCTAGCTCAGCACCAAAAAGTTTTCCCATAATTCAATGATATATATAATGATAGAAGGCAAACACCATCCAAGTCTTTGTAGTCTCTGTGGAGGTCTGATCTAGAAGACCTCATCTAACTCAGCTGGGATGCACTGAACTCAACATAAAGCCCACTAGTTAAGTAACTCTCTTCTAAAGCATTGAGGGAAGAGGCAGAGTAGAAGGACAAATACTTATTTAAATGACTGGAAAGCATTAAAAGTGGCATAAGTGATACTTGGTACCATTTATAGCTCTGGTTCCCTTGAGAGCAGGGTGAGAGATACGAAGAAACACAGAAGAAAGCAGCATTTCCAAACAGGGAAGCAGGATATAATAAAGTAGCAGTGTGAACCTTGCAGCTAGAGTCTTTCAGAAAACATAGTGAAAGCTATTCCCCAGCAAATGGCTTAATAACTATTATTGTTATCATAATATAGCTTGAGTAGATTAGATATGGGCATTTTGTAAAATTCCTCACCCTTTTGATTTAAACAGTACCATGCAAGTCCACAAAACAGAGTTTTCTGAATGGCAATGTCATGATTTGATACAACTTCATAGGCAAAGCTTATAAATAATTTAGGAAAATACTCACTCTGCTGGGGAATACCACTTAGCCCTGTTTGGAAAGCATAAGTGAGCTTTCCAGAGTACACAGTACTTGAGCTGCTTCTCTCTGAACAAATAACCGCTCCTTTTGCACACATATACACACGGCCTTCCAAATTAACGTTCTTACCTTGTCTTTACTTTCAGAGCCAGAATCCTCAAGTTTGGTTCGAATGACAAAGGGAGTAGATAATCTCAGGAGGACTCGTTCAAATGTGGCACTGATCTTAGGAGAAACTATGTCAAAGCAGTCCTGGAATTTCAGAGTTTTATGAGTGTCACATCTGAGCTGCTTCCTTAGACCTTCTCCAAGCTGAAGAACAAGCATGTTTGGATCAAACATCAGGTGAAAGGGGAATGCTCTGCAGAAGGTGCTGATACTAATCCTCAGGTCTAAGGGGGACTGGGAAGTTCCTAGTGGAAATGCTTTTGTGATGTTTGCATTTTCATGTTCTTTGATAAGGAAAGTCAAACAGCTGCAATTACCTGTGTTCGTCCCCTCTGAACACAGCTTATCATTAGTCACCTGTTCTACTTCTACTTCCAAGCGGTAAATCTTCTTTGCTGCTGCCTTTATCATTCCCATCATTGCAAATCCCACAATTTGATGTGGGTGGAAGTAATGAAGCATGAGATTGCCATCGGGGAGCTCTTTGCATAGGAAAGAAGGGGATTCCAGGGTGGCCTGTCTTCCAAATGAAGTTCTAATGTGCTCCAGCAAAGCATCAAAGCCATTGAAGAAGTCTTGAAGGGTCCCACCTACTGCTCGAAGAACTCTTTCATTTTCATCAAAGCAGACGTTGAAGAATTCTTCCCCAAATTTTTCTTGCATTTCCTCAAACTTCAAACCTATAGGAAAATGAGATACTCATGTCAACAGCATAATACTGCTACCATGTCACATCTTCCTTTTGCTGTCTTTTTGTGCAGTATTTTTCCAAGTCATTAAAAATGGCTTTCCTGCTGGATATTTACCTACTCTGTTTTCTGTGGTGGCTAGGAATAAGCCTTGGGTGCCTGAAACACACTGCTTCATTCTAGCAGCCATTTTTGCCTGCTATTTTAATTCCTCATGGTTTCAGCTCCCTGTCCCTGCCAGCTATATGTGAGGTTTATACTTTTCCCTGTCTCCTCTTCCCTGATGAAAACCAGAATCTACTACGATTTCTCTAATTTTTTCATGTCACAACCAGTCTATTGTCTGAATGTACCCAACCAAGGGTGTATAGCTGCCATTGCTAACTTAGATGTGGATGAGGCTTCTACTTTTACAGCCTCTTTCTTCACTGCCTCTGAAAGAGATCTAGCTCTTACCAGCTTGAAAAATAAGCTGCTGGGACTCAGGCCTTTGGTTTTCAATAAAAAGTGCAAAGGCCTTTGGCTTTCAATAAGTAGCATAAAGCTGTACAATTCATTCACACTTTAGTAGCTGTTTTTTGTTGGTTTTGTTGTTGTTTTCTCAGACAAAATACTTTTCTCATTATAGGTACTTGGAGCTGGCAGAAGATACAAAGGAATAATTACTTCTTTTTTGTTGCCTAAAAATGAGAGCAAACCCTTTCTATTTTAGGCACCTAAAATAGAAATTCATCCACCTTCCAAAAAATCCCTGTCCCTTGGATCTTTCTAAATCGCTATTAGATGGGATAGCCCTGTGATAGTTCTAAATGTCACTTCAAGTCTCCACCAGAGAAATTCAAAAGGTTTTGATTTACAGTGGTGATAAGGCTGGTGTTGTACAAGGAGGGGGGGAAATATCTGTAATTGAATTCTCTGGATCTAAATGTGCATCAAATGCTACTCCAGTTTTTTATTTACATTTTGAAAGATAAACTAGGGAAAAAAAAAAAAAAAAGAAAAAAGAAAAAAAAAAAAAAAGGTAGTTATTAAACATTTTCCTCAGTCTTATTTTAGAAAGGATATGCTCTGTTAAGTCTTATCTGATATAATCTCTATATCAAATAGCAGAGTTACAAAATTCATCAGATATGTTTGTGTTGTGCTAAGCTGTGATAGAAGAAAAAGAAGTATGAATCAACTGCATGTGAATTACAAATATTCAACTAGAGATAAATAACACAGTTCCTCCGGAGTATTGAAATCTATTTTTCAATGTAGTGAACAAGTCAAACACCTTAAAATCAATCCTGAATTTTAATGGAAATGAAGAGCAATTATTTATTTCCTAAGGGCACAGTAGGACCTTTATTTTAATATGTATTCCGCATGCTTTATAACATCGATAAGATCCCAGTGGATTGCCAAACTTATCACTTTTTAGATTGCTTGTAGACTTTGCGATTTGGAAGAACAGTGTAATGAGTGACTTTCATGCCCAAGAGGTATAACAGGGGGATAGAAGAAGTCATTCATCTGTTGTTTGCAGACAATAACCTTTGATCATCTCAAGGCAGTGTCTGAACTGCCTATACACATAGGCATAGTTATAACGACCAATATTTGCAAGGGATTTGAGTGTTTCATAGCTTTGCAAACAATCTGCAATGACAGTTTTGTTTGGACCTTCAACATGATTGATAGCAGACTAAAATTCATAAAATTACATATATAAATAGGACAACATGACAGCATGACAAAGCATATTTTATAAAAGAAGTAATAGCAATAATTTGGGAAAGTTCATCTGAATGCCATTACTCATAATCAAATTTGGTCACTAAACTAAGTTATTACAATAATATTCCCAGGATCTTTTATGACCACAGATGGTCAAAGCTGCAGCTAAGCCAAAAGAAAGTACCTCTGGTACACAATGCCCCCCTAATATCCTGACTCAGAGGACAGCGTGCCAACTTCTGACTCATTATCACTACGTCTACATAACAGTATTGTAACGTCTTCCTTAAAAATGCTCACTATAACTCAAAAGTTAAATTAAATTCTAACCCATACCAATAACATTGTCATCACTGAATATTAATAACAAGGAATAAAGAAATTATCATGTGCATACATATACACAAACACATATACATACTGTTAAATCTTACTGTTCTATAGAGTGAACTGAGTAGCTTTAGAAGTATGTGTGTAAAAGTGAGCAGTCACAAGACTTTAGCAGGGGCACCCAAGGCTGTAAGATTACAGAGGCCTTGAAAGTATGGGAACATACCTATGCAACATGTCAGATCAATAGTGTAGGTGGAGCTGTCTTTCAAGTATAACATTACAATAAAATCGTAACTTGCCCTGGCACCACTGACTGAAAATAGGGTATGCAGAACTGATCACTTGATACCCTGCAGTTCACTGCTATGCATGTAAACCTTGTCTTACTATCATTGAAGGAAGTTGTATCTTAGTATTTAGCCTAAGATTTTGCTGATTGTCTTAGATTGGTCTTATCATCTGCCCTGGAGGACTGGCTGTTCAATCTGGATGTAACATACTGATTCCAAGCAACATGAATTATCCTATGTCAATGACCTGGCTCGAGGACGTGCCACTACTTTTAAAAACATTTTAGCTCTGAATTCAGTTACACACAGTACCAGCAGAAAATTAGATTAGCTCAGAATATAAAAATGGATATGCCCAAGCCAGACGAAACTGCTGGTCTGTCTTAGCCAGGAATTTTATCTCTAATAATAGACACTATGAAACACTGAGCAGATTAAACAAAGTCAAACCACCTTCTAAAACAAACAAGTATAACCTACCTATTGGGGAAGTTTCTTCCTAAGCCTCTCCAATTGGAGGTAAAATTTTGCCTGAAGCATGATGATTTTTTAAAAATCAAAACCTTTATTTAAATTCCTACTATACAAGAAAATACAATTTTTTTTTCCTGTGTTTGCTCTTGGTCTTGTACTTGTATGAAGTTGCACTAAATACTTTATCTGTATTTTCAGTGAAGCAATCCTGACTCTCCAATTGGAACAAATGATGAATAGAAGCACAGACACACCTTACGTAAAACATTAACTCTAGATATCTTTCATCATAACTTTTTATTTTGTACAATAAAAATGATCCCAATTTTTTGAATATCTTCTGTGTAGTTTTCCCCTCACCCTTTTCTCTGTAGTGACTGTATAGGTTTAGCTACAAGAAACGATAGAAATGATAATCAGTACACCAGGCTGCTATGTAGCTGCTCAAAAATATTGTCCAGCAGTGCCTGGTATCAGATGCTACAGGGAAAAAAAAAAAAAAAAAAAAAAAAAAAAAAAAGTGAAACCTGCTGAAAGATCATGAACAAACATATTTTTGAGAAAGCTTCTCCCTTACTGTTACGGTAAATATTTGTCTTAGTGAAAAGGAGGGAGCTACGAGGTCAAGAGATAATTTTATATGTTATAGAAGATCCCACTTTTTAAGAAAAATCCACTGAATTAATTGTCTCTACAGTGCATGCTTTACTACGTTTGGAGACTTCCATAAGCTAATTGTGATCTTTAAAAATTAAATCATTAAAACATGAATCATACATTCATATGATTTCCAATTTCAACATATTCAGTATTTCCTGTTTTTTCTTTTATTTTAAGAAAAGACAAATAAAATTTTCAAAATAATCTTATTTATAACCTTCAAGTTATCCATCTGCATAAAAAGTCTAATCTTTTTACCCTTCTCACATGATATTTTTTCTGTGCATCTTCATTTTGTTTTCATTTAAAGTTTACAGGTGAGTAATTCACATTGAAGATGGCCCTGAAAATGTGAGTCAACTTTCCATTTATCAAAATGGAAAGTATTTTTCACTGTGATTTACTATCCCTTTCTGAAAAGCTAGTATTTTCATTCTTTCTTTTTCACTCTGGCATTCTAATTAAATATACATATATTCAGCTATCCAGAAAAAAAATATTTTTATGTTTGAGATTTGTGTGTGTGCCCAGCACTTCCAATTACAGAGGCTACTGCACTTCTATACTTCTTTGTGGGTGGCCCCCATCAACACAGATAGGGCTTCCTAACCGGCGCAAGCCTGCAATCATTAAGTAAGAAAAAAAAATGTTTTTGTTTCAAAGTATCTTTTATTTTCACCAAGACTCTTAACTAAACAGTAGTGACACAAGATAAACCAAAATTCATCCCAACACTCTCTTCTGTTACCCAACTGAAGCCATTTGATCTTATATTGAGCTTCTGCTATTTACCAGCCTTCTACTGGTATACTCAATGAAATTTAAGAATTCTTCAGTCTAATTTACTTTCCCCTTTGAAAGTGATCTACTGTGTTCCTACCACTTAAACCACTTCTACAAGAGGACAAATCATATTCTGAACTTTAATACTTTTTTTTTCCATAACAGTTTCGTTTTTGTTGCTTTCTCTTAAAATGCCATTTTTTACTCTAGTGTGTGGTGGAGAGAAATTAGATATACACTTTTTAGAAGGAAATTAAAAGGCAAAGCAACTTTAGAATGAAGGCACTATTACAAACTATTTTTAGACCCATGATAAAAGTTCTAAAAGTCTGTTGTTAGCCTTTGAAAATGTGTCTCAAAGATGGTTTTATCAGATGATCTTTAAGGTCCCTTCCAATCCAAACCACTCTATGATTCTATGGCTCTATAAAACTTAGAGAAAAGATCTTATAGTTGTGAGCCAGATCAAAAATGACCAAAGTCTTTAAGCATAGGATCAAAGCAGAAATTAAGTATTCCTCTGAACTGGAGCAAAAATAGATGACTTCATCCCAGAGTACCATGCTAGTAAAAGGTCCTTCTTCATTTTCTTTTCAGTAGTTCCTGTAAATTGTGAACTCACAACAAGGAACTAATGCCAAGGAACTAATGTAGTATATCTAAGCAATTTGTAAATTACTGTCTGGAGAAATTCGATAGAAATCTGTTCTCATAAAGGAAACCACAAATCATAGTCTCTTCAGAAACAAATAGAAGATGAATGATGTGATAAAAACATCAAAGTAATCAATTCCATTGCATTCCACACAGAAGCAGTTACAAGCCATCCAACTATTCCTTAAGGTAAATCATGAACACAATAGTTGTGAAGTGGACAGCATCTGAAAGCTTTGGCATAGAAAAATACCCTTTTTCTGGGATACACGTTAAGAATATATAGATGTCAAATATTAAGGGGATAGAGCAATTCAAAGTGCAAGTCCAGAACTCATACTGTGAACAAAAGCAGAATCTGCCACCTTCAATTATAGGGAAAAAAAAAAAAAAAAAAAAAAAAAAAAAAAAAAAAAACACTCTTTAATGTTTTTGGATTAGCAGATTTTGGGCATGATTGTGATCTTTTCTTTAAACAGTCTTTTGGACAGAAAGCCAGGTGGCAGTTTAGGATTCCAAGGCATAATTTAAAGACGGTAGGGAAAGCAACATTTATTTTCTCAATAAAAAAAGGCTTTGATGTGTACAGGCTAATGCTGAAGGTACGTTAGATGGATCATTTGGCTTGTAAGTGAGCCTAGTACCAGTATGTAATTACTGTAGAAAGGGCTTTGATCTTACTTGATTATTGTGATGAATTTGTATCATTCTAGGAAGCCAGACAGTATTTTTCATACTACCATTTTAGTGCTTTTATATAAACACAATAGCATCATCTTATGCCTTTACATACGCTTTTGACACAACTGTGAAATTTGTAATACACTTCTCTTACAAAACTATACAGAGCTCACATATCTTACATTTCATAAAATAAAAATGAGAATTATTGAGAAAAAATATTCTTCACACTTATAATACTTGCTTAATCCAATTTTTAAAGAGGCATTTTCTTTCTTTGCTAAAGTCAGGTTCTTCTCTAATAAATTATGCTTAGAAATATCGTTATAATTACCACCTCTCGGTGACATCCCAGTCACCTGTTCTCAGCCTATGCCTAAAAGATTCTTCTCCAAACTACTGACACAAGAAGCTCAACTAAGCTAAAAAGAACAGGCAATGATGTGTTTTTTCCCACCATCCAGCACTTTCGGCACCAGCCAATTCTGCAAGCAAAAGCAAGCTGTCTGAAGCAAGACAATCATCATTTGATACCCCCATCTCGAACTGGAAACTTCACTGCTTCTATTTGCACACAGTATATCTAAAGAAAATTGCAGTCGGTATGTTGATGATTCCTAAAAGTAAGGCAGAACCATTTTGTTTCATGTTAACTCTAGAGATCAAATAGCAATAAAAAAAAGGAGTTTTAAATTTGCTTTTGCATTAAATATATATGTCATTGAAACCACATAGGGAGCAGAACTTCATTTCTTGGAAAGAATAAAATTGCCATGAAATCTAAAAACACTTCCTGTGAAATGCAAAATTATCTTTCATAGTTATTCACATATATAAAGGGATAAATTCAGCTGATTAAATATATAAATCCAGTGCTGCTTGAGACTTCATAAGGCATCCAAGACATCTACAAAAGGACTGATAGATAGTTACATCTGCTAGGATATAGGACTTAAATAAGACCTACACACTTTTGAGGGCTTGACAGAGGCCACACTAGGTACACCACAGCAGCTAAAATAACGGCAAACTCCTACAGTTAGTCAATGAGTCACACCCAAAATGACCTACTTTATAAATAGACTTCTACAAGATGTTAATGTACATCATATCTTGAAACTGCTCACTAGTAGTTCATCTGCTTTGTAACAATATCTAGTTCTGGTTTGACAGTGGGAAGTATAAGGCCATTTGATATAAATATTTGTTCTTTCCTAATTTAGATATATTCATCTTAGTTTTAAAATCACATAAATTATGTGATTTTTGTTTAGACTACTTTTCTACTGACAATGTAGACATCTGCTAAGTAATAGGAGCCCTGTGTGTATAGCTTAGACCCCCCCAAGGATGGAGTTCCGAGTATTATTAAAATCCATTAGTGTTGCCAGTCCTCTAGGCCATGTAATGGTTCCTTTTACACCATTTGTAAACCAACCACTTTAATTATAAATAAGGCTGTTTATCCTAAATTAGTTGCATTCTAATGACTATCTGCACTTCTTAGCTGAAAGGAAATGGAAAGTGATACTAATTTATGTACCTTAAATATATAAGCATTTACAGTTTTCAGGCACCTGCTGAGCAGTCAGTGTGCCAAACCTTTCTCCATCTTGCAATCCCAGACAGAAGCACAGACTGAGAGAAGAACTCATGGAGGGCAGGCCTGCAGAGAAGAACAGGGGGGTTCTGGTGGACGAAATGCTCAACATGAGCCAGCAGTGTGTGCTTACAGCCCAGGCCAATTGCATGCTGGGCTGCATCAACAGAGGGGTGACAGCAGGTGCAGGGAGGGGACTGTGCCCCTCTGCTCTGCCCTTGTGAGGACCCACTTGGAGTGCTGCAGCCAGGTTTGGGGCCTCCAGCACAAGAAAGATGTGGGGCTGTTGGAGTGTGTCCAGAGGAGGGCTACAAATATGATCAGAGCACTGGAGCACCTCTCCTGTAAAGAAAGTCTGAGAGAGATGGGGATGTTCAGCCTAGAGAAGAGAAGGTTCCAAGAAGACCTTGTTGCGGCCTTTCATTACTTCAAGGGTTCTTATAAAAAAGATGGAGAGCAACTCTTTGCTTGGGCAGACTATGACAGGAATGGTTTAAAACTAAAAGAAGGAAGATATAGGTTAGGCATAAGGAGGAAATTCTTCACTCAGAGGGTGGTGAGGCCCTGGAACAGGTTACAGAGAAACTGTGGATGCCCCATCCCTAGAAGTGTTCAAGGCCACGTTGGAAGGGGCTTTGGGCAATCTGGTCTAGTGGGAGATATCCCTACCAATGTCAGGGAGGTTGGAATGAAATAGTTTTTAAGGTCCCTTCCAACCCAAACAATTCTGTGATTCTATAATCCTTTCCAGTTACATAATCTGGTCTAATCTCACTGTAGGCTGAAATCTGCCCTTGCATCTCCTCTTCAATGTATTTCTTTTCTCCTCAGATGTATCATTTCTCAGCAATTATGAACCATTATTATTAAATAGTTACCAGAAAGATCTAAATGTATTTCTTTGTAACAAGAAAATATGGGTAAAAGCTGAAACTTTCTTAGTTTCAGATACAAAGATCTTCAATTTTGACAAATTGAACAAAAGAACAAAAGACTTTTATAGAATGATGTCCTTTGCACTAAGGAACAGACCTGCCAGATGTATTTAGGGATGAAGTGATTCACTCATTATAAAGTTGCCTACAGCACTTATCTTCTTTGGTGGTGACATGCAAATCTCACCCAGAGCAAGAGCTCTCTAAACCCCTGCACCAACAACAGATTCCACCTCTTCATCAGTGTCTTGGGGTTGAATGATTGATTTATCTCCCTGATGGGACAGGGCTCTGGGGTGGGATTTCACATACATCGCTGGGACATCTGTGAATCCTTGTCTCCATGGCATGTCATCCTCCAAATGGAAAATGCCCAAAAAGATATTCACTTAGAAATGAAAGAGGAACCAAGTATTCACACCATTCTCAGAAGTAAAATCAAGAGGATGAGCATTATTATTAACCTATAAGTTAAAAATGTCTAACAGGAACTTTTTAAGGAAATTTTTAAGAAAAATTTGGTTATTGCTCTAAGATTTTAGAAGCTAAATTTTTATAATAGATGAAAAATAATTGTTTTGCATAAATTAATATATTGAATAAAAGAAAAGGAAGACCTGTTTTTCTGTATCTTAACCAATTGATAGGTGCAATTATTTCTCCAGGCCTCCTTACTGAAACAACTATCTGATATGAGTGCATTTTTAACTTCAGACTGTGTGCCCAAGGTGGTGCAAAAGTGTTAATTATGCAGTATATATAGCACAGTGCTGCAGTACATACAATGTAGATACTCTATTCTAATACGCAAATAGACTTTCAAGACATTTCTTCCGTGTCATTAAGGACAAGACTTTGCACAAAATAGCAATTTTTTATAGATATTTATGCACTTAGATTACTTTCAATTAGCCTTAATATCAAAATTATGACAGATTATACAGTTGCTGCAAAGAGACTAAAGGAAATACCGCTGGCATTTAAAGGAAAACAGGTAAGTCCCTTCATGAAACTCACTTTTGCTTTGTGAAGGCTTGAAATAAGAGTGTAGCTCATGTCCACAAAGACTGAGTTAATTGTGTGCAGTGTTTGCAAAGAGTGTTTCAGGGATGTGAGGTGAAGGCTGATGTATCTAGTTTGTGCAATTGGTATGTTCAAAAATATTGTGATATACCAGAACTACAAAACAGGGATGAAAAATGAAAAAAATAGGCATTTTTCTCTTGCTTCACAAAGCTCTGTAGTACATACCTGCTTAGAGTATCTGTCCAACAGATAAGTAGAAGACAGGTCAGGAAGGATTTATATCACAGCATAAATTCCCTACATAAATTCTTAAGTAGGAATTATACATACTAGCTACTAAAAACATTTTCATCCTTATTTTCCTGTATCCAAAGTTTCAATCTGCACCTCCATGGAAATCCTCTGCTGTACTCTGAATAGCTGCAATAAGTCCAAATGCATGCTGCTCACTTGAAATAAAATTATTTTAAATTACGGGGATAAAAGCAGTCCCAAACAAGATTTGACCATCATTGCTCAAAATGCTGAATATACAAATGGTTTGAAAACATCTTTGCTTTGAGAATGTTAAAATCTAACCAGCACTGACATATAGCTTAAAGGATTAAAAAGAAATTGTTATCTCCGCTATACAGATGGGAAATTGAGGCACAGAAAGAATAAAAACTTGCCTAAGGTCAAACAAGAAATCTCCTTGGATACACTCTTTCTCTCTAACGTACCTCAGTGTAAATTTATAGTCACTTAATATAGAAATGTAGTAGTCATTCAGATAATATACTTCATCATAGGAATCTTTTTCTTATCATTATTTCTGAAGTACGTTCAGGCTAACGGCACAAATCTGCTTGGAACAGAGTATAGCTAGCCTGCTAAAGGCATTATCTGAGTCAACAGGATAAAACATACCAGCATTTAGTCTTTGCAATATTTTATTTCAAACTATAAACTTTATCATGCTAGCCTTTAGAGACTAGGATTTCTCTTCTCTTTTTGCCTAGCTTCCAATATATTGATATTTGTTTTTCCTTTGGATGATATGCTTATGGAGGACACTGAAAAAATTACACATGCACCAATTAATTAAAGCAGAGCTTGTCATAAAGCTGTCTGGACTATTTTGAAAAGGATACAGAATTAAATATTCCAGCCACAGAAGCTGTCACCACAAAGGAAAACTGTGTCATTGATCTGATATCAAACATGGTTTACAGTATTTAAGCATGATGGACTTGGCTCCCTTAATTACAGTGGATTAAAGCAGGAAGACTTCTATTGATGTCTGTAGACTTGTAGCAGGAATAACTTACTAAGGAGACAAGAATCAGGCCCATCCACTGCAGGAAGATAGTGTCACACTTTAGTGACGACTTGACAGGAGAAAAATTCCAGTATTCATGCATGATAAACCACATGTATCACGCTGAGTATACAGCATGCAGTCAGTACGGTGCTGTGAGCAGTGTAAGCACCAGGACCATGGTGCGAAGCATCTGCTCACAGTCTTCCAGGCTTACTAATGACTTCAGCCTTCACTGTCTTCTGATGAATAAGGAATGCTAAATGACTATTTTAGAGGCAGTTAGAGGGTCAGGAGAGGTGATTCATGTTGACATTATCTAAGGCAAGAGATCATGAGGTTGCTTCCAAGCACCTTTAAGAAAACACTTCCTTGCAGCCCTAGACAGCAAATCCCTGTTACCACTCATATAAATAAATCAAAAGCCAGATTTGGTTCAACAGATTCACTAGCTGCTGTCACAGTCAGATTCATTCCTGTCTCCAATCCCAGGAATGTCAGTTGCTCCAATTTCACATCTATGTGGTTATGTTCTTCTTATATAGAAAAGTCTCTTACTAATCCTTATTCAATCAGAAAAATAACTATGCACATGAAAATTAATTACACAGCCTCCATTAACTATTTACTTGTTGTGACAGGAGCTAAAAATTAAAATGGGGAATTGCTCAGAGATTTACCTTTTTTTATTATTATTATTATTTTATTTTTTTAGTATGAACTCAAATTTGGTCTTTAAAATGCGAGGTTTTCCAAGAATAAATCTCTACAAACTTATTTTCAACAAAATCAATAATTTCCCAAGACAGTAATGCCTAGTTGCTACTCCTACACTGTGATTCAAACAGCCTGTTCTGTCCCTGACATGCATAGACCGTGAGAAAACCACTGAAAAACCAGGCTGAACATCACTCAGTGATGCTAAGGGACCACAACTAACATATTGATTTAAAAGCACTCTAAAGACAAAAACATATTCATAACTATTTTTAGAACACTATTTTTTTTCACGGTGATGTGAGTACTGAATATCTAATTTGTTGGGTTTCATCAATAACATTAATACATAAACAGTGTTACGAAAAGTCATTATTTTATATTAGTCCTGCCTTATCACTCACAGTGCTTGTTTCTGGGAGTTAGCATTCAATTATTAAAAAATACAAACAAAATATTCTATAACTAATACTGGATATATTTACAATTTAATGTGTTCTTAATTCTCTCAGCGACCCAAAAGTGGAAAGTGCCAAGCACAGCCTCTTCCCATGGCTTTGATCAGCAGCAAAAGGCTCTCAGAACCTCCCTGACAGTCCTTAGCATCTTGCAGGATAAGGCAGTTGACAAAGGAAAAAGCACTTTGACCGACAGGAAAGCAGAGTCATCTCTAAACTAGAATATATTAGTCTGATTAACAGTTTAAGATAGAAAAGATAGACATGCAAATCATATAAAAATACGAAATCCAGAAGGATTTTTTGTCAGTAGTACATGGTGGTCCAGACTTTCTGTGGGCAGAATATGACCTACAGTATTCACCTGACAACGAAGGTATATCACATCTCTAATTATCATGCAAGCTCAGACTTCAGTTCTGTGCGTCACTGAAGAAAGACTCTCCAGCTGCACAATGCCATACAAATTCTGCAGGTTTATCCTGTATATTACCAGGTCAGAGGAAACCTACAATGAACCAAAATGCCATCTTTTGTACTTTCCACCCTAATTTCAGCAGCTTACTGAGGCCTGCAATAGAGTTTAGAGCAAATAAAGTTTAGACATTATAAGTACAGTCCCAACTGTTCTGAGTGATATATAAAAGTTCAGAAAAAAAGCTCAGTACTCAACTAGCAAAAATGTCATCACAGTATCACCCGCTGCTTCCTGTTAGCTGTGTGCTGGGCCAGAATCAGAGTTTTCAAGCTGGGAGAGATCCCAGAGGTTGCCAAGTCATTCAGACCAGGTTGCTCAGGACTTCACCCAGTTGTGGTTAAAAAACACCAAGGGCAAAGACTGCACAACCTCTCTGAGCAACCTGTGCCACTCCCTGATTCACAGAATCACAGAATTTTCTAGGTTGGAAGAGACCTCAAGGTCATCGAGTCCAACCTCCAACCTAACGCTAACAGCCCTCCACTAAACCATATCCCTAAGCTCTACGATTGTCCTCATGGGGAAGAATACTCAGTCTGACCATCTCCTGTTTTAATTTAGGCCACTGTCTCTCACTCTCTGCACCACTGTGAAGACCCTGGCTGTTTCCCCCACAACCTTGTAGGCTCCAGAGGTTTCAAACACCATCTCTGCTCCAGGCTGATCAAGCCCAGCTCCCACAGCCTCTTCTCACAGGGTAAGTGCTCCATGTTTCACCATCTCAAGGGCCTCAACTCATCTCCCTCAGTTTATTAATTTATCCATATTTATGGGCTCCCGGTTTGGATTTTGTAATGCAGATGTGGTCTAACATGTTCTGAGTAGAGGGGGGCAAGCACTCATCTCAATCTCTATCTTTGCCCCTGTTCACGCAGTCTAGGCTGCCACTGGCCATCATTGCTGTTAGAACTCACTGCTGAACTTACTATCAGGACTCACTTGCTGCCCATCAGGACCCCCAGGACCTTGTTTGCAGAGAAAGAACATCAAGAACTCTCAATTTCAGACTCCCATGAAAGTAGTGGATGATAAATGACACTAGACAGCAGTGGGCACAGACAGCTACAACAGCTCAGCCACTGAGCTGCAAGTGGGTAAGTTACTTGACCTCCAGACTGAGCCCAAACACACATAATGCTGATAAACTCACATCAACCAACAACATGACCACTGGTGTTACTTTATTGCTAGAAGATGGCATGATTGTGTATAATTCATATATAAGACCACTTCATGTCTTAAAACATAATGAAAATTTTATTGTCGATTGGTGCAGTCCTGGAAGTAGCGCTGTGTAATATCACCTTTTCTACTCTGCAAATGACTATCACAAATAGATCAGGAAATTCTGCTTTCAAACTATTAACTTTAAAAGCAGTTTCTAGTTTTCCTCCTTACAGATCCCTGTAAAATATAGATAAATGCCTAATGGTTAAAGCTTGAGCTGTAAAGTTTACTCTAAAACAAGGAACATGATCAGTTTCATAGAACTGAAACAGTTAAAACAACCCCAATACAATCAAAATTTACATTCTCAGTGTTGAGCTCTGCATCTTTTTCATCTTTTGTGTGTGTGTGTGTCTTTCTTGGTAGATTTGCATCAGCAACACAGGTCTGACTGAAAACTAGTAAAACTTAGTAACAACTAGTGAAGAAGAGTTATATGGATATATAATAAGTGGATGCAAATAGCCAGCCATTTAGTTTTGACACCACAATTTGAAAGCACAAGTACTTGTTTTATTAGCTCCTGTATACAGCTCACCAGAACTGCTAAATGAAGCCTTGACACCTGACTGGAGCTATCAGCACAAAACAGGTGGCTTCCAGTGACACTACAGAGAGAAGCTCAAGCTCGCCAGGTAATTTTCAGGAGTTTGCTGTGTATTGTTGGTGCATCCTAGTAAGACAGTTGCATTTCAGTGATGGATGACACCATCTTGACATGCAACATTTCTAAAAGTTTCTTGCAGCAAGCATTCTTTAGTGTGAATGTCAGTTTCCAAAATATTTCATGTCATCCTGCTCTGTGTTTCTCAGGACCTCTACGCATCAGGTCCATAGACCCTAAGAGCATCTGTTGTTCTGTAGAATCTTAAAACACTTTTTGAAATAATTCCAAGACCCAGACCTGGACAGATGCAAATTCACTTCAGCTCAAACCCTGTGAAACCTCCCTAACCACTGACATCAACCTGAGTTGATGTATCCCTACTGAATGCACCTCCACTGAAAAATCATTCTACTCAAATGTAGAAAATATGAGTTGAAAAGGAGACACGAGATATCAGTACACTGATATGTAGCTGCCTACATCCTAAATTTCCTTTGTTAGAACTAAAATGCCTTGTTTCACTGCTGGTAATAAGATGGTCAGTATGCCTTTCAGCTGAAGGTAACAAATTCCCTTGAAAAAATACATACCAAGTACATTAGCTGTACACTGGAGAATTCCTGAGACATCTTCAGCTTCTTCATTGCCAGAGCAATCTGTATAGGAGCATCTGTTTGATATATTGTGAAAATTCTTCTCTGCATCCCTGTAACTACAGTAAAAAATAAAGAAGTTATGGCATCTCCTTATACAAACGCAAGATAGACAAATACCTTTCAGAAATGGTAGTAGATAATAGACCCCCTTGTCTCTTCCTTCTTTCCCCCTCCATCACCCCCTTCATATATATTCCCACACAGATGACACATTAGTAGCTTGGGCTACATTAGTAGCATTATACTAGAATCTGGTACATTATCTGCAATGAGAATAAATGCATTTAAAACAAAACAAAACAAAAACAAAACAAACAAAAAAACAGTATCAAAGGATTCAGGCATGAGGGAAGGGTATCAGGCGTATTTGTCATACTTCATTCCCACTTGGATCCTGTAACAAAGTTTTACAGTAAACTCCAAGTAGAATGTTTATGAGGCAATGGAGAGTATCTAATAAGAAGAAATCTTCAATGCCACATTATGTTAGCACTGCAAGTATAAAACCTAGCTTTCTCTGTGGATTATCTGCTGAAGAGATGAAACTTGTGTTATAGCTTGTTAAAGAAAAATTAAAAAAAAAAAATCCCACCTGTGCTGAAAGGTACAGAGTTGTGCTCAGACTAACAAGAAAGCAGCTGACATCTAAATTATTCTATTTGATTTAGCCTTGCCGCATTGGTTTTCCTTAATTCAACAGAAACAGAACAGAACCTCAGACTAAAGCTTAATACTAAGCTTTATGCAGGTGATAATGAGGATGGAGGAGGAAATGCAAGTAAAGAAAGTGTTACAACAGAATGATAATGCACTTGGCAAAATATGTAATTGATTTAGCTCAATGCACAAAGATTTTTAATGAGTATTTTATTAACGGTTTTGTTATGCTTTCATACTTTGTTTATACTTCATAAATCATGAATAGCAGTTTTAAGGACTGGACTCCTCATCTGACTAACTTCTGAAAAAAACAAGTGCCTGTTTTGCCAGCACCCATGGAAAAGGCTGGAAAGGATTCAGACTGTACATCTGGTTACTCCAACAACAAACTGGTTTTCCATCTGGAGCAAGGTTAAAGGTTGCTGGTCCACAATGCAGTGACCACTCACCACTCAGTGGCCCTTGGTGACACCAGGCCATGTTGCAGAAAAAAAAAAAACTTTATCCTGCTTCAGAGGGATACCACATCCTGACCCACTGCCTGAGCTCAAAGTCATAGCCCAAAGCCAGAACCAAGCCTGGTGGCCAGGCCTCCACAGCCAATAAATACCACAGGCTTCCTGGAATGGTACCACAACCATACCTCACATCTGCTCTTGACCGAGATAGGAGATTTAATGAACATTTTGTAGAATCATAGAATGGCTTGGGTTGGAAGAGACCTTAAAGATCATTTAATTCCAGCCCCCTGCCATGGGCAGGGATACCTCCCACCAGACCAGGTTGTTGCCCAAAGCCCCTTCCAACACGGCCTTGAACACCACCAGTAATGGGGCATCCACAGCTTCTATGGGCAGCCTGTGCCACAGCCTCAGCACCCTCTGAGTGAAGAACTTCCTCCTAATGTCTAATCTAAAACTACCCTTTTTCAGTTTACAACCATTTGACTTTGTTCTATCACTACTAGGAGTAGGACTGGAGAGCAGCCTAGAAGAGAGGGATCTGGGGGTCGTGGTAGACAGCAAGTTGAATATGAGCCAGCAGTGTGCCCTGGCAGCCAGGAGGGCCAACCGTGTCCTGGGGTGCATCAAGCACGGCATCGCTAGTAGGTCAAGGGAGGTGATTGTCCTGCTCTACTCTGCGCTGGTGCGGCCTCACCTCAAGTACTGTGTGCAGTTCTGGGCACCACAGTATAAAAAGGACATGAAACTGTTGGAGAGTGTCCAGAGGAGGGCTACGAAGATGGTGAAAGGCCTGGAGGGGAAGACGTACGAGGAACGGCTGAGGTCACTGGGCCTGTTCAGCCTGGAGAAGAGGAGGCTGAGGGGAGACCTCATCACAGTCTACAACTTCCTCGTAAGGGGGTGTCGAGAGGCAGGAGACCTTTTCTCCATTAACACCAGTGACAGGACCCGCGGGAACAGGGTTAAGCTGAGGCAGGGGAAATTTAGGCTTGACATCAGGAGGGGGTTCTTCACAGAGAGGGTGGTTGCACACTGGAACAGGCTCCCCAGGGAAGTGGTCACTGCACCGAGCCTATCTGAATTTAAGAAGAGATTGGACTGTGCACTTAGTCACATGGTCTGAGCTTTTGGGTAGACCTGTGCGGTGTCAAGAGTTGGACTTGATGATCCTTAAGGGTCCCTTCCAACTCAGGATATTCTATGATTCTATGATTCTATGACTACACTCCCTGACAAAGAGCCCCTTCTCAGCTTTCCTGTAGGCCCTCTTTGGGTATTGGAAAATTGCTATAAGGTCTCCCCAGAGTCTTCTCTTCAGGATGAATAACCCTAACTCCTTCAGCCTGTCTTCATAGGTGAGGTGCTCCAATCCCTGGATCATCTTTATGGTACACATGAAGATGAATACAAAATTTATGCTATGTTATGCATAATTGCCAAGCCCTGGCAATGGGGCTGCAGGGGCCTCTGTGAGGAGAGGCTGGGGTTGCCCTGTGCTAGTCCCAGACAGTTCCAGCCAGTTCTAGCCAGTCTCAGATGGTTCCAGGTGATTCCAACTGGTTCCAGCTGGTTCCACCTAGTCCCAGCCAGCCTCAGTGGCCATAATGCAGGGCATGGCTCGACACAGCAGCAATGCCGATGGTGCCTCTGAACACACATTTAAGAAAGGGAGGGAAAAAAAAAAAAAAAAAAAAAAAAAAAGGAAGCGTGAGGGATGAGGCAAAAATGTCCAAGAAAGAACTGCATGAGCAGCATGGCCGGCAAAGAAAAAGAGGAAGGAGGTGCTCCAGGCACCAGCAATGGTGTGTAGCTGCATACCCTGTAGCCAGGGGAGGACCCCACGCTGGCACAGATATGCCCTGAACAAACTGCAGCCATGGACAGCTCATGGTGGAGCAGAGCAGAAGTGTGTGGAAAAAGAAGCAGCTGAGAGGTACTATTGTTGCTTGACAGCAACCCCCATTCCCCACCACCACATGGAGGGAGGAGGAAAAGGAGCTGGGGATGAAGGAGTGAAGTTGAGCCTGTGAAAGAGGGACAGGGTGAAAGGTGTTTTAGTTTTGTCTTTGTTTCTCACCATCCTACTCTATTTTTACTTGCAACAAATTAAATTAATTTCCCCCAAGATGAGTCTGTTTGGCCCGTGACAGTAAATAGTAAAGAATTTTTCTGACTTTATTTTAACCCAGAAGCTTTTTTGATCTTATTTCTCCCAACTGTCCTTTTGAGGAGAGAGAGTTAGACAGCAGCAGGGTGAGGCCTGCAGCTGCCGAAAGTTAGCCCACCACAGTACGTATCAGCAGTATAGATCTCCAGACAGGACAAATATACGACATCTAGAGACAATTTTGACTTTCACTGACTGAGTTTTCAGTTTTTTCACTGACTAAATTTACATTGGCATTCAAAAACTTGAGTCAAAGTGTGCCAGAAGTTACGGGAATTACAGGTTTCCGGAGTGTCCCATTTTTAAACTTTGCCCATTAAAGTAAGGATATGTAAACCACATGTGGCCATAAATTAGAAGCTGCATTGTTTTTGCACACATGCCTTTTGCAAGGCACTGTTTCACCCACTGAAGTCTTTTAACATGAGAATTCAACCAATGCTTTTAGCATCTGAACAAAGTAGCAGACAAAAGGCTTCTCCCTTTGCCTGTTCTCTGGTTGGTATCATAATTATCTGCCAAGACTGGCTCCCTCACTGCCCTCAGGTGCCAGCCAAATCTGCAAACATTGCAAATGACATCTACCAAGCTAAGGCACCCTTTGAATTTTAACCAAACATTGAGAAACATGCAAGGACAATTTCCTCCAGTGTACTGAGCTTCAAAACAATGTCATAAATTCTGAAAAGACCCTGAGCGCAGCCTGAAAAAAAAAAAAAAATTCCCTTACATCTGTGTAATTAAATTCAGAGGACAGCATTATTCATTTGTCACATGGCACCACCATTTAAGGGCTATAGACATGCAGCCATTGTATTCTGACTCTGTTAGAAACGTGAGCTGTCTGTGACAATAAAATACTTGTGCAGGTAAGAAAAAGCTTGAAAGGAGATTATTTTAATCACTGGGAAAACGTCTCAGGTTTTCATGATGATAATTGCTATCACTTCCCTTTTACTCCTCAGTCAACTCTTAATTTTCTTACTAAACTCTTAGGAGGTGGTTTTCTGCCCTGCTTCTGCAAAAAAACTGCAAGTATGGTATGCAACCATGCCAGTGTATATAATAAGAAATAATGTAGGACTTTGCAAGACTGGGGCCTCAGGTCATAGCATAAATACATTTTCCAGAAATTTCATGTGGTTCTACGAAAAGCAAATTGGAGTAGATCCTATACTTTTATAAAAAGATTCCTTAATTCTCCTTATATAGGAAATGTCACTGTTAGAGGAGCAGTCATGCTGTGATGGAATTGAATGAAAGCAGAACTGAACAGCAGTTTATCACTAACATCTCTAATGTGTACTGCTACTGCAGAGCTTCCCTAAGAATTTGTGATAAAAATTAAAAAGCTTGTCAGTCAAGGCCATAGCTTTGAAAGCATAAGGGAAAATACTCCATGCAACTTTCACTACCTCACATTAACACTTACCCAATAACTTGATGCTCAAAATACTGCAGTGTCCTTTGAAGAGTTTGCCGAATAGTCTGAGGCTATGGAAGAATAAAATGAAGAAAAAAAAAAAAAAAAAAAAAAAAAAAAGTAAGATTATGGAAGTATAGCATAGTTTAATTAACAAATCTTCCAATACACTATTTTTCCCCAGTTTTACTCCTTAAAATCATCTACCTGTCAGGTGCCAATCATGGCAATAGCAATAGATAGGAAATATTATTCATTCCTTGTATCTTACTTCACCATTTAATTTTACAGTGAGACATATAATTTATACTGCTAACAAGACTATTTGTGCATAACAAAGAAACCACTTCACAAATAGCTCTCCCAAACTATCACCTACCAATTATCTCATTACTTTAAAATAATTAATTTAAAATAATCTGCAAGAAAATGCTATTATTTTGTTGTGAAAGTATATCCAAGAAAAGCCATTTGGGTTTTTAAACTTTGTATGCTCACTAGAGCATTTTGCATTAAAGAAGATTATAAAGACATAATTTATTTTGGCTTGCTTTCCTGACAAGTTGTAACTCCCAAGTTATCTTTTAAATCATCAGGAAGCTCAAGTTTATCAAAAGAAAATCATGACATGCTTCAAGCATTTATATACTGTTCCACTATAACAGGTGTTCACCAAGCAATGTATGTGCATATCTGTGTTTATTTTCATTATTAATACCACTACAGTATTCACCAAAATACATATGTTTATATATGTGTTTATCTTCCTTACTACTACTGATACTACTACTAATACTGCTGCTACTGCCAGTGCTGCTGTTCCTATTATTTTGAATTAATACACAAAAAATCTTTGGGTAAATCAAGCAAATGTAAAATCCAAGTCATTCTCTTTGGAAACAGGTCTATTTTAGAAACCTGTTTGTTCGGAAATTTGAGCTCTTTCATTCTTGAAAATAAATAAATAAATAAATAAATAAATAAATAAATAAGTTAAAGTGATTTCGTTTGAACTAACATCAACTTTGAAAGTCTCAGATTTTGCTGTCTGCTGTGCAGATCCAGCACTTCAAGACCTGACCATTCTTCCTAACGTTGTTCGTGAGTTTGCAGAAAGAGGTATTTGCTTTGATGATGGCAGGAATGCAAAAGACTATACTAGGTTTGTGCAACTGTAAAAAAAATAAAAAATTTAAACCATATTATATGAACTTGTCTTCCCTTTTGAATTTAAATGTGTAGAAATGTATGCATTTGCAAAAATAAGCTCAAAATACATGTCAACCTTGAAATAGTTTTTGTGGGTTTGTTTGTTTTTTGTGTTTTTTTTTGATAGTACTTCATCAGATAATTACTTCACATCTCTGCAGGAGCTAGGTTTCCTGTGCTAAAGGGCATTAAAAGTTATACGCTCTTTTGCAAAACACAGTGGAAGTGTCATACGAATGAAACCACCACATACCAAAAATTCATCTCTCCTTAGTTGTATGGGAGCAGTTGAAGTCCTTAGACCTTATGGACTACGAACTTATTTCACGGCATGTTCTCACAGAAACTCAAAAGCTTTCCTGTACTCAGTAGGCACAAAAATCCATTCTTCACATATAGAAAATATATATTTTCCCACTCTAGCAACCAGGCAAAGTAAAATGGCTTTAAATAAGCAGGTCTAGACAGCTGCCATCTCCTATTTCCATACTGCATTTCCCTCAGTCCCACTTCTACACACAGAACTTAAGTACTCCACCAGGACCTACTTTGACATGAAACATGGAACGCTGGAAATTTTTCATTGTTAAATTAGATCTCCTTTCTGGATCCCCCAAAGTACTTTTACAGCAAGCATATGAAAGGCAGCAATGCTTGGTTCCATAGTGAAGAGGAAGAAAAACAGACTTTTTCTGTTCTCAAGAACTTTTGCAGCTTGATGACACTTCAGCAATCCTCTGGGGATTGTCTTTCCCCTTCTCATTCTTGACACACAGATGTTGCACTTTTTATCCAGGGAAAAACCCTTTTGAATACCTCAAGATTAGACCATATAAGCAACCTCCAAGTTCTGAGCTTGATTTCATCAATCACCTCCCTTCCCCCACAGTGCTGAATGAAATAAGAATAGCTCAAGTACTACTAACTCTCCTCGCTAAGCTAAATCATCTGCTTAACTATTGTTAGAGAACTTTATACAATCCCATACACTCATATACCTTTCTACTGGCACATCCTTCCAAATATTAGAAATTAATTTACAATCTACAAATATTATAAATTAAAGCAAAAAGTAGGATTTCAGATTAAAACACTGGTCATAAACAGAGCTCTGTGCAATATACCCATAGTTAATATGAAAACCAGCCTGACTCACAGTTTTTCTCCATTTCTGACAAGAATGGCATGTCACTGTACATGGTTAAAAAGCCACTGTGTTCAACTTCCCAGTTTATTGTAATCATTGGTGAATGTACCTTTGCTATAGTTGTAATTCTGTCACTATGACCATCTTGCCATGACTAAATAAAGGGAGAGGAGAAAAGTGACACCTGCTTACAGCTGCCTACATAGGCAGTTTGGTGTTCTACTTCTTTCACTACTGACTATACATTGCCTATGAGAGAGGGAGTGGGTAGGAAAACATTTCTATCTCTTTTCTGCATCCAACAGCAGGACTTGATGAAGACAAAATAACTAAGCCTTCTAGTAGCATAACACACATCATCTCTCAAAGAAGCATAGCTTCTGCTGTTAGGGGAGATAAAAGACGTATAATAATGCACGTCCTCCACTGCAATCAATGCAAGTCTGTGCCATACAGGTACCCAGTGGACCTTATGTACTAAGGTTTTAAAGCTTTAAGACCAATTAAAATGAAAAAATATATATATATGTAAAATAACAATAATTACCTAAACCAGTAATTTTTAATAATTTATTTTGATTAGAATGATTTATTACTATTTTGTTTGCATTGCAAAACAGTTACATCAGTTCAGGTTTCTAAGGGCAATTCAAATTTAGACATGCCAGTACTGCTATTTTTACGTGTAAATTAATCCAAAAATTGCCATACCAGATCATGTCCAAGCTCCATCTAGAATGATAAAGTAGAGGGAACCACTGTAGATGATGACTGATCTTTTGCATAGCAGATGCTATAGGACTTCCCTGAAATAACTCTGAATCCAGATAGCAAGCCACGGCTAACCCTAATATATCAAAAGAAACGGTAAAATAAAATAAAATAAAATAAAATAAAATAAAATAAAATAAAATAAAATAAAATAAAATAAAATAAAATAAAATAAAATAATAAAATATAAAATATAAAATATAAAATATAAAATAAAAAATCACAGAATCACAGGTTCATATACATTTGAAGGAACCTTTGAAAGTCTCATTATTCAATGTCCTGCTCAGAATCATATCTGTTAGAACTGGTTGCTCAGATACTTCTCCAGATGAGTTTTAAGTGCCTTCAGCAATGGAGATCCAAACCCATCCCAGTATTTAACTTAAATATTGGTCTGGAACTTCCCATTTTCAATCTTTCCAGCCTCTCATACTTCCACTGTGCACCCCTGAGAAAAGTCCAGTTCTGTCTTCACTACATCCCTTGACCAGGTATCTGTAGACTGCAATACAGCTCAAGGATGTCTCTTCTTAAAAGCTGAAAAAATGCAGCTTTCTCAGCCACTCTTCAAATGTCACTAGCTCAATGGCTTAACCATCCTGGTAGTCTTTTGCTGGCCCCATTATCAATCCCTGAAAAAAATGCAGAGGTAGTTGGTTGATAATTTGACTTTGTGCCACTGATCACCACCTACTGAGCCCAAAGATCTTGTCAATTTTCCACCCACCTTATCATCCACTATGGAGTCCATATCTCACCAGTTTGTCTCTAAGGACACCATAGGAGACCATGCCAAAGACCTTTCCAGAGGCGAGGTAAACAACATCCCCTCATCCATTGAGCCAGTCATCTCATTACAGAAGTCAATCAGGTTGGTCAGGCACAATTCATCCTTGTTAAAGAGCATAAAAACATATAAAGGGTTTTAAATGGTGTAAAGGGTTAAAATTTGGTCTGGCTGGTCCCAATCACCATCTTGTCCTTTGTTGCTGTTGTTGTTGTTGTTCTCAGAAAAGGTTTCTAAAATGATTTGCTCCTTCACTGTCCCAAGGACTAGGGTTAGGCTGATTTGTCCATAGTTCCCTGGATCCTCCTTATCCTTCTAAGTGCTGGAAGTGGTATTAGCCTTTTTCCAGTCATCAGCTACCTCCCCTGATTGCCATGATGGGGAGGCTTTCCTATCTCCATCCTTGCATGCTCAGGCAATGCCTCTGTACTCTTCTAGGACAGCCAATCCCTGCTTCCAACTTCTGTAGACATCTTTTTTTTGCATTTGAGCTCTGTCCTGAGGTACCTCTTGACCCATGCTGGCCTTCCATGCTTATTTGACTTTCTGCATACCATAATCAGTCATTCTGGAGCTTTGAGGAGGGTGTAAAAGGGTCCCCAAAGATAAAACAACTTCCTGTGTCCCTCTGTCCTCCATGCCAGGTGCCCGTTGGATCCAGCCAAGATCTCTGAACAAGCCAAAATCTGCTCTCCTGAAGTAGGAGGCTGTGATTCCACTTAATCATCTTTCCCACTTCTCTCTGTTTTAAACTCCAGCATCTCATAATCACTGTAGCCAAGGCTCCCATCAACCTTTATGCCTTCAACCAGTTCTTCTTTGCTTTTGAACAATAGCTCCAGCAGAGTATTTTCCCTCCTTTCCCCTTCTCCCCGCCCCCCCCCCCCCCCCGCCCATCAGCTCCAAAGATCTCCTGCACCTCTATTGCCTTTCCAGTAATGTTGGATTGGCTGAAGTGCCCCAGGAGTACTAAGGCCCTCAATTTTGAGGCTTTCTCCAGCTGTCTCAGCTGTCTGAAGGTTTCCTCTACTTTCACTTCTTGACCAGCCAATGCATAGTAGACGTATCAACACACTACCTCTGCTAAACCGTCCTCTGCTCCTGACCACAAACTCTTGGCCAGCTTGTCCCATCAAAAGACTACTGCCTGCACATTTTGTTGACTCCTTTGCACAGAGCACTGCTCATGCTCCTCACCTTCCCAGACTGTCTGCCATGAACATCCTGTGTCCATTCCCTGCAGCACTGCTGTCCTGAAAGCCATCTCACACAAGGATGTGTGTGCTAACGCATGAGGTCCAAGTTCAGTATCACCTATTTGTTCCTTAAAATGGGCCCCTGGTCATCTTGCTTTCACAAAGTAAGCACAAGAACCTGTTGTGCCATGTTGTCCCCCAGATATTTTTCACTTCCCCCCACCCCCCCCTCCCCACCTTCTCTTCAGACAATGTAGACCCTTCGCAAACAAACATAGGTTGAAGATAAGATAAGGAAGCCTGTTGTCAAAGACATCCTCACCCCACTTTGTCAGATAAATCCCTTCTTCCTCAGTAGTCTTTACTCCTCAGAGAGTGAGTGCATCCACAGAGATCAAAGCATTGCCAGCAACACCAGCTACAGGGGCTGCCTCACTAAATGTGTCCACTACAACCTTAGCCCTTCCCCCTCATCATCAGGATTAAAGAGACTCCAACTGGACCCCCAGGCCTTTGCCCTTGCCCTCAAAGCCATGTAGTCACTTCTGATATCCTCAAGGTCTCCCCTGGCTGCATTGTTGGTGCCCACATGGACGAGCAGCAGGGTTCATAGTCAAAGGCCAGACAAGCCTTGGCAGCCTGTTTGCAACATCATGTCTGAGCTCCTGGCAAGCAGCAAACCTCCTGAGGCAGCAGGGCAGGCTGGCAGATGAATGCTTCTGTCTCCTCAGGAGACAGTTTCTGATAACTGCTACTCTCCTTTTTCTTGGAGCCTCCAGCAGTTGAAGCTCAATTGGCTCTGATGCCTCATGGCAAATAGGTCATCTCTCCCACCTCTTTCCAGGGCACTGCATTTTCTCCATAACTGCTGAACCACAGGTGGAAAAGGGTGCCTAAGTGTGTTGCCAGAAGTGATAAGCCTCCAGCCTCCCCCATCTCAGGAGTTTCCACCCTTGACCCTCAAGGCTTTTTCTCTAGTTGTCCCCCTTTCCTTGCAACATGGGGCTCAGGATCTTGGCTCTGCAGGACCTCTACAAAGCCCCCTCACCACTTCCTACAGATCTTCTGTCTGGCAACTCAGCAGCGAAACCAGAGCAGGATGCTGTCACACAGCAGCAGGCAGTGGTTCTGGCCATGGCATCCCACCATGTCATAGCTGTCATAGCTGTGACTCCACCAGCCTGCTCTGTTGCAGTGCCCACCTTGCAGGATGCCCTTGGAGGGAAACCTGCCCTTCTCGCTTGACCTCACCCTGTTCTACAGTACTGCAAAACTGGTTCAAGACCTGAAGCTAGAGTAATAACTTCAGAGGTGTTTTTAAGACAAGCTGAGGAAAATGTTTATGAAGATATTTGTCTAAATGATCTTGAAATACTCAATTTGATTTTTCTTACTCAGACAACTTCCTTTGAAAAAGCATTCTAGTTTAAACAGACATTGTCTGGAAAAAAAAAAGAAAGAAAAAAAAAACTTTTTTTATTAATTTTCTCTTTTTTCAACTTAATTGCCTTAGGTTCTGAAGACAAAGCGGAAAAGACTTCCACTTTAATGCATCCCTTGCTATAAATGTCTTTCCCAAGGCAATCAAATGTAAGCTTTCTCATCTCTTCTCTGAGGACAGAGACTTTGGCCTATTGCCTAACCATTGCCTGTTGCCTCTGAAATGTCTCTCACTTGATTGCAATGCCTTTGGAAGTAAATGGCCAACTGTAGGTACCCAAAAGTGCTGCCCAACTGTAGGTACCCAAAGTGACTCATTTCACCTTACTGTTGGCAACTAATACAAGACTCAGTCTTTGGAAATACTTGTTTCTTTTGTCTACATAGAATGTTGAGTGATTGTTTTAGACTGACACATCTTTTAAATGCTTAAGTGAGGACAGACAAACCCCACCATGCAGTGACAGTACTGCGCAGAGTATTCCAGATGACTCAGTTTAAATTTACATAAATGCAATTTCATATTCTCTGTCCCATTCTTTTTGCACCTTATGATGACCAGATAGTACCGGAGAAGAAAGGGACTGTATGGAATGGGGAGCTGAGAGAACAGCCAAACACACAGTTTCTCCTTAATCCTAACATGGCCTCAAAGATTTTCCCTGATGAAAGCTAAGTGGCTCCTAGCTGAACCTCAGAAGTGGTTTAACAGTCATGCTCTTAAGAACTTGAGTGCTACAAATTTTAAACATGAAAGTTGCACTGAAGAGCATAATAGTCTCAGCTAGAAACCACTTCACTTCTATCAGAATTTCTTCAGGGAAGTCTGTAAAGTCAGGGGGCTCCTCTAGACTCCTCTGCCATGGGGAGGTGCAATGTCCCTCCTAGAGGCATCACATACAGGAGAGACAAGTTACCACAGACCTCAGCCAAATCAGCACTTGGATGCTGAAAGCTTTAAGTGTTTCAAATTTGTAATGTTCAATCACTAACTCAGCAGATGTGTAAGATTTTAATTGTCAGCTTCACTGCTGGGCATCTCTCATTAATGAAAAACACTTCTTTTCTCATATTTCAAAACCAGCTCTAGTGAAGTTTCTGTGCATAGGTGATTACAGAGTTCTAAGCACACATGATTAAGTATGCACCTGGTCCATCTGGAAGGAAATAAATGGAAAAATAGCCAGTTTTATATCTGTTGGGTTTTTTGTTTGTATGTTTTCTTGGTTGTTGTTTGTTTGTTCGTTTGTTTCTTGTTGTTGGTTTTGTGTATGTGTGTTGTTTTTCTTTTTCCAGTATTTACCCCAGGATCATGAAAGCAGTGGAAAGCTGTTCTTTCCCTATTCTTCTGGTCACCCAAATATTGATGTTAAAGAGGCAGTAAACAAAGAACCAAGGCTCCAGTTAAAGACAAACATTTATCAACATTTCCCAAATGTCAGGCATGCAGAGATAAGTATTGAAATTGCTGCAACTAGGGAAAAACAGAACTGAAAAATGAAAGAAGAGTTCCTTTGGCATCTGACAATTTTTATTGATGATGCAGAAAGGAGGCAGGCTCCCTAGCAGGTCCTCACAGATCCTGTACAGGTAGGAACCTTCCCCACCCCCTTCCCAATAGCTGAAGAATGGAATGAAAAGGCATAGAAAAAAAAAAAAAAAAAATCAGAAATTGAGAAGCTGAGACCCAGCATAAGGAACTATTTGAGAATGTTAAAAGAATCATCTTTGGGGGTTTAACAGTGCTTTAGATAATCAGGAAAAAATATATATTTTTTTTTGCTCTCTAGCTTCTGAACCATTAGGATACACACACTTTTCTTCTCTGTAATTGTGCAAGCTAGAAGTTTATTTTTTCTTCATGAAAACCAGCTTCCTGATTCCAGAATTTTGTGATTTATATAAAAGCACTGATTGCTTGTGGACCAGCATGACTACAGCAGCACGCAGTGATCCAGATGGGATGAGGTAAAGGTACAGCACTGGAGCTCGGGGTCACTTTGCATCTAAACCTGAGACCATTCTGCTCCTCAGTTTGTACAAACTGGGGTAGTCTTCGCAACAAAGTACTTGTTTGCATCAGAGAAAACACATTAATTTAATAAATAACATTGAGACCAAGAATTTTACCTCATACTATTTAATTGCAATAACAATGCAAACACTCCAAAGAAATAAAACAGAGATAATTAATAATTAGAAATTATAACTCCTGCATCCCCAGCTGCCTTTCAACTAGAAGCATCACAGATATTATGGATGGAAATTGCCTATTAGTTCATCTAGTCTAACTTCTCGACAGTGAGGGATAAATATCTCAGGGTGCTATCCATTATAATACCGTCTGGGATCGCTTTGTTCATCTTTTGAATTTCAGCCATGTCTGGGAAGAATAGAAGATCCATTCTGTGCTGCAGAAAGAATACATTCACTAAGTGAGAGCATAATAGATAATCTACCTCCAATGCAACCTGTTTGATTTTAAAAGCAACTCACATCTACTACATAAAATCATTGGTGCTATGCTAGGAGACACGTAGGAAATAAAAGGCTTTACACATCAGTGCTTCTCAAGGAATTTCTTCTGCTGCACAAACTGACTGTCCTCAGCATAACAGGACCTAATTTCATATGCTCAGCTGCAAAGGTGCTTTGAGCTGTATGGAAGAACCACATTTTTATTTTCTTGTTTTTTAAAGTTTGCAAGCAGACATGTCTAGAAAAAATTTGGATATGAGAACTATTTCTTTTCCTCATGGCATAATATAACAGCCCTTAACATTAGCACAATTAGAAAGAGAGAGCTTGTCTCTGTGTTGGCTTTCCAAGTTTCACCAGGACTACACTGAGCTGCTGTGAAGCGGTACTTCTTTGCTCAAGTAGTTGAGGATGATGGATATTCACCCTTGTTTTGATGTAGCTATGACTGTATACTGCAATTTAGGGGCATATATTGATATGGTATCTGCTTCAGGCAGCAGAGATGCCTTCAAAATATGAATGTTTTCAGAGAAGTGTTTTTTTCCAAGCTCTGTAAAGTCAAGATTTCAGCTTGGGACTATACAAACATTAAGAAAGCAGCTATCACTATGGACAGTCTAAGTACTAGATGTGAAATATTCAAGGTCACCCTAAACAAAATTTCACCAAGGTCAATACAAGGCTGCAGTCCTCTGGGTACAGCTAAATAAATTTAAAAAAATATTTTATTTGCTGAGGCTGAGATGAGATGCATGAGATGTTTAGCCACCAAACAAGACAAACAAACAACACCCATCATGATTCTAATATTAATAACATTTCCCAGAATGTTCCCCGGCTCTGTTCCACACTATGAAATAGCAAATTGACTAGCTAGAGGCTGCACATGTGGCCTCGTGTATGAGTTTTTTTTCTCTCTGGTAAGTTGAAAGTCTGACTTTATTTGTATTTTGAAAAATTAATCCTATTTGCTTCTTGAAATTAGAAACTGAGTTTCTCATTGGATGTGCCTTTCTCCACCTTTTTCAAGGCATTTTTTCCTTTGCACCCATCTTCCTGAGAAGGATGTTACTCACATAAAGCTCATCCAACACGGGCTATTAAGCGAATAAGCCAGTCACACTGCTGATATGGATATCATTAGCATTATCCTACTTCATTCACAAAGTTAGGCAGAAGTTATTCTTACAACAGTAAAGCTTAGGTATACCCGATGACTTAATGTGAGTCACAACAAGCTCAGAAGACTTGTGCAATCTTTTTTCAAACTTTCATGTAAAAATCAACACTACCTCTTGTACTAGTGGCAACAACTTGTTATTGCTCCCAGCAAGAGTAGTTATTCTTTAAGAGTAACTGGTAGAGGCTTATGATGAAACCGGGCTTGATTTGAGCTGCTACATTTGCACTTCTCCACCAAAACCCCCACCTCCACTCACTGGAGGTTTCATTTGCAATTAAACAGTTTGAAGTTTCAGCAGTGACAGAATTAATAGCATGCACACTAACCTAAATGATAGTCTTTACATTCTTTTTTCTCCCATTGTCAGGAAAAGGAAAAAAGACAATTCTTAAATTCAATCTATTTGGCATAAGCCAGTAGCAGCTTCCTAATTTAAATAGGAGAAAAAAATAAATGTTCTTAATTTAATGTATCTTCAACTGAGCCTTTAAAGGATATCAGGAATAATTCTTCATGAACAGAAAAGTACACCAGAAGTGATTTCCACTTAATAATGTTTACAGTTCAAGAGAGATGTTACATAGGCCATTCAGAAAATAAAATCAACCAGAAATGTAAGTCTGTCTAATGCTGTGTCATACTGTAATTCTCTTTCCAGAAAGATCAGCACAGCGCTTCGGGGTACACAGTCTCCTCTGAATGCATGCCCAATCACTCTCCACTCCTTCAGGGTAGTCCATGCCCCTCAGATAGGAGCAGAGTATTTGACTTTTCAAATCAGTGACAAATTGTATTTTTTTTCTGATTTTGATTCTATTTTCAGCCTGGTATTGGATACAAGTCAAGATAGAACTGGAGCAAATGTGAAAATTGCTGCAAGGAACTAGAATTTAGTATGATAATAAAAGGCATTTCTAAAGAATAAAACTGTGTCCACTGGTGCCAGGATACCATTCCCATACAGCGGAGCCCTTAAAGGCAGAAAAACTGAGGATGAGAATAAACAGGAGACAGTATCATCGTCTGTATTTATAATTAATCAAAATTTATGTCACTGTGGGTGTAAAAATCATCCTTTAAAATAGAACACAACAATAAGGCTGGAACTAAAAGAAAACTATATCATTAAATAATCTTGTGACATACATTTATTTATTGCAGCTGATTTCTTAAAAGCAAGGGCATAAATCAATGTACCTACCGAGTTCCTAGCATTTTATTATTTATCTCCAAAAGTGCGAATGCAGCCCAGTAAGAGGGGCACCTACTTGTCTTGAAAGCTGCTGGATCTAGCTCATATTTCTCTGACAAGGTATAAAAGCTAAAATTCTTCAGTGGTGGAGGTTCAGAGGACGGAGGACAGCAGGGATGTCTGCCCAGCTAGGAGCATGATTTAGGTGTTTGACTGCCGTTAGGGTGGGTAGGAGCTGCCTACACAATTACAGGCTCCGCTTTGTGGGAACATCAGAGGGATGAAAAGCTGTGAGAGGGCAGAGCCAACATGGAGCAATACACATTGGCCATGATCTCGTGAGATAAAGGAGCCACAAGAGCAGAGTGTGTGCAACACCTGGACCCGGGGTTTCTCATGCTGAGTGGCTGTGTTTGGTCCCACAAAACATCACCTTCCCAGCCAGGTGCCAAGCACAGCCTATGCCAGGCACAGCTGCTTGTCCTGAGTCTTTGGGCTGCAGCACCCGGCTGGCCAGTGAGCCTCAGCCCTCCTGCTGAGTGCCACAGCTCGCCCGGTGAAGCTGGCCTTCAGGTGGGACGCGGGGCAGCAGCTCCAATAACTGTTTGGTATGTGCACAGCTCGCCTGCTCAGGGAAGCTGCTGCCAAAAGCTGCCTCCCTCCTCACATCCACACTGCTCTGCTTGCCCTTCCCCTACAAGCCCTACTCACAAACACCCGCAGTAGGGTATATATGGAGCTCTGCTCATCCTCCTCACCACCAGATTCTCTTCTCTGAATTATGCAGCTGCTTTGGTGGGAGGTGAACCTTGCTATTCTCTTATTTCTGGCTATTAAAAAAGAGAGTGTTTGGGGTAAGCAAGTTCCAAATGAACAGCATCCATCCTTCAGCCATCCAGGCATGTCAGAAAACCTTTAAGAACCTACAGGAATGTAAACCGAACCTGTGGTGATTGAGGATCAGGCCCTTATATCCTCTAGAATAACCACGTCAGGAAAATCTCTAAAAATGCATTTAAGAGAAAAGTTGGAAGATCACATGTGCTGGAAAGTGCTAGAAGCTGTCCTCCAGGAGCAAGCAGAAGAGGCTGGATTGAAACGTGCAAACCTAAGGTTTCACTTTTTAATTTTTTTCCCATTGTTCCACCAGAAGTAATAGTTGTGCGGTCACGCTCACCTAAATTTGAGAGCAAGATTGCAAGTGATACAGAATGTAATAACTTCTTTTTCACTGTATTTGAGTATAAAATATCTCAAATACTTTGTTACAGCATTTTAGTCTACAAAATCTGCCTTTCCACTGACAGTATGTTTGTACTCATGCTCATGAATACATTGCACAGAAGATAATATTTTCATATTCTCTTTTGCACTACTGCTCCTCATAACATCCAGCCTTCTTGCACAGCCCTCTTGCCATGCTGTCCTATGGACATTCCTTACTGTACAGCTCCTTCACCCCCTGGATGCTCCTCCTGCTCAGATCAAGATTCTGAGCATCCCCGAGCAGCTCCCTGCTACTGAGACTGAAACAACGTCACCTCTGCAGTATTAAACACACAGAGAATTTTTTTTGGTGAAAACACAAAAATTAAATTTTAGTCAGTATCTCAGTCCTAGCCATCAGCAAAGGAATGCACAAAATTAAGGCTAAGTATGAATATCAGGAACCTGTAGCATCCTTCAACTTTGAAAGTGCTCAGCACTGGGATGGGGACAGATTACTGCAGCATTAATGCTGGAAGTGAACATATCAAACCATTGCAGGCAATACATATAGCATGTATATTCACACACACTTGCATGTGCATCCATACATGCTTATATAATTAACAGGGATCTATTTTTATAGAATTATGGAATAAAAACATATCTACACCTATAGAAAAGAATTAAAGCTGTTCATTCAGAAGGAACATATGTGACTGCACCCTTCAGACTTGCCTTTTAATTTTAAAAATAGTGAGTGACTCGCATTTGACACTAATTTTATAGGAAAAGTATTTTTTTAACTTGTAATTGAAGTTATTCCTGATTTATATTAGCAGATGCGACAAAATAATCAGATTTGAAGTGTTAGACAGATGGTAACTCAACTTGTTGCAAGAAGGCAGATATTCAGCAGCACAGAAAAGATTCTCAACAAGGGAAAAAATGCACGTAAATAGCAAAGCACCCGAAAAGTGATTTCTCAGAGTCAAGAACAAAAGAATGCGGACCAATTCTTTTCTTACACCATCACTGTGCCAACATGACTTTTCTGACTTGAATCACGTTAATTTATGTCAAAATGTGGAAGATGGGAATGAAGCAGTAGTTACAATGCCAAGATATAAAGGAAGGTTTTGAACAATATGTATCATATGAATCCCATATTAAAATAAAATAAAATATGCAGATTTCAGCAATATGGGCTGTTATAATTATCTCTCAGGGAAGCCAGTGGAAACTATTGTTTGGGACATCAAGGCGAGGTTGGAAGAAATTTTTGCATTCTTATATGAAATTTCTCTGAGAGCACAAAGGAAAGAGGACTGTGAGACCTATCAAAGTTTTTCTCATCTCTCAAGTCACAGAATGTGTTTATTTTTCAAACAAATTCAATAACACATCAAAGCTGTAAAGCTGTAGTTGTCTTTTATAGCATTTCCCTACATGAGGTAACAGTCAAAGCTAGAAAAATACAAATACTAAGGTTATCTAAAAATACTGCACTGAGCTACTTCAGAATACTTCAAATATTTTGGGTAACACATGCTCTAATTATACCGTTGTATTATTATCAAATTAAATAGCTTCATTTTTTTTTGTACTAAAACAAGACAAGCCACCTGAGATATCGTCTATTAATTTCAGCACTACAAGCCCAGATTCCCAATAGAGAAAAAAAAAAAAATCAATGGGAAAGAAAAGTCTTTACTGAAGCCGGATGACTATTAGCTATACAATGCACTGCTAACTTCTCCCCTTAAACAGCTTGTCTACCCTGATCTAGCTGGTTCAAGCAAGACTGAACAGAAAAGAGTACATTAGAACCAAAGCAAACCAATAGCAGATGGTGACTCGACTCGTAAGTAATTTCTGAAGCTGAATAAGAACATGCCAAAAGATATTCCAATGCCACAAAATTTAGCAGATGCAGTTGTCTAACAGATTAAACTACTTGTTGCAATTAACATTTTATGCCTTTACATGTTATCTCAGAAAGCAGCAAGCATTCAGTTGCAGCTGAAACTTTATGAGGGAAAAGTAGTGATGGCCACAGAGGTACAGATAGGAGTGTAGGATGACCGTGATGGTAGGGCTGGAGAACAACCTTCTGTCTGTTCTCCATGAAATTACCGGGACTCCTGAGCCATTGCTTTCAGACTCCCAAAGCAATGCCGAAGTACTTGATGGGTTCAACCCAAATTCACTCTTTATTTTAGCTTGCACAATGCTTCGCTGACTCTCGGCTACAGGTGTAACTATCGAGATAACCACAAGTCATGGATTTCAAAGAACACTTACAAGAAACTGATGGCTCGGGAATGCCTGTGCATCCGTGAGGCACAGGGCAATCTGTTGCTGAAATATTTCTGACCGGCACGTCAAAACTTTCTTTTTACCTCGCTCGGTATGGGAAAGCCCTGTAAATGCACCAAGTTCACGTCTCCTGTATGGAAGAACGAGCGTGCCACGCACCGTGTAAACGCACGCAACTTTTCACCCCGAATTGTCGCTCGCACCATGTCGCGACAAGAGGCTCTCACGACCCTCCTCCACGCATCAAGAGGCTGCCAGGACATGCCTCATTCCCCTCTTCCCCTAAAAACCCTTTATCCTTCACCGGTCCCACGACCCATCGCGGGCCCGGCCGTGGGCAGGGGATGCTCCGGCAGCCCGGGACAAGCCGAGCGGAGCCCCGCAGCCACCGGGGGGCTGCGAGGCAGGGCCGGGGGGTCGCGGAGCACTCACCGCGGGGGCGGTCAGGCGGCGGATGCTCTCGCCCAGCGAGTCCAGGTTGACCCGGCGGCGGCGAGGAGCGCGGCGAGCACCGGCGCTGGCCGCGGAGGCGGCGGAGCCGGCGGCGGTGATGGAGATGGATGCGGCTGCCAGGGACGGATCGGAGGGGCCGGGGGGGCTGCGGCTGCCGTTCCAGCAGAGGCGGGACAGGGGACACTCGCCCTCCTCCTCGGGGCTGGTCTCCGGGCAGTCGGAGCCCAGCGAGCTGAAGGACTCGGAGGAGATCTTGCGGCGGGACATGGTGCCGCGGGGCGCCGGGGCTCAGCGCAGCGCGGCGGGCAGCCGCGGCGGGCAGCAGCGCCGAGCCGCGGGGCGCCGGGGGCGGTCGCCTCGCATGGCCGCGGGGTGCCCCCGGTCGGGGGGGCTCCGGGGCCGGGGTAGGGGTCGGGGCCGGCTCAGCCCCGCTCCCAGCTCCGCGCTCGGCCGGGGGCAGCGCGGGTGCGGCGCCGGGAGGCTTTAAAGCGGCGGCCGCTGCCCTCCTCTGCCTCGCCGCCCTCCCTCGCTCTCCCCTCCCCCGGCTCCCTCGCTGCTCCGCGGGGATCACGTGTTGTTTGGAGCCCTTTCCTCCTCCTCCTCCTCCTCCATCTCCATCTCCTCCTCCTCCTCCGCCCGCCTCCCCCCTCCCCGCCTCTCGCTGCCGATGTCCCCCCTCAAGGGGCTGGCGGACACCCGGGACCCTCCCGCTGCGGGCATCCCGACCCTAACCCCGACCCCAAACCCGACCCCAAACCCGGCCCCGACCCCAAGCCCGGCCCCGCCGCCTGCCGGCCCGGCGGTGCTGGACAGCTCCCTGCAAAGCTCCCCGAGCCCCGGCTGGCGGCGCCTCCGAGGGCGAGGGATGCCGGCCCTCCGCGCCCGACAACTTTTCCGAGCGGCTTTTCGTGGGAAAATCACGGTGTTTGAGGAAAAAAAAAAAAAAAAAAGGAGGCTGCAGCGCGCTCGTCAGGTTTCAGAGGCAAAAGTTGCTGCCGTCTCCCTGCGAGCGCTGCCCCTGCTAACGCTGGAGTCGTGTCTGCAAAAAGAAAAGGGCTGCGTTCCGTCCACAGCTCTGTGCTCCGAGAGGGAAAAGGAGACGGGTGGAGGAAACTAAGCAGGGGAGCTTGGATGTAGGATGACACCCCTAAAGACTATGCAAGGGGTCTCCTTCCGTACCCAAGCAGGCAGGTTAAAGGAACCTGGAGAGTTTCTTGGCAGCCGTGTTTGTCCCATGATTGTAGTTCTTGGCAGAAAGGCTGCGAGATGTGATCTCAGTGGTGTGGTTCTTCCTGCCATCCAGCCCGTCATTGATTTACTTTCAGTTAAACAAATCTTGTTTTAAAAGGCAGTCTTTTTAGGATAGTTTTTACTCTACCTTTCCCCTATATTAGGGCATACATTTTACCTCTTCATCCTGTTAAATGTTTGAGCTTAGCCTAAACAAAAACTCAATGAGAGACTGGGAAGATCTCTACAGGCATGGAGCAGCCCTTGAGCATGGCCCGAGGCAGCACAAATGCTGTGTCTGCATCCAGAAGGGACACGGGGCTGTGGCTGAGCAGGCTGCTTTTAACTAGGACAAGGCAGCCCTCGCTGGGGTATTTCAGTGTCATCATCCCTGGCTCTCTTGGCTCACCCAGTTTCTATTTCGATTTTCTTCTTTCTATAGGAATATATATGGAGTGAGAAAAACAATGGGTCTCCTTTTGCCATGGCACAGTTTTTAAATCTCTGCAGCTTGAAGCCTGAATGTTGAAAGGATGTATAATAAACTCAGGGTGGTCCCTGCTGCCTTCTGGTCTCTTATAAATGTTACACTTGGGATGACAGACAGACAGACTTTCTTTTGCAATCTTGGTGACCCCCTGGGTAGCATTGGGACAGGAATCATAGATGTCTCCGCTTGAAAATTAATCCATACATGAACCTTCAAATCTGTTGTCCTCTTCTGTCTTTCCACTACTGAATAACAATATTCATCAGTACCTCAGCCCATAGAAGACAAGTTTTAATACCTTTTCTGTATTCCCTCTAAAGAAATGCTCCCTTTGCAAGAGTCTCTGAGGCCTGGCTGCACCCACTGTGCCTGCCCTCCACGCCAAGCTCCTGTCATGGAGGGGATTTGGGCATTTAGGATTTAGCATTTTTTAGTGGCTGGGAGGTGTCCTTTTGGTGCTAACCACTCACACAAGCACAGGACGCTCTGTGTTAAGGTGATAACTTCTCTCTCATGCTTCAGGTTTCATTACTTATTTCCTTCTGGTAGACCAGTCCTCAGCAAAGGAAGCTTCCACTGGTTTCCTGGAGGCTGCAGTAATAGGGAAAACTGGGCAAGAGCTATATGGTTTAGTGTTGAAAATGCAAATGCATATTTATAAGCCTAAACTGCTAAAATACCCAAGTGTTAACCTGTTCCATGTGCGGTACTTCAACTGTAGGACTAGGGTAAGCAACTTGCTCGTGGGCATATTTGCATTTTATTCAGCCCTGGGGAAATACACTTGCAAGAAGACAAAACTGACATTTTTAAGCCTTCCGTTTCCACTTTTTCTTGGAGCAAAGTTTAATGTAGCAGTTCCCAGTGCAACTTATCATTGGTGTTTGACAGCACTCTGAGTTGCCCTTGCAGCATTAAAAATGACTTTCTTTATGCCACTCATGGCCATATTCCTTTGGTGTCTGTAATGTGGTGACCCTGAAATGGGAAGGGAAATGCTTTGCTTCAGTGAATGTTCCTTAGGTCAGGATTATTATAAATGAATGCACTCATGTACCAAAGCAATTCCTTTCAAGAATATAAAAGGCATTTCCCTTCAGCATCTAAACACTGGAGTTGACCGTTCAGAGTAAAAGATGCAATTAGGGCTTCAAGGCTTCTATTGCTCCAGCTGAAGCAGCCTTTTGGTTAAGCCTGGACTCAGTGTCGCTGTTCACTGGCTATTTTGCTCAGCTTTAGTCTTTAGCACTCATGGAAGATATAGCTGCTACAGTCAGAGATGTCAGTGATCTGCCTACTGCAACTCTTTTTGGGATTCCTGATATTAAAATACATGAAATCAGTTAGAGACACCAGCTGGAAAAGTACCAAACACCATCACAAGATGTCTTGAGCTAAAGAGGAATGGCCAGCAGAAGATCCAAGATGATGGATCCAGGTCCTGGAGGTCAGCCTGGTGAGGCCAACAAGTCACTGAGACCCTGGATAGTTTTTTCTCATTTTATTCCTTCTGATCAAGATACAACCTTGGCAAAAGCTAAATACCACAGAGGGCTGCTTCGTCAGATAGTCGAATGCCTTTGACAGCACATAGACAGCTACAGCACGTAAGAGAACAAATGTTCTTCTTTTATACATGTCTTACCAGCCTAAATTTGCAGTTGGCATATTATTGGATGAACAGCAGACATGTCTGTAAAATGTATAAGGTTCACCAAAGTAGCGCCTGTAAAACTTTTCTATCATGCCACAACAGAATGCAATTTATGTGTCCCACATGTCTTGCAGACAACTTGGAGAAAAATACGAATATTTTTAATTTTTGTAAAATCTCTACCATATGATAAGATGGTTGTTTTGTAAAATCTCTACCATATGATAAGATATTGTTTTTAATGCACAAATCTTTTCTAAATTTTTTTATATTTTCAAATTTTTGTCTTGGTTCTAGTAAGCAAAACTCACAAGACTTTGTTCAGACCTGACATAAAACACATCATCTTTAATTTCTGACATGTTATTTCATCATTATTTATTCATGATTTTTACTTATTTATTAATAAATCAACATTTCTTACCAGATATTTCCCTCCAGCATCACATGCTGGAGTTTTGATATCATTTTTATTTTCAAATGCTGTCTTTTGGCAGTTCAAAAAGCCTTAGACAATTTAAATGATAAAAGCAACTTCATCATCATGTGTTTCATTGTCCTATCTGCATTTTTTAAGGATATGCTAGTTGCAGAGCCAGCAGAAGAAACTATTTCAATGAATCCCACCTAGGGATTACTTGCATATATCACATATATTACTTAAATATTTCATATCATTTCACCTAGTACATTATATGTCTTTTTATAATAATCTTTTTATAATACTGCTGAACATATAAGTACTTAATTTTCCTTTAATAGAAAAGATTTTTGTCCCAGGATCAATGTCTCCCACTGAGAAAGTAAACATCTGTTTTGCAAAGCATTTCTGAAGCAGCAGGAGACCATTATCCTGTGACAACATTCTATTACAATTACTTTATTGCAGTCAGGCAAAATGAGTGATGTGAAGCAAATTTATTCTTTTTTCACATTCTGCCAAACCTTTCTGTTCTCTATCCAATGACTTCCATCTGGAGTATTGCCTGGAAGGACGGCTGGGGCATTCTGCCATTTGTCATTAATGATCTGTTGAATTACGATTGGCTTAAAGAACAGATCAATTTTATGTTTCAGCTACTCAGAAATAAAGTTCATCTGCAAGACAGAGTGGATTCACATTGATGAAAGCTGATGTTCTAGTAATCAGGTATATTTGAGTCCATCATGTTGCAGTGTGTTACTGAAGGAGTATATAATTAATCTTGTACTGTGGGATGATCCTACATAATGAAAGCAGCAGAATCTGGACCTTAACGGTCATAAAACACCCTAGTCTTAGCACACTCTAAAAGTAGAGTTTTCCTCTTATGAATGAGAAAAGAAAGTACAGATGAGTGATTCCATGATTCTCACATTACATAGCAGATCAAGAGCAGAACTGGGAAAACCTTGTTGCCTAATCTAATTTCAAGATAAAGTTACTCAGAATCAGTTTCATTTGTTCTCTTATCTCATTAAAAATGTGGGAGGAAACTACTGAATGAGTGTGTGTGTGTGTGGGGGGGAAACGAAAAAAAAAGGAATGCTCAAATAACAGTGCTTTGACTCAAATCATTAAGTCAAACTGGGACTGCAAATATCAGGGAGAATTTCTGAGGGCATACAGCTTCAACTAATTGTCTAGAAGGAACACAGAGATGACTAAACATTCAGTTTTTAAAATTTATAAATTGTAAAAGAAAAAATATAGTGTGGCACTCACTACCTCTTATTTCCATTTGACTTGCACAGAGAGCCACATTTACTGAATTCAACACAGGGTGACATAAACTGAACCTTTTCTTGATTAGCAGCTCTTCTGTATCTTGAGGTTTTTACCCTGAGAACAGCAGGTAACTGTGGCTTCTGTCTCAGAGTTACCTATGAGCCTCACCAATATTTATTTAAAGCTGCAAAACAAGAAGATGCTGATGGGCTACTACATGGTGTATAGCCACCTCAGCCCAGCACTCTGTAGTTTAGTCAAGCCACTATTTATAGAACAGCTCCCTACAGAAGTCACTTGTTTTCACCCTTGCAATCACATTTATTCCAGATAGATTTCCTACTATACACAGTTTTTATTGGGGAGATTAATGTCATCAATCAGATCAGACCAACAAATATATAATAGTAGCTACATGTGAGATTAAAGCTGTATTGTATTGGGAGTTCAGACATTTTTTGAGACTTCTGGAGCAGCTCCTTGCACTCTTCACAGACCACATGAATCCAAGTCCACAAGGACTTTGAGAACTTCTTGTGTGCTAGGCAGAGGCTGAATTAAACCAAGATGTCCATGTTTTCTGAAATGGCTGTTTGGGCTGCCTCATCTCTTGAGGGAAGGCAGAGTTGATGCCCATGAGACAGGTTGCCCTTCATGTCCCAGGGCTCTGACTTATTTGTAGAAATTCCCTTTGGTGGTCTCTCACACAGCACATAATACCTTCCAGGTATGACTTGCTCCCATGAAGCAAAAAAAGGAATAAGAGGTTTATTTATATATAGCTTTAGCAACAGTAGACAGAGAGGGGGAATGTGCTCATGCATATAGATTTAGATAATAAGAAACAATTTGAATAGTACATGAGAAATAAAAATTATATACAGTATCTACCAACATGGTATTATTCTCTGAAAAAGTCAGCCAAAATATTGTCCAAATTAAATAAATAAATAAATAAACAAATAAATCTTTATTTATAAATCATATAAAATCTATTGAAATAAAATTTACTCTGTTTCACCCAGAGATGGCAAATGAATGGAAAAGTAATTTCTGCAAGCAGGTTTCCAAACGAATGTTGCTCCTTACAATGCTGGTAGAACTGTCCAAGCCTGTTTAACTAAGGATGAAATTCTTACAACTAAGGTTGTAACTTCCAAGCTAACCTAGCACTGCAGCATGGTTTTAAGCACTTAGTGGTGTTCAGGAACTTCCCAGATGTTCATCTCTCTAACCTGTTAATGTCATAGCTACTTGTAGAGAAAGAATCTTAAAAAGAGAAATTTTTACAGTAGCTGCAAAATCTGGTGGCTGAAGTTTTAGCATCTGTCCAGGAATCTATCTATTTCTTCTGTTTTCTTGCATTTTTAGTTCTTCAAAATTTAGTTGGACTTTTTCCTCATTCTTCTCTGTCACTTGACTCCTTATAACATGGCTGCAGGTAAATACTAAGGTAAATGTTTTTCCTGTCATTTGGTTCCTGTCACTTTGTTTTAGTGGTGGAATGCAACCTTCAAATATGAGTACTTGTGTTACTCAGAACACTGTCACTCTGGCTGATGTTACTTACCATCAGGGCACCACGATTTCATATTTCAAGGTTCCTTGTGTTCTTTGCAAAACAGATCATCATGTCCCTGAGGAACATTTCTCTGCAGAGAGTAGCATGAATACTAATGGGAAAGCTATACACTGAGAGGGTTTAAATAATATATCTTCAATGTTAACACAACTGGAATCAAATATATACATACATATATATATGTAAGCAGTGCACACTTGCAGTCCAGAAGGCCAATTGCATCCTGAGCTGCATAAACAGATGAATGGTCAGCAGGTGGAGGGAGGTGATTGTCCCCCTCTGCTCTGCCCTCATGAGGCCCCACCTGGAGTCCTGCATCCAGGTCTGGGGCCCCCAGCACAAGAAAGATGTGGGGCTGTTAGAGTGGATCCAGAGGAAGGCCATGAAGATGATAAAAGCGCTGGAGCACCTCTCCTGTGAATAAAGTCTGAGAGAGTTTGGGCTGTTCAGCCTGGAGAAGAGAAGGCTCAGGGGTGACCTCATTGCAACATTTGAATAATTAAAGGGGGCTTATGAAAAAGATGGAGAACAGCTTTTTACTCAGGCAGACAATGACAGGACAGAGGAGAATAACTTCAAACAAAAAGAAGGGAGATTTAGATTAGAGGTTGGGAAGAACTTACCTACACTACCTACTCAGAGGGTGGTGAGGCCCTGGCACAAGTTGCCCAGAGAAGCTGTGGATGCCCCATACCTGGAAGTGTTCAAGGACAGGTTGGACAAGGCCCTGGGCAACCTGGTCTAGTGGGTGGGATCTCTGGCTATGGCAGGGGAATTGGAACTGGATGTTCTTTAAGGTCCCTTCCAACCCAAGCTATTCCATGATATATATAATTTTAGCTTCGTATTTGGTTTGAACTGACTAAAATGTTCGGAGTGGTGGAGGTGGTGGGGGGAGACCAGAAGAAAAGGAAAATATGAGGAAAAAAAGCACAATTCTTCTCCTTACAAAATATACTTATTTGATTCTCAAGTTATTTTGTGCAAAAAGATCTGACGAAGGTAGGTTACTATGAGGGAATCACACATCGGGGGGAGCTGCAATGTGTTTGCCATAACATCACTATTTCACTTTCGTAGCACGCTTCATTACAAACTTCTCAATGTGATTTGAAAGCAATTACAAAGCAAATGCCTGTAATGTGAATAAGGCTGAGCAAACATCTGAGATTTCATGGTAGATTTAAAAGCATTGTGGGCCCAATCCAGTAGGCAGTATGCAGTTTTCATCACTACCAATACTGTCTGAGGCACTCAGCACCTTGCCGAAGGACCTTAGGACTTCTCTGAATCAGTCCCTGGGTGAGTCAGACTCAACATTTTTACGGCGAAAAAAAATCCACAGGCAAGGTGAATATTGCTGTAATAGGAATTTAACTGCTTGTGGTAATGCAAAAATAAAGTCTAACTACAAACAACACTTAATGCTAAAGGAATAATGTTTTAAAAAAATGTTCTCTTTAGGTTAATAAAACAGATGAGCAAAGTATTTTTACTGCAAAGTGCCATTAAGGGTCTGAAACAATCGAACTGAGTCTTAAGAGAATATCTTTAACATTTTGCTTTTAAAGCCAATGCGTAAGCTAGATTTATGGAATACCTCTCTTAAAAAGACAAAGTAGTTCTAACCTTTCACTGTGGGGGTGCACCCAAGTGCCTGGTTTGCAAACAGAGTGAACAAGATGGTTCTGGTCACCTGTCTATTAAAGTTTGCCATAAAATCAGTTTTTCACAATTATTTTGGTTAAAGTCAAACCACAAAAGTGAAAAATATCTTTTGCAAAGCAGTGAGAAATTGATTCAAAACTAAAAATGAAAGTAAGTACTAATATAGCTGTCTTGAACTATTTTTAGTACCAATCTGTGCACAATTTGAAGCACCTGTAAAATATCATGCCCTGTTTTTACCATGAACTGAAATGTATGCCTACTGCATCATCTCAAATTCACTATACTGTTTTGTCTTCATGCATGACGTTTTTCTTCAGATAGTGTCAAACTTTCCATCCATTGACAATAGCTTAACACTTTATATGATTCAACATGAATAAGGTGTCAAAAATGTTAAAAAAACAATCTCTGTGTTAGTTGGATACAAACACAACACAATGAAAATTCATTGCAGCAGAAGGAAACAGATTAACACTGAAAACATCCATACTACCTCAAACAGTCAGCATTTCTCTGGATGTTGAGAAGCATCTTGAACTTGCAGATCAAAAGTAGGAAAATGTTCATGGCATTGCATTGTGGTATGTTCGTGGTATTGTGGTATTAACCTATGCAGTTCATTATGCATCAGAAATTACTTTTTACTTGTCCCAATTGAGTTACAAATGGCTTAATGTGGGCAAGATTTGAAAATGGAAGAGAAAAATGTGAAATCACATTAAATGAAATTATAAAGACATGAATAGATGTTGTGGTTCTGGCTGGGTTATAGTTAATCATACAAGCCTCTACGAAGAAAGATAACTCTAACTCTGAACTAAGAAACACTGCCATTGCCATTTGTATGAAAATAAAGAAACTTCATATATCAAATAATTAAATTTGTGTTAACATTAACATAACCAAAAATTTCCTAAATAAACAACTTTTTAAAGCTGGAAAATAGTTCATGGAAGCACTGTGCTACTGTCTGTGTCTGCTGCTGCCAGTTATTCTTAAACATTTAAAATGCCAAAAATTTTGTTTCTTCTTCTTTATCATCCTTTCCTTCCCTGGTCTGTTCACCCTTAATTACAAAAAAAAAAAAAAAAAAAAAAAAAAAAACACAAACAAACAAACAAAAAAAAACAGTCAATGTATAGGTCATTAAATATTAATAACAGTAAAATCTCGATTCATATAAGGGTACATGCATATAAAACAGCAGCAAAATGCTTCTTATTCTCCTATTGGTAAGGCAAGTGTACCTGTTAATATGGAGCAAAGCAGTTTCATCACAATCTGAGCACTTGAGACATATCTGGGAAGAGAAGAATTTTCAGGGTAATTGGGTTTTAAATAGTGTAAAAGGTCTTGTGAGGAGACTCTGCTGAGAGAAGTTTCAGCCTTGGTGGAACAGAAATGTAGGTGTTAGAGACCGGCACAGAAAAAGATTTAATGTCACAAGAGGCAAATTAGAAATGGACAGGTAAAGGAGTCAAATATAGATATATGACTTACCAGAGCAGAAAGTTCTGCCAACTATAACTTGCCCACTTCAAGCTCACTTTTCATGTCTTCTTTGGATATTACTGAAAGATCCAGAAAAATTCTGGTTTTACATGAAATGAGAAGTCACTCCAAGGAAATTTCTGCTTCTTGCAAACTGCTCATCATTATGTACTGCTGAGTAGCTGTATGCAATTCCACATTAAGAAATTTAACAGTATAAAACTTCACTTTGCTAGGAAATTCTGGCAAAGGAAACTTCAATCAACATTATAAGTCTTACACTCTTCCTTAGCTTTCTTTGACTTAAAAGGGGGATTTGACTAAGAGAGGACCACAAGATTTGTGTTCTTCATTTCTTCTACTGAAATCTTTTGGTTTATTTCACTGTTGATGAGACCAATATGTATAATGCATACATAAGACTCTACATTGAAGACAACACTAATAATAGAGTTTTATTATTTTAGAGGAGGGGGATTTATTGGTTTTGAGTGCTTTTTGTTCCAGGTAAGAAAACAAATATGACTAACAGAAGGAAAATCAGGCTCTACTGGGAACAGTAGAATCATAAACATGAGAGCAAGAGAATTTTAAAAGGTGAGGTTATAAATATCTTACTGCTGGGGAGACCTGTGGAGAGTTTGCATAATCTTGGTGAGAATGAGAAGAGCAACAAGCCATTATACTTGCAGGAAAAAATGTCAGAAGCAGCAGTATTCACCTTGAAATCTGGAGGAGGAAGTAGAGAGAGTGGGGAGAGGAGCTCCCAAGGTATCAGGGAGCATCACTGCTCTCCTCAACATCACAGTCCAGGGCTGAGGAGACACATTTACTTGGACTCTATGATCCATGTAAGTTCCTTCCAGCTTGTGATATTCTATGATTATCTGATTCTCTGTTAGAGCTGCTCATGCTTTAATGGAGCTCATGGGGTGCAAGCCTGCCCCACCATGGCCATGCCTGTCCCCTGCTTGTCCCAGCACCTTCCAACCACCCACTCAGCACCCTCACAGGCACTGCAGCTCCCAGCTGTCCTGCAGGCTGCCAGGCTTGGTGCAACAAAGAAAACTAGGGGGTTATCACTTCAGCACTGGGGGAGAAAACACCAGGACTTCTGCCCATCCCTGCTCAGCAGCTTTTCTGCACCTTTGCAACTGTCAGATGAACTCCACAAACCTTACATCGCATGCCTCTCCCATGAGGGCTGCCCACTGGTGTGAGACACACTGTATGGGATCCCATGGTGGTAGCATTACTCATCACAACAGCAAAGGATACCTCCTTTTCAAGTCTCAATTTCTGGGAAGAGAAAGTGACTGAAATATACAGTAGGGAAAACTTTCCAAGAACTGTCCTCTTCTGAAAAGGATTGCACAGAAAAAAATAAAGGTTTTAGTTGCAAAATTCCATTATTCATTATAGGAGGATTGGAAGTGGAAATTAAGAATGACCATGCAGCAGTGTGGAAGATCAGTCTTCTCTGAGAGGCCATTAAACAAAAAGAAAATAAATGTCACCAATGACCAAACACATGTTAAATCCTTGATATTTTTCTATCCACTTAGAAGTCAGAGACTTCCTGAGGGCATAGCAAAAGGTACATGACATTGTTACAATTCAACTACATTCAAAGTCTTAATATTTGAATGGCTCATAGTAATTATTTCATTTAAAACATTTTCAGGAAATAAAATAAGAAAGGATTCAAAATAGATGCAGAGAAAAGGAAGAGACAAAGAAAAACAGGGAAAAGAGAAACAGAAGATGAAGACATGGAGAACAGTGATGAGATGGGCAGCAACAGAGCAGTCCTTGGCATAAGTATATTGCCCAAAAACCTCAATTACTGTAGTGTGAGGGTACAAGTCAAAAATAAGTAATGGTAAAAGCTAAACATCCACTGATTCATTTGGCCAAAAGCAAAAGCCTGGAATGTAGGCATTTGCCTTTCACCTTCACTGCTCTTTATAGTCAATGCACAGAAATAGGCACTTCTGCAGGAAGGGGGGAATTATTTCATCCCAAAATAGATGGCTACAAATAGGTCAAGTGAATCATTTCTTGAAAATACCTACTTCTCTTGATCAACTCTGAAAAGAACCTAGGGTTAGTCGTTTCATTGTAAATGTTTATACCATAGATAGCTGTAATTAAGTGAGGTGATCCTTTCCCAACCACTATGCAAAGATGAGATTACTCTCTTCATCTTTGTATGCATCCCCCATCAAGTCAGCGACAGCTCTTCTGTGGATTTTTATTCCAGCTCACAGACTGGATTTTGGTCCACTGCACCTAACAGATTGTATTATGTATGTTTCTTAGGTAATACAAAGTTAAATTTACTGCAGTCAAATACTAAAGTAGAAACTGAAAAACAAAATAAATTACAATAATGCCTCAGGAGGCATTATAGATCAATGTAAATATAACTAAATAAACCTACATAACCTGCAATGATTTTAATAGAAGCAGTATAAACACATGGTATTATTGTGTTCAATATTGAGAGAGGATAAGGTTTGAGACTTAAGCATTTTTAAAATTTCTATGAAGTGAAAACAAGGACATATTGGAAGAGTGCCAGATATTGAACAATATTTTGACCGTTTGCAGATGTTACATTTTGACATCAACACTTGCATATAGAGACTGATGAAAAGTATGAAAAGGAAAGCTGCCTGAGGGCTCCTGTACTATGCCATGGCTTACTGAATTTGCAGATGTACAAACTGCAGCAGTTCTACTGTTCCCTAATTCTAGGAATTAAACAAAAACTGGTGGGAAGCAGTATCACTGGAGCAAAATTCATCTCCTGTGCTTCATCCCCATTCAGCCTCGACAGCCCAATGTTGACATAGCTTGGTTTGGAATGGCTGGGGTGTCACTCCAACCTACCAGGTGAAATTTTACTGCTCCATTATTTTGATTTTGTATGCTTTGGAAGGACACAGCTCAAGTTTCTTCTTGTGGTGAAAAGGAGCTCTTGGAGAACCTGAAACCTCCACATCCCATCGCCACTGTCCCTCACAGCAGCCCTGGGCAGGTGGGAAGGAGGACAGGTAGTCACCAGGAATTGCACATGGGCAGAATCCCACTGCGGTACATGTAGTGTGGAAAGCCAGCTGCGGACTCTAAGACCAACCTCAGAGTTTCACATGGAGCTGTGAGTATCATGGCTAATTAAAAATAAAACAGGCCTAAGCCTCAAACTTTATCAATGTTACTAACAGATTATAATGACCATCACACAAAATGGACTTCTGCCATGAGAAAGGCAGTCAGACATTGCTCAGGCTGTCATCCAGCACCATAGGACACAGTGCAAATAGCTTCACCAACAAACATGATAATTGGCACTGTATCCATATTACCAGATCTGAAAGTATTTCTTGATGGAAATTCCAGCTACAACTCAAAGTCATGCTAGGGACAGACCAGCTTCCATAACTGTGCCAGTCACCACATGTTCCTGTCACCTCCCTGGGCTGGAGACCTGCTGGAGTAAGACCCAGTGAGGGTGCAGAAAGTTATGGCCGGGCAGCCATCATGGTGGAAGAACTCGAGAACTGGTCCCTACCAGTCTTTATTGTCTGAGCATAACAACAAGATCGGTGTCTGCAGGATTCAGGTGATGACAGCCCTTTGACTCCATCTCCTTGGGCATAGTTTCTCAAGTATCACCTGGAAACAATCTCTCTAATAGTGGACTTGCTTTTATACAAAAGTGTGAAAAACAAACTGAATCTGTTATATCTATATCAGAAGGAAGAAATAGTAAGTTTTACACAGTAGGATTAATTTTTCTTTTTGCCAAAGTTTGTTGTTTCAAAGCTAAAGGATATGTTTAGCCTTCATAAATTCTTGCAACAAAGGCAGAGATTTAATTTTCCCTAGTCAGATGAGATTTCCTGAAAGAAAACATGTTATCAGGAGTTATTGTTCACATGTGCCAAAATCCTGCTGGGTTTTCACCCAAGTCTCAATCAGGCAGATAACACATGTACCAGCCTCCAAGAAAAGCTCTTGTAAAAAATGGTAACTTGTTGGTCAGAGGAATGCTCCAAAATGCAAACTATGTCATGCTCATGGATCTTTTTGTCTGGCAGATTTAAAAGAAAGTAATCATATGGCAAATGTAGATATTTTGCTGTTTGATAGCCTTTCTAGTTAGCAGTTTTGCTCACTGTCAAATCATACATCCCTGTCTGGCATGCCGTGAATTACCATCATCTGTTTGTCTCTGGGTGAGTGTCCTCTGCCTTTGTGACTGACAGAGTGCAGAATACCAACAATGAAACAAATACCTAAAATAGATTGATCTGTCTTTTGCCTGCAGCAGCTAAAAAATCAGCAGAGAGCTGCAAGTCCAGCAGCAACAAAATGAATCACAGCAAAACTCCCTGCAACTGGCAAGAGATACTATTTTCTCACCTTTGTGCTTGGCTGTTTTCTGCAAAGCACTTTTCACTCCTACCTGGTTTTGACACAGAATTATTAAAAATAAAGCCAACCAGCTACCAGCAGCAGTCAGCAAACTATACAGGCAATGAGTTGAGAAAAGCAAATGCATTAACAATGAGGGAGTCATTGCCATCATCCTGCCACTCACAACCATGTTAGGCTGATGTCATGCTTTTGAGAAAGAGGATGTCAGGTGAAAGCAGAGCTCTGCCCCTTGTGGTGCATAGTCCAGCGTGACAAACCCCTGGGGTAACTTTTAATAATTCACTGGCTTGCTCTAAACATGTAAAATATCATTTAACAGAGTATAAAAACAAATCAAGGGCAGTCAGCAGGCATTTGCCTGCTGAAGGCAGGGGTCAGTCCTGTTAGCCACCGTGGCACAAGCTGCTCCTCGTTACATTTGTTCCAGTTTCTCTCTGTGCTGGGGGAATTCTTCGCTGGACAAAAATCAATTAAATGGTCTCTCCAGCATGGTTTTTACTTCCAACTGATCATTTTTCCTCCTCCTGTGCAGTTCCTGTTCACATCCAGATCTTCCCAAACTCCTCTGTGCTCATTTTCTGTCCCACCTCTGTGAGCAGAGCCAAGCAGCTGCCCCATGTCAGATCAGATCCAGCTCCAGAAGGCTCCAAAAGGGACTTGCCACTGGCCAGAGCCCAGCCATGAGCGACACTGGGTGGGCCTCTGAAAGAGCAGATTGAAAAAAGGGGAAATCTGCTGTGCTACAGCAGCTGGGAGAAAGGGGTGAGAGCTGAGAGAGCAGCAGCCCTGCAGCCCCCAAGGGGAGTGCAGCAGGAGGTGCTCCAGGCACGCAGCACAAGTTCCTGTGGAGAGGCCCTTGGTGGAGCAGGCTGTCCCACATGGAGCAGATCTCCACACTGTGCCACTCAGGCGGAGAAGATAGAAGAGGGTGGGTGGGGGAAAGATGTTTTTAATTTGTTTTTACTTTCTCTCCTGTCTAGGCAATAAATTACATTACTCTCCCTATGCTGAGTCTGTTTTGCCCATTACAATAACTGTTGAGTGGTCTCCCTGTCCTTATCTCAGTCTTTGAGTCCTTTCCATCATATTTTCCCCCTGTTTCCTTTGAGGCGTGAGACAGCAGTTGTGGTGGAGTTCAGCTGCCCAGAAGGGTAAAACTGCTATAACTAGTCTCCAGAATGGCATCTTTCTCTTCTCTGAGTGTTTTGAGTGCCTAAGTATCAGTTGCTTATCAGACTTTTGTGCTGACAAATCAGCAAAACATAGATAAGAGCTTGGGGAACAATTCCTCTGATGGAGGAAAAGCCTCAAATGATGTCTCAGAACTGAGGCTGACAAGCTCTGGTACCAGTCAGAAAAATGCTTTTCTGCTAATTCACCCTGCAACATCTTACAAAGTAAGTCTTGGGGCAAGAGAATGGGGCTTGGAGAGGGGAATAAAGAAAGCATGGACCACAGTGGCGGCACACTAGAAGGTTACCTGCCCATACAGGTTGACAGAAACTGGAAGTTTGAGAGGATTCACAAAGTTGGACTAGAAGGCAGATCCTATGGATTTCAAAGTGGAGATAGCTACCAACTGCTGGCCACATATGACATAAGATGACTCACACCTTATTTTCTGTCTACTGCTACTGCAAGAACAAGAATGTGGTTTCCAAGCACATTTCTTCACCATAGAGAATTTGTTCTGGATTTCCCAAGACCAAAAGACCAGATGCCTCAAGTGTTCATGCCCTGTGCAGCATTTGGAATGGATGGATGAGTAAGTAGAGATGATATGATAGCTGGACCCTTCCTCCATTAAATTTTAGTAGCACACAGGTAATAATTCATAGCCAACACATTTAGAACAATAAGCTGGCCAGACTTCTCGCACCTTGGGAAAAAGACCATGCCATCAAAATCATTCATTTGAGCCATAAGGACTAAATTTAACTAGAGTTTTAATTCTGAAATCCCATCTAAGAGCTTTGCATGTTACAGCAATAGCATTTTTATTAGCCTATTTTTCAAGGAAGGTGTGGCATGTGCTATTACACTGTCTGTGTGAACCTCCTTAGGTCTCCTCAGTGACTTCTGAACCCATTGGCCAATTTTAGACAAATATGAAGTGTAACGCACACAAAGACTTGATGAAAAAGGAAGTTTGTTAGAAGAGGGAGATTTTTTCTGGTTGCCCTAAGGTGATGGGAGCACTGAGGTCTCATGCATTACTAGCCACCACAGAACTGTGTAAAATCAGTCTTCCTCTGTTGTTGTGCTTGCACTATTGTTTTCTTGTTTTGAAGACGTGGATGACTGTGATAGATGGTCTATGCCAACATGCTATCTACTCTGATCACCCCCAAGATGCATTAGTCTATCTTCTAGTCAAGTTGCATGGATATTTTTAATTTATTTTATCTGATCAGTAGGCTTAGATGATATCTCTTATGGGCATAAAGTTACTTGTGATTCCCGTAAAAGGGTCAGGAGTGGCCATGAGCCAGGGGTACATAGAGACTTGTAAGTGACATGCACAAAGACAGCAAGGATAGAGTAACCTTTACACATTACTCATTAGATCATATTTCATGTAAAAATGAGCAGTGTCCAGAAATATGGCTTTTGGTGGCTCCATATACCCCAAATTTGGAGCCCCTAGAGCTCCTGCTCTGTGACATAGCTAAATGCTAGGAGGGGTAAAGGAAAAAAGCAAGGAATTCTTGGGCAGGCTGACATGTCCCATGCCATAGTTATATCAGAAGTAGGAACAGAGCTGGTGACATAGGCTGTCCCAAGAACCAGACAAGACTAGTTTGTCTAGAGAAAAAGTCACCACTTCACAACCCACTGCTAAAAGGATATAATGATGAAGCTTTCAGCTTCATGTGGCTGTCTCTGATACCTTCAATTATGTCAATTACCTTTGTTTACTGAAGTGAATCACACCATAAATCACTCTAGGTCAAGGTCTCTTCCAACCTAGAAATTCTGTGATTCTGTGATTCTGTGATTCAATGATCCAATTGTACATAGTACTGGTTGAGATGTATTTATATGCTTTTATCTGGAAACAAAACTATTTAGAGTGTCTGCAACATTGCAGCTATGACCTAGATTGCGCCCTCCATACTCATCAGGACCCATGTATGTCCACAAGGCCCTCCTAAAAGCCAATCCAATTCATTTTGCTGGCAAACACAGCTCAGGCAAACATACATGTGGCTCTGACATCACTGAAGCTGCAGCTTACGCGGCCAGCGTCTTCTAGGCACATCCTCATCTCACCAGATCTCACATCCTCATCTCACTGAAGGGAGGGTACAGAGAAGACGGAGCCAGGCTCTGCTCGGTGGTGCCCAGTGCCAGGACAGGAGGCCATGGGCACAGCCGGGCACCCAGGAGGCTCCCTCTGAGCACCAGGCAGCACTGCTGTGCTGGGCGGGTGACGGAGCCCTGGCACAGGCTGCCCAGAGAGCCTGTGGGGTCTCCTCCTTGGGGATCTCCAAAAGCCACCTGGATGTGGTCCTGGGCAGCCTGCTCTGGGTGTCCCTGCTTGGGCAGGGTTGGCACCAGGGGCCTCCAGAGGGCCATGCCAACCTCAGCCTTTCTCTGATGCTGTGATTCTCTTTTCCCATAATCTATAAAAAGATAATAATCTGATATAATCTGATCTGCTATTCCTGGGCCAACAGTGAAAAACAGACCAAGCAAATGCTCTGCTGTAGGCCTGCTTCTCCCATTGCTTGCTTAGATCTTTCTGAATTTTCTCCCTTTTGTTTGAAAACAGGGATAAAAGTATGTGCAGGCTGTAACAGACAACTCCCACTGTTGAAAGAACTGGAATATTACTATTCATTAGCATATTCTCTCTTATTTTACAAATTACCTAGAGTCACAGATTCCAAGAAACTATGATTTATTTTTTTTACCAAGAAACTATGACTTTTTAAAGCAACAGCAGCTATTCGGTAGTGCCTTTCTTTAACTCTGATCAGCTCCTCACTACAGGCCTTCCCTGCTCTCCTGATGAGCAGAAAGGCCAATACCCAGTAGAGCTTGGCCAGCTCTTCATCAGAAGCTGATAGAGCAGGTTTGCAGACAGGGAATCTCTCCTGCAATTTTGATAAATGAAGCCTCATACTGTGGAACATCTTCTGTAGCTGGGTAAATGAGACCTGGTTTGACTCGAATGCACAAACTCTTCAATTAAATCCGACTAGGTTTGCATACACCCTATGGGAGCCTCATATTGAAAGTGTAATGCTATATGATATTGTAGAATTGTCTTCCCCGAGCTCTGCTTTCTTTCTTGATTGGTCTGTATTTATTCACTCTTTAAGTGCATCAATGTGTCTGAAAATAGAATGCATAGACCATTTCCAAATTAATCTCCAGACTCCAGTTAGCCTTTAACTCCAGTTCAAATAATTGTTCATCACTATCCAACTAATGTAGTTAAAGTGTTCTTCGTCCTTCATTCATGTCACTGCATCTTTGTAAATGCATGATGATATTCTCAGTGAGAAGTTTAATACCACAATCCAAACAAGAATAGAAATAAAGCCTTTCTAAGAAAATCCAAGTGTACGCATTAAAAATCACTGTTGGTCCATTTTGAAAAGTGGTGGCATACTTTGTCTCAGAAACAATTTTGTCCTCTTCAGAATAAATAGATAGATAGATAGATAGATAGATAGATAGATAGATAGATAGATAGATATTCTGCACTACCAAAAATCAGCAGTAACAAGGAAAGAATGATGGATACCTTTCGATAGCAACACATTAGACACAGTGGGATCAGTTCATTACTCTGCTGAATCAGGGTAATCTTGGCACAGCACTGCTGGAGCCAGCTTGGTTATGACTAGGCAGTTTCTGCAGCCCCCAGGCTTCACTTGTCCATGGTTGCACACACTTGGCAAGCAAGGAATGGTAAGCAACATCAGACTTTGCTCTGTCAGCATCATTTTCTCTTGTACTTTTCCTGAAGCCAAGAGCAATGGTGAAGAATCTCTCTGGCGACACAGTGCTCACGGTTGGTGGGTGGAGGGTTGTAAGTCAAATCAATGTCCCTACAGTACTACAGTGTTCAATATCCATATCAGTCTCCAGGCTTGTAATCAATAATTGGCATGCCGGCTTCTAGCAGGTGATTTTAGTGGAAGTTCTGTGACCTGAAGGGTAAGCCGCAAGTGAGGTTCTCCCCAAGTTGACCTCTGTTGATTTGCTCACACACACAGGGTAAAATTCATGCTGAAGTAGCTACCATTAAGTGGTTGAAGGATATGGGATCATGTGCAATCAAAATCTGGTTCAATGTTTTTACAACTCTTCACATTTTTACACACGGAAGCATATATATATGACCCGTATCAACTTAGTATGGTTTTTCATGAGTATTCACAAGTTAATAGCTTTAATAATATTAAAATATCAGTATAATTATAGCACAAAATGTATGAATCTCTGTAGGCCTTTTCTTGTCAAAATTTCCTACAACCCTGGGTGCTTTATTTGTGTTAAATGTGAACTTAATTAGTAATCAGAATTCTAGGTCTCTCTTTTTAATTCTAAAGCTCTAGTACCAAATATTTTAATATCTTTCTTTTCTTTCTTTGCAGTATGCTAAATGAAGCATTGAAAATTCAACTTTGTACTTGATAGATCTTTCTAAAAAATAATCTGAGAAGGCTATAATTATTTAAATTTCAGTTCATAAGTATTTAAACTACTTGGAAAGAAAAGAACTCAAACTTAATTAATCATATTTCAGTAACAAAATATTGTAAAAGGTGATTTATATATGACTATAAATGGATTTATTGGTAATTTATAGAAAGGGAATGGTTTTGAGTAAGGATCAAGTTTAAAGGCACTGAGTGGCTATGAAAAGGAACAAGGTAAAGCCTTTCAGTCACCAACAAGCCTTGAATCAGTCACGTTTACAACGAGGTGAGCTCAGCCCATGGGAGTGAGGGGGTCTGTCATTAAACCTGCACATCATTCCCATGCAAGGGCAGAAAAAGCAAAGCACCCCAGTTAAAAATAGTGCTAGGGCACCTTGGCATAACATGAGCAGCTACTCATAAGCTGGAAATGACAATGAGCTCATGCCTACATTAGGCATAAAATGTTTTAATGTGTAAAAATTTTTGCCTTTCTTCTTCTTTAGTCATGCGTGTTGAAGTGAGGTGACAGAGCTCACAGCAGCTGAGCAGCTCACATGGACTAATTTGTTCAGAGGGATAGAATAGGATTCTTTTAAGTGTCATTTTAAAAGCATTACATATCACAAAGCTGCATTGGTCAGGGAGTTACGTACCTGGCAATGAGTGTCAGCACCAAGAGCTGCTCACCATACCTAGGGCAGATGGGAAAGTGGGTACACACCACTGCTGCCTTGGAGAAGGCACTTCAACAGGTCCCAGTTGAGAGCAGGTCTACACTGATGCAAGGTAAGAAATGTCTACCTGTAGTTACAGACTGGAATCGGCTGTCTAGGGCGAATCTCCACTAGGGAACATTTTTAAGAGTAGGTTGGAAACCCAGCAGACAGGCAGAATTTGGGCACAGATAGTACTGTATAGTCTAAGCTTTCCTTAGAGCAGTATTTTTTGACTGCATCACAGTGCTGCTGCTCAGGAAACACAAGATGTGTTCCATCCCACTCAGAAACATCCCACACAGATACTTACACTTCTGCAGACCCCCAAGGGAACATCCATGTAAAATAACAGTGAGGTCTGCTACTAAAAGGAGTAGCTACTTTGCCTGTAAAAAATGATGACTTCTGCACAAAGGGCCATTTTCAAGAAATATCTCAGCTTGATGCCCTAAGCGGCCAAAAATACCGTAGCTGAGCTCTTTGGTCGTCTTTTCTTCTCATGAACTCAGTGAATTATGACTGCAGAAATCTCTGTTCTTACTAATCCTGTGGTATGGATAGAACATATGATTGTACTCAGTGCAGCTCTACCTCAATCTTCTCTGTACAGGTTTGATCAAAGTTTGATGAAAATAACTCACAAAAGAAATATGTCATTTATGAATGTTTCTGATGGCTCTATATTGGAAAATATACTGAAAAATATCACTAGCTCAGGAAGACCAGAGAGGTAACAAATCACAAGGAACTCAGTGATTCTCCTGAGTGAAGAGGGAGATTATGCTACGCCATGGGAGATGGAGTGAAGTCAGGGATTTGTATGGGGCTGTAGGGATGCCAGCCCTCCACAGTGCAAGTCAGAGATATAATCATTGTAGGACACAATTGGCCACTTTTCTCAGACCTTTGCTTTTTTTTTTGCCTTTTTTTTTTCTTTCCCCACACTTCTTTCATATTTACTCAGAATTCTGCTAATATCAGCCTTCATTTCTGGATTCCTCTGGGATCCAAATTACCTGGTTTTATCCTTTTATTTGAAGGAAATTTAGTCCTCTGGCTAGGCTTTTTGTTGCCAGAGGCCTCCCATATAATTCATCCCTGTTGTCCCCAAGCCACCCAACTGGTCACCTTCTGCCTTCCCTTGGAGGCAGAAGTCATTGCTATCCTCCTGTTGGTAGGACCGGTGTTCAACATGCACTCTCCTTACTTCAGCGTCAACACTGCTCTCTCTCTCTCCTAACCCACCTTGCACACAGGCGTATTTACCATTAGTGCATCTCCAAAGAAAATTCTGTTCTCAATAAGCACCCAAGATATTTGTATAAGGAAAAAAAAAAAAAAAAAAAAAAGATGACCGATCGAGGTGAAGTTTGTAAATTGGTGTTTTTGTCCTCCTATTATTAAATATGCAAGGAGATAAAAAAAAAAAAAAAAAAAAAAAAAAAACAGAAAAATTCCTCCTGCTGCTGCTGACAGATGATTAATAGTCATTTTCCCACTGCTCTTCAACACAGTAATTTAAGGGAGAGATAATGAAAATTCTCCATTAGCTTAAGTGCTGGAACTGCTCTTACAAGATCTAAAGTGTCATTGGTCAACTCGGTCCCAGCAAAGAGAAGTTCTTTGTAAACAAACTCACAGAAGAAAACCTGAAGGCAAATAAGAGGAGCCTGATAAGCACTAATTGCATGTCATTTTCTTAGGTATAAGTTTGTGAAATTCTTTAATTTGGGAGTTTGGAGGAACGGCATAAAGGAGCTCCATGAAGGAGTGGCAGAGATGAAGCGCCATGGACTGACCACAGCCCCCATTAACTGTTCCCCTGCACCACTCAGGGGCAGGAGGTGGAAGAGGGAAGGTGTTTTTTGTTTGCTTTTTATTTCTCACTTTTCTAGGCAATAAATTACATTAATCTCCCTATGCTGAGCCTGTTTTTCCTGTGATGGTAATTGTTGAGTGATCTCCTTGACTTTATCTCAGCCCAAGAGCTTTTTTCATCACATTTTCTCCCCCTGTCCTTCTGAGGAGAAGTGAGAGAGCACCACAATGGTGCTTATCTGCCCATTGGTGTTAAATCACCACAGTTAATTATATAACTTGCCATTTCAGTTTCAACAACATGGAATTTTATGTATATTTAGGGAAAGTGTTGTTTTCACATTTCCCTCCCTCTGCATGCTCTCTTTTCCCCAAAAAGAAGGAAAATGTTTTGGAAATTTCAACATTTTGGGAATGGCATTTTTTTAACAAAACATTTCATGTTTTCAGGAGTGTGCAAATAACTGATCACTAGAGATTTAATACTTCCTCTTTTCCTTTTTTGGAAAAAAAAAAAAAAAGAAAGAAAAAGAAAAAAATATATAATTCTTTTACAATTTTTTACTTTCACAAATACTCTCCTATTTCAGAACCTTTGGAAGCTAGAATGCACAGGAAGTTTGGGGTATAATTACATGAATTCTACATAACCAATCCAACTCTTTTTTTTGTTGGCTGAGATTCGCACCAGACTTATTCCTTCTTGAACTGTGAGAAACAGCTGCACTGAGAATCAGCTTTCTGAAGACAGATGCTATGGGATGTTCAGCCACAGATGTAGACAGATCCCTTGGAATACAGTCTGAATACAAGATATTATTCCCTTTCCCCCAGACTGAGTGCCCTATCTATGAGATTTAAGAAGTTGGATCTTTGTGTCTGTTCTCTGGCCCCAGAAGCATTCAAGTACTGACGCAAATTGGACCAGCTACACCAGGACAGATGAGAAAAATCCACCCCCAGTTCTGACACTTAAAACGTATCCTCAGGATGCGGTTGACCTTCACAACAACTGAATTCTGGCCCAGACAGAAAGGAGCCTTGAGCCCAGGCTTCCTCAATCATTCCTCATGACCATTGTTGTCATATCAGGACACTCCATTCTTACATGATGTATTTTTGATTTTCACTTTTAACATCATGACTCCAAATCTTCATGAGAGTTAACTTTGGAGTGGAGGGATGTGAGCCCTGACCTTTGCACCAGGAAGTTTTTGGCTTATATTACATTATTATGCATTTTTACCCAGTTTCTGGGTAAAGTGTACAAACAGGCCTTAGTGTAAAAAACAAAACTCAAGACTCTTCCTCTCCTTTTTAATGATCCGATTATTTAGCAACAGAACTATTCTTACTTTCATGCTCTGAGGTTTTGATCCAATTAAGTTACAGTGTTTTTCTATAGAGGTACACAGCTTCAGGGAGGGATGGAAAGTAATTTCCACAGCTGAGCTTATAGTCTGGTAGTTATAACAGTTTCCTTCAAAGGGTAAAATGCAGATTGGATCCCTCTAAGGAATCCTTATGATTTCCCCAGCATGAGCAAGATATCCACACAGAAAGCAACTGCATAACACACAGAAATCCATTCTTTGATGTAGAAAGTAATATTGTCTGCTGCTGAATTTTTTATAGGATGTAATTCTTCAGAGGCTGATAGATGTGGTCTATCATGACAAAGTCTAAAAAACCTGCTAAACTGAACCTCATAGGCAAATGAAACTAAGGAGCTCCTGTTTTATATCTGTGCCTTAGCATTGCTGTTGCCCATGTTCAGACTTAACATTATGCAGGCACTTGGCTTGAATCATTCTCCTCTGGCTTATGTGAACTGGGTCTCTACCACTCTACATGGGAATGATTTTGGTCTCTCCCTGTCCCCTTGTACTTTACATATCACCTTGACAAATCTTTACTCTACTGGCTGTCTACAATGCAGGACAGCCCCTACCCCCTCCTCAGCACACTTCATATAACAGGGCAGTTATCTCAGATTTTCATTTTGATATCAAGACCAGCAGATGTTACCACATCTAGCAAATAGAGGTAATCAGGAGAAAGGACCAGTGTTTTAAAGAGTCACTGAAGTGATAAGAAGAAAACTTGATGTGTTTGGATTCTCACAGAAGTCAAGAGTTCTGTAATTCTGTAATCACACTAAAGATTGTACTTGTTAAAGATGTGTTTTTACTTATTGACTGCATGTTCTCCCTATAATCAAAAGAATAAAGGCCTAAAAAATCTGCCATTGGAGATGTCCCAGGATAACTAAGACACCCACATGAAGCTGCCACTTGTGCTGCAAGACCTGTTGAAAACACATCCTGCTGAACTGTCACCTGAAGGGTTGCTTATCTCCAATAGTAATAGACATCTATTGTGTTCAGTTACACTCAAAGTATATAAAATTAGTGCCCATTCTTCTCCCTTGACAGTAAAGGTGATCTATATCTCAAACTTAAATGTATATTCCTATCCTGTAGAAGAGAACCTCAGAAACAGATGAATTTCACCCAACATACCGGTGGCCAAGACAAAATATCAGTTAGTTATCCCTCTACAGTTGTTAGATTACGTGCTTTAAAAAAAAAAAAAAAAAAAAAAAAAAAAAAAAAAGGAAAAGTTACAATCGAAAATCAAAACAGGATAGTGACAGAATAGTTTAGCAAGTTATCTCTTATCTATTCCTATCATATCAGGAAGAAAATACATGGCTAATGTATTTGTTTTCCTGTAGTGATGATAACAAGATGACTGATAGATTTCAAACCTTTGAAGTATTTAGGTAACATTGCCCACAGGATAAATCCACATCTTTATCCAGGACAAAACTGAGACCCTTTGTATGCTCTACAATATCCTTTCAATATGAAAAGGCTCTTTTAAATGCTTTTTGTAATTCTGTTAAAAAACTGGAATAAAAGAAAAGTGTCACTGTCCTCATGGAAAGGTCAAATATCATGTTTTCATGCTGAGTCAAAAGCAAACTCGACAGACCTTACCACCAGGCAGTCAGAATTCTTTCTTAAACAGAGATAGACATAAATACATAGCAAGTATCTCCTTGCAAGATAGTGTCTCAGACAGGGGCATGAACGAAAAGGTACAGGGCAAGAAGCATCAAAAAGTACATTTAAACCTGGAATCACTTCCACAGACTGGCTGCTCATGTTATGCAAGCTGACAAGCAGCATTTCCATTTTCCAGTATCTATACACCATTTATCACTTTAGGCCAGCACTTCACCATAAATTTAAAGAGCATCAGAAACTAAAGGGCAGACATGAAAAGAGATATACAACTTCGCTCTGTTTTATAGCAATAAAAGGGTATTTTTAATTCAGCCTTTTCTTCTGTGTTCTGATATTACACTTGGTCATATATTAAGCCAAGCAGTTCAAACCAAAGGAACTGATCGTGGCCTTTACTATCACAAAGGTCACACATAAAAGGTGCAAGCATTGATAACCTTGTAGAAATGCAGCCTGTAGCTACTCACAGAGGGGGTGAGAAGGTTGTCTTTCTCAGTTCTTTGGCCTTTGTTTCCTGTTTCAGAAATTTTAAGCCCACCTTATACTAATAACTACTGCAGAAAGTGGGATGCTAAGAGAGCTCTTCATGCTATCTACCCAATATAACATGTGTTCCCAGTAATTTGAATATATCACCTCTTACCAGAACAGTGTGAGTCAAGAAATATGATTCTTTTTTCCTTAGGGACTAGTAAGATTCCCCAAATTGAACAGAATGACAGTCAGACTGATAACATCTACTCTATTCTGCCAGTTTTAAATAATTTCCTACTCAAGCACTACTCTCTATGGGGGAAGGAGTCATACACTGATTAATTCATCTGCTAGAGCTTCCATAATCACTTTAAAATGTTCTCCAATTGTAACATTTGGCAGAAAGGGAATCTCAAACTCTTATATGCTTTGACTCCACATTTAATTGTATTCAGTTAATCCTCTTTAGAGGTGTTCAGATTAGTTTTCCCAGGACTCTGTAGATTCAAGCTAGAAGTTGGGAAGTGTCCTTTGGACAGAGAGATGGGACTTCTCCAACACAAGAGGAGTACTAACTATAGGATGTGGTGTGCAGTGTGGAAATATAGAGCAAAATCAGCTAAACCAGAGTTTACCCCTTTGTAGAGCAAAATCAGCTAAACCAGAGTTTACCCCTTTGTCGGAGCCTGGCCTGGAACAAGAAGCAATTTCTGTTGCCTCACTATACTTCATTTCTACATTCATGCAGCTGTGCCCATACCCGTGTGTGTAAGCTGTCACTGAAAACAGAATCATGGTGAGAACATGCCCCAGACTGAAATCATTCTCTCTTATGCATCAGCCTATCTCTGGGAAAAGCCACACCTCTTTCCCATTTGACATAAAAATAGCTAATTACATAAGTGTTAAATAAGGCTGTCCTGTTGGTGATGCAGCAAGTTTCTCAAACAAAACTGATGGATCGTGATTTTTTATTTATTTATTTACTTTCTATCCTAGCAGTGGTGATTGGAGTCTTCATTTCTGAAAGCATAAATTAACAGCAGAAGGATCTGGAGACATGTGAAACCCAAAATTCCTTTTATTGTCCAGTCTATTCCTTTTAATTATTTTGTGTTGGTGTGGTTGTTGGTTGGTTGTGGTTTTGTTTTTGTTTTTGTGTTTTGTTTTGTTTTGTTTTGCTTGGTTTTTATTAGGCTGAAGGACAGTAAGCAAAAGATTTCATAATAATATGCTGCTTAGATAGCCTTCTCCACTACAGCTTTTACTTTTATATGCCTCAAAGGCACTCCAAGCTTCTTCTTGGATTAGCCCAGTCCCTGAAATTTTTGTCAAGGGTATCCTTTCGACTGCATCTTTTTAGGTGTGTATTACTGAGACTGCTGAATGCAGTTACCCGTTCTAAAAGAGAAAGGAAGCAAAGGCAATCCACACGTTATCCCCTTAATTCAGAAACAAGTGGAAATGCCAGTTCTGTAGGTGGCACTATGAACCAGTGCTTCCTCACAGCACCTGAAGTTGCAGTGCTGCACCAGAGGCCATCCTTCAGAACAGATACATCACCAAGCTTCTGGCCGCTGTGTGGGTGCCAGTTCTCTGCTGAACAAAGGAACTGGCTTACATGAGTGAGGTGTCCAAAGTGAATGAGCAGATATCCACTGGGAGACATAAAGGAATCCAAGTCTCTTGTCCACCTTCTATTGGGTGAGCCATGATCTCTCATGTACTCTTACAGAAGGTGAACCTGACAAGAGCAAGAAATAGCTCACATTACTTTTACTCACTTTTTAATTGTGCAGATGCTAACAAAGGAGGAATTATAAATATTTAGAAATAAAAATAAAATTAGTACAGAAAATAATTTTCTTTTTTTCTGTCACCTTCAAGTCACAATAGCTGCATTTTGTTCTGGAATAGAGACTTATAGTTACACTCTATTCCCTTGGCAAAGATCAAGAAGCTAGGTTTTACAGAAAACAAGGTTTCTTATTTCTTTGAGAGTACTGCTTTTGGATTCTCTATGACAAGGAAAAATCTGTTGGGAATATCAAAGGTTACAAGGATGCCTGTTTGAAATAGTTCTGGCAGTTGACTTGGGGAAAAAAAAAAAAAAAAAAAAAAAAAAAAAAAAGGAAGTCTGTGTGGTGTGACAGAGCTGGGATTGCTGGGGAGTATCACCCATTCCTATGCTGCTTGCTTTTCCATGTGTGCGACTTATTTATTTATTTCAGCTTGCCCTAGGCTGAGGCTGGAGCGTGAGAAGTTTGCTTGTTCAGTAAAACCAACTGGTATTCTGTCAGGATTTCAAAGCAAAGTGCTGCATTTATAACAAACTAATCTGGTGTTCACCAAACAAGCAGGGATTTGGTGACCATGTTCGCCAGTAGGAAGGTACAAGGGTGTCCTTTGGCCAGATATTTCCTTTTGCAGAGTGAATGTTGGCAGTCATGGGTAAACCAAGCATGTTAGAGCAGCTGGTCCTGTTACAAGTAAATGAAGAAAAACAAATGTTACATCAAACTCAGCCTGAGCTGCTCCTGGCATGTATTTGCTAAAGGAGGAGTGAGGGCAGATTCAAAGCCATATTCACATTGACTTCAATGAAAACTGTCCCAGGGACTGAAAATTGAAAACTGCTGCTGTTCCTCCACAGAAAGACTGAGTTTTAAACAAATTTGTATTTCAACCAGTCTTTAGTCTCCAACTGGATCTTACTCAGCTGCTTAAAACACTCTGGCTGAAGCACAGAACAGCACACTGAAGTTACCAGAACTGAAGAACTGCCTGAATTATTGGTATTTTATACTACAGCATTTTCTGTGGATGCCGTGTGTTCTCCATGGGGTGCTTCATACATTCAGAAGAAGCAATTGCACCAGCAATTTTGCACAAAAAATTGCACCAGCAGAGAAAGGCTGGTGAGCTTTCAAGACTACCCATGTAAGAGATGTTTCCTAAGGCAAAAAACCACCATGTTTCTCAGTATATAATTGGGGGTCAGTAGTCAGTGAACATTCTCACAGGAAGTTCATCACTTGCTGAAGAAAATTAAAGTCCCCATGTCCTGGTTTCAGATGGGATAGAATTTAATTTCCTCAGCAATAAAACTGGAAGAGTTGGCCACAGAGGCCACTGCTCAGGGACTGGCTGGGCATCATTCAGCAGGTGGTGAGCAATTATCACAAGTGCATCACTTTTTTTTTTTATTATTTTATTCTTTTTCCCCTTTCTTATTAAGCTTCCTTTATCTCGACCCATGGGTTCTTGTACTTTTTACTTTTTTCTGTTCTCTCCCCATCCCACTGTGGGGGAAGTGAGCGAACAGCTGTGTGGTGCTGAGCTGGGTTAAACCCCAACACCCCAACAAATAGTAACTTAGAGGGGTTTCAAGACCTTGAGTGAGCCCGAGCAGGAGAGAAGAACAGAGAGATCCCATTTTCAGAAATGAGGATGTTGTCACTGTGGAAATAGCTAAGGATGGAGAAAAGGAGTGACTGGAGACACGTGTGACTTTGAGGAGAAGCTGTGTGCAGAAGTGCATTACATTCCCAGGGGACTCACAACCAAAGAGGGCAATGAGGCATTGAATTGTGTGCAGATGTTTTATAGTGGTGTTGCAGGCTGGGCAGCTCTGTGTTAAAGCCAGAAGGCATTTTTCTTTTTTTCTGAAAGATCTTACAAACCCTGGCCATGGTGTGCTCTTACATGGGTATCCCTGGAGAGAAAATTGGAAATTCAAACTGCTCGTTGTGAAATCTGTAAATGAAATGAAATGAAATGAAATGAAATGAAATGAAATAAAATAAAATAAAATAAAATAAAATAAAATAAAATAAAATAAAATAAAATAAAATAAAATAAAATAAAATAAAATAAAATAAAATAAAATGTGTTTAAACTTCTGACAATCTGAAGAGACTTCAGGAGACATGGTGTGGGACTGCTGGGCTGCAAACCCTTGTCTCATGAGAAAGAGAGATGCAAAGAGCTTGTTCTAGGCAGAGAGGCCAAAAGGAGCGAATGAGCCACAGCCTAATCAAATGGAGAAAAACTATGGATCCAGCCTGCTATGACCAACATGCTGAGGAAGCTTTCCCCAGGCACAATGACTTTAAAACACAAAAATCCCCAGCCGATTTTTCACCAGCAATAAGTAAATGCACCCAGTGAATCTGGCCCTTATCTCAGTTAGCAATTCTGCAAAACAATCCATATAATCCATTATTTCTGAGTCATTTTTAGCCAGCTGATGATTTGTGATGTGTGCCAATGGATTTTTGTACTGTGTGATTGACCATGTAAGTCAGGTGATGTCAGCCCTGCTCACTGCATGGCACAACAGGAGGAGGATGCTGAATAATGGCTAATGGGTACAGAAAGCAAATATTCTTGTTCAAGCATGGATTTTCTTGTTTGCATATAATGTACAAAGTATATCTACAAATACGTTCTTTTAAAGTATAATACAGCAATTTCAAATTCATTTTCATGGAAGGGTGTAACAGACATAACATTTTAGTGTGCAGAGCTACCAAAAATGAAAATAAAAGACAAAAAGAAAACACATTTCTTGTTTTGTTCAACACATCTGTAGATTAAATAAGAATAGAAAAACTTCCACACCAGGTCAAATGAAAATCTGTCTGGTTCTAACACAGCACAAATAGTGATTTGCATCCAGTGAGCCCTATATAGTCTCCTTGTTTTCAGTAGGAACAGGGCTCAAGAATTTCTTTTCTGGATGAGAAGTGATAAACAATGTGTTGTTGTTGTTAATGAGACTTTTTCACTAGAAACTTTCATTTTGGAACAAAAAAAGCAATGCTAAGGGCAAATATCTATTTATTTGGAATTGCTTTGACTTTTATTTAACTCTGCTCCTGTATGCACTTAGGAAATTATCAGGAGTGAAGAGCCAGACAGCCCATAAATGGTGAGATCAATATTTGAGAATTACAAGAGATACAAAATAAAACCTGGAACTTTCTGTTCTGCTTTTGTCTTAGAAACATTCTCATAAATTCTAGGTGTCACTGACTGTTTTCCTGTCATGGACCATATCCTTTGGGTCATGTCCAGTTGTATTGTGTTGTACTGTGTGGAAGATGAGGGAAATTCTCAATAAGATATTCCTTTTTCCTTTTTTTTTTTTTTTTTTTTAATATATATATATACGGTTGAAAAAAAAATCTGAAAATTTTCTAACACAAAACTTGCAGTTCCTGAAATAAAATATTTTCTTAATTCAGACTAGTCAAATCCCTCTGAGTGATCCTATTTACAACAGACACATATTCACCTACAATTAGTATCAAAACCAGCCTGTGTATATCACAGTTGTCATGTATACATTACAAGCTCCTTCAGCTACTTGATGGAGACTCTTTTCTGCTTTTCATTGAGAAGACTTTACTGAGTCAGAAATGTAAAAGTCATTTAGAAGAGAGACAGGGAACCAGTGTTTTACTCATTGATATTAACTGTCTAGATTAAAAACTAATTTTCGTAGAACTTTAAGGGCAAGGAAATCAAATGTTGGCTGGCACTCAGAGGAAAGGTTTTCCTGTTCTGCTTCTCTTAATAGCTGCTCATTAAGAGGAAAAAATTGCATCCATTGTTGAAAACCACTGCATTTAAGTCCTATGATATAGAAATCTGGTCTGCATTCTTTTTGTTTCATTTTTTTCTAAAACGCGGTTCAGTACCCTGAACTTTGTATCTCTGTTGCATTTTGTAATCAAATTACACAATTTGGGCATTTTAAAGCAAAAAGTGCACAATACAAATGGGTCATCTGTCAGTGTTTGCTGTGACCTACCTTAGCTGTGCTATCCAAGGAGTTTCTGGGACATGCCAGTCTCCACAATGGCTATTATACTTCAATGCACAAACACTGGAACTCTTCATGCAGTATTGGCCACTATTTGTTCACTCATATGTCTTTCCATTTTTACCTCTGGAGCATTTGCATGTCTCTCATAGAAATAACTAACAAAAGATCAAGGAAGACATTTCAAACCCAAGCTAAAATAGCCATGGGCCGAATTTTATTCATTCACAGCACTGAACTAGTGTTATATTCCCCAGAGTTACATGGAGACACGCAAGAGGAGAATTTAGTGTTAGCTTCACAGTTTTATTTACTTTAATTAAGAATTTATAATCACCAATAACTATTAAGTAAAAAAATATTATTGGGGGGGGAGGGGTTAAGTACAATGTAATATTTTTGCTGAAAGCTTCTCTATACACAAAGTAAATGGTGTTTAAGAAGCAGAATTCACCCCATCATACTCACACATCTCAAATCCCATTCCTCTGAGATGGGGAATCATTGCCAGACCTGTTTTACAGAAAGGAAATGGGATGTGTAAATGGTGAACTTGATCCCAGCTCAGTGAAAGAACTGAATACCAGCTCTGGCCACCAGCCTCAGGGTTACAGACCTGGGCTGGTCACCAGAGACTCCTCTGCAGTGAATAAGGAGAGGGGAGCATCTCAGTTTGGGATTTAGATACCCCAGGTCTGCTATAAAACAGATTTAGGCCTCTCTCCCAAGATGCACAAAGGAGCCTGAGATCCAGGACAAACTTCTGCTCCCCTTTCTGCTGCTTACACAGAACTGCTGCATTCCTCATGTTCAAGCTGAAGGTGATAGAAGAGGTTGGTGGTCAGAGCAATCACCCAGAGAGGGACAGACACAAATTTGAATCCTCCTCAACCTGGATAAGTTCAGACTGAACCTTCTCCTGCTGAAGGGAATACCCGAACCCCTGAGATAGCATTGGGTTTGCCACAGAATCACTTTTCACTCTTGTGGTCAGAGGGGTGGATCTGAAGAATCAAAAAGCAAATGAATAAAGAGTCCCTGCAGCCCAGTAGTGAGGGTAGGAGACACTGAGAGAAACCTGGCCTCAAGGTCTTTTTCTTGAAATGTTTTTTTGCTTTTGCCTTAAACTATCAGCAAGCAAAACACAAAATTTAATGTTGTGAACAGTAAAGCATCAAGATTTGTATCTGGGAAAAAAAAAAAGAGATTCAGTCCATGGGGTTTCTGGAACACACGGGGTGAGAAGTCAAAGTGCTCAGACTGGAGAGCAGAGAGGTCCCACTGGGGTTGGCAGCAGAAGCAGGCAGCAGCTGGCACCTCATCTCATTTCCATTCACATAAACTGCTGGTGGAATATGCTGCTCAGCTAAAGCATAAAAATTAAAAAAATAAATAAATAAATAAATAGGAGAAGATGCAAAAAAATATTAATTAAAATTATTTTGGAGCTAAGGAAAATTCTTTACTAGGCTTAAAGCAGTCCTTGTAGTTCCTGTATCAAAGAGAAGGCTGGAGGGTGGCCTGACCACAGAGGAAATATGACCTCTCATATAGGTCTCCTTCATCCTGCAGAGAAAAAATGAGTTGCAGCAGCTGGAAACTGAAGTCAGATGCATTTAAATGAGAAATAAGGAATACAATTTTAAGAAGATGGTTAACCAACAGTAGAAATGACCAAGGGAAATAATATGTTCTGTCTCCTTTTGTGGTTTTACATGAAGACTGCATGAGTTTTTTGAACATTATTTGTGGAAAAATACAAGTCCTACTCTGATCAAATAAAATGGATGGGTTCAAAGTGAGTAATGAGTCCTGAGTAATGAGTCCTGTGTGAAGCACAAGGTCAGATTAGGTATAAGAAATAGTTATTGAACATAACCTACTACTAAATGTTTATGTTAGTAAATGTAAGGACAAAATCTCATTGTTTCACCTATGTGAGCAATGAGCATGCAGCATGATGCCTGGCTGTTTTATGTTTCCTCTGTGTGAAAACCAGGGCATGGAGGTGCTCACCCATCCCTTCCCCTCTGAAAGAGGGGTGCAATCCGAGCAGGTGCCAACATCCAGCAACCTGGAAGCTTCAACATAAACACCCAAACTCCAAATGCCCACAGCACAATGAATTTGCAGAAGAACATCTCAGGAGACCCAGCCCTAAATATTTTCTTGTTGAAAAATACCTCTTTGAAAACAGAAGGAGAGGAAGCCAAGCAGGTATGCACACAAGGTAACAGGGCTCCTGTGGACTACTAGCTTCTACATTTGCTTGCTCAGATTTCATGTGGTTGTTCACCTTTCTGTGAAGGTGCATTTTAGTAAATCATCCAAGAGACTTGTTGGCTAATAAAAGTAGATGGCTTGATGACAGCACTATTAGGGAGAGGTGGTGCTCCAAAATGGAAATGTGGCATGGTGGCTGATGTTCTGCCTGATCCCAGTCCTCTTTCTTAGTGACGGCTGTGGTGCCACCAGCCAAAATGATGCCTCTGGCTTTGAGGGTCAGGGAGGGCCAAGTGTTTTCCAATCCCAAAAGTATACTACAATGACTCTGGCAGCATACACCTGGTAATCTGAAGGATGTGGGGAACTCATCCCTGTAGGTACCTACAGCACAGCGTGCCACGTGGCTAGACCCCAAAGCATATGTTGTGGTAGAGAAAAAATAAAAAATAAAGTAAAAAATAAAGTAAAATAAATAAATAAATAAATAAGATAGAAAAGGAAGACTTCACATGGGTATCTTCATGGCATGTGCAGAAAAAGGGAGCTAGCTGAGGTGATGGATAGCCGTGTCTGCCCATGTACAAAATGAAAGGAGTTTTCCTTTGGGGATCCATGTCCTTTGGGCCCTGCAAACTAAAAACAATCAGTATATGCAGCAGTTGTTAAAAAATAAGGCAAATAATTTTTATGGGATGTGCTGGCTTCTTCCATGATGTCTGTTGCTTCTTAGTAAGCAGGAAAGAATAACTCATCATTAGAATATTTACATCCCATTTTGGAGTCTGTTTTAATGTTGGTTCCCACATCCATAAAAATATTCATGCTCTCAAGACAAAATTTCACATCATTGCTCTAATTTGCCTTGTTGAGAAATATAATGATGTGTCAACACACTAACACAAATGTAATGCCTGTGTTGCATACAAGATAGCTACTTAGTGTCACTATCCACAGGGTTTTATGCCTAGTTGGAAAAGATAACTTTGCATCCACGTTGGCAGCTGGTAGTTAAAGTTACGTACATGCTTAGTCTCAGGGGCACATTTTCTTCCCACACTGTACCAGATTAATGCGAGTAATACAGACAAGAGCATGATGGATACAATCTACAGCACATACAGTCAGACTGCAAAGAAAGGAAGGCTTTTTTTTTTTTCAAGGGCTCAGGAAAGAAACTAACATAACCAGCTGATATTAGTCTCATTCTGTGCCAGCTGCGTGTTGTCTGTGGTATATTTTTGTATTGATTTTATTTTTGTATTAATTATGTTTTAATTTGTATTTTGGCTATGGTGCCACCTCCTGCTGGGGAAGGGAGGACACGGGGGACACAGGGCTCTGGGCCAGAGGGGCTTCAGCTTCACCACCAAGTGCAGGAGCACAGGGAGCATGGGGCAGTTTTCGTCTGTGTCCTGGTTTCAGTTAGAACAGAATTAATTTTCTTCCTAGTAGCTGGTGGAATGCTGTGTTTTGGCTTAGGATGAGAAGAGTGCTGATAACACCCCGATGTTTTAATTGTTGCAGAGCAGTGCTTATACTAAACCAAGGACATCTCAGCTTCTTGCTCTGTCCTGCCAACAGGCAGGCTGGGGGTGCAGTAAGAGCTAGGAGGGGACAGACCCAGGACAGGTGACTCAAACTAGCCAAAGGGGTATTCCATATCATCTGACGTCATGCTAAACAATATATAGGGGTGGCTAGCTGGGGGAGGGGGCCGGACTGCTCGGGGTTAGGCTGGGCATCGGTCAGCGGGTGGTGAGCAATTGCATTGTGCATCACTTGTTTGTACATATTATTATTACTTTCCTATTATCACCATTGTATTATTATTATTGTTATTGTTATTATTATTTTTGTTATTATTATTTTCCTGTCTTATTAAACTGTCTTTATCTCAACTCATGGGCTTCACTTTCCATTTCTCTCCCCCGTCCCAGAGAGGGAGGGGGGAGGGTGAGCGAACGGCTGTGTGGTGTTTAGCTGCTGGCCGGGTTAAACCACGACAGTCTGCTGCAGATAAACAAAACTGGAAGTAGGTCTCAGAGATGTAAAGTTTATCTGTGCAAAAGTAAAGGAAAAAGACTCAAAATACTCAAGTAATGCTACACAACTGGCTGTCCACTCTTTCCGTTATGTCAAGGTTGAGGCAAGGAGCATCCCATGGAAATGCAAATAGTTTCTCCTTTGGCAAAGAGAAATAGCAATCACTGTCTGTAACTCTTTAGAGATTGTGGCAGTGTTTTCTTATGGTATTCTCCTGAGTAGGGTGTGGAAAGAGATTTTAGCATGTTTATACTTGTTTATGTGTAGAGAAACCAGATAAAGCAATGTGTAAAAATCTGTCCTCGGATCTGAAAGGACCGGCTGGAGCCTCAGCAGGAGAAAAGAAACACACCCGTGAGGTCTTGTACAGCCTAACAAGTTTCTGTGTCCTTCAGCAAATGTGTCCCACAGCATCTAATGAATTAGCCACCCACATCAGGACGGGGACCTGCCAGTGACCTCCTCCACTGCATGTGAGCTCAGCTATACCTGGCACAGGCATCTTCCCACTGGAGCTGGGCAGCTCAGAGAGGGACCTTTCACCCTTCCCACCCCAGTGGTACTGCAGGTCATGGGGCTGACAGCCCAACAACCCTTCTGGAATGGGCTTCCTCCCAAAACACTGCCAGCTGAGTCACATCCCTAACTTTCTGGCATGCTGACTTGGCCAAGCTGTAGCACAGCTGACCTGCAGGTCAAAGCACTTCTCCCAGCCAGCACTTCCCATTTGATCTTCGGAATGGGAAGCATCACTTTTTGTGATAAATTAATCTTGCTGCAGCATGGCAGAAAGGAGCTCTCCTCCAGCAGGCAAAGAGACCTGCTCACCACCTGCGAGCTCCCAGTTAGAGTTAGATAAAATCCCTTGGCTCCAGCATATGCAGCTGATCAATTGCAATTGCCATCCAACATGCAGGCTGGACTTCGTGGTTTTTCTTCCTTTGAAGAGTTCAGTCACTGGCCACACTGTAGCAGTGAGTATGAATGAATCCCCACTCAGCAGCAGTTGTGTTTTCAGTCAGGAAAAGCAAAGGACTTCTGGAAACATCCCATATCTTTAAAACTTCTGTTGGCAATGTTCTTCTCATTCCTTCTTAGTTCATAATCCATCACATCTGTCACCTGCACTCAATGCCCATCTTGCTCTTCACTCATGTGGGGAGGCCCAGGATTTCTCCTGGTTCCCCCACACCAAAGTGGATGCAAAAGAAAAATAGGCAGCCTGTTCCCTGTGCTTTGTGGCACCACTCCTTCTCTTATTCATACCTCACACAAAGCAAACTCTGTACTCACAAAAGCTTGACTATTCTTGACACTGTTCTCCAGTGCATCATCTTGGCTGTACACGTTTCCTTCTCATTTCTGCCAGCTATATGCAATTGCCCTGACTTGGAAGAACTCTTTCCATCCCTGTGGCTATTTTATTCTACTCTAATAGCTAAGATTGCTTTTTGCCCCAGTGGTGAATACAGTGTAAATAGGAAATGGAAGCATTTGCCCTCTTGAAATTGGAAAAAGAGGTCATATTAACTTGACAGACTCTAACTAATGGCCTCAGAAAGGGTGTCAGCTGGAAATTAGTTTCTGTTCCTACTGACCTGAGCCAATTTCAACGTGCTAAGCTCTTCATAGCAGCCTCCATATGCTCAACCATAGCCTGAGCCATTCGGTCCCCTCCAAGCATTGATTTTTGCCCCTAGAATATTTATGTTCTGCACAAACATGTTGTCCAACAGCTGTTCAATGCAGCGAGCTTTTATTCTTGCTTGCAAATGCTGAATTCTGTAACAAGGTATGGAAACATTTAAATCATAGGGATGAATTTTGTGTGGTTGCAAATGTCTCCTTTTGCAAGGTTTTGTTGTTTTTTCAGGTCTCTTCCTCCTCCTGGTGCTCTTAAGAGAAATGTTTCACATCTGGGCCTTAGCAAGCTTGTGGGCTATGCAGGTACAATAAGGAGTTTTTTTCTCTTTGAACTCTAGCAGACAGGAAAGAAAATACTGCCATCAGCCTTGGACCCCCCCCCCGAGGAGGCTTAAGTACCATTGTGGGTAATTTTGCCTGCAGAACTTTATTGAGAAGCAAAGGCAATGCCTAAATATCATTTTATTTGTATGTTGCTCATTGGAATAACATCATTGCAAACATCCCTTTTACGTGAGCTTCTTTCACCCTGCTGAGAGATTGATGGGGGCCTGCAAGAGGCAGGAGGAGCACCACATGACCTTTCTCTCTCAGTGCAGGAGCAAAGCCATCACTGTAATTCTCACAGGGCAGTGAATGAGATGCAAGTGACTCAGTCATATCCTGGAAATCTGCATCCCCCACTAGGGCTGGTGGGAATCCCCTGGCACAGATGGCCCCAGCAGCCCTTTCCAGCCCTGGTGTGAGCGTGGCATGTGCAGTCTGGTCCGGGAGAGGCTGCTGGTGCTGAGCACACAGGCACTACACTGGGTTGCCACAGCATGCCAAGTGCTCGTGTCCACCAAACGCTTCCCAGGTTGGCATAATCTGGATTGATCCAAATCCAATCCATGGTTTGGAGAATTTCCCTTCCATGAAGTTGCATCTCCTCTTTCATTAAATCTCACAGTGTACGGAATCTCTTTGTTCCTAGAAAGGTTGCTACCAGGCAGGGGGCTCAGCCCAACACAGCTGCACTCATTCTTTGCTGCTGTTAGCAGTGGCAATCATCTCCCACTGTTATCTTTTCAATTTCTCCTTTCCCAGATGCAAACAGAGCCCGATCCTGCAAGGCAGCGGGAGTTTCCCTCGAGAGCTGGAGCACTTCCATCACTCATCCAGCTCATCTAGGCAAATTTTTTTGTATTTCACTGTACAGAGAAAGTCACTTACAGTCATTCAGCTGCACATATTCTCCCTGCTACTCTTACAAAGAACATGTTCAAACAAGTGCTTTCTCCCATATAGCCTGATTTTTATGATCTCACCTTGTAAAGAATCTTAATCTCTTGTTATGTTTACTGGTCCACTACCTTGGCAGCCTTAACAATGTGTATTTTACTCAATAATTAGAAAAAAAGTGACCTTTACTAAGCCTCAGAGGAGTTAAAGGAGGACAGGGCATGGCACAGGCTCCTGCTCAGAGCAGCAGCTCCTGCTTCTCTGCAGCATCTGTGTGACACTGGACAAAGTTAGAGAGATTAGGAATTTCACAGAGATGCTTTCTGAAAAAAAATAAATAAATAAATAAAACACTCTTTTTGTCTTGTGTAAATCATCATTATGTCTCAGCATGATAATAGTGAGATCAATAGTGCCATAGAAACCAACAACGGGCAGTGCTCATGCTGCAGCCCAGCAAATATTCTTGACGTATGGCTAGACAGGTACCTCAGTTCAGACCAAGAACACACGTTGCAGTCGCCCCTTTCTCTGAGCTTTGGTGGACATCTTGGTGTGGGTCACAGTGGGTCTGAACTGTATCCTTTCAAACAAAGGTTTAGCTACAGGATTCACCCCAGGACCTGAGCACCTAATGCACTACCATGGCAAGTAAGCCTTCAGTCCCTGGGGACAGACTAGAACTAGTAGGAAGTAAGAAAATACTGTTAAAAGTGCAAAGTGTAGATGCTTGTCCTAAGTACCAGCTGCCTTGCTCTGTAGATCTGTCTGAAGAGACTATATAATGGACTATGTCCATCCTTCCCCACCATTCCAAGCACATAAACGATCGATTCCATCTTCTGAAGGTGCCAGCAGTGCTTGTAAATGTCTTCAGCCTGCTGAGGGGAGCAGGGAAGCAGAACCTCAATTACATTTCTGTCCCACAGATACTGGGGTTGAAGGGTACTCCAGTGGGCACATGGGTGGACTGGGACTGTCCTTTGTCCTGGATTTGGGCACAGTAGGGAAAAGTTTTGAAAGCTATTAATCTGTCCAGCTTCATATGTCTGCATCAGGAGAAGACAAGTCACACCACCTTTGTCAAGGTAGGACCTTGATAAATCCCTAGGACCAAACCTAAGGATTGGGTCGCATGTGGACATCTAAGACTGTTCCAGATAACTTCTATCTTTTATGGCCAAATATATACAAAGACAATAGGCACACCGGACCAGCCTTAATAGTTATCTGCACCTACAATCCACATAGCTTTGTATGATGAGGAGTACACAGTCTGACAGAGGGGACAAACACAGCCATGGAGCCAACACAGCCGGAGGTGGTCAGGGCCACCACAAGCCCAGGGCTCCCCATCTCACAGAACAAATGATGCATGTGGGAACCTCAGCCCTCGCTTAGGAGTGGTCTGGGTATCCTGAGTGCAGGCAGTTGTGGAAACAGGAAGTTTCAAGCAGGAACAGGCTTTTACCTAATGAGAACAGGATGCATTGAGCAAGGGGAGGGAGAAGATTGATTGAGAGTAGTCTTGGAGAGTATGCGTTTCATGGAGAAGGTAAGTTAACATTCAAACCATAAGTTGGGCTCTGTCTGCCTCAAGTCATTAATGGAAATAGGTTTGAATTCAAAAATAAGTACTACAGTGCAGCAGAAACAGCAGGCTGCTGGGCAGAAAGGCATTTTGTGTTCAGACAGCGACTGCCTCTCAATCAGTGCGTCCTGGGAATGCTCTCATGTTGTTCTGTGTTGGTGGAGACGACATGTTTAAATAGCAGAAAATGAAATGGTTTTCATTGACAGAAAGCTGTGAGCATCTGCCACAAACCCTCCCAGCAATGCAGCACCACTTGGAAATGGCAAATTTATCCCTGGATGTGATGGAGCGTTTTTCTCCCATTTCCAATTGTTTTCTTTTCAGGCATGTTGCTGCCAGTCTGGGCATGGGACTCCTCTGCAAAATACACCCACCTGGGCATCTTGGACTGCAGGGACAAGTGGTGGGCTGGTGGCTTGTGCAGCCAGAGGAGCCTCTGCCCATGAGGATGCCCACACAGGGACAGGGCAGAGCTATCACACAGCCAAGCACATCCATCATTTCCTTTTCCCCTAGGGCAACAGGTTGTCCCCTACTTATTTCAAGGTCACCAGCATCCTACCCCACCTGATTCTCCTCATTAGAGGGGAATGCTGAGGAATTCTTCTGTGATTAATAACCTTATCTATCCCCCTGGGCTTTTTTTTTTCTCCCTCCATTTTTAATTTTACGTTCTGCTTACCAGCTGCTCTTGTTCATTAAAAAAAAAAAAAAAAAAAAAAAAAAAAAAAAAAAAAACCTCTCTAACTCTCATTAACACCATATGTCTCCTGGTTATTTGAGAAATGAATGCAAAATATATTTAAAGGATTAGTCAGATCGTGATAGGCAAAAAGATGGAAAGGCAAAAAGCAAATGAGATGCGCGTCAGACTGTTGCATCTGCTTTTCACTGCAGCACGTGGGCTCCACAGCCAAACCTAAAACAGCATCCCAGCGTGGTCTCCCCGTCCTGTGCCACTCGTGCTTCCACAGCCACAGTGAAATCACAGCCATCTCCCTGGCTCTCACCAATTCCAGAGCAGATTTTTTTTTCCTCTTTCTTTTTCATTGGAAATCTACCACTTACCCAAAATCAGCTTACAAACTTGAGTCAAGAACTGGTTATAGTTGGAGACAGTTATCTCCAAAGCACTGGTGAGGATTCTTAAGACTGTTTTCTTGCATTCACAAACCTGTGCCCCACAAAACACTGCCAGATGCTGTTTTCTGCTTTATTCCTTGCAATCCTCTCTCTTACAGAATTACCCTCTCTATGCGGTGCTTGAAGCACTTCTTTTATTTTTTCCTGAAATCTCTCTACTTCCCCATCCAAACATATTTATTTGATTTAAATTATGAGCATAGAACCACAGAAAGGTTTGGGTTGGAAGGGACCTTTAAGCCCACCCAGTTCCAGCCTCCTGCCATGACAGGGAAACCTCCCACCAGACCAGGCTGCCCAAAGCCTCATCCAAGCCTGGCCTTGAGCACCTCCAGGGATGGGGCATCCACAGCTTCTCTGGGCAGACTCTTCACCCTCTGAGTGAAGAATTTCTTCCTTATATCTAACCTAAATCTCCCCTCTTCTACTTTAAGACCATTACTCCTTGTCCTATCACTACACTCCCTGATAATCAATCAGTTTTCCTTGGAACATAAGGCAAAAACTCTAACATATTTCTTTTCTCCAAGAGTTTCTGTCATGTTACAAAGCCCATTTCAGTATTTATAAATTCAGCCTCCATCCTGACATCCTGATTGGTAAAGGAGAATATAAACAGCAGAGAATTTGGCTTGTCTGAATGCCTCTGCACTTCTCCAGAGAGTGTGACATCTCATCCGATGTGCATTACCTCCAGGAGCACACGATCCCTTGGTGAAATGAACGTGTCCAGATTTCTTAGCCCATCTATTACCATCAGACCCAGAAGCAACAGAGCTGCTGACTGACACTTTTACAGCACTGACATTGAAATTCATTATTTAGTGCAGATCTGCAAATAGCTATGTGGAAAGGAATGAAAATCTTTATATCTACACACATATAATGAAATTTTCATATGAAAATCTATATATTTCCTGTGGCAACTTAATTTGTAATATGAATGGTGTTGCTGATTATGGTCTTTTGCTTGTTTGTTTGTTTGCTTGCTTGTTGTTTTTCCATAGGGAAAAAATAGCAAGCCATTAGCAGCCTGAGCAGAGACTTCCTGCCCAGAGGACAGAGGGAACAGGGACGGCTCTAAGTGGATCCTTCGCAGCAGAAAATCTTGTTTAGAGTAATAACCAAAAGCTGCTGTTTCTCCTGAGAGGCTGCTCATATGCTGGAGGTGGGTTATTTTCATTTTCCCCTGAAGCACACCTGGAAAAACTGAGGCACATGAGTCACTAGAGATAATGCACGAAAATCTTGAAAAGGCAGGAAAAAAAGTCTGATTCTTCTGATCACTCACTCAGCATCCTACACAGAGGACTTTCTACAATCCATTACAGGAAGCTGAAGTAGTGGATGGGTTGCAATAGTTTAAGGGATGGGACAAAAACACCAAGGTAGAAATAGCTTGCAGTTGGTGCCGCAAGATTAATATGGTGTTTATAGTGGGCTAGGAGGGAAATACATTATAATATTTGTATTTTATGGTCATCGTATTTTCTTAAGGTTCACTTATATTGACATTTAATAGCCTGTTTGATTAATGTCAAGGAAAGCTCCAAGCACAATTTAATTATGTTCAAAATATTTTGGATCATGTAGTCAATTTCTTCCATGCGTTTTACTCAAATTACGTTCGCCAACCTCAGGGCAGTATGGCCAGGTATACTTTGCCTGATGGTTCCTCTTGCTAAAGAAATAGTTGTGGCACAGACAGCAACTCTATGTGGTGACAGTAGACTACCTTTTTTTTTTAAGACAAACATATTTAAGACCTGATTTATTTATGTATTTTTTTCCCCAGGGAAATTAATGACTGATTTGAATGAAGTGATGAATAACTACAACATCAAAAACAGATAATGTGATCCACTTATGGCTCTCATTAGTACTGAGATCTGGTGGTTTCCCCCATGAGCAAACTGTGATGCAAAAGAAAGTCTGTTTCCATTCTTCTGTTTCTAAAATCTGACTTTCAGACCCAGACTCTCAAAGCAATCTAGGAGTGACTAGCTCTCCTCTGGATATATGGGTACTGAATTTTGCACAGCCAAGCCTTGGCATTTTCCAAAACACCTATATTCCTGAGCGGTTCTTGTTTAAAGTAGATTCTTCTCCTTTTCCTTTCTTCTTTTCCCTTTTCCCTTCTCTTTTTCCCTTTTCCCTTTCCCCTCCTCCTTTTCCCTTCTCCCTTTCCTTTTTCCTTTGTCCCTTTTCCTTTTTCCTTTTTCCTTTTTCCCTTTTCCTTTTACCTTTTCCTTTTTCCTTTTCTCTTTTCCTTTTTCCTTTTCTCTTTCCCCTCCTCCTTTTCCCTTCTCCTTTACCCTTTTCCCTTTTCCATTTTTCCTTTTTCCTTTTTCCTTTTCCCTTTTCCATTTTTCCTTTTTCCTTTTCCCTTTTCCCTCCTCCCTTTCCCTTTTCCCTTTTCCTTTTCCATTTTCCCTCCTCCTTTTCCCTTCTCCTTTTTCCCTTTCCTTTCCTTTCCTTTCCTTTCCTTTCCTTTCCTTTCCTTTCCTTTCCTTTCCTTTCCTTTCCTTTCCTTTCCTTTCCTTTCCTTTCCTTTCCTTTCCTTTCCTTTCCTTTCCTCTCCTCTCCTCTCCTCTCCTCTCCTCTCCTCTCCTCTCCTCTCCTCTCCTCTCCTCTCCTCTCCTCTCCTCTCCTCTCCTCTCCTCTCCTCTCCTCTCCTCTCCTCTCCTCTCCTCTCCTCTCTTTTCCTCTCCTTTCCATCTCCAAATTTTAGCTTTTTTCTAAAATACACAGCCTTTGGAAAGTACAAAACATTTGATAAAACAGTCGCCCTTTTCCAGGAGGAAAACCTGCATATATATGCTCTCATGGTGCATTTCCACACAGTTAAGTCTCAAATAAAAATTTTCCTTTGTGCATCTTCAAAAAAAGGAAGGGTGCTTAGGAGAAAATTAGGAATGAAAGGCACCACAGGTGCCAAAGCAGTAGAAATCTAATATCAGAACCAGGATGAAATACCACTGTTACCATGTGTAAACAGATTTACAGGGTTTTGTAAATTAATATGGTGTAGTTGTAATTACTGGGGGGCTGTTCCTGTCTTCTTAAAATATTCATTCAAATTGCTGTAAACTCATCTGGAAATAATAGCATTCAGCAGCAAGACACTGCAGCTCCCAGGGGAGCTGGTGAGGTTGGTCTGTGTCTTTTTTTAAAAAAAAACTCACCCTCCTCAGGTGGCCAGGGTGAGGATTTGTGCAGATTTCTGCTGATTCTTAAACAAGGCAAGCATCCCAGCAAGGCTGCAGGATGCCGTTGCGACTCCATTTGTAGGACACTGATGGAGAGAGGGCATTAGCATGTGAAATCACTCGTTCTCTGTGTAACTGATGAGCAGAGCGCCTCTTGGCATCCATACTAATGGAGTGGTTCGGCATAACACAGGCAGTTTATTTTCTGAACTCGTGGCTTGGGTCATCTGAAATCCTTGGCTGGTTTTGTTTAAAGAGTAAACAGCAATTTCAGCTTTTCTCCAGAGAATGTCAGATCATTTCAGATGGGTTTGCTTATTATAGCCCTGCAAGTTTTGATATATATGTTATATTTAAATTACTGCATATGTCTTGTCAGTAGAAAAACTAAAGTGAGCAGCAAATGAATCTCCAGATGAACAGCTATGCCTTTTTGCACAGTTAAATTAAGTCCTTACCTGAATTTGATACAGTAGAAGAGCCACTGGCATAAAGCTGAGGCAGATTTATTTAACCAGAGTGCAGGTTAATGCTGGGAAAAGACCAGAATGCAAATATGGCATCTCAAATGCCCATGGTGCACCCATGTCCTCCCTGTAAATCCCTGCCAACCTCCCTCAGAGCACATGGACAAGGAATTCCCCCACCTCTGCTGGCAAAGAGCTGAGCACAGTCCCACAGCTGGGGCAAGCAGGCAGGGCAGGGTGTCACCAAGGCAGTAGGAATGTCAATGCTTGTGATACGCCTGTATCATCTGCATAGACCGCATGCTGAAAACAACACAACGTTTTATTGACCACACCTCCAGAGGTCCCTTCCCACCGCAACCATTCTATGTTTCAGTGATTTCTGCCTACCTTTGAAGAGGCTTACCTATTTTCTGCATCTCCCACTCGGACCATTTCTTCATATGAAGTATTGGTTGGATGATTGCCATTTACAGGCATATAATGGTTACTTTTACTGGAAAATGGAAGCTCCAACAGCAAGTCTTCTTTAGAAAAACACTCCTGGTGTCTATTGGCACGTCAGTGGAACTGATCTAATTTAATAAATAGATCGTGCATTTCTATAACTCCAGTAAGATCTCTGTTTATTGCAGTGACAGGCAGTGCACCTAACCAGTCTTGTTGCTTGTCCCTCTGTTGATGTGCACATCTAAACTAGGGAGTTTCAAAAAACAATCAATGACTGCTGTGAGACCAAATAAGTTCCTAATCCTTTTGCTCATTGATCGGGGAGCTGAAGCCCCTCAGGGAATGGCAGGATCCCTCACCTCAGCTGTCACAGCCATTACACAATACTCTTGCACTCCTTCCTGAGCCTATAATAGTTTGTGTTTGACTAGAGCTAAAGACTGTCTTCCAGAGAGATGTCCTCCATTTCTAGGAAACCTCAGGAGGTAGAGAGCCTGCTCCTTCTCCTGTTGCACACTGCTGTGGCAAGTGGTGCCAAATTAAAATTAGTGCCTAGTTTTTCCTTACTCAAATTTTCTGTCTTCAGCATCCAAACACCAGATCTCATTATACCTTCCTCTGTCCTGAGCTTAACAAGCCATTTGCTAACCATATTTTCTTCATGTAAAGGTTTTGCAGGTCACAATGAAATTATATTTCGGTTTTATGTCCAGTAGTGTGAATGAACCAAACCCTCTGAAGCTCACACAAAGCAGCATTTCCTCTAAACATTGCACAACTCTATGGGGCTTTGCTGTGTCTTCACCTACCTTTTACACACTTGAAACCACACACACAGCTGGGGTGGGATATAGCTCGCACACTGTCATCTCAGTATCTGTGACCATGGGCACCCCAGAGTCACAGGAAAAATGAACATTTCCAGACTGTCAGGTTCAAGCTACCCCACAGTCCATGTTGGGGTGCAGTGTGTCACTTACCACGAGCACCTCCAGTGGACAAGAGGAACGCAGGAGAGCCTGGCTCAGATGCATGTGTCCATTTGTTGTCATCTAAGCCCTGCCCTGAACCATTCCCAGTTCCTCAGCATGGTCTTCATGATGCCATGCATACAGAGACAAAATCACCTACCCGGTCTTATTTGTTATCCTCCCCTTGAGGCATGCAGAAAAATCATTTTTCCCCAAGTATTTCAGAGGGAGTTGACACTGGACCCCTGTTTCACTGTAATCACAGAATCACAGCATCACAGAACAGCTGAGGTGGGAAGGGACCTCTGGAGACATCTGGTCCAACCCCTGCTCAGGCAGGGACACCCAGAGCAGGCTGCCCAGATCCACGACCAGGCGGCTTTTGGAGATCTCCAAGGAGGGAGGGAGGTCCCATAACCATTCTGGGCAAGCTGTCTGTTTTCTAGGCTTGTCCCCCATTCTGTGGGTTTGGTGTGAAAACCTTGGCCCCATTTGGCTGAGAGTTACTCCAAAACACCACCATCTCCCTTACATATTTCCTTCATGGATAACTCAAAGTGGGATTGAATGCAGGCTGTCTGCAAATCCTCTATTCTCAGCAAATGTTTCTTCTGATTGGGACCTTGAGGAAAGGACCCTGGGCCATCCTGCCTGATAGATAACTTCTACATGACATTGCCCTTCAACGTGCTTCATAGTCCAGGAGGCATGCAGCATGGTTGGAAATGAGGAGACATTTCTTCTCAGGAAGAGCAGTCAGGCACTGGGACGGGTTGCCCAGGTAGAGTCACTGTCCCTGAGGGTATTGAAGGAAAGGTTGGACGTGGTGCTTAGGGACATGGTTTAGTAGGTGACATTGGTAGTAGAGGGATGGTTGAATTAGATGATCTTGGATGCCTTTGATTCCATGACTAGGCAGTGAATTCCTACCAGGCCTTCCCAAGCCTACTCCAAGCACCTACAGCCACATCAGCCCTGCCAGCTGACTGTGTTCCCAGCCATGTGGCCAACCTCAAAGGCTCCTTCTGCACCAGAGGGAGGACAAATGTTTTTTCCTGAAGAGACTCAAATTCTTCTGATGGCTCTGATTGGCCATCTGCTTAGTGTCACACCACCCTCACCTACAACTTTCTTATGCTTGCTGATTTTAGCCTTGCTTCAAGGATGCTGATGGAATCCTTGTGGTTCATCTGGAGAATCACCAGGCACAGCCCCACACCAGGACCTCTCTCTATGCACTGCTGCCCATGGCCCAACAGTGACCCCAGGCTTAATCTATTTAATTCACCTGATCTTCACAAACAACTTTTAGCTGCAGATGGAATATGTCACAGAGTCCTGAAATGCCTTAAAGATTTTGCTATGTTCATGCAGTTTACGTTCTATGAGCCAAACTTTTAATTTAAAACATGATCACATTTGCTTAGCCAGACAAATTAAAGTCTGAGCTGTTAAAATACCCACATAAATACATGATTTTACAATCTGTGGTCAGTGTAATGGCTGGTAAAATGCCTGCAGCTGAGGAGCAGAGCAGTAAAACACAGGCAGCGAATCAAAGAGTACATGGGTTGTTCCGTGTCTTCAACTATGGTAATGGTCCATGCCTTGACATCTGATTGACAGCAGAGATTTTTCTGTTGGCTTCAATGAGCAGTGAGGTCTGAGCCCACAAAAAGCAGAGGCAAAAAGCAGCACTCCTGCAGCAGGGCAGCAGAGGAGCAACAGGAGGGGCAGGAGCACAGCAGCCTGCGTGCCACCACCAGAGATGGCTGGAGGAGCTCAATGGAGGCAGGCTGTGGACACCAAGTGTTAATACACATCTCTCTTCCTAGCATTTTCACCCAGAAAGGCCACAGGGAAAGCTGGGTCTGCATTTAAGGGAGACGAAATGAGAAGCACAGCAGAGCACCGTATACAAATGAGCAGCATGCAACTGCATTTTGCAGAACTGGGCATAGAGCATCATCAATAAAATCACAGCCCAGTGCTTATTAAGCTCCATCATGTCCAAATCTGGCTTTTTCATACAATTTGCATTCCCTTGACCTTTTTCTTCCAGTTGTATCTCACAGGGCTATTCCACACCAGCATCCTTCTGCAAAGGAGCTCTGCACTGGTAGCCAGCCAATGACAGAGACCTGTATCATGTCTGCACTGATCTGAGGGAGCTAGTGACTTGGATCGATGGCTTCGTCTATTGATGCCCAGCTTTTTTTCTCCTGTTTTGCCCTAGGCACACAGCTCCATCCTGCACACATTCCCCTTGATTACATCTTGCTGTTGTGCATGTATCTTAATGCCCCTTGAGCTTTCTGGTGGGGTGGGGATGACACCAGACAGACTTGTCCACCACTCACACACTATGGACAGGGCATGAGGATGCACACACAGAAACAGACAGGTGTTGTTTGTTTCCATCTAATGCAATAAACCTAAGTAAAAGCCAAAAAGAAATAGGACCTAAAGGGCATATTTCCTGAGAAGAGTTACAAGATTGTACTAAGCCTGGCTTTTAGTAGGGACACAATTTCCCAGTCCTCTAAATACAGACCAGTGAAACGACCATACAGATAGCAGCAATATAAAGCTTGTTTCTGGCCAATATTCAGGAAAAATTGTTACAGCTCTTCCCTAGATATTAACTGGTGAAGCTGGCAGGATTGTTGTTTGCAGGGGCTATGTGTCATGTACATTGTTGAAGTCTGTGGTGTGCCTTATGCTATCAGATAAAATGAAACAAACCATTTCAAGCCAGGTTAGGGGAGTCCGAAGCATGCTTTATTTGCACACTATGTTTGTCCATCTTCCAGGATCCCCCAACCCCAGCTGCAGGTACAATACAGAGGAATCTCTCTGGGCTGGAAAGTTAGGTACTTGCTGCTTATCTGCTGTCAGTTTAAACAGCCAGTCTGTTATGCATGGAGAAGGCAGCTCATAGGTCACCAATGTGCTCCAGCCGTCAGAGTCAAAGCTGACAAATGAATCAGTGCGTGATGAGACAGCTGTTGGCACCGAGGAGCTGATGCTCCTCTTTTCCAAATGCCAGTGCGCGGGGGTGGAGGCAACAACCTGGCAGAGCCAACACATCTCAGAGCTGCTCCTGCAGGTTAGGCTGATTTTCATGATCTTTTGTCTTCTACCCAGCAACACATTTGAATGACCTGGAAAAAAAAAATAGAGAAAATGACAGAAAAGAAAGAAATATCCCAAACAGGGTAATCCTACATGCAGAAAAGGCAGATAGGCAGAGTGGAAGGAGAAGACCATGGAGCTTGCTTTATTTTTTGACAGTCAGTTCTTCAAGACATGACATATCTTGGCCTTTATACTATACCAGTCAATGCATCATAGATCTTATTCACATTTCTGGACATTAGTAAGCAACAAGTAATACTACTTCCCTAGTTAGTCAAGCTAATGCATTAAAGAGTTATATTTTCAAAGCTGTCACTTTCATTGAATGCAATGGCACCGAACACTGAAAATCTTTATTGGAGCATTTAAAACGGAGGATGATAACACCACTGGACGAGTCCATTAAAATCATAACTACACAAAAATACAGTGGTAGGAGAAAACCTCTCTCACCTTTCTTAGAGACAAGACACCAAACAGGTGATACTTGAGACGTGATTAGATTGTTCAATGGAAGAAGTGTAAGAGCAGGAAGCATCCAGGAATTTCTGAAATTAGGTGTTCAGTAGGGAAAAAAAAAAAAAAAAAAAACACTTGGCCATATACTACTAGGCAGCATGCAACCGGTCTGCACAGCATTGCATTTTGAATTGCATTAGTCGGTCTCCCAGGCAACTCATCTTGAATTCAGCAGTGATCCTTCTGGAGCAGAATCTACAAAGATGAACTTAGCCATCAAGCCACTGCTGAGAGTTTACAAGTAAAGAGCAATATAACACAGTTATTAAGGAATACGATATTCCAATTCTTATTCTGAATGAGAAATGGGCTATAGTTAAAAATTACAAAGCTTCTGGGTTATCTGCAAGGATAAAAAAGAAAATACTTGGATTTCTGTTCTGATCTAGCCAACTGGGCTGCAACTGCTCTGCTCTACCAAAAGCAAAGTAATACTATAGGTGGTGACTGTGATATGGTCACCCCCATTTCAGCAGTCATCATCTCATGCAAACACATCCCACCCACTCAACAGCTCAAGACCTCAATTTTTTAACCTGTGCCATCCAGCCCAGAATTCACACAGAGCTACAAAAGTTTATTCTGTGAATGTGTATCCATCTTGGAGGCAGGAGGAAGAGGATGACCATACATGCAGACCACAGGTTGTTATTTAAACAATATAATCTGTTTGTGTGTTATGTATGACACATTCAGCAAGGTTATACATTTTTATTAAAAAGAGAAAGAGACAGAAAATTTTCTATTGTAGGTGTAAGAATTAACAAGTGTTACCTTATTCCCTTTGAACAAGTCTGAGGGTATGACCAGCCCATCTCACTCACTTACATTCATTACACTGAAGTATGAGTTTTAAAGGTCAGTTCTGACAATTTGATGCCACCAATTAACTAGCTTAGCACCAGTCACACTACCAGATGGGAAAGAAATGGAGCAGCAGTGAGCTGCTCAGAGAAGCTGGAGCAGCAGGTTGCTGCAGTGAAGAACAAAGAGAATAAGGTCTGGATGCTAATGCAAAGTTTTGCCATCACAACAGGCTTTTGATGGCCAGACAATAAACAGTGTTGACCATCACTGCCAACGGTCTGAAATGCATCATCAATGAATTTAAGCCAATTAGATGAGTGACACTAGCCCTCTGCCAAGACAGGCTCCATTCCCCGTACACCTCATGCCTGCACAGATGCAGAAATTCCTCTCTGGCAAAAACAACCCTTAGGTGTTGTCTTCCAAGACTGTGATAGACTGGACAGAAGCAAACTGACACCTGGATGTGCCTGGAGCAACTGCACACTTCCTCCATTACATTTCTGTAGGTGAAAGGTAGGCACTTCAATGTGATCAAGGGCCTGAGTCAAAGTCATTGGCCCCTGGCCATGCAACAAGTCATAGCAGAAGCACATGCTCTATAATCCATCTTGATATATTACATATTCCATCACCTTACCACCCATGGCATCTTTCTTCCTTCTTTCTGTAGGCAAAATACCCCTTGCTGTCTTGGGAAAGGACAAAAAGAATCTTCTTCCTTTCCATTATGCTTGATGGGGATGGGGTAAGGATATAGGCTTTCAATAAATAATAATAATAATAAAAGGCAAATTATTAATATCAGGAAAAAAAAAAAAAAAAGAAAGAAAAAGGAACAAAAATGGATAAGATACAGCGACAGAAATCTCCATAATAGGGAGAAAAAGTTTTGCTATATTAATGCAGCTATAGATGAGCTGCCAACACTGCAATCACTCTCATTTTTGATATAATAAATATTAATATAAGACCTGTCTCCAGTTGTCCTTGAAAGAATAACCATGGAGGGAAAATGAGCTAACAGCAACAGACACCTTCAAGTATCTAGCCGGCAATACAAAATTCTCTTTGCATCAAAATAAAATCCAGTTGCAAAATAATCACTAGAATTGCCTCAGCATCACTGACAGGACAAATAAGCACACACAGGTGAAATACTCAGAAAAACATTGTCCCTTAATATGTGTGATGAGTCAACCTCCACTGCACAATGGCAGCCTCATACCTATTGAGATCATATTCGGAGTAGTTAATTTATGTTATTATTCAAAATGTCACTGACAATTAGAAGTCCTGACATTAGATCAGAGTTTGACAAATACCTCACCCAGCAAAAGCTGTGCTTTAGCACGGGAGCTGAGCTGGCATACATACACCAGAGCTGCTGCTTTATTAGGATTGGAGCAGCACTCAGAAACTCCAGGGGAGCCAGAACAACACCACAGGCCAACTATCTACATAGGATTCATTTTTCTCAGCTATCTGTAGTCACTTAAGACAAAGTGGCTAGTCTGGGCTCAGTCTGCAGACACGGGAGATGGTGTCTAGAGCTGTGTGGGTCTGAATCATCCTATGGAGGCCACGATGTCACCATTAAGGAGACAGAAGCCTTGGGACCTGTCTTGAGTGAAAGACAATTACAGTTTAACCTGCATGGTTACCCATGCTCTTTCCAAGGAGAGCGTGAGTTCTCTTCCCATAAGAATTTACAACATGCTATCCGTATCGTAATTCTCCTTTGGGGAACTAAATTTCATGAGACAAATAAAGAACAGTAATACAATGATGTAATTAATTTTAGAGTATATTTCATATGGAAACTTGGCAAGTGTCTTATTTCTATTAGCCCGGAAAGCTGTCCTTGATTTCAACACTGGCATTGATGTTGCAGGAGCAGCAGCAAGCCAGTAGTGGTACAGACAGACAGGCTTTCTGCTTGTAGAGCCTGTGGTGTTTGGTGCAGGAAAATGAAGGCCAGAGACTCTCAGAGCTTTGTGAGATGTCATATGAAAAGTATATCTCAGAGATACAGCCTCGCGAAGAGTTCCCCCATTTTCTGCCAGACAGCATTCAACTAGAGGAGCCAATGTCATACAGCATAACTACCCAAATTAAACAAGGAACAGAGAACTCAGCAGAGAGAATGTGTCTCTCTAGCATCACAGCAAGGACATGCTACCCCCTGGGATGTGAGAGAAAGGAAAAAGATACATTTTTTTAAATGTAACCCAGAGTTAAATTCTTACTAGTTAAAGACCAGATGCACACAGACCAAGACCTAAGTGCTGATGAATCTTTCCTGAGTTTTAGAGCTACCTCCTAGGGAAAACCAGTTAAGCAAGTTAAGCTGCAGACAGGAAGGGTGATGATGACCAGGCCTGAGGAGAGCAGGCTGGCACTGCAGGATGGGGCTGAGGGTTTCCCTTTCTGTGCTTGGGGAAGGATGACAGAGCCCCCAGGACAAGCAGACTGTGTTGTGCCACTTTCGAGTCTCTTTTCCTCCTTCATGATATCCTTTGCTTCCTTTCCATGGGGACTCATACAGGGACAAATTCCTGTGATCTTCTCACAGCCTTCTCCTCACTACTACCTCACAAGCAGTCTGTGTTTCAGTCAGCCTGAGAGGAAAGACATTGCAGGCTTTTAAGTGCATTCCACTACATTGCATGTTTACGACACCATCAAATGGGACAGGTAGTCATTATAGGAAATGACAAAAAAGACGTAGTCAGCATGTGAAACCTGTTGTTACGGATATTCTGTTTGATAATGGCTATGAAAAGGAGAATCCTCTGGTGGAGGTTCTCTGGGACTCAATTTAAGTCATGTCATAGAATTACAGAATGGTTTGGTTTGGAAGGGACCCTAAATACAACCTAGTTCCAATCCCTCTGCCATGGATAGTGGACATCCCCCAGCACCTCTTCATCCATCAGATGTCACCTTTCTGCTGACCCAAACAGCCAGGGCTGGATGACACTTCATCCTGGCTGGAGGTGAGATGTCACCTGCTGTCACACTCAGGACTTCAGGGTCATTCAAGGTCTGGTGAGGAGGTGAGGACCTTCCCATCTGAAGAGTGGAGCAACAATGGAAATTCTTGATCTGCCTTAGAAAGAAAGATCACTGTCCTACTGAGAATATAACAAGCCCCTCACCTCCCACAACATGCTCCAGCTTCCTTGAAACCCCTAGACTTTAGGGCACACATACCAAGTACGTCCAGAGCACTCAGGATGTATACTTACCATCTTTGTAGAAACCACAACTACAAAATAATCATCATCATCATCATCATAAATCTATTCTCAACTTATATTAAAGGACAAAGAACTCTAGAAATCCAGTGTCTTGGTAAAGATATGCTCTGAGCATAACTGCTGCCTCTATCTATGACTGTTCACCATGTTCTTGTGGCTTGAAGTGGATATTGAACAACTTCTGATTCATCACCAAGTGCCTCTTTGCTGACTGCCTCTCAGCCAAGGGCCAGAATCAGATTTGAGCTTTTGGGAGGAATGCTTGGACCCTTTCTCTGGACGTCTATTAAGCAGCCTCCTTGAGAATTTTTTGCCTGCCATCTTGAGGGCACAAGAGGTTGTGCCAAAGCAGAGCTGTCTTACAGCTTTATTTCCGGATGTTCTCTGGATACCCAGTACCCTGAGCTGGTGGAAGGGGATGGGGAGCAGGATGTGGCCCTCATTATCCATGAAGAACTGGTTGGTGACCTGCTACGGCACTTAGATGTGCACAAGTCGATGGGGCCAGATGGGATCCACCCAAGGGTACTGAGGGAACTGGCAGAGGAGCTGGCCAAGCCGCTGTCCATCATTTATCAACAGTCCTGGCTATCGGGGGAGGTCCCAATCGACTGGCGGCTAGCAAACGTGACGCCCATCTACAAGAAGGGCCGGAGGGCAGACCCAGGAAACTACAGGCCTGTCAGTTTGACCTCAGTGCCAGGAAAGCTCATGGAGCAGATCCTCCTGAGAGTCATCATGCAGCACTTGAAGGGGAAGCAGGCGATCAGGCCCAGTCAGCATGGCTTTATGAAAGGCAGGTCATGCCTGACGAACCTGATCTCCTTCTATGACAGAGTGACGCGCTGGGTGGATGAGGGAAAGGCTGTGGATGTGGTCTACCTTGACTTCAGCAAGGCTTTTGACACCGTCTCCCACAGCATTCTCCTCAAGAAACTGGCTGCTCTTGGCTTGGACTGGCGCACGCTTCGTTGGGTTAGAAACTGGCTGGATAGCCGGGCCCAAAGAGTCGTGGTGAATGGAGCCAAGTCCAGTTGGAGGCCAGTCACTAGTGGCGTCCCCCAGGGCTCGGTGCTGGGGCCGGTCCTCTTTAATATCTTCATCGATGATCTGGACGAGGGCATCGAGTGCACCCTCAGTAAGTTCGCAGATGACACCAAGTTAGGTGCGTGTGTCGATCTGCTTGAGGGTAGGAAAGCTCTGCAGGAGGATCTGGATAGGCTGCACCGATGGGCTGAGGTCAACTGCATGAAGTTTAACAAGGCCAAGTGCCGGGTCCTGCACCTGGGGCGCAATAACCCCAAGCAGAGCTACAGGCTGGGAGAGGAATGGTTGGAAAGCTGCCAGGCAGAGAAGGACCTGGGAGTGATGGTGGACAGTCGGCTGAATATGAGCCAGCAGTGTGCTCAGGTGGCCAAGAAGGCCAACGGCATCCTGGCTTGTATTAGGAACAGCGTGACCAGCAGGGCTAGGGAGGTGATCGTCCCCCTGTACTCAGCTCTGGTGAGGCCGCACCTCGAGTACTGTGTTCAGTTTTGGGCCCCTCGCTACAAGAAGGACATCGAGGTGCTTGAGCGGGTGCAGAGAAGGGCGACGAAGCTGGTGAGGGGCCTGGAGAACAAGTCCTACGAGGAGCGGCTGAGGGAGCTGGGCTTGTTCAGCCTGGAGAAGAGGAGGCTCAGGGGTGACCTTATTGCTCTTTACAGATACCTTAAAGGAGGCTGTAGAGAGGTGGGGGTTGGCCTGTTCTCCCACGTGCCTGGTGACAGGACGAGGGGGAATGGGCTTAAGTTGAGCCAGGGGAGTTTTAGGTTAGATGTTAGGAAGAACTTCTTTACAGAAAGGGTTGTGAGGCATTGGAACAGGCTGCCCAGGGAAGTGGTGGAGTCACCATCCCTGGAAGTCTTCAAAAGACGCTTAGATGTAGAGCTTAGGGATATGGTTTAGTGGAGGGCTGTTAGCGTTAGGTTGGAGGTTGGACTCGATGACCTTGAGGTCTCTTCCAACCTAGAAAATTCTGTGATTCTGTGATTCCTTGTAGGCCTTGAGAATCACCTCCAGGTGATCTACAAAAGAAGCACTGCTTAATGTGTTCCCAGTCTTTTAAGCACTCGAAGCAGAAGAAGGATCATGTACCCATCACTGGAGCTGGAGATATGCTATATATGTGCTCACTCACCCTGCACCCTCTTCACTTTCTCTCTCAGAGCCCTGAGTCATCAATATGATTGCTGTATGCCAACACAGCCCAGCCTTTAGTCACTGCGTGGAGCATGAGGGCTGTGAGGTGCGTGCATATTCACCTGGGGACTGCAAAGGCAAAAACTCACTGAGCTTTCTGCATGCTATTGCATGTTTTAAGAAATAGGACTGAATGAAAAATGATTTTAAACATTTCAGGGTAAGTCTGCCTACTACCCTCAGACCCTTCAGTTCACAGTATAGCTGCAACAGGGAGTTCAGCACAACTGGCCCTGCCTAAGCCAGCAGAAAGGAGCTAACTGGGAGCACAGCATCTTGTACCAGTGCTACCAGGTGGCTGTGGGAAAAGCTGTACACATTTGTGCTGCCCTTGCATCTACGAATCCTGTGTTAAACCCTCCATAAATCTGGCTGTGCATAAAGTCAGCACGTAGTCCTAGGTGAATAAATTGAAATAAATATATGTATTCATCCATCTCTCTTTGAGCTTTTGTCACCATCCCCTGAGAATCCCAGCGTAAACCCTACTTAGTAGGTTGGCAAGCCTTCTGGCACAGTTGTTCTTGCACCACTTTGTAAGATGGATGCTCTTTCCCCAGCTGTCCTCACTGGTCTAAGGAAGTTTAAGCCCTATCTTTGACATTGGCTGCAGAGCTGAAACTTGAGCCACTTGTATCTAAGTCTCTTCCATCCACCAGCAGAACCAAGAACCCCTCGTAGGACCCCACAGCCTTAGTCCTTGCCCCTGAGACCCTGGAGCCACTCTTGAAACAGTCAGGGTCTTCTGAGAAGAATCATTAGAGCCTATGTGGATGAGCAAGCAGCAGGTAGTAGTCTAAGGACTGAATATGCCACTTAAATCTCTTGAGTTCATCCCATAGGACAGCCTTGATCAAACAGAAAATCTCCTGAGACAGCTCTCCTGGCAGGCCAAGGGTGCCTCTGTCACCCACAGGAGGGTGTCCCCCACCACTGCCACCCAAAAGTTCTTTGCTCCAGTGTATGGATCAGGCTCACCCAGCCCAGACACCTCCTCAACACAACCTTCTGGGCTCACCTGTAGCCAGGGCCATGGACCTGCTGAGGTCCTGCACCTCTGCAGGTGGTGAAGGAACCTTCCTTCTGTTGTGATGGGTCACAAATATCCAGTCTCCATCTAGGGGATAGCCCTTTGCCATTCCTCCTTCTATGTAACATGGGAGGAGCTCAAGGCAGGGCTTGTCCCAAGGACCAGTCTGCTGCTCATCTGCCCTTATGCCATGCAGTGGGCTCAGCCCCTCCATCAGTGCCTTCCCTTGGTACCTCAGCAGTTTGGCAGGTACACAGTCCTTACAGAGAAGTGTAGATCTGCCCTGAGGAGATGCTAACCAGATCCTGGGGATCCCTGGTCTTTCCAGAGCAAACCTGTACTAAAAAATGGTCTTCCCGGAGCCTCCTAACAGCAAAGAGCCTTAAGTTACAATTTAAATGAGTTCACTTAAATTAAAAATAAAGTTTAAGGAAACAACTCTTATACTTGGAGACAAACATGGAGACATGAAACAATGGCTCATCTAACAGCTGCTTCTCCATCTGGTTTAGCTTCAAGACTGTGTCTGGATCCCTTCTGAAGCCTGGTTAATTCCCTCGATGATTTCTGCCGTTCCTCAAGGCCTCAGCTCACACTGCAGCTGAAGAAAGGCTTCTCTAGTGAGGACTGCTCGCCCCCCTTCTCCTCGCAGCAGCCCTTCTCCCAAGAGAAAGTGCTACCCCCAGGAGACAGATTGCTAACCAGGGAGGGATTTTCCTGCATTGAAGCAAAGTCCCCAGTGCAGCTGCAGTTCCTCAGGTCCCTGCCAGCCTGCCTGGCCTCAGCCCAGCTGGGAAAGCAGCAGGTTCACCCACGGGAACACAACGAGAGCTGACAACCGTGCCGTGCTCCCACATGAGGATGAGGATGAGGATGGGAGGTCTGTGCCCAGCTCTGAACTTGCTCAGCTCCTCACTGTGGACTAGACTGCCTGTTTCACAGCAGGGACAGCGTGCACAGCAAGTGCTCTCTGCTGTCTGGAGAGCTGTGACCAAGCCGTCAGTTCCCATCAGTGCTGACTGCTCATCCACAGCCAGCAGCCCTGAACCAGCTCCTCGGGAGATTTCTCTCTGTCTGACTGGAATACATCACCTAAAAACCAAGCTGGAAGAGCTGTATCTTCCCCTTTAAACAAAGAAGGGAGTGAGTTTGTTACCAAATCTCAGGTGCTGTTCCTGTAACATGAATAAGGACCAGAGGACATTGCCACTCGTGGGTGTGTGGACCAAACAGTGCAGGTGCCTGTGTCTAGTCAGGTATACTCCACCTGAAGGCAGTGTAATTCAGATATCTGCCATTTATAGTAAATAATTTTAGCTAGCAAATTTAGACTGACTCTAATAAAGCATTGGATCATGTTTAATTTTGTGTTGAAAGTGATGGGACTATTCACACACCTGCATTAAGCCTAACCTTGGTTGCTTAACTGAATCGTACCAGCATTATATATTTAAAACTTCAGGGGAAAAATAAAAAAGGATCTTTATATGGTGCTAATTAGATGAATCAGAATAGTTTTGTCTGAATTTTGTAGAGTTTCAGCTCTTTCTGCTCTCATTTCTGAATAGAGCAAAAATAGCAGGCAGAGTTATGTACAGATCCTTGATAAGCCCCCCTTCATCTCAGCTTGGTCCCTAAATTTTCTAATAATTGCTGGTCTGGCTATTTATAAGGAGTCTCTATCTTTCCAACAATAAATGCTTATTTCTGCATGCAATTTTTATAACCTGCTACATTCAGATTGCAAATTGTTTCTGAATATACAAGATTGTATTTCCAGCTCCTCTAGATTGGTATTGGTAAGTATTTTCTACTGACAGCTATTTTAAAATTTTTGGCTACAGTGAACCGAGGTTAGTTTGTGTGCTTTAGAGGTGTTTAAAGTATTTTTTAAAATACTGTAACTATTTTTAAAATTTAAAGTCAAAAGAAATCAAGTCCACATAGTTCTTTTGGTTTTACATAGGGAATAATAAATCACAAAAACACTGGAAGAGTTGTATTTATATTGGCAAGAAATGGAACAGTAATCACAGATTACACATGCCTGCAAGGAAGCAATATACATAGACAACAATATACACAGTCTCAGAAGCAGGAGAGCCTCAAGGCAAGACGTAGTAGAGGAAAGTGAAACAAGGAAAATTTGAGGTAAAAAATGCTGGTTTGCTGTTATTCTGTGTGTGTGTGTTGGTTTTTTGTTTTGTTTTTTCATAAGTACAAAGAATCAGAGAAGCAACCTTTTTCAGGACAATAAGACATTTTTGATGGCATATAGAGTTCACTCATTATGATAAAGGGTTATGGGCCCTCTGTTATGTTCAAGGTCCTTGAAGCCCATTTTGAGTCCTTACTGTAAACAGACAAGTCAGCCTTTTACTGAATGAGGAGAATAGGTTCTATGTAGTTAAGTACCATGCTCACACTTCTGTTTCTCATTGTAATACAAATCTCTCATTCTTTAAAGTCCCCACATTCTCCTTCCCCGCCCTTTGGTACCCACTTGAACCACAGCCTCTGTAAAACAGATACCTCATCTGGCATCTGTTGTACCTAACATACACCTAATTGCTCCTATTGTATCCACCATACCTACATGGCAAATAGTTGGTGTTCTTTAGGCACTGCTATAGGGAAAATACAGTGGCAGGTATAGCCCTGTAGCAGGTCTGCTTTTGGACCTTCAGAAATAATAGTCTTAATCTTAGTTAAATGCTCTTCACACTGCAATGAATAAAAAAGACTGTTTTCAAGTAATAATACAATGATGCACACCAGGTAGCAGAAAAAGAGGCTGCTCCCTCCAGGACAGTAGTGTGCAGGACAGGCAGCTGTTTCAGGTTTAGGTGGCAAGGATTTGGTAGCAGGAGGGCTGCAGGGGTGGCTACTATGAGCAGAGCCCAGCAGCTGCCCCACATCAGAGTCAGCTCCAGACAACTCCAAAAGGAACCCACTGCTGGCCAGAGACAAGCCATGAGTGACAGTGCTTGGGCCTCTGGGAGAACAGATTGAAGGAAGGGGAAAAAAAATCCTGCTGTGCTCCAGCAGCTGGGAGAGAGGGGTGAGAGCTGAGAGAGCAGCAGCCCTGCAGCCCCCAAGGGGAGTGCAGCAGGAGGGCAGGAGGTGCTCCAGGCACAAGGCAGCACAAGTTCCTCTGCGGCCTGTGGAGAGGCCCCTGGTGGAGCAGGCTGTCCCCATGCAGCCCATGGGTCCCACATGGAGCAGATCTCCATCCTGCAGCCCGTGGAGGAGCCCCCGGTGGAGCAGGTGGATGTGGCATGGAGGAGGCTGCGGCCCATGGAGAGCCCCCACTTCAGCCTGCACCCCACCCTCCTACCTGGTAGTGTCACTTTTTTGTAGTAGTGTGTGGTGTTTATTGTTGGTTTTTTTTGGTGGTGGATTTTTCCTACAATCCAGGTTTTCCCCATAGGATGGGATTTGCCTGAGCAAGGAATGCTGCTACATGTTTTTTTCTACAGACAGCATCAAGCTCAACATTTCTTGGTCTTAGGCATTTGCAGGCCTTCAGTGAAAACTCTTTTGGGTATGAACTCTGCATTTGAAATATTATTTTGATTGATTAGTCACTAAATTTGCAGGAACTCAATAAAAAACATAGAGAAGTACAAGGAGAGCAGGAAGGCTTCATGACAAATGGCTCAGGATCTCAAAGTTCAGATAAATGGCCTTGCTAAATGGGCTTCAAAATGTAGAAATTCTTCTTAATGCATCTAGCAACAGTAACTCAGCAAGTGTTGCCCTCGGAATGAATTCAGATTTCTTCAGATGAGATCACTAGATTTTGGGGGATCTAATGGTGAGAAGAAATGGTGTAAAAAGTTTTCAGTTACCCAGACAGTGTCAATCTTCTGAACTTTCTTTAGCTTTATAGTGATGGAAAGTGGGAGTCAGAAAAACCAAGTGGGAAGGAAAATAGGTGGGAAACAGTATATAAAGGACCTCTCCAAATACCCTGCTAGCACAGACATTACAAACCAACTGGGGAAGCACAAAGACACTAAAGCCTTGAGCATCCTTGGTTTTCTTTCAGTTGGCTGCTCAGCTGGCATGAAACCAGCACACCTCAGCACTGAAATCACAAGCAGGCAGACCACAGAGTCCAAAAACTCAGTTATTTTAACTGTGACTTTCATATTATCCATCCACTAAAAATAATAAAAAAAAAAATAATGTGAAAATGAAGACGAGGAACATCTAATAGTCAGGGTGCACCTTACTGCTCATCTCTGTTTTAGTTGAAAGAAGAAGAGTTATTACAGATCAGCCCCATTTCTGTCATAGAGGAGTGTCAGTAAATATCCTCAGTTAAGACCTAGAAAAGTGAACAGGGTGCTAAGAGAACTGGATGAAATTAAACACGAGGATAGTGTAGACTGAACGGCAGAGGAAATCTTTCTGCCTGACAAATCCATCATTTTGTGGAATGCCCTCCCTGTTACATAATGGGAGGACCAACAATTAAGGGGAACACCTAAACCCTAGACATGAAGAACCTAAAAAATGCTTAACTGGAAACAAGACAGAACTGGGAAAGAGATCATCACTATGGGTATTGTTTCTGTTCTTATTTATTTTGCACTCACCCACATGCTTTAGGAAGATGGATGAATAATAAGGTCTTTCCCATCTATAACTTACGTAGTTCTGTAAGTTTTCATTAAGAGGTTTATAAAACTGAGCTTGCAGGGAAATGGGATACCAGAAAATGTCTGAATGCTGCAAAGCAATTTCACAATGTGGGATTTAAACTCATTTTGCCCCCATGAGAAACTTCACTGGGTGACAACTGTGGCATCCTTTGTGTCAGCATAAAAAATGATTTGACTGCTTACAGCATATTTTCCAGGTCTGTGAAAGCCTTTGGGATTATACTGGAGGAAAGATTTAGTTATGTTTCTATGGAAACCATAACTGTTATATAAAAGCCTGTTTAACAAGCAAGAGTGTGATACTGTATCTCCGTCAATGTGAGCCACCTCTGAGATGCCTCACTGATAAACTTCCAGCTGGGTTTGAAAGTCTAGCAGGACACCAGTGGGTTTCTCACACCTCTAATAGGAGTGAGAGTCAGCAGGTACTGCTAGATAAATGCATAGCATTGTGGCAGAGGTGTTATAATCCCACATGGAAAGTTGCAGTCATTTTGCTAGACTTGAAAATAAATTTTTCATCAGGTAGATTGTGCAGTAATGATTTCCTAAGTTCATGTCTTTTTCACTTATCCCCTGTTTTATCCATGTGTAACTTCACTGACTCCAGTATGACCCTAAAGAGAAACACAGTTATGTTTTTTCACAAAATACTGAAGTGTTCCCAGCTGTTTGTTTACAAACACCTAGAGATAGAAGTGGTATTTTTTTTCACTTAGTTGCTACTTTTCCTGAGTTGAAAGTCTCTTTTGAAATTAAGAGCTTTGTCCTTTTGACACTGCTCTTCCCAGTGAGCACACAGAAATGGCTGTTGCAGTGAAACACAAACACTGTCAGGAATTGGAATTTATTTTCACACTTTCTCCTTGGAAAACAGATGTTCAAATCAACTTTTGGAATATATTTCATGTTTTCCATTGATAGCACTCCCAGCCATGTAGTGGATTTCATTGCAATCAACTAGAAATAATAAAGCTTGGTGTATTTGATAAGCAAAATAGCAGCAAAAGCCGAGAAGGAAAGTTCGGTTTTAGTTCCTCAGGGTTATCTTACCACTAAATGTTTGCTGACATGAAAAAAAAAAAATCACTGGAGGGAGGAGCAAGGATTGAAAGACATTATATAGATACAACATTATGTCAGAAGGTTAATTTTTAACCATCTCCTACTACTTGGGAAAAGTGCAATGGGTTAAAGTAGTTTTGGATAGTATGAAGACACCTTGTCCTTTAGGGTATGAGCAGACCTTTATGGATTTTAACAAAGCTATTAACATACAGTTTTGTCAATGCACTTCTAAGTCATTCACAGAAGAGACACAGTGTGCCCCCCTCTCTCCCCGTGAGAAACAGGGGTTGTGTCAGAAGAAACATCAAGGGGATATCCCAGACTTGTTCAGGTCTTTTCAACCTGCAAGGACTTGTGCAGGAACTTAACTATGCATACCATCCTGTTCCCTCTGAAAATGTTGTTATTTTCCACGGAATGAATTAAGCTCATTCAAGTATCCTTACAACATTGCAGCATCTTCACTTGTTTTCTCTCCTACACAAGATGCTGGAGAGGCCATTTGTGTACATTGTGATGGTTGATGTTAATAAGAAATGCATCAACCTATACTGCATTGATGCCATTGAACATTTGAGTGATCAAAACAAAATAATTGCTACTCTTTGCTGGAGAGGCCCAACTGTTAGTGCAGGCAAATTTCATCAAAGTAGTTGAATTGATGCAGCAGCCATTAAACCTTAGCAAGCTACACAGAGTCAGTCTACACTGTAAGGTGCTAGGAGGTGATTTAGGTCTACCAGGTTTTGTTCTGGTGGGACATGGAGAGTGCAGGAAATCTGGACCAAAATAGAAAGTCTCTAAGAAAGGTTCCACTTTACCTGCTAAAGAGAAATATGGCTTTTCATATATCTGGTGTTGCCACTTTGCTGTTAATTCTGTTTCTGAACTGCAAGTCAGGACATTCCCTGGGACATCTTGGCTCATTCAGTCCCTCCAGCTTTCAGTGAGCCAGGGAGGTACCTTCTATCCCCTCTTTCTGCTGGAACAACTGTTTCTAACATCGCTTGCTAGAACCAGTACTGCCATGGGTAAGCTCCATTTCTGCAGAGATGGAGAAAAAAAAGGGGGGATACAAACCATGCAGCAACTTCTCAGTCCAAAACTTAGGGTTGAAAGACAGTACCACAGTTATACAATCTTGAAGTGCAAGTCATACCCAAAGGCTCGGTGCTGTGGGGGAGGATGAAAGCCAGAATTCAACCCTCCATTAATTCCGTCTTCTGCAAGGCCCTGCTGTCTTTCTTTTCAGAACCAACAGACTAACATTCTCCAGTGGTCACATTCTGTAGCAACATTTCCAAATAATTACAATCTGAAAATTTCAAAACAGATGTTTTCAATTGTTTCCTCACTGATAATCATGTTAGTTAATTAGGGTTGTCTTTAAGGGCTAGCAAAGGTAACCAGGACAAACAGCATGAGCTGCATGGTGCACATCTCTGTCAAGCAGAGCACATAAATTGTATGCAGCTAATGCATCTTCAGCTGTTTCCTCTGCATCTTGCAAAATCTAATAACTTAAGCTTCAGAACACCTCTGTGATGGTGTCGTGGTTCCGCTCGAGTGGGCAGCCGAGCTCCACCACAGCCGCTCTCTCACTCCCCCTCCTCAAAAAGGAATGGGGAGAAAATATGTGAAAAGGGCTCAAGGATTGAGATAAGGACGAGAAAATCACGCAATAATTATTGTAACGGGCAAAACAGACTCGGCATAAGGAGATAGTAAGATTTATTGCCTACAACTAACAAGCGAGAGAAGTGAGAAAACAAAGGAAAAAAAAAAACAAAAGCACCTTCCCCCCCCATCCACCCTCTTCCACCTCCTCCCCCCGAGCGGCGCAGGGGAATGGGGAATGGGGGTTATGGTCAGTCTACAGCACTTCTTCTCTGCCGCTCCTTCTCGATCACTCTCGTCCCCTGTGCTGTGGGGTCCCACCCACGGGATGCAGTCCTTGATGAACTGATCCGGCGTGGGCTTCCCACAGGCAGCAGCTCTTCCAGAACTGCTCCAGATATGGGTCCGTACCACGGGGTCCATCCCTCAGGAGAAAACTGCTCCAACCTGGCTCCCCTACGGGCAGCAGCTCCTGCCAGATCACCTGGTCCTGCGTGGGCTCCTCTCCACGGGCTACAGGTCCGGCCCGGAATCTGCTCCGGCAGGGGTCTTCCACAGGCGGCAGCCTCCATCGGTGCAGGGCCACCTGCTCCACCGTGGTCTCCTCCACGGGCTGCAGCGTGGAACCCTGCTCCACCGTGGTACTCCATGGGCTGCAGGGGGACATCCTGCTTCACCATGGTCCTCACCACAGGCCGCAGGGGACTTCTGCTCCGGCGCCTGGAGCACCTCTCCCCCTCCTTCTACACTGACCTTGGTGCAAGGCTGTTCTCTCACTCCCTTGACTCTCCCGGCTGCTGTGTGGCGCAGCGTTTTTTCCCTGTCTTAAATATGCTCTCACAGAGGCGCAAACAACATCGCTTATTGGCTCAGATCTGGAAAACAATGGGGCCCTTCCCAAACATGGGGCAGCTTCTAGATCTTTCTCACAGAAACCACCCCTATAGCCCCCTGCTACCAAAACCTTGCCACGTAAACCCACTACAGATGGAAGGAATATTTATTTTCCTCATGCAGAGGGAACAATGCTGCCATACGGGCTAAGATTTCAACACTAAATTTCTAAGAGCAGTTTCAAAGCTTGGTTCAAATGAACACTACTGACAGCAGGTTTGTTCTGCACGTAACTACTCAGTCTTGTTCAATAGAAATAGCTTTTAGAAATCACTTCTGGAAAGCTCCAGACCTGCTGCTTCTTCTGGTCTCCCTGAGAGCTGTGCCACATGTGCATGGCTAGGAGATTCCTCCCACACCTACTCAGACTCCAGTCCCTAAATTAGAAGTGGAGATAATCCCTACTTAGTCCTTGGTCTGGCCACTGGCCCCATTGTCATCCCACAGGAGCTGGCTGGCAGTTCTTTGGCAACATGCTCCTCGCTCCTAGATGTGCCAGGGACACAGAATGAGTTTTGAAAGTCATGCAGCTGTAGCTACTCAGTTTTCAGCTATGCATGGTTTCAGCCACATCAGTTCCAGTGCACTTTGCATCAGCATCAGCAAAGTGCACTCTTAGTCCCTCATTTCAGTTGAAAGAATGTAATTCCTGATTCCTGTAAACCAAATGCCTCTCAAACTAGTGCAGTAAATAGCTGAGACCTGCTCAGCTCGAGCTTCTAAATTGCATTCCCACCCCATCTTTTGTGTAGATGATCTATGTTATGCAAGTGGACCATCAGAGGAGGTCTAACTGAAAGCATTCCACCAGTTTTCAGATGACAAAAGCCTCCCCACTTGATTTTTGAAGTTGCTGATAAATATACGAGAAAGTACATGAAGAGGAGGTAGCACTCTGTTTTCCAAACATTTCTTGGAACAGCTCTCATTTGGAGTGTCTATTCACACACTAATATGAGTCCATATTACATCAGGCATAATAGGGAAACATAAAAGGTCAGTTTAGCTGATGGTGTGAATAATTCTTCCCCAGTACAACCTCAAAATTTAACTGAATCATTCTTTTGCATAGAAGAAGCAGATGTTCAGAGCCTTCCAGCTTGGCCTACCCTCCTTAGAATAAATGTGAAATTTGAAGTTCAAATTGTTTCAATTATCTACATATGCACATGCATACACATAAGAAAACAGGCATCAGTTCTTGAACAAATTATTTAAAATAAAAGTAATTATTTCTTTCAGGCACTTCAGCTCAGCTCTAATGGCCATTCCAAGAATCAACTCTTTCAGAAACCAACTCTACCAGGGGAACAGAGAAGCTACCAAACCTCTCTCCCCACACGTATGCTTATTTGGGAAACTGGCTGCACACACAACTTGGATTCACAAATCATAACTTTCCAAGACACACAACTTACTGACATGCTGAGAAAAAAAACACTTGAAATGTCATGTTGCTGCATTCACTGGTGACGCTGAGCACATACCATAACATAAAATACATGGCAATTTTTACTTGTCCTACTTGCTCTGGTAGAAGGACACCAGTAGCTGGCCCTCTAAGACTTCTGTGAAGTCCATGGAGCTGCCACTGCTTGAGCAAAGGGACTCCTCAGATTCAGGAAGAAAACATAGACCATAGAACAGAATAGTTCATTTGGAAGGGACCTTCAAAGATAATCCAGTCTGTCTGCCTGACCACTTCAGGCAATTAAAGCATGTTAATGATGGCATTGTCCAAAAGTCTCTCGAACACTGACAGGCACGGGCATCAACTGCCTTTCTAGGAAGCTTGTTCCATTGTCTGACCACCCTCAGAGTAAATAAATTTTTCCTTATGTCCAGTCTGAACCTCCCCTGGTGCAGCTTTGTGCTGTTCCTGCGCATTCTGTCATTGGCTAAGTCAATATCAGTGTCACCACAATTCCTTCACTGAATTAAGCCTGTCTAGTTTAGATGAGTACAACTATTTTTATTCTTATGTCATCAAATCTCACCTCATTAATTATACAGATGGTCAGTTTGCAAGTTGAAATGTTCCTTATCTCATAAGAGATGAAAGAGAAACATCTAGAAACAAACTAATGTAATTTTGGAAGATATGTGTTTGTATGTCTTCAAATAAAGGGACAAGTCAACCCAGAACTCCCACTAAGTAATAGCATCAGAATCTAGTTTCAGTTTAATTTAGTTCAGCTTGCTAGAAAAAGGTTGTTACTTTGTTGGTTTTTTTTTTTTTTTTTTTTTTTTTTTTTTTTTTTTTGCTGCTAAGTACTAAAGATGAGGGATTTGAATGTTTATACAGAGCTAAATATATGACAAATAAGGGTTTTTTCAGCAAATCCCAAATGGAGATGGAAGTTACAAAATGTTGCCTTGAAGCTATGAATCCCTAGTATTTCAGATGTATTTCAAATGCTGACTGGGCTGGTTTTGCAAAATAAGCATTTAGCTAAAAAAAGAATTGTGTGCTTAATATGTCTTCAGTCAAGTGGAGGACAGAAAGCAGTTAAGGGATCACCTAGAAAATATCAAGTCATAAAAACATCTTAAGAGGTTAAGAAATAAATTGGATCCTCAGATTAAATAAATCAGAGCTATGCAAATTTAAACGAGAGAGTCAGACTGGAAAGGTGTTGACTTTTTTTTTTTTTTTAATGAAATTAAAATCCAGAAAAACATTAAAGATTTACTGCTGTATCACGGAGGCTTTGGGAAGTGCTTCAGCTGAAGTAACTTCGAATGATGGTGGTAGAGATCCACTCATTTACTCCAGCAGTCCCTCAGGAAGCAGATGATGGGAACCAACACCCTGTACAGTACAGACAGAGCCAAGAGAAATGTGTCTTGTTGCTGCAGATTTGATCAAGCCTGAATTCTGTATATCTGGCTTGCCCATTTGTCATCCACCACTTGGAAAAATCCCGTGTTGCCAAAAATGGGAACTGGGAAGCGAAACGACGCTAACACCATGAAAAATTACTATGAGCTCCAAAGGCCAGAACTAGAAAACACAACCAAACAACAAACCTCCAGTGTGCTGTGATTGCTGTTGTTTTCACCAATAAGATTCATAGTCATCACTTCCATGAGACAGAAACTTTTTATTGCAACAGGCATTAGATACGGAGCACTGCAACCAGAGACAGTACAGAGAGTTAGACAGATCTGCTCCAGAGTAGCCCCTTGATTTTGTTATCAAAACTCTTTCAACCAAAGAAAACATGAGGCTTTTTCTGTTCTTTAATCTGCTATATTCCACTGTTTTTAAAAGAAAATAGAGCTATTATCTGAGTGTATTTTGACGTAAGTGACAGGAAGAAAATTTAGCCTGGGTGAAGAGCTAGTGACAAAGGCTGTTGTGTATGTGCTGAGCACAGGATGTGAACTGGCAGAAGAAACAGCTAGATGAGCCAGTGGAGCACACTCCAAAGCATCAACAAGAGAGGTTTAGGGAGCTACAAACCACTCAGCTGGCACTAAAACCACACTAACGTGAATGCTCAGTGTAAGTACACCTAACCACATTCCCTAAGGCAGGATCTCAGGTATGAGCTAAAATAATACTTGTAAAAAGTGTCCACAGCTCCTGGGGCAATTAAAGACAAATATTTGATGCTGCTCATGAGCCCACCCATATTTCCATTTCCCCAGGTTAGCTCACATTGGTCATTTTGTGTTTGGTGAGAAACCTCAAGCTGACCCGTTATTACCCGTTCTTCTCTGTCTGTCACGTCAAGAGGTCAAATATTGTTTCAAACAAAGAGACAAACAGGCAGAGCAAACCTGAAAGAAACTCACTAGTCAGAGCAAAAGAAAGTGAGAAATCTGTTCCTCGCCTCTAAGCAATTGTCAGAGATTGGGTGTTTTAACAGTGATACACTAGTGGTTACATGATGTGATGACTGTATTAAATACAATGCGCTTGGGTAACTGCGAAGTTATTCTTAGCAGTGGTAGCTACAAAAGACATCACTATCTAAGGCATCATCTAAGCTTCATTTAAGGTGGTATGGCAAGACATAAGCAAAAACTAAGCCACAAGAGACAAAAGGTGCAAGAAGCTTATCCACAAGAAGCTAAGTCACTGAGTCTCTCCTCTCCATCTCATTCTCTTCTTGGAGTGGACCTTCCTTTGTCCTTCCTTGCTGCTTCAGTCATGGCTCTGTCTTTCACCCATTCCCTGCAGATATGGAGGCGATACATGATCATAAATTGCATTTTAGTCAAAAAGTCACAGGCATTTCCCAGGATAAAGTTAAAGCCAAGCTTTGATGATGTCTCATTTGATGTGGGATGTGAGATGAGTGGAACAGTGATGAAGATGGGGCAAGTGCTCACTTACAGCAGAAGAACTTCACATTGTTGAGTGCTGTATCATCCTGAAGCCCCTGTGGAGGTTCTACCTTTGTCTGGAGACCACATATTTTGCAGCTTTTACTCCATGGACCAAATCTTCCCCATGACAGCCCATCACCTAGTAGCACAGCTGCATCTGAGCATCTGAAGCGGATGTTGTTGGCTGCTGTGTCATCACCTCCTCCTTGAGACATCTCTGTTCTCAGTGAAAAGGAAACCAAGTAGCCTCTTGGACAAACTTGGAATTTGGTCCAGGTACCCCACCTGCCAAAAAAAAGCAGACGAAGGAATGTCTAGGCTCTGAAATCCCCTGGGAAGTGCCCCTTCTCCTTACAATTCTGTCCTCAAGCTTAAAGGCTCCCTTGCTCCCAGCAGTGACCAGCACAATGTCCTGCTGCAGTCTGTGATCCCTCACTTTGTCATTCTTTGTTTCCCTCTCTTCCAAGGATGTGCTTCTCTCCTTATTGGTATCTCATCAGAATAATACCAGAAAATCCCAGATTGGATAGTTACAGTTCTGGTGGAAACCTTAAAGACAGTGTGTTTTGTGATAAATCCCTGGCCTGTCTCATAAGTACACATTAGACAGCAATGAGAGCATGCTCTCTGACATCCCAATGTACAGTGGTTCACTTCTGCAGGGCCAGGACTTCATCCAAATGGTTTCTAAATATATGGTTAAAAATCCCTTTCCTCACATTTGCCCCACAATCTGCAGATTTCCAAGAGGGACTCGAGCCCAGGCACTGTAATTCAGTTGTTCGTAGCTTGCAGAGGAAATTTCAAGAGCAAACAGAAGGCAGTAATGTGAAGTACCCAAATTTAACCACCCTAAAAATGGATGAACAAAAAGCCCAGCCACCTGTTTCAGTTTACTTTATGTGCCAACTCTGTGTAGACAAAGCATGTCAGAGAAGAGACCCCTGCAAATGGTGATGCCTGTGGATGCTTTGTAAACTAGTGCTGACAAATGAGGGAGAAACCTGTGCTACTTACTTCCCCACCAAGGACTCGATGACTGAGTCATCCTGGCAACGCAGCCGAATGCCATTCAGGGCTGTGTCATCATTTCCAAACTGTGAGGGCTCAACCTGCAGTAGAAGACACACAAGGACTGAGGCAAGGTGGAGAAGGCCCAGGAAACACCCTTCAAGTCCTAAAGAGGGCAGTCCTTAAATCCTAAACAATGAAGTCCCAACTAATTTCTGTGCTGAAAAAGAGAAAACATCTTGGGAAGCATGAAGGAAAATAAAATATCTTGGGAAACATATAGGAAGCATGTCACACTGGGAATCAGCTATGTACCTACATAACACTTGCAACATGCTTTTCTTTGTGTTTTTTAACTCTTTCTGACCCAACAAGTAAGGCAGAGAGACTTCATCCCAGGAGACATGCTTGGAAAGGCTGCCACTCTCCCTGAGTCCTGATTTTTGGCACAGACGTGGCTTCCTCCAGCAACATCAGCCACATGCAGACCATGAATCTGCTAGCACTCCTCTATCCAGTTTGACAGCAAAACAATCCTGGCAGTAGATTTGTTTTTGCTCTAATCTAAAACTTCTTTGCCTAAAAAATAAAATAATAGTAATAAAAAAATTCTTTGCTGGACTAATTATGATGGCTAAATTTTCTAGGCTAAATTTTCCTAAAAACTCCAATTTGGGAGCGAGACAGTGGAAAATAAGGAGAGTTTTACCTTCAGTGCAAATCCCTTGGCATAGCCGTAGCGGCAGAACTGCCGGCTGCCCCAGTTGCCCCAGTGGCCTCCATTGGGCACAGTGATGACAGAGGTGTGTTCACGTGCCACTGTGCCCAGGGTGCAAAAGGAGAAGATCAGGATGAGGGTTGCTGGCATGAGGAGCTTCATCTCTTCCACTCCGCACCTGTTGAAGGAGGACTGATAGACAGACAGGGGAATTTATACCCTGCCAAGTCAGCCTGGGCTTCCCCATCAGTCTATTGACAAACACTGTAGGAACAATAGCTCCTGCCCTGGCAGTGACACAGCACTGCTGGCCTGCTTCTAGGAGGTGAGGAGCTCTCCCGGGAGCATGGAGAGTCTGACAACCAGCAGATGCTGTGGCTGCAGAGGCACTCTCCATCACTGATGGGTTATAGCAAGACCTACATTGTCCTTTCTGTGCCCATGGAGCTTGGCAGAGGCTGAGTGTTGATTCCCACTGCTGACTAGACAGAGAGTCTGTTTGCCTTTTTGAGTGGAACCAAGTCATAACCATTTTGACTGAAACCTCTTGAATGAAACCACCATAACTATTTTGTTTATTTCTGGATGTCTGGCAAGAAACTCTACGAAGTAACACAGGGGATCTGGTCTGGAACAAAGTGTAAGTAAACTCACATCCTGTGTCCCCCAGCACCCTCTGTTGAACAGGATTCCTGATAAGCTAGATATATATGTAGGTTATTTATGGTTTCAATGCATTTTTTTTCAACTAGTACTTTTATCTTGATAATAATAATAAAAAAATATGTGCTTTGTGACAAACTTAAGTCAGACATGCTGAAATGCCCACAGCACTTCTCAGGGAGACTGCAAAATAAGTGCCACCAGGAGTGGAGGTGTAAGGCAGTTTTTCCAGAAAGGTGATACCGAACTTGAGAGCACAGTCTCTGAGGATGGCACAATGCAGGGAGAGGTGAATTTGAAGCCCTGGTTTTGAGAGACTCTCTGAACACATCAATAACCGGTGCTCTCTGGGGCCCTCAGCCAGGCTTGGCAGGAGCTGCTTCTCTGTTCAAGAGGCAAAGAGGAGAACAGATTTCAGGAATTTATCCTAAGGCTTAGGATTTTACAGAAGAATAGGGTGCCAAACCTTGAATTACTGGTAAACAAAGATTTTCACTCTTCTAAACTTCTTCAATCTCTGCCCTGCTCCCTCTGTTCCTGTCCTATTTAGAGGTGATGTTGGCTTTCCCACCCTTCAGGCCTTAACCCCGTTCTGCTTGTCCATGCTTCTGTGTAGGTGACAATATCTACATGGACGTGGTGGGAATCTGGACAAGCCTTCTGGTGCAAGGCACCAAAAAAACACCACAAGTGGCGAAGGCACAGCCTGTTTTCCTTCTTAAACCAGTGCTTTCATCTTGCTTCTCCAAGGGGGGCATCAAAGCCCAGAGGGCAGGTGCTTTTCCTCCCAGGGACCATGCAACCATGGCTGGCAAGCCAGGTGTGTTTGCTCAGGCAGGGTCACACAGTGGCAGCCAGGGACACCCAGACCTGCTCTTGGCTGCACATGAACAGAAAGGAGCAGGAGGACTCAGAAAGAAACAGCTGAGACCTGGTGGTAACACTGCAAAGAAAAAGCAAGACCCCCATATCCATTTATTTTTTGCTTGCCCCAAAGCATCTCCCATGGCTGGTTTACCTCCACAGCCTGTCAGGGCCCAGAGCACCCCCTCACAGACTCTGCTCCCATTAGGAGATGCCAGTCTCTTGCCAGCAACAGAAGAAAAGGTCCCAGGGCACCAGGAGCCCATGGTGTGCATGGGGAGACATGAGAAATGACTCCTACACACACCTCAGGGGCCCCTAAGAAAGATCAAGCCCTGGACTAGCACTGTCACTGTGGGGTTTGGGAAGTATCACTTTCCCCGTTCATGGCCAATGAAACCACCCTGTAACCTGGGGTGCCAAGTGTGAGATGATTGATTCCTTTCTGATTTATAATTTTCTAAAATTATACATTTTTAAAACCTACCCATTAATCTTACTTCTCTGTCAGGCAGGGAAATTCTGCTCCTATCACATCCTCTACCATGCCCTTGGTAGAATTCCGTGTAAAAGATTAAATATACTCATCTAGAAAAAGTTTGAGGATTCTTTTAGCAGTGTGACTTAGAAGTGAGCATTGCATCATAACTCCCAGCCATGCATGTTACCCCCTATCTTGGGCACTTTTGCTGCTTTTTTCACAAGATACAGCTCACACCAGAAGTTTCCGGGAGCAGGGTGGGGCCTGCCATGGTGGTTTGCTAAGAGAGAGAGAAACAAAGGATGAGCAATGCATACTGATGTCCATAACTCAAATCAGCCAGTCAGATGCAAGCAAGAAATCCATTCCTGTCTGTGGAACTGTGGAATTAAAAAAAGAAAAAATAAATAAATAAAAAAGGTCTAAAAAAGGTCTTACAACCTCAGTCCATTTTTAGGCTTTAGTAGGCTAAAAACAGTGTTGCTGAATTACAATTATTTTTCAGCGGTATAGGCAAATGTTTAAGAGAACACTAATGAAAAAAAGGATGTTCTAGCTGGTCTTCTATTTCTCATTCATTAAATTGAATCATTAATAGCAAAAAAAATAGCAGGAAAAATGCAAGTGAGACTTCAAAAGTGAGACAAGAGACAGGATTTTGTAGACATATCAGCACAGAAAGCTTTACAGTGAACAACAGGCTAAATATAGCTGTTTCTCAGATGTAGGAGGAGATAGTTTTGCATCAGCAATGGAATATAACGAAGAGCTTCACTCTAAGGTGGTGCTCCTCTTGTGAACTTGTTCCAGGCAGTTTCCCATCTGTCCATGGCCTTCAGCTTTCATAAATAAATTTTCCTCAGAAACTTAGACAATTCAATTATCTGGTTTACTAGGCTGAGCACTCATTAGTATTTTTTAACAGAGAAATTAGAATTTTTACAATTTCTCACATTTCTTATTTCTGTATTATCAGTAAAACTAACTTTCCTTCATATATGAGTTACATTTGTCTTGTTCATATAGCCTTATCCTTTATTTCCTCACTGTAATATTGATTTATAATAACTAATATCATTTTAATACTTTCAAAAGAATACATAATTTCTACGTAGTGGGTGCCCTCAATTTCTTTTGCTTCTCAATTCCTGTTCAGGAACCAGCACATCATTACTGCTTCTTATTTTTGCCAGAAAGTGCCACAGAGCAATCAACTGTGAATGAACCTGTAAGACAGAGAACCTGAAAGAATGTAACAAGACACTTATTCCATGCCTGCAGCCTCAGGGCAGGACCAGTCCACACCTAAGTGTTCCTGAAGAATGAAGGATGTTCAACCTGTGCTTAAAAACTTCCAATGATAAACACATCAAAACCCTTAAACAAGACACTATAGTGCTCAGCTGTCCTTACTGTTGGAACAGTTCTCATGTCAGCTGAAATTTAGGACTACTGTTGTGGTTTTCTTTTTTCCTGTTCAGAGGCTCCCTGCCCTTTTCCTTCATACTAGATTAATTTCAGTTTTACTTGCTGTCTGTCATGCCCACACAAGGAATGAAAACACATACAGGGTCCACTTGTCATTGAGACCTCACTGTAATTTCTAGCTAGAAAATCAAACATCCTAAAGAAACCCTTTCAGCAGATAGAAAGCAGAGACCATGGCCAGTAACCAAGAAATTGTTTTGCTCATATCTCACAGTTGCTTACACTCTTTGCACTGAGACATCCACTTCTTTTCCTCAAGGCTGTGTTAGAGGTGAGAATCAGCAGGAAATGAAATATCCCTCCCATCTTCCCCTCATAATCCTTCTCATTCTTACAACTCATTTGAGTTGAGGTGCTATCTGGTTTTGATTTCTTCCTAACCCTTCAGCCGGCTCTCAGTGAGTGCACATATTTCTAGCAGTCATTAACAAGACAGTGAGTAGACAGCCTGGATAATATGAAGGGTTGCAAGATTCATCAGCAAATGAATGAAGAACTCTAGCAAAACTAGACTTTTGGGCCTGGATTTGTTCCTGGCAAGGCATCTGTGTCACAGCAGAAAGACACTGGAAAAGGAATGTGGGAAGAAACTACAGATGAAGGTACAATGGAGAAGCAAAGGACTTCAAGTGGATGAGTTAATCATTTCCAGTGGTGACTTGTTTATACAGCTGCAAGTGCATGAGATTATCCTGGTGTTGCTGTTTGAGATGTACTCTGTGTTTCCCACTGTCATCTCTTCCCTCAACTAAGAAGGCCCAATTTCTTTGGTTATCCTGCATATGTTTTCTCTCATCATTTTTCAGTCTCATCATTTTATCTGATCTCTTCTGGACTCTACCCAGATGGTTATACCAATTTTGAACACCCTTTTCTTAGACCTTGCCATTGCTGAATGGTAGTGGAAAGGTGGAAACTTTCCACTTGGCTACTTAGTTAAAATGCCTGGTTAGACAGCAAAAGCATTTTGTTCCATGTAGAACTTCTGCCTCACCAGTCATTCTCTTTGAAGGTGACTGCTCTCACATCAGTGTAATACTTTGTACTTGTGCTTGTTTTGAATTCTATCCCCATCTTCTAGTGGTGTCAGCATCTCCCAGGTTGGTGCCATCTATAAATTAATAAGCAAACTCTCTATTCTACCATGCAAGTCATTAATAAAAATATTGAATGATTCCAGACTCAGAACAATCTCCTGTGGAACATGGCTCAATATATGTTTCTACGATTGGATTAGTCTTTTGACGTTTTTTACCATTGATTCAAATTGCTAATTAACAAAAATAAAAGAGCCAGACCCTCCTGTAGTGCAGCTTTACTGACAGCCAGAGACCAAACGTCAATTTACACCCACTGCAGATCTATCACTACCTCTTCAGCTAAAGATCATTTTGCATAAGAAAACTCCAGCAACTTATTCTGAAAACATATTGGGACTTCTTCTCAGGGTTGGCCATAACCTCAGACACAAGGCTGCTCAGTCCCCTGAAGAGCAGTGCTGTGTCCTACCTCATGTGGCCAAAGTGCATCCTTTCAGGGGATGCTCCATGTCAGGGTCCTGCTCCCCTGACTGCATGCACTGTCTGCACCCTGTGCATACCTGAGCTTTCTTCTCCAGTAAGATCAGTGGTTCCCTTGGTGGGGACAGGCTGCCACTAGCTACAGGACATTCTGCATTGAGGCACAGGTTGATCAGCACTGCTTGGCCATGGAAAGCTGTGTGGTGCTAACAGCAGTGCCAGCAAGGAAATGATCCCCAAGCACTTCAATCCCATGGTCCCTGCAGCCACAGTGAAGCAGAGAGCTGGGACCAGGCAACTGCATGTCACTGACTTCACCTTCCCCACGTTACAACTGTTGGACATCAACCATCATCCCAGTTCCCTTCCTAGACCTTTACCTGCCCTGTGGAAAAAGCAGCACTGCTGTGGCTGGGTGCCAGCCATGCATGTGGTGGGGGGATGGATGTGTGCTAGCTCAGTTACACCAGGCCAAACAGAGCAGGCTGAGAGTCAGGGAGGGAGGGAGGAAAGGAAAGGGAAGAAAGGAACTGTGCACCAAGCTCTGAAAAGAAAATTAAATATTTTTAGATTATTTTGATAAATACCAGATCATTCAAAGTATATCGTCATTTTTTAAAAGGGACTTTATTAGCAGATCCTGAAGAGGAGAATGAAAAAAAGGAAGAGGGCATGTCCTCAGCATCTAGATGTCTAAAAGTGTTTAATATTTGTGAAGACTTGTTTACTTATAGCAAAAACTTGTTGGTAGTTCAGGTGTTGATTGGAAATACTTTAGCCACTACTCTGAGCCACATGCTCAAAAAAACGGAGATTGCACTCTGCCCAGAGGCAGGCAATGGGACAGTCTCCACTGTACCGCAGGTGTTGACAAAGTGTTTTGAACCCATCACTCTAAGATTCATGGGAGAAAGACCATCTTTTTGCAGGAAACCTACATGTGGAATTACAGTTCCTTTCTACTCTGAACCATAGCAGAAATACTTAATGGTCACCATGTACCATGGGGAATTACCACTGGCTGCTGTAGCCTGAGCATGTGCACAGATGGGACAGCTCAAGCCAAAGTCTTCTCGCTCCCAAGAGCTCTTCACAGGCCGTCATGCTGATCCAGAGAATTTACTGTGAAACAGAACCTGTCATCTGTAGTTAGCCACACACCTTTGGAATTGACACTGCAAGGTATATCGATCCAGCAAAGCTTTTAAGCACAAGATTAATCTTCTGGATTTCATTTACATCTTTAAAGTTCACCAAGTGCTAAAGGGCTTTGCTGTACTACAGACAGCTTGCAACACCTTAAAAGCGCAGCCCTTCAATTAGCAGTCTCCAAACCATGGCCCAAAAGCCCTCACCAATGACCAGCAAACCGCTGAGTTGTGAGGATCCTCACTGCTTCAGTTCTTGCTTGTCACCAAATGATGGGAACCACAGGGTCATGGATCTTACAGCTTTTCTTGGGGGTTTTCTTGTCTCACACAATGTGGAAGGCTCTGAACTAACAGGTCCTGCTTTGTCCCTTGCCCAAAGCCTCAGAAAGGACAGGAAGAGAGATGCTGCAGGCAGTAGGAAAGTCCCAAAGGGAGCAGAGTGAGTATGGGAGGTACCTTGCACCTAGGTGCTGACCATTAACATGGACAGAAGCAAGGAGAGGCCTGCACAGCTACAGGGAGAAGACGTGGGGGCCATTTCACCTGGCTGCAGAGCTCTGTCAGCCACAGGACCCTCTCCCACCTCCTTTCTAAGCCATGTGGAAACCCACCCGGAGAAGGTGACACCAGCTAGCACAGCAGGAACAAAGTGCTTGGTCACAGGAGGAAGCTTCTCTCCCAAACGTTTCCTAATCAGGTTTGCTCCTTTGGAGCCAACCACTGTGAGGATGACTGGGGAGGGAAGCAGAAGTGCTGTGGAGAAGATATTAGGCACCAAGAAAACTTGGATCTTAGGAAAAGCAATGGCATTTCCTCACCCCTCACCTCACCAGCAACTCATCACGTCCTCACCTTACCTCATCAGCGGCTTCCAGTGCCACAACATTTCTGCCGATTTTTTTCTTCTTTCTCCATATCTGGTTTCTGGTTCTGCTGTATCTGATTTGGGAACTTCTGGCCCTGTGCTGCCTGTGTACAACCCAGGCAGTGCCTTGGGAAAAGGGAGGGCTGCCCCTCTGCTTCCTGCCCTGCACCAAGGCAGGGTGTGCAAGGGGCCACAGCTGCTGCTGCTGCAGCAATAATCCTTCTCTGCTTGGGGGTGAAATATACCTGCTGAGATGGAATAAAGAGTCCATTTAGTGCAATTGCTGCCGAGACACCTGAATGGATGCAAAATGCACTTTTTTTGCTTACATTTAATGTTCACACTAATTAGGGAAGGTGAGATGTGGAGAGGGAATACAGATGATGGATAGTCTGTCAAACTTTGCACTGAGCCAGCACTACGTGTTGTTGAAATGTTGACTTTTTAAAACAAACCAAAAATATATATTTTCCCTAGCCTCCTTTTCAGAAACATCTGAACCTGAAATTCTGCAGAAAAGAATAAAACACAAGAAGTTTCACCACAAGCCTTTGTGATTTGGCAAAACAATCAAAATCATTAGGCAACCTGGTCAGGACACCTGTTCTTCCCCTCCTCCACAGCCTCCTGACTACTGCCTCTGTAAGTCTCAGGTGATTTTTTCAATTTATGTTTATTTTTTAAGAAGCCACATACTCACATCCCTACCTAATATGAGCTGCACTGACCCAGTGCTGGTTTATATCACTCTCCTCCTGGATGAAGCCTACAGGCACAAGCTTCAAATCCCCTCTGCTCTGGAGTCACTGTGAGCAGTGGGGTGTCCCACACTGATGGGGACTGCCAGTCTCTGAAAACAGCTAAAATATCCATGTAGGTATGACAGAAAATCACCTGCCCTGAGATTCTCTCACAGAGGGGCTAGGTGCATGTGCCTGACATCTTGTCTTTTTACGTGTTTCTAAAGTTAAATGTATGTACTGAAAATGATTAAATACTCTAACAAATGCAAGATTGCTTAGTTCCCCCTCCAAAATCTAATCCTCTAGCTGTCAAGGAATCATTAATGGTGAGCTGTTGATTTAAACAGGGACTTGCCCACAGCAGGTCTCCTTCAGCAGCACTACAGGAAGACCACTTAACACTTCCCATTTGCTGCCACATGCAGATTTTCAGTCATCCACTAGAGTTTCTTCACATGAAAGACTCCTTGTTGTGGTGCAAATCTCTGCCTATTTATCTCACTGCTCTAATCTGAAAGAGTCTGCATGTATGCACTTGCCAATCATCTTGCTCTTCATATATCCTTGAAACTTTGACACTGCTGCTCCATTTCTTTCCCCATGGCTCACCCCTCGTTAGACATGGGGAAGACATTCCTGTTCATGGTAAGGACTAGGACAGTGCCTGCATGTTGGTCTGTGGCTCCCTGCCACCATGCAGGAGCGACCATATAGATGATGGTGAAAAGTTCTGGGGAACAGCAAGGAGAGAGAAGAAAGCAGACACCTTTTTTCTTTCTGTGACATCACCTCTACGTCCCAGCCCTTTCTCATAGTCTCTCTTCATCCCTTTAGGTTCATGCAGGCTGCAGCCAAGATTAGGTCTGGGTGTCCCTGGCTGCCACTGTGTGACCCTGCCTGAGCAAACACACCTGGCCCAACTGCTACTGTTGCATTTTTTTTTTTTTTTTTTTTTTTTTTTGGCACTCAGCTAAAACTCCAATGTACCAGACCCTTCTGGACTGGGTCATTGTGTCCCAGCCTTACCACCCTTGGTCCCTTCAAAAACATCTTTCTGCATCACTCTGCCAAGACTTCTTTGTCTTCAATATTAAATTAATCACATAAAAATACTGAATTAAATGAGTAATTGATTACTCACAATACACTACTTCTTGAGTTTCCTATTTACCTCTTAGAGTGTAATTTTCTAAGTAATTTTAAGAAGCAGCTAAACCCCTCAAGCAATACAAGCAGTGGCATCAGTAGAATTGAAATTTGTAAATGCACTGTACTGACCTTCATCATCCGAGCAGGGATTGCTGTTGTAGGAGAAACGAGTTGCCGTTTTTAGTATGAGCTTTCCTCTGTTCATCTCCCTCACGCTTCATTATCACCCTTCCAGAAAACTTTCCAGAGCAACTTTTGCATTGAATCAGGCACTGAAAATTTCAGTACAAATGGTTAGAGTCTGGAGGCTACTAATGGAAAACAATCCTCTTCACCTTTCTTCTTGCCCTTAATTAAACTCAGTGTCCCAACTGGTCCCATAGTCCTCCTTCCTGCTTATCCTGTTGCTCAACACAAAGTCCCAGGTTTGCCCTGTGGCAGAGAAGGGATCTCTCCTTTTAGCCCCTGCTGCTCCAGAGGACTCTTTTGTGCTCCCTGGTACCTAATGGGGAGGTTCTTGGAGCAGCTAGGGGAATCCCCACTATCACTTTAATTGATATATCAATGGATTTACAAAAAAGGTAAAAGTCTTCTTCCCCTCCAACACTGTCTTCTTCCAGCTACCCACGTCATTAACCCCATCTGAAAATCGAAGCCAAGATTTTCCACAGGTATCACCATCTGGTGTGACAGCAGCAAGTCACAGTTCCCCAGATCTTATGCCAAAAATTATTTCATACCAGGATTTCCCCCTGCATGTCCAGATTTTCAGTAGTTTCATGCAGCTGGAATGTGGATTTTATCCATTTCTTAGAATCTTATGGATATTTCTCCAGAAAATCCTTTACAAAAAATAGGGAAACCCTATCAATGAAGGCATGAACCCTCTTAACTTCCCACACAAATGCCCCAGCCATCATCCCTCAAGTGCTCTATTTTCTCCATCTTTACAACATACCTTGCTTCTCAGAGTTGGATTACACCTGGTCTTTGAGGTGCTTCTAACATTACAAATGGTATCTGTACACTTCGGTTGAGTAGCACGTACTTTGGGGAATTTCTTCAGTGCTTTTCTCTTTTTGTCCTTTCCTCACCCATGGCAAGACAGAGAAGGACAAAGCCCTCAAGTTTCTTGACATACAGGTCCAAATGGCTTGGCCATAATAGCTTCACCAGTGAGACTGAGGTCTTCATCTTAACCTTATGCCTACATGAGGTGCAGATAAGCAAACCAAAAGAAGGAAGACAGTTTGTTTTTCTCCCCAAACTGGGACAAGCCACTGTGGAAAAATACTCTATTATCAGTGAGAGTCTTTTCTATGGCCACATCTGCACAATTTTATCATGTAATTAGACCTTGGCTCCTGCCAATGAGGGATCTATTAGTGAAAAGCTCCTCAGACAAAGGGAAGCCGTAATGCATAAATTAATGCAAATTGAGTGTGGGCTTTCCCCTCCCATGCTGCTTGGAGCTGTTGTGATTTCTGTGTTGCTGCAAGCAATTAATGTACTGCTGGAGCCCGGGGACAATGAGCTGCTGGTAGGGGGCAAGGCCACCCTCTCATTTTTTTTCTGAGAGAGGTCCAGGACCTCAGGTTTATAGCCTGGGTGAGAAGGAAATATGCAGGAAGCAGTCTGTTTACAGATTTTTATTGAAACCATGTGGTGAGTCATCTTCAGTCTGAAGTCCTTCAGACAAGGAAAGCACTTGCAGAGGGTGCTATAGGAGTGTCAGAGAGAGAAAAATGGGAAAATGTACCTGGTGCAGTTAACTCTGGCGTAAGTGCTGCCTCTCCTCTCTGTTTATACCTCTAGCCTGAGACAATTTGTGTGCAGCACCAGGATTTATCCATGGAGAAGAATGTTTTCACAGCAGGCAGAGCATGGCCTGGAGCCAGACAGACCTCAGGGAAGGCAGTGGCTGAAGAGGCTCCACAGAGCCTCAGAGCACCTCACTCAGAAGGTGAGTAACACCTGGCTGAGACCATCTCAGGATGGCCACAGTGCAGCTCCCCATGGGTTGGCAGAGGGAAGTCTGAGCCTTCAGGGATAAGCACAGCATACCCTGTGTGGCATATATAAAAATACACTTGTTTCACATATATAAAAATACACTCAGTTTCACTTGGAGATAACACAGAATTCTAATGCCTGCCCCTCAAAAATGCCATCTTCAGACAAGTGAGGAATAGGGAAAAAAAAAAGGGAAAAAAAAAAAACATTATTGTTATTGATAATAATTCTTAGTTCTTGTACTTTTTGAAGAAATTAATGTGTTGTCCCAGGGTGGGACAAGGCTGAGGCAGAGCACTTCTCCAGTTGCTGCCAGAGGAGATGGGGTAGGTAGAGGCCATGAAGGCAGGAAGACCTTACCCCAGGAACAGACACCATCAAGCCATCACATTCTTTGCAGTAACCATAGTGTTCCCTGTGATCTGTAGGTCCAGGCAGGTAGGCTGGGTACACAGCCTTTCCACTCCTCATGGCTCTAGATAATGGCTTATTTCACTCCTGCCTTTTTAACGTCCTACAACCAGTTTCGGTGCAGGTAGCTGTGGGTGGCCAACTATCCTGCAATGGCTAAAGGTCTATCAGACCCCTTGTTCTGCCCTACAAGATCTGAAGCAGCTTTTCCCCATTAGCTCTCTGGGTCTGGAACAAGCCTCCCAAAATGTACAAGTAATCTCTTGCAGATGGCAGCAGCAGGATTTTCCAGGAGGCTCGTTATTAGTTGGCACTTACCTCACACCGTCCTAACAAGAAAATACCTCCACAGAGGACAGCAGTGGTGATGAGCCGGCCAGATGCTGCCGGCTGCTGCCAATGCATCAGAAACTTGCTGCCCCTGCTCCTGCATCCGGTTTTCACTGCTGCACCACCTGGGACCCAAAGTGAGGAAACTTTGCACTAAAATTGCACAAAAGTGAACATTTTCTATCATGCACGAGCAAGTGTGAGTCCTGCTCCTTCTCTTAAATAACTACTGCAGCTCTTGGCAGAGAAACTCAACCCAAGGAAAACACTGTTCCTACTGTCTCTTTCCCCTGTTTGACCCAAAAGTGTCCTTTCACCTCCCACCCCTACTTTAGAAAAGAGCTGGCTGCCAGTCTGAGGGCGTGATTCCCAATCCCAACCCAACCCCGGTCTGTGCCAGCCCTCAGGCAGGCCCACACGGGCTCGCTCAGCTCAGCAAACAATGCTATAGCTGGAGGGAAGTGCCAAGTATCCCTGCAAAATTGCCTCTGTGCTATTTCTTGCATGGCACTGCTAGGCAGGATTTATGTCCGTGTTTGTTTTCTCCACTGCTGCTTGGGGGATATTTACCCTTTGCTAGGCTCACATTGCTGGTCAGGAAAAGGACTCCCTGGGCAGAAGGAATTTGATATTCAATGGTTTCCTATCTGCAATGCTAGTCCAGCTTGTATTAACAAAGTTTTGACATTAATTAGTACTTCCACTCTTCTGGCCAGTGGTACAGGAGCTGGGAAATTCAATCAGGCTTAGGATCAGAGTAAAACATACTCCATGCAATAATAGGTGATATAATAGGTATTTTTTAATATACTTAATCCAATAAATACAGCACTTGCTGTAATGATACACAACTTCGGTTACCTACATTCTCCATCAATGGTTTGGGTAAACAGACCCCAGCTGTCCAACAGCTTTTGCTAATATTCTCTCCTTTTTTTTTTTTTTTCCCTAATTTTACCATGAAAATAACAAAGGCGATAATCACATTGTAATGATGCTTTTGGCAGCAGCCTTCAACCATATGCTGGTTGGTGAAAAGCTCCCACAAATGCCCATCACCTCCGATTTCATCTCTCCTCCTTGTGGCACCCAACTGAGGCTTCGGTGTCTCCAAGTGCAGCAGTGATGGGGCCACAGCAGGAAGGCAGGTGAGACCCCAGGAAAGCTGTCCTCACAGTGAGCTTATGAGGAACCTGACACCATGGTGGGTGGCTAAGGGGGAGAAGTGGCACCTCCCTCCCGCTTCAGTCCATCCATTGATCACCAGCCAGCAACACTTCAGCAAAACTCCTCCTGCTACAGAGCCACTCCGTGTCCCAGAGTCCTGGGTGGTGAGGACTGGCAGCAGATAGGGTCCCAATGAGGCTCTTTTCTCATGTTGTTCCCACCAGGGCCTCCATCCATCCCAAGTACAGCCAAAAATCCTCCAGAGATGGAGGTCTCCCACCCTTCCTAGGCTTAACTACTCTTTTCACCACAGCACCAGCTGCAGACCCCCAGCTGAACTGCTCTTCCCATGGCTCCCTTTGCCCAGACCTCCCACCTCTCAGTTATGTGGTCCCAGCTCTCACGCTCATTCCTCGCAGGTCATGTTTTCCAGACCTCTGACAATTTGTGTTGCTTTACATTGAACTCCGTCCAACTGGGCCACGTCCTTCTGGAAGTTCAGAGCTGAACAGGACATCCCTGCCGAGGACTTGTAGGCCTTGAAAACAAAAGTCACTCCATTTGTCTTGCAGGCTGTAATTTGGTTCATATATCTCGCCATGGAGACGACCTCCCACCAGTGATTCATGCTTAGCCTTTGACTCGTTGTGACCCTCAGACCCTCCTCTGCAGAGCAGTGCTAAGGCAGGCATTTTTCCACATGCAGATGCTTGTTTTTGTGTAGGGTGGGAGCTTGCACTTGTCCCTGTAGAGCTGCCGTCCCCAGACTATTTCTCCAGTTTGACAAGATCAGTTGTCAAGCTCAAGCTGTGTCCTCCAAAGCATTGAGTCCTTTTCCAGCCTGTTGTGGTCTGCAAAGCTTATGACTTATTTTACAGACAACCATTAATAACAACATCGCCTGATGCTTCCCCGTTAATGACTCTATCTCCAGAAGCCAACTTGTTCATTCTTCACAAAGTTTTTATGTGGAAATTGGATTTGGTCACGGCAAGAGTATTTGTGACAAGAACAGAATATAAAAGCCTATTAAGAAACAAGACAAAGCAAGTGATAAGAGGTAACAAAGCTAAACTCAAGTTATTACCTGTCTCCCATCCGAGTACAAAAAATAACACATAATGCATGTCATCTGCATCACCTTGGAGCTCCTAGCCAGTGGCAAGTCAGAAACATGTCCATATTCCACTAGGATGCAACACAGCCGGGGCCAAGCTTCCAGCCCCAAAAGCCAGTGTGTCCCAGCGAGGACCTGAAAGATGGAAGGGGTTGGTGCCTGGGGCACAGCTTGTCAGGGAGCCCCAGGGAGCTTCAGCAGGAGCTATTGGTGATGTTGAGGGTCAATAGGAAGCAGCCATCACTCCTGTGAGAAGAGAAAAGCTCTCTGGCTGCACCTTACTTGGCCAGCAAAGGACCAGTTTTACACTGTCTAATGTCCCCGTCTAGCAATGAACTTTGAGCAGTTGCCCACCTGTCCAAGCTCATTCTCAACAAATGTGGCCAGTTTCCCAACACCTTGCTGTCGTACTCCTCTCACCCTGAAAGCCACTCTCAGAGGACACAGGAGGCAGCAGCAGTGGTTACAAAGGTTGGATCACCCCAAGCTGCTGGAATAGCAGTTCCTACATTTCCAAATCTGGGGGCTACCCAGCAACTGCTCTTCCAGGATACTCAAGACGAATGCTCATCCTGCAACTCTACTGCAGCTGCCCTCTGCCTGCCTGCTCTTTCCCTGCCATGCTCAGGTCCAAGGAGCATCACAGCTCTGTCCCACTGTGCCCATGAAGGCTTCTGCAGTAATGAAGGGATTACACATTTTTCCTCCTGTGGCTATACTAAGGGATTAGCACTGACAGTTAAAACCTTTTCTTTTCCGTGATCTCCTTCCTGCCTTTGTATTTTCAATATCCAGTCTCACAAGGAAAATTCATTTGTGCTTAAGGTATTTTCATTGGGTTTTTTAATTTCTTCCCTTTTTCCCCTTGGTTTGCAATCAGCAAACAGGCCCTTGGTGTGTATTAGATTAAAGAACACCTGAAACTCAGATTTGAGCCAGGAGGCTTGTTATTAAAGAATTTAGGACTTTGCAGACAGCATTTAGGAGGGTTTAACTCTTCAAATGTCCCAAGTTCCCGGACAACACAGAAAATATCAGAAGCAGGTGCAAAGAAAGAGCTCAAAAGACTAAACCTCCACGGCTTAGAAAACAGAAGGGATGAGATCGCATCTGGAAACTGATGAAAGTAGAAAAGAGACTCGGCATGCATAAACTGGAAGGGGGAGAATAAATCGGGAAGGAATTTAGAACTAACTCAAGGGACAAGTCTAGAGAAGAGTTTTGCCTTCACACTTCTGTCAGCAAACTACAATATACCCAGTCTTATACCAGTTCAGTCCTAGACAACATTTCAGCAGATATGGCTGTTTCATAGCACCTGAGCCTCCTGCTCAAAGAGCCAACATCAAAGTAAAATTGAGTTTCTCTTAGTGATGTCCAGTCAAGTTCTGAAGGTTTTTTACCCAGGAAATATTCTTTTGTCAAAGTTGCTTATCTTCTCTCTTCAAGGAAGAGCCTTCTCTGCACCACCTGCAGAGAATTCCTTACACATTTTTAAGAGTAGTTGCAAAGTGGTTTTATATATGTGATACCAAAGCTGAGTTCAACATAGGGAACAATATTTAAATTATTCTCAGACAGCTTCTCTGAGACAGGTGAAGGTGTGGGGACAAGTAAGGGATGTATGAAAGACAGAGCGGGGATATTCCAGACCCCTTCTCACCAAGAAGTTCAACCTCTGTCTTTCCAATCTAACATAATGAGAAATCCTCCCTTCGTGGGCTCACAGTCTGGTGCTGTCCCTGAGTGGAGGACTGAGTGTTGAAGAAAGAGAAAAGGAGGTAGAGGTTGAAGTGAAGGAGCTTGCCCAGCTGAGGAAATGTTTATTAGCAGGGATGTGGGAGTCATCGCCGATGCCCTGGATGCCTGGGAAAGTTCAGTGTATGAGCAGACACTTACCCAAATAATTCAGTGGCATTGTCCTCCAGCACCCCAGCATAACAAATGCAACTGCTGATTTTCCTACCCTTCCAGTCCACGCCTTACTCTTACAGCAGGGAGGGTTTTGACCTTGACTCTAGAAGGAGGCTCTTCACCTTGGAAGGGTTAAAAAGTAATGAGAGATGAGAGGGAAACATGAAACTAAGTTTAGTTCCTTGTTTGTTTTCTAGCTCCTCACTCAGCTTTCTTCCACAGGCAGAGCTAATTACTGGTGTGAATTGTTTTCACTGCTTCCTGCTGGAATATCCCAGAATCACTGACCCATGCCACTGCCTCTGGCTGCCTTCTCCCCAGGCAGCCAAAAGAGAGCAAAAAAATACAGCAGACATTGAGCAGAGACTTTTCTCAGTGAGGATCCCACTTCTGGGTGGTCCTGTGTGGACAAAGGAGTTGAACTCAGTGATCCCTGTGGGTCCATTCCAACTGAGACATTCTGTGACTCTAACTCCTATGGGGAGTGACAGGGGGACAGGGCTGCCAGGGTGGAAGCTCAGATTCACCAACAGAGAGGAAATGGGAAAAGTTATATGAAAGTGGAAGACAAAGAAAATAGACTCTACCAATAGAAATAATAGAAATAGAAATAAATAGAAAAAGAAAATAGACTCTACCAATGAGTGTGACTCAAAAAGAGCACAATTCAGCTCTGTGGATACAATGAGAAGCTGTAAAACATCTCTCCCTTTTTGGCCTCAGCCAGTTTAGGGCCTCTTCCCTCACCTCACTCCTCTTCAGTGCTTCTCCTTACCATCCTGGGTTCTTCTGCCACTGCTCCACCCTAAAGCTGCAACTCTCCTTGTATTCTGAAAGACTCACTTGTACCTGTCATTGTTTCATGAAAACACTTCACCCTTCCTCCATTATAACGCTTAGAAGAAGGGATGACTATCATGTGTCCATGAATATGTCCAAATCAACCATGCAGCTCCTGGCCTCAGCTCTGTTCCTTTCATTCCAGTCTTCTCAGCAGAGCATCTCAATATCTCCAATTACTTTGTGCAAAGGTGTCACCCTGAGTATTTTTGTTTTCCAGACTCCTGTAATCCATTTGCAATGAAGTCAGAAATGTGCCACCTTGTAGGTACCTTTCCTGACCCTTCATCACCTCCATCACACCTTTCCATCACCTCCTTCAGCATCAAGAGCTCCCACTCAGCTGTTCTCAGGAGTTCTTATTTTGTCCTGCTTGCTCAAGGTGCTGTAGACAAAATGACACACACAAGGACGCTGACTGCAATAATAAATATGGGGTAGGGAGCAGACACAATCTCACAGGGTACTAAGCAGGAACAAGTTGTTTGAAGAGTTTTATTTCCCACAAGCACAGGAAGGACTCAGGGTGGAAAGGAAGAAACAGGAGCAACTAGTTCCAAGGTGAATTGCAAAGATTTCAACAACAATAAATAAATAAATACATAAAACAAAACAAACAAGTAAATAATTTAAAAACCCTTTCCTTTGTACCAAGAGTACAAAGAGGAGGCAGAAATCTCAGAAGACAAAGGAGGGAGGAAGAACATCCTTAACACTTTCAAGTTCACAGCCTTTTTCTACACTCACACATTTGAAATTTGTTCATGTTCATATCCTCTCTGATAAGTAATTCTTTCTTAAGAAGTCTGTGAATGGTCCTCAGTAGCACCCATAGGCTGAAAGTTTCCACACACACATTGAATATCTGAACGCATGGACACAGCTGGTTCAGCCACACATTTGTTTAGTCCCAGCTGGGAGCTCAGGCATTCAAGCAGTGTCCAAAGAAATCACAGAGCCCTTATGCAGCAAAACGGACTGCCTGCCACTTGGCATGCACTCAGAAGCCTCACAACAGGGATATTTAACCCTTTCCACCTAGGCCTTGGAAACAGTTTTGATGTTTCAAGTGATTATGTTTTTATTGCCCTGTCAGTCCATCACCAGGTACTTCTCTTGCTCTATATCTATGCTGTTAAACTCCACAGATCCATCTATTAACGCAGGAGAGCACCAGACCTAAAATCAGAAGATAACCACTGCGTACATGAAAGGGCAGCAAGGTCACATATCTTCATGGGTGGGTATCCAATATTCAGAGATAAAGGCCCCTGAGGTAGTTCAGTTTTCTGGTATAGCAATTCCTGTTTACAATTAGATATACTAGGAAAATTCATAACTCATCTGTTCTCAAAGGAAGGAAGGACGTTAGGAGGGACAGAAGGACGGAAGGACGGAAGGAAGAGAGAAAGAAAGAGAGAAAGAGAGAAAGAGAAAGAAAGAGAGAAAGAGAGAAAGAGAGAAAGAGAGAAAGAGAGAAAGAGAGGAAGAGAGGAAGAGAGGAAGAGAGGAAGAGAGGAAGGAAGGAGGGAAGGAGGGAAGGAAGGAAGGAAGGAAGGAAGAAAGGAAGGAAGGAAGGAAGGAAGGAAGGAAGGAAGGAAGGAAGGAAGGAAGGAAGGAAGGAAGGAAGGAAGGAAGGAAGGAAGGAAGGAAGGAAGGAAGGAAGGAAGGAAGGAAGGAAGGAAGAGGGCACTCTGGAATACACTTAGACAAAATGGTGTCATTCTTGTCATGACTGCCCCCAAAGGATTTGCATTAGCTTTGCATTATTATATCACTTTCATATTCCTCGTTCAATTAAGTATGTTGCTGTACACATCACTGATCCTTTACATGGCATTAAATATAAAACAGATGCTATGTCTGCATGGCAGGTACCTAAAAAAGCACTAGTCTTAGAAGTTATTTCTTGGCCATTCTGACTAGCTTTTGGCCCTCCCCATTAATAAAGAAAACTCTTCAATTGGCTGAATCCAAATGCAACAGAATGTCTTCTTGAATAATAAATAACCCTGCTTCTGGGCTGTGAAGATCTAGCAGTGAAATCCTGGGAGAGAAATCCATGCCCATTACTCCTTCAAATTTATTATTTGACTAATGTAGGATTTTGTACTGTGTATGCCCCTATTCGACAACTCTGAACCTTAGGGCTTGTTGGGGTCCACCATATAGTGACAAGGCTCACATCAGCTTCTCACTTTCTATCCATTCACACACACCATCCCTTCAAAAAGCAGCTGTAATTCACAGCTGCATGTGGTTCTCTCTTCTTAGAAAAACATGAATTAGATACCAGATGGAAACCCAAGACTTTACAGTAATGGTTCTGTTTCTTGTGCAATCCTTTACCCTGTTGCACAACAAGAGCTTTTCAAAATGTTTAATCTTACATTCCTGAATTCATGCCTATTTTGCCTTTAAGTCACCTTTGAAGTCAAATAGTCAGCCCCATCCACTCTTTCCCCATACCATTGCCTCTGTGGCACCATGTGGAGGACAGGAGCATTGATGTGACAGCCACTTAGAGAAACATTCACACTATATGATTTACATCTGAGAGTCCTTGTATTGATGGAGGAGCTCTGTCTCATATTAACTGTCTATTCTGGTGACAGACCTAATAAGTAAAAACCCCTTTAGCAGACCAGGGTCCCCATGGTGCTTGGCTCTGTGCAGCCAAGGAGCAAATGGATATTCCATGTTCTAGTCTTTTTTGCAATCTGAACACATTCATATCCACATGTTTGCATGCATAGAATCACAGAATGGTTATCACCTAGTTCCAACCCCTTCAACACCCTGAGTTTTTGACACCTTCCACAAGATCAGGTTGCCCAAAGCAGGTTTTGTTTCATCAGTGCATTAAGCAGCCTTTGGACATCACTCCCAACTGAAAAAAAAAAGCAATACTAGCCATTTGCAAATTCTGAAAGGAGTGAATTTAAATCTGCCTATGGATCAAAGAAGCTTAAATAATTAATATTAAAGCTGAAAAATAGGTGCCTTCAACACCTTGCAAAATGCTCGTGTCATGCAGCATGACCTCACCTCTGGGCATTTCTAACAAACTACCTCCATGACAGCAGTTACCTCCAAAAATGCCCTAGAAAGTTTCTTGTTTCCTCCTTCAAATCAACAAGTGTTGGACTCTAATCTGAACTGGAAAATAAACTGCATCAGAAGACACTGCAGTCTAGCAGCTCCTCTATGATTAATGGCATTCTTCTTGCAACCCACCACATTCCCTTTAGAAACAATACAATGCATCTCCAGCACTGCAAAGTTTGAACTTGGATCCTCATTAAGCAAATGTCACCAAAGTTCAGAGCTCTTACAAGCCAGCTTATTTCCTCTGAGAACATTTTAATGAAGTACTTATTTATATTTTCCCTGTAGTAGAAATATTGTATCTGATATTATCTGTTATTTTTTATTTTAGTAGAAGTTTTGTTTTTGCTTCCACAAGTGTTTCTTTGACCTGTAATAAAATCCTTACTGAAGTAATGTCTAATTCTGAACAACCAAGTAATTATTCCAGTAAATCCAAAGGAGGGTACAAACAGCTACATCCCTCTGACCTCTTTGTGCCTTGTTTCAGAAACGAACATGTACTTAGCACGGTAGAACAAAATTTCTTGTGTTGTGTGGTTCTGCAGGGTCATAGCAGAGTGCTGCCTATATTCATGCAATTAAAAAGGAGGTTAATGAATTGCTAAAATGCATGTTTCTAGTGGGTAAAACAGATAGAAAACATATTTAAATGGGCTGAACGCTTTATTAAATGAAATTATAATAGATACTTGTCCATTGTCATTTCAAGATGAATTGCTGTAATTCCTCACCTCTGCAAAGTCCATTAGTTAAAAAAGGGCCATAGTCTCTGTGATGCAAATCAGTATCATCTCTCGTTTCTTTTGACCTAAACTATTTCTCTCTCTCTCTTTTTAATCCTTGTCCTTTGATGTTTCACATCCCCTTTCTGATTTTTCTAGCAGAAAAAACAATCGGCCTCAACCGTGATTTCATATATGTGCTTTCCAGTGCCCATTACTGCATCTGAGATTTCGTTGTTTTGCCCAGCTTCACTGCAGTGTTTGCACAGACATTTCCATGGAGTGCAGCTGCCTTCCCTAAGCAGGCTTCAGAAGCTGATTTAGGAAAAAGACAGTCTTTGGGGTAGCTTTCAAATGCTGCTATCCTGTTGGACAGAAGATTGGAGGGACATCATAACACCCCTGCCAATTTGCCATATCTGGAACAGGTTCTTTTGTACATCTGTGAAGGAGGCCTATCCTATGCCAAGGTCTGGAGCCCTTGCTGAACAGGACCAAGCAAACAGCATTTACTCCAGCACTGCTGCTCCTTACATCCGTGTGAAGCTTTCATAACATTTTCAACAATGCATTTTACCCAGGGCATTCTAGCAGTGGTGATTAGAGTTTTTCTCCTTAAGTTATGATGTCTGTATAACCGGATTTGTTGAGGGAGAATGAGGTTTCCTCTTCCCATTTCAGAGGATGAGGATATGTTTTGAAAGAACCAAGCTGCAGTGGTAATTCAGCTTGGGGAGAATCTAAACACAAGGAAAAAACAGCACCTAATCTTCTTTCTTCTCTAAAGCATGATTATGAAGGATATTTTAAAAAGAAAAAAAAAAAAAAAAAAGAAAAAGAAAAAGAAAATGGGTTGTATCCAGAAAGCAGATAGCACCATTCACTGTTCTCACAATACTTTCAAGCCTCAAGTATGTAGAAGTAACATCTGGTTTTACAAGAACAAGTCTCCAAAAAAGTGCTACAATTTTAACACTTTGGTAAAATCTGTGTCTTGATTGTAGTTGTAGTACATATACCAAAGCCTCATTATGCATCTATTTTTTTTCTTGGTTCATCACAAAGGCCTGTCAAAAAACAACTACTGCCTAAACACCCAGTTCCCCTTCTTCTCTAAATGTTGCTTGTCTGCTGTTTCAGTTGTCTAAATGCACCTCTGTCATCTGTAATAAGGTAATAGACCTAAAAATTACTTAGTGTCATCTTGTGTCTTCCACTTAGGTACAGAAGATGTTTTAAACCTAAATTGATGCCTTTATTACATCTTTTTCTTTCTGTTGCTTGTAGCACTTTTAGATATCAGCTCCCAAGGACTACAAGAGAGAGAAAGAACATAAAACCACTCTAACATTAGTGTTTATTTCTTGTGCTGAAAAATCGCAATACAGAGTTCAGGTTCAGCTTGTACTATTTCAGTTCTATTTCAGCCTAACTTGTCATTTGTGTTTGCTGTATTAATTAAACAACACACAGATATTCCACACGATGAGGTCCGGTAGGAGCTGGTGTCCAGACTACATTGCCCGGAGCCCAGATAATGAAGCAGCCTTGCTGGCATTACACGTTCATTAATAGCTTGTGTGCTGAAGTTAAGTGGAGGGGGGGGAGGCGTTGGGGGGGAGAGAAAAATAATATCATGGCCTGACAGGAAAGAAGAGCAGGACAAATTACCAGTATCCGTGTTATTAATTGCCCTCAGCAATAAAGACAAGGTACCCTGTGCTGCCCTGGCAGGAGTTACTGGCCAGCCAGGATCCTTTCTCGGCTGTCCAGTGCTGGCAGGCCTCTCTCCTCCAGCACTTCTCTGCTCATATGCATATGATGTTGTGGTGGTTTCACATCAAGGGCTGTCTAATCTCCCCCATACTGCTCTCTCATTCCCCCTCCACCAAAGGCCAGGGGGAGAAAATATAATGAAAAAAGTTTCAAAGGTTGAGATAAGGACAAGATCACTCACTAATTACTGTTACAGGCAAAACAGATTCAGGACAGGGAGACTGACAGAATTTATTGCCTGCTGCTAACAGACTGGAGCAGTGAGAACTAAAAGCAAACTAAAAACACCTTCTCCCTTGCACCTCCTTCTACTTCCTCACACCATGATACACAATGGAACAAGGAACAGGGGAATGGGAATGGATCAATCCATGGCATTTCATCTCCGCCGCTCTCTCATGGTCCCTCTCTGCCCCTTCTCCCCGTGGGGTACCTCCCATGGGATGCCATCCTTCCCGAACTGAGCCTGCGGGGGCTGTCCACAGGCTGCAGCTCTTCAGGAACTGCTCCCACACGGCTCCGTCCCACGGGGTCCATCCATCAGGATTAAGGGCCACAGGGGAACTTGTGCTGCCTTGTGCCTGGAGCGCCTCCTGCCCTCCTGCTGCACTCACCATGGGGTTGCAGGGCTGCTGCTCTCTCAGCTCTCACCCCTCTCTCCCAGCTGCTGTAGCACAGCAGATTTCCCCTTCCTTCAATCCACTCTCCCAGAGGCCCACCCAGTGTCACTCATGGCTCGGCTCTGACCAGCAGCAGGTCCCTTTTGGAGCCGTCTGGAGCTGGCTCTGATCTGACCTGAGGCAGCTGCTGGGCTCTGCTCACAGAGGCCACCCACGCAGCCCTCCTACTACCAAACCCTTGCCTCATAAACCCATTACCTATGTCCCCCAAATTATTTCCTTTTCATTGTCTAGAACAACTCCCTAGAAAATAGTAAAGTTTTAATTCCAATGCACTTATCTTCTATCCCCCTTACACCGTACTGCCAGTGTAAATGGACTTTTTTGTTTGTGTAAATGGACTTTCACTTAAGCCAGTTTTATATATATCCTAAGAGATGCAGGCTTATTTTGCTGTCCAGTAAACATAAAACACCAAGTCAGTTTACTGAGCACATTTTCTATGGATAAACTCAGTTAAAAAAAAAACACCTGTTTGCTATTCACCCCACTCAAACTATGCTTGTGTTGCTTAAACCTCTTAGGATCACTTACACAAGGCCTTTCTTGAAATAGGCACTACAGACCATTAGTTCACTATTTGTATACCAGCAGAATGATGGCAAAAAGATACAAGTACCTGAAATTTCTCCAGGTTGTCAAGAATGATTCTGCAGCTGGACTGGGAGGACTTGGTCTGGTACACACAAAGCTCATTTTTCCCCTGCCTTTTTCTTCATCCCTCTTTATGTCTGTAAGCTGTTTGGGCTAGGCTCCATATTATTACATATGTAGGGTGTCTTCTGTAAGAACTAGAGCTTCAAACTACCTCAAAGAGCTGTTGGGTTTCTGCTCTTGCTTCCCTCCCAGGACTTTTCACATGAACTTCAATAGCTCTGAAAAGAAGAGCTCTTTTGGGAGAGCTTATCTTTGAGTGAGATAACTGCACTAATACAAGGGTTTTTTTAGTTTGTTTGTTTGTTTGTTTTTAAATACTACTGAAAAAAAATTCTAACCAACATCCTGAATACTGAATGTTAGTTTGATGATGCTATTTTCAATGAGCGAGTTGAAAGTACCTTGAAAAGACAATACGAATAATGGGAGTGAGCCAAAGACTACAAAATGGCTATAGAGCAGTCATGTGCTTCCAGCAATATTTTTTCACATAAAGCGATTAATAAATTTTGTCAACCACAGCTACCAAAACCTGAGTCATAATTATATTAGAAATCAAAGTGTGCTGAGGCTCTTAATGTAGAAATGTAATTGATGATAGATTAACACAACTCCTCGTTAGATGATGCTGTCCTGAGCAGCACAGAAAGTTGAGAGCTAGTGTTGTCCATGGACTAACCAGAAAATCTTTATTGTTGAGTGGTAGCGTATGTGTAAAGTAACCCATACTGTTGGAAAACATGACATCTCCAGCTCCTAGGGCTGAATGTGCAGGAAGTTAGCTATTTCTTACTGCATTTTTCACTTAGGTGTCTAATGAAACTCCTCCCAGTAGTTTCACAAAGAACAATTTAAAGATCTTAGGAAAAGAAAATGGAATTTGATTTTCTTTAGGAAAATCACCTTAAAAGTAGCTAGAATATATCCTGTGCCAGGGAAACACAGCCTTTGTTGTTCCTAACCACAGTGTTTAAAGTACTAATTAACTGAGAAAAAGTTTCCAGAGACACTATGATCTGTAGGTTCAGATTAATTAGGATAACACTCTAATTATTCAGTGGTATGACGTGTCACCTTTGGAACCAAAATCAACAAAAGTGGGTGTTTGCAAGTTCAGCAACTACCCCAAACCCATTTCCTTCTGGCAGCACTTAATGCAATCACAATTTTCTCTGCAAAGCCTAAAACCACCTCAGTTAGGCAGACTAATTCCCAGACCCTGAAGCATACCCTCAAGAGGAGAGAAGACTTTGCAGAAAAATAATTCACCCCCACATTAGAAGAAATGACTCAGACTTGTTCAAAACTCTTTTCAGTCTCTCCTAATCTTCACACTGCGCAGGATTGAAAATAAGAGAGGAAAGCACTCAGTCTCAGCCTTTTCTCTCAATTGCTCTTCCATTTTTTCCCTTTCTTTCGTATTCCCAAACACCATTTGTGTACTTTCTCTAAGCAGCCTCAGCAGGTTGCCCAGTGTATTTTCAGGGCTGCCAGAGTCACTTTGTCATCCTCTCTGATCAGCTTTCTCAGCACTCCTAGACCAGCTTAGCCTTTTGTGCCGTGACTCTCTTTTGGGGTTAGCTTCTCCTCTGGCTGGCAGATCTCCTATCACACCATGACCAAAACCTATTAATTATGGCTCTGCCACAGGTAGGAGTGCACATTAGTCTAACTAGAGGCAGTCAGAAAAACAAGGTTATTTTATTAGCAAGATTCAGCTGAAGTTTGGACATCGCTCAACTGGATAATTACAACAATTCCTTCCGGCTTCCAAGATGCACAGAGTAAAACAACATTATTTTCAAGAGGCCATATCCCTGCAGCAAGTGAAGCAGAGGGGCAGGCGCTGAGCTCTGCTCTCTGGGGACAGTGACAGGACCCAAGGGAACGGCATGGAGCTGGGACAGGGGAGGGTCAGGCTGGAGGTTAGGGAAAGGTTCTGCACCAAGAGGGTGGCCAGGCACTTGGACAGGCTCCCCAGGGATGTGGTCACAGCACCAAGTTGACAAAGTTCAGAGAGTGTCTGGACACTGCTCTTAGAAATATGGTTTAATTTTTAGGTAGTTGTGCGTGGAGCCAGGAGCTGAACTTGATGATCCTTATGGGTCCTTTCCAGTTCAGGATATGCTAGGTTTCTATGAAACATGCCATGGAGCAAAGTCATTATGGAAGCGATGCCAGATAGATCTAGTGCCATAAAATCGAGAGAGTCACATACAAACTTTGTAATTAGGAAATAAAGAGAGGCAATGAGTCATTACATTCAAGGCTGTGAGAGTTTGAGGGAAGGTTGTTTTCTGTAACTCGTGGAAATAACACATGACCTTTGACCTAGCTAGGGTTTTTTTATTATTATTTTATTGTTAGCAGATGTCATTGCAGTCAAGGGAAGCAGGATACCATATGGACACAATTTTGTAAGAGTAATTCATTTAAGTCCATGTCCTTGATAACATATAATTAGAGTTTTCAGGAATGCCAGTCAACTACAAAGCAGACTTCAAATATCTCAGATGCAAAGATTCCCAAATTAGCTCAGATTTACTAAATGTATTTAGTATTGCTTACTGTGGTCTTACACTTAAGCAGATATCATCACCAAAGAAGGATTGAGACGGCTTGACTCAATGGAAAAATTGAATGAGAAAAATCACAGGAGCAGTCAGCAGTGGGACAGGTACTTTAATCAATGCTCTTTGACTCAACATCCTTGTATATTCTGACCTAGGTTTAGCCTAGGTCAAAAGTCAGTCCTTTGGGTACTGTGCAGGTAATGAAGAGAGGCGATACTTCCTGAGGGCAGTTCCTACAGCAGCCCTTGGTGCCTTTCAGGGTGGAATGAATCATTCCTGTGTTAAAGATGTTACCGACTGCCAAATCCAGCTAGCTCTGGTCTCAGAGGACACCTCCTGCCTGGCCACTGGATCTGGGGACCTGAAGTCAACCAGTGAGAATATGCAGGCCTTCAGCCTCCAGGTTCACAAGCACACCCACATTCACGGAGCCCTCAAATAGCACAGCTCCTAGGTCCACCTAACATCCATGCCTGTCCCCAGGACCCTTACCCACCCACTGTCCCAGACCTCAAGCCTTTGCAGGGGCAGGTCTCTTCCTGCAAGTCCAGCCAAAGTTAGCTGGCAGATGTGTACATATGCACAATGGATTAACCTAACTGGGGAAACGTTAACATAGGCAGTTTATTTCCAGTCACTGCTGTTTAGGCTTCTCACATACAAGCTGCTCTCTCCACTTGCTGACATCTAGACCTCCAGGCCCTGTGACCTGCAGCCCCTCCACCAGCTGCTGGCGCTTAGACAAGCAGCATTCACACACGGCACAGAGAGATGAAGGAAAGAATAGTCAAGAAAAGCCTTAAATAGGAAGATAGGATAGATTTGTCCATCAGGCACAGGGCTCAGCCAAGCGAGCACACTGACCAGCAGCTTTTTACAATTGACCCTTTTTATCCCTCCTTCTCTCGTGTTTGTTGCATGAGACAGAGATTTCCTATATCAAGTGTAATATAAGTCCACAAAGCCCTTCTGATAGCCCATGATAAGCTTCACAGAAACACACAATCTCCCTCAAATAACCAACAATATTCACAATAATCATGTTTTCCCTCTTTGACAAAGCTGAGGCTGACACCTTCAAGGAAGTGCTATAGTTTCTATACTGGCCCATTGATCACCCACCAGAGAGTTTGCATTCACTGTTGTCTCTGCTACCACCTGCTCATTAATGCTTGTGTGCCCTTGGGTTTAATTTATCATTTTCCTTAGATTATTTTTTTTTTCCAAACTGAATAATCCTTAAACAAATAAGTTAATGAACTAGATGTTCTTTTGTTCCACCTACTTTATGTTCTGTAAGTACCTTTCACTCATTGTTGGCTGTAGAAGCCTGAAGAGCTCTTTAAGCAAGACAAAGCAAGGCAGATTGCTGGAGCTCAGATAAGGTTAAAGGAACCCAATCTGCCAGCTGTTAGTGCACCAGCCAGGTCACAGGGTATTTTGAGTGTCCACCATTTAGAGCCACTGAAGAGTCTTTAGCACATTTCACAGGAGGTTTGATGTGAGCTTTAAATTCTACCCAAATAAGTCACCAAATGTAAAGTAGTAAAAGATACCACAGTGTTAGATAACCTCCAGTCCACCCTCCTGCCAGGGCAGGGACCCACCATTTTCTGAAGATTTTAGCCTTTATTAATCCAGCTTAGCCTAATTCTAATTGGCAATCGCATTTTGTCTAAAAAGCAGTCTGCAATGCTGGTACTGGTGATGACTCCAGTGGTGACTCCAGTTGAATCACTGTCCCTGGGGGTGTTCAAGGAAAGGTTGGACGTGATGCTTAGGGACATGGCTTAGTGGGTGATATTGGTGGTAGGGGGATGGTTGGACCAGGTGATCTTGGAGGTCTTCAACCTTAATGGTTCTGTGATGTTACGATACTGCCTCAATTGAAACAGCTGTTTGTCTTACCAAAGGAGGGACCTATAAAAGTCACTTTGTGTGACCATATTAGTTGCTTTGTGTGACCCTTTATGTGGGACCATAAATCCTTAAGTTTAGGAGTTGAACAAACCCAACAATCATGTTAAACACAACAAACATCTCTAATCACAGCTGCAATGTCACAGGAAATGTTATCTTTTTGTACCTCGATTTCCCATCTGCCAAAAAAAAGCTCACAGTCCTTCCTTTCCAATGGATGATGATTTTGGGGGGACAGAAACTATTCCGCTTCACTATACACATGATATTTCTGTTCTAGTATTTTTGGAGACCTAAGCAGCAATAAAATAAAAGTGTGGTTTTTTTTTCCTCAGTTCTTAAAAATGACTTTGGTTTCATCAAAAAAATTACTAGTAGATAATAAAGTCATCATACCTGTGAAAAATATGGATTAATAGGCTGAAATCTATCTATTCAGGAATGACGAAACTCAGACTGGAACATTGTCGTGGTTCCGCTCGAGTGGGTAGCCGAGCTCCACCACAGCCGCTCTCTCACTCCCCCTCCTCAAAGAGGAATGGGGAGAAAATATGTGAAAAGAGCTCAAGGATTGAGATAAGGACGAGAAAATCACGCAGTAACTATTGTAACGGGCAAAACAGACTCGGCATAAGGAGATAGTAAGATTTATTGCCTATTACTAACAAGCGAGAGAAGTGAGAAAACAAAGGAAAAAGCAAACCAAAAGCACCTTCCCCCCCATCCACCCTCTTCCACCTCCTCCCCCCGAGCGGCGCAGGGGAACGGGGGAATGGGGGTTATGGTCAGTCTACAGCACTTCTTCTCTGCCGCTCCTTCTCAGTCACTCTTGTCCCCTGTGCTGTGGGGTCCCACCCACGGGATGCAGTCCTTGATGAACTGATCCGGCGTGGGCTTCCCACAGGCAGCAGCTCTTCCAGAACTGCTCCAGATATGGGTCCGTACCACGGGGTCCATCCCTCAGGAGAAAACTGCTCCAACCTGGCTCCCCTACGGGCAGCAGCTCCTGCCAGATCACCTGCTCCTGCGTGGGCTCCTCTCCACGGGCTACAGGTCCGGCCCGGAATCTGCTCCGGCAGGGGTCTTCCACAGGCGGCAGCCTCCGTCGGTGCAGGGCCACCTGCTCCACCGTGGTCTCCTCCACGGGCTGCAGCGTGGAACCCTGCTCCACCGTGGTACTCCATGGGCTGCAGGGGGACATCCTGCTTCACCATGGTCCTCACCACAGGCCGCAGGGGACTTCTGCTCCGGCGCCTGGAGCACCTCTCCCCCTCCTTCTACACTGACCTTGGTGCAAGGCTGTTCTCTCACTCCCTTGACTCTCCCGGCTGCTGTGTGGCGCAGCGTTTTTTCCCTGTCTTAAATATGCTCTCACAGAGGCGCAAACAACATCGCTTATTGGCTCAGATCTGGAAAACAATGGGGCCCTTCCCAAACATGGGGCAGCTTTGATTCAAAGATCGAAGCCGAAATTCCTTTAAGTGGTATATTCTTTATTGCAGCGCTGGATGCACGGGGGATCTCTCCACCTATCGTGCATACCTAAAGCGGAAAGCAGTCTTGAATTTATACAATCAATCTATCAATATTCTACAAGCACCTATACATATGCATTACCTATCCCCGCCTTCCCTCGCTTCTTATGCTAATTAGCCTTTTGGCACCTTGCGCCTGCGTAGAGCCTTCCAAGAATTGTGGGCAGGGGTCTTTGGGACATGGGCAGGGGTCTTTGGGAGGAAGACCCCGAGTCTTCCTCACAGTGTACTTTTCACCTTTGGTCAGGAATTTGCTGAATTGGCAGGTTTCTTAATTGCGAGAGCTGGTTGTTGCCAATTCTTCCGTTTGTTGTATCTTTATAATGAATTCCAATGTCCAGTTTTGAGATTTATAGTCCTTACGTTTGTTTCTCTGTCCGTCTGCCGCTTCCTTATCATGAGTTTCAGTGTCTTGTTTCGAGATATACAGTCCATGTCTGGGGATTGTCCTTGCCTCCCCAATGCCTCCCCAATACCTCCTTAATCAGCTTCTAGATCTTTCTCACAGAAACCACCCCTATGGCTCCCTGCTACCAAAACCTTGCCACGTAAACCCACTACAAACATCACTGTGTATCATTTCCAAATGCCTGAACAGTTCTACCAGAATAAAGTTCTTTAAAAAAATAATACAAAAAATAAACCTAATTATACATAAACCTTCATTCTTCTGATACAGTTGTAATCACAAGTGAAGACAGAGGCCACATCCTGGGCTCCTCAGCCCAGAACCAGAGGTTCTTCTCATCTCTTTGACCAAAAGTTAAAAAGAAGAGAGTTTAGTTTTTTAAAAACGTAGGCAATTGTGATGCACAACCAAACTCCTGGTTTCTACAGCTGCATGTTATTATTTAAAATAATAATAATAATAATCTATTTCCTGCTGTATTTTTACATGGTATTAAACTGCTGAAATTGGTATACTAAAAACATCTTCTGCAAGAGTTTATTTTTGTTGTGGTTCTTGCAGTGCCTCCAGAAATACCAACCACAAGGAACACTAGATCCTTCAATGATATATTTCATATCTGAATTAAGGGGCCTGCTGTCAGCTAAAGCATCCGGAGCTCCACGCCTGCACGGCCTCTTCTTGGCTGTGTTCAGGACAGGAGTGGAGGATCGAGCTCTGCGCCTGAATGCCTGCCGGTACCTGATGACCCGATGGAAAACTCTGTCAGCATTCTCTGTGCAACCACAGTGGTATGAAGCGAGAGGATTTCACCTATCCCTGGGCAGAGACCTGTATCAGGAAGATAAAAAACGTCTAGATGATGTTGTTAAACTAAATGGTTTCTAAAAGCCTCCTCAACAGGAGGACTGAGTCAGTCAAACAAAGAGGCTATGGACATAACCTATGGAATAGCAGCACTGTTTGTGTAAGAAGGATGTGAGAAATGGAGCTCAGCAGAACACAATTATCATATAAAAAATAGGCCTAACTTAAGGGGAAAGACATAAAAATGTGAGCTGCTCTTCCCATGTTCTTTTCATTGGGGGTAGGAGAACAAGGACTGTGGGGAGGGACTGCTTTTTTTCATGAGTTAGCCCAGACGATGCATAAATATACGTGTAACCACAGCTTGTCTCATTCCCAAGGGGCATTTTCCTGTGGTGCTGAGAAAGTACTGTAGGAGTCCTGTCTGGTTACAGTAGCTCTTAAACACAAACTCTACAGACAAGATTGGTTTTCATTCCAGCAGTGGTAGAGGACTGTTGAAGGACAAAAGAAAGTTTTAATAAAAAGTTATAGTTTTTTTGAATATACCACTTCTGAAATGGATGTGTGTTCTTTGATTGTAGGGAAAGGGCACACGGGTGCCTTTTGGGATCGAAACATGTTGCTTCTAGCCGCGATGTGTTTACCTACTTCAGGGGATTTGGGACTGGAAAAGGAGCCTGATGGCCACAAGAGGGTGCAGAATAGCCCGGTAGAAAAAGATGTGCACTTCCAAACAACCTTTCTGCTGCACAAATCGTCAAGAGGAAAGTGATTTTCATACTCTCTTTCTTGGGCTGTAAAGCTCCATCTGAAAGAACTTTTTCACAGATGAACTTTAACGGGCCTGCAGAATTAAAAAAAAATAATAATTAAAAAAAATAGTAGAAATATTACAAGCTTTGCTTGGAGTGAAAGGTAAGGTCTTCCTTTGGCTTGAAGGAATGTGAAGACTCCCAGGAAAAGAACTTCAAAAATTCAATTCTTTTTGAAACCTTCCTTAATTTCTTTTTTAAAGCAGGTCTTTCACAAGAGGAACAAAGCTATGGGACATAATTGCAGGTAATTGTATGCACACTTTAACATTATACTGTAATTTATAGTCTCTTTGTAAATATTTAATAGTCTACTGTAACAGTATTTTTACATTCCCCAAAGTACTCCAAACCATCCAGATAGTTTATTGCCGATTTTTCAGAGATTGGCATGCATATAAGTTGTTTAACATTTTGTTCAACCTCTTCTTTCCTTACTCTTGACTTGACTATTATCTACTTGGTAAACTTAATTGTATTATGCATCTGGTCAAAACTAATCTTTTTTTTTTTTTTTTTTTTAAAGTTAAAAGCAAAACTTACTTCATCCATCCTTTGCACCATTGATTAATTGTTCTCCCTAACTCAGCAATGATCCCATGCTCCCATTGCCTTCTTCTTAGCGTGCACGTAGAAAACTCTTTCCTTATCTTTTACGACCTTACAAGTCATGAGGTCAGCGTTGCATCTTAAATCCTCTGATTTTGTCCCTACACATTCCTTCTATGTCCATGCATAGATCTCATGATTATTTTTCATTTCCATAAATTAGAAGTGGATTATCATCTTTCCAATTAAATGTTGCCCTGTGCTGACCTCCTCTGTGCAGGAGGGACTGCACTGTGTCAAGTGGCAATTCACACAAGCTCTCATCTTTCTGTGGGTCATTGCTCATTAGCAAAATGGGAGTGCAAAGTTTGACTTCTCTGCTCTGAGTTTTTTAGCCAGAGCTTAACCTCTTTATGACATGGCTGGCCTGGTTATGTGACTACGTAACAGCCAGCACAACAGCTGAGTTGGTCTGCAAGGATACCCGTGGCAATACAATATTAATAAATTCTAATTTATAATGTATTTGTTGTGTTTGAAAAACAGTTTCAAAATACTAATGCTAATACAATTCATTTCCTATTCTAATGACAGAAGTCATTAGCCATGACGGTATTTTTCTGTTAACAGCTCTAACTTTTCACTAGATGCTGTATATATGCAATTCTTCTAAGTACCCAGAATTTCAAATACTGTGTTGAATATTTGCTACTTCAAGAGGACCTTGTTCAATTCTAAAAGTTCATTTCCCATCTCCAAGCTCTGTCTCCACACCTTTGGAGCCCCTCTTCCAAAAACATCCATCAGGAAGACAGCCTTCAAGGGGGTCAAGCCCCTCTTTATGACTGCATTGGCCATTCATGGCTGTTACAGATCAATGCAGTCATCTTCTGGCCTTTAAGCAATGAACTGAGAGTAGATCTTCAAGCACAAGGAGACCAGGCATCTGCAGCCCAGCATGGCAGTAAGAATTATTTTGCCCAGAAGTGTGATGGCTTATTACATTTACCACAAAGGAAACCTATCCAGTTTCAATGGACTGGAGAAAGAATGAACCATGCTAGTGGCTGTCAGTGGGAGACAGACTTTAATAACTCTAAACAAAATAAAATTCTGTATTAATTAAATTCTTTAATCAAAGAATTAAAAGGAATCACATTTTTCTGTCAGGCGTGCTGTCAAACTGACAAAGTGACTCAGCAAGCAAAATAATCGGTCTGTAATGTGATTATATTTGGGGATTCAGGCTGGGGTTTAGACATGCTATTAAAGACTAAACTGAAATAACAGATTTAATGCAAAGTTGTCAGACCTGCAGTTTTAAAAGGTCCTGCTGTCTGTCATTAAACAAGTAGGAACATAGCACAAAAAAAAAATAATAATTAGCTGCTATGTCACCATGCTAGGGTTTCGTTAGTAAATATCATTAATGCTGATCCAGATGTGGAACATGCTCCCTGAGGAGTTGGGAGCGATCACATTTAGATTAGTCCCCAGTACCTGTCTTCTTGCATAATGCAAGAAGCTCTCCAGAGCTTGGTGAGAATCGGAACCGCACCCCATCTCCAATAAACAGATGCCATCTCCAAAAAAAACACCTGTCAGGAAAGGAAAAGGTAGAGGTCTTCAGGGACTCCCCAGGATCTGGATAGGCCAATCTACTTAACTAAGTGGAAGTCAGATACAGGTGATAAGCATTATACCACTCAGAAAACACTTTAACCAGATTAACCAAAGTGCTGGTGCTACTTGGACAAACCATAAGCATGTCTCTTTTTGTACCTTCGTTATTATGCAATAGTAGCAAACCCTCTTCACCACCCATGGGAGAGGTTGATTCAGGCAAAAATGCGGTGTGTTTGTGCAGACTGGGCAACCTTAGTGGCTCACTGGCAGGACTTGCCAGTGCTGGCAAATATTACTAAGCCTTACCAAGTATCACTAAATCAATATAATCAATTGAAGATTGGCTTGAATACAAAAATGAAATCCTACTTCATCTAATAGCAGCCAAGAGAGAAGAGAAAGGGAAAAAAGAAAACAGAGTCACCATTTCTGGTTGAATTTGTTCACGTTCATTCTAAACTCAGCCTATATAGTTCCAGTCAGAGATGCTATCATAGCCACTATTACTGACTGTTGCCTTCTTCCACCTCACGGGGAAGTTGTTGTGAGAACTTGGACCTGCTGCTGGGGTCACAGATTCAAAGAGCTGTTCTGCACTAAAGGGGAGAACTCTGAAAGAAATGGAGGCGTTATAATGGTCTCCAACAGCTACAAAGCATGGGCCTGGGTCTAGCTATGACAGGCACCTGGACATGAGAAATCAGTTGGCATCCCTGAATGAAATCTTGTAAACCTGTGACAACAGCAACGGAGAAGGCATACAGTGATAACTGCATTAATGCAACACTTAACATGCCAGCTTTGTTACGTGTTCATGTCTTGTCCTGCAAGTGTTGTTCTGAGCCATTTTAAAATCCAATACCAATATTGAAGAAGGTAATCTTAAAATCAACAAGGAAAGATCTGGGAGGGCCTTTGAGAAGTCATGTTGTCCTATCTCAAGACAGTACAAAGTATAACTTTATCATTCTAGATCGACTGGTGGTCAGTGGTTGAGCATCAGTGACCAAACAACACAAATCAAAAAATCTTGAATAAAAATATTGACCCCAAAGACACTGGTCTGTGGAGGATGCCTTCAACTTTAATCTAAATGGCTAATATTGTGAGTTCTTTTCTGAATTCCTATTTTACTGTGTACATGCTCTAAGATACTTTCATAAGAGTTTTAAATTGAAAAATAATGAATCGATGTATTTTCAGTTCTAAGAACGTAAAGCTGGTTCATGAGAGCCATTTCAGGCCACGAGTCTCAACCACTCATACAAAGGCACATGCAGCTTGGGCATTGCAAATGAACTTTTTACACTTACCCACACTGGAGGAGTTTGGGCTGTGCTTTCTCTCATGAAACCAACACCCTCGTTTTGTGTTACGTGATGTGCCTCTGAGCTCTCTGTGTGCAGTGCTCAGGTCACACCTAGGAGGCAGGACACCAGGGAGGGCAGAGATGCTTGTAGTTAAAGATGCCCTGCAGTTATGCAGTCCTTCCGAAATGTAACTCTACTACTTTACCGACCCGTTACTGTAAGCATCAGAACAAAGGCACAGGTGGGCAGTGGTGCAGGACTGACCATCTTAGCAAGATACAATGCTTAAAACAACAAATTAATGAATGTCTACAATCATAGATAACTATTTTCCAAAGATTTCCTAGGTCAATTCTGGGGCTGTTGTATTTCCTTTCAAGTGTGGGACCCAATGAAAGCTTAAATGTTCTCTTAGAACTAACTTGCAGTGGTTCTTAATTTGAGAGGTTAAATTTACACTGGTTTCCCTGTAAAGGTGTAGCAGCATGATTTTCTTGAACAGAAACATATTATCCTTCCTCCTCACTTTAACTACAGAACAAAATACATAAACTAGAAAAGTATTGTTTCTGCACAACTCTATCAATACGCCCATGAGAACTATGATGTTAGTTGGATTTGTAAAGTCTGCTCCTCTGTGCTGGATTAGGCTGTCTTGATTTGTAAGGGTTAACGAGTAAATAAATGAAGGGCACTTTTAGATAGGACATTAAGGGTCTTGCTTCCAACACAGCTATGCTTAAAAGCAGAGTACAGCAGCCTATGTGGTTCCAGCTGGAATTAGAGAGAGAAAACATGCTTTAACAACAAAAATACAGATGCAGAAGACAGGAAATACTGAAGAAATTTCGACCAAAGAGAATCCCTAAGGGTCACGTCAAATTGCTGCTTCTTTCAAAGATTTGTGATTTCTTGCTATGAGAGTTACCGTTTATTTTAACATTTTAATTTCCAGTCAGAACTTATATGAAATTTAAAACAAGTTGGTTGAGCTCAGTATGCAAAAACCCAGTAAATCTCATTTGATTATGACCCTGGGACTAATTCATTCTTTGGATTCATGAACAAAATGAAAAAAAAAAAAATCAGTCTAACCAGACCTGAGATTGAATGTTGCTATATTCACTTTCTTGCAAAGCAATAAAAATCCACATTGTATTCTTTCAGGTGTTCTAACAAGAGCAAAGCAGCGGTCCACCAGTGCTGCTTTAGACCAAAACTGCACAGAAGACAGCATCTCGTGGTCTTACCCTGGTGGAAAACCCAAGAAAAGAAGGGGAAAAACAAGTGGAATATGGATTCCACCTACCTGGAAGAATACCAGTACTTGGCAGAAAGCCTTGCTTTCCATTTTAGCCCAGTTTAACTACGCCTTCAGCAGATGACCTCAGGCAGTCACCTTGCTATCACCCACTGTGGTTATGGAGAAGGATGATGATACTGAGGTAGCTTTTGAGCTCCATTTTGTAGTTAATGGTGGTGTACAAATTCACAGTGCTTTCCTTCAACAACTTGAGCATAAGTAATAACCTCAAAACATGGGCTCTTAGTAAGCAGCCAACTGCCTCACGCTTCAGGCAGCCTTCTACAGCAACCACGTGGGCCCAGGGAATATTCAGGTTGAGAAAAAGAGATGGAGAGAACATCCCTCAGGAGCCTGTCAGCTCGTTTTCCCCAAGACAAGGCACTGAGGTCAGAGGCAGATGATCCCCTGGACTGTATCACCCGTGCTGGTTCTCTGTAGGAAGCTTAGCAGCAAACGTACCTGAACAAAATCTCTGGAGCCCAAGCTCCTGCTCAGATCTCACCTAGGGCACGAGCAAGCTGTAGCAACAGTGCTGTGCTGGTGCAGCACTCCTTCCCCGAATTGATGGAAAACCTGAAATGCCAGTGAGAGGATGCTATGCCTTTAGCACAGCAAGGAAATACAAATTCAGGGAAATGATCTCTTGTGCCCTCTCCCTCTCTCTCTCCCTTCACACAAGTCAAAGTGACACGGTAGCAGGGAAACGTTGCATTTTAGGCCAGGCACTGAGCAGAAAAGCAGGAGCACACAGCATATTGTAGGAGAATCTTCCTCTCTTACAGGGATAGACACAAATATGTTCCAACACCTGTTAGGATATACATATAGATTCACGTGGTGAGAGAAGTCCCTTTTTCTCCCTGGTTACACCAATAAGCACAGAGACACACTTTTATAGCAATGTTAAGAAATCCAGATTCAGATCCTTGTTCTCAAAAAACTTACATTTTCCACCTCAGCATCCCCAGACAATCCAGTTACTGGGTATTCTTCAGAACAGAGTCTACTTAAAATATTTTAATATTTTTAGGAGTAAGGACCAAAGTCTAAGTGTCCCGTTCCTTCCAAATAAACGTCTTAACAAGCTGTGCTCACTCTCACAACCTCATGAATATTTCAGAGGTATTTATGAAAAGGAACAGCCTATCCTGAAGCTGTCTGTGCCTGGTCTGTGACCAATTTCAACCAGATACTATTGGTGCGTGTGGTAAGCAATCTCCCATTCTCAGGACTTCTAACAGACTAAGACATGCATCTTCCAGCATTACTACATTAAGATAGTTACCCTTACTCACATATTTCAAAGTCCTTTCTGGTCACAAGAAGATTAGAAGCACTGCTGAAAACAGAATAATAAAATATGCACAGATGATGAGTCAGAGAGGAAGATGTTTCTATGTATGAGTTAGATATCCTTTGTGCAAACCATACAGCTTCCCTCGAGGAAGGCAGATTTTCAAGCAGAAGTGACGCTATTTAGAAAAATTGCATGTCAAACACAGCATTTGATAGACTTTTCTACAACCTTAAAATACAATCACCTCTGTTGCTTCATGGCTATCCTCCGTGGAGCAGATGAGACCAGAGGCAACATGTGCTTTCAGAGAAAACAATTTTTAGTCATGCTTCATACACCAAAGACTGTGATTTACCTAAATTTGCTTCAGCTTTACCACATTGTAAGCAACTTCTAGCAGCTACTATTTCACATCCTATTTGCTCCAGTAGCCTAAGGAAGATCAAAACTGACCGGAGAACAGTCGACATGGTTCTTTCATCCTGGCTTGCTAGTTCAAAAAAAATAATAAATCTCAGAATAAATCACTAAAATAATCAAGACAACTTATTTTTAAGCTATTTCTCTTATAGTAACACACATTTACAAAGATTTTACAGAAAATAATTTACAATGTAGTAGCTTTCTACCTCTACCAGACTTGCAGGGCAAAATGAAAAAAAAAAAAAAAAGCTTTGGGGTACGACAATAAAAAAGTATTAGTTCTTCAGAAAAGTTGCAAAAGACCACCAAAGGACTAGAAGTGAACAATCTTTCATCCCTGCAATATTTAGTGATCTGTTTCTTAATCCGAGCTCTACAGACAAGTAGTTAAACAGGAAAAGAGCAGCAGCAGGTTGGGACACCTGCACGCTGCTTTAGCCTCTGCTGTGCTAACGTCATAGAATCATAGAATCATAGAATATCCTGAGTTGGAAGGGACCCTTAAGGATCATCAAGTCCAACTCTCGACACCGCACAGGTCTACCCAAAAGTTCAGACCATGTGCCTAAGTTCACAGTCCAATCTCTTCTTAAATTCAGACAGGCTCGGTGCAGTGACCACTTCCCTGGGGAGCCTGTTCCAGTGTGCAACCACCCTCTCTGTGAAGAACCCCCTCCTGACGTCCAGCCTAAATTTCCCCTGCCTCAGCTTAACCCCGTTCCCGCGGGTCCTGTCACTAGTGTTAATGGAGAAAAGGTCTCCAGCCTCTTGACAACCCCTTACGAGGAAGTTGTAGACTGCGATGAGGTCTCCCCTCAGCCTCCTCTTCTCCAGGCTGAACAGGCCCAGTGACCTCAGCCGTTCCTCGTACGTCTTCCCCTCAAGGCCTTTCACCATCTTCGTAGCCCTCCTCTGGACACTTTCCAACAGTTTCATGTCCTTTTTATACTGTGGTGCCCAGAACTGCACACAGTACTCGAGGTGAGGCCGCACCAGCGCAGAGTAGAGCGGGACAATCACCTCCCTTGACCTACTAGCGATGCCGTTCTTGATGCACCCCAGGATACGATTGGCCCTCCTGGCTGCCAGGGCACACTGCTGGCTCATATTCAACTTGCTGTCTACCACGACCCCCAGATCCCTCTCTTCTAGGCTGCTCTCCAGCATCTCATCGCCCAGTCTGTACATGCAGCCAGGGTTTCCCCGTCCCAGGTGCAGGACCCGGCACTTGCTCTTATTGAGCAAGTGGAACGTCCTTCCACTTGCCTTTCTGGGGCTTTTCCATGCAACACTCAGTCTTTCATTTGCAAGTTGATTTCTTCTACCCATGCAGAGGATGCTGTGGCATCATCTTCATCTTTGTCCTTCTGTTTCTGTGCTGTTCCACTGGTCTGCAGCCTGAGACTGCTGCTCCAGCTTTCCCATGCACAGCGACTGATTGCTAGTGATGCGAGAATCTCCCCTTTCCCCCTTCACCTTTTCCTCACCTCCACTTTTGTAAAATTTTACCCAGGAAAAAACAAACACAAAACCTAGTGAAGAGTAGGCCTTTAAGCAACTGACAAGCAGTCCCCAATTACGTAAGCAGGAACAAGTGAAAACTATGTATTCTTTATCAGGAAAGTATAATAGCAGACCACCTGCCACCTGAGGATGCTCAGGGAGAAGAGTTATTCAGGGAGGTCCCTGTGATGATTTTCTTTCTGGCTGGCCATCAGAGGTGTGGGGTTTTTTTGTTTTGTTTTGCTTTGGTTTTTTACCCCTTATGTTTCTTTTATTGTCACCAAAATTAACTGTTACTATTAAAGCCAAAATTTGCTGCCTACTATGGACAATCTCATCATTCTCTGTGCAACAAGTCTGTTTAAAAATATTACTTCATTTTGAACGTACAGAAAATGACATTAATTCTTGTGCAGAGGGCCAACAGGAGGTTTATCACATCTTAACTGAACATTTATATTGCAATGGCTTCAAGCAATTTACAATGTAATTGCTTCAACCAACAGAATACAGACTCAAAGCAGTGCAACAATATGTTTGTTTTAATCATGTTCATAAAATTTACATCGTTTTCTATAAAAAGTTGCTGCAATAATTAACTACTGGTCCTACGCTACAAGATAAAATTTTTTGTCGTTTCCAGTATTATAAAAAGCCAAAAGTAAAAGGTATACCTTGAAGAATTCCAACAGCCACAGGGACATTATTATTTTGGCTCAGATAAAAAATGAAAAAACAGAAACACTGTGCAGATCTGGTTTGTTGGGCTTGCAGGTTCACATGATACACAAACTATCCAAACCAGAAAGAGACAATCGATAAACAATATCCCTGGGTTTAAAACATCCTAGCAAAATATAATATACTGGTGTCCTATTTAACATATGAAATATCCTTTAGTATAATTTATGGCTTATGTAGTCCTTGACCTCAAGGACGTATTCATTCTTTCTTTTTGGTGAAATCATACGGCTTCCACCACTGTGCAAACTGCAACACTTTCTTCCTCTGCTCCTCAAAGTTCTGCCTCACTCCTTTTCTCCAGAGCCGTGGTTCCAGGTCCAGCATGCCACCAATGATTTCCTTTGCAAGTAGAACAAAGATAGATAATGGTAAGTGCTAAAATACTGTATCACTTAATGCTATTTTAATACAAAATATAATAGTTTTTTTCCCCAATTATGAAATCACTTGTCAATGTTTTTTACTGAGAGCTAGTTATAAAAACTGGAAATTCTGAAAAATATACCAATTCCAAATTACAAATGTAGTTTGCTAGATGATTGCCTCAGCAAAATTCTTTTAAGTACAACAACACAGCAACACACAGCATAAATGTCCTAACATTGCAAAATTGTTGATGGAACATTTGTGACTAAAAGAGGGAAGTTGAGAAAAAAAGCTACCCATCTTAATTCAAGCAAGTTATATCATTCCCCAATCCCTCTTAATATTTTTGCACTATTGACTCTTTTAATAATTGATCACTGTGACAGAATAAGAAAAGGAAGATTTTATTGCAGCACTTCCTGCATATACCCTCTATTCCACATGGGGTAATTTAACCACACAGGTATTACCACAGGAGTTGTCTGCGAGCCTGTGTGTGTATGTGCCCTATTTTATTCAAGCAGGAGTCAGTGTACCTATATGAGGACACCACTGCCATTAAAAACCAATCTTTTTTCCTTCTTAAACAGCTGCAAGTATTTTCCATCTATCAGACTACATGTCAAATCTCCAGAGTCCCTATTGATTCAAAATAAAAATGGATCTATAAGTCTGAAGACCAACCAGTGAAGAAATCAACTATTTCTTTATTCACAAGCTGAGTTATAATGACTCACCATGAAGAGATAAGCAACGAACTGTGATAAGGTACATCAAAGTGACTGTTCTGGCAGCAACTGGTTTAATTACTTAAAATTTACACAACAGAGTGTAGTTGGTAAATCGATCTTTTACACAACAATACCTTTCCAAAGTAATGAGGGAACTTGTGTTGATCTTCAATGACATGAGCAAATCCTCCTTGAAGGCCAAAGTCCACTGAGAAGTATGGCAATCCTTTAGGAACCTATACACAAAAAAATGTATTTTTAGATGTTTAACAGACTGTAGGCATTTAATTCATCTCCCCACAACTTCCTGAATTTGAAAGTGGTTTTACAGTTGGCAGTATGACATTTTATTTAAAACTACTTCCGTAGTTTCTGTATACTACACGTATGTGTAGTATAAAACTGCTACCGAGTAACAGTAAAACCAACAGGTATGGGGAAAGAAAATACACGTTAACTTGATAAAAAGACACCAAAACCAGAAGTAACAGTTTGCCAGGTGGCAGAACAGAGGACATCTACAGAGGACACCTCTGAATATCAGGTAAGAGACTGTGAGGGACAGACACAAGAGAAGAGCCAGACAGCAGCATGCACACCAAGCAAATGTCATCCTGACTTCACAGCTCTGCATTATATGGGATGAGTAGAAATTTTAAGACCGTTACCAGCAAGCTACATTTATTAAAGATCAGGTGATTTATGGTAAGAATAAAAATTTACCCACAGGAAATATTGATACTCTGGGTGAAGGGGGAGGAAGGAAAACGCCTCTACAGAGAATAGGTTACTGGAAAATCCCACTATGTGACTATAAGTCATGATTAACCTGCCAAATTGGATAATTTCATAATTCGCTCGGTTATTTTCCACTCTTAATTGTTGGAGATGTTCCTGTATAGATAAGACTTAAAAAGCCTCAAACACAAGCACCTCCTCTGCTACAACCCAAATAACTGCAATTTCGACAAGCAACGTTCCTTATATTACTTGTGGATGGAGTTCATTTTCTTCTTCAGAGCAGCCCATCTGGAGCTGTGCTTTGGACTAGTGACTAGGAAAACACTGATAACAAACCAGCATTTTAGCTGTTGCTGAATAGTGCTTGCTGCCAGGTCAGCTGTCCCAGCTGTGTCCCTTCCCAGCCCAAGGAGGAGAGTAAGAAACAGAGCAGGGTTTGATGCTGTGCAAGGGTTGGCTGCTTAGGCTCATGTACTAGGGTTCTGCCTCTGGACACTAGTCCCAATTTCTGCACACAATTAGCCCATTAGATGTCTCAACCGTGTCTATTTTTGTGCCTGTTCTGTTTTCTGTTTTCATTCACCCTGCATCTTCCCTAAGTCTTTGCTTCAAATCAACTGAATTCTTTCTTGTCTGCACCTAATAGAGCTAGTGAAAGCGAACAGCTATGCATTATCATCCTTAAAACAAGCTCCTATATACAGGAAACCATCATATCACAGAATCATCTCGGTTGGAAGAGACCTCAAAGATCACTTAGTCCAACCTCTGACTTAACACTAACAAGTCCTCCAACTAAACCATATCCCTAAGCTCTACATCTAAACACCTTTTAAAGACCTCCAGGGATGGTGACTCAACCACTTCCCTGGGTAGCCTATTCCATCCCCTTTCAGTCTTTTATTTCTTAGGCTACCCAAACCCTAAACCACTTTATTTAGTTAAGTTCTCTAACCTACACTCTCCTCCTCTATAACTGTCTTAGAACCAGAGCCGAATTTTCCAGCCGAGTCCTCACAATATATAAAGCCTCTCATACTGTGCAGCCACCCAACCTCTTCTGCATTTAATTTCTCACTGTTGTATTAGGCTTCATGTCCCACTATTAAAACTCACCTCCTCTTCTTTCTCCTTCACAAGGATGTTTTAGCATAAAATCACTATATTTACTAAAAGATAGTTTCAGAAATTAGGTATTATTACTACACAGTAGTAAACTATACATGGTAAAAGCTATGCACCAAACAGCATTCACTTTCCTATTAAAAAGATGAACTAATCTTTGAACCTAAAATTTTCAGGATTATTCCTTTAAGATTTGTATACAAAGATGTTTCCATTTGGTATCCAGGAGACAGACGTAGTACTGTTCCTTTCTTTTAAAAATAAAGATTTATAATACTATTTATATCTTCACTTCATAAATTTAGCAACAGAAAAGGCTGTTCCAGGTCAATGCAAAAGAGACACCGTATTTTTTTCTGGACAGTAATTTGCAAGCCTTTTGATCTATCCTAATTCTTAAAGTTAATCAAGAAAATTATGCTGGTGCATGGCCTCAGCATGCCAGCTTTGTTCTCAACCAATGCTTGCAGCTCAGTCCATCTGTTGTTGAAATAAATGGGAATCTTTTTTAATGTCAATTAGGAGTTCAGTCAGACTCTTTAATTCTCATCACGACTATGCCATCTCCTGATCCACTAATTTAATTGTTTTCCCTTTCTTCTCTCTTTGAAACAGTTAATAACCAAAATAGACGAAAATAATTTGCTGAGAAATTCAGTGTTCAATACATTTCATTACTTACAGATTTCCGAATATCTTTTGAAGAAAGATCAATTAACTTCTTGTTCATGGACCACTCTTCATCAGACTCCATTATAGCTTTCTGTAAAATCATTTTTATCCAAATGTGAGAATAGTCCCTTCATACAGCAAGCAAAGTATTAACTTTTCAATGGAGTAAAGTGAATTGTAAGTACTTTGCACTGCAAGTACCAATTATTTCTTAACAAAGTAACTTCAATTTTGGCAACCTTCCTGATTTCAAGAACTTACGTACTTGATAGAAGTATCGTTTAATATCCTTAAACTCTCTTAATTCTATTCCTCTTTTTTTTTTCCTGAAATTTATCTTTTGCCTGACACAAATTATCTTTAACAAGAAACTTTCAAATTATTAGGGACTAAAAGGTCACACTTTCTTTTTACTAAGCTCATGTTAAACCCACTGTGATTTTATTACACTATATTAGCATTTTTTTCACCCTTTCCTTTAAGAGAAAAATCCAGATCAGAAGCCTGATTGCACCCAAATACTTATAAAGCTGCCTCCGTATCTTCCATAGTATAGAAGTGGGTATAGCATAGGTACCTTTTAATTTTCATTTACTGTATATTTTAATGGTATAAGCTTGTACTTACATCTTTCTCTTTGTATTCCGAGAAAACACAAGTTTTACTAGCACTTAAAGCATAACCAATGATTTCAAACGTGGTAAAAGTTACTGCATTGCTATTTGTCACACTAACTGTTCCACTTCATCAAAAAACAATCACATTACTTATTTCCAGAAAACACAAATAATTTTTCAAAGAACAAATAAAATAATTTACTTATAAATATTAATGTGTGTGTGCACCCAGCCATATTTACCCTTATAAAAGTTTTTTCAGATACTAAATCGAATAAAGGCAAATCACAATCCAGTTTCTGAAAGTCAAAAGGCCTTGTAGAAGCATCAATGACATTTTCCTTACAGGGTTAGTTGAAAGAGACCAGAAAACCTATAGGAGAAATATTTATCATGCTATCTAATGCTCAACAGAAACCTAGGACACGTGAAAATTTGGCCTACTGAAATAAAATGAAGATGATGTAATGATATTTGTTAGATCAGTAGATTATTATTTTCTTATTTTATATGTCCCAAGGTACATGCATGGTTTTTCAAATTTATACTAAAGGACTTAAGCGAAGAGTATTGCAATCCTTACAGCTCTTCAATAAACTATGAATCTCTCATCTGTTTCCAGAACTAGTCAGTGCAGTCAGACTTGAGGCAAGCGTGACATACAGCTCTTCCACTGACTACTTGAAAAACAGAATCACCTCACAGGATTTGTTTTAAGATCAAGGAATATTTCTTCATCAATAATAAATCCATCTTTTTGATATACTTGTATATCAAAAATAGTTTTTCAAAAATAGATGAATTATGATAAACACATTCAAATGACCTCTAAGAAATAAAATTTTCATATACCTTAAAGTAGATTGGAGCCGTATCTCCTACTTCTCTTGGAAGAGGAATGCATTCGTACACCATGTGATATCGTTTCTTCATACTCATATTTGTTTCTATGAAGACACAGTCCAAGTCTCTTGCTTCAAACATTTTCACCAAAGCTGTTCTGAACATCTGTTTAAAGAAAAAGAATGTATAATTTGAATTAGGTTTTCAAACTTTCAGACATATTATTTTACTTACATATATATATATATACATGTATATATATATATACATGTATATACACGTGTATATATATACACACATGTATATATATATATCCTTAGAAATCAATAATAAAATGGAACAGCAGCAATCATAGTAGGAAAATCCTGTATTCTTCAACAATTTAATAAGAACTACATTTGTTATGGCACAAACATAGGAAGTCTAGGAAAACAGCCCCCAGCTCAGGCCCTCGCTTCAGTCCTTGCCTGAGCAAAGTTTCAGGGATGCCTGTGCCTAGCTGTGCACCCAGCTGCCATCGTTCCTGACTTGCTCCTGAACCTCACTCATCACTGCAGATGTCTGGCCATCACTGGCTGTGGCTGACCCCGTCCACCATCATGGCAGTGAGGAGATGCTCCCCCAGCTTGCTGTCACCTTCCACCCCATCTCACCTGCCACCCGTCACCTTCCCTGCGGAGCAGCCTGATCTTGCTGCTCCCAGACTCTGGGCAGTTGGTATTTGCATCTAAGAGATACAAGAGCATAATGGTACAGCTTGCAGTGTAGTTGCAGAACTAAATTACTGAGTACAATAGATGATTTCAGAGACCCACTCAGACTCATTTTCAAATGCATAAAAGGTTTTGACTTTGTGACAGGGTGGATGTTTCAGAAAGAGTCTCAAGTTAACATCCTGAAAACTGCTGTTTTAAATGAAGGCCCTTGTATTACACCCACTCCTTAACCACTCCCATACTGTAAGCCAGGAATTCACAGAAACTGTGTGCTTCATAGACCACAAGTACCACAGGTCCATTACTTATGTAAGTCATAAATTAACCTTTTCGCATTGATTTTTTTTTCATTCTTGATAAGTAACAACGCTTAGAAGTACAAACACCACAATTAAAAGGCTAACCCCATCTGAGGTTTAAGATTTCCTATTTTGATGCAATTGGAAAGTTGACAAATCAAACATAAGCAAATGAAGGCATTCATAAATATATCAAGTACTACAATAAGAGATGGAAAACGAGCCACTACCACAAATCATTACCACAACAGAACTAGAAGTTGAGGTCTCTTCTCCCCACCCCTTTGTCATCTTCCACAGTATAATAAACCAAAAGTATAAGAAACTTGATCAAATCTCTGCTTCTTAACCAAGTATTTAAGCTCTCCAAATCAGACACATGTGCCCTGAATTCTTCCTTGTAACTAAGTTGTTCCACCCTGTGACAAAATAGTGCTACACCTTCCCCCCATAACAATCAATGAAACACAGCTGGAAGATACTTCCTACTAAACAGATCACTGTGCCTAGTGAACAGATCACTATGCCATGACAGATAAGGGACCTTAATGGACACAGAGACAGGTAACCAAACTATGAGTTTGCTATCTTCTCCCCCCTCCACCTCCCAGAACTGTACTGCTGAAATGCACCAAAGCAGGTAGCTGTGGTGAGATAAGAGAAACATTAAACCAAAAGTTGAGAATTATTACTACTTAAAGTTGCTACCCTGCAATAACAAGTGAAATACAGATCCACTGAAAAGCCTGGAATACCTACAGATGTTAGCTAACATTTCCCAGACTGCAGTTTCTTGTTTCTAAATGCATTGCACTTTTCCTCCAAATTCTGAGTGGGCCAAAATACCAACTGTAATCAGCATTGGAAAGGACAAAGCTGCTCGTAAGAGCAAACAAGAGGGCATGGCCTATGTTCAGATGCAGAAGATGTTGATACATGCCACTGTTCAAGCAACTGAACATGCAGATTTATATCTTTTCATACTAAAAAATTACATGTGTATTTACTTTGGCAAGTGAAGCGCATAAAAGTCTAAAACATGAATCATGTTAAATTCAAGTGCCAGAAGCCAAACAGTATAAATGAACCTTTCCTGCTTTATTTGAACACATCTTGAAAAAAATCCCAGCAAAAATAGTTAGCTAAAACATGTGCTCAATCCAGTGTAACAGAGATGTTTTTTTCCCTCAACCGCAACATCAGATATGGCTCTGGCATCATTAAGTTAGCTTAGCCAGTGACTAAGTGTATGTTTATACTCCTGTGGAAGCCTTCCAGACTCCTTCTACTGAATTACACAGGAGCTGAAAAATATCGTGTCCATCACCCCCTAAGTACTTTCCTACAAATAAACGTTTAAACTGAAAATTATTACATTCACAGCATTGGTGGGTTTACCAATGAGCTGCATTTTCTAGCAAGGAAAAGTCATGGGTTGAATACAGAAACTGCATTTGCTCATCTTTTCTTTATCCTATTTTCCTTCTCATATACACTTAGGAAAGTGGTCATCTTTTACTTATAACTGTTTCGTCTACACCCCTACTTAGTTAAAAGCCAGCAGAATAAATAAAGGATACAGGATAAATATAGTTCTCTCTTCTCTCCAGTGCTCTGTTTTAACTCCTGATCCTACTCATCACACTTATTTGCTTCTTATACAACTTTCTAAGTCATTTCTGTCCTATGAAAAAGTTCTTTTCGTTCCTGCTTGGGAGGAGCATAATTAACAAAGCAACACTGCATAAAAATTACACCAGCCATGCGAATCAATGCTGGGAGCAACCACGGAAAGTACGAGAATCCATCTGCCAGGCTTGAGGCAAGATCAAAGTTACTTAAACCATTTCAAACTCAGGGATTAACCTGTTTTTAAATCTAAGCAACTGTGCAAGCAATGACCTTTTTCCATAGTCTGAACTAGTCTCCAGTATTTTGATGTAAAACACAGGTTGTAAGTTATTTTTCCCTTGTAATAATCATAAAGGTGGGGCTGGGAGAGAGACTGATCCTTGTCAATCTTTTAGGCGTTAAGTTTGTTACATTTCTCCCTTGATTTTCATTTTCCAAGGAAAACAAAACTCAAAACCTTCAAAATGTCTTCATATGACAGTTGGAAAGCATGACCCACTGTGCATGGCACTTTATTCTAATAATTCTTTTCAAAAAAAGTAGGAAATTGGATTCTAACAGGGACCTGACTTATATGAAGAAGGATGAAAATAGTTCTGTCTTGCTATCCACCACAAAACCAGATTAGCTTAAAAAATTTCATGTAAACAACACATCTTTAGCCATTCTTTTATTATAAGTGATCTTTCCGTCCCGACAACCTTTCTTAAGACAGTTATTCCACTTTCTGTAAGGGATCAGCTGTACCTATGTTGTTCTTAATATGTTCCTCTAGCCTGCTTCCAAAGACCTCCAAGGACAGAAGCTCTGCAACTTTCTTAGGCAACATTTTTCTAGAGCTTTTAATGGGAATGTTTCTTCAGTGTTTACCCTGTGTTTCCCTTTACCAAGTTTTGACCACTAATTTCCAACCACAGTGCAAGAATGCTCTGCCCCTTAGTAGAACCAAAAAGAGCTGACAAGCTGAAATTACGCAGTTACACATGACAAGTACAATATTATTCAAAACAACATTTTATAACAAAACCGTTAAAACATGAGAAGGTATCTCAGCTAACCTGGATTTCTTCCCAGATTTCTTCATCCAAAAGTGTGGCTGCAGTATGGTGCTGTAAGGGGGCTATCAGGCAGTGTCCTTCAGTAAGGGACTCGTTGCTCGGTAGAGACAAGTATACCTACAAAGAGTAAACAAAAACTGAAGTGCCTATCCTTCTAGTGTTAAAAACCTTCCTGTCGCTATGGCTAAGAATTACATTATCTAATAGATTTCAAACCAATAGAAGCCATTAACTTCTACTTACAGCAAGGTATTTACAGCAAGGACTTTAAACCAATTCAGCTTTCTCTCTGTTATTTACCTAACTCTTCAATAGCTAATGAACTTGACTGAAAAACACAGAACCATAGAATGGTTTGCACTGGAAGGGACCTTCAAGACCACCTGGTTCCAACCCCCTGCCATGGGCAGGGACACCGCCCACCAGACCAGATTGCTCAAAGCCCCATCCAGCCTGGCCTTGAACACCTCCAGGGATGGGGCATCCACAGCTTCTCTGGGCAATCTAGCCTTTACACCTGCTGAATAAAGAAATTTCTTCCAAATATCTAATCTAAATCTCTCCTCTTTTAGTTTTAAGCCATTACTCCTTGTACTGCCACTGCACTCCCTGGTAAAGAGTCCCAACTACTGAACCACATTCAGTAAAAGCCTAAGCAAGTGGGAAAAAATGATTTTTTTTTTCTTGTGCTGAAGTTTGTTTTGGGCAAGCTGCTCTTGGTGGCCTTGCATGAGCAGGGAGGTTGGACCAGGTGACCTCCAGAGGTACCTTCCAACCTAAACCATTCTGTGATTGTGACAGTTGGCATTATCCATCAGTAGCTCCAATGAAGTAGCAGTATCCAGACAGCAGCTCCACTGAAAAGTCAGTAATATCAGGCTAAGAGACCAACCAGTTATGAACCAGTTTATTATGAAATCACACTGGTTTTGTCCATTAGAATACACATGCTTTTTTTTTTTAATATATCTTTTATATATATATATGTACATACAGATATGTATATATACATACAGATCCATACATACGTGTAGGTATATGCATGTGCATTTAATTCCTTGGTCTATAAAAAGTTTATAAAAATGAAAATCAAATGAAAAATATCGATAATAAACGACAACCTTGCATAATGATCAGAAAAAGCCTATATTAAAGCATTTCAGATGTTATAAATCCGAATATTTATACATATTTTAAAAGCATTAACAGAAACAAGAAGGTTCACTGTACCAAACTTTTCTTCATTTCAAAGGATTTTAGGCTTAAGAATGGAATTCTCCACTTAGTTGTCTTTGACATCATTGAGATACAGTTCATAACCAGTTCAAATTTCCTCCAGTGCAGTGTGATTTAGTCTTTCACAAAACCACCTACAGTCTGATCTCTGCACTCCAATCTTTCATTATTGCATCTGTCTTCCACAAATCAGAAGTTCTGATATCAAAGACTAGCTTTCTAATTCATGACAGACTTGTATCCTTCTGTCCCCAACCCTCAAGAAATTCTTGAAATCAATAGGAAGGTCTGGGAGAATAAGATGAAGAACAATAAAACATTCCAAAGCAGCAATTGTGTTCTTAAACTTAGGCACTCTACCATTAACACTGCCTTCTTTTATTTCTTTTTTGTTTTTACTTTTGTGCTAAATTACTATTTTCTTACCTTGGTACCAATTGCAATAATAAGATGTTTAGAAAGTTCACTGCTATCAAAGCAGTACGGGCACTTTTCCATGCGTGCAGCAAGCAGTTGGTGCTCACGTATTGCTTTTCTCCTTTGTATTTCTTCCTCTTCCCCACTGCGTGCTCTTTTTGCTGCTTTGGAAACAAACATATCATCCAGAGTGTAGTACTCTCTGTCAGTTTTTTCCATCAGCTGAAAAGATACACACAAAAAAATGCATTTTTATACAAATAGGCAAGGAAAAAAAAAAAAAAAAAAAAAAAAACAGCTCTTAGGAACGTCCTTTACTGAGAAAATGATAAAGTATGTAGCAGCAGTAGCACTGCTGCATTCCATTCAGCACCTGCAAAACATGCTGTTATCAGATACGTCTCCTGAGAGCAGTCAGACACAATCTCAGACAGCATAGATATTAAAGTATAGATGTGTGACAGCAGTGAGAGGAATATATTACTATATTCCATCTCAAGTTAGGGGCTAGGTATTTCAACATTACCCTGACATAACTCCAGCTTTAAATAGATGCACAATTTTTTCTTCATCACATATATCATACATCTTATTTCAGTCTTTCCTTTCCTCCTCCTCCTCTCCTATTACAACTATCACTGCCCATTAAATCATCTGTTGTAGAATAGCTACACTATAACTCTGCGCCTCCTATTCATACTCTGTGGAAACATGCCAACAATTGTTCTTCTCAAGTGAACAATACTAAGCCATTTTGTGAAGAAAAGTCTTTCTTGAAAGTACCTGTTGCTAGATAGGCATAACCAACACAACATCACCAGAAACAAGGCTGAATAATTCACATTTTTGAACGTTTGTTTACTAATTGTTACACTTTAGTTAAACACCATACGTTTAAAAGGAAGCTCTGAAAATATTTAGTATTTGTTACAAAGATGTGCTTAAGGGTCAATGGTATCTTACAGGATCTTTATTAAATGGAAACCCAGACAAAACGGCTGTGTCTCACCTAGACTTTGAAGGAATGGAGTCTGTAGCTAGGAACTGGAGGCGATGACAGGGTGACAGCAGCAAGAGACAGTGAATGGAAAGGAGAGGAGGGCAGAAAAGCATGTATGTGGGTCACAGGACAAACTTAAATGACAGAAGATTTCACTAAGCTTCACCACTCAACACACACATGTAGATGTGCTTATAACATTAGTCTTTATCAATCTTTGGTGACAAATAAATCCCATGTTGTCTTGCCTAAATGAAGACTTAACAAGTCTTGATTACCAAGACTGTAAAGGATTTAGGAAAGTATTTATCCACTTACTTTTCTGGCTACTCTGTGTACCTTTAAAATAATGTGCCAGTAATAGCCTAAACATTCAACATAACTAAAGCAAAGGTAAAAAGCTTTCAAAATAATTTTTCCAAGTTTTTCCTCACTAAACAAAGTCCTTATGCTGTGATACTTTTATGCTATACCTGACTGCAATTTTACCTTGAATAGTTTCAGTAATTTCCTTATCAAAATGACAGGGGAAAAAAAACCAACACATTATATAGATCTCTTGATGCTGGAGGTGCTGGACCTTCAGAGCACTGGCAGATTTATGTATGAGTAGCTTTCCTTCAAGAATTAGCTATAGCATTTCCTTCAAGAAACAGCGAAGGTGTCTTTGCAACAAATCCTAATACATATTAAAATACAGACTGGGGTAGCATTAGTCCTTTGCTAGAGGTAACTGAAGACATTTTATTCAATAGGTAGATCGCTTTCTGTGACTGTGTAAATGACATGTCTTTGTCAAGATAATGAAACAGAACCTCCTGAAAACTCTCTTAAAGCAGTTAGAAACATCTACCCAGAGAATAACTGAAGACCTGTACATCCATTTTCTCCTCCTTTTCAAGACCTGAAGTACTGTCCTCGCACGGAAAATAACATTGACATGAATGACGTTGTTCACTAGATATACTTAGACTAGCTGAAGCTTATTCTGCCTGCAGAGACAATAAAGTTGTATGTTTTCCCACAAAGAGCAGGTTTGAAAATTAAAGACTTTACATTTGATATTTTGAAGTAAAATATTAATATCTAGCGCGCACACAGAAAAAATTCTTTGTAGTCAACTTGCTAAATATCTCTTCCTTTGGGTATAAAGGGCTCCTGAACCTACAGATACATATTGTGAACATTCAAAAGATTCAAAAAGGTCTAGTGTCAAGGGTGTCGTTACAGTTTTCTTACTTGCTGAGGTCTGATCTAAGGGGCTTCTCTTCAAATACAGTCTCTCAGATATTTTGGTTACAGGCATTTCATCTCATTACAGAAACAGTTATTAAATCCAATCGAACAACATTAAGTTAAATGTTTGATATCTAGACTATAAAGCTAAATAACAATGATTCAGCAAACTAACCCTCTGAGTTACAGACCCTCTGGAACCGTCTCCTTTGTAACCTACAAAAATCCTGTCACGATGGACTGTTGATTTATATATGTGCGATTTATTTCACATAATTTGCCTGCTTCATTCAATTTTCTTATACAAAGAACATATGGTGCTCGGAGTGGTCTGCCTTGTTTAATGTTCAAATGTAGCCACCATTTAAGACAACAGCAATATTAAAACCAACTGCCATAAGTGAAAAGTTTTCCTAATAAAAGAAAATCCTATGTATATCCCAGGAGTAGTCTGTTTAGATAACATAAGACAAAAAGAAAAAAAAAAAAGGAGGGGGGAACACTATTTTGGAGGGTAGATAGGTAGTTTTCCACCCCAAAACACAGACAACAGCTCTTACTTTTCCTGAATACTGAATGAAGTTCCCTAAAACAGATCAACAATTTCTTTTGAAAAGGCTCAGTACTTTCAGTACCAAACAACTGAGTTAATTATATAATACTAAACAGATAAAGTTATACGGTTATATATTAAGAGCCACCTTCCAACTGATATTTTAACTGAATTGAATAATAAAAATTATAAAACTAAATCTGGAAAATGCAATTCTGGTTTAAGATGTGACATTTTGTTCAACAGAATTGGATTAAGCAAAGTCAAGGAACTCAATAGCATAGACACAAGACTACTTCAGAGTAATAAGGGAACAATACAAAGGTAGGTAGCAATGCAGCATTTTGGCAATAGAAGCCACAGGAAAGGGATATAAAGAGTATGCACAGATCAGGTTTGGATCACTTCTAGCAACAAACAAGATACTGAATCATAGAATATCCCAAGTTGTAAGGGACCCACACAAAGATCATCAAGTCCAACTCCTGGGTCCCCAAAGGACCACCCAAAAAGTCAGACCATGTGTCTGAGACACTGTCCAAACGCTTCTTGAACTCCAGCAGGCTTGGTGCCATGACCACTGCCCTGGGCAGCCTGTCCCAGTGCCCGAGCACCCTCTGGGTGCAGACCCTTTCCCTAACCCCCAGCCTGACCCTCCCCTGTCCCAGCTCCATGCCGTTCCCTTGGGTCCTGTCGCTGTCCCCAGAGAGCAGAGCTCAGCGCCTGCCCCTCCGCTCCCTTCGTGAGGGAGCTGCAGGCCGCCATGAGGCCTCCCCTCAGCCTGCTCTGCTCTGGGCTGAGCAAACCAAGGGGCCTCAGAAGCTGCTCCTACATCTTGCTCTCTAGACCCTTCGCCATCTTTGTAGCTCTCCTTTAGTAGAGTAACTCTCTTAATAGTTTTATGTCTTTCTTATATTGTGTTGCCCAGAACTGCACACAGTACTCGAGGTGAGGCCCCACCAGCACAGAGCAGAGCAGGACAATCCCTTCCCTCTCCCAGCTGGCAGTGCTGAGCACAGAGCAGAGCAGGACAATCCCTTCCCTCTCCCAGCTGGCAGTGCTGGACCTGCTGCACCCCTGGGTATGGTTGGCAGCTTCCAGGGCACACACTGAAATATCACTACAGATCCCACTGCAATAACAGAAGACACAAAAGACTGTAAGGCAGTTCAAGAAACCAACACCCCAGTTTCAGACATTAAATAAGTGCTTGAAATAAACAAGATCTAAGAAGAAAGTTATTTCAACTTGCTTGTGCAATAAAAAAGCCTAGCCACTAATAACAACCATGCAGGTGTACGCTCCTCAAGCACTATATATACTTTCCCTTGCTGAAGAACAGGCAAGGGGGAACTGGAAAAATAAGGGCCTATTACTTTTTCCCCATTTTCACACATTTAACAAGTTTACAAGACCTTTATTCAAGTAATAAATCTAGCACACCAATGTACGCTGCCATTATACCGCAGTTTTGAGACAAAGAGACCCAGTTACAGATGGTCAGCCTGTCCCTGAATCTTTGTTTCTCGTCATGTTTTTCACATCCTTTGGATGACTTTAAAATAAAGTTAAAATGGGACATACATTTGCTTTTAAAAACAACCGTCATGAAAGGAATAACATTTTCTTTGCAAATTCCCTATTATCACAATGTCCCTACAACATACCTGAAAATACTTCAGGAAGTTCAGAAACCTAAAGACAAGCACAAATATTATCCAGCAAGAACTGTGTATTCCTACTGAAATAAGATATACTACAAGTTTATGTCAGTTAATCTATTCAGCAATGTTTTTGCTGCCTTTATAAAAAAAAAAAAATAAATAGTCTGCAAGACTCTGCAATACTGGAATAGTAGCAATGAACATCATTAACACATTCTTTGTCAGTAGCAGTTAAAAGGCCTCTGAGGGCATCAATCCTTAAATATCATCTTCCCTCAAGTGCTACAGATGCCAAGCACCCATGTGTCAGCACTGAAATGCAACAAAATGCAGCTGCTGTTACACCAAACTAGATAGTACTCTTCAATTACTACTCTAAACATTAGCTTTTCTTTTCAAATAAGTTATTCAGGAAGAAAATGGAAATTCTCTTTCCAAAAATTTATACTCTTGCTTTTCCAATAAGGTGTCCAGTATGTTTTGCCAATTGCATGATTTAGTTATAATGAAATCTCTCTGAACAAGGTACTAGGGAATTGAAAGAACAACAAGAGAGTTCTCAAAATATGCTAGAATGGAAGCAAGGAATAAAAACTGATTTATTTCATAAATATCTTCTTCAGTACAAAAGAGAAAGCTAGTACAAATCCAAAGAAGAAACTGTGCTGCTGTATTAGAGTTGCTGGAAAGCCCCTGTGCTGCATCAGGTGAGGTATCACACCTGTTAGACGTGGAAGGCACTGCATTCTGGAAGTTGTGCAGTTAGTTCCCTGGCCACGCTTGTTGCTACGCACACTGTATATCAGGTGCTGCACAGCAAAATAGGCAGTCACCTATGTATCACTTCTAAGTTTGGATGTCTTACTTACATCTCTGAACAGCCCAAAGTTTACATAAGAAGTTCAGACATCTATAAAGATGATGTACCTGAAGTCATAGTTCCTACCAGACAGTGGACAATAACAAGAGCTGACTCAACACCCACATCCAAGGCAGCATCTTCTCAGTTCCTTGCCTTCTCTTTCCCATTTCACTTTTTAGTTCTGGGCTCATCTGACACATCCTTCTTTCATATGTGCCCTCTATTTTTCAACTTCGCCTTTGGCAAGCAACAATTAACCAGAGAATAAACAGGCAGCTTCAGTATGCTTAGCACCACAGCATCCTACACCTCACGGCATGCAACAGTCAAGTTTCTATCACCCATCTGATGGGGATCTGTTTTCCAAAACCAGGCTGCAGCTTTGGTTTAACCAACAGAGATGGCATCAGAATTTTGCTTGTCCTGGCCAACAAAGGTCTGCAATATACAAACATTTAGCAATAGTCAGGGAAGACATCCAAACGTCTTTCAAGAGCGCACAAAAAGCATCCTTTGGGCTCCCATTTAGACAGCTTTACTACAGTGCAAATGTGCAAATGTGGCAGACACCCAAAAAAAAAGAAAAAAAGATCTCTAACCATTCAGCAGAGGAATTCAAGAAAGGATTAGCATCTGACTGTGCATAAATGAGAATAATTTGAGATGGAAAAGTTACAATGTTGTATTTGCTGATGAAATCCATAGCATACCCTTATTATTCATGTTAATTATCACATTGTGTAAGTAATTATATAATATTCATTTCATTTTTTTTTTTGTTATTTTTATTTTTATTTTTCCAGCGTTAACATTACTGAAGCCATTAGGCACCTTGGCATAGGGCCGCTTCTGAAAGTAACTTTTGTAGATCTGTATTCAACACACTCCAGAGTCAGCCTCATTTTTCTGCCAACACTTGTTCAGATCACTGGAACTGACTCTCAGTTTAATTTTACACTGATTCTGTTTTTCTTATTGCTACAGTAAAACCCCTGGAGTCTTATACAGTGCTGGCTGCCTCCATATTCAATCTGAAGCATGCTGCATCTCTTATCTCTCCCTCCGCGGCTATCACTTGCTCTCTGGGTACATCCTATGGAAAGAAAGCCCTACTGAAGAATTTAATATCGTCATTGAAGTTAACCTCAAGAGACAAAACTCCTAATCAATGGGCATTCCACCTACATAATACACCGAGTGTACCTTTTCCTCTTCATATTTCCTCTGAAATTTGGGGATGAAACAGGAAATTCCATTAAATGCAGTTAGCATGGTAACAAAATATTCCTGCATTTTTTTCAGGTGGATTTTCAGCTTATTTTCTTGTTCTATTTTTTATTTATGTGCTGAACTTCTGCTGCTTCTGTTTTCTCTCTAACACAATCATATTTAAAGTTACTTCCATATAAGCTAATAAAAGTAAATCTGCTTGGAAAATCTGTGAAAAAACGTATATAGATTGTATAAAATGTACCATTTTGATTTTAAATTGTCATGGCAACACTGACGTCTTCAACCTTAAATGACAGAGTTAATATCTGTGGAATGTTGTACTCATCATATATTTTGGGAAGCTGCAAAAAAGAATAAACTATTTTTTGGGGGATATAAACCTGAGTGACATAAGAACACATCTCACCACATTTAAATTTAGTCAACATTTAACACTTATTGTTTAGAACAAAATCACCTCAGAAAAAAAGCCTTTCTGACCTCAAACTGCATTTGTTCAAGCCATATCAAGATAAAGTTTTATCATGTTAATTTTATTATTATAGCTCCAACCTCCCTACAACAAAAGAAACTGATTTTGTAGGTTTTATTCCACAAATAATTCAACACATAGGCATTTCCCAAACCGATCTTCCCAGTGAAATCATACACTAAACACATAGCATCAAAGGATTTTAACATATCAGTGCACAGTCTTTTTAAGTCCTATGTCACTGACAGGAGAACATTACAAATCATGCTGTGAGCAAGGTAGCTCGGGACCACCTTGGAGCAGCAGAAAGTTAAGCAAGAAGCAAACACCAGAGGATTGTTCAAGGGTTAGGGACCACACTCCTTGCTGTTTCTGTTATTTGAAATGAAAATTGCTCATTTTGCTTCAAATAGTTACCAGGACAGATAACATTTTATGTAAAAGTCAACTGAATTTAATGTAAGCCAAACAAAATACCTTCAGCCACAGACTGTTAGAATTTTAACTTTACAGTTTTAGCATTTAACTTTACAGTTATCCCTGTCTATGCCTCGAAGTCATAAAAAAGGGCTGTCCTGCATAAGTCTCCATTTTTAACACACCTGGTACTTCTAACCTAATTCTTAACGAACACGAAACACTTATGCAGTCATTTACTATGAGCTGCATCCACACAGTTCCTCTTTTTCCCAAGTTTTCTTCTGTAATCTAGCTCTCGCAGCTGTTGATTCAGTTCCACGCACAGGAACAGCTTTAATTTTGCATCCACACAATATACACAGAAAGCTGTCTACTGTATTAAACTGAAACCTAGTGGAACACAGGATAAGATGCTTGAAACTATCTGTCTCAGGTTTTTGTGTTAATGTTTCTACAGCACACCACTCACATGCTTAGATCATTAAGTAAATGTAAAAAGCAACAGTGCACAAGAGCTTTGTAAGAGTTTTATCAGGTGTATTAAATGCTGCACTAGAAGGGCTTCACCAGGTAAAGAAAGAATAAAAACGTTTATTACATAATAGTAGAAGCAGCAGCAACATCCTGCATTTTTTAGTTTAGCTTGTAAAGTGCTTGCAGACTATTATTTTGCTTTATGGTGATGGAAATGCAAATATGTACAACAGGCAGGCTTGCACAGCAAGTGAAAATGATAAGGCTGAAAGCAATTTTCCATTTTACAGACTTCAGAACCAAGGAAAGGCAATGTGTAAATGCCCTGTTTGCTAATCTATAATACCAGCATATCTCTTTACTAAATCCGTAAGTGAAGGCCAGCATTACTAATGTACTTTTGTACTTATAAATAATTGTCTTATATGTTTAAGTTCATGTTACAGATTATTGCAGAGATTTTGAAATGAAATTAGTTTATGGGCAAAATTTAAATGGTCTGATGAGCAACAATCTTTCTCACTTGCTTTTTGTAAAACAATCAAAAAGGAAAAAAATGCCTTAGTAGAATTTCTGCACACAAATAAAGGGTAATTTCTATTGAAGTAATGTTCTAGAAACCAGTCTCCATACACCCACATGCATCTACTGATGAAATGAAAGGATTACATAAGTTTTAAGCATGAATTTGGGAAAATTGAACGACTTACTCAGTACTACTCACAGACGAGGGCAGAAGAAACTACAGACATGTTACTTAAAGCTAATAGTAATAAAAACTGAATACTTCACATATATTTTGTATTATAAAACTGTCAGTAAAAAAAAAAAAAAAAAACTCAATTTTCAACTTTTTTTTGTATCCTATAGTCATGCTTCTGTAGCAATGTGGTATATGCACAGTTTAGTTTCACTCAGCTTCACGATTAGTACCATTTTGCGTTAAGAATGCAAACCTGGCATTCATCTGAATTTACTGCCTGGATACCTACGATCGGATCTCTTTCTCCTTATTTTAGAGGTCTGCAACACAATTTCCTGTGTCTGAGCTAATTCTCTTAATTCCTTTTATAGCCAAAAAAATCCTTTAGCAGCCATTCAAAATTGAACAGATGGCTCACACCACCAGAATACGTACTTGTCTCCAGTGACTCTCCAAAATGAATCTTGAGAATCAGTTTTATACAGGTTTTATAATGTTAGAAGAATCCCAGCTTTTTGTTTTGAAATTCTACCATTCTTTACAGTGAGCTCTGGTTTTGACAGTCCTGAATAGTTACGTAACAGTAACAAATCGTCAGGTTATACTTTCCTCCAGATGGTTTATGTACCTGTTAAGCAGAAGAGACTCCCGAAGAATCTATTAGTAAACTCCTTTTATAATAAAAACTAATCATTTATTCCTGTCTTCTATTTTCTTTTCAGATTGCCATTATACTTGCTGTCCTCTGTTCCCCAGCAGCATGGATAAATAACGGTTGCACTCACCAGCTCATGAGTTTCCATACTACTTAAGCACGGACCATTTGGCTTTAGTGTTTGTTATTATTCATCTCAAATTCAAGTTTGGATTTAAAATGATGGATTTTTATAAACTGAAGCTAACTTTTATTTCACTGACACTGTTGAGACAGTTCATCATTTATTCTCCATAAATAATAGCTCATGCATAGGAATCTCTCTGACCTCATTTATAGTTAATACTAGAACCACTGAATAACTTAGGTTGAAAAGACTTTCAAGATCATCAAGTCCAACCATCAACCTGACCTACCAAGTCCCATCACTAAACCATGGCCCTTAATGTCATGTCTCAAATACCCCCAGGGATGGGGACTCCACTGCTTCCCGGAGCAGCTTGTTCCGATGCGTAACAACCCTCTCCATGAAGAAATTCTTCCTAATATCCAATCTAATTTCCCTGGCATAACTTGAGACCATTTCCTCATGTCGTGTCACTTGTCACCTGAGAACAGAGATGGACATGCTCCTCACTGCAGCTTCCTTTCAGGTAGCTGTAGAGAGCAATAAGATCTCACCTCAGCCTCCTGTTCTCCAAGCTAAACAACCCCAATTCCCTTACTCACTCCTCAAATGCAAATACTTCATTAGTTCTGTCAAGCACTCATCTTTCCTAAATGCTTTATTGATATCATTATCAGTGTTTAGCAACACAACATTCCTGCAGGCTTCTTCCAGTGAGCTTAATTCCTGATTTTATTGTTTTAGAAAACAAAACATCTACTCAATATAATTCTCTCTAGATCAATTTTGAATCTTTTTTATCAAAACCTACTTTCAGGCTGCTAGGCTCGGGTTCTGTTCCATTCTCCTTACTTGGACATGTCAAGCACTTTTAAATAACTGTTAAGTTTTGGATTTGATTTTTCTTTTACCCTCCAAAAGTTCTTTATTCTTCTGTTCACTCATCCTTGGATTTATTTATATAATAAAGTTTTATCCCATTTGTGGAAGGTGTTCTCTCCCTTAGAATGTTTTTGTCAGTAGCATACATTTGCAGTCAGCACTTAGTACTAGAGATTCCCAACAGCCTGCAAGCATTTTCTCTTTATGTATTCTTTTTCCAGTACATAGATACTGCATTTTTTTTTTTGTAATTGCTTCTTTTTAGAAGATAAACACTATATTACATTTTCCTCTATAAGTATGCAGTAGTTCAGTTGCCAAGGTTCATGATCTTTTGAGTAGAATTTTTACACATACCGAAGCCAGGCCATTTCTACCTGGATTGAATTTCAACACTATCCCAGAAAACCTTATAATGCAGGTAACTTATATTTTTGAGGGACTGCCTGCAGGTAGAAGATTGCAACCAAAGATGCCATGCACACAGGGTTCATTTTTTTTTTTGTTTTCTTCAAATCAAATAATTATAGCCCATAGCTTTTAGCAGTTGGTACAGATAATAGAATGAGATTAGAAGTCACTGAAAGGAAGTAAAAGGGGATATTCAGTCCAATCCCCAATTACCTTAACAATCCATAAACCAAAAGCAGAGAGAAATACCAGCTATGGAATTATTTTTTTTTCAAATTGGTAATGGCCAGAAAAGCGCACAGAGGATGCATCATTAGAAATGTGACCTGCTTTTATACTTTCACCTAAGCAGTCACAGTCTAGAATAAATCCGAGTGAATCACTGGTAGGGGTGCTCTTACATGAAGTGTCTCAGTCATCAGAAACTTAGAAAATTTGTATTTCAAAGTTGAACAGAAAAAAAATACATTTACATGAAAAAAAAAATACAAAGAAAAATTACCAGAATTTTCCCTTTGAAGACTTAGAAAACTAAATATCATAGAAGCCTTTGATCTCCGTTCAAGTTTGCTATGCTTCCCTGCATACAATCCAGTCCTTGCATTAAAAGTTACTTAGTACAACGTCAAAAATACAAAAAATGAAAAAGGGTAACTGAACACACAATAAGAATCTTTCCAGTTTGAAGCAAAGAAACTTGGAATCAACAAATATGGAAAGTATCTTTTGTGTATTCATATAAATTTTAGAAACTTCAGGGGTAAGCTAAGAAGAATCCATTTATAGCATGAAAATCTATAGGCAGAAAAACAGCACAATCAGTTCATGAAGGAGCTGAATGCACCATATTTCCTGCATGCATGTTTCTGTCTCTTTGATGTCAGTAAAATCATCCAACAGACTTGAACATTATTCAAGACAATCAGAATTCTCACCAAAAAGCACCATACCTAGCACAGTGAGGGTCATTGCCTCTTATTCTTTTGATTTTCCTTGTAATAAAATGCAGAATCAGAAACCCATACACATCACACCTTACCTTTGATGCCATACGCATGAACAGTGCATTTTGATCCTCTGCTGTTCTTGTCTTCTCATTTTTGACTAAATCCTGCAGGTTCATACTGTCATCATCCGGAAAGTACCTTACTCTTTCTTTATCTACATGAGTAGTGACCTGGAAACAAACATATTGAATACAATAAAAACCTAGTGAGAAAGATCAAGAATGGAATTCAGACCCTGATAATTTCAGCAAGTTTAAAGAACAGAGGATCAAGCTAAGCACATCTGAAACAACAGGGCTTGCTGCTTCATTTGACCTAAGGAAAGGAGCAATGAGCATTTCCTATTCCTTCAATTGTTTCGGTAGGCCTAAATAAAAATATTGCCTTGTTTCACAATCACTATCTCTCTTATATCCTTAGGCTGTCAGAGCTCCAACACTACCAATTCAAGTCGCACAGTAATTCACTGAAATGGTTGATCAGTTCACAATGATGGAATATTCCAAAAAGTAATCTCCATTATTTACAGAAGTTTTTTTTTTAATTCTCCAACTAAGACAGTTAAGCCAGGAAAGAAGGAAAAAAAAAAAAAAAAAAAAAAGGAAAAAAAGGAAAAAAAAGAAAAAAGAAAAAGCAATCAAACACATTATTGAAAACTTAGTAAATGTGGTACCTCTGCCATCTTAAGAGTACACAACTGCAAAATCGTAGGGTATGGTAATTAACGTAACAGAGGTGGCGTTTTTCCAACATAGAAAGAACAGGAAGATGACAACCAATACCTCACCTCTCGTTCTTTTTACTCCTCCACAACGCTATTACAAACTGATCTGTTATACTAATCAAGCATGTACTAGAAATGTAAGGTATTGTTTGCTCCTCCAGCCCCAAGTTCAAAACACTAGTTTATTTATTGCTGCAAACAAACATTAGAAGAATAAAATGTTCCTCCAGCCTCCAAGCTTCTCCATGTTCCCCAAAAGACTTTGCTGTAAAAGTTGGGTCATAAGTTTTATTATCAGCAGCAGTACTTTTGATCAGAAGAAAAGTGAAATTACCCACAGATATTTTAGAAATATTCAGTTCAGATAAACTTTATGCAGTATAAACTGCTTTGCTAAGAGACTGATAATTTGAGAAAAGACTTACTTTTCCTTGACTGTATGTTTAAATAAGCCCTAAAACAGTCCAGAGGTCAACATAAGTCTGAAAATAAACTTAATATATGCTTAATATGTTCTCTAACACTTAATTACAATCATCTTCTGAAGAGCACTTTTTAACTACCTATCGACAGTCTGATAAGTCACACACATTAATTCATGCACCATAAAAGTAAATTTACAAAATCATTTCTGAATTTCACTCCTTAGCACTCACTTCTGTAAAACTTACCATCTGTCTCTTTCTCCGTCCTCCTCTAGGCTCTTGTGGTTCAGCTGATGCAGTCACAGGCCATGCCCTTCCACTTTGATCTGTTCTGACAAGGATCACTTGCTCATCGTCTTGACGGCTTGAAGCCTGTGTCAGAAGATGTATTTTAAAACAGAGGTTACAGACAAAAACAAAAGCAGCACCTAATCTCACACTGAATAAAAGTATTTATTTAAAAGATTATTTAAAACATTTAAAGCTCTAAAGATAAAAGAACAGATTCTTTACATGTTGCATGTTTGTTATAGTTCAAAGCAAGTAGCATTACATTACACAAGTTCTTTTCCACATTAAGAAGGGACAGGGGATTGAACACATATCCAACTACACAAGTCCAGAGCGAACATAAATTTCCAAAAAGAACCAAGCTTGTATTTCTTGTTCTTTGTCATAAAGGTTCATCCCCAGAAGAAATACTATGCTTCTGAATACTTCAATAGATAATACTGAATAGCTGGTGAAAACTTTGGCTTTTGAACACATTCCATTAGATCAGACTCATTTCCTACACAACTGGCACTGCAAGAAAGAGAGTTTTACAGAGTGGTCCTTACTACCAGGTTAATTCCAAAACTACTGATGATGTTGGTTTTACTGTATCAGAATCCATGAAACAAGATGCCAATTGCCTGGTTTCAGCTCATTCTGTCAGCCAGCTACAGGTGAAGTCTCTATCATTCATATGAACACACGGGAGACCCCTTTATTTTTTTGCCAGATAATATAATTCCTTATTATATTGGACATATTCAGACTTTAAGGTCAGAAGCAAACATCTGCCTCAAGGAATTACCTACAAATGAGGTCATCTTAGCTTGGACAGAAAAGTGTAATCCCCAAAATCCCAGTTTACCCTTCAGCACCTAAGAGTTTACAGGCCTGTAGATCTATCAGTAGAGTTCCAGAGTTGTATTGAGTTATTCCTCCATGCATTCTCAAAACCTCTTCCATTTTGCCAGAGATGGATGGCTTAAATCTATTCTACATCCAAACCCAATCAGAATGCCTAGACTAAGCACCTTTATCCTTAAGTTTTATCCCTGGTTGGCTTAGTTCATGTCCAGCACTCATTAACACTCTTGAATTGCTCAAAAAAGGCTGCAAGACAGATTCCATGCAGAAAAACATGTCTTTTGGTGAAAATATTCTGGAGGAAAATCATTCATTTATGTGGGAGATTTAACTTCAGGGCAGCTCAAGAAATTGCAAATCCACCTCCCATGATTTCTCTGCCCACCAAGCAGGGAGTAGAGGAAATAGAAGAGGCCTGGAAGAAGCAAGACTGAAGAAAAGACATGAAGGACTCACTTGACCAGACAGAATTTATCAGTGCACCTGAAAAGTAAGGATTATCACATAGCCCAGTGATGAAGGCCCTCTACGGATCCCAGTCCTGTTGACACAATACCAGGGAGATGAACGAACGTATTCATTTCCCAAATGGCTTCTTAAATACTTCCCTGCACTTCAGCTATTGCAAATTCCATGTCCAGGTACTCAGTCCTAGCTTACACTACCACTGCCAGCTACCTAGAAGGAAAGCACAGGAGGGCGAGGTACTGCTTCACATCACCCCTTTTATGAACTCAGCCCTCAGTCTTCTCATACCTTCATCAACTAGTGTAACTGCAAAACCTTCTTTATCAGTTTATGAATTTATCTCCAACCACCCAGGTCCTCATTTGGGATGGAAGTTACCATCTTTACAGCTGAGCTGCACAATGAATGTCCTGTCAAGAGCCAGGTCAGCCCAGCTCCCTCCAAAATTTTCCCACTACATAGGGGTGCATCAGATTCAAATAAAGATAATAGACAGAGACACATTTGCACATATAAACAAAAAGAGAAAAGGTGAGAATTGTTCACCAGAAAAATAAGTATTCAACTTTATGGAAAGTTTAAGAATTAAAAAAAAAAATTTAAAAGAAAGCCTGAGAGCTTCTTGATTACTCTAAAAAACAAAGATGTTTAGGTAAGTCAGATGATTAAATTAGAGCAAAAAGGAGGACATCACTAAATCTGGTGATATTAGGACAGCTTTTGTCAAGTCTTATAAACAACTTTATTAATCTCAATTTGAAGCTATTTTCCACCAAACAACTGACGTGCCTGCTTTACATCTGCCATCCTTGCCTAATGAAAGCCTGTCCCAGAAACCCCAATCAAGTCTAAAAGTTCTGTAGATACTGAAGTGTGCTGACTCTGATGGCCTAATCATATTTTTCAGGAAAAGTGACACAAAGCTAGAAGTTACAGAACAAAAAACTGTCTAAGTAAACCAAAACTCTCTTCTGTATCAAAGGCAAATCTCATTTTTGCAGAGCAAACCAAGACGTCCAACACTGGTCTGGCTCCAATAAGAGTATTCAGGGAGGCATGTTGCATGCACCACCACTTGTTCCCTGTATCAGCCAGATTATCTGCCTCGGTTGTTCCTTTTTCAGAACAGAAAGTATTTGCTCTCTCCTGGGAGAGGGTAGGGGGAGAAGAGGTGATTCACTGAAACAGGGAAAAAAGGCTGTGTCCTGCACTTCCCATACTGTGAAGTTCAAACCTGCCTGATAATAGGCAGGTTTGAGACAGGCAACCAAGGCAGGAGTACGCTGTGTTTTCACACCATCACTGGGCTGTTCAGACAGATGTAAGAACTAGTTATCATCCCTGCACAAAATCAGCATTACTTTGAAAACATATCAGCAACAAAACACTCAGTATCAGATGCGCAAAGACAAAGGATGAGGGTGTAAAAGAAGCAGGACGTACACACAACTTAAATGGGATATAAATGCAAGTGGAGTACTCTGGGCATAATGACAAACAGGTAACCAGTGCAAGTTGCTAGGGCATTTGTCATTTCTTTCTGTGTGTCAAGAAAACAGGGAGACATCTGTGAGTACTGTAATGCTTAAATGGCCTATGACTTAGCACAGCTCAGCCCTGTGGTAGCAGAAATAATTTTAACAGTTGAAAGAACTGAAGAATGGAAAGTCAAAGAAAAAAAATAAGTTCTAAAAAACAGGATTAGGAGGGAAATTTTGTGAGGAACACTTTGCTTGACAACAAGAAACTCACCAATCTGAAACACTTGAGTGAAATAACCACAAAATTTCATTTGAAATGGTAGAAAAAGACAAGAGAGATGCATGTGCTGGCTAAATTTTACCCCTAATGCACACGCCGACTAATTTTACCCTTACTGCAAGATAACCAGGTACAGGAAAAATCATAAAAAGAGCAGTATTAAAAAGTAGGAAGGGAATAACTGTAAAAAATTATGCACTGCAAATAGGGAAAGCAAAGACAGAGAAATAACATAACATATCATAGGAAACATACAGCAAATGCCTTAGTTCTTTAAAGACTTGGGTAACTCTACAGGTTTGGAAGCTGAAAATGTAACAGCTGACATTGCAGCGAACATTCAAAACCCAGAGATTGGTTTATTAGTCTGAAATGAAAATGACATTTCTAAAGGAAAAAAACGTACTGTCCTAAACCTGACAAACCCACCTGGCCAAGCAGGGACAAGCAGCTCTCCCATAAGGGCAAGTCAAATCCATATGCAAAAGGGGATGCAAGTAACATGAGGCAGGTGAGTAGAAAGATACACCTGACTAGGGATTTCATGTGAAGAGGACTCTTCAGAAATGGTTGCTTGTTAGATTATTACCTGAGAATTGTGATGGGTCCTGTTGCCTTCAGCAGATGTTGCTATGGAGTTTCTAAAAAGATGCTTATCTTAAGTCCCTCTCTCCCCACATCTTTACATTGTCAAGAAAAGGGACAAAAATTTTCCATAAAGAATGGCTGCATCATTTCCATTCCCAGTCTCTAAGCTTTCACCTCATTATATAAACGACTTTTCAGAAAGATTAACCATGAAAAACAACAGACATTACAACACCAATGTTGGTTTGCTGAGGAATTGCACAGAATGATAAACAGATTCTTCAACTTACAAGCATCTAATTCCTTCTGAGAACACCTACCTCAAGATTTACGTGTCTTCACTACAAATTTTAAAATGCTGCCATGTCAAAAAGGAAGCCATTTCAGCAGCGATTATTTTCCCAGAATGAAGGTTTACAAGGTATGCTACATCTCAGAAAAACAGATGTTACATGCTCCTGAAGACAAGCTCCAAAATACTAGATACTAACAACAGTTGCATTCTGTTTTTTTTTCTGATTTCTGCCTGCTGTCACAGTAACATACAGGCAGAAGAACAGGCAGAAGTGGGAACGCTTCCATTTTTCCACATGCAAGACTTCAGATGGCCTTCTGCCCCATTTGGGGCACTACACTTCCAGAAAAATGTAAATTTAACAGGAGAGACGCTGGAGACACACAAGAATGACTAAAGGCCTAGAAAAAAAATATTTTTAAAAAAGTTGAAAGAAAAAATTAGACATAATTAAGAATATGCTAGTAAGCTGCAAAAACTCAAAAGGTTTTGGCAAATGAACTGCATGATGAATAAAAGAGGAAAATAAAAGGGTTTTAAATCGCAGAAGAAATGCAAGTTAGGTAGCAGAAAGGTTCTTCTAACATTAAAGAGTGTAAAACAACAACAGTACGATTACCTAAGAAGAACGTGGAATCATCATCATGTATGGTTTGGTTTTAAAAAACAAGAAAGGCTAGAAAACTGCTAACAACCCCAGATGTGTACAATGGAGCTAGAGATGAAGGCAGCAGGGCAATAGACTTCAGCAGGCTCCTGTTCACACATGAAATGCTGCAGAGGATAAACAGACGTAACACATACTCTGAGCCAGTACCCTACAGAAATCAGGGTTTTTGTTTGTTTTGTCCACAGAGTCCTGGCACAAGACACACAAGAATAACCATATTTAGATTTAATATTCCAGAAGAATAGAAGAAGGCACAAAATAGAGTAATCTTTAACTTTAGAAGAGAAAGTACAAAAAAAAAAAGAAGTCGTCCATCAAAGGGAATTTAAAATAAGCAGATAAAAGGATAAAATAATTTTGGACAGCACAAAGGCTAATGTGTAGTCATGTGAAAGACTAAGAGTAATTGCATACTATGAACCAAGATGAATCCAACAGATCAAATATGCCAGGCATGGTTATTCAGAAGATTAAAGCAGTTAGTAGAGGTAAAAACACCCTTCAGTAGCCAAAATCCTATCTAAATATAAAGTATAACTGAACTACAAACTGCATAAATTTGGAAAGTTTATTGTAAATTTAAAAAAAAAAAAAAAAGAAAAAGTAAGGCAAAAGTTAATATTGAAGAGGATCTCCCTAAAAATAAACACTAAAACTATTTCTAAACACACCAGAATCAGAAAGCTTTCTGACAGAAAAATAAGAGATGATCAAGCAGTTACTGCAATATCAAAAATGATAAAAATAAATTATTTGCATTCTAAATTTAAGATGTTGCTATTCCACATTTTTTATTTTATTTTATTAAATCATGGAATAGAACTTAGGAATCATCTTCAAAGTAAAATGTCAGTAATAGGTTTTCAAGAAAGCTGCCATGAAAAATGATTCTCTCAGATTCCGAAAAACAATTCCAATAGATAACATCCATACTCTTCAGTACACATCCTGTCATTTAAATAGTCCACCGTACAAAAATAGTATAGCGTGACGAGTATAACATAAATATTTTAAAATGTGCCAAAGGCTGATTCTGGGAATTGCAATGTATTTAAAAATTGCAATGGACAAACTCACACAAGTATAAGTCACTTAAGCAAGTGTGGTATATTCGGGAAGAGCCTCTTCAAGGAGAGGTCATGACCGCAGCACTATTAGACTTTTCTGAAGGACTTAAAGCTATGTGGTTACCCATCTAACCAAAAGAGAGCACTCAGAACTCTCATTTATCTGCTGAACTACTGTCAGGGACCGCAATTAATTCAGAAATGCACCATAAAACCTCACATATAAGAGGAATTATCACTCCTCTCTCCTCATTTTATCGGTTGTTGTTTCTAAAACAACTCTATAGGTTTGCATTCCTATGACTATATGACACAGTACCTGGTAATATCCATTCAGCATAGTACAAGAATAGAGTAATGACTTTCTTCCTACTAATAATCTCTGAAATCACCCATAAGACCTAACAAATATTCCCTAGAACTGTACTATCTTTCAGAGAAGAGGCACCAATTATCTTCTTGTGCTTTAAACAGAGATTCCAGAGAGTCTGGATTCTGCTTCTGTTTTAACTTGCTTTTATTATCTGGAATATGGATTTATTTCTTCACACAGTGGCATGGCATTACACAGCATTGCAAAGCTTACTTTGAACCTTCTCGAGCTGCCAAATTAACTACTTCTATTAAATAAACGTTTTATGCTATAAATACAAAATTGATGATATTACTAAGTATTTTTCTGATATTACTATAATGGTGATACTGGTTATAGTAATAATGTGATTAAATTACATAATAATGTAATTAAATATGATACATATTATTATTATATGTTAAAATTGAAAGTGGCGAAGAGGTTCAGTCACTATCCTTGAACCCTGTGATGACTCTTACACAAATATTATTCAAAGTCCTAAAAAAGCAAGGATTGTCTGAATTCACTGAACTAGACTGGAGTCATTTGTTGTCATTAGTGAAGGAACATAAATTCCTGCTTCAGGCCAATTAAATATGCAAAGTACACAGTAGTTCTCACCAAACATACAAAATGCTATAGAGCGATTAACACAACTGAACAAAACAGAGCAGACACGTCTGCTTTCAAAAGATAAATGCTTAAATTAAATACATAAATAAAATTCAGTTCTGAAAAAGATTTTTGAACTCTCCAGAGATTGTGTCTGTTCCATAATCCTGCAGAAGGAAATAAAAAGGCTCTGCCACCACATGTGCAGGAACAGACATCCGAGTACCTAAGCAAACATGAAGTAATGAAGGAAAAAACAAAGCTTGGTGACAGTCTTCAGCAAGGACAAACCACAACAACTAAACACTAGCTCTGATCTCAAACAAATTAGGTGCTGGATTAAGAATATTTTTTTTTCTTTCCTTTCTGTTTCCTTTCTCTTACAGTCTATGGCAAATGGAAATGTTTTGAATCCATTGCTCTCTTATTCCTCTACTGGTCTAAGTGTCAAGGAGACACGTGGCACTAATCAGCGGGCTGGACATAGCAGAAGACCTATCTTCCATCCTCTGTCTCTTTTCCTCTCGAGGTGTTTTCTTCTCCCATTTCAATTACCTCTTACTCAGTTCTGTGGTTGCACTTACACTTGAGTTACCAGAAGGAAGAGTCAACCCCATTCAGGATGAACAGCCTGCCTCCTTCAGCGCTAACCATTTGTAAGAGCAGGTCTCACCACTGTACTCATTGCCTTGAGTGCCCATGAAAGGTAAGTTTCAAAGCATCTATGCTACCCCTTCAGGGTCTGCCACTGAATAATGCGAATAATGGGAGTGTCAACTTCAAAGGCAATACCTATAAAATCAATAGATACAGCATTCTCCGTAGTAGGACCAAGGTCTGGCTCTCCTAGCAAGGTGAAGTTAAAGTGTTACAGGTCTGTAGCAGCAGACCACAGTATAAAACTTCAGTTTGGGTTCTTGTTGAGAGGGAGAAAAAATAAAAATAAAAGTAAAAATTAAGGGAAATAGGAGCACAAGGAAGCAAGAGGTTCAGCCTAGGTTAGAAACTTAGTATTTCAGGAAAGACCCGGTAAACATAGTAATAGGCATCACTATTACAACTTTAAAAGGGATTAGGCTAATAGTGAAAGAAGATTGAAAAAAAAAAAAAAAAAAAAGAATAGTTTTTACAAGACCAGAAAGTTAATGTACCGTAATCAGCACCCTGCATTTAACAGAGAGGAGATGCATTAGAAAACCTAACGGGGGCTGTAACACAGCAACAAAGTAACAACATCAGAGTATCTTCATCAGGTAGCGCTAGGTTTATGTAGAAAGCATGAGACTCAAAAAATAAATAAAGTCATAACTTCTAATTCATAAGTGAAAACATTCATTATTACAAAAGGTATAGATATAAATACTAATTGTTTTGTCTCTTTTTTCCCCACTTAGAGTGACATTAATAGCATGTTACGTAAAAATGTAATTTTGTCTTACAGATATAAAATTGGTTGCCCTTTAAATTCAATTTTTTGTTCTTATATTATGAAAAAGAATATTTTATCTAAACTGCTCATTACTCAGAATAACTAACCTTATCTTCTTATTCATCTCCTCTTTACATTGAACACCTCCAATCAACCCTGCATTCAATAATTTTTGTTTGCTCTCAGTACTTATTTTCTTAGAGTATCTCTGAGATGGCCGTACAGCCAGCCACAGGACCAATACTGTGCAATGCACAGCAGCTTGTGGTGTGTCCAGTAACAAGGAAATATCAGCAAGCCACATATCTCAAAAATACAACTTTAGAAGAAGACTCAAATGAGACTCAAAAATAAATAAAGTCATAACTTCTAATTCATAAGTGAAAACATTCATTATTACAAAAGGTATAGATATAAATACTAATTGTTTTGTCTCTTTTTTCCCCACTTAGAGTGACATTAATAGCATGTTACGTAAAAATGTAATTTTGTCTTACAGATATAAAATTGGTTGCCCTTTAAATTCAATTTTTTGTTCTTATATTATGAAAAAGAATATTTTATCTAAACTGCTCATTACTCAGAATAACTAACCTTATCTTCTTATTCATCTCCTCTTTACATTGAACACCTCCAATCAACCCTGCATTCAATAATTTTTGTTTGCTCTCAGTACTTATTTTCTTAGAGTATCTCTGAGATGGCCGTACAGCCAGCCACAGGACCAATACTGTGCAATGCACAGCAGCTTGTGGTGTGTCCAGTAACAAGGAAATATCAGCAAGCCACATATCTCAAAAATACAACTTTAGAAGAAGGTTTAAAGATGCAATCTGGTATTTCAAATTGCTACCTACATTTTGAAATAGTCATATAACCATAGCACAAATAAGCCACTGTAAGCATGTGAAGCATCTGTAGGAAAGGAAGAAAAAGACTCAATAGCTTGTTTTTATAGCAACAGCATCACATACAAACTAAATTCTCAGACCATAAAAAAGAAAGGTATTGCAGCATATTGGTTCTTAAGGCCACAAATTCCTGTTTCATCTTATCAGACAGAAATGTCATATAAGACCGACAATGTGATAAGCAGAAGTTTGGCATGTGTAAACAAAAATAGTATTTAAGTATATGTTATTTCCTTAAGTAAATATGAAGATTTAGTAACAAGTACGTAGAATTCTAAGCCCAGTAAAAATACTTGAACAAATTTCTCTATTTAGAAAAGAGATTTTCTCTAGCTCTGATGCAAGAGGTATTTTCAGACTATATATCAGAAAAGATAGCTTTAAAAACTGAAAGCATCAGAGTATCCCAACTAGCAAACAGTCGTTCAAGCTTATGGGGGGGGGGGGCTTAATAATGCATCTTCATTAGCAGGACAGGTAGCTCAACTTGAAAAATCATCATTAAAGGGGTATATGTAAAATAAAATTTAAAACAAAAGCAAACAGGTTCCTCCTTTCCATATGAAATCAGAAGTGTGTGCTGTATCACAAAGGCTTTCCAGGAATAGTTTTGCTTTTCTTTTTTTCTTTTGAGGCAGGGGGAAGAAATTTTCTTGTGAAGAAAGAAAATTTCTGAAGAAAAATAGAATTCATTATGAAGAAATTTAGTGAAGGTGCAGACACACAGCAATAAAAATATGCAGAAATTCTGCTTAGTATTAAGAGAAAAACCGACCTAGAACTATGGCACCGCTGAGTGCAAGTGCTGCATGGCACTTGGAAAGGACTTTTATTTCTAGTGTTAGAACATACTCCAAAGCTTCACATGATCTGCTTGAAGTTTTATTCACTCTGCTCTTTTATCCCTGTTAATTGTACTGAAATCAGTAAGAAATATTTCTTTTACTTGCTAATCCAGTTTCTTGAGTACTTCTTAAATAAAAAAAAATAAAAAATTAAAAAAAAAAAAAAAAAAAAAAAAAAACAATTTCCTCTAAATTACATTTAGGAAGTTAAGAAACTTTGTCTTAATATGTTTTTGTCTTATAATTGTTTAATCTTCTCTAAATGACATGAGCAAGAGTTTTCAGGAAATACTCTCACAGAAGCTGCACATACCTATTATTTCTGAAAAGTAAGTACTAATGCTATTAAAGCTGTTCTGCAAATGGATGCCCACTTTATTATTCCTTGTTTTAGTTAGAGCGAGTCATCTCTCTGAATGGGGAAAACAGACTTTTGCTGAAAAAAAAGAATGGTACAGCCATCCTGCAGACAAGATTCAAGTGTGATGGAACAGCAATGATTAGAAATTATGATGCGCTGAAAACATTTGAGAGTAATCAGGCCAAAACCCATCTGTTGGAGTATCTCCACACCATCCGAAGCTCCAAACAAAATCACAGGTTTTCATCATGCATTTAGCAAGGACCATTAACCCTCAACAGTCCAGCTTTTACACAGTTTTTTTTTTTTTAACAGGTGTTTCAGGTGTATTCTTCCATGAAAGTTTTAAACAGTTTTTAAATAATGTTTGATTTTTCTCCTAAGTCTTGGAGACTTACTACAACCGTACTTAGGTTCTGCATTGGGTATGGCACAACGAAAGGCCACTCAACCCTGTAAAATGAAAACATATTACAGGTAAGTTTTGACAACCAAATGTTTTTATTGCAGAACAACAATCTGCTTTTATATTCTCATTTCCAAAACCTAGAATGTTGGTACACCTGCAATTTTGAATGCTACTTTTCAAGGGTGGGGTTGTTTCAGTTTTCTAAACATTTCTAAACATTGCATTTGAGGTATTGACTATATTTCTTCTTTCACTTCTTGTTCCCAAGTATTAACTACTGTCTAATCGGAGTTATTTCAGTTTTGTTCCACAGCTGATTCCTCTCACCTACTCCTATTGTCATATGGTTTAGTTGTCTCAGGATAAAAACTGTACTGCAAAAGACATCTGGGCATGGTCCTGTGCAAACTACTGTTGATGTCCCTGCTTGAGCAGGGAGGTCAGACCGGGTGACCTCCAGAGGTCCCTTCCAGCCCTTACCATTCTGAAATTCCGTGAATTTCTTCAGATAAAGACCCATTATGTTCCATCCAGTCTCTGCTCAATCGTAATTGTACGTAATGGTATGTAATGGATTTTTGCATTTGAAGTATACTAAGTTCCTGATGTTATAAAGGTTTCCACTAAAAGATGAGCCCTACTTATGCCATAAAACTGGCTAAATTAAGAAGCAGCTTTTCCCTCCACTGTAACATGCCCTCCATCTGAGAGATGTACAAGCAATGGACTGGAGAGTGTTATCATTGTCTGGAAAAAAGAAAATTCTCCCTTAAAGCATTGTCATGTTAGTAATTTGCATGCTCTAAAGTGAAATATATTGCCTCCCAAAACTGAAGCCTATTGTTCTACACATACCTTGCCCAAAGGACTTTACAGAAGCACTACACACGCTTCATTAGGAAAAAAAAAATAAAAAATTAAGAGATTTCTTCTGAGTTTTTTTGCTCTTTGTTGTGGAAAACATATATCAAATGCCGTTTTATTTGTTATGTTTTAAGAATATTTATTTAATAAGTCCTACTAGATTGAAGACACCTGCATTGTCACAGAAAATTCAGTTATTCAAATGAAGACTTGCTATGCTGTAGTCATTCATATTTTCCTTACAATTTACCTCAAATGCATAACAGAAAAGCCTTTATTGTTTTTTCTACTTTTCAGAACTGTACTCTCTTTTAAATACACCATGACAGTATATTTTCTACCATGTTATTTTGCTTAAAGTACCGCCTTTTACCTTCCATTCAATTTTGTATTAGTTTTTGCATTTTAAACACAATTCATCATTATTAAGAATTGTCTCCAGCAATCACTCAGCACAGACTACTTTTTGTTTTCTGCATACTGATTAAGTGCTGCGGAACCCAATAATAGGTTTTAGGTTGAGAAGGGTGATTTTTGTGTTTTGTTTCAGTTGGTTGGTTTGGTTTTGCTTTATATTGTTTTTCCCCCTTTAAAATGTATCTATTTTCAACTTTGAGTATAAAATTGCATTAACAATTTTTATAAGATTCATACATTTACATTTAATCCCCCACCATGAATAGAGTTCTAGATTTACCCGATTCTGTACCATGTCAATATATTTCCTGATCAGAAAACACAATTAAGCCAGTTTTTAGCAACACAAAGGCAGACTGTTTTTCATTTAACAGATTTGACTATTTCTTAGAGGACAACTGCAGGGAGCATTGAAGGAAGTGTGAGAAGAAAATGGAAAAAAAAATCTTAAAAAAATCAAAAAAAAAGAAAAAAGGTAGGGGACACAAAGCACATTGTAAACTATTTAGAATCATCACGAAGAACACCTTCTACCTCCAAATTAAAGCATAAATGCCTTCTCTAACAATGGCAAAAAGTGAGCACCTAATTAAGAGTATAAGAAGAAAGGATGCCTCCAAGCATTTGTGACTTGGTGACTTAAAGAGCCAGATACCATTTCTATACAATTCCCAAGGGGTTTATTTTTCATTAACTTTTTCAGTCTCTTCTTGAATTTATTTAAACTTCCTGTATCTACAACATTCGAGAGCAACCATTCTGCAAAGAATACTTCTGCATTTGTTTCCAATCTGGCTTTTGCTCATTTAATTTGTTTACTTCCTAGGCTTTGTACCACTAAAAACCATGGCAAACAAGCTGCATCAACAGAGTGGTAATGTTTTAGACAGATATTGTCAAACAAAAATTAAGAATAAAAGCATAAATTACATCAGTTATGACTGGTACTGACAATAGCAGAGATAACATCCTCAAAACTAACACACACTCACATCGGGAGTCATGTAGCACTTTCAGACAACAGAAATACAAACTATGCTTAGAGATAATCCAAGAACAGGTAGAAGTTATTTTTTAAATGCTGAAGCCTCCACAATTTTCTGCTTTCTTGATACCGAGCCAGAAGGACATATGGTTTCCTCCCTGATAGAGCAATGGAGCCAAATTCAAAATGTTTTACAAGCAGATAGGTCAAACATTTACTATGTTTAGTTAAATAGAAGGAAGTGTAGAAACTTTGTATCCCTGATCTTACCTTACTTAATAATTCGTCAGTTTTATCCATAAGAAAATACAGACTTGTATCTCAAAGTGAGGACAAGATGACTCCAGCTTTGAGAATGTTTAGGAAGAAGATTAGGTGGGGAACTCATGGTATGCACATGTCCTTGGATGTGTGAATGACTTAGTTTAGTATGCATGCCTAAATTGAAACTGTAAGGTAAGAAAGATCAAGATGACCTGAGCATGCACAAGAGTTGGGTTCAACCAGGAAACACACTGAGGAAGACTATCAGTGACCACCAGCAGATCCCAAAAGACCACCAGTAGAAACAAATGCACATGTGTCAGGGACATTTACATGTTTTAATGAGTTCCCGGAAATAGTACAAATACATTAACTGTTCCTTGGAAATCTAATGAATACGTATATTTTGACTGCATGTAGCCTTTGTAGTTGGGCAACTCAGCGTGCACACTAAGTGGAGTGATCCCCTGTGCGCCTGCTGCCGCAATAAAAGACTGCCCGCTCTCTAAAACTCCAAACTGAGTCTTTGAAAGTTTTTTCGACCAACTTTTACAGTAACACTCTCTCCTTCTATTCTGTAAGTACTCATTTTTGTTACCTATGCTAAAAGAGAAACACTATGGCACAGCAGCCTTCTCTTACACAGATTCACTAGGGAACAAAGTGCATCTCTGCTTTTCTCAACAGACCAATAAACATTTACACATAGGCATTTGAACATGAGCATCATTTAATTCCACCTAAAATTAAATTCAGGGTTAGTCCAAATGCTTCTTTTGCACATTCAAACTTTTTTTTTTCCATAGATTGAGAAAGTTGCCTTGTGCCCAAAGACAAAACAAGCACAATCTACATTTTGAATTCACTTTTTAAGAAGGTTCACTGCAAATGCATTCACTGTAATTGTATAAATGCAACACAAGTATTGTCTACCTGTCTCTCACTGGAGCTGACCATGCACAAGCAGTTGAAACACCTGTGCATTTTGCAATTAGTACTTGAATAACAGACTTCCCATGTCTAACAAACCCACAGTCTCTATCCCAAAAGAGCTGTTTAATCCAATGCACCAAACGTCAGGCTTGTTCAGTGTTTAGAGTGTTTAACCATGGGCTGTCCTGATCTAATTCCATGTTTCAAAGAAGAAAAATAGCATCAGAACACTTAGTAAATATTACTAATACAGAAAATAATCTGGGGAGTACTTAAGGATATCAGATGCTGACATATTTAGAGGTGCAAAGAGAAGAAATATTAATAAATTACCTTGTACTAACAGTTGTCTGCTCCTTTGCTAACTTAGAGCAGCCTGAGAGGCAGCGGTGTGACAGCACTGGGAAGTTGTATCTTCATTAATGCACTTTCAGGCATGAAGCCTGACACTAGCAGTGCTTAGCTCTCCTAACACAACTGCCATAGCACACCAGTTCATAGGCTATTGAAAATAATTCATTTTCTATTTAAGTGTCTGATATGGATATAGATAGATATTTAGATATATTATCAACAGCATAAGGTACAAGAAAGAAGTAGGAAACAGCATAACTGAGAAATGAAATATTTAAGATCAAAAACAATGTGGAAAAAATTAAGTAAGTTCAGTGAGCCAATATCCCCAAACAACATTCTCTAGTATTTTTCTTGAAGTACCAGAAAAGCAAGAGAACAGCTACCCATGCATTCGAGAGGAATACATATAAAAACCAACCTCTCTAACCCTATAAAAAGCTATTTAAAAATTCGTATCTCAGTTCAGACAAAATAATTTCTTCTATAAAGAGCCCCAAAACCCACAAGCAATTTAAGAACAATTCAACTAATAAAATTTTACCATTTCTGCACTTTGTACACATGGAAGGCTAGCAGTTGAAAACAAATTAAGTGCTAGACAGGCAAAATGAGGGCCACTAGTGCATAAAAAAAACACTTCAATAGTGCTGAAAAATAGTTTCAGACAAAGTCACTATTATTTTTTCTTTCAACATCAAGACAACCCAAACATGCTTTAGCCTGTACTGAATTTTAATCTGGGATACTTTCATACAACAGAAACTTACGATGTTATCTGCGGTTTTTCACTTTGATAGAAATGTCACATTAACTACTAAGAACAAAAAAGAAAACAACAAGCCTCTTCCTCAATATAAATTTTAGCTACACAATTACCCAAATGGGCTTATTCAAAATGCAGCTATGGACTTCTCCCTTGCTTCAGTATCACATACAATTTTCTTGCTATTCTAGGTTCAGAAAGATGGACGCATTCGTGCTTTTTGGCTTCTTTCAGCTGGAAATCTCCACTTGTAACTTCTAAAGGCATTACAAGCAGCAGGTCTTAAAACTAAGCACGACTTTGGCCAAAAGGAACAAAGTAAAAAAAACAGTCCTACCAGGACATGTAGGTTTGAAACATCAGGATTTGAAAATCGTGCTTAAAACCAACAATTTGGGGTCATTTGAGGGTAGAATTCTTGTCCAAACCAAACCAACTATAAAAACTAGGATCATCTCTATTCTCACTTAAATTAAATAAAGCAGATTTAAGCCGCCACTTGAGAGTCCCTTCCCTCCGTAGTTTCCTGATCTCTTCAAAGCCAGCACTGTTGCCAAAAGAATTGATCCTGTCCTCTCTACAAACCCCAGCCACCCGTGCATGCCCCCTTACACTAGCATGAGTCTTTATTCAGTCACACAGTGAATCAAATTGGGAAATTGATCCATGTTCAATTAATCACAAAGGAAGAAAAAATAAATAAAAGACTAACTAGGGAGATTCATTCACTGCTTCTTGAATTATCTTCCCTGTCCTTCCAACAGAAATGAAAATACAGCAAAGCCATGTTTTAGGACCTTTCAGCACAATGTTGGCCATGCTGCTTCAAGGAACCAGAGAGAAACCTGCCTGAAACCAGCCCTGCTGCATCTGGAGGGCACCATTTCCACTGGCAAACCATGAGAAGTCCATAACACTGGAATGTCAGCAGGCCTGGTTCTCACCAAGTAAAGATCATTTCCACAAGACAGCTGAGCTAACACAGAAAATAAGCATTCTGAGGTGAAGAGACCTGAAAACCAAGCTCATACATGCAGGAATTATCTAAGATGCTGATCCTAGGCTTCAAAGAAAGCCAACACGGAAAGCACAAGGGTAAATGTTTTGCATCCAAGACACTTCAGAGGGGAAAGAGCCCTGTTTCTAAATCCCTTCAATCTTCAAATAAAGTTTAGATCAATCACAATACTAAGGTGGTCGTTGGAGGCTTAGCTAAGCCCCCGTGGACTTGAAGTATTAACAGTTTTTTTCCCCAATGTTTAAACGGAATACAGAAGGAGCAGGTGCCTTTTAAGTCTGCAGACCTGACTTAAGTCTATAAGCACAGAAGAGTGCAAAACTGAAGGTGGACAGGCACACAAAAGACACAAGAAAAATCAAATAGAATCGAATAGTTCAGTTGGAAGAGACCTACAAAGATCACCGAGTCCAAATCGTAATTATCTTATAGCATATTCTTGAATAGAAATAATAATTCCTTCAAGGCTTCAGGGCAGCAATCTGGTATGTTGTAGACTTTGCTATACTAGAAATATCTGTAATTCCTCAAAAAGACTCCTTCTGGACTACTTAGACATTTTTCAGATTCCAGTACAAAGATTGACTAAGAGCCATGACAGGCCTAATCAGAAGGATGCAAACATGTTCTTCATAAGTTTAATTTCTCAGTTCCCAAACCCTTGCATTTCTGAACTCAGTGCTTCTGCACATATGGAGAAATCTCCACATTGCACAGCCCCCATCACTTAGTAAAAGCAAAAGCTAGAAGATCAACCACTGCCAGGATGACAAGGGCTAGAATGGCCTCATGCTAAGTATATTTTCACTTTTTTTTTTAATGACTCTCCCTTTAGAAAATTCAAGCAGTATTTACATCTTGTACTTTTGCAATGACCACATGTTGCTAGTTTTAAAAATAATTTAAATCAAAATTAAGATAAAAATCAGAGTACGGTTAAGGCTTAAGGCCGCTCAAAATTGTTATTCGTAACTCATTTTCCAAGGAATGTGTCTTTATAAACTTTTCTGAAGACCACCATAACCTCACCGTCTATTTCCAATTTTAAAACCTGAATATATTTTTCTGTCATTACACTACTCCAGTCTGCCTTTTTTTTTTGTATATGCACAAAAAAAACATGCCTAAGAATTGGTCTGCAGCAAAGCATACAGTTTATCTACACAGAGCCTTGGCAATACTAATTTCTTGTGAATTCAGGGACTGAGACTTAATACTTTAATATGACTGTCATGATGTAGAGGCTAGAGGTCAACCTCCATTTCAATCTGCCTTCTTAATGACAAGCAATATACTAGTCAATAGAAGAGGTCTGGGATTAACTCTTCCTGGAAAAAAATCAGTGGCTATTTGAACTCTGCTGACAACACGTGGATGAATTTTTACTGTTGAACTGGGGTCAAATTAGACAAATCTGTGATGTTCTTGTCCGAGTCTCTTCTCCATCAATGAGGACCACAGCCCATAAATGAAGGTATGGACCCTTCCTTACAAGTCATGCCTTCTAATATTCTTAAGTACATTTCATGTTCTCTATGATTCATCTTCTACTTGCATTAACATTGTATTAACACAACAAAAAATATTTTTTCCCCTTACCTCTCCACCAGACTTTGCTAGAATCTGCTGCTGAGTCTCTCTTAATTTGCGTGCATTGTCAAGTTCCTCTTGAAGTTTTGAAGCTAACTCCTTCAAAAAAAGTGGTATTACTGAATTAGTTGAACCATTTTAAACTTTTAGAAGCCTTTCTATAACAAGTAACTATTCATTTAATTTCTTTACATTTTGATATATTTTTTTAAAACCCTAGTAACAAAAAAGACTAAAGAAAACATCTCAATATAATTCACACAGTTCTTTACCAGAGATAAAACACATATAATCATCCAGAACAGAGGTATCTGAAGTATAGAAACATATATTGTAATAAGAACACCAGAAAAATTATGTTTAAACATTACGGAGTTAACGATAAACGATTTATGTGGCTAAGCACAGATGTTACTTCTATTCTTCTTTTACTATAAGGATATTAGATAAGGAAGCCTGAACACATCAAGTGTATAACACACATACACGCGCATACACACAGAGGAAATAGAGAAACATCTCTCAGAGAATTCTGATAATGCAGTTCTACATTTCTCTACATCACATGTCCAACTTGGCACTTAAAACCTGACACTTTGAGTGTTAAAATGGAGAGGAGATGGAAAATGAGAGTGATACACAGTGCTGAGAAAACTGCGTTTGACACTCCTGCTCTCTTGCCCATCTCTTCATGAAGTAAAAGGCAATTTAGATGCTCTTGGTTTGCCAAAAATTATCAGGTGACAACCTATTGATCTATAAGAAATACAATCATTTATAGTCTGACCATTTTGCCAGTTTCATTGATTGGACTCCAACAATCATGCCAACACTTAGCTCCCCCAGAATTAAGTAATTGGATCAGTGCCATGCAGCGAGTCAGTAACAAAAACAAACTTGGATTTCATTTGTCCCACATGGTCAACCTCGAGCTCCAGCCACTAGGATGTCCTGTTACATAACCATCTGTTCCGATGTGTGGGGTGAACTTGTTTAAAGTTCAAGCTGCATTTTCGATCTGAGCAAACAAAATCCATTAAAATTATTTAAAGAGCAACAAGGCAAAGATTAGTTATTTTATGATTTATATTGTTGGGGTTGTGCTAATTTTTTAATTTTCTAACCTAATTCAGAGTGTACGTGTAGAAAAAAAAATAAATACAAAATTAACAAAATTGTAATGTTGTCTTCTGCTACATGATTTTGGTCAAAACAAAACCATTTAATAATTAAAGAATTACTCTCTCCTCACACACCACCTGTATGTTTATTCAAAAGACTCCTATTCTGTTACTGTCAGGCTAAAAAGAAAGAAAATATACTTCTGCCCAAACTTTCGTCTAGACCATGCTACTGAAGCACAGCAGATGATGAAAAAGTCTCAATTTTTGCTGGTCTTCATGATAGCCTTTGGAAAACTTCACACACACAGACACCCCACACACACACACGTTATAGGAATTAGTGTATAGATAGCTTCAACCATCTTCCCCATGGGAACACAGCGCTATAAAATAACATCTTTGAGTTGCTGGTACTAGTCCATCACAATCCTATGATATAATTACATTCATTCATAAATACACTTTTTCCTCACCAGTGTATTTCTATCCCTACATATTAACTAGAAAAACTACAGATTAAAGCATGGAGGCAAATACTTAAATCATTAAAATTCGTTATGTCTTAGTAGAAAATACACAGCTGTAAGTTAGTTACTTCTAATTCACTTTTGCGATTGATAAGATTTTAAATGGACAGGATTTCAATGAAAAGTGTACTTGTTCAAATTTTATAAAGCTACATACATGAGTTTGTCTAAAGTCTGTGAAAAAGATCCACAAAATAAAATGTTTAAAAATATTTATGAAACAATTTTTCCTATCAAATTTAAATTGTGATAAGGGCTTTGTGGAAGACTAACACTATATCCTAATCCAGCAATAAACGGTATGAAAACCAGCCTAAAACTTCCTACAGAGAATCAGCAACCCTCATGCAATATTAGCCTGATACTTGAATTCATAACATGCCTTGCTTGTTACTTAGTGATGCAGATTTTGGTGCACAGGCTGTTACAAGAGGCAAACAGATGCACTGATAATTAATTAAAAAAAGAAGTCCATAGTGATAAGATTTACTTCTAAAAGTAGTATCCTTTGAGAATCTTCATAAGAAGTCATCAATACTTTAGAGCAGCTACTCAAAGCATTTGTAAAACATACCTTAAAAACTAAGAGTATGACCTTGTTATAACTGAAATTTTCAGGCAGCATTACTGAATGCAAATAACTCAGTATAGCCATCCTTAATGTAATAAAAATGTACTTCCAGAGCTCAGTGTTCAAAAAGAGTAAATTTGTGATCCGTCAGGTTGCTGTCTGAAACGAGCCTTCAAAAGCAACATTAAATGTGCAGCTGTGGATCTCGGCTCCCAGCCTCATGCAGATCAGGCAGGGTAGGCATTTTGCAGTGCTGTCCACAAAACATTACAGTTGTTCCCACTGCAGAGCTGGATGCAATAGTCTATGTGACTCTTCAGTTTCTAAATCCTAACCTAATGTGTTATGCTTATACAGCAGAGCTATGGATCACAAGCATCTTCTTATGACAAAATTAATGAAATAACAAAAAGCTCAAGACACTTTCTGTCATAAACACTGACTGGGAGCTTTGCAGTTTTCACCTGCTCCATGCTTAATAAAAAGACATTAAATCTTACAAAAAAAAAAAAAGAACATCTATTCTGAGATATGCTGCCTTGTATACAAACCTGGCAACCTGATCCCTCTACTCTAGTTTATGAAGCATGGCATTTGAAGAAGTTACATTAAAAGTACTATATTTATTATCTTCAAGTCTTATCTGATCAAAGTTCACAGAACTTCTCAATTGCTTGAATAAACACTTTTGTTGCTGTTTTTGGAGACTAAAGTACTGTTAGCTTCAAAGAAAAATTCCAGTAAAGCATGACAATTTTTCAGAAACATTACCATGTTTCCCATGAGCTCAGCTTTCACAATCCTGGCTCCCAGTCTGTTCATCTCTTCTTCACTAAGCACTCGAGGTGGCTCATCCTTTGATGTATCCCTGTAAAAAAAAACAAAAAACAGCAGCTCTAAACTCATACAAAAACAATGCAGTATTCATCTGTATAATTATTATATACCTACTGTATTGGCATATAAGCTCCAACTGTCAAAATAACCAGTAACAACGTACCATGGAAATGTATCTGCAGTCAGTAGTAGTTACTGCTTACAACACTTCTCTTTTATGAAGAACACTACCAAGGTGTCTGAAACCAAAAAAGCTTAAACAAAGCTTTCACGAGGTATGTTTCATTTTACTTTTGAGGTCATTAAAATGAAAAGCACTGTCTAATGAACACTTTATAAGCATGAAACAATGGTCAAGAGCCACCTGCAGTTATAAGCAAACAAAAAGAAAGGAAAAGATGAGTAGAAAGAGTAACGTAAACCCATCCTGCATCCATCCTTTCTGGCTTTGGGCATGCTCTTTTACTCGTCAGCTCCAGCAAAATCACCCGTTCTGGATGTAGGAATAGAGGGTATTTTGAGCAAGTTTGCTGATGACACCAAACTTGGAGGAGTTGTGGACTCAAATGAGGGCGTAAAGGCCTTGCAGAGGGATCTGGACAGGTTGGAGAGCTGGGCGATCACCAACCGCATGAAGTTCAATAAGAGCAAGTGCCGGGTCCTGCACCTGGGACGGGGAAACCCTGGCTGCATGTACAGACTGGGCGATGAGACACTGGAGAGCAGCCTAGAAGAGAGGGATCTGGGGGTCGTGGTAGACAGCAAGTTGAATATGAGCCAGCAGTGTGCCCTGGCAGCCAGGAGGGCCAATCGTATCCTGGGGTGCATCAAGAACGGCATTGCTAGTAGGTCAAGGGAGGTGATTGTCCCGCTCTACTCTGCGCTGGTGCGGCCTCACCTCGAGTACTGTGTGCAGTTCTGGGCACCACAGTATAAAAAGGACATGAAACTGTTGGAAAGTGTCCAGAGGAGGGCTACGAAGATGGTGAAAGGCCTTGAGGGGAAGACGTACGAGGAACGGCTGAGGTCACTGGGCCTGTTCAGCCTGGAGAAGAGGAGGCTGAGGGGGGACCTCATCACAGTCTACAACTTCCTCGTAAGGGGTTGTCAAGAGGCTGGAGACCTTTTCTCCATTAACACCAGTGACAGGACCCGCGGGAACGGGGTTAAGCTGAGGCAGGGGAAATTTAGGCTGGACATCAGGAAGGGGTTCTTCACAGAGAGGGTGGTTGCACACTGGAACAGGCTCCCCAGGGAAGTGGTCACTGCACCGAGCCTGTCTGAATTTAAGAAGAGATTGGACTGTGAACTTAGGCACATGGTCTGAACTTTTGGGTAGACCTGTGCGGTGTCAAAGAGTTGGACTTGATGATCCTTAAGGGTCCCTTCCAACTCAGGATATTCTATGATTCTATGATTCTATGGTTTCCTAGTTCCTCTATATGCCAAGTAGTCTGCCATCTCAAAGACTATTTCTATGCCCAAATTTATCTACTTACAGCACAATCTTTGTTTATAACAATGTTTTGGCTGATATGGTAGAATTTCCATGGAAAATTAACTGATACCATTTTTAAAACACGAAATCTCCCAGGGAGACTATTGCTAATAGCTTCTTATAATAAATTACACCTCTAAGAATTACTGTAAAAAGGTAAACAAGTTTTGCTCATTTTCTCTAACCTTAGAATAGACTAAAAACAACCAACCCTGAAAATAAAATAGTTAGCAAAAGAGACATAAGAATATAGTTATGATATTGGTCCCTGCTAATAAAATGAAGAGAAACAATTCACTCACTACTCAATATGATTAAATCCTATAAGATTTGAAGAATGGAAGAACTTTGAAGTGATGTTTAACTGCCAGATCTCTCATGGAGAAAGATTACCAAAGTTACTTTTATCTGTTTTGAAGATGTTCAATCCCAGAAGTCAACGAGAATCTTTACATAACTACCAGAAGGAGAATCTAGATGACGTTCTTAATTCTCCTTAACCTGTATTTTCAAAACAAGCCAGAGCACCTCAGTAAAAGGATCAAGAGATAGTTATTACTTTATGTATGTTTTTAAAGCAGCATGAGTGCTTGAATCATCCATCACCTAAAATTTTGAGACTAATGACGTGTTTTTCATCCTGTCTCAGATTTAACTCTGAGGCAGTCACGTTATTAAGTGTGATTTTCAGCAAACGCTAGCTGGATGGACTTCTCCCATAGGGAGATCCCTTGGGCATCCAATCAGCACCTTTAATTAACCTGTGTCATAACTGTCCAAAACACTTTGATTTATAGGTTGAAGAAACTCCCCGTGTTTTAGAAGCAATAAAACCTAAAAGGTACATCGTCAGTGTGAGAGATGAGGAATTGAACCAGCAACACCTATTAATTCAAGTCTTCGAGTCAGTGAAGTTTACTTTTGGAGACTGACTGAACAACCCTGGAAGCGTACATGTACTACAACCCTTACAACTTTAGGAGGAGGAAGAAGAAAGTGGCAGCTGATAAATTGTTCCCCAAACTAACTGCCCCCAATAGCCAACCCTGAAAAATTGCAAGAGACAGAACAAAACACAGCTCTTCACTGAAGGGAGCAGGAACACAGGTCAGATGCTGTCTCAAACACAGCAAGATGAGGCACACAGGGAGCTGAGAGTCAGCTGAAAGGAGCTTGAAAATAAGTCAATAAGCAAAACTCCACTGTTTTCCAGACCTAAGAAATTTTCACTTTACTAATAAATCAGCTTGGTAATCAAATTGGTTAAGAAATAGAATTACGATATAAAAGCAGATGCACAATTGGGTTTAACAGTACTAAAACAGAAAACATGCAAAAGAAAGTATCAGCTAAATAGCTTCTATGCTTAATTCTCTTCTGTGAAAGAAAGAAGAAAATTACCTCAAGTTACCTTTTCTATCATAACAATTTAATTCAATGTACTTGAACAAGCAAACCACTTCCGTACACAGTCTAGTTTCCCAAATTTTCCATTCTGCCCAGCTACAATTAGCATTGCACTTACTACACGTGGTAACCAAAAGGTAGAAGGTGCAGCTTTTGTACTTGTCATACAAAGAAGAGAGTCACCATTACTTAACAAAATACAAAAAATATGATTGTAAAACAGTAGTTGCTTGTTTTGAGACAAAAATCAAGTGACTGGGGTGCCCAGAGCCAGGATGAGAGGCAATGGGCACAAACTGGAACACAGGAGGTTTGGGGATTCTGTGACAGTATCACTAACTACTACTTGTTCTTTACATACTGTACTGGGTCTGGCAAGGATGGAGTTTATGCTCCTCATAGCAGCCCGTATGGTGCTGTGTTTTACACCAGTAACTAAAACAGGGTTGGTAGCACACCAATGTCTTGGCAATTGCTGCACGTACAAAGACAACAGTCCCCCGGCCCCACAGGAACTGAAAATCCATGGAGCAAATCAGAACAGATGCAGGGTCTTCACAAGGTCTCTCTCACTATCTGTGCTCTGGATGATCACCAGAACTCTCTTGTTGTTAATTGCTCATCATTGTCAAAAGGTGCACTGGATGTCAGAACTTGTATTTGACACCAGCTGTATGGCAGAGGTGTTAGATCTTGCTTTCTCCCTTTCCTTTCTTCCATGACAAAAAGAGATAAGGAGGGTAGACTTTCTAAAGGACTGTATGACATTTACACAGAGTATTTGCTGCTAATCAGTGAAACATTAACAAGGTACAAGTTTCATATCTGTATAAAAAAGGGTACGAATTAAGACAAAAGGTAAAAACCTAACCACAAATAATTGTGCTTTTTTTTGTTTTTTTTTTTTTTTTTTAAATCTGTGCACAAAAGCACCTATGGATCACTGCTCCTTAACACGTTTTTATTTTCCCCAGGCATACAGCTCTGAGTATATTTTCATTTTCATGCAGTCTGTGCCTGAACTGCAGTGCAGATGCACTTTGTGCTCTTCCAGCTCCTGATAGCACCATCCCTCCCTTACACAAACACCAAGGCTCCTTTATGGAAGGCAAAACAGACGGAAGACAAGTGTGGACCATGCAGATCTGGCACTTGAATGAAGTCATGAACAAAGCACGACTCAGGAACTAAGCAAGTCTCACAGGTTCCAGCTGAGATAGGCCATAAATCATTCTAACCAGAAGTTTACAAACTGCACGTTAGTGGTAAGCCCCAGGCACTTCAGGGCAATAAATACTTCGGCAGTATCTGGAAAAACAAAAAGGATCGCTGGATTCGACCATCTAAACGTCTCGTACACTGCAGATGTAATGCTACCAGGTACTATTCTCAGAGTAACTAAAATGAAGATATATTTCTCATTTTCCATCGAAGGGAAATACTAAAACAAAACAAAAACAAACAAAAAAAGCATGACAAATACGAATGGGATTTCCCATAGTGTATGCAAACTGCTCGTAGCAGTATTGGGAACAACTCCTGCCACAATGCATACTCAAACTCATGTTTAGAAAATAACAATATACTATACATCATGCAATCTCTCTTCCTGCTGTGAAAGAAAATGTAAATTTCATTAGCTCCCTTCAAGGTAGAAAACGTGGTAAGTAAAATCTAGAAAAACTACCCAACCTGTGCAATACAAAGAACCGTGTAGACACAGCCACCTGTTTCTGGTTGGCCACGTGGTATGATTTAATGCACATTTTTCCTTTGCAAAGATATAACGGGGTATCTGAAAGTACTATGTGTAGGAACAGTTGTAAGTAAAATAAATAATTTTAAGGTATTGCCTTGTTATTAGACTCCAACAATTACACATTAAATATAAATTCATGATGTCACTTAATTTTTTTACACAAATAAGTGACAGGTGGTTATGAGAAACAAGGAATTAATACCTGATTGCATTTCATCAACTGCTATTTCCAACTAAATCATATCAGCCACCTTACATACTCAGGCCAAGAATAATTAATCGTCCAGTTTTCCCAAGCAGTTAAAGTCTATGTGCCAGCATAACACCACCCTGACTCAAACGCTTTTGCACATGCTTACCTACTATCAGGAAGATCTGAAGGAAACCATTCACAGTAATTACCACACTACTCCTACCACTGGAAGAGCCAGCAAGCTGGTAATAATGGAGAACAGGTGGCTTTGAATGGAGTAACAGCTTGGTTGTCTGCAGCTGATGTTTCTGACCACCCCTCCTTACTACTCTCCATTGTCTCTCAGTAAAGCAAGTCAGGCAGACTGAAATTCCCAGCACATTAATTTTGCATTTTCCTTCCCGTTCCTGCTCATTTTTTTTCTCATTTACAGAAAATACACTTTTCTAATCAGTACCTTCTACTATTTTTCATATGCTGTTAACTTACCTTATAAGCTATCTCACAAGTGGCAAATCTATCCCTTGCTGCAATAATTATGTCAGCTGCTACTCAGCATTTCCTAATATTTAATCTTTGTCTTCCCTAAATTAAACAACAGATGAAGCATGTATTGTTTTTGTTTTGTTTGTTTGTTTGTTTGGGGCAGGGGAAGTGCTAGGAAGCCAATTTCACTGCAGTGTGCACCAACTTTATAAAGACGCTGCAGAATAATCCATCACTGGCAGTTCTCAAACATGCTGAGGAGACAGAAGTAGGGGTGTTCATTACTTCTAAACAGATCCCAAAAAGCTAACCAAAGAGATCTGACCATATAACTAATACTACACAAAGTCAACACAGTTTTAGGTGTAGTAAAATACCTGGAACATGATGTTTTAGTTTCAGATGATGTTTGTTTCTTCTCAGAGGTATCAGCTTGATACTCCTTTTGTGATTTCTCTTTTTCATCACTTGGAGTTCTTTCACCATCAATTTTTGCCACAGCATCTGATGACTTCTGATCAGATACTAATTGTTCATTGCTGTCTTGTGTGTGTGTTTTTGTCCACAATGCAGTATCCTCACTAGGTTTTTGAAAACGACTGTTCAAAGAGCTATGAGCATGCAGTTTTGAAGAGGACTGCTGTGGCTTGTAGTCCTTTGGTGCACTGTAAGACGACAAATCATCTTCAGAGGGTTTCAGAAATTTGTGTTTTATGTCACTTAGAGAGAGACTCTTTCCTTGACTTTGTTTTTCATCCCTGTGTTTTTCAGCTTTGGAGCTGTAACCTCCCAGTTCTGAGTCTCTGCTACTGTGTCCACGTTTTTGGTCTTCTCTTGATCCATCTCTTTTGTAACCTCTGTCTTCTTGCATCCATCCCTTGTCATACCTCTCTCTCTTATGTCTCCCAAACGTGTTCCTATCATCTTCATGTTGTGTAGTGCTTTTCATAGGCTGTTCTTTCTTTTCACTTTCTGAATAATCAGTTTTCTTCCATCTATCACCTCTATAATAATTTTCCTTTTTCGACGCAACTTTTTCAGCTGCTTCTAACCGTGACTGAAATGCCTCCATTGACTGCAAGAAAGAAGAAAAACGTCATACTGCTTTTAAGATCATAGGGTATTGTAAAACTCTCTAAGAAGTATTACAAGAAAGGCACCATTCTGTGAAAATGAGTCACTGTGCAGAGCTATGAGCCATGGAGTGGAAAGGAAGACTAATACAAAAAAGAGAATTTATAGTCTAGTGTCTGAGGTGCTCTGTTGGGATGGCATTTTGATCCCTTCTCGTAGACTATTTCTAACTTCCATTTGGTGACTCTATAGTAAAGTGCTGAAGCACTCCCGGAAACAGGAGCCAAAGCCCCAGAACTGTCTCCTCCTGGTAACTTGGAGATGAGGTGCTTAAGCTAGAAGAAAAGTTTCCTCTTTTTCGCTCATGAACTTCACACTTCGGCTCACCAGATGCGCACTTTCTATAGAACCAACGATGCTCCCACTAAACCACTTTATGATCCAGTTAAATTCTTAAAAACACAGGCGAGCAGGTCCAAAATATTTAGCTTGAAGCAGGCTCTAAAGCTCAGTCTCTAGCTTTCTGGACAAGAACTCTATCCATTAAGCAATTATACAAAATGTGGACTGTTCCTCTTCCCTCTTTTGAGCTGAATTAAATGCCACCAATTACAGGATTTTGCTCAAAACATTGCATGCTGAGGTACATCAGGGAAGAATCTCTTTCAATCACTACCCTGGTACTGCAGCAGCTAGAACATTCAGGTTGTTTTTACCTAGTTTCTTGAAAAAGACTCTTAAATATAATATTCTTTAGAATCACTCATACCAACAAATTTCCACCAGTGCTGACCCTGTTTGTTTTATCATTCATATCATATGAAGTCATACATACTGTCTTATCCAAGACTTCCGCAATAAAGCCTACCTAACCAAAAAATAAAAAAAATAAAAAAATAAAAAAATAAAAATAAAAACCACCACCACAGAAAATTCAAATATATCACTATGGCTAACACATACTGAACTCCCCACACCATTGACCAACGCTTTTGAGGTCCATATTTCAATATGCAGGGGGACAGGCCTTAAAGAGTTAATGATGTTATGGTAGACAGTCATCTAAATTCATTTTTAAACACTTCAGATGCAAGCACCGTTCTCAATACATCTGGACGGAGTAGATCACAAGTAGTGAGAAGATTCATATCTGGTAAAATTTGACAAAGTTCTCTGAATTATATTGGCATTGCTATTATCCACAAACTGTATGTGCATGAGAAAAACATATTTCCTAACAAACATAATTTTGAAAGTACTCCGGTACTTTGTAACTCAGATCATTTGATCTTCCCAATATAGGAGATAAGTATTTTAATATATCCTACAGAAAATCTTGATATTTAACAAAAGAGATACAAAATTAAGTTGAGTACCATTAAACTGTTCATCACTTGAGAGAAGCTCCGAAGGCTGCTTTCTCCTGCTTCTTTCCTGTGTCTGACACTGCTCATTACGTACATATGCCTTCATATGAAAGCAACCTTTTCAAAGCATCTACTAATATGAAAAAATAATAATAATTAAAGAATCTTACCCCATATCTCTCAGCTACAATTTCCTCAACATTTCGTTTCTCTCTCTCAGCCTGTTCCTTCATCCTTTGATAAGATTTTCGTAACCAACTTAATCCAGCATCTTCTACCACCGTAACTAAAATATAAAACAATGAGAGGTTTTGTATTTCAGTAGTCACTTCTACTTAACAAATGTGCGTGACTTTAAACCTTCACTGGAAGTTACTGTAAAAACTGAAAGGATGCAGAAGAAATATAGAAGGAATATAGTAATGAAATTACATGTTTTTATAAGTCCATGCTGGATGTACCTCAGTCATATTTATGATTTAATTTAAGCTTCTACATTTTGTCATAGAACACAACATACACCTTCCATGACAGGAGGAGCACAAGAGAATTTTTGGCATTTTTTGTTTTTATGTTTTGTTTTGTTGTTTTTTTTTTTTTTTTACTCAAGTTAAAAAAGCTTCTCATGGTCTTCACCTTCTGTGCCCATTCTTTGGCCCACTCTTCTGTACAAACAAGTGCATTTTCCTTCTCATAAAATTAACAAGTAACCTGCTGTTTTTCATTTGAGAAGATAGCACAGGTCTTAACACTCAGGACACATACTCACCGATGCTTTTATAGATCGCTGATCTCTGCTACTCTTAAAAGTGGGCACGAGCCTAATGGTTTGCAGGACAGACTGCCCACAGGGAAAGGTTCCCAAAGAGAAATGTCAGGGACGCTATTGTTCCCTGTCGACAGAATACAAGGACCCTTCTTATCACAGAATAAGTGTTTCATGACATTATGAAAAACATTTTTCTAGATGGTCTTACTGGAAATAGACAGGATAACCCAAGAGTAAGGAAAGAAGGTTACAGAAATAATATTTTTCACAAATTGCATCTGTAATGTACTTCATTTTAATGTGACTCAGACTTCTGTAGTTGAGTATCTTAAAACTATAATTTGTATAACGGAATGAAAGGAACCAAATGAGATGACAAAAATTTATCTTGTCTTGGTTAAATGATGCTCCTTTCTTTTAATTAGTTCAAAATTGAGAATTTCTATGAAGATGCTGAAGGTTAAACCACTCAAGATTCAAAACCAGTGAGGATAAGCTCTGCAAAACAATATGATATTAACCCAATATTCATTACTGAATTTTATTTTATATTCTACTTTATTCATAATCCTACTACATCAACATTAGCGGTAACTTAGCTAGCAACCCAGAGACCACAGAGCTTATATAGAAATTTAAGATCATTAATGAAGTTGCTATTTACCTTTTTTAACTGAAGCTGATTCACCTTCCGTCGGTGGCAGACCTGTACCACCGTCTTTCCAATAGGGGTTGAGTTCTCTCTCAGAAAGCATAGCCTAAAAAAGAAAGAATTTGAATGTGTGTATAGCATATGGTTTGTATTTTCGAGAATATCTGATAAATTTTGTGACGCTTCTGTGGGCATAGAACAGCTTAGTCATAACTTGTGCTGGCTAAAGAAAGGTAGAAATAAACATGGCTCTCCACCCTGAATAAAAGCTCTCAAAGACATGCTTACTTGGCACCTATGTTACACAGAAGTTTTTCTGTTCAGCTTCACTGCCTGTGTAGCAGTAATGTGCACTTGTGTCTGAAGGAGGGATATAAGGGCTCTTAGTTTTGCCTCAAGTTCTTGTTTTTCTTTCTCAAACTAGATTGTTTATTGTGATTCTGTCAGCTGACTGCTATGGAAACAGGCAAAAAAGTCCACGGGAGAAGAGTCTGAATAGGCAATTCCTGCACCAATAAAATATTAAGTTTGTCTGTATTGTATTTCAACTCATCACCACCACCAGCATGCTATATATACCTGTTGCACATATTGTTTTGGGGAAATACACCACATGCATTGTGGTGTAGAAAACACAAAAGTATAAACCTGCATGGAAAGCAAGTAGTTCGGTGGGAGTGGATATAAAAGTCATATTCTTCCAGGATCAGAAGAAGCACATATAAACTGTCATTAACCATATAATACATGCTGACATTCTGGTAATGGTCCTTCAAGGGGTCATAAAAAACGTTCAGCAAAATATGACCTCAAAAAAAAAAAAAAAAAAAAAAAGATTAATCCCTGTTCAAAACACGATAACTAAAGTGCCATGGCACACAAGAACAGTACTCCAGGTCAGTCTAGTTCTTAACAACACAACTGGAAAACCTAACAGTACCAAAATGCTGTGATCAGCCACTATGTTTTCAGAACAGACCACACTGCATTTATAGAGCTGAATGAACAAATGAAGCAGCTAACAACTGTATGTAAATAGAACCAATTTAATAACTGCAATGCCTTCCCCAACTGTGCATCAACACATGGGAGGTTCAGAGTGCAGCTACTGCATGAAAGGCACAGCAACTGTTCTGAATTATTTCTTAATGAAAAAACAGCCTCAACACCTTATGCTTTAACACAGAAACTTAGGTGAGCTTTTATCACACAAAACAACAGTGCACCTTTCACACACAACATGGGGAAGAACTGACCAACAGTCTGTAACTAAACAAAATATTTCAGAAGCACTTCAAACATTACAGAACTTAGTACTTCCTAAGTTCTTACAGAACTTAGTACTTACTGGCTTTCTTCTTACCCATAAGACAACTAAGGACTTTTCTCCACAAGGTAAGCCTGCTGTATGAATCCTTCCCATCCCAGACAGAAAAAAATATCTCATCAATTTAATAGAATCACTATCATACAGAATATCAGGCATTAATTTAAATAACTTAATAACATAGAAACCTATGTATTTGAACTAATTCATTATACAAAATGTAGTAAAAACGTAGAAAATATTGGTATATTAATTCCTCCTACCTGCTCAATTTCTTGAGCTTTCTGTCGTTTCAGTATTTTTTCTTTCTCTCTTTCACTTTTGCATGATGCTAGTGGCACAGTTTTCAAAGATGCGAAGTCTAAATTCATCCATTCGTCTCTCTTAACAAAAAAAAAAAAAAAGTAGTAAGTAGTAGTAAAGTAAAAGTACCTAATACACAAAAGAATCAGTGTTTGTACTTCCACAAAAAAAATAAATCCAACCAGCGCAACTAATATCAAAAGCTACAGACAGTAAACAACATAGGTTTTACTAATATATATGAAATATTTTGATGAAAAGCAAATGTGATTTTAACAACTTCAGTCTTTTAATATTCATGTATTCAAGCATGACTTCATATCTTTCTGTAATTGGAAATAACTCTTCCCAATTTATGACACTATGCAAACCATATAGACAGCTTATTTTTTGCTTAAATAAACTCTGTACATCTAGACCAGTTCCCTTTCCATCATTATAGAATTTCATTTTGCTGCTTTTGTCTTCATAAACTCCTACATCTCTTCAAGCATATACAAAGCCTACCATCAGTCACTGAGCATAGTTCATACCTGGGATATCTAGGCACCTAACAGCACCCTCAAATTAAACAGCTGTTCATCTAAATTCTGTGAACTGTACCCACAATAGCAGGTAGGTGCATTTACAAAATCTAAGCCAGATTGAGGGCATTTTAAAAATAAGGACTACTGTCTATAGAACAGCAGCATATAAACAACCTACCCAAATTTCAAGCACTTCTTTATACACACAAAACTTCAAGTCTCAAAAGAAAGCAGTGACATACACATTATTAACAACTACTATGCAAAAATAAGTGTTTGAAACACTTCTATGTACACTATAGCAATTATAACGATAAGTCTACACCTATTTTGAAACATGTCCTTGTAGATGCATCTTCATGTCTCTTCATTAAAGTTCAAGTCTGAGTTGTCAATCGGAACAGATGTTGTATGGTACTATTTCTCCATTGCTCAGAAATGGTATTACATTGCTGTGCTGGGCTCCATCACCCACCCAGCACAGCAGTGCTGCCTGGTGCTCAGAGGGAGCCTCCTGGGTGCCCGGCTGTGCCCGTGGCCTCCTGTCCTGGCACTGGGCACCACTGAGCAGAGCCTGGCTCCAAATGCTTCCATATATATGAAATGGGTTTACATGCTCCAAAAATGTTCCATGAAGTGATCCAAAACACAAAAGGTAGGAATGACATGGAAATTCACTCCTCACTCAGAAGTAGACATACCCAGAATGAACAGGGCAAGTCACTTTATATGAGAAATACCTGGCAAAAATAGTGGCTTTGCAGTATAAATTACCATGACATACTTAAGGATTTACATTTTGTTACTATATCATTTTAAAAAAATGATTCAGAGATCCTTTTTATTTCTCTTAACAACATACGCAACTGCAGAATGAGAAACAAGAATAGAATTAGACACTAAACGCAAAATCATCATTTTCACACAACTGAAAACATCATGACACCACATTTATGCAGCTAAGATTACAACAGTTCAACTCTGTTAACGAGCATAAACAGTGCTTACTGGGTACAGAATTCAGCTAGGGAAATCAAGAGGCCTTGATTCCATTATTATTGGTGGTGAAAAGTTCTGCATTTCCCTTCCTTATATCTGTATCACTGTAATTACTGTAGAAGCAAGAATTCGTTCAACTGTAGAACAGAGACCTAAATTATGTAGAAAAAGTTGCGTCTCTAGTCAATACCTTTGAGTTGACTTTTTTGAGAAGATCAGGCCACGTCCCTAGGGCTTGAAAACTGGATGAAAAGAACTGGTACTAGACAACTGCAAGTGTTGCACCTTGTTAAATACTATGTAACTATTAGGTAGAGAAGTCTTCCATTGAATGAAATGTAACATTTACCCAGATAAACACAGACATTTGTCTATCAGATAGTTTTTGTTCAATACACTGCAAAAGAACTGTAAAGAAACCTAAGCACGTTTCACATTTGGTCATGCTGAATCCACTTCTGGAATAGTTATCAGACTGCTCACCTGCAAGGAGGGTCCTTTCACAGCATCTGATTCCTTGTTGACCTTCCAAGCCTTTTCTGTGTTATCTGACTGTGACACATTTGATTCAACCCATTCAACTGAAGAATCCTAAATACAGAATTTAATATAAAGAAGAAGAGTATCTTAAGATACAATGATAAAATTTATGATACTTACCAAGTATATAACTAGCCAAATTTGATGCTGATTGCTAAGCATTACTAATGTAATACTGTTTATTATTTTAAAATATTGATAATAAAAATGTAATCTTGATAGTCCCACAAGGAAATTGTTCCCTTACAATCAAAGCATACTGCTAGACTTCATGAGTATGTATGTGTGTAACACAAGTTCAGACCAGCAGTTGACTAGCAGCATAATGCTACTAAAGTTAAAACCATCAAAAAAAATTCAATAACAAATGTTTTCACGGCATTACGAAAGCAAAATTAAAGAAGTCTATGTTCATTAATATGTTTTATTATAAAAAAGTAAACCAGTAACACAGGTAAATCTAAACCAGTAATCTAAAGCTCTTTACATGCTATCTTCTCCCATTTTCCCACCTGACCACCTACGCTTGCAAACTATGCACTGCGATTTTACACTTGAAGCAAAGAGCGCTTCATTGAATAGCATTTCTTTGCTATTCATATGAACCTGTTATCTAAATAAGAGACTCTGGATCAAAGGAACCGGGATTGTGCTGTATCCTGGGACTCACTGATGTGATCTGAGCAATTTTGATGACTCCCACTGTAAACATGGGACATTTGTGGCTTACTTCCCATACTTAAAGCATAGTTGAATTCTGATTGCCTGTCCCAGGAAAATAAATCTCCTCACACTGCACATTCATTCACTCAGTAAATTTTTCATATCTGAAAAGATAAATCTTTTTCAGATTCTCTGAAAAGAACAATTACACTGCTAATGGACTTGCACCAAACCACCGGGAGGGATGTTTTACACAACGTGGCCAGAAAGCAGCACCCTGATTTGTAATGCAGTCTCTGTGCTGTTTTGCCAGATGTAAAATCTGTACTGACTACAGACGCAAATGCACAAGCCTAAGCCTTCCTTTAGAAAAGTGTACAACTCCCAGCTGAATATCTATGGAAAAAGGCAGCAGTAATTCATGCTTAAAATCAAAGTCAAACATGCAATTTTAGACACATTGTTTTATCACATACCATCGACTGCAGAGAATTATGAATTTTTCTACTCTATCCTAGAAGTCACCAAAAATCAAGATTTTTTCCCCACATTTTCTCTGCTGAAAAACTGTAAATTTATTTCCTAATAAGTGAATTGAACATTTTAAAGTTCTGAGGCACTCACATCATCTTCTGAATTGATTCAATACTTGCTATATTAAAGAGAGAAACTTTGCCACAGTTTTTCGCAATAGTCAGTCTTAGTATTATTAACTATGTGTACCCATGAAGAATAAAATGGTGCAGGTTTTTAAAATATCATTTGAAGCACTTTAAAGTTTGTTACTTACTGAAGAGCTATCACTGAAGTCATCCTTCTTTTCAGATTTATGTTTTTTACTTTTCTTCTTTTCTTTCTTAGATTTTTTTGAATGCTTATCCTTTTTCTTTTTTTTCTGCACAGAATGTTCCTACAAGTAAATGTTTGTAAATGAGATTCAGTAAACCAAGTCACCCACACACGAGCGGAACAATCACAACTTACTTACCAAACCGTACTGAGAAAGGTAAAACACATGGCTGGTCATAGCTACATTTTACTTCTAATACCCTCCCCCCTCTTCACCTTGGGGTGGAGGGGAGCAGGAGGAATATGCTATGCCTCACACCCATAACCAGCTCCCCACCCAGCAGTACCTTTTTCACTGGAACTAAGGCACTACAATTCCACACAGAAGACCATCTACATTATGTTTGTTTCAGTCAAATCTATTTCCTCAGAAATGACTTCAATAACACGTGCCCTTTGTTGAAGCACCTGTACAAGTTTCTAAACCAATACTTAAGGTTGTGATATCTGGTGGTTCCATTACAGCTTCTCCTGTGAATTACCACACACGGACTTAATACCAAGCCTTGTGTCCTCCAGAATTCTTCTCTATTCTTGTCTGGTAGGGCTTGCTCATCTGCATGTGGTAGAAATTAAAGCTGGAACTGAATGACTAGGTTTTTTTCCTCGAAGTGAAAGATTATTTCCACTTAAAATAACCTAAATTTGAAGCATAAGGAATTCAGAAACTGGAAGGTTTTCTCTATCACCTTAAAGCCCTCAAAGCTTCCTGTTCATGTGGACATGCTGCAGAGCCAACAACACAATTCAATGACGTACAGTTGCATCACCTTTTCCAGTTGTTCCACACGTTCATTCACTTCAGGAAGCATCCACGTATCTTCACCTCGCAGATGTTTTTTCAGCTTGCGCCTCTCCTCCTTCTCATAATTAATTTTGGCCTAAGACAAACAGAGAAGAAAGATAACCAAATGGAGTTAATAGCATTAAGTACAGACACCTTTGTAAGCCACGTCGACACAATCACACACCATTTTAAGGGCTGTACTTGAGAACTTCTCCTTTCAGAGGACAGCAATAAAAATACTTTAGGATTATGTTTTAGCTGAGTTTCCCATTTGGCATATTATGCACACTCCTTCCTCAAGTTACAGCTTTGCAGCTCCTCTAGCACTGATTTCCTTCTATCACACTCAGTAAGTGATGCAACGACATTCAACTTCCATTCTTAATTCAGTGAAATCTCCTGTTCTTACAGCCCTCGTGAACTGCATACTATATGTATACAATACACTGGACTTACCTTCTGATTTTCTACTTCAAAAAATTAGCTGGGCAATTACACCACTGCCAAGCACAGCTCACTCTCTATTAATTTTAGAAGTAACCGCTAGCAAGTCTATCTTTGTGCACATTCAACCTTAGAAGTATCTCGGCCAGGTGCAAAATTTGGATTACAGAAGTGCAGGCTCTCAAGAAGCATGGAAGTACTGGCATTGTGGGCTGCCAAATGTTCTACCCCTTCTGGTTATGGAGAGAAAAATGGGAATATTTTTATTACTACTTCTGAAAAATTAATAATCACTGTAGCTTCAACTCCTGTAAAGGATTCCTGAAAACTATGTGAATAAAATAAGGACCTTTCCAGCCACTGAAGTTTCCTCTGTTGCATTCAACACAAGCCTGGTTTTCACAAACAAGTTCCTTCTAACATGATTAGTCATTATGAAAACTCTTTATCCCAAAATGCAATCATCACACTTGGTTAAGCAGGAAAAACTTTAAATTATTACAACTTGACTTCTGCACTGTCTTCAACTGCTTGAGATAAACCATGCGAGTTTTACTGAAGTCAAAGCAAAAGCTGAAAGCAGAATTTGGTTTTCTTCCTGAGTTGCTGAGTTTACCAGACAGCCTTTGCAATGGTAAACCAGGGGACTGCACACAGGAAGAGTGACAATGTTACATAGTGGGAAGCGACTGTGTCCTTTCACACATTACAAAAGTATCAAACCACAAAATCATTCTCCTGATCCTTTCCTGTTTCCTCTTCAAGTCTTCCTCCTGAGCATCATTCGCTGTTCTCCTTCCTGTATTTACTCCCCCAGCACCCTCCCAAGCCCACCTCTGCTTCACATTTCAGACATTTTCTTCTTAATTTGGAGCTGGAGAGGGGCTCCCTATCAATTAGGGCTCTCATTTATTTGTTGTTGTTTTTGTTTTTGTTTTTTGTTTTCCTGTGATTCAGGCTCATGCCCTCCTCTGTAATAAAAAGCATATTTTAAATGAAATTACTATTTTCCTCATGTTGCAAAATTTACAACTATACCTTGAGTTACGTGAAGCTAATGTTACAAATAAGGTACAAAGGAAACTTTTATCCTTCTGATTAGGTCTACAAATAAGAAAAAAAAACACAGGCAGTATTTATGCAAAGGAGATACGTGATCCTAATAAAAGTGGCTGATCACAGCTTTGGCTGAAGTGCACAAATCCATATTCAGGGCACAGAGAGACTTGAGATCGGGAGACAGCGGTCTGCAGCTTAATGCTGAATTCTGGCTGGAACAGGCTTGCGTGAGATGAGTCTGTGGCGGCAATGCCACCGGACTGCTAAAAAGCGGAAGGCGCAAAAGCAGCAGCCTGAAGTTGGTTCTCCTTACACGAAGATACTACAGAAGATTTGTAACAATATCCTAACTAAAAACAAATGAGAAAGCTGCGTAGCCATTTAGAAAGACTCCAGAAGTTACATTTTCACATGAATTATCAATTTAACACCCAGCAAGAAAGGCAGAAGCAACAACCTCTGGTCCTTCCAATCGCTAAAAACTATTTACCTCCCTCTACCATCACATTACAATATTTATTTTTATAGCTGGTGAATGTTTTTCCCTCACAGCACACCCCTAATTATTTAAAGTGTCACCAGGGAGGAGGAGGAGATTTGTCTGCATTACTTTATTAGCTCCAAACGTCCTTCCTATTCCACTTGCCTTTTATAATCAATCACACAGGGCTTACTAGCATCCATCTATTTTTTCTTCCTTTTCTACATTTTATAATTAAGTCTGCTGTCAGCCTTATTCTATGCTACGAAGGCCAACTAATAGTTTCACAGCTCCCAACCCACAGCAATTCAAGCCTTTATTTCAAATGGAAGTTCATTAATACAACTCATCCTTTCACCCTTACAGACAAGCACTTAACATTTGGTACATTTTAAGTTGCCACCAACATTTGTGAGCTTCCTTCTGGGGGCTGGAACTCAATGATCTTTAAGGCCCCTTCCAACCCAAACCATTTTATGATTCTCCATAAATAGAGGATGTCTCATTTCTGAAATAACTCTGCTGCCAAGTAATGAATTAATTCTGCAAGTGGCAGAGCACACCAAACACAGAGGACCACTAAAAGCAACTAGCAACTTCTGTGGTACCCTAATAAAGTTGCTCGGTCCCATTCGAGGCAGACACGAGGTGAAGTCTAACGCTGGCAAAGCTCTCTGTGAGGTCTGTTGGTGTCACATAAGCAATCACTTCAGAGCACTAGGTTAGTACTGCTTGCCACGGCAGCACAGCAAACTCTTTACAGCCTTTACCACACACAGGCCAAAGGATCTTGGATTTCACAGTCCCATCTGAGAGAGGAAGGAAATCAAGCTCAGGGAAATTGCTTTCCAGTCTCATTACAGAGCTGAGGCAGGTCATGAGTCCCGGCCTGCAGGGCCACTAACCACAGTAATTGCTGCGTGAAGTAAAAATCCTGTTCCCAACAGCTTGTAAAGCACAAAACACCAAAAGCTGCAAAAATGACAGCACATCACTGTAGGATCTAGCAGAAAGGATCAAACACCCTGCCAGTGGGCAGAATCCACAGGTCCCCAATAATTAGAGGTTGCTACAGGACAGTACCTCACAGATGTCCAGAAGTGGGCATGCCTCACCTAGGGCTCACTCCCTCTGCAGCACACCAAAACCTTGACCACCAACACTCTTTCCCGACTCCATTTACCATTTCAGCTCTCACCAAGGCCACTGAAAGTCCTCCACTCTCCACATCACGACAGAGACCATGCAGTTTCCCACCTTCAAGTGTGGCCACCCTCTGGCATTTCAGGGTAAGATGATCACCACCACCACCCAACAGTTAACTTCTTCATTCAAAAGGAAGAAAACAATCACTTTTCCTCCAAGTAACAATCAGAAGTTGTTCCGCAGCACATCACCAGATCAGTACAGCATGACAGAGACAAGTGACAAAGAAGCCAAGCTGCTCTCAGGGCCAGCTGCCGTGGAAGGGCAAGGCTCCACTCCCACTCCACTCCATGCTCCCATCCCATATGTTCCCAGCATTTTCCTTGCATTTCCCTGCCTGTCACTGTACTCTGGCCTCAGGGGGAAGCCACTTCAAGAACTACCCCGACAGAAAATGCATCCCACCAAGAGCAGGGTACAGCTTTGTGCACATCAAGCTTCTAAGCTGGCCCCCAGGCAAGGTCTTGAAGGCTACCCTTTTCCATGCAAGAAAGAAGAAAAAAGATGTGTACTTTGGGTCCTGGGAGGAAGGAGCGTGGAAAAACTTTTGGCAACAGCTTTCTGTTAGGCAAGTTCAAAAGAGAAAACGCTTAGCCCAGTCCTTAAGATATCAAAACGAGGAATCCAAAATCCAGACACTGAGCTTCAACTCCTGATTTCAGAACTATCTTCCTGTCCTACCATAAAATCGGTCCCACCCATTTGCCACTTCTGATATTAAGCTATCAGAAAGGTCGCTGTGGGCAGTGTTGCTCTCCCAACTTGCACCACAACAAAGCTCAGGGCTGGGAAGGCCTAGTTACATGAACGCACATCTCCAGGGAGCCCGAATAACCCCTTCCTACTGTCCTGATGCTCCTACACCAACTCTCCACTTAAGCACACTGATTTTCCTGTACGCTTACTGCTTTTCCTACCCTCAATGTTCTGATTATCCTTACACCCCTGAAGCTTTACCAAGCTTCATGCAAAAGGGCTGAGCTTCCACCCCAAGCTGCCGCAGCTGAGCTGTGCCCGGCTGCTGGTAACCTCCGTCTGCTCCAGCCGTGCCAGCTGGAACATCACTGCTCTCTGCCACCTCCACCTGCCAAAGGGTGCAGAACACAGACCACTGATAAGATTGAAACCATTTAAGCTTATTGTGATTGGTACTCATTACAGAACAGAGTTTAAAGAAGAGGCTAGAGAACTCACAGCCAGGAGCACCCAAAAGGAAGGACTCGCAGAGCCTAACAGTGAAGGCAGCAGCAGGGCTATGAACGACCTGGCTGTTCAACCAGAGGCACTGCTTGCAAAAGCGTATGTCAAAGTGGTTTAAAAGAAGTCTGAAAGCCTGTGGAAAGGCAGTATTCCTTTCTCACTGCTGTTACTCTTCTAATTTCAGTCAAAAATGTGAGTACAGTACCACAATACCACCTTCCTGTAAGACAAAAATTATTTTTCTGTTAAAAACTGAAGTGTCAGATGCTGCCGAAGCATTCCGCTACCTCTGCAAATCCTAGTCACTCCAACAACCCGATGGCTTTTCTAAGGAAACACCTACCCGGGCCTCAGGAGAACATGCTGATTTCATGGCTTACCTGGAGGTCAAAGGCTGTGCATTCTGTGATATCACTGCTTTTTATTTTAGGTTGTATTTTCAAAGAAAATAAATAAAAAATATAAAGCAAAAATAAATGTAGATTCCGGAATCAAAAGCAAACACATTCCTGATTATAACAGATTGTACATCTCAAAATTATTTCAGAAATCTAAAGGACTAAAACTAATACACACAATTTCTTGTTTGTGCCGTAAGCCTGTTCCAAAGAATCATTTTATTTATATTGTTTCCTGAACATCTTATTTGTTTAAAATACTGAGTTCTCATTTACTTACACTTTTTTTTTTTTTAAATCCCTCTGTATTGCTACCAAGAGAAACTCGCAATCTCTCAGCCATCCCTAATGATTAAAAGACAATTTCTGCATAAGCAATGGCCAAATCACATCAGCCTTTGAGACCAATGAGTGAAAGACTCGAGGTCTAATTCACAGAGCTGTAACGCTGGAAGACAAAAATACATATAGTAGCACAGATTCAGGGACTAATTCAGGATTGAATTATTGCCAGTATTTACCAAAAAAAAAATGTACTCACATCTAGGGAAAGTACACATGCCTGCACTTACCCAAACATCTATCAAATTATCTTCTCCTTCTAAACTCGCAAACTGAAACAGTAGTGTCATGAACATATCACACTCATCAAAACAAGATGCTATTTCTGGAGCTTGATAACAATTTGCATGTCAACACTTAATTATTTGATTACTGATCATTATCCATAAACATTACCAGCTGCCAGGGTTTGAGCAATGCAGTTGGGAGGACAGACTGCACAAATAAGATACATTTCCAAAATTTAAAAGAGAAATCTCAATCAATGGGTTGGTTTGATTTTCATAAGAAGTAGGATAAAATCAAAACCAGCAAAACCAGGAAAGTTTAATTAATAATAATTTAAAAAAAAGTCAGCAAGAAGCAACTTCTGGTCAGCTTGTTTTAAAAATAAAGGGTAATAAGTCAAGTCTACTTCTACAACTGTTTCAAAATTTGTAATATATTTAAATCTCTTTTTACATATGTGGATGTGCAATTTGCAAATAGAAAAGGGTGAGCTGATCCTAGCACCTTATTGTGAGTTCAGAGATTTTGGCAGAATTGCTTCTGAATATAGAGTTCCCTTGGACTCCTCACTGTCCTAGCCATCAAGAAAAGGATGGTATTGGTGACCAGGTTTAAAGGTTTCCTTTTCTTCATTGCCCTAACTACATTCTCTATAGAACAGAAGACAGACTAAAATTTTTCAATATTTTATAATCACAAGCTGAGTAATTATATTTATAATAAGTAAATTTATATTTACAAATACAGGTTATATTTTATAATTAAGGTGAGTCAGTTGAACATCTCATCTTTCAGAAATGGAACTGAAGTGTTTATGTTCATGTCCATAAACCTCTAAGATTATTAGGAGTGAATACTCAAAGACATACACAGCCTCCCAATTCCTTTCCCAAAACAAACAGCAGGAGGTTCCAAGACTGCAACCATCAAATAAATGCCCTTAGAATATTAGCCAAAAGCTAGAAGTCACCACTATTCTACTACCCTGCCACACAGTGCTCCCAACCTCCACCTGGCCTCCTGCTCCTTTTTTTAAGCCACACATACTGCAGTAAATCCATCAAACTAAGCCCATTTCTTTCTTGCCTTCACGAGCAACAGGGTCAAAGCTCACAAAGATGAAGTCTTGCAGTAGTTTCCTCCCAATTCTGTTCTGCTCATACAGCAACATGCAGTCTGACCATAATGAGATTAATCTAAGTAAAGCAGAGAAAGTCAACACATTTAAAATATTAATCAATGCTCACTTGTCAATATTACCAATTATGTATACATTAATCAACAGACTGACATCTTTAGGAGTTTGGAAAACCAGAAATACTTTGGTTTCTACAAATGAGGACTGTTTACCTTCCCAAATAAGAGAAAAAAAACCAAACCACCGATCTGTCATTTGCAGTTTTTCCTGCCTAGAACTTCGGGCAGAATACCACTGAGTTCTTTTAATTTGTCTCTCTCCTGCTTTCTTCTTTCCTGAGCAGGCAGTGAAAAGAAAAAAAAAAAAACTAAACTGCTTTTAACATCATTCAAAAGAGAGTTTATTAAGAAAGTGCTAAAAAAAAAAAAAAATTGAGTTCAAACTCCACTGAGTATTGGCTATTGCTAGATGTAATGTGTAATGATTTCCTTTGTTCTTCATTCCTAATAATCTCTACCACTTGAATAGCTTTTGAATGAGCAATGATACAGCACCTTTATAGATCAATATTTTTTCCCCAGTTATTACTTTTGAGTGATAAAAATTAATTGTGAGCACTGATGTATACAGAAAATTAGAGTTGCCTTCCTTGCACATACTGCCTTACTCTCACCTACATTGAGGAAGGGGAGAGATGAAATTCAATCGGTCAATGCTATCTTGAAATATCCTTCTGGAACACAAGTCCTGTGAGGAGCGGTTGAGGGAGCTGTGGTTGTTTAGGCTAAGGAAGAGGAGGCTCAGTGGAGACCTCATTGCTCTCTACAACTGCCTGAAAGGAAGCTGTGGGGAGCTGGGGGTTGGCCTCTTCTTGCAGATAACCAGTGATAGGACTAGAGAGAATGGCCTCAGGTTGCACCAGAGGGGGTTCAGGTTGGAAATGAGGAGACATTTCTGCTCAGAAAGAGCAGTCAGGCACTGGGACGGGTTGCCCAGGGAGGTGGTGGAGTCACCGTCCCTGGGGGTGTTCAAGGAAAGGTTGGACGTGGTGCTTGGGGACATGGGTTAGTGGATGACAGTGGTGGCAGGGGATGGTTGGACCAGATGATCTTGGAGGGCTTTTCCAAGCTTAATGAATCTACGATTCTATCACATCCTTCTGCAATTCTTTGCTGTGTATTTTTCGTTAATAAGAGGCAAGAGTATTTCCTCCACTGAAGTCGTGATTTAGAACACAAGATAAACACCTCAAGTAGCACAAAGAGAGGTGGAATTTGTGCATTTGGTTTTATTTAGCATTGCAAAAAACTGCAGATACTTTTTTTTTTTTAATATTTCCACATAGGAATAAAATGTATTCATGGCATTTTAAAAACAGGCTAAATAATGTAATGTACTGTTTCTTTGTCAACTTGAAGAAAAAAAAAAATGAAATTCGACACAGCATATCTTGTAATATAGCACAACTTACTGGTAAGAAAAGAAAAATAAATTCAGATTTTGTTCCAACCTAAAATCTCAAAATCAGATTTTCTATTATTCTTCAGCAAGGCTGATGAGCAGCATCTAGATCTAGAGGAACGTGTCAACATTTAGAGTTAGGACCCATGAAGCTACATCTACGTTACCATCAACGACCTCTTGAGACATATCCCAAGAGCAAGAATCACAGCCATTACAGCCAAAATATCGTGCTTTTTAGCACCAGCTTTGCCTCTGCCAAAGCCACCTTCACCCCTTTCCCCCCTACATCCCCATCCCTTTTCCTCCATCCTCTGTACGAGTAGGAGCCCTCATCACCAGCTTCAGCTTTTTTTCCATGGGAGCAGCTTTAGTTTCACTGCTGTTGTGTTTCACTACTGCAACCCAACCTTTCTCAGCTTTACTGTGTCTCCTGGAATTTAGAGTTAGTTTAGTGATGACAGGTTAAATACAAATTGGTTGAGTTTTCCACAGACTGCAACATATTTAATATCACCATCCAGTTACTACGAAAACATCACAGAAGTGTTTAATGCTCTCTCTCTTACTTACAGTCAATAGTATTTTAGAGATATTTAGAAGACGTAAAAGGCCATCCACGGACATTTGGAAAGACTAAGTCATGTCAAAATTTTTAAACAACACCCTCACAGAACAAGAACACTTCTATGTCACACTGCACTGCTGATGCAAGTAGAAGCAAAGAAGAGAAAAATGATTATTTGATATTGATGAACTACTCTGTCAATGCCTGACAATGTAAAATATTTGTACAAACAGAGCTGCATGTTCCCAAACAGCTTGCTGCATGAGAAGAGGTAAGGCAGGATAATGGTGCCCTACCTAAGTTTCACTTTCTTTAAGAATGTTTTGTGCACATCCAAGAGTTTCAACCGGGCAGGGGAGCACTCCTAACAGTATTATTGCATAGTGGTTTAAACAGAGCAGAAAGTGCAGAAGACACATTAATAACACAAAAAAGAAACTTCTGCAGGAAAATACCATCTGTTGCTAAGTGAAAGGCCACTCCCTCCAGCTGCTGGTAAGGGGGGAACACGCAGGGCAGAACTGTCCCAGAGCCGTGCAGTCCCAGAAGGGAAGCTGTGATGCTTAGGAACAGCTCCCTGTGGGCTCAGGGAGACACCTGCCTGTACCTAACACCCCCTCTGTGCCCCCTGCTTTGAGAAGTGGGGAGAGACAGCAGCACCAGCCCAGCCAGTACACTGCCACTGCTCCAGAAACACCTCTGTGCGGCAGGGTCTGCCTCCTCCCATGCCCTGGCGTAAAGCAGGCAGAGCCCCAGCCCCACCGCCCAGCACAACACCCCTGAAATCACTCGGCGGCCAGCCCCTGCCCTGCCCTGCCCTGCCCTGCCCTGCCCCCGCTCCCCACGGGCTCCCCCCGGCTCCTCCACCCGCCCCCAGCCCGCGGCCGAGGGGCTGGAGCCTCCCCGCGGGGGCCGGGCCGCCCACCTCCGCCAGCAGCTCCTCCCGCTGCTGCCGCCGCTGCTCCTTCAGCGCCGCCAGGCTCGCCTCGCTCTGCCAGCCCGACGCCATTGCGTGCCCCGCCGGGCCGGGAGGGAAGGAGGGAGGGAGGGAGGCGGGCACAGCGCGGCGGAACGGGAACCGGGCAGCGGCGGGGCCCCGCCCGGAGACAGAGCGGAGCGGAGCAGCGCCCCGCATGGCTCGGAGCCGGGCACGCAGAGCCTCAGCCACACAGCGGGAGGTGCAGGGGTCAGGGTCTGGATCCCGCCGGCATTCGGCCGCGGCACCTTCAGGCTCGGCGTGGTCTCACCTCCGCCGCTCCCTCAGGGTCCCTCTCTGCCCCTGCTCCCCGTGGGGTCCCTCCCATGGATGCCGTCCTTCCCGAACTGAGCCTGCGGGGGCTGCCCACAGGCTGCAGCTCTTCAGGAACTGCTCCCACACGGCTCTGTCCCACGGGGTCCATCCATCAGGATTAAGGGTTGCAGGGGAACTTGTGCTGCCTTGTGCCTGGAGCACCTCCTGCCCTCCTGCTGCACTCACCTTGTGGGCTGCAGGGCTGCTTCTCTCTCAGCTCTCACCCCTCTCTCCCAGCTGCTGTAGCACAGCAGATTTCCCCTTCCTTCAATCTGCTCTCCCAGAGGCCCAACCAGTGTCACTCATGGCTCAGCTCTGGCCAGCAGCGGGTCCCTTTTCACAGAATCACACAGAATCACAGAATTTCTAGGTTGGAAGAGACCTCAAGATCATCGAGTCCAACCTCTGACCTAACGCTAGCAGTCCCCACTAAACCATATCCCTAAGCTCTACATCTAAGCGTCTTTTGAAGACTTCCAGGGATGGTGACTCCACCACTTCCCTGGGCAGCCTGTTCCAGTGCCTCACAACCCTTTCAGTAAAGAAGTTCTTCCTAACATCTAACCTAAAACTCCCCTGGCTCAACTTAAGCCCATTCCCCCTCGTCCTGTCACCAGGCACGTGGGAGAACAGGCCAACCCCCACCTCTCTACAGCCTCCTTTAAGGTATCTGTAAAGAGCGATAAGGTCACCCCTGAGCCTCCTCTTCTCCAGGCTGAACAAGCCCAGCTCCCTCAGCCGCTCCTCGTAGGACTTGTTCTCCAGGCCCCTCACCAGCTTCGTCGCCCTTCTCTGCACCCGCTCAAGCACCTCAATGTCCTTCTTGTAGCGAGGGGCCCAAAACTGAACACAGTACTCGAGGTGCGGCCTCACCAGAGCTGAGTACAGGGGGACGATCACCTCCCTAGCCCTGCTGGTCACGCTGTTCCTGATACAAGCCAGGATGCCGTTGGCCTTCTTGGCCACCTGAGCACACTGCTGGCTCATATTCAGCCGACTATCCACCATCACTCCCAGGTCCTTCTCTGCCTGGCAGCTCTCCAACCATTCCTCTCCCAGCCTGTAGCTCTGCTTGGGGGTATTGCACCCCAGGTGCAGGACCCGGCACTTGGCCTTGTTGAACTTCATTTTGGAGCCATCTGGAGCTGGCTCTGATCTGACATGGGACAGCTGCTGGGCTCTGCTCACAGAGGCCATCCACGCAGCCCCCTGCTACCAAAACCTCGCCACGGAAACCCAACACAGCATTACACCAGAGAAAGGTCCCAGCAAACAGCATGTCATGGCACACGTAACTCAGCAAGTGCCTGTGCTGCTTGGCTCACTGGACTATGAGCATGGAGCCTGGAAATACTGAACTGCAGACTGAATGTTGGCCTGTCTGCTGGGCCAAAATAGCCTCACATCAGCCCTCATCCCCTTATCTGGACCAGGATTCATAAGAACTGAACAAGGGGAGAACATGGCCTGACCGACTCTCACATGCCCCCATGCTACCCGGTGCTTGGTGCTCCACATTGCCACCACAGCTCTGCACAAGGACCTGGCGGTTCAGAGCCTCTGGGCTCATTTGGCTTCAGTACCTGGCAGGTTGACAGCCTCTCGTGATATGTCTGCATGAGAGAGGGAAATTAAAAAAGGCGCTTACAAGTTGCAGTTGGCCAACAGTATTTGACAGGGCTGGTATACCTCAGGTGAAACAAACATGCATCCAAGACATAATTTCTTTGGGATGAGATCAGAGCATTATTAATGTGTGTCTGACACCAAACACATTCACAGTTGCCAAGTAATAACTTAATGTAGGTGAAGGTCTGAGTGAAGCATTTGGTAATTTGTTAGCTATTTGCATTGGACAATATGTTTTCAAAGTGATAACAGTAATTTAATCATCATCTTTGTGGTGGTATTAAGTGCGTAAATTGCATTTGCATCTTTATGCTGTGTTTGATTTATGCCGTGACAGCTAACAACATCTCAAGAAAAACTGTCATAGATCACCCCTAGGTAGAGAATGATAACTGATAGAGCTTCATAAGCATTGTTTGGCAAAGTGGTACAAGAACCCCCTCTGGGGAGCCACTTACAAAGGAAACAGATGGATACAAAAGACATTCCAGCAGGATTGGCAAATGCCATGCTCAGTCCATAGCTATCTGCAGCCAAGTACACTGGTTGTGAGAGGAGAAGCAAGGAAAGTGTATGTTTGGCTCAATAAGGAAAGCCTCTTCTTTGACCATGATGTGCTCTTTTTGCAGCCAAACTGATTTCTCTCCCTCCCAGCTCCAGACAACCCCAGGGCAGGTCAGGTGGGTGCTCCATAATTCACTCCACACAGTCAGGCATATTTACCAAATAGATTTATATTGAAGCTAAATTGATAGCCCATGAGTTGATCTGACTAGTTTTGACTGAATCAGTTTAGGAGGTACTTGGAAGAGCTGCAGGAGAAATGAAATCCTGGTAACTGACAGAAATGTGGTTAGGAACAGCTGTGGTCAATTTCTTCCAGCAGCAATAGTGAAAGTAGGGAATGTGTGTTCCACAGCAGAAGGTCACAAAGAGAACTGAAGGCAGTGTGTGAGCTTCTGCTGTATTTGTTGTTATTCTTGATACCCCTAATCCTCCATCCACATCGTTAATAAAGCAGCAGTGTAACTTTTCATTTAAATCCAAGTTTCTACTACTCCCAATTTTAGAAGAGAAACTGTGATACAAATGCATTCTGGAATCTCAAAATCTGAAGAACAATTGAAGATATTTTACAAATGTGATCATTCTGCTGTTGGTTTGTTTGAGAGATGACTTTAATTCTGAGGTCAGCCATTAGGAAAAGGATGACATAATTTAATCTCATTTCTTCTCTTCATCCAAGGAAAGGATTTTTTTTCAGAGGAAGCAAGCAAAAAAAAAAAAAAAAAAAAAAAAAAAAAAGAAAGAAACTTTAGTCTGATTTCTTTCAAGATATTACTGTCTGAGGACTTCTCACATATTCAGAAATTTCCAGTTCTTGGTACACCGCTTCTGATGGTCAGCAGGGCACCTCTGCTCAGTCATCTCATTCCCACTGCCAAAATTAAGCAGGCTAATAAAACAATAATGTTGTGGAGATACTGATCTTTGCTGAACTCCTACAGGGAGGCGCTGACCTTGCAGAGTGAATTATTTCCTATTTAATGGCGCATTTTATGCTTTCCCTGAAAGAAGCTGATGACTCTTCAACTGACCTGCTTAATAAACCTCCGTACTGATAACTTTCACTGCATGCCTTCAGTGCTCTGATATTTTATTTTCATATGAAAAAGGCTGAAAAAATCCTCTCTGCTCAGTGCAATCCTGTACAGTTTTCTTTACGTGAAAGGCAATGGATCAATAGTGAAAAGAGGCTCTATACTGTGAGAATATGGGAATTTTTTTCGGCAGAGGTGAAGAAGCTGCAAGCACGGTAAATCCAGCTTGCAGCTGGAGAGAATTTCTTGCCTTAATTTTAACAAAACATTTTGAAGTGTTCATATTGAAGAAGCACGGCATCCAGCAGGATGGTGGGGAGAGCACAGAGTAGGTACAACCAAGTCAAAATGGTCTGAGTTTCAGTTAATTCTCATTCTGTTCATTTTTTAAACCACCTGGTTGCCAGTGGTGCTGCTGAGCAGTCATTTAGATTTGATTCTGAAGGATCAGATAGACCAGGATGGGAATTTTCAATGGCTTGTCTAATAAAAATGGCAGTCCCTTGAGAAATGATAGGAAAAAAAAAAAATTATGGGAAAATGCATATTTCTTTTATAGAAATTTCATGATGTCTCCTCATCAGAAAATTAAAGTTACTGTGTCTAAACTCAGTGTCATAAAATGATGGACCACCTTGCCCAAAAATCAATGCAGTAGCCATGCCCGGGTTATTAGCTGCTTATGCCTGAATTGTGCAGTGAGGCCCCAAACTGAAAACCAAGACGACTTTCTACTGTCCGTCAAAAACAGTGTTCTGGGCAGCAGCAAAAGAGCTCCGTGACACTGAGGATCCTGACAGCCTGCTTCAGGAATAGGAGCTGGCTTTACGATGGAAATGAAGGAGACTGGTGAACTGAAGAATGATTCACCTTTTGTTCTATATTCAATAGCAAACCATGTGGGGTCTGCCCCGAGCAGCAGTTACTTTGTTAATTTGCTCAGCTACATTGAAAACAAGTGATCTCTTCAACTATAGTTCGTCAGACTGGGGGTGAGGTTTACAAACACATCCCCTTTCTCTCTCCCCACCCCAGCTTCGTGACTGCGATAATGAGAATTTTTCATCTGGCAGATACTCTAGTGACAACTACTACCTAGTAAATGTTTTGTGAGGAATCCATATAAGCTCAAATCGCATTGTTACACATGCGAAATGATAACATGTTCAGTTCATTTCTTGCTTTTTTTTGAAATCTTTTGAGACTTGAGGAAACAAAGGCTATTATCAGCTGGCAAGCACAGAGTGGTGATAACACCTGTCCTGTCCTTTCTTTATTGAGTCTGATAACACATCTTAAAAAAACCTTTATTTGAAGGAACGGGAAGGGCCTTTTCTATGCCTGCTCAACTTGGAGAGGTCCAGCAGTGCACATGACAAGGAGCTTCAAGTCAGCTGCTTCCAAAACCAGACATACATACTGACTCTGACCACCTGGCTGGGGCAGAAACGAAAGCCTCAGGGCTTTGGGCTATCAGACCAATGCAACAAGAACTCAAACAACCTTAAGCACAGCTTCAGTGCAGTGCAATGGGTTTGCCTGTTCTGTTTTTAAAGTGAGATTGAGGTATATCTTTGCTTTCTAAAGCCAGGCCAGTTGCATAAGGCAGTTTGTAGCCCAGTCCCACAGGCAGCTGTATCAGGCTGATAGTTACAAGAGCAGGAACACCTTAAGCCGGTATTACAGACACCTTGTACTGAGAAATCACAGCCTTTGGCTGCTCCTGCTGTTTCCCCATCAGCAGCCACCTTCCAGAGACCTTGGGGCTGCCTGCCCTTTTCTCCTGCAGTGCTTTTGCTCATTCCAGTGCACACTCACATGGCCAGCACCCAGCAAAGAAAAGAAAGCTGCTGCCACGCTCCTGGCTGGACTCAGGGTGTGGCGTATCGTAGGAGAGTCTCCTCCTTTTGTTGCAATAGAGAATCAGAACACAGGTGGGGATGGCGGCTTGTCTTTTTCTAATGAGGTGGTGAACACTCCTGAAAAAAATGCTGAGACCAGTGAGGTCTTGCTCCACAGAAAGGGCTCCGAGCACTACAGCACCGTAACAAAAATTGTAAAGAGAATTTGACTGCCACTGAGAGTGCCTGTAATTGTCTCTTTTGGCAGCAACTTGAACAATTTGCTTCTCTTCAATTTTCACCCCACAATTCCTGAAATTGCTTTTCACTTTTCTTTATTTTACAGTACTGTGTTAAGAGGGAAGGGTAATTTCATACCCAACCCTTGCCTCAGCCCTTGACCCAGAAATAGCTGTATACATCGAGTAATTCCTCTAGCTCAAAGGATATGGGTAAACTTCGTGATCAGCATTGCTTCATTAAAAGGAACTGATGTGAACGCGTTGCACTGCAGATCACTTTCTAATTTACATCCTTGCCACATACAGCCTGAGACCCAAGTGCACAATATGTAAGCGTGTCTTTTTACTATCTTCTTCCTAGCATTGCCTCAGAAAGATGGGTTAAAGATCTTTTATAGTAAAAACAAGAAGCAAAATTCAAGCCCATTTTTTTAAAACATGCCTCCTGTACACTGACACAAGAACTATTCATGCAAAGAAAGGTTTGGCTTTAATGAACAGTATGGTAAATCACTGCTTTCACTGAACATGTTTGCAATGCAGAATAAGGTGACATGGGCTAGAGATATCTTAATATGCAACTCATCTCTTTTCATTTAGTTTTCATTGAATGCAGACAATATGACGCTCTGTCTCCCTTAGAAATTTTGTTTCTCCATTATAGGCTTAGGTTGATCTGGATGAGAAGGAGACCACGTTACTTTGCAAGAAAGCAGAGGGAAAAATACTGCAATGAAAGCTTTCCACTGCTCTGCATAAGCATGAAACCAAGTAAAGTCCAGGGACAGGACTCACATTCCTCTCAGATTTTGGGTACCAACAGAAATGCTGGCTGCACTCAGCCAGAAAATAGGGACCATTTCCTTTCTGACAGGAACATCACATGGTGACCAGACTTTCTGTGACCTCCACCTTGGACGTTTGTACTAGGCACTGCCTTGAAGTCTACATGTAATGGTAAAAGTTGCAGGTGACAGCCCTCTCTTGCCAGTGCCGTAGAAGTTCTTGGGCCAAATTGCCTTCCACAACCAGATGCCTTTTAATGTGTCATCTAAGGCGCTGTCTGCAAAACCCTGTATCACAGAGGCCAGAGTATGGAGCTTTGTCACTGGAGATGTGTAATTCTTTTGATTAAAGAAGATATTAGACTAGTTGGAGGACTCAGAAATAACTCTTAGAGCCTGGATATGGATGTTAGTTTCCACTGTCTTTGCAGTAATTTAACTACAAGGCAATTTGAGAGAACACAATTTAAAGGAAGACAGGGAACCAAACAATTGGGCCAGATGAAATACACCCTCCAGTTCTGCTGCCCTGGTGAGAGGCAGTGATGAACTCTAAATAAAACATCCTCTGATTGTCCATCCTTAAAATATGAGATGCAATGTGAGGTAAGTGAGGTTTGAAGTGAGTAGAGAGCAGAAATCACTAGAGTAGCAATAAAAAATAAATAAATAAATAAAATGAAATAATAAAAAGTATTCCACAAAGAAACCATGTTTACAGAAGGGCATAAGGGGCATAAAGGGGCCTCAAGAGTTCAGCATCTCATTCAATTCCCTTACGTAGAGCCCTCTGCAGGATGGCCAGTATCCTTTCAAAAGCCACTGCTTGATTACAACAGAACCAAATAAAAGCATATGTGGAAACGATTGCATAAAGTCCTGCAGCAAGGAGCCAATAATCTGAGGAGACGTTTTGAATGGGAAGTATCAAGTATTACGAGTTTCAAGGGAGTTAGACATGGCATTACTTGCTTTGTGAGTCAGAGGATCATTTTATTTCTTGTATATTAGGAAATCTGATGCAGGGGAGAGGTTATAGGCCATGAGGCCCAAGAGAGGAAACACGTACATTAATCAAGCTGCACAGATGGACAGTGCACACAAACAAGCCCTCAGACAGGGATGTTGTGCACAGAAGATTGATTTGGAAAGAGAAAACCATCAGATTTGTGTTGCTAGATTTAGAGAGAACAAAAGAATGTATCAAGACTACTGTGAAAATCACATTCAGCAACGAAGAAAGAAGTGGGGCGGGAATAGGAGAGAGAACGAACAACCTGGTTATCATCCTTGCCATCTTTAAGTAAGAGAATACAGCAGTGCAAAAAGCTGGGGAGTTTTGAAAATGGAAACCTGAAGGCAGGATTTGCCTTTCAATAGCAGGAGTACAGGATTCACTGTAATTATCCTAAGAGATTTAGATATTGTCAGATTGCAACTTGAGTGATTGCTGAAGAGAGCTGCAGCATCCTGTGAAGGACTGCCTCCCTGAGATGAATGCTTTAGCAGTTCCTCTGTTGAAAGTTTGTATTTTGAACTCATCCAAGGGTATGAGAAGTCTGACATTAGGGATTGATGTGTGTTTGAGCAGTGGAGTGTGATGAGAAATGTGCTTCTCCATCTTCTGCTTTGCAGAAGGCATCAAAGATGATCCAGCTGAGGAGACAGGATGGCTCAGAAGCAGACTATTTTCAATGTTAACAGTTTCTAAATTCTGTCTAGGACTTGGAATCTATTTCAGGTTTGATCTAGATTCTAAAACAAAACATCATGTGAAGAAGCACAAGATCATTTATAAAAATATGTATTTTGCACTCATTTATTCTAGTGCCTTATGCTTCAGCTCAATAGAGTTTTCCTTTTAACTTAAATGTCAGTACAAATATAAGACAAAGACATAGCTAAGAATAAATATGTCATTTTATATTGTTGATTGCTGAGATAGAACACAGATACTCCTTTATTTTTATAGATATATGTTTTACAGCAAAGATCAGCTTGCCATCATGCTACAGTGATAATACAGGGTATTTCTGCATTGGAGAAATTTACTTGCTAATATTTCAATGACACAGATCTCCGTCTTATTTGCTTGTGAATTTAATTCATTTTTTGCCTTTGCTGTTGCAAAATCAAAAGAAAATCAACTGCGGTCATTGGGGTTGCTGTTTTGTGATGGTGATGCACAGACAGCCTGCTCAAGGGGGAGAAATGAGTTTCATGTCAGACAGCTGTCTATGTGTGCCTGATCCAGTCCATATTTCCTAGATGTATTTCCATAAAGCTGACAGTGTGGAGGGGCTGCCCATGGTGTGGTCGTGGTGCACTCAGACCTACAACCACAAAGTTGGTATTGCTGGCCTCTTGTATCACATAGGCTATTTTTCTTCACTCCCAGGACTTAAGATCTTCTTTATCTTTCACTTAACATTGTGGTTCGTGATACATCCCGAAGATCATGAAAACAATGAAAAACCGGGGTGAGACAAAGAGGGGGTCAGTGAAAGAACACAAGGAGTGTGTCAAGACAAAATGAGAATCTGGGAAGATGATCTGCAGTAGCACACCAGATACAGGTATCTAACCAGATATAAATGTGGTAACATTGCATTACTGAAGCCAAAAGAAAATAAATGTTGGAGCAAACCAGCCATGAAAATGTGCAGCCTGAGAGAAGGTAACAAACTTTATTTTAGCCACAGTGAGTTGTGTTTGCTCACTATCCAAAGGAGAGACCATGATTTTAATGTCACAAAGAAACAAGCCTGGAATGGAGAGTTTGACCTGCAAGTTGTCTGCATACCAATGATAATTACATTTGCATTTGTGGGTGACACGACTTCATGATAAGAAGAGATGAACAAGGGCAGAGCCTTATGAAGCCTATCTAAAGGATGGGAAGGAAGAAAAAACTCACTCAAGGACATGCACAGAGTGATTAGAAATGCAGGAGACTCAGGAAGGAAAAGCACCACAGAAGCAAGGGGAGGAGAAGATATCAAAATAAGAACATAGCTGGCATTCTCAAAGGTAAAATGAATGTCAGTGATGAGACTCAAGATCAGACTGCAACACTACTTCAAGTCGTGTCTGAGAAAAAGTCTTAGTTTTGTAACTCCGATGGGATTCAGCCTCTGACAGGAGACATATTGAGCATTATGTTCAAAATAAATTCAGTCAGATAAATAACACCGTCAGGTCCCCATTTGTCTCTGATAACTATTCAGGGTCTAGATGTTGACCTGAGAGGTAAGCATCAACACCAGTGTCTTTCAAAGTTAGATGAGGGGGCTCAGCCTAGAAACCTGTGGGTGAGAGCACCTTCAGGCAGAGGCTGTCTGCATTCAGCAAGCACCCCTGCAGCAAATACCTAGTGAGGAAGCAGGCACGAGACTGAAAATGATTCATTTTTGGCCACTCGAGCTGTCGGGTATGGCCTTTCAGAGCAGTTTGGACAAAGCCATGCAATTTTGATTCTGCCCCAGGAGGACACGTATTAGTCAATGCCAGGCAAGTTATTTGCATAATAAATTAGGGTCCAAATGCTGCTGTTGACAGCATAATCACTTCATATAAAGTGCATTAGCTCACATAAAAGAAATTTGCAATGATGAATTAAATGTCTTTCCTTCTTTTCTCCTCAGTAAATTATATAAAACCATACACACAAAGCGGTAATGAAGAAGTCCTTAATTGTAGTAGCAAGAAGAATACACAAAACAAAGCACACTGGAGACAGTAACTATTAATCTTCTTCAGTTTTTCTATGCAGATCTTTACCCTTTGCAAGTGGAAACTCTTCAGATGAACAGAACTGAAATTCTGAGACTAAATGTCATCTGTATTCCAGCAAATCTGAAAATCCTCTATGTACAGAAAACATTGTTGCTCTAAATCTCTCATTATAAAAGTGTTTGGGATGGCTCCCCATCCACCCAGTATTTCCCATACTTTGTCAGGGGAATACTAGCATAATTCAGAACATTTGCTATTTGCTATATGTAGTGACAGCTGTATGACAATAATTTCTGGCACGCGGTTCCCTAAACGTGTTCATCACCTTTTACTTCATGTGGAGCATGCCCAAGCTCTGCTCAGGAGAGATTTACCTGCACAGCTGACTTTCTGTTTTGTTTTTTGGGAGTTTTCTTCATCCTGTATGCACACTAGCAGCCTGCGATCACTCACGCTGATTGCTGTTTTTCCTAGCTTGTATTTAATATCTCTGATAGACATTTACTTTAATTGTTCCTGTTGGGATCATGCCATTTAACTGATAACTATTAGTCTCCACTCTCCACTCTCATGCTCTGTTATTATTAAGTTGTAGTTTCTAAGCTCCTATAAGCTGTTCTTACAATTTCTTTGCTCTTTATCTCTTAATATATTAAAGCAACTTCCTGACTTCCTGACTAAAGACTGAAATGTACTCTAGTTACTTTATATCCAGTATCAACATAGATGTGATAGATGTCAACTCTCTCAGTCAACTTTAATCTCACTTGCATGTATGAAGCACATCTGTATTTGTATTTATGTGGACAATAAGGTCCAGCACATGGAAAAGTTTCACATGCTGTAATGGTTCTGCCAAGAGGAGATGACTAATCCTGGCATAAGTACAGGACATCATCATTTCTCAAGGCATGAAGAAAGATTATATCTCAAAGGAACAAATATTAAAAGTCAGGAAAATAAAGTAAAAAAAGTGAGTAAAGGAGGGGAGATTATTTCAATGAGAACCAAAGCAAGTTCCAGGTATGGTTTAGGGCATAAAAGCATTGCTCTTCATGGTTCTTCACTCAAAAGGAAAAGCTCAGAAGAGCTCAAGTGGTCCATGGCTACATGAGTGAGGTAAACACCTCCAAGAGAAGAGGACTGAAACCCTTTACATCTAAATTTAGGGAATTACATTGAACATCATTTCTTCTTTCCAGTAATTTTCACAATACCCAACAATAGCCACCCTTTAGGATATACAGAAATGTAATAGAACGCACTTCCTCGGAGCTGCATGGATTATTTCAGGAACTGGTAATACAGTGGCCTCAATGGAAAAAGTTTCTTACTGGTAATCAGCACTATCAAAAAGCATCTCTCGTCTGCATCCAGGTTAGCAGAGAAATGTCCTCAGAAGTCATGGAACCTCAGTCTTTGGAAAACTTTTGAAGTTAGCTGGACAAAGCCCTGAGAGCATTTTCCTCTGACTTTGAAACTAAGTCTGGTTTGAGCACTACATTGGACTACATGGCTCCAGAGGTCCATGATTCTTTCTATGACCCCATGCCTGGCCTTTGGGCACATTGTAACACCCTCCATCAGCCATTTGCATTGCTTTGGTATTTCTACCTTCTGCCTTCCCAGCTACATGTGTTCCGTTTCTGCCTCTGACTCAGAGCATTCATCCCCATCTCCTTTTCACTCTCTGTCTCCCCGTTGTTACACTGCACTGGGCAAGAAGAGACCGGTAACATATGTTCAGCATTGCTCTTCACTCTCTGACCAACACCTTCCTCCTTTCCAGTCTCTGACTTGCAGCTTTTCAAGCATAAATTCAAGGTGCCCATTACACATAAGATAATGTTTTAGATCTTTCCACCTCACTGGCTCCATTGCTTGTCAATTTTTGAGGGAGTCTCTGCAGCTACCTTCTCTAAAACACACTTGCCTACACTTAACCACACAGCTCTCCCTCCTTGTCATCATTCCTCCTACCTATGTCTCTTTCGTACTCCCCCAGCACTTGGAATTTCACTAATGGCATAGGAAACAATTTCTCTCTTGGTTCCTCTTCCTTTCTTTCTCTCTCTCTCTTTTTTCTTTTTTCTTTTTTTTTTTTATTTTACTGTAGGTCCTATCAATCATCGACCCCTTCAACATCTTTATTTTCTTTCTTTAGTGTCCCCTGCAGGCAGCTGATCAAGCAACACCCATCCTTTATAGGCTTACTGTTTTATATAGGGCAGGCCTTCCACCTGGCTCAGTGTGCATGGATCTATGGGGAGGGTGAGCTGAGAAGGATACTGCCAGATCATCAGTCATAGCCCAGCTGCTGGAAGGAAATCCCCCCTTCCTTGACAAGAACCACGATTTCTCTACACCTCAGCGTCCAAGTAAGCAGGAAAGGTGCCTGGGGAGAACAAGCTCTTAGTCCATGTTCTGGACAGCACCAGGACACGGCTCCTCAACCCGCAGCATGTGGCAGGCAGAAAGACGTAGCCTTTTCTGTGTAACATGCCTGACTCCCCCTGAAACTTGTTTGAACTGTTCTGGTGTTGAGAGGTCCCAAAACTAAATTGTATAACAAGTTCAGAGGTTCAGCAGAACAGGGGAGTCCTTGGCTGTCCTACCAGTTATGGCAGGGAATGTTGGAGTCAGGAGGAATCGGCATCACCATTTGCATTACCAAAACTGCTGCTAACCAGCATAATCTCCCACAGTCTCCTGGAGAAACTGACTGCTCATGGCTTGGACAGGCGTACATTTTGTTGGATTAAAAAACTGGCTGGGTGGCCAGGCCCAGAGCCATGGTGAACAGAGTTACATCCAGTTGGTGTCCCCAGGGCTCAGTACTGGGACCAGTTCTCTTCAGTAACTTTATCAATGATCTGGATGAGGGGATCGAGTGGACCCCCAGTAAATTCACAGATGACACCAAGTTAGGCATGAGCGTTGATCTGCTCAAGGGTAGGAAGGCTCTGCAGGAGGATCTGGATAGGCTAGACTGATGGGCTGAGGCCAACTGCACAAGGTTCAACAAGGCCAAATGCTGGGTCCTGCAAGTGTTTTGGGGGCACAACAACCACACGCAACACTACAGGCTGGGGGAAGAGTGGCTGGAAAGCTGCCTGGTGAAAAGGGACCTGGGGGTATTGGTTGATAGCTGGCTGAATATGAACCAATAGTGTGTTTAAGTGGCCAAGAAGGCCAACAGCCTCCTGGCTTGTATCAGAAACAGTGTGGCCAGCAGGGCTAGGGAAGTGATCGTCCCCCTGTACTCGGCTCTGGTGAGGCCGCACCTCGAGTACAGTGTTCAGTTTTGGGCCCCTTGCTACAAGAAGGACATCGAGGTGCTCGAGTGTGTCCAGAGAAAGCCTACAAACCTGGTGACGGGTCTAGAAAGCAAGTCTTATGAGGAGCAGCTGAGGGAGCTGGGGTTGTTCAGCCTGGAGAAGAGGAAGCTCAGGAGAGACCTCACTGCGCTTTACAACTACCTCGAAGGAAATTGTGGGGAGCTGGGAGTTGGCCTCTTCTCCCAAGCAACAAGTGATAGAACAAGAGGGAATGGCCTCAAGTTGCACCAGTGAAGGTTTAATTTGAATATTGGGAAAAAATTTCTTCACTGAAATGGTTGTGGGGCATTGGAGCAGGCTGCCCAGGGAAGTGGTTGAGTCACCATCACTGGAGGGATGCAAAAGACACATAGATTGGTGCTTAGGGACATGGTTTAGTGATAGACTTGGCAGTGCTAGGATAACCAGTTGGATTTGATGATCTTTGAGGTCTTTTACAACCTAAATGGTTCTGTGGTTCTATGAATTTAGCACTGACTCCCCCTAGCTGTGCCTTCACAGACAAAGCACGCTGTCCACAGCGTTGTTCTGACAGGTTTGCAGGCACAAAGACCCACAGCCACTGCACCACAAGTTGGGCAGGGAGGAAGAGCCAAGTACAATATCGCCTGCAACATATCGGTTATTCATTTGTATTATTCATTTTTCTGGCCCATAAGCCGTTGACATTTGGAAAGCATAGCTCTAGAGCAACCTTGTAATTGATTAAAATAGTCCTTTAAGAGACAGAAGGGGGGATATTTGGCAGGGGAGAAGAGTAGTATAGCATACAGTTATCTTTTTCTCCTTTTTCACCCTCAAGTTGCAGTAATGCAGTCCTCTGCTGTGTTTCAGACACTAAGACTATGTCAAACTGGCAACATTTTCACCCATTCCTTATTCTCCTAGTTTCCATTCAAAAATGTCTTTAAAAAAATCCTCCCTGGCAGAGCTTAATAGGAAGAAGTTAGCAGCAGCAACCCACAGAATTTTAACAACCTACAACCGCTTGCCTAAGCCCAAACCCATGCATGTATCTGAGTTATTTCATTTAGGTTTTTGAATCTCCCTGGCACTGCACAGAGAGCTTGAGAACCAAGTACCAGACTGACTCACCCAGCCCGGGGCACCGCTGAAGCGAGCAACTGCAGTGCACAGAGATAAATCAGCTGGCAGCAGCCAGATGTGACAGCAACTTTTGACACAGTGCCACGTAAACACCTCTGGTAAGACTTGCCAGAGATGTTCTCTCTCTCCAATTAAAGAAATGATACACACACTGAGAGTTTGCTTTTGCCTTAATCTGCAAATATGTTAGGTAAATGCTGAGGTGTTGGTTTGTTTGGTTTGGTTTGGTTCGTTTGTCTCTTCCTTTGTTCTGATATTAGCAGGGAGGGTCTGGGGACCATCACACGACACAGATGCTGATCCCTTTTTATAAGCTGCTTGTATATTCAGGCATTTTCATTGTCCTGGTGGCTTCATGCAAAGCAGCACCTCTGTGTCTGTTCTTAGAGGAGGCAGAAACTGATGGCCATCAGCCATCGCAGAGCAGATCTGGACAGAAGGGAGGAAACAGAGGGAAAGAGCTTTTATTGCAGCTTTCCTTCAGTGAGACAGGAATGCTGGAAGTGCCTCGGGAGTAAAACAAGAAATCAGACCATAATGGGCAAATTTCTAAACACAATTCAGAGTCAGATCAGGAATGCAGAATAAAAGAGATAAGTTTGACTAGCACAGCAGGCTGCTTCTGATTGCACATGCATCTCTGCAGAGCAGAAAACCACACTAACTGTTCCTGCTGGAGCAGAATCTGGGCACTTGCAAGGACTTTGCCCTAAATTCTGAAAATGTTCTACAGCAGTGAAAGGACTCATTAAAAAAAAAAAAAAAGAAAAGAAAAGAAAAGAAAAAAGTGTATTTTTCCATCTGCTTCTCACATAACTCAATACCCCATAGGAGTCAAGAAATCTTTTTGAAGGCTGTAACCTGAAGTACCACACATCCCTGAAGAAAGGTGAATTGTGAAGAACAGGTCCTCACCCAGCCACCCCCAGAGAAGCATCCCAGACACAGTGGCCCTTGGCAAGTAGTCACGCTTTCTAAAGAGATATCAGGGACTCATTTCAGATGATGTCTTGACCCCATGCTCGAGAGAAACAGTCATCTGACTTAATGCCATACAAGACACCTATCCCTGTGGGATTACCAGCCTTGTTCCCTCTCCTGCAGTTAAATCAGGCAGAAAGGGTCTGGCGGCTCACTGTAGCCACTTTCCTGGGCAGGAAGCAGTGGGGCTGCACCAGCGCAGAGCACAGAAGGCAATCCCTTCCCTCACCCAGCCAGCAGTGCTGGCCCTGGTGCACCCCAGGGTATGGTTGGCCCTTTTGGCTCCCAGGGCACACTGCTGGCTCACGTTCTGCTTTTGGGGATCAAAACCCCTAGATCCCTTTCTATGTGGCTGCTCCCCAGCATCTTGTCACCCAGTCTCTATGGATAACCAGGGTTGATCCTTCCCAAGTGCAGAATCCAGCCCTTGCTCTTGTGAATCTTCATATTGTTAGTGATTGCCCAGCTCTCTAATTTGTCCAGATCTCTCTGAAAGACCTCCCCACCCTTGAGGGAGTCAACAGCTCCTCCCAGTTTGGTATCATCCTCGAACTTGCTCCAAGAACCTCAAAGTCCTTCATCCAAATCATTTATGAAAGCATTGAAGAGGACTGGTCCTAAAATGGAGCCCTGGGGAACCCCACTAGTGACAGGTCACCAGCCTGATGTAACCCCATTTACCAGAACCCTCTGGGCCTGACCCATCAGCCAGCTGTTCACCCATCTTATTGTGCTTTTATCTAACTGGATTCTGGTTAATTTGTCTTGAGGGATACTGTGGGAGACAGGATCAAAAGTGTTACTGAAATCCAGAAAGATTACACCAACTGGCTTCCTTTGGTCAACTAGCTGGGTGATCTTGTTGTAGAAGGAAATGAAGTTTGTTAGGCATGACCTTACCCTAGTGAGCCAATGATGGTTCTGACCAGTGACTGCGTTGTCCTTTAGTTGTTTTTCAGTAACTCCCAGAATAGTCTTCTCTGTTATTTTACCAAGCACTGAAGTGAGACTGACAGGCCTGTAATTGCTAGGATCATCTTTCTTGCCCTTATGCCCTTTCCTTCTGTCAGTTTTGAAACACAGTAAGCTCTTTCTTCTGAATTCCTTATTTCACAGCCACTTGAGTCCAGAAGTTCTTTCTGAGGCCTTTTACTTGGCCTCCTCTGACTCGAACATCAAGCTGGTCAAGGGCACCTTGCCCATAACAGGCTGTTCTTCTAGGATGCACACGTTGCACCTCGATTCCCAGCAACAAGGAAACAGGGAGGACGGGGATGGTTCCAAAATAACATGACTAAAATTGCACTGACAAAACCTCCCACATCACAGCCTTGCAGGCCTAAGCATTTGTACTGAGTAGCTGCAGCTCTGCTTTGTGTATCCCTCCTACCTGTAACTCAAGGCAGTGCTCTGGACCCATCATGTACATTCAGGATAAATAGTGCTATGTGCTCAGGAGGTCCTTTATTTTCAACACAAACTATAGCTGAATCCTCTCTGCCCCAGCACTGGACTACCACTCTGTTTGTCAAACCTTCACTAAAATATTGCCCCTCTGAACAAGCCTGTGACATGTCTGAGATAAGATGAATTACCCTCAGCTCCAGACATTTTGTTCCTGTACCTCTCAAACCGCTGAGTACATAAATTGGGAGAAAAGACCCTGACCTAAATATCTGCATCTCTTGTACAGATTAATTGCTTTGTCTGCAAGGAGCAGACTGATGTCTGTAGGATTAAAGGGGGACTACCTGGCAGCTTCTTCCAAAGTGCACATCTTCCTACGTCCTCATTTGGCTTCACCATTCCCTGTCATGCAGTAGCTTTTCTAGAAGCAAGAAAATGGAGTGTTGTTTGCCAACACAACAATATCGGTTTGGATTTCATTCCTTTGATGGTTCATAATTCATCTGTCACTTTTTGAAAAAGCTTATTATAAACGCATCATCATGCTTGCAAAACAAACAAATGGACAACAGCAACAAAACCCAGAGAGATCAGGCAAAGCAAAACCTTGGGAGGGGGACAAATTGCATCTTCTGCTGTGGGGACCCACAGCACAGATCTGCAGGAATAACCTTCAGGTGGGGAATCTCTGCTGCCTCGGGTCTCTTTTCTCCTGTAGATCACATAGCTCACGCAGTTTTTCTCTGTGCAGCCCTCTCAAGCAGTTTTCAGCACAGCTGAGGGATGGGACCTGCAGTGCATCAGAGGACACACCTCAGTGGGCCTTTGCCAGCAAAGAACGTGCAACATGGAACCAAACCTGACGCACACAGCCGCAGACAAGGAGCCAGCTACACTCACACTACACAGAGAGCGCGCACGCTGCAAAGAAGGTACAGATCACGGCAGCAGAAAATACGGATGCAGACGAGGGGAGCAGTGAGTCAGCCGGCTGTGTGGCAGGGAATAACTATTCATAGCACCCTGTTCCAGTGTTTTCTAGCGTCACTGCAAAGGAGAGCAATAAGGGGACAAGACTGTACATACTATAACTATGCAGAAGGCAAGGCAGAGAAGTTAACCAAATCCCATTTTGGAAGCTTTCTGAAATACAGTTCCCAGTAAAAAAGGAAATTTGTACTTTTTGTGCATTGAAACCTCTCCCAGATTCACATAAAATGGGAAAAACAAACAAACAGGCTAACCAGCCAGTCCAAGGGCTGAAGAATGATTTGCTGAGGGACTGTACTTGGGATTTTTCTGTATCAGCTTTTTATTTTTGCATTTGGTAAGCAAAGAATTTACTTAAAATGAAAGCTTAATGTTTCTGTATTTAGTTTCTTGAGCGTGGAAGTGGCATTTTGTTCACATGTAGAACTTCTCACTGACTGCACCTTTCATTTTAGATTTCACTAAAACCATCTTGGAAATTATACACACAAAAATAAAAATCTCGAGGAACCTCACTAGAAGTATGGCACCAGTTTGTTTGGTTGTTTTTTAAAGCAACTAATACACTTGAGATTTCCATTGCTCAGTAAAGACCTGAACATTCTTTTAGAAAGCTCTTTTGGAATCACCAGAGATAGGTTCCTGAGTAGGTTTTGATGCTTTGATTAAGGACTGGCACATGAATCTACCAAGAATTCTTCCATCATACCAAAATTACCAGTGAATTTCCAAAATGGGGAAAACGCCTTTCCCACTGCCTTCCCCTCTGCTGAATTCATGTGGCCATGAGGAGCAGTACGAAAGCTCATGCGAAAGAACTTCTTCACGGTGAGGGTGACGGAGCATTGGAACAGGCTGCCTAGGGAGGTTGTGGAGTCTCCTTCTCTGGAGATATTCACGGCCCATCTGGATGCCTACCTGGGCAGCCTGCTCTGAGGAACCTGCTTTGGCAGAGGAGTTCGACCCAAAGACCGCTTGAAGTCCCTTCCAACCCCTACAGTTCCGTGATTGTGTGATTCATCTTCTGCTCACTCTGCTGAGGCCAGTCCTTCAAGCTTCCCGAGAAGAGGCCGAGGTCCCCACACAGCTCAGTGTGCCACCCCTTGCCATCTGCTCTCCTAAGCCTCTGCCTACAAAGCTGAAGTTGAGCACTTCAGGAGTAACCTGGCCTCCCTGAGACCTGGGGGAGTTTTGTCACAGGCACCACCACACCAGGACATGCCTTTGGTTCTCTGCAGGCTTCATTTTCTAGTCTGTCCCCAAGACAGCAAATGGCATCATTTGCACACTTAGCTTCCAGCAGGCCAATATTCTGCTGCCCTGGAGCACTTATTTTGCCAAGGACAGCGCGAGACATGAATGGACAAATGCCATGTCTGATGGGGTGGGGTGGCCCTGGGGGTCTCTGGCACCAGAGGCTGTGAACAAGGGGGACAGCGACCCCCAGAACAAGCTGCCACCTCTGGTCCCCACACCAGGTGTTTGCCTGCATGTGCCAAGAGTGAAACAAACGGTGGTATTTGGGGCAGAGAGGAATCCCCACCTGCTGGGTGCACTGAGAGGCACTTCGAGGACGTCTGCCTGGCCCTGGGGGAGGACTGCAGCAGGAGACGCACTGGCATTCAGAGCACAGGTCGTACCCACGTGGAGCTCTGCCTTCCCTTTATCTCCTAGACCACAAATGAATAACCATTTAAGCGCATTTGTTATTTAAATAAGGCCAAAAAACGGATCACAGTTATTATGAAAACCACTGCACTGTGAAACCTGTAACATTTAAATCCAACTGTTGACCCGAAAGAGCTTCAGCTCATTACACTCCCAGGGAGAAAACGGGTGAGCGAGAGCTGCAGAGGGCATCGGTGGTGGCACGTAATTCTGTTGGGTAACGAGCTCCTCAATAAACCTCCCCAACAGATTCTGTTAACATCTACCTGTCGTCCTCCCTCAGCATTTTCATCCTCTCTGAGCATCTAAAGAGACTGGCTGGCTATAATCAAATATAAATCTCAGAACATTTCCAAGCCTTGGAGGATGTCAGAGTCATTTCAACTCTTCACACGTCTTTGAAGAGCTGCCATGCTGCTGGGCCAGGCCTCCAGCTCGCAGCCAAGCAGCACCCTGCTCCCCATGCAGAACTGCACTGGGAATGCCAGGAAAACCCCTTTGGTAAAGAATTACACATGGCAAGTTTAACCCGCCAGCCAGCATCTCCCAAGGTGGCACTCTCCACGTGAGAATCTGCTTTCACAACCAGTAACATCACTTGGCTACACCAAGTCCATGCTCAACTTTCAGGGTTTGTTTACTGCAGTAGGGCCCTTGATTAGGATAGTGTTTAAGCCCATGCCCAACTCAGCACCAGTGGTGAATACGGAGGCACCACAAAGTGCTCTCATTCTGACTGAGGTGCCTGTGCACCTGCTTACGCCATGCCCCAGTGCCAGCAGCATGCAGGGAGAGTCCTTCACAGCTAATTGCCACAACTCCTTCGGTTTTCATAGCTTGAACATATAGTATTCGGTGTTTCTCTTTACTTGTGATGTAAATAACTACCAGCACAGCACACTCCTGTATGTCTTCCCAGCACTGCCCTTGGCCCATGGCATGTCAGCTGTGAGCAGAAGCAAGGCTAAGCAACTTCCCCTCTTGGCCAAGGGGCTGAGCTCAGCCCCTTGCCCTCTGTGGCTCTGCTGGGACACACACCGAGCTGAAACACCCAAAGACTGATGCTCCTGCAAGGGCAAGCCTTCAGTTTCCCCCCTGCACATCTCACCTGAGGACACCAGGACTTGCTCACATCACTCCTACAAGCAGACTGACCACAGATGTTACCAAGGAGCAAGCAAGGCTTCTCCTGCAGAAATTCACCATCCAGTCCACAAACACACATGAAGATCTTGCTTACCAGCTACGTGGTATGCACTGAATATATGGAAAACAACTCCTAAGCGTGCCCAAGAGGGCTCACCTGCTAAGGATGTGCCTCTTTGCCTCCACATGGCTCAAACAAAAGAAATCAGCTAGGACAAGGCTGCTGCTCCAGGGTCAGTACATGCAGCTGAGGAATGAGATCGTCTTCTCCAAGTGCTCTTCGGGGGGCTCACTAGGTCAGGTCACTCAAAGCCCTGCCAATCCCATTTTCCACACTTCCAGGGATGGGGCATCCACAACTTCTCTGGACAACCTGTTCCAGGGCCTCACCACCCTCAGTGTGAAAAGTTTCTTCCTGATATCCAATCCAAATCTATTCTGTTTCAGGTTAAAAGCATTGTCCCTCGTCCTTCACTACGGGCACCTTGGTTTAGATGCCGTTAATTACAGCAGCATTGACCTGCTTATGCTGTAGAGCTACCCACAGGCAATGAATCAGTGAAAAGGGCAATGAAGGTACAGCCCTGCAGGTCTGGGTTTCAGAGACACCGATAGCCATTCACGCTGAAAAAGCGAGTCCATTATATTTTAATTCTGGAAAGTCACTGCAGGTGGCGTGCCCCTTTGATAGCACGAGGGCTGCGTTAAATAAATCCTGCTGTGACTCTGCGCTGGTCACTGCAGGCAACGGCAGCAGCGGCTGCGTAACTGTGAGTCAGCCAGCTCAGCGTCAGTTCTTCTGAAGCACAATAAATAAAACTCATTCCAGCTACCAGCATTTATGGGTTGAAACTACCCTGCAGAAAATTTGCACTGCTTCTGCCCTTAATTTAATCTTTTTCCTGAATTTTTCAGGGCCACCTAAGCTGGCACCACACCACAAGGCCACTACAGCAATATCAGCATAAACTGGCGTAAGAGAATGGAGAACCAGGCCTTTTGTCTTTAAAAGCTCAACCGTGGCCTTACTGACTTCCATGGCCAGTATTTTACTCATTGCATTCTCTTCCCTGTAATTCACAGAAGTGAAATAAACACTCCACGGAGGTAATATCTGAATTTGGTCCTTATTTAGTTAACACAGGCACACAGTGATAGTTACTAATTCAGTAAACAACCTTTTATTCTGTTATTTTAAAAGAGGTAATAGGTATAGCCTGCATTAAAAGTACTTCCAGAAAAAAACAGGTAATGGAGGAAATACCAAGGACTACAACTTTTCTAGAACCACACACCAGTTTCCCTGATCATAGTAACTCTTCTGAACCCTCACACCATCCAGGGATCTGCACGCTGCTTCCAGCTCGCCTTCACAGAAGACATGGTAATAGCGGTGGAAAACAGGGCTGGGTCCTTGCGATTCCTTAGAGCCAGCTGCAAACAACACAGTTTCACCACTTTCCCCTCTCTTTTTAGTGCCACCTTTCAGGTGCCAGGGAACCAGCAAATCCTGAGAGTGAAAGGAGGTTCGGTTGGTGTGAACGGGCAGTCTGCAGTCCGCCACTGGCTTTGCACCACAGCCTTTGTCCTTGGAGTTGTCGAGGAGCTGGTCAGTACACGCTGAGTCTTGGCTGCTGCTCTCAGGCATCTGATCACCAGGCAGTCTCTGGGCCATGCCAGAACTGATTTCCTCCTCCTTGTCTTTATTGCTGTGCTTTTCCTTAAGGTATTTAGACTTCTGGTTCTTGTATTCTTGTTCCATTGCCCAGACATAAATGAGTGCTGTTCCCCCAGGTCTCAGAAGCCGGGCTAGTTCACGGAGAGCTGCCAGCCTCCTTTCCTACAACAGAAAAGCAGAAGTGGGAAGTTAGTATATAAACAGACATAATAACAGACCTGGCAGCACGTCCTGCTTACTGCCGTCCGTCTGCTCACCCCCTGATGCAATGAAGACCAGAGGAATTTTTTCCACTCTGCATTTTGGGCAACGTCCATTTCTGCCTGACATGCGTGGGTACAGAGCACCATAATCCACTAATGGCCAAGCACTGGTAAATAACTCTTAGAATCACAGAATCATTTGGGTTGGAAAAGACCTCTAAGATCATCTGGTCCAACCTTTAACCTAGTACCGCCAAGTCCACTGTTAAAACAAGTCCCTAAGCACTACATCTACACATTTCTTTAAGACCTCCATGGATGGTGACTAAACAACTTCCCTGGGCAGCTTGTTCCAATGCTTCACAACCCCTTCCGTGCAGAAATTTTTCCTAGTAACCAACCTAAATTTCCCCTAGTGCAATTTGTGGCCACTTCCTTCTGTCTTATCACTTAGTGGTTAGGAGAAGAAACTGACCTCCATCGCACTACAACCTCCTTTAAGATCATTGTAGAGAGCTATAAGGTCTCCCCTGAGCCTCCTCTTCTCCAGGCTAAACAGGAGAAGCTTACACAACCCAGACAGAAGGCAGACAAATGACCAGTCTCCCTGTTGTTCTTTGTAGATGAAGAATGAAGGCACATAGGAAAAACGATGAGATCTGTTCAAGATCTGGGCTAGGAAGTAACGTATCTGCTGATTCCCAAAGCAAAACCCCTTCCCCAGAGTCATTAATTTTAAGCAGAACAAAATGAAACACAAACACCCAGAGATCCAAGTGCCAGGAGGAGCAAATGCACCTGACAGGGAGAATGTAAAGAGAACGTCTCAAAGGCAGCAGCACTGTAACAGCTTAACTCTGCTCAGACAACAGCTTATTTGAATTAATAGCAAACGCTAGTCTTCAATTTCACCCCACTTGTTCTTCCCTTGTGCTCCCATGAGCCCAAACCAGCAGATTTTTATACCATTAGTAGCTGTGCACAGCCATACAGCAGTACAGCGGAGCACAGGGGGGCGACTTACTGCTGTTGAGAAATGGTGAATGACGGCGATAGAGATGCAGGCGTCACAGGAACCACTTCGCATTGGCACTGACAGGGCATCGCCCACAAAAGCCTGGAAATTTTTTTCTCCACAAATATCCACAAGGTTTTTGCTGCGATCGCAGCCAATCTGTAACAGAAAGCGTTTCATTAAGCTTTTCCTAAGAGGACAATTACAAGACTGGAAAATGATTTTCACTCGATGCTTACACTAATGGAGTCATCACAGTCTCCTAGCAAGGTAACACATTTTAGTTCAAAACAAAAAAGCAAGTGAGCATGAGAAAAGTGCCAAATAAGCAGCAAATATGATTCCTGGGTACGGACAAAAAAGAAAGAAAAAAAGTGTTTACTTAAAACTGAAAGATAACAGATGGGCTATTAGACAGCTCATTATAGCACCTTGATTTTGAACCAGCATACGACAGAACAGCTTTCAGCCTAACATTTCTCAAAACTGGTCACAAAAATAGCATAGGAGCCAGAAAATAGTAAAGGAAGAGATGACCCAACCTAACCTCGGTATCGTTGTCTCCTTTCAATTGCTACTTGTAATCCGATGACATTTTAAGCAGCCGAATTCTGAACTCACAAATGCTGAATCTACAAGTATAAACACCAAAGTGTCGACTTCGGTGGCATCTCTAAGGCATGTCACACAGCTTCATTAATCATCCAGGTTTTGTCATTTCAGTGTAAGAAAGTGTTCAGGTACAGTCCTTTTCAACCTCAGCACCAAAATGCACAAAAGATTAAGCTTTCCTATTCAGCACAACAAAATTTTCAATGTCCCTGTACAGTCCAAACAAAATGATCCCCAGGAAGCATTTCAGAACACGTCATTAAATGTTTCTTTTGCCCTTTGAATCTTACCCAGTGTTTAAGTCAAAGATAGTAGGAAAAAGCGTCTAGAATTTTTTTTTTTTTTTTACATTTGCATAAAAATAATAAATCCAAACTAGTCAACACTCTTCTGTAAGAGGAGACAGCGTGAGGCATGTACCACTCGTTTGCATGTCAGCCACAAACATTCACTACTCAAACCAAAGCCCCACTACCAAGCCATATATATCAAACTCAGCCTGCATCAGAATATTACGTTTATTTTGATTTTCAATGATTAGCAGCAAGCAAATACCAGAGCACAGATTCAGGTTCCTATATAAGTAATTCTGACAGTGTTTATTTTGTTTGATGCAAAAAGAATACTAAACTGTCCTTGATGCAAGAAGAATAGCAAACTGCTCTGGTTAATCAACCCAGTAGAGACAACAGCATTGCTAAAATTCAAAATCTCTTTTGCAATGATTAGTCTATTTGCAATGATAAATCTATTTTCCGACATAACTTCTCATTTTATCAGTTCAGTTTATTTTAGCTTTCCACCTACCATCACAACTTTGAGGAAAAACATGATTCTGTCCCAGTCAGATTTCCTGAAAGCTTACAAGTGAGCTTCTGTCTACTGATGCCCCTGACTTTTGGTCCAAAGTAAATGAAACTGTTGTGGAAATGCCAGTCTGACTACCCAGGATCATTTTCCAGAAAGCCAGCACTATGGCTATGTACATATCATCCTGCCAATTAGCTCTGAACGGACCTGAAAAGATCAAGATCAATCCAAGTATTGCTTCCTTCCCATTTATTTCTTGGCCTCTTCTCAGAATTTACTGAAGCATAAAGTGAATAAAAGAGGGAACTCTTGTCTACTTGGAAGTACACATAAATCCCCACCATTTCATGCTGGAAACCAACTGAAGTATCTTTAAATTACTCTCATCAAGAGGCAGGCTTAGCTGACAACCTGCATGCTGGTGATTCCACACCTCATTACCAGTGCCTTCAACTACTTTTGCAATTAAGACATTAGCATGGGGTACTTAATAAAGCTCAAAGGGTCCAATTTGATGCAAACCAAAAAAGAAGGAAGAGCATTTGCAACTTCCACAGGCTTTCCCAGAAAGAATTGCTCGGGCACTACACTACCACAGTAAAAACAGGCTGGAGAGTGAAGTTCGATCCTCCCCTCCTAAAATGACCTTGAAAAGGACTACGTTGTATGTTGATGAAATTCAGTGAACTGAGAACAAGAACAAAGGCACGACTGCCAGAATGTGAAGTCCTCATTTGCATCTAAATTACATCAAATAATTACGAAGTCAGGCTTCCTTGTAATGTCATACTGGTTAAAGTGGATCTACATCCAAGCAAAAAGATTCCATTTTGCAAGGAAAATGGAAGCCTTGAAATGGATCAATTTGGATGCATAGCTGCTCTGAAACAGGTATATTAGGCTTACCTTTAAACTGGTTTTAATGCTTACCTTATAATAGGTGCTACATATCACAGAATCACAGAATTTTCTAGGTTGGAAGAGACCTCAAGGTCATCGAGTCCAACCTCTGACCTAACGCTAACAGCCCTCCACTAAACCATATCCCTAAGCTCTACATCTAAACGTCTTTTGAAGACTTCCAGGGATGGTGACTCCACCACTTCCCTGGGCAGCCTGTTCCAATGCCTCACAACCCTTTCAGTGAAGAAGTTCTTCCTAACATCTAACCTAAAACTCCCCTGGCTCAACTTAAACCCATTCCCCCTCGTCCTGTCACCAGGCACGTGGGAGAACAGGCCAACCCCCACCTCGCTACAGCCTCCCTTGAGGTACCTATAGAGAGCGATAAGGTCACCCCTGAGCCTCCTCTTCTCCAGGCTGAACAAGCCCAGCTCCCTCAGTCGCTCCTCGTAGGACTTGTTCTCCAGGCCCCTCACCAGCTTCGTCGCCCTTCTCTGCACCCGCTCAAGCACCTCGATGTCCTTCTTGTAGCGAGGGGCCCAAAACTGAACACAGTACTCGAGGTGCGGCCTCACCAGAGCTGAGTACAGGGGGACGATCACCTCCCTAGCCCTGCTGGTCACGCTGTTCCTGATACAAGCCAGGATGCCGTTGGCCTTCTTGGCCACCTGAGCACACTGCTGGCTCATATTCAGCCGACTATCCACCATCACTCCCAGGTCCTTCTCTGCCTGGCAGCTTTCCAACCATTCCTCTCCCAGCCTGTAGCTCTGATCCCAGCCTGTAGCTCTGAATATATATGAATATATATGCATATGCATATATATGAATATATATGCATAAATGCTGAACATGGGATTCACCACAAACCTGCCTGGTGCTGGAGCTAACCAAATTTAGCACCCTTATTCAATAACCTCCCCATGATATTTTAACAAGACTTCCAATTACCACATTTCTGTATTTTGTAGCTTACAAGACACGCATTCATTCAAAACCAGTATCTGTTGGTTTCAGTCTCTTAGAAAACACTAACCTAGCAAAAAGCAGCTAACTTCAGCAGTTTCTACCAGCTAGGTAGAAACTGGCTCTATCTATGATTTTTAACATATGGGGCATTTTCCAAAACAAGACGGACATCCCATAAGAAAACATTTACAGTAAGAGACAGAGACCTCAAACTAAGCTTCTTCCAGTCCTGTTACTAACAGATTTCTAGTTCTGAAGCAAGTGGAAGCTTTGATGTGATGAAGCTTCATTTACAGAAAATAGTCCAAAGAAATGTTTTGATTCAAAATAGTTTTGTTTTTTTTTTTTTCTTTCTCCAGTTAAACACAAATCATTTAAAAAATCTTAAAATGAAACTGGAATGCTTTAATTTTCGCCAGTTTGTATTTCTGATGTTGAAGTTTAGCACAGGATACTGTCCTTGCTAAGCTCTCCTAGAACCACGTAGAAAGGTAGAGAAAGTGCTATTAGCTCGGTGTCCAAAAAGAAGAAAATCTTTATCTAGCATATTCCTTGATGAACCAAGCTGTATACATTTTAAGGTTCCCTATTTCTCGTTATCTTTGAGTCTTCTCTAATATTTCTTACACTTTTCTCAAAGTTTTCCAGATCAAACTGCTTGCTTCAGCCATGCAATTTCTTACATGTATCCCCAACAGCATGGCCGACTGTTCAGCTGAACCCAGCTCTTAGCCAGTCCACCTCCAAGCAAGCTGCTCTGCTCCTCTCAGTGTTCCCCCAGAGGATGTCTGCTTCTCAGGATTCATCAATTTTACTCCAGGCAGCCATTCCCTACATCCCTGCCTTTTTGTCAGGCACGTACAAACTTCTTCACTGTTTTTTGTTTGTTTGTCTGTTTTTGTGATCACAGGAGCTCCAGAGTCAGAGTGGCCACTGACACCTATTTGTTGAGGCTCATGGTACACTTTTTTTTTTTTTTAAACAGGTATATCTGCCACTGATTTTCATTTTATCTGGATAAAACCATCTACATCCAACTCCTGTTTTAAGCCAGGAAATGTGTATTATCAAACCTTTAGACAAATTAAAGAAGCATCAAAAAAGACTAAGATAAAAGATGGGGAGAAGGGAAGGGAGAAAGACATGTAAAACCTGTGATTTGTCTGAGTTTCCAGCAGCTCTGCACTGGGTTCCTCGGAAAGGGATAAGACAGGCAGAAATCCCATCCCAATCCTTCAGGTTCTCAGGCAACTTCACCTACCCCATTTCAGCTAGGAGTTGTTAAACTAAATTTTATAAAATCTTGTTAATGCAGTTGTTTGGAATTGATCATTAGGGGCCATAAGACACTAAATAAATAGCTTGCTTTGTAACGGTACTGCAAATCTGCAAAAGGTAAATCTTACAGGCTTAAATAAAGATAGGTAAAGACAGGTCAGTGGTGCCCACCATTATATATTTTCTTTCTATGTTATCTCATTATTACTAACTCTACCTGGTTGAATTAGCTCATTTAAGTATCTGGGAACCTGATTGATTCAGCACATTAGAAACTGATGAAGAAAACCACATCTAATTCTGAAATGCAACTACCAAATGCAATTATGTGGCTCCCCGGAGGAACACCTCAGCTATAACTAATAGCGTCAGAGCCTCAAGGAACCAAATTACATTCCAGCACACATGCACACACACAGGAAGAAGAAACACCAGCGCAGACATGGCAAGGAAGACAAATCTCCTTGCTCCAGTTGGTCTGCCAGGCCTTCAGCGTTCTCTTCACGCAGTGCTTTGTTTTTCCATCGCATGCAGTCAGGGTGCCTATGGAAACTGCTGGGACTAAACCGGGAAGCTCATTCCTCAATTACACAGCAACAGAGCCAAGTTGAGCAAGTCAGTGCTCATTCTGGTTTTGTCTTGCTCTTGTCCAGTTCCTTTTGAGCCCAGAACTCCCATCACTTCAATGACTCCTAATTCGGTGAGAGAAAAGGGCAGGAAAGGTTCCTCTGCCTCACCCTGCAATCACTGAAATACAGAGTGACCTGGCTCCACGTATACCTTTGCCAGATAGTTTTGTCCTTCCATTTTTTACTCACTGCTAAGTCCTTCAGATAGAAATCTGTCCTCAAGCAGCATGGATCCATTGCAACTAAAAACCACTCACCAGTACACAACATTAATGCAGCTGATCTTCATAGTCCCTCCTCCCCACACCCTCACAAAATCAGACTTACATACAGTTCCAGCTGGTAACAGCTTGGGACAATAACACGGGGTGGAAAAATAAAGAAAAAAAGAAAAGATACGCATCTCACTGCCATGGGGTGACTTACAAGGTCACGTGAAATACAGACAACATTACTGAGTACCTTTGAATGACATGCAGTGCAGAAATCTGTATTAAAACGAACCCTTTGGGCTCCTGTGTTCTCATCGTTTTTCTTCCTAGCATCAGTATTCTGGCAAGTTGAGTCATTTCTTTTTATATAAGAAAAACAGCTACCCAATGCACAGTCAGTTATTACTGGATTTCCCACCAGTTCATCAGTTCAACTGCAAGTGTAAACCACAAAACTGAAAGGCTTCAATGGCTTCCACTCACACTCTAGCCCCACAGGGATGCTGCACATTTCTGTGGTGATTTACACATCACCACACCTGCTTGGACACTGGGAGACAGAGCTACAGCTCATCAAAATGGATGAGATACACTGCAATGATGTCAACAGGCTCTGGAAGGAAACCCTTGTGGTGATGGGGGAACAGGAAAGGCTGAAATACTGTGTTCCATAAAAATAAAAGTGCTGCTTATACATATGAAAATTAAGCTTGAAAATGCTTACATATATAGTGTTAAAGTAATCAATCCCCCCAAATGAGGTTAGGTAGGAAAACAAACAAAAAACCTGTAGACATCTCTATTTGCATTCCTTCCAATATAAACATAGCTGGGGGAGACAGAGAAACAAAAGTAATCTGAAACTAGAAGTCAGATTTTCTCCAGTCTCTGCCCTAACTACATCAGACACAGATTCTCTCTCTCAAACATTCTTAACCTGAACTTGTGCTTGTCACGAATTTGCTGTTCCTTGACTGTGTCAGAACAATGCAGCTGTTGCAGTGCTGTCATTTTCACTGAGCATAGCTGGACTCGCACACATTTCGTTGTAACACAATGATACCCGGGTAGGTAAGGCTGTATGTAATCATCCAAAGAAACTGAAGCAAATTCAACTGCTCAGGCCACGGCAAAGACATTTTCAGGCACTGCCTGAAGATTAAAACATCAAGAGAGATACCTTAGCTGTGACCCACCGTTAGAGCTGCTACTTGGAAGCATCCTGTCTAAAAATGTACAGTAACCTTTCAAGTACATCACTTTACCTCAGAAAGTGCTTGCCTCAGGTCCCTCTGCCTAATTTTCAGTATTTCTGAGAAAAACATTTCCAAGCTGCATGACTGTACTGTTTTTCTTCTTTCCCAACTAGACTCAGAGCTCCAATGCACTGTGCATAAAAACTTACCAAGAGGCACAGCAATCCTGTGAAGGAAGGATGCAGATGAGTAAGTTTCCGCCTTGACTTTATGCTCACGAGCTACAAGGAGTAAACGAGGGAGGAAATGGGTGCCCTGTATCTAGAGACCGTCCTGTTAGCCCAACAATGCACCTGGTATATAAAGCATGAAGCACCCCCTCAGCCTCAGATCCATGCCTAACCCATGGTAAGTGGCCAGCTGGAGGAAACCATCTCCAGATGCTTATTTTCAACTGTCTCAACTGCTTTAAAACTTTCCTCTCTTTCACTCTCACTTTCCACTTTCGGGACTTCTGCAGGCATGTAGGAGATGAGTTAATACCCAAGGGAACAGAAGGGCAGGGCTGGCATTCAGCTGACTGCCAGCAGAGGCATGATCCTTCTTTCCCTCCGTTGGTTAACTGTGGGCTCCAGAACACAGCCTGGTCCTGGGAATTTCCGAACCTCACCGAGACTTCACTTTAAAAGCCTACCAGAAACCTATACAGCAGCAATTTCCCAAATTCATTCTAGCACCAGGTGACTTACATGAAGCCCTGGAAAACCTTTTTCCCCTCTAGTTAGGTTTGCTGATTTTTCTTACAGGAAAGCGATTAGTTGGGAGCAGAAGACTGAAATGTATTGAACATTAATAATTATTTTCAGGCTACTGCAGTCAGGCACAAACATGCCTACTTATAAATCAGTTGCTTTTTTTTTTTTTTCCTCTATCTTATAAGAGCTGTAATGAAAATAAATGCATTACAAATACAGACAGGGCTGTAAATAACAACTTATGTCTTATAGCTGAATATAAATAGCAGTACAGAAACTCTCGTTTCTCTTTTGCAACAGACAAACAAGTCTGACTTTTATTATTGATAATGAATGTTTTGCCTTGCATAGAATCTTTCAAGCCTGATGGATTTTTAAGTGTTTCATGAAAGAATCAGTTCTGGAACAGGGGACAGCTTAATGTGCACCTCTCAAAGTTTTGTTTTGGGTAAAAGGAACAACAAAAAGTTTGACCCTGCACGAAAGTCTTTGAAACATTTGCAGTAAAACAGTCTGTTGGTCCATATTTGTATGTGCTTCATGATCCCACAATAGGAAGGGAGAGAAGTAAAACTGAGCTAAGCACAGACTGTGCGAGAGGGAAGGTGATGAGAACACAGGAACAATGACATCAGGACGACTGAAAAGTGAGGAAAAGAGTGAGAGAGAAATTATAGAAACATGTGCTGAAGTTGAAACTCCCGCACGCATTTTATGTTGGTATATTTACCGGGACTATGCACAGATTCAAGTGGGAAGGCCAACCATGGTATCATTCACAAATGAGCCATGCCATCAGGCCAAAGGGAACTGAAGATGTATTAAAACAAGGAATGTCCATGGAGACCTCAGCAACCTGTACACTGCATTTCCCACATATCAGCCACTTCTTGGAAGAATTCAAATTGCCCAACTATTTTCCCTTTAATAATCTTACTTAATAACAATAACAAAAAAACAATAACATGCATTACAAATTTTCAATCAACTGCACCCATCACAATTTTTTTTTCTTAACATATTCTGACTTGCAAAGCAAAAATTTTTTTGAAAGGTTAACACACATCGCAAATGGATCAGGAAGCCTAACACAATTGGTAATTGATCTTGGATCAGGCAACAGCTTTCTGTTCTTGGCACTCCTCCTGCAGTTGAAGCTCCAACATAGTACAACTGCACAACAGAATAAATGCTAGTACTAATGAAAACAAATGACTTTGGCTACTACTTACCATGTACAGATCCTTGTTGATGCCCAGATATTTCCCATTTCCACAACCAACATCAGCGACTACTGACCCTTCTGGTAGTGACCTGAGAAACTCCACAATTTGGGGCCACGGGCTATGCCTGGTACTGCTGAAGTGTGTGGCAATCTCTTCATACACCTTGTGGACATATTCCTGCTCCAGCTCCGAGGCTTCCATCTCATTGTGGGGAAACAATGGTTGTACCTGTCTTTGCTGTTCTTTCTGGCTGTCACAGACAGATGGGTAAACTAGATGTACCAACAGATATGCAAACAAGAACATCTTTTTTTAAACAAAGTCATTTCATATTAATTAAACTTACTTAGCAAAACAAAACAAAAATAAAAGTGAAATATTAAATTGCAACAAGTGTTTCATTCCTTCCTTTACCTTTTAAGAACTGAAACACAGGTCAAACTGCAGCACCGTTTGATGATTTTACAGCAAGCAACCTGCCCATGTGTACCAGAGGCTGCCTACAGTGATCACTCATCCTACTCTATTAACAAGGTTTGTGTTTTCAAAACTGAGACAGTGCCCCTAGCATCAGAGACCATGCCATTGCAATTCTGCCTCTGAAATTCCCATGAAATGCTGTTCTGAGGGCACAACTGGACTTCAGGTTCCACATAACAACTGAGCAATCAAACAATTATTATCTGTACTGCCCTAAGGCACTTACATGGTTCCATCATTGCAGATCTGACTGCTTTTCCCACTCTAATGTACTTATTTCCACAAAACTACAGTCCACTTCAAATACCCAGAACTGAAGAATAGTAGCTACTTCTGTTATATTACATTCTTCCAGCACTTAAGGTCCCAGAAAAACACAAAATTCTGTATTAATCATCTGACTCCAGTGTTAGACAAATACCTTCCTGTATACTGAAACTCCAGCAACCACACAGATACAACTAATTCAAACCATACTGCATGGCTAACCCCGTAGTGTTTAAGAACAACTCCCAGGACTGCCAAAATTATCTAAAGGCATAAACCAATTTGCTCAAGAAATGTGCTTACATATTGATGATATGCAAATAACAGTTTTGACTGGGAGATCACCTCAAGACACTTACTGCAGTTGCAAGGGCTTCTCCTCACTTTCCTGAATGTAAACGATGTCCTTGTTTTCCTTTGATTTAGTGTTAAATCTCCAACATCAGCAGTGATCGTTCCAACTTTCTGTCCCAGCTCAGAAGCTTGAATGATATCATATTTTCTGGGTGTAATCCTAAAACAAAGTAACACAAAATCAACTAATAATTCAATTTGCATCAGAAAAAAATAAGCAATCCATCTTTATAACAAGGCAATTCTTAAATGCTCTGACAAGTGTGATTACAACATGCCATTTAATGTACTGCTGCTTCTATTTTCAGCTTATTCAATTTCAGAGAACAAAAAAAGAAGTGCTGACAGGTAAACTAATGATGTTAATTAAAGTGTTATTTAATTGAAAGGAACTATATTTCCCTTTCCTTACTTCTTTTCCCTCCACAAGTTCGATTATTTTTTAGGCCTTTATCTGAAATATATTCATTAAAGATAAAATACACTAGAAAAAATGGAGGCTATGGACTTAGAATAGTATTGACCAGCTCTAAACTGGCAGATTGAAGGTTCTTGTTACAAATGAGCCTTTTAACAAAGCCTGCTTTGCAACAGAATTGCTTTTCCATTTATTGACTGCAGAAGATGCAAAGACTAGCACTTCAGAGATCTGCAAAAATGCCTGAAGGGTGCAGCTCTGCTGTTCATCTTTCTTAACCAAAATCTGTCAATCAAGTGAACTGAGAACAGAGCTTCGTAAGCTACTTCTGGCTTTGACACAGATCTTAATGGAAAACAAAAACATTTTTGGAAGCATAAAATTCATAAAATGAAAGCAACTTGGAACATTTTTTGGAGGTGAAAAAAGTTTCAAACAATTTTATGAAGAGATTTACATCGCAAAAAGCACCACAATGTAGAATTTTGAATAGCTCTACAGTAGATCTCTTAAAATTGACGAGGAAAATGAGAAAGTAAAATGGGAAACACAACATGAGATAAGAGATACAGCTGCACCCACATGTGGCTTCCTATCACTTGCACATGGGATAAAGTAGATATTCTTTGAAGAAAATCAAAACTCTTTAGGGAAATAGCTTGGTACTTCAAAGCTGCTACTGTCACTGATACATTTCCCTTTCCTGAACTTAGTCATCAAGGAGACAAATGCAGAAATTTTCCCAAGGAAAAAAAAAAAAAGATCATCTCTAAGGAATTGGCCTCAGTGAAGCCTCTTCAGAGCTGCTGACTTCAAAGTCCTTGATTCCCAGAAGGAAAAACTCTCAGTATAAAACTGACTTCCATATTGGTTAGCTGAGTTTAACCCTCATAAGCTGAACTAGAAGCAAGGGGAAAAGTCTCTGATATTTTTCAATAAAGCAGAACAGTCTCAACTCTTATTGCTACTGGAACTTTTTTGCAGGTCACACGAAACTGCTGATCAGTGCCTGTGCTTAACCAAGCAGCAGAATGATGTGAATGCCAAGAAGGCAGCCTGATCAGCGGGACAGTACTTTGTTGTATGTCACCTTTCCTACCGCAGGGAAGCCAATCATTAGTCCCATCAAAGAGAAAGAGCACAGGTCCTTTCTGTCTGGAAATCACTGATGGTCCATGAAGATCTTGCACAAAGACAACACAGGGCAGACCTAGCAGAAATCTCCCAGAGACAGCCATGGGAAGCATGGGATCTAATAAGAAAACTGCCTTGTCCATGGCAGTTATTACAACTATGATGAAATAACCAGCTAATGATGGCCAAGATTCCCTTGACAGCAGAACTTCAAATCCCAAGTTTGCAGATTTGCTATTTGATTTTCTCTTTACATAAAGTATTTTTGAATCTGCAGCAATAAGCTGTGAATGCTGTGAATATTTTCAGATATAAGTCTTCTTTTTCTGGGCTCTGTGGTTCCAATCTACATGCTTTCTCCTTTTGTCCATGCTACAAGAAAGAATGCTAGATAAAGGCTGGACTGATAACAATATTCTCAATGTCAACAATAAAATGCTGTAAAAATCCTTTTCCTGTGCACCTTTTGTTAACAGGGTTAATTAAAATAAAATCTCTAGTTCTCTTGGCTCCCAAACAAACAAAGTGAATACATTTCCAGAATGATTCCAAAAATGAACCTTTTGCTCTCTAATTTGATTTCTGGGGAATAGATAAAAGGCATCACAAACGATCTTAAATACATGTTGATGTTATGTATGCAAGTGAATTAACTACACTTGTTTGCTGGATTATTCATCTCATTAATTGCAACGGCATATTTCACTGGCATGAAGGAAAACTTGCTCTTTACTGGCAAACTGTGCAAGCCCACCCTATTATCTCTGTTCTCCTTGGTTTCAGATGATGCCCATTAAGTAACAAAGTGCACCAGGTGAAGTTGAGAGAAATATCTGAAGTACCTATTGTTGCAACATCAGAAAAAAAAAAAAAAAAGAAAAAAGATAAAAGAAAAACATAAAAAGCGTTACCCATTCTGAAATAAAGAGATTCCATTACCCATCTACCTCAGTTGAGCATCTTGACCCACTACTGCTTTTAAAAATATTTATCGTACAGAAAAACTATTTTTAAGGAAGGCAGACAAGCACCAGCAATGGGAATATATGGGTAGAAAGTCCCAGGGCTGGAGACGCCCTGCCAGCTCCCCTGGGCCACCTCCTGGTCCCCAGGCCAGCAACATCACTGACATGGAAGCAACTATGTTCTCAGATTTGTAGACAACCCTTCCAAAAAAGACTGACAGTATTTGACAGAACAGAGTAAGAAGTCTATAATGCTGGACTTCATTGCCCTGGACTTCTTTCAGGTTGGAAATGAGGAGACGTTCCTTCTAGGAAAGAGCAGTCAGGCATTGGGATGGGTTGCCCAGGGAGGTGGTGGAGTCACCGTCCCTGGGAGTGTTCAAGGCAAGGTTGGACGTGGTGCTTGGGGACATGGTTCAGTGGGTGACATTGGTGGTAGGGGGACAGTTGGACCAGGTGATCTTGGAGGGCTTCTCCAACCTTAATGACTCTGTGATTCTATGATTCTATAATAATGCATGTCAGGAGTGCCAGCTTCTTTTTACAATTATTTAATTTAATGAGGGAATATACAGGTAGTGTAAGTGCTCTATAAAAATGAACAATGTAAGCATCGTTGGGGAGTTCATATTCACCCTTCTTCATAATACAAATTAACCAGTAAAATTAAAAGGCAGAAAGTCTGCCAATAAAAGGATTTGATGTTTAATTTACACAATGTAATTAGTCTCTCCAATTCACTGCTGTAACCAGTGACTGCTTGGGTCAAACAAAGGAAGAAACATTTATCATGGGCATTTTTGTCCAATACAAGGGTTTACACATTATTCCTCTGAAGTACACTACTGTCACTCTCAATCCTCACCAAGTTTTTAGCTTTCTTTGTCAATTTCAGTGCTCCTAGTGTAAGTATTTCCCAGTGGTGCACGATTTAAAAATCTTATTGAAACTCTACAATAAGCAAAGCCTCAAGACACCTTTAAAGAAATCTCTTTTCCTAAGATCCCAAACATGTTCACTATACTGCAGCCTTATCAGTAGTTAAAGTGGTCCTAAATCAATGGGAAAGAGCCCAGGAGGACTTCCCTTTGTGACCTTGTGGACTGACAACTAGCTTCCTAAAATTCCCTTTTTTTTTTTCTTCAATTTAACCTGAGCAGCATCTAGACAGAGGAGAGAATGTGTATAGTTATCTTAAAACCTCTTGGTTTCTTTCAGAGTAATTTTAAATACAGAGTCATTTTAGATACAGATAATACATTATTTAATACATTATCAAAGCAAATGAATAATAACATTTAATACATTATCAAAGCAAATGAATAATATACTTTCTCCTCCTATTATCAGCATGCAAGGGCTCTTACACATACCCATGTGTCCACAGGTATCTGGATTCTCCAGACATCACCAATAAACTGCATCGGGGCAGCAAAACTGCCACTGTGTGGCCATCAGGGTGTTTGAAATCCATCACAATCTAAAAAGAAACAAAAACGACCACCAGCAATGAGTACGACTTACAGAGCATCACAGACATGCCAGGCATTTCCAAGTCTCAAGCTATGTTTGTCTCCTCATTGTGTTAATCAGAATATTGCCACAAAACAGCTACATATGTCCTAGAGGAACAAAAGCCTCTAGGTTTCTATCCTGCATCCTTCAGATCTCTTCCTTTCAGCAGTGTGTTCAGAAATCTAAGGCTGTCACAAAATTTTTTATACACATTATCTTATATATAATACAATTGAGATACTAAAATAAATAGTTTATTTTCACAATAACAACTTCATTTGCAAGATCATGGGAGCTCTGTTTAATCTTTATACATACCTGTGATGTAGGAAGAGATGATTACCTTACAACTAAAGGCAGCTGCCTAAGGAGAGGGGTCATTTGCTAGCCCAGATGTGTAACTTGGATAAGGCAGTCAGCTACTGCCTTTTTGTAAGGTTTATGCAGAGAGAGACAAGTATCTCCGCAGGGAAATTCATCATAGTCTAAAATGCAGCTAAGTGATGTGGGATGACCCCAAGCCCTCTAGAAATGCCCATTTATTCTCAGCAGATTGAGCTGAGACAATTAACTCAGGGTAGATACATAACATTTAAAGAACAAGTATTAGGGCAGACAAATCATTTCCAACCTGTCCACGTTCTTAGAGCTCTGCAGCACAAAAAGGACAAGGAGTCTCCCAAGATCCTGACTAAGATGCCAACTACCAGAGCAGCCTTTTCTTACGTGCCACCTGGCTTCTACCCATGGCAATATACTGAGGTAATGCTTTCAGCTTTACAAAACTTCCCAAATGAGAGAAAATCCTGCTGTGAAGAACAAGGAACAGGTCCTTTAAGCATGCCAAATGATTAAGACTTAACGATAAAAAAAACAGTGGTCAAAAATCATTCAAGTCATGGTTCTAACTACACTGAGAACAAACACCATGAAAAGTGGTGCCACCTGATTTGTAACCTACTAAGGATGCAATTTAAAAGCAGACTTACTACGTTACACCAGATTGAAACAAATTAAGCAGTTTTGCTTCTGCATACAGATGCATTAATCAAAAGAAAACAATGGTGCAATGATTAGTCATTCAGCACAAAAAAAAAAAAAAAAGACAGACAATAAAACAAGACTGTTTTAAACACTATAAATTACCACTTGCAACTATTGCTATTTATTGTTGTGCACACTGGAGCAAACTACAATGCCATTTACATTTTTAGGGAAAAAAATATTTATGCTTTAATACCACCTACATAGAGCACCAGCTTCTGCTCCTGATGAACTACATAAAATTTGAGAAAAGAAATCAGCATGACGAACAGTGGGACAGAAAGGGTAAAGGAAACACGGAAAAGCAGGAATACAGCCTACCTGTGAGCTCTGATTAATTACTATGAAACATTTCAACAGCTACACAAAAAAATGAACGGCAGCCACTTTCTAATATACTCCTTCCCTTGCACATTGCAATTTCTTCCAGGTAAAGAAGCTTCACAGATCTAACAGGGTGGCTGCGCCACACAAAGCATGGCTAGGCACATGCCTCTGTGAAAAGTAGCACTCTGGTAAGGTAAAGAAACCAGAGGATGACTGATCAAGAACAGCAAGTAGGGGAAAGGCATGAGAAGAAGTGAAGAGAGAAGTGGTTGGATTAAAGGGATGAGAGGACACCTCAGCCTCTTTTGCTTCTCTGTCCAGCTGCAGCTCAGGGACAGGTGTAAGGAGCATGAGACTGGGTTCTTCAGGAGCGTAGCAGAATAAACTGAAAAAGAGACACTGTCCAGATTCTTTCTTTGGAGGCTTAGTTACCCCTCTGTCCCGCTATCTGGTAGTAGCAACAAAGCCCAGTTCTTGCAGATGACATTCAAGAGTTACATTTTCTCCAAGAGCTAGTGCTTGCCCGTTCTGTAGGGTCTCCTACACTTCCAGTTCCCATCTCTCTCCAGGACCTGTAAGAGGACCTTGGCCCCTTTCACATTTTCATGTGGGGATTTACATTTCAGGCTGTATGAAGCATCTGGCAAATCTAATCCTCACCAGCAAAGGATCCCAGCTCTGGCCCTGCTCCCTACTCTCCTGTGTAGGAAAAGTTTCTGTGTTATTATCTCACAGTGTGTGGCTGTTCCCCTTCTAAATGTATTTCACCCTTATGTCAAGCAATGATGATTTGGGGCAAAATATAAATAAAGGATTAATTTATTTGCAAATGAGCAATGACATTAAGTAATTAGCTGTAATGGGAAGAGTCAAAAATCCAAATTCAAAATTGATTTCTGTTTATGAAGCAGACAGATACCCTTAGCTGAAGAATACGGAAATTCTGCAATTTTCTCTTAACAAATTAGACACTGCAGTTCAGAAAGAGAATCAAATTTAAGGAACCCACTGTGAACATTTGAAGAAAAATTAGTGCAATTTCTGCGTTAATGTTTTATGCCTTCATCTATAATACCTGCACCTGAAGGCTTAAAAACCAAGCCAAAGTACTTCTGGTCTTTGTCTATTGTACAGTAGAGAGCATTTAACCCAGAAGGGTTTTGAAGAACCCCGTTCTTATCTCTGAAAAGCCTATTACTGACTGAAGCAGATAACATCCCCACACTCCTATATGTGTCTTTATCCTGACAGAGCATTCTCAGTTGTCACTGTCACACACACACACACACAAAAGATTAACGCATTCAGCCCGCTTTTTAATTTACTAAGGACTCACAGTCAATAAAGTAACTCTGTCACTGCTGAATCAATCCGCTTCATGACAGCTTTGCTCCACGGGAGCTATTTCCAATTTCTTTTTTTTTTTTTTTCTTTTTAACCTATTTACTTCTTTCTCTTAGGTGGCTGAGTCAATAAAGATCAAATTTCCTGCTAGCCCATGGTGCATCACCCAGGGATTACATTCAAAAATAAAGAGAGTGGATGCTTTGATCTTACACAACTTCTACCTTCTTTCTTTGTAGTGTGGAAGAAGTGTCTCTCTATATATACACCAAAAACTTGAAAGAAACACAAACAGCTAATAATACCTACTCGTGGATTTAAATATCTTGTCATGATGCCAGGTTATTTAAGAGTGTTCATGACGAGGGAGCACATGAAGCAGTAAACAGCTTTCAAGGATGGCTAAACATCAAAGCAAAACAACACCCACATCACAAACATTGTTCCTCTGGTATAAAATACAGCTAAACAAACACACACAAAAAAAGAGAAAAGAATCCAGCATGAAAGTAAAAGGGAAGAAAGTATGTTTTTCTTAACTCCTCAGGGAACGAGAAGTCTGTGCTACCTTTCAGTGCTGCAGTAATGTACCTCCCAAAAGTGCAGGGGAAAGGAGGTGAACGACTGGGCTATCAAATAAGTACTGATCCAAAGGCAAAACAGAAGTAGAGCAAGGGGACCGTAAGGACAATGTCAATAAGAATTTCACTGCTACAGTGGGGAACAACAGGTTTTTTCTAAGCTTCGTCTCCGATGCAATTTGTATTTGATGTTAATAGACTACCTTAGATGAAACATACTCTAAAACTCAAAGAAGTGCAACATGGAATATTTTTCCATTCTCTGACATTATTTACTGAATTTTCAGAGAGAAAACACACATTATTAGCCTACACAGCAGTTTCCCGCGTGTAAAACAGATGAAAAAGAATTTCTACTTCAAAGACAGCAGAGAGGTTTAAAGCCCACACACAGAGCTTGAACAACACAGTGCAGAGATGAGAGCCTGTTGGCCTATGTGGGACTCAGGGAATCAATCAATAACTTTCAGCATCTTTCATTGACTGCAAAACCCATACGAACTTACAAAATTTGGAATTTAGGAATATTCTGAATATTTAGGGGCAGAGAGTAGGATTACCTTTCCCAACCTATCTCATAAGAATTTTATTTTATGTAACCTGTTATTTATATCCACTATCATGGTCTCTAGCCATGCTCCAGAAAATGAGTGCAATGATCACGATGATGAAATATTACTTCACTACTGCCTACCTCAAAAGTCTCTAACACATGCACCAGGCCTCACCCAGATCAGATTCAAGCTAAACCATACCAGCTCATGCTAAGCTTGCTTATCTATCTAGACACTACAGTGACACTAATCAGATATTTAATATACTTCCAGGTTCTCTTTCTTTAAAAACTGTATTCAATCTTTGACCCATGCAATGCATTATTTATTCCTCTATCATCCTATTATTATATTATTTATATCCATATACATTATATATAGTATTTAGATTTATTCTTGTATTATTTATTCCTCTTAGTTTTTAAGCATTCATTTCCTAGACCTCAATTATTTCAAAAAACAGAGTACTGCGTTCTTTTCCTTCTGAGGTCTCACCTTGCTGTTAACTGTCCTGATAACCACAAGGAGATTGTATCCATGGAACAAGATAGCAGTACTTCTCCCAGCTCAGGCTGAATGTTTACCTACAGTACAATGGATCAGTTGCATTACTACTGCTTCCCTCTCTCTTCCACTACAGTTATAACATCGTCCTTTCTGAAAAATACCTACTCAACCCCAGCATATGACCTCAACGTCCTCCTGTGAATCCTGAGACAGAGTGTTCGTCAAGTTCTCAACATCCAGTTTATTCAATTTTTCAAACATGCCATTTTAAATCTTTAATAAATGGCCTCCCTAGGTCTTAGCTTAAATTATTTTAGGACACAGAAAGCAGGAGGCTAATGCTGTTAGTCTCCATTTCATTTCTTCTATTGACTTAGCCTTCTCTGCACTATTTTCCATCCTTTCAGTCGTATGTCTTCCCTTACATCCATGGGCAGTCCTACACTGACATACTGGGAGCTGCATCCACCTACACCAGAGCAGAGCATGCCCCACATGCACCAAATCTCTCATCTTCTTTTCCTGATACTGTGTAATTTGTACTGTTAGCTCTGTACTGGGACTACAGTTCAATGAAAGAGCACAAGAAGACTATAATAAAAAGGCAAAATCCTAATCCTAGTGGTTTCCAGAGGGCTCAATCTGCTCACGATTTAGAGCCAAGACAACCCAAGGAATCAGTTCTGTACCTTCAAATACATCTCCTCAGACTTGTACTTAATGTATTACTCCACGTCCTGAAAGCAAATACTCCCTCTATTTACACATTTAATGCTATACCAAATGACCACCAAGAAACCACTGAACAAGTCTTTTCAACACAGACACAGATGTTCTGTAATAAGCACAACTTTATTATGCAAGTGTGATGACATTTACAGAGTTCTAGCATGCACATCTGTGCACACGCTGCTCTGGTGTATCCACTTTTTTTCCTACATGTGATAAAAACTTGTAAGATCTCAAAAGAGATTTTCAGGATCTCAGTAGAAAAGAAAGGATTTCAGGGCTCAAAAAGAGTATATCACCTTTTAAAAATCAATGGTCATTTATAAACATATGTGGAAACACGTTGTAAATCAGCTATTTCCGTGTTCCTGAGGTTACAAATACATGTGCAGAACTCTTCATCCCTAACCTTGTTCCCATGCCACCCTACCTGTACATTTATCATCCTGTCATTGACAATTATAATCTTTAACAGCAAGCTTTCTGGAGCAGAATCAGCGTGAAGGACTGTGAACAGTGCCTCCACATATCATCAATAATAATCAATACAGGACAAACCAGTCCTTGGCTGAGTAAAAAATACTACTAAATGTGGGATAGGAAACCCTTACAGTAATGAGACTCATTTCCAGAAAAGAGGACCTGAAATGCTTACAACTGGGGTGATACTCACACCACTTACTAGTGTAGCACAGCCCTCCTAGCTGACATAACACTCCAAGTCCTTCCAGGTTCAGGATACTTCATGGCATGGATAAAACACGCTGCATGTTCATCATCCAGTACAGTGGAAGATCATCTTCCCTCACTCACCACAAACACCAGGGTTGTTCATCAAATCCTACTCTCCTCTGCAGGTCTCAGCTTTCTGCTTGTAACGCTGTGGTACAGGAAGCCAAGGTAACTCCAAGCAGTAGGGTAGGATTCAGCTCAAGATGAAGACAACTACATTTGTCCATAAACTCTTAATGCTTACATTAAGGTCCTGTTAGGGCACTGGAAGCTGTGAAAGCAGGTACTAGGTGCCTACATTAGCATAACCTGAATCACTCCCCAGGCTGGCCTGACTCAATCCCCATTGGTATCAGTGGAGCTCAGGCATGAAGTGCACATGTACACCCATTCTTGCAAACATAACATTTTAAGTGTCTTAATCCTGGACTCAATACCATTGATGACACTATTAAACACAGCACTTAACAGTATAGATTCACCAGATGCCTCAAGTCTGTTTAAAACAGTCCTGCCTGAATTAAAACTTCTTCCTGCGCTATCATCACTATGAACTTGCCCCCTACACACTGAGGAAGTAGTACGTAAACAGCCCGGTGCTGAGCATCTGTAATTCAGCAGGATGAAAGGATGAATCTGCTCAGCCTGAGACTGAAGCAAAGCTAGCCACTCTCATGACTCCATCTAACGACAGTCCCAGAGACCACAACAATAACAAAGAACTGACAGAACACAAGACATCCAAATCCTGTTTTTTCAAACTAATTCTTGCATCATACCTCACAAAAGAGAAGTAACAGGTTTGAACTAGAAAAAAAAGTAGATTTCAACTAGCTCTAAGGAGGAAATTCTTCACTCAGAGGGTGGTGAGGCCCTGCCACAGGTTGCCCAGGGAAGCTGTGGATGCCCCATCCCTGGAGGTGTTCAAGGCCAGGCTGGATGGGGCTTTGGGCAGCCTGGGCTGATGGGAGGTGTCCCTGCCCATGGCAGGGGGTTGGAATTAGGTGATCTTTAAAGGTCCCTTCTAATCCAAACCATTCTATGATTCTATTCTATAATTCTACTATGAATGTACCACACATCTGAAATATACATATTATTTTCAAGTAGGTAAAACGAAGAGAAATAAACATACTTTGATGTTTGGATAGGTGTTGTTCTAATGCTGCTGATTTTCCTCACAAATACCATATATTTCTTCTCTCATACCCTCAAACTGCTTCACTTGCTCAATGAGTGTCTTCACATACTGCAGCTGGAAGTTATGCACAAGGGCTCTACCACAGCATCAGCATCTGGCCATGAATTTACAATTGATGGCTTCCATGCACATGTACTGCAGAGAGGTGTAAGCTCTAAGAGAGGAGGAGGAGGAGGAACGCTGCACAAGGAACTCTGAAACATGCAGTTGTCCCTGCCTTCAGCTGCACCATCAACCTAGGTTCCCTGCAACACTCTCCTGCAGCCCTAGCAAACAGACCAGAGCTTCACCTGCCCTTTCCCAACAGGCTGCCTGTCCACTTTCTGCTCCTCTAAGAGCACAGCTCTCTCTGCCCCCACACAGAATCTATCTGTCAAGTGTAGTATCAGTATCACAGGATTGATAGCTTTGGTTCCAGCACACTTTTAACCTCTCTAAATTGCTAGTTCCTCACTCAAAATTTCCAGAGTCAACTCCACTGGATAAGAGCTCTGTGGAGAAACTATTAAAACACTAAACACAGATGAAAAGAAAAACAGAAACAAAATTGGTGCAGTATACAAGATGCTCACAGAGTATAAAGGCAGGCAGAGTTCAAACCCCATTTGCTGTACTTACTGGTATTATCTAAGTCCAGGAGTGACAATATACCACAGCAGGAGCTTAACAAGTGAAGCTTGTTTCTTTGCTTATAGACTACTTGTGATTGTTATTACTGTTTGTCATTTCTACATGAAACTTGCCACAGTCTTAAAATAGGCTCCTGCAACAATAGCGATGACATCACCACCTAATGAAATTAGATTTCTCTATTGAGTTCCAGAGCTGAACTGCTGCTGAAATGCAACAGCTAAAGATAACGACTTTTTAATGCCCTAGAGCTCAGTCTGTTTGCTGTTAATTTGTGGCAGACACCAGGATTTCATTTCATGCACCAAGTACCAATCTTCTAAAAATAATGTGAGGAATAAGAATAACTTCCACTGATAAATCTCTTGCAGAGATTAAAAATTCTTAAAAAAAAAAAAAAAAAAAAAGAAATGAGTAATTCTACTCAAACAGAGGCTTCTAAAGGCAAATATAGCAGAATAGTATTTAAAGAATGACAACCTAAAACTTGGCTTAAAAATAAATTAAGCTGTAAACATACTAATTGTATTAGTTTTCTTCTATTACATGATTACATTTTTCACAGGAATTAATAGTAACTTCATACGGTTAATCCAACCCACCACAGAAGAGTAGTTCATGTATCATAGTGAAGGGTACATGGGAGAAATGAAGTGGAGCAAGAGAAAAAAAAACAGACTTTAGTTTATAAACAACAATATCGAGTTATAATCTAATCCATTTTTTCAAGAGTTTTAGCTAACTTTGTACTTTATATGATATGAAAACCAATTAGAAGTTTCTAACACAATCTATGGAATTGCGAGACAGTTTCTAGAGGGTCTCTTTGATTCCACTGAAAAATTCAACCTATGTATTTGTGTGTCATAGCAAAGCATCAGCAGACAACTGAGAACTGGAAATGAAATAACGCTGCCTCAGCATATGAAATAAGCACACTACAAAAAAAGCAAATAAGTTTGGAGATAACATGTGGCATTAAAACAAAACCAAGTTGATAAAGTGATTACCTAGTTCTCCTTCATTATTTAACAGCTAGGACTGCAGTCAGATAATCTTAAACCCTATTGCAGACTACAAACATTTTAGAAATGTGTTTTCCTCACAGTTTCTTACAATCAAAACAAAATCCTGCTAAATGGAACCATGCCATATTTTTCACAGCATATCTACATATTCTTCCATGCAATACCAAGTGAATTTCATTTTTAAATTATATCATCCTAACTGCAGTTTCTTTTGTCTCTCATTCCAGCAGTGGACACAAGTTGATGTAACTGCCCAGAGGAGGGCAGGACAAGAACATTCTTCCCACATCCCCTTCTCAACACTAGGGACTCAAAGAAAATGCAGGATTCTAAAGAGCAACCAACTGGGTGGAAGGAAGCAAAGTGATAGGAACCAGGAGGAGCTGCAGCTCTGCCTTCCTCTCTCAGCAGCCAAAATAATGGACCACATGCAAGAAACACAAAACTGCTACAGAGAATACAGTAAGACAACTTCCCACCCTAGCAGAGCCAGGAGAGAGACCTCAAGTCACAGCACACTCTGCATATTCCTACAGCAATCTAACTGTGGTCTGCTCTTCCTCAGGGCTGACACAGGATTTTAGCCAATTTAAGAGCAATCAGGTCTTGCAGCGTGGGGAACAGCTTTACAGAAATGCAAGTCAGACGACACGTTTCTTTCTTTCAGGGAAAGGAAGGGAGGCTGGTATGACTTGTATCTTATCTGTGGCAATTCTCAAAACCAGGCTGGACACAGTCCCAAGCAACCTGCTGTAGGTGACCCTGCTTGTGAAGGGAGAGTTGGTCCAGATGACCTCCAGAGGTCCCTGCCAACCTCGGCTATTCTACAAATCTATGCAATATGAGTCCATGAATCTGATAAAGTGAAGATGAGAGATAAAGCTTTCCAGAGCTATTGGCCCAGTACTGGGCCCACCAGTAGTAAATGCCAGATGTCTGGGACTCACCACAGGAACAACTCATACAAAAGAGACACATGGAAGTTGGAATGTCTCACCAAGATGGAAGAGCAGAAAACTACATACAAAACTTTAAAATACGGGTTCTCTCATAGTTTAGCTTTGATTTTGTTCCTCTGATGTAGCCAAGGAGGTAGTGGGGACGGTAAGATCTCCATGCTCTGTCTCATTTCACAGCAAATTACTGTCATGCAGCTTCTACAATGAGAAGACCTTATAAACAACCAATGCTACAGGAGAGTGGAAGGAGGTGATTAAGTATTGCAGCACAGACTCCCTCTGAAAAATGTACATGAAAGCGGGCTTTCATGACCCTTGCAAAGATCAAAATAACTGATCAGGTGGAAATGTCAGTAAGACACCTTGGTATCTGTGAACAGGATCCTGTATGAAAAAGGTAAGGCAATATCCAGCACAGAAATAAAAACTCAGAACAGTTCATTTACTGAATATTCATCTTTCCCTGAAAACACAGTAAGACTACTATAAAAATTCCCATGAAGGGCTGTAGGCATTGTTGCTTGTCTTGGAGGGTTCAATTCTCTATTCATTTACATCAGGAAGCTCTCCCTTGATTTCAGTGGGTCTTGTTCACTTTGTTGGGATCCAAGTTCAAATAACAGTATGCTGTGGAATGACGTGGGCAGAAAGAGACACACAGGACATTTATAGAGAGTAAGCATGAAGAGCATCAAGCCATTATGAAGCCTGATGCATTTAACTTGTGGTGCTCAGGACAAATTTCGCATGGAGAAATTCTTCAGTAGTTTTTAAAAATGAGAAACTACTTTAAATGGTAAAAACTGCTAACTGATAAATAATTAAAAATGCAACCCCCTTTGGGTTTCCAACTAAATGATACAGAAACTGATGCAAACTGCTCTTCTTCAGAAGCAGATGAAATCCATGACAGTAGGTTATAGCTCAAGAAACCTGTCTTACAGATCTGAAAAACACACTACTGAGCTTCACAAATACCACCACAATCATTTGAGCAAACCTCTGAACTCAGCATTAGATCTTAGCAATTCAAATGAATGTCTTCCATTCAGGCCAAGAGACGTTTTGGTCCTGCCAACCCAATCTCATTTTTAAACATGGATTGCTACTATTACATTTTCACCCACTACAATTATGCTGCTAGCATGGACAGAGTTAAAGCTTTGTCTTAGAGCCTCTATCAGAGTAATTCCTTAAATGAGTTAAGATGTTTTGTGCCTTCCCCTAAAACTGAATCAGCTACTAACCAAAATAAGCAAAATATGACTGAGACCACACAGTTAACACAGTACCATCCAGTACCTGCCTACCTTGTTAGAGCTCCTGCAAGAACTGAAACAGGTACCAACTGTCAATGGCTGGATACAGTCTAGGCTTTTGAAAGGCTTCTGATAAGATCTGTCAAGCAGCTTATTACAGACCAGCGGCTGCTGCTACAACAGCTACAGATTTGTGTTTGTTCACCAAGACAGATTAGAAATAGATTAACAAATAAGAAGTAAAAGTGCAGGAATAAATGGTCAATTCCCAGCCTGGGAGAAGAGTAATAGCAGGGCACCTCATTCTATCAGTTCTATGACTACCACTGGTCATTCATATTTCAAAAGATCTAGTGGAGTACTTCTTTGTAATATCACTCTGTTTTCAAGGCTTAAGAGAGTCATGACTTTTCTTTACAGATCAAGGCCCTTAATATCTGCAGGCTAGGGCATGATGGATGTGTGTTCAGATGAACAGAAGTCAAACAGAAGACAGGGATGATCCACGCCCTCAGCCTCACTGTTTAACCTTGAGCCATATGTCTGCCTCGAAACCCTGAGGCTTCCCTTTCACAGAAGTTAGGAGCCTCAGCAGGGCATCAGAGCAGTTCTCCTTGGTGATGTCAGTTTTCTGCTGGGACAAGGCACAGGGACTGGAAGTAGAGTAAGGCACTCAAGGGGCAAAAGCAAAAGCTAAGGAAAAGAGAATGACAAGCCTGTGATTTTCATATCAGGGACAGATATTAGGGAAAAAAAGAACAGAACACCAAAATTAGAGCACAGTGCCAACATAAGACACCCCTCAGGAAGACTACAACTGGCTTCACCCTCTGGCATGGGGGTAGTCCCCTGCGGCCTCCAAGAGAATGAGGCAGGGCTGATAGGAAGAGGGAGTGCAGTGTTATCACCTGCTATTGACTGGGGGTGAGATCTGCAGCCAGGAAGGGAAAATTCCTTTCTGAGTTTGAGGCTCTCACAGTGGCACTTTCACAGAAACATTACCTCTGTATTTCTAAAACTCCGATGAATCAGGGTTTACATAACAGCATGTTAAATGGCAAATTAGGAAAGACAGAAAAACAGAGATCTCAATATTGATCGAGCTCCTGTTGCAAGCCTTCAAAGGGAAATTTGACATGGGTTTTGACTAGGATTTTTTCAAGGCAGCTGCAAACTTGGCCAGGCTCCTAAGATGAAATATTGTGAAGTTACGTACCTTTAGAGACACCAAATGGAAGCACTGAAAATAACACCCAAATCAAATCAATATAGAAAATTCTTACCAGAAAGGACTATTCCCTGCTTTGTAGCACTCTCTTCAGATTCAAAGACACAAGGATATATGGTTTACCATTAAACTTAATAAAATCACTTCAGACTGATTTTACCCAACTACCTTTCTTTACCCACTGTGGCAACTTCTGAATTGAAGAAAACTATATCCAATATCCTAACATCAAAACTGACATTTATTAATATTTTTTGGAAATCAGCTCATATAAAAAAGGGTGAACGTGATAGTTTATAAAATGTCATTAGAAGCCCATAGAACATTCTGGAAGTCTCACTTCATTCTGCAGTTCCCCAGGAGATGCCAAAGAAATAGATCAAAACCCAAGAAGTGATTACCCTGTCCTGACACTCTCACCTTTTCTGGAATACTGTGGGACAAGACACATCACATCTCACTGCTTTGCCTTCAAACTGTATAGTGGTTTGTATAAGATAGACAGAAGCCCAAAGTAATAGTGACATTTTCTCCTTCAAATCATTTAATGCCTTGTAAACTCCATAAAGCACAACATACTGCAGCAACTAGAACAAAATTGAGCCCCTTGGTTTCACTGCGCCTCTTGATAGACCAAGTTGTTCCATGCGACTAAGATGGGAATGAGAATCTCACACCTCCATTTCTGCCTCATTTCATGGAAGTTTAATAACTTGGATTGCTGGAGGTTATCTGCTATACTACAAACGCAGTGTTGTGAAGAATCACCCCCTTCTCCAGATTGTTCGTATTTTTAAAAGTACATTCTAATGCCAACAACTATTCCTTCTTCAACATAAATGAATTTTGCAGAAACAAATCAGACTTACAATGATTCCCCTAACAGAATAGTACAAAGTGCTTTCTTGCTGGATAAACTCATTCTGCAGAGGAAAAAACTGATTTCAGTAGTGTTTCAGACTGCAAGGTAGCACTGACGGTGGCAGTGGCACTAAGGGAAGTAGGAGACATGTCAGTGGTGGTGTCCTCTAGGGGTCAATACTGGGGCTAGCACTGTTTAACGTCTTCATTAATGACCTGGACGATGGGACTGTGCCCCCCAGCAAGTTTCCAGACAATACAAAACTGGCAGACTGACCAATACACCAGTGCTGCCATTCAGAAGGACTTCACAGAATCACAGAATCACAGAATTTCCTAGGTTGGAAGAGACCTCAAGGTCATCGAGTCCAACCTCCAACCTAACGCTAACAGTCCTCCACTAAACCATATCCCTAAGCTTTACATCTAAACGTCTTTTGAAGACTTCCAGGGATGGTGACTCCACCACTTCCCTGGGCAGCCTGTTCCAGTGTTCTTTTTTTATTAGGGTGGGCCACTCAGGAGGACTATAAGGAGGACTTAGGCTAGAGAATCACAGAATCACAGAATTTCTAGGTTGGAAGAGACCTCAAGATCATCAAGTCCAACCTCTGACCTAATGCTAACAATTCCCACTAAACCATATCCCTAAGCTCTACATCTAAACGTCTTTTGAAGACCTCCAGGGATGGTGACTCCACCACTTCCCTGGGCAGCCTGTTCCAATGCCTCACAACCCTTTCAGTGAAGAAGTTCTTCCTAACATCTAACCTAAAACTCCCCTGGCTCAACTTAAGCCCATTCCCCCTCGTCCTGTCACCAGGCACGTGGGAGAACAGACCAACCCCCACCTCGCTACAGCCTCCCTTGAGGTACCTATAGAGAGCGAATGGGACAGACAGGAACCTCATAAAGCCCAACAAAGGGAAGGGCCAAGTCTTGCACCTGGTCAGAAATAAGCCCAGGCACCATCACATTTTGGAAACTGGTCAGCTAGAAAGCAGCTCAGCCAAAAAGGATATTGGGGTCCTGATGAACTTGACCGTGAGCCAGCAATGCACTCTTGTGGCCAAAAAGGCCAACAGCCTCCTGGGTTGTATAAGGAAGGTCACTGCCAGGAGTTCAAGGGAGGTGATCCTTCTTCTCTGCTCAGCAGTGGTGAGGATGCATTCGGAGTACTGTTTCCAGTACTGGGAACAAACTGGGCTCCCCCATATGAGAAACGCAGAGACTTACTGAACAAATCCAGCACAGGGCCGCAAAGATGATGAAGGAGCATCTTTCATGTGAAAAGCTGAAAGAGCAAGGACTGTTCAGCTTGGAGAAGCTTCAGGGGAGATCTTATCTATGTGTATAAATACCTGATGGGAGGGAATGAAGAAGAGGGAACCCAACTCTTCTCAGTAGTGCCCATGGGCAAGACAAGAGAGAATGGGCACAAACTAAAACCCATGAAATTCCATGTGAACATAAAAAAAATAATAATAAAGTGTTTTTTTAATTTTTTTTTTAATTTATTTATTTATTTTTAACTCAGAGGTCAAACACAGGATGCTCAGGGACAGTTTTGGAGCCTCTATCTGCAGAGACAGGCTAAATGCAGTCTGACAACCTGCTTTAGCTGACCTAGCTTGAGCAGGGCTTGGACTAAAACTCAGGAGGGCCCCTTCTAACCTAAACAATTCTGTGAAGATACCACATGAAGTCTGTAAACCTATGCTGCTGATTACTAAGGCAGTAGGCTAGGAAGGCACTCATGTTTAGTCCACTGGTCTGCCTCAAACTCCCTTTTCATATGCCAAGGCATTTATTTCAATTACTAGTTACTAGAAGCTGCCTAACTCAGATCCTTGAAGGACAAGCATACAAACAATGGGAGAAAAGTTCTTTCATGACTTAACACAAGAATTATGAGGCTTTCTGATTTCTTTTTTTTTTTTCTTCTGAAGTGTTTGGTTAGCCAACTTCAGAAAAAGGTTACACAACTAGTTGGGCTGCAAGATTTTTTCTTTATGACACTCCCTATTTAAACGTGTGCATTTCCTTTGGAGAAGAACACAGAAAAGACTAGACATAAGGCTTTATGTTTTGTTTTTTTTTTTTCCAGTAGGTTGCAGCCTAACTTATTCCAGTGAAAAAAACCATAAAGTCACACTACAAGGAGAGGAACAGAGAAAACACAAGAGTCAGGATTTGCTGACGTAAATGCTACTCCAATTACTTATTATCAGAGCGTATACATTTTATGAATTGTGATGGGAATAGAGTTGCAGGCTTTGAGAAACTCCTGAAACAACTCACGTATTACATTTTTATCTGATTTTAAAATGTAAACAGCAGTTGCAGTAAGTACACAAAAATGTATTAAAGAAATAAAAAGTTATAAAAGTACCAGAAAGCAAAGGCATCAAATAAAGCAGCATTTTCTGTGCCACTGGCTTGTTTTACTGCATGCGTGCTTTGATTGACTGAATCTGAAAAGTTCATTGATAGCCCATTAGGAAAAGGCACTGAAACTTGGACACAGTCTGTTAGCTCCCAATGTCTGTGTCTGAAATATCTATAAGCGGCCAAAGTCTAGCTGTTTCCCTGATTGAATTATATACATTCCAATTTTTAACAGCACCATAATCCTCCAGGCAGTCCTCTTCACAGAAAGGTTTGTATTTCTCAGGTGATTAAAATCACTCTGCTTTTGGCCATCTGTTTGAGACCATCACAAAGCTACGTTGTAATATAATCATCTGGAAATGCACTGCCTATGGTGCCTTATTGATGAAGTAAGAGAGCATCCAAGTGAGAGTCAGCCTTTTAATTGAAATGAAAAAGGTAAGAAAGCCTGGGGCTGCAGAGTGAGGCAGAAAAGGATGTGAAATTACAGCAGCACCAATATAGGTTTTATAAAGAAAACTAAAGTAACGTTTTCACTCACAAGGTCAACATAGGATTAGATGTAAGGCAGGGTCATCTATCTATTGCTGCTGTGCTGCTCTACATACTCAGCATGTATTAGAAAATTAAACTTAGGATTGATAAATTGCACAGAAGATCAATTACAGCTCTTTCTCTAGAGAAATTGCATGAAGAAATGGATGTTCTCAGGTACTATCTAGCATGGAGGTGCTGACACTGTTAAAAGATACCACTGCCATTGCACAGATCAGAACACACTGCCACAAGAAGTGTGGCCACACTGCCACACCAAAACAAAATGAGTGAAGACTACTGACACTGTTTGCAACACCATCACACCTAATTTTAGACTTTCCTACTCTAATCTGATGCTTTTCTTAATGTTTTCATGGCTTAGATTAACAAATGCATCCATAACCTGTCTGAGAGGACAACGCTGACACTGACACTTCCCTTTCAGGGCATCAAGAACACAGAAGTGCCACTGCCACACACAATATTGGGAAGGTTACTCTTCCTCAGACTCACCCCTAGTCCCAGAAGTAACACATCCATTTTTTTTTCTTGAACGTTTTTTTAAAAGTCGGTGCAAGAACCCAGATTAAAGATGCAAAGAATGTCAGTGCTCATAATAGCCATGGTCCTCCCTCTGCCTAAAGAGTAAGACAAACCAAGAGAAACAATCAAAGTTGCTGTTTCATAACAGAAGGACACTGTCTATTGGTATGCAGGTACATCTAACTCTATATGCACACATATATATGCACACATCTGTGTCCTCTACACACCACTGCCAGAACAAAGCAGCAGATCAGATTGTCCTCACACAGGGTTTGCAGCTTTTCAACAGAGAAAAAAAAAAAAAAAATCAAAACAGCAACAAAAAACACTAACAACAAAATCAAACCTCTAATACCCACTGCAATGACCTTTTGTTCTTAACACTGTTAAACTTCTAGTTATCCAGTGCCATGGGAACACACAGCAATATATACCTTCCCTGTAACAAAAAACACAAGGTCTTAATGGAAATAGGCCATGCAGCTATGTCTAGAATATGAACACCCTCAGGAAAACATAAGAAGGTGCAATGGCCAACTAGAAAAGACTCGCTGCAGTAGTGCTTAAGGTAGAGTAGGTACCACTAAATTTGTGAAACAGGGTGGCACAGGTGCAGCACATGAATTTCAATAGAGTAGAAGTATGGCCACTAACTAGAGGATTAGATGATACAGACTGTTCTCAGCCCTACTACTGGGACATCGTATAGCTTCTTTCCACTTCACTGTTCTTACACTTCCCTTCCTACTCTTTGCCTGCACCACCTGCACATGTTGGAAGCTCTTGAGATCAGGGCCTACCTCTGCATGCATCATGACTAGCTGAGTAGGGTTCAGACTTTGACCAGACCCTCTACAGGTCTGCCCATTTACATTACCTTACTGTAAACACACTGAATATAAATATTGCAGACCAGAGGGAACAGGGGATGGCACAGGAAAAAATGGAAGTAGAAACATAAACAGGGTATATACTCCCTAAGATGAATACAAAATGAAGGAAGGTCAATGCAGCACTGGATGCTAAGATTTAAAAACAGGATATCACTGGCAAATCATCCAGTGACAACATCTCATTGCAGTTGCTTATTTAATTGGCATATCACATTACCTTGCATGCTTGAGATTGAACTCAGATGAGTGTGAATAGACATTATGCAAAAACAAATTAAATTGTATTAAACAATATAAAAATGAAACTTCTCAGTAAAGCATCATCAAAATATATACAGAGATAAGTTTACCTCAGCTCCTAAACTGAGAGAGATTATTTCATCCTCAAAAGCAGAATGTGTATCAATATGAGGAGGAATTCCTGCGCACAAAAGGAAAAAAAGTTGTTATAATAACAGAGGGGTATCTCTTCAAGCAAACTCTATTTACATGGATGTCCTCTTCGAATGGGCTGAACAAACAAAATTTATAAAGGAGCCTTCCAAAACAATTCAGGACAGGATCAGCCCATCGGATTTACATGCCCAGATTAGATATTAACCACACAGCTAACCTAAGTGTTCTCTATAATCAATGGAAATACCTAGAAGACAGTTCAGAGCACCCAAAGGCCTCACTCACCCACTGAAGACTCCTACTGGTCACCTTGCTGCAGCAAGCACCTGAGATCATTATGCTCTCCTCTTGGCTTAAAACTAACAGTTACATTATGCTGGGCGTCTTTGGGCCTTAGCTCGTCTATGATCATGCATTTCTCCCTCAAACTCTTCCCCAGGAAGGAATCACCCCAAATACCCCTTGTGTTGCTAAGCAAATGAAGGCGCAAAGGGTTTCAGCTTCAGAATTAGGACCTACTACTACAAACAGATACTGTCAAGGTCAAACCCTGCCCCTCCGCTTTGGAGTTCTCAAGAAAAATCTACACACCGCTGCTGGGCTAACCCCTAGGTAGTAATTCTTTCTGGGGTGTGTATGAGTAACCACATGTATCTGAGAATTTCCAAAAGGACAGCGATTTCTTTCTTTCTATTAAAGAAACTGCCATTCCCTGCAGCCCATGCCACATATTTTAACACAATCAAATTTCTTAGTTGAAAACATTTTTTCCTAACACTGTCAGTCAGCTCTACAAAACATCATTCTACACCAGATTTTACCTCCAGATATAAATAACCTGAATTTCATTCATTTCAGTGAAAGCAATACTCTTGTTTTATGGAGGCCAACATTTAGTCTAATAGAAAATCAGCCAGACTTGAAAAGCAAGGACACATATCTGCTTGTGTTTGTTCATAAATTTTCTTCTGTATGAAGCACTGAAACTCTTCTTTCAGATGCCCACTAAAGGCAGCATAATTCACTGTGCAACAAGAGGACAGTTCTGCATCACCCAAACAATTCAACCAAGACCACGCTGACCTTCCTGCCGTTTACGCTCCACCTACGCAGCACATAGTAAGAAACAGTCACCTAAGCATTCAAGCGTGGGTGGTTACTTTCAAGTATAAATCCAAAACTTAAAACATTATTAAGATCCTGAATGAAAAAAGTGCTTTCAAAAATGAATTCATTTAATGTATCTTCAACGTGACCCCTACAGTTTAGATACAGCTTAGTCATCATTCACTTTTTAAAAATCTCAAGTTTAGTGTCCAGTGACAGAATCTGGCTCATAACACAGGTACTAAAGGCATTAATCTGGCTGCACTCTATGTTCATTTATATCCTAACAATTTGCACTCCAGAAAGGGTATTGCTTTATCTTGGTTTGTTTTTTAAAAACTGCTTCTGTTCTTGATAGAAATCTACAATCCCTGCTAATCTCCTGAGGTCCCTGCCAGGAGTACATGACTGTAACAATTTAACAGATCGGCAGATACATAAACAAATGCAATCAGCTTCTCAGACTCCTGTTTGGCACACACTAAATTAGCTGTCAGACATTGATTCTGAAAGAAAAGCTGTTGTCCTTCATTCCTAAGGACAAATTAGATATCCACTCTAGAGGATGCCAGATAGTTAGCCTTGATGACTGACCTTAGCAAAAAGCACAGCACATGATTTATTCCCTAGAGGTGTGATGAGAAGCAAATTTCTCTCCAGTCTGGGAAAGATTACAGAAATTGAGTAATTTCTTATTCCCCAGATAAGAGAACACTTCTTGCAGCATACTTAAGAGCCTACTAACACTATACCATGTAGTAGCAGCAAGAGCTGTTTTCTGGAGACTATGCACATCAGGGAGAAAGTAAAGCTTGGGGAAGCAATGAAGAAGTACACAATTGCAAAAGCAAATACAACTGCTTATTCCTGTATCCTTTTTTGTTTAGTTTCCATGTTATGGTCTTGCATTCTGGAACACCATTAACTTCTGTAAGTGTTATCAAAAACTGTACTTCTGAACACAAGCTCCTGGGTTCAGAAACCAGTATGAAGACATTAGGTTTGATATCAAACATCTCAGGTCACAAAGTAAATACATTAAGTAAATGCTTAAATCCTATCCCATTAAATGCTACTCTCTTCTGAATTTCAATTAAAAGTTCAACATTTTTGAAAGATAAAAAAAAAATTACCTTGTCCAGGTTCATACTGATTTACAGTCAGTTGATCAGGTTTATGTTTGATATATCCCTGCTTCAAGCACTTCTCCAAGAACAAGCTACAAATTTCAGGAAGACCTATTTACAGAAAGAAAACTTTAAGCAAGACAGCTTTTTACATTTTTATCCTTTCCATTTAGATTAAATATAATAACTGGGCAAAATACACAGATACAGCTTCACAGATATGTAAGGCCATCTTTAATAATAATCACTATCAATTTGTTCTAAAAGACACATCAGAATTGTTGGTCAGATCTGCAAGTACCATGTGTATGTAACACCTCACAATTAGAAAGGCCGTTCCTCCAAGATCACATTTAGAGGCAGGCCAGGTCCACTCCTAACACATGCAAACTGTGTTAACCCTGCATATAGTCACGGAATCGTCTAGGTTGGAAGAGACCTCCAAGATCACCTAGTCCAACCTCTGACCTAACACTAACCAGTCTTCCACTATATGAATAAAAGCATATCAAATCAAGGGCAAAATTTCCACCAACCACTGCAATAAGGAAGCTGCAGACAAGAACTATATTATGCAGAAAGTCAGAAATTCTGCAGAAAGCTCACTAAACAAAAAAAAAAATACCCCCTAGAAGTCTGTTACTGAATTAAATATCACCACATAAATCTGCTGAAGTCAATCTGTTTTTGAAACAGGAACAAGAGTCCTTCAACTAATCTTTAGTGTGCTATTTTATTAGAGGACATCATTTCTATTCTGTTGGATATAACACCCACAAACATGTTAATAGCAGCCCTTTCACAAACCTATTGATTTTTATTTTTTGTCTTCCCCCAGTGAAGTATTTCCATTTATTCTCTGCTCACACGTAAAGAGCACTAGCTATAAGACTAGAAAATACTCAAATATCAATGCTTTTATGATTATATACAGTTTCACTGCTAGAACCAAAAGTAACCAGAATCCATCTGTTGAAAGCTACATCCACCACAGTACCCATGCATGACCTTAAACACCTTCAGGTTTCATAGGAGTTTAACCTCCCTATTTTACTATTTTTAAATCTAAGACTATAAGATGACTCACTTGATTTGCTCTGACTTCACAGCTATCAACTCCAAATAAGAGAGTTAGTCAAACCTTTTCAAGCTTGCTTTCAGTCCAAAGGAAAATTTTGGAGCTTCAAGCACGTCAAGATAAATATATGTTGCAATACACACTGCAACCCCAAATTAATATGCGATTTTAAACACAAAATTATTTTATGGAACAAAAGGAAAATAAAATAACAGTTAAAGAAAAGACAATTATAATCCCCAAAGCCTTATTTGATTTGACCTCAACAAAGGGCAGTAACTCCTGGCCACAAGTGTCTGGAAAACAAGCTTCAAATGCTCATAGCAGTCTGGAATGGATCCCATTCACAAAAGCGCGGTTCAGTGTGTGCTTAAGATACAGTGAAGATTCTCCTTTTATTACAATCTCAAATCTATACCTTAGTGAGGATTAAAAACTTTATATAATGGTTCAAATATCAGTGCAAATTATTATTTTATAGGGAAGTTCTTACCTCCAGGTAAAGGTTTGTCTTTATCAACGTTGTTGTTATCATAGCGAAACTCATATCCAAAATGTTTTACTTTTCTATGCTTTAAAGTCTTCTGGGCTGTGAAAAGACACAAGTTTAAAGTAACATTAGACTGCATAAAAGAGTAGAGGCAAATTGCTACGTTTCCCTGTTCCATTTGACCTCTGTTAAACCTAAACATTCTTTAATTAACAGTTAAAACAATCTATGCAACCCTTGTTATTCATGGCACATAATTCTTCTGCCTTGTTACCTTTTGTAACTGCATCAGGCATTCACTGTTGTTTCAAGTCAAATTGGCCCTGCTTTTGTACATGCAGGAAGTAGAGAGTACCAATTTTCTGGACTCCTAATGCGTCTTTATTCTTGCTTTGACCTCTGGCGTAGCATTTGACTGATAACCCAGGGATACAGCAAGATCCTCCACTTTCACCAAGTTATATGTTAACTAAGGTCAATATAGCCATTTGTGTTGTTCCAAGGGGAAAAAAAAAAAAAAATCAAAATCTTGAAGTGAATTCCAAGACATTCGTTTTTTAAGAGACTTGATTCCACAGAACTCGTATGAAAGCACAGAAGCATCCAGAAAGCGTGTTTCACTAACTTATTTCTGATTTAAAAGAAGCAAGATTTTTAAGTAGGACATAAGGTTTTTTTTTTTTTAGAAAAGATTGCCACATCCAAAAACAACTACAATCTTATTCAAGTAAATCTGTATTAAGATACCAATTCAGACCACTTCGCCCAAGTAGTTCATGACTTGTAATATAAGACCCAATTTCTAAAATACCAAAAGCAAATACACAATGATTTCAAACAATACATTTATCAACATGCAGACTTTCTTATAAACTGAAACTGGAGGAAATAACAGCATAAAATCATAGGAGGTATGAATTTCTTCGGTTTTACCCACCATTTTGAGCATCTTCATCTCCTATCCAGTCAATACTTTCCAACATTCTCCTTTCTTCTTCTGGAGAAACCACCTTTTCAATGACTGTGAGGCCTGGAGGCAAGTTTGTAGGAACAGCATTCTTCCAGAAAACTAGGGTGTACGGAAAAAGAGAATATTGTCACTCTGTAGGGAAAATAAAACCAGGTATTCCCTAGAGGATTATTGCTATGTATGGGAATATATTATAGCTGTAGGAATATTTGCTGTAATGATACAATGGAGTATCTAATTTAGTGAATGAGTAATTCATTTTTGACACAGGGAAACAGGGTAAGGCCCAAGTTTTGCATCACAAAAAGCACTTTTTAGATGTTCCTGCGTAGGACTCCACACTACCCAAACGCAAAACCACCTGTGATTTTCCTGTCAAAATAATGATAAAAAAAAAAATCCAATCATTTCAGGATTCTACCAGCATTTTAGTTTTCTACAATTTTGATTTACCTCTACTTATAGCTCAAAAGCAGAGTGCCACTGTAATTCTAATATTCCACCTACCACTAACAGGAAAAAACGTGATTTCTTATTTTCTATTAGTTTTTGATATTTGATGTCTAGGGAATCAATTTGTAACCAAATACAGACAGCCATAACACAAAACCTAGAAAAACAGAAAATGCCTGTGGTATACAGGCCTTCAATTTGATGTCCTTATTTTAAAAGCTTTTCACTGGCAGAATATACAAACCCAGAAGTCTTTTCACTAGACACTATAAGAACTCATAGACAGAGGAACCAATCTTGTATGAAATAGCTTATAGGCAGCCATAAAAAAAAGTTTGAGAAGAAGGAAAAAAAGCAGAAATTTTATTCTGCCTATGTTCAGTCTTGGAGCTAAGATAGAGATCACAAGACTGTCACCACACAAGAAGTCCAATGAAGTACTCAGAGATCCCCTGGGTACCAATTTAGCTCCTTATTCACAAAACCTTCAAATGCAGCAATGAATGGTCTTGAAACTACTTAAGAGGCCACCCTTCTCCTCATGCCTCCAAGTAAAAGAGTTCAAATTCAAGTATCCTATCATGGAACACAGACAAAAAGTTATTTTCTGTGCTGAATCTTAGATTCTGGCTTTCATTCTCTTTCTCTACTTAACATACTGTGTGCTTTTATCTATATTTACTGTCTAAGAAGTTAAAGCAAAGAGAAGTGTGCAAGTTTATAGATAAGCACAAAAATAATACCTTTTTCCACAAAATTACAATACAGTACAACATTTTGGTCGGAGTCTCCCAGCATTAATTCTTTTCCATTGAGGGCATCAAAGGCTTTCTTGGCTTCTTCCGTTGACCCATATTTCACAAAGGAATATGGTTTATTTGGTGGCATTAGAAGTGCTTCCACCAATCCGTATTCTTCTACTGTCTTGAGAAGTTGTTGTCTACTCATCCCATTACCTAGGCCGGCATTGGCAATAACTAGGCTCTACGTGAAGAGAAATAAAAGAAAATTTAAAGTTATTGATTACTGCTGATTGATCTAAATCTAATACTAAAAAATCAGCTCTCAAGAAAAACGAAGCAATCCCATGATTACTTTTTAACATATTCCACACAAAAAACTTGTATTTTAATTTGGTAGGTATATGAGGCTACGGCAACCCGTCTTAGCATAAATTCTAGTAGAAATGCTTGCAAATGCTATTATAAGACCACTTAAGCTTCAAACTGGCATATGTAAGAAGTGTTCTGTATGCAAAAAGTGACACCTGCAAAATCATTTTGGAGTTTTCCAAAATAAAATTTTTCTAGAGCCCAGTTACTGCTAACAAAAACAAACAAGAAAAAAATCCTTCAAAGACTATGATTCTTTGTTGTTTTTATGAAAGTTTTCTCTTCTTTGCCAAAGAATCTTTCTAAGTATAGAGTGACTGATATTCCCAATCACACCATACACCAGGTTCACAAAAAAAAGGCAGCCTCTATAATCAGACCATTAAATTCTGCTCCACCACTCTTTTCTGAGAATTCCCACTTTCTTTCTTTTCTAAGCAAAAAGGATTTATGGCCCATTCTAATTAACACAGATTACTTTGAGCACCATCAGAATAGTATGGGTTTGAAGGGACCTTAAAAATCATCTAGTTCCAACCCTCCCTGCCATGGGCAGGGACACCTCCCACCACACCAGGTTGCCCAAAGCCCCATCCAGCCTGGCCTTGAGCACCTCCAGGGATGGGGCATCCACAGCTTCTCCAGGCAGCCTGTGCCAGGGCCTCACCACCCTTCAAGGGAAGAACTTCCTCCTAACCTCTAAGATAAATCTCCCCTCTGATAATTTAAAACTATACCCCTTGTCCTATCATTAGTCTGTACTCATGTCTGGAATTGCCCCGACCCAGGTGCAACACCTTACACTTGGACTTGTTGAACCTCGTTAGTTTCACATGGACCCATATCTTTAGCTTGTCCAGGTCCCTTTGGATGGCATCCCTTACTTCAACTGCACCACTCGGCCTGGTGGCATCTGCAAACTTGCTGAGGGTGCACTTTATCCCATTGTCCATGTAATAAAGATATTAAACAGCACCGGTACCAGAATAGACCCCTGAGGGACACCACTTGTCACTGGCCTCCTCCTGGACATAGAGCCATTGACCACCACTCTCTGGGTGCAACCTTCAAGTCAACTCCTTATCCACTGAATGCTCCACCCATCAAATCCATCTCTCTCCAATTTGGAGACCAGGACGTTACATGGGACAGTGTCCAAGGACTTACAAAAGTCCAGGTATGACATCGTTCAGTCTTCCCTTGTCAACTGACACAGTCACTCCATCATGGGATGGAGTGGTGGTTGCACACTGGAACAGGCTCCCTAGGGACGTAGTCACTGCACCAAGCCTGTCTGAATTTGAAAAGCAATTGGACTGTGCACTTCGTCACATGGTCTAAACTTCTGGGTAGACCTGTGCGGTGCCAGGAGTTGGACTTGATGATCCTTATGGGTCCCTTCCAACTCAGGATATTCTGTGATTTTATGATCACAAAACACCACCAGATTGGTCAGGCATGATTTACCCTTGGGGAAGCCACGTTGGCTATCTCAGATCACCTCCTTGTCCTGCATGTGCTTTGCAAACAATTAACTGCTTTACTCTAGGTCTTCACTGTGATTTATGTACAAAATTCTCAATGAGTATGCAGTTCGTAATACTACTGCTGGTTTGCTAAATATTAGAAGAAACAATAATATAGAACTTTAAAAAGGACTGTTATAAATATATATACATATATATATGTGTGTATATATATATACACACACATGTACTTCGCAAATCCACAATCTTTTTAAAAAGATTTAAGTTTTTTTTGACATCTAGAGTGCTATTTGCTGTAACTGGATGTTCAGTCTAATCATGGAAGTTTAAATCCCTTTCTAAGGACAAATAAGGATGCAGTCTTGAAGTTTTGACTGAGCCCTGTAACTCCAAACAACTAGCAACAATTTACTCAGATTGACTCGATGCAATACCTTTCCAGAAAGCTTTCACACAATCTTTTCCTTAAATGCTATAAATGCTCTATGACCTTTTCTGCAAGCAGCTGGCAAAGCATTCAATAGTTTCAAATTGTAGTGTTGCACTTCCCTAAAAGACATAAAATTATGTTTAAAACTGAACAGAAAGATTATTAACAAGAAAGATTTTTTTTTTTTTAAATCAGTGAGCACGCCTGAGATACTGCTGTGATTATGCCTTTTGTAGTGGCTCTGTTAACACCTGCCGTTAGCAACACATCAGGCTGTCCATACCGATGACATTTTTCAAAGGTGACCGTATCACTAATTATTATTTTCTGGAACGTTACTAAAGGGGAGGCCCATGTGTGCAAAGGAAATGAGGAGACTCAAACCAGTGCTCTCACTGGCTGTAAGCAGACAAAGCAGACAAAGACCTTCACTACACCACAGCAGCATGTACAGAGATTGTTCACATTCTCATGACTGGGCAATTTCAGTAAAATCACTCTTATTACACAAAGCCTGCAAGCATTTTCTGTACTCTCTGCACAAGTTTGTTGTGGTTTAACACAGCAGGCAGCTCAGCACCACACTCACTCACACACTCCCTGCCAGTGGGATGGGGGAGAGAATTGAGGGGGAAAAGAAAGTAAATGCTTGTGGGCTGCGATAAAGACCATTTAATAGCACAGAAAATGAAAGAAATAACGATAATGGTAATAAATTGTGCAAAGCAGGAGATACACAACTCAGTTCCTCGCCACCTGCTGAGCAATGCCCAGCTCCTCCCCAAGCAGCAGTCCCCCTCAATCCCTGCCAGCCACCCCATTAGTTGCTCAACATGGTGTCATATGGCTTGGGACATCCCTTTGGCCTGTTGGGGTCAGCTGGATGTTCAAAGGAACGGTGCCTTCTACGCATCATGCAGCTGACACTATGTGGAGTGAGTGAATTACACTGATCACACAATGGGATCGAATAGGAAACCCCAGTCACCCAGGGATCTGGGAAGTGATCATGGACTGGCCAGAAGGCAAAGATTTTGGATTATCACCAGAGGAGGAGATGACACATGCTGAAGAAGCCCCACTGCATCATAAGCTATCAGCAAATGAGAAGCAATATGCCTTGTTCACTGGTAAGTCCTGACATATCGTGGGGAAGCACTGGAGGTGGAAGGCTGCTCTATAGATTCCTACAAGGCAAGTTGCAGAAACTGCTGAAGGAGAAGGTGAATCGAGCCAATTTGCAGAAGTAAAGGCCATCCAGCTGGCTTTAAATACTGCTGAACAGGAAAAGTGGCCAGAGCTCCATCTCTATACTGACTCATGGATGGTAGCACCCCAGGAAGAACTGAATCAGACAACGAGACTTATTTCTGAAACAACCTCATAGATACCTGGGCCAAAGAGCATGGTTTTGAGTGAGTGTATCATACCTCCTCTTATACACCAGCCTCTGGGAAAATCGAGTGACATAATGCACTGTTAAAGACTCCACTGAAAGCAATGGGTGCTGGGACATTCAGACTTTGGAATACACATTTGGCAAAGGCCACCTGGTTAGTCAGCACTAGAGCATCTGCCAACTAAGATGGACCTGCCCAACCAAACCTGTTACGTAGTGTACAAGAGGATAAAGTCCCTGTAGTGCACGTAAAAGACACGCTAGGGAAGACAGTCTGGGCTATGCCTGCCTCAGGCAAAGGCAAACCCATCCGTGGGATTGCTTTTGCTCAAAGATCTCTGTGCACTTGGTGGGTAATAGTGAAGAATGGGGAAATCCAATGTGTACCTCAAGGGGATTTAATGTTGGGTAAGAACAGCCCATGATTTGGGCTGCATGATGTTAATTACTATATAATACTGTCTGTCATCACTACTGTGATTGCTGTATGTCATACTACTCATGGTAACACAGTAAGAGTCACCCAGATAATCACAAATGTTGATAGAACTCAACAAGCACGGCAGTGATGGAATCAGAATTGGCTTCAGCATGCAACAATCCAACAGCACACACCATCTCTTCTGTCCTGAAAGATTGTTGTGACAGGTGGGGCCCAAAGTCATGGACTAAACAAACTCAGTGGACATTTTATATATGAATGTATATATTGTATGCATATATATAAATATACATACATTTCTGTATCTGAATGGGAAGAAGTTTTAGGATCAAGATGAACAAAGCTAGAGTAAGTGGTATAGCTCTACAATACGTTCCAAGCCAAGTTAGCAGCTTCCCACAACTGACAGAGGGAAGTAAGACCCTCTTTAATTTCTTCTTTCTACCTGAAAGTTCCCAACACTTATCTTCTGCTACACCAGTATTTGCCTGGTCCACTTCTGATCTCCTGAAACTCTCTACTATAGCAAAAAAAAAAAAAAAAAAAAGTAAAAGATCAAACAGATGGGCAGTTTGCTGGTAGGATAGGAAATAAAGCATCTTATGGTAAAGTTCATTGACTGTCATAAGAAAGAAGCAGAACTGCCCCATGTCCCCTTTTGTGCATGTGAAGAGAAAGTTCTCTTTTTAACAACTGGAAGTCAGTCAAACAGTTCAACTCCCACAGTGCCACAGCCTAAATCAATTTAGGTGAAGAAAACAATGTGGAAAAGATTTCTAAGACAGACATGCTATTTTTTTTTCACCACGGAGTTAACAGATGAGACAAATTATACTTGATGGAGAAGTATAGAAGAAAAAGATACAAAAGCTAAAAGCCAGAGAAGAAAAGAAATCATAGAGAAAAGAGTAGAAAAGCACATCTCCTTCAAAAAGGTAACATTTCTCTTGCTGCTGTCTTCTCCTCCCCAATTCAAGGAGCTACTGTTTCAGATACAAAAAAAAAAAAAACAACCTTACCTAACGATTTTCAAAGCCTCTCTGCAGACATTAAACTGATGAAGTACACTTCTGCTTTGAACTCAAGAGGGAGAGAAAACCTTTAATCTCAGGAAGTGCTTTTTTTGGGGAGAACTGCATTTTAGACAAAGCGTATGCGAAGATGGAACACATATAAACAGCATTTTCTCATACCATCAAAATCAGAACTGTCAATCACCTGTGTGGCATGGGAGACACACTCAATGCCCTCATGTCTCATCAACGTATGCTGAGCTCTGACCTGTTTCCTCATTATCTTCTTCTTCATTTTGCGGACTTTCAAATGATCTTCACCAGTTCTGTCAACTTCCATGTTGGTGATCTGGGAAGCAAAAGTAGCAACATATACTAAGTGTCTTGCCTAAAAAATGAAATGCATCGGTCTGTTGTAGAGAGATACAGCAAACCTCCCTGTCCTGTAAGTCATTTTTAGGACACCAATGGGGTTTGTCTTGGGACCAGTGCTGTTTAATATCTTCAACAAAAGATAATTTCAGACTTTACAAACTACTGGGGGCTGACAAAACTGAGTCGGCAAACTACGCTATTCCTCAGTCAATAGGTCAATTTTCCCCATTTTATAAGTTTTGCTGATTAACTCCTTTATTAAAAGAATGTAAAGGAAATCTTTATAAAGATTGCCGTGGTATTCGATTTCATTTTCCAGTTTTTATCTTCCCCTTCACCTCCTTATTCACAGTATCACTACATTCAATCGCAGTTTTTATGCTGCCCACCCCTCCTGTTTTCACAGAATACTTTCAATTGATTTCTTTCTTCTTGCATATGTGGAACTGCCATGAGATCTGTACAATCTTAGCTTCTAAGTTAGTCAGTGCCTCACAGAATGCTTAAGCTGGAGATGTACTGTTCTTGTTTAGCCTCCTTTTTCATAATTGACACTTCCAAGTGAATGGCAAAAATCGCTTTTTTTTGCACACATTGATGCTCAAGGACTAGCCATCAGGATGCTCCATACCTCATTTAGCACACCTTCAAAGACCAAACCTTAAGTAAATCACACACTTGTCATGAGAAAAAACAGAAAACTGTGTACATCAATTAATACAATTAACTTATTGGCAACTTACCATCTACCTGCCAGCAAGCTTCTGAAACATAACCTCTTCATAGAATACAATCATAGAATCTTTCAGGTTGGAAAAGACCTCCAAGATCATCTAGTCCAACCTTTAAGCTAGTACTGACAAGTCCACCACTAGATCAAGTTGTACATCTACATGTTTCTTGAAAACCTCCAGCAATGGTGACTCGACCGCTTCCTTGGAAAGTCTATTCCAATGCCACATAACCCTTTCAATAAAGAAATTTCTCCCAATATCCAACCTAACACACACACCAGCACAACTCAAGGTCATTTCCCCTCGTGTTGTCACTTGGTGCTTGGGAGAAGAGCCCAGTCCCCACCTTGCTTCACTGGCCTTCTCCAGGTTTTGTTGCATCTTTTGCCACTTCTGTTCTATCACTTAGATCACACAGCAGCTTCCTACACCCCCCTGAGCCTAGCTTCTTTTTCTTTCTTTCTTCAAACTTCCTTTAAACCCAGAGGAACAGTCCAGACCTCCCTTAAGACACTGACGTGGCTAGATTTTGCCTTTTTTTTTTTTTTCCTTCTCTTTCTCTATAGCATTATTTCTTACCCATGTTTTAGGAATTTCTTATCTTCTTTCCCCAAAATCCTCCTAACTATACAGAGTTGGACAATCAAACTGCAGCTGTGTCCTTTCTCACTCTTTTATTACTGTAGAACTGATAACAAACTTTCCACCTCATTTTCACTTCACCTCAAAAAAACATTGTGGAGTTTTTTGTCTGTTTGAAGAAAAAAAAGTTACATCATCCACAGTTATATTTACTTATTTAAATGTGTCAGCTGCTTTCACAGTCTGTCATCCACTTGAATATCTTCTGGCTTGCTAGACTTCATACCTGGTTCATGATATCTAAATTGTAGACACAATCATGATAATATCACAGTGAGCTACAGGAAAATGGTAAAGGTCAAAAAGAGTTTCACACTAGTAGTTGACGTAACTTTGTTTTGAGTCTTAGCAACTGTTTTCTTTCAAACAAATGCAAATATGCTAGTAAAATTGTTACAAAAATATTAAAGAGCCTCATAGGATATGTAAGTATATATTCCTTGTGACCGCTGCAGCATTACCATCATCAAAACGCACAACTATTGCCTGCACTGAAAGAAATATTCTTTAAAGGGAATCAGAATGATGAGAGCAGCAGCAGGTAATAACAGATTCCAAAAAGGAGCAGAATAAACACTGCTGAAGATTCAGTCTTTTGCCTCTCCTCACCTTTTGTTGGTTTTCTCCTACCTTTCTTCTTCCACTTCCAAACCCAATTTTACAGCAGTCTCGAATAAATTAAAACAGCACGCAAAGAAATTAACAACAATTTCTGTCAAACCTAGAAGGTTACTGGCATAGCAGGCTCTAACAGTTCTATCCTGAAACCGTGTCACATTCCCACTATCAACTCTGAGATGGTACGTGCATGGCCATAACAGTCTGAACCCTGACTTCCTGGCCAAATAGAATTACTGAATTTTTACAGAGATCCTGACCACATAAAATTTAAACATACTCCTGAGCATGACAAAGAAACTAATCAATTAATAAGCACCATGATCCATCCTACCACCACGAGACTTTTGCCAGTTCTTAGAGTTTCCTACTCAGAGCTAAATCAAGCATAACTATGCTAACATGCAATGTACAAATAGCGTATGAAAATATTCCTAGTGATAAGCTGCAACAGGGAACAGTTTCTGAAAAAGGAGACTACTGAAATCATAATTTCCTATGATTTCAGAAACATAAAGAGTAGAGGCTGAAAATCTCAGCTGGTTATATATATACACCAATCCTTCTAAAAGATTGTTCTTCATTTTGAATTTGTTAGCAAACACCCTTACCAGGATTCATCCAATTTGCAGGCTTGTTCAGCAAGCTCATCCCTGAACAGGATGCCCAATTGACATATTTGGTCCAAATGGCTTGGCCTGCTAGCCTTCCTTGCCACACTTGGGTGAAAGGAGGCCAGTAACTTCACTGACTGCCTATGTGCAGGTTCTCATCTTCTCGGCAGTGGGGATAAGCAGCCTCAAGTTACTTTAAAAGTATAATAGAGACATCTTTTATTTGATGGGATAGGGTTACAGAAACAGCAACAACATAGGGTGGTTTACTTTGTGGAACCATGCAAATCCGGTTGAGAAGGAAAAGCATGTAGCTACTTTGCCCAGACCACACAGATTACTACTGGGAAGCCTCTATATAAGAGACCCAGATGGAAAAAAAGGATGTGGAATTGAACAGATCAGGCCTCTTACAAAGTATCTACACTTCCGTACACTGTGCGACTCCATCCAATCCCAGGGGAAAGCCACTCTGAGTTTAGTCAGGCCTCAGACAAAAGGTCCTTACAAATTCCCACATCCTCCAAGCAAAAGCTAATAAGTCACGGCTCAATACCTAACAAGCTAGCACAGAAACCGTAGCTGAAAGACAACTTTATATCCTTTCACTACCTCTGAACTAAGCAATACAAGGGCCAAGCAAGGTACAACTCAGAAGCCTAAACAAAAGAGCTGGTGGAGAAGCCCCAACCCATGCTGCCTGGCCTCACAGCTGTTGCTCAAAAAGCTGCAGACTTTCCCCAGATGCTGTGTAATGCTTGTCAACATCACCCAGATGTCTCCAACCCCTGAAGACATCTCAGACAGCACCACCTGCCTTCAATGGGACAGCACAACACTCTCTCCATCTGTGTCTGAACTGAGCCTGAATTCTCTGCCTTGTCAGTTACATGAAGTCAGTTCTGCAGCCAGAAAACCCCACAGTCTGACATAATTCCAGACTTAAGGAACCATGCTCAGTTGTATGTAATTGTATGCAAGTATATACCTGTATTTGGTGGCTTCTCAGACCCACTTTACAAAGCCCAACATGACTATAAGGGTAGAAAAACAAAAAAGCATGGAGCAAATACACCGAAACAACCTCCCCCGCAATTCTAGCTCAGGTTACAGCATCAGTAACCGGTCTGACATTACAACTGGGGTTAATTTAAAGTTTAGCAGCCACCCGGGGGCCGCTGCTGTGTGCGGAGCTGAGCGGCTGCTGCCAGCGGGGGGAGCGCTGCGCCCACTTATCAAGTTCGGCAGCTTATTAGTGGTTTGGGGTCGGGTTTGTTCCCCGGAAACCGAAACACGAATGTAGGCAGACACTGCGTATATACACACATCAAAACTCGTGGAAGAAATAAAATTCAAGAACGGGGAAATGAAATTCAATTCATGGGGAAACCTGGATGTTCCAGCATCGCCCCTAAACACCTGAAAGCGCCAGCGCATCCCCGTCGGTATCCCCACCGCTTTTTCACCACTGAAAGCCAGCACCTAAACCTCCCACCCATTTCCCTCAAATCTGCAGGCTCTGGGGACGTGTGAAAAATAGTAAAATAGTAGCTATTTTTTAAAATAGTAAAAGTAATGACAACAAGGATCTGCGCACGCTTTTCCGCCCCCCCTTTCCGTTGGGGAGCTGCACCCCTCTCCCCCAGCCGGCGCCGCGCGGTACCTGGCTGGCGGCCGCCATCTTGGGGCAGGCAGCCCCGCCGCTCCGCCCGCCGACATGGCGGCGCCCCGCCCTGAGCCCGCCCAGCAGGACGGGTGCCCGCCGGCTGGCGAAGCCTGAGGGAGCCCTTCCCTGGGCAAAAACACTGCTGGGTGAAAAAAGAAACCCTTAAACGGTGGTGCTCGGGGCTCCCTGATGGGTTTTCCCGAGCGCTGGCGTGGGCTAAGGCTGTGTCACGGTGGTCGGGGACCAGGAGGCTGGGCGGTGTGCGGAGGGAGGGGAGTGGCCGTGGCCCTCTCCTTCTGTCTCCTGTCAAAGATTCACGGTTCTTTTTCGTCACTGAAGTGCACAAGATCGTCGTCATTCTCCTTCCAGTGTATAAATTCCTTCCTGTGTATGAATTCTAACTCTGAAACGGCAGCAGAAGCACAGCAACATTTGAACCCTCATCCCCAGTGGAGCAGCAGCATTCGGCCTCATGCTGGACTCTGTTTCACAAAACACAGTGTTACACACAAAAACCAGAGCAGACCCATCCAGCATACCCTACCCACAGCTGGAACCCCAAAACCTGGCACAGAGCTATCACCCAGAACTGTAATGTCAGTGCCCACAGAGGCCACCGCTGCAGACAGCGCTGATCAAATGACCTTTAGCAAGCTCTGCGCTGGAGGCAGAGGAAAGCAAAAACACCCCAGTAAAGCTAAGGCCACATGTAGACTAAGCCAATGTTTGTATTTCCCCACACCACTTCTCTGCTCATGAGTAAACCCACTAAGCCTGCTCAGTAAATCTGCACTGCTGAGCAACCTGTGCCTTGCTGAAGGAAGTATCTGCACAGCTCACTGTGCCTTAAAGTCATCCCGAGTCAGAGAGAAAATGCCTAAATTTTCTGTTCCCTTCATTTTTCTCTGCCATCATCAACTAATCTAGCCTCATGCTACACCACCACCACAATATGACCTCTTTCCCCTTTTTTCTCCAAAACACTGAAGTTCAGCATTACCTACTTTTTTTTCTATTAGCATTCTATTCTCACTATAGCTTATTATCTAAAAACTGCATATTTTTTTTTTCTCTATTTAACTACCAGGCTGGTTTCTTTTCTCTCTCTCAACCTCCTCTGTGGGTATTTAACCTTTTTCAAGATCAATTTGATGTGGGATTCCCAGGTGGGTGGTATGCAAGGCAGCCAATGAGCCTTGTAGACCTGCAGTCAGAAGCCAGCTCCATGACTTTGTCCCAGATCCACACTCAGAAAAACTCTCCCCATATAGTTCGGTAGGGCTGTGCTTACCCAGGAAAAAAGGTATGTTTTGCTTGGGGTATATACCATGACCTGTGCTGCAGACAAAGCTATCCCATAGTACAAGCACACCGAGGATATGAAGCTGATGGGGCACATCTGCTAGCCCATGAAGACAGTATTTGGTCAGAAAGGGCACCACACTTCTTTCCTTCCACCACAGTCCGTGGCCCTACATCACTCTCCATCTTTGACCCACACAGGCCACGTGTACCCTCACAAGATATTGTGATAGCAAAAATCTTATGCTTAAGTTTTCTCACACATACAGCATGGATATGAAACGTCTACCTAATGAGAGTATGGTGGGGAGCTTGTTAACCCTTGCAGACACTAAATATTAGCATTGTCTGGTCTTTTTATAAGCCAGAATGAACAGAGGAAAGAACAACCACGCAGTGCCAGCAGCTGCTGTCTCTATAAGGATATTCTGTGAGGCTCTCAGCCCTGGAAACTATGCAACCCAAAAACCACTGAAAGGATGATTTTAATGAATTCAGTTTGTACTTCATTACCATTTGTACTGACAAGTGGAAAATACCTGCCCAAAGGTTGTTTCTCTCAAGTGCCCACATTCCAATTCAAAGCCCTGACTGTGTGGGCTCTCAGTTCTTGTACTTGGCTGTCTATGTGTATTTTATTCCACTGGGACTCACTGCTGGTAGGTAAGAAATAGAACATAGACTTAGTGGGATGTTACATTTCAGAGCACAAACCAAGAGATTCTGGCAGCTGCCTAATCCTATGTTCTCCAGCCATCGTTTGGGTTTATTCAGCTTCATTCTCTTCAGGATTGCTTTCTGGGGGAGAAGAGACATATAGTGTAATTTTTTTCTTGAAATATCCCCTTATGATTAACAGTAGTGAAGAATTCGGCATGCATATTGGAATAATCTTTCAGTTTTTCCATTGTAAATGTATCAATTTGCATATCAATATAACTTCTATAAACAGCATTTGCACATAAGAAAATTCCACCAGTTAAAAGTAATACAGTTAAGAAATGGCCATGTGGTTTTTTTGTTGTTGTTGTTGTTTTGCTTGTTTGTTTTTTTCTTAATATAAGCTTATTTTGGTCAAATCAGAACCACCATTTCCTTTACAATTTAAGCCCTGAAGTGCTGTGCAGTCCCTTCTAATGCCAGCTAACATGGGCACAGATTCCTCCCACAGATAACACCGTGCTTATTGACCACAAGTAAAAATACATCTCCATATGGTTAACAATATCATCACTGACTAACCCACAAAATAGCTTACAGAAGAAGGGATTCAAACACATTTGCATTTCATGTTAATATAATCACTGATAAAAAGCACTTTGGGAGAAATCTCATTTTTTCTTTTAAAAAAATCCAGTTTTAGAATAATATTTTGCTTTGAAAATTCACTACATATTCTAGTTTGGAATTAATTAACAAATTAATTTCATATTTTTCTTAAACGAAAAAATCTCTGTTAGAAAGACTTGGCTTTGTCTCATTTTATTTTATTTTTTATAACTGATAATCAGGAAACATCTTCTGAAGCAGAATGTACCTGCTTACTTGTAGGTGAGGAATAAAATGCTTATGATTTATTCCAGGAGCAAATTACAATATTCACTATGCTGTTAGCTGTTTCACCTTTGACATATTTGCCTATTCTCTCTAATTCCCCATCCACTTCATATGATAGTAAGCAAACAGATAAGAACACTTCTGTTTCCTTCAACAAAACACAGGTTATGGAAAGACAATCTCACTCCCTTTGATACTGCTGCAATCCAAGCCATGCTTTAGCCTAATGTGATCACAATGGATTTCCATCATTTTCAAAGCCAATTAAAAGAATGTCACAGGAAGGTAGCAGGATTTGTTGTATCAAATCTCTTGATTTAAGAAGCTGCAGTTTAAGAATCATGACAAATAGGATATGTTCCAGAATAACATTTTGTTACAGAAATAAGAAACCTCTTAGCTCAAAATCACCCGAGAGTGGGTACTGTATGGTACTGTAAAGGAGTACCATAGTAAGTGATGAGACACAGATGGATTGTTTTAGGATAGCATTCATGTAATAGTGAGGGACTTTGACAAATGTCTGTTGACCTAAATTCAAAATGTGCTACTGCTGCCGCTTACAATAGTAAAATTCTCCATAACAAACCTCTGCAATGCCAAAGGCTTATATTTTTCAGGAAGATAGCAAGGCTGGCTCTGTGCTGCATGTCATTTTGATTCTGTATTTGTGCTGTTCAATGCTAGATTGCATATTTCTTTCTAAACAAAGAAAAGCAACCCCCAAATAACTTTCAGAATCTTTTAGCGATTGCATAAGACCAAGAACAGAGACAGGGAGAAATCTAGGCCCTGGTAAAATCAATGGGGGTTGTGCCAGTTATTACAGTGAAGGCAGGATTTATCTTGATTTTCAAATACTAGCAAACAAAAATATGTTATTCTCAATAGAATCAGAACATTAAATAATATGTGCTTGAATACTTGTTTTCCCTTTCCTTTAATATAAGCTGATTTTTTCCTGAAATCTTTAGACTCAGGGTATCAGAACTTTTAGAAATACATTACATAGCATAAATCTCATAATAACATTGTATGATTTGTGTCATAAACACAAAATTATTGGTATGTTCAATTCCATCATTGTGAGGTACCATCCTCCTGTGCAGCAAGTTTCTTTGACACAGTGATGCAACTTTCTCTGAGTTTCTGAGCAGGCAGATCTCAGCGCTGCGTTGGAACAGCTACAGACCTCATCAGCCAGGGAACGTAAAAGCTCAATGAATGTTTAGGATTGGGCAGAGGTTAACTAAACCAAGCACTTCTGCTACACATTGAGATTGCATTAATGCAATGTAAATGTGTTATCAGACTTGGCAGGGAGAAAATTTTAACTTCCATAGCCAGATACTGAGTCCCCATTCCTGGAGGTCTTCAAGAAACATGTAGATGTAGAACTTAGTAGCATGGTTTAGTGGTGGACTTGTCAGTACTAGATTATAGGTTGGACTAGATGATCTTGGAGGTCTTTTCCAACCTGAGTGATTGTGATACACTACAAAGGTGTGCCTGCATTGCTGGATCATCATTGATATGTCACTAGAACAGGGAGCACAATTCTGGAGACTTCAATGAACAGTAAATATTTGATCCTCTCCTGGAAAGACCTCAGAAAATTCTTCTAAACTTTAAGGCATAAGACAGAAACAACTGTAATTCCAATGTGCATGCCACAGGTCTAAAGACCTTTCAGTATCAATACTGCCAGTACAGAGCTCCAGCTCTTGCAAGGTTCCTGACATATGCACACAAATGTTGACAGAGGGTTTCCTCATTTGATTTAAGGAAGATTCTAAGAGATGTAAATTCCCTAGACACAATTAGTGGAAAGCATAATATCCATGAAGATCAACTAAAAGCTCCCAGTGCAGCTCCTGATATGCTGTCTCCTGCCAGCTTTTTCTGCTTACATAAAACCTCTCAGCGAATGGTACCCTGCCTCTGAAATCCTACATGCACTGATACTAAGCAAATCACACACTGTAGGCAATTATTTTGCCCTCAGTTTTAATCTTCTGAGTTTTCTCTGACCATAAGCAATCTTGGAGACTTAGAATTTTAAACATTTCCAGAGCCTTGACTCCTCTGCTGTAAGAATACTACTGGCATTCCCAATGCTCCAGAACAGCAGTCCTTGTGCACTTTGAAGCAATGAGCCACTACCAGTTTCTCATCAGGCACTACACACCTTTATCATCATATTTTAATTTGAAAATACAATTGCAGTACTACATGACATGTCCATGGACCATCTACTTTAGGCTTGGAGATGATTACATCCATAAATCACTTTCAGAACCACTTCTCCAAAAAAAATAACGGAGTCCTCTGTTGGCTCTGCTGAACAAGGAGTGCTGCTTTCATTGCCCAGATGACTTTTTCTTTGCAATTCAGGCAAAGTCTGGGGAAGATTATCTTGTGCTAGTCTAGTATAATTTCTAGGGTGTCAGAATGTGTAGAAGAATAATATGAATAATATATATAATATGAATAATAATAATAAGAATAATTTACTGAAAGAAACATACAAAATATCAATCTCCCTCCAAATTATTGAACACACCAACACATCTTTTAGTTTAGCCTTGAAAGTCATGTTAGATTCAAAGCACAAAGGCTGAAAATGATCGTCTCTTCTTCAAAGCCTGCACATACTTTACATTCTCTTCTTGCTCTTTACACCTGTTCCCTATAATGAGACAGGAAGCATTATTTTCTGGAATTACTAGTTGAATTGTATTATTCTCTTCTAGCCCTACAGTCAAAATCTTACACTAACCTGGCAAAACCCAGTTCTGTCACAAGCAATTAGGATTTAGTAGGTGCTCAGAAAACAACTCTACACAGGGATCCTCCCTGATATATATCTATACTAGGTAGGCAGTCTGCTTTCTTGCATACCTGGAGACCACTATTCTTACGGTTATCCTTCAGGGTATAAATGTAAGATAAAGACAATCACAGAATATCAGGCAGTGAATACGCCTATTTCAGCAGTCAATGCATTTTTAAGGACACAGTGCTTGCAGTCCAGACACAATCTGCAAAGCTAATTTTTAAATGCATAGTGTTGTTTACACATAACTAAATAATATTAAGATTTCTCAAGTTTTTTGCAATTCCCTAAGTCAAATCCTCAGTTCTTCAACAGGACTGAAGAAAATACTGCAATCTGTTCCATGGGCTGCGACTCTATACTTTCAGCCCCTTCCAGGCATCATCTCAGAAGGTCTCATTAGCTCTTGCTCATGCAATAGATTTGCTTTATCTGGAAGAATAGCTGTGCAACCATAAGCAAAGGATTTTAAGTTAAAATTCTGAATCATGAACAGTTATTTGGGTCACTCCACTTGCTTACTCTTGTAATCCAGCCTTCATTGACTTCTCTGGGTCCATAAACATGTTCAACACATGTGAAAAAAAATGGAAGTTGCAAGCGTTTCAACTGGATAGGACAAAAAAATTGATTCATCCAAAATTAGTGGATTTTTTGTCAAACATCACTTCTCTGTGACTCAGTTTGTCAGTCTATATGACATTTGAATAAATATTTACCCAACTCACCAAGGGTTGTGAATCTTTATGAATCATTGCTTGTGTAACACCTTTTAATCCTTGAAAGAAATGCAGCATGTGCATTCAGAGTATAGATCTGCTTAACTGCAGAGGATACAGGAAAAGAAGAATAGATAAAGAACGTTCGTGTCTCTTCTTTTCCCTTGATCAAAATTTGTTTTCAAAGAAATTCTTTATTATAACTACAGTTCTTTCTTATTCAAACATGTATAATATGGTTGGTACGGATCTTAATGAAGAAGATTAGGACACAGTCTGATGCTAATCAGCGTATTCAAGATTGTTCACTTTTATTAGGATAAAAATGCAAGCACTTTTAGCATATAATAATTGAAATTCTTGTCTTTTTTTTTCTTTCTTACTATTTCTATGTGAAAATATCAAACACTGATTTAAGTTAAAACATAATGACATTAAATGCTCTTAATTCATACGAAGACAAAGCCCTTTCTGGTAGAATTCTTTGCTTCAAGAGACGGGTAAGCTAAATGAGCATACTGCCTGCCTCACTTAGCTGTCATCTCTCTAAAGGCCATATGAGTAAACCTGACACACTTCATCTCTCTTCTTACCATCATCTACATGCTTTTGCTATTGTCTCCCATGTTAAACTTTACAGCATCTTTTGTGAAAGAATACAAGAGAAATGAAGTATAGCACTGTAAATAAACAACATATCTAGGAGAGAGGTTTAAGAAATGATTGTGAAGGTTGTGTGTAAAGTGCTGTGGTTGCAATAATATCAATGCAGAAGAGCCATGCAATACACCATCTCAGGACATTCCTGTGTTTGATGATTGTCCTGAGCTAGGCACAAAGAGCTGCCAGATGGTCAATATTTCAAAGCAGAACATTGACACAAATTTCAAATATTGCAATGATTTAACACACAGTAAGAAAATAGTTCTTAATTTGGGGAACCAGATTTCTTAAGCAAACAAAACTATAGATGGTAAGGATTGAAAACATATTTTGTCATCCTACTATTCTCTTCACCACAGCAGGTTAGTTCTTTACAACATATTTCTATAGTTTTCTGCAGCTCACTTGTAGGAATGCATTTTGGGGGAGGATATCTGCAGGAAAGTCCCCATACATCTGTCAGTTGCACAGGACACTGTCCCAGGAATGGATTCAGCACGTACTTGAATTTCCATGCAGACCAAAGAGGGGAATCCCTTACTGCATCACATAATTTGGGATCATGGCCATTACCTGGGCACTGTTTGGAGAGGGGAGGAATGAACTACAAACCCCAGACCTCACCCAGTAAATCCCAGCAAGGATATGCCATGATTATGCAGAATAAGATCAAAAGGTTTGTAGATATGTTGTGCAGTATCAGACATACAAGAGAGATGCTAGCCCAATTAGCACATGAGTATCCTAAGATGAAAGGCTCCAAAAGTGCTATAATTCTTACTTATAAGCAAATTTGGAGATATTTAGTTCTGTTTCTGATTTGTATGAATCCCCTAGGGGCCTGTTTCCCCTTTTCCTCTTATATTTCATTTTATTTATTAAAAGAAAACCATAAAGCTTCAGGCAGATGTACAAAAGTTTCTGGCTATAATGATATAGGAGGAAGAACTGTACTGGGAGCACCTGTCCTGCATACGTGGTACAGAAAACAATTTACTATTGGCACTTTTCACAACCTCTCTTGCGATTTCTGCTCCCACTAGCAGCCTCCCAAACTTCAGATTCCACCCCCTTACTGTACTTTTTATTTGGCAGGGAGCTTACACCCAAATGCGCATGTGCAGAAAACTGTGGTAAGCTGTGCTCAGATGAATGTTGTCCTCCTGTCTGTATTTTTACATGAGTGTCCTGGTCACCTGAACCATATGACACCTCCCAGAAGACACAGTTTGCGTGATGCCATCCTATACCCTGGGTAATCTGAGCTTGATTCTTCCCTCAACATCTTGACAGAAGCGCTAGCATCAGACTTGCTAATTACAGCATTCCTTTGTCATCTATTTGCGACTTTGGAAAGCCTCCAGTTCACCACAGACCAGCATTTGGTCATTTCTCATGGGGCTCTAAAGCCCACATTCAGCAGTTTCATGCAAAGCCCAGGGTTCCAAATGACACGAGGTGTGATGTATTTTCATACAGAGTGACAGCAAATAGCTATTTTAGCTGAAATCACCCTTCTTGTCTTCCAGTAGGCAAGAACACCAGGAGAAAACAGCCTTTTTAATACAGAGCTTTTCCCCACAAGCAAAAAAGTTTGATCAGCTCAAAGTAATAAAAACCACACAGCAGTTGGTCCTGCAGTACTTAATCCACTATTGTTCCTTTGATATCATGAGTATCATTCTACTTAGCAGTATGCTTCCATTACAGCAATTTTCTTTTAAACGCACAGCACTGTCACCAATTGCCTAATATATTATAGGCTCTTAAATCACACCCGTCTCAGTAGAGCCAGAAGATCAAGCGCTAAGAAATAAAAAATACAAACTTTCAGCTGATCCACAGGTTCCAGGCAAAGTGCTAGCAACAGGACTAAAGATGAAGGTGTGGTTCATCACACCCCAACACCTCCCAGCTGACAAAAGGGTCCCCTGCAGGCTGGGGCAGCTGAGGAGGATTAAAAGTAGCCTGAAAAGGTCTTAACTTATGCTGAGAGTAGCATGTTTTATTCTGAGCAAAATCTAAATAGAATGATAGTCTAGGCTACTGGCTTTTACAACTGAGGTAAGAAAGTCCTTTATGTAAGTAAGTGGTTGTTTTTATTCCTTTCTTATCTTTCCTTACTATTTTTATGACTATTCTAGCATTAGGTAAAATACATTCTTTCTCCTATCTGTTTTAAGTAAAAATATATATATATATATAAATACAGCTTGGGCATTTAGCCACTGTGTTACCAAAGCGTGAAAAATCTTATTTGTCAAAATGAAATAATACTATGAAAGCATTAGCTGAAGAGTAGCTCCTTATGGTGCATTTAATAATGCTTGGGTGGCACTTCTGGGAAAAGCACTGTGTGGTGTCAAAACACAGCAGGTTCTTCACAAGGGCATGGCATGCATGCTCTTTATCAATCTTGTCCTTATCAGTGAATGGTACAACAACAACAAGAATTTCCAACCAAAATAATGAGGGACTTGAGCTTTTGATTTTTCACCAATATCTGAGCTAGGTCGTTATCTCTCTCTCTTTTTTTTTTTTTTTCTTTGACCACTTCTGTCACCTTCTTTCCAATACTAAATTAATCATGCAGGTGCCCTTGCTGCTTTGTTTTGTTTTTATTGCATACAGCAGGCTGCATGAGCTATTGCTGAGAAAGTGTGACATTGCTCAACTAGTGGAGTCCTCTACCCCCTTTTTTTTTTTCTACCCTTTTTTTTTTCTAGGCTGCATTTAGAAGTAGTGAAGGAAAGTATTTCTGCTGTAATGCACAGTTTCTTTCATTTGCCATAAACTAAATATAACTATGCTGTTAGATGGAAAGTACAGCATAGTAGGAAGTTCTCTGTTTATAATCATAAGAGCTAGGAGCTTTTTAATCCATGCCCCTGATAGCTTTAAAATATTGTTTAGCTTTAACTTGCCATGAGAACAATGATGTTCAACATAAGAGGTGTAAGCACAGGTAGCTTCCATCCTAAGATGCTGAGGGAATGGATACATCGAACTACAGCTGGATAACAGGGGCTTGTCAGTAATCTCATCTGGTCCTAAATGGCATTGTATGACTACCTTATACCAGGTGCTATGACCTGTGAATGGGCAGGAGGCCCTTTAGAAACTCCATGTCCAGTGATTTAATCTCTTAAGTCTGCTGCAAGAGGAAGGGGCTACAATCATTGATCCTTTCCAGCTTATGTTTTAAATGCCTTCGTGTTTGTGGGCAAGAGCATGGCATCTGGGAAAAGGGGCTGCTTCTATGCTGTGAATATGTCTTTCAATGTTCATGATGCATCTTGCAGGATTATGAGTGAATTGTCTCTCGAAGCTTAGTTTGTAAACCAATTTTGGGAAGCATCTTTGAACTCTGCTACTGAAGCCCCTGAAAGTGGCTTCTGCTATCTAGGGTCTAGTGTCAAAACAACTCATTGGGATATAGTTAATAGGAACACCACTGTAATGCAGGAGACGGGAAAAGGAATTAGTTTTCTGTTTGCGTTCACACATGGAAATAGGCTTGAAACCTTCCTTGGCTGTGCAAGACATGGCTCAAATGAGAGATGCAGCAGGAAGGCTGCCTGATACCCATCACTTGGTGGGGCTTCTCTGGGTGCTGGGCCTTGGCTGCTAACAGGCAGCGCAGCTAAATGGAGGATGCTGAGGGCTGTCCCTGCCTTCACACCAGCCCTGCAGCTGCCAGCCAGGGGCATGAGGCACACTGGTGTCATGAAGTGGAAGAGCCAATGTAGCTCCAGCAGAGGAGAGTTAAGAAGCAGTTTGTTTCACCTTTGGTTGGAAGACATGGACAGCATTTCCTAGCCATCCTTAAATGTGTAACTTAGTGGCCTTAGTGTTTTCACCATGCTTCTTTGTAACAGTTGATAATTAGCTGGAGTTGGATGATCTTTAAGGTACAAAGCATTGTGATAGCAGGACTGAAGTGACTGGAAAAGGAGACTTGGAAGAAATTAAACTATGTTCCTTTAACAGGCACGCAGAGCGCTATTTTCAGGTCAGGCACGGAAAACACTTTGAAAATGCTAATTAACCTCTATTTCAAAGGACATCCCCAAACTAAGACACTATTGGACCAGGCAGGGATGCGAACGTGGCCTGACAGCGGGCTCACGGCTTCAAAGAAAGCCTCCTGTGGCAGGGGGGACGGGCAGCCCGGTCGCGTTTACAGCACGGGGCAACCTGAAGCGCTGCTGGGGCTACCTCGGGCTGCACGCCTGTGACCCCCAGTGACAGGCAGACAGACACAGGTATTTCCTCGGGACTGACTGTCCGGGTCATGAATTAATTAATTAATTCCGGGCCAGCCTGTTTAGAAGCAACCCTATTTACACAGCGTGCCCGGGGGGAGGCGAGGGGCTCTGCCCTTGAAGGGACGGAGCCCCCCAGCCCCTCGCCCGCCGTCCCCTCCCCGCGGGGCGGGCCCGGAGGCTGCGGCTGGGCGCTGCTCCTCGCCCTCCGGTAGGCGGCACCGCCTTCCTCCTCCTCCTCCTCCTCCTCCTCCTCCTCCTCACCTTCGCCGGGCGCCGCAGGAGCGGAGCGGGGCCCGGGCCGGCGGCTGCGCTGCGCCATGGGGCTGTAACGGAGCGGTGAGTTAGCTCGGCACCGGGGGGCTGCTCCCCATGCCCCTTACCCCGCGGGACCCCCTCGGCGGGGAGCACCGGGGGGGCTTCGGCTGCCCCGGCGGCGGCACCTGGCCCGGGTGGGTTTGTGTTTTTTTTCTTTTTTTTTTTTTCCGCTGGCTATCACGGGCTGAAGTTGCAGTGGCTCCCGAGTAACTCCAGGGCTGATGCTCGTCGCCCCCCGCGCCGTGCCCGCCCTCCCCTCCCTGCTCCGCTCGCCCCCGAGGAGCCCGAAGGGGCCAGCCCGGGGGGCGCCCAGGTGGCCCCGGTGCCGGTCCGGGGGGCAGCGCAGCGAGCCGGCTCCGTGACAAAGGCGTTTGGAACAAAGGAGCCATTTTAGCAACTGTTGGAAAGAAATTTCTGCCGCGGCTTGCATGCTTTAGTAAACCCAGGGCTTCATTCATCTCCCCCCAGTCCCCGCCCACAGCTAGCCTAATTTATCCCGAAATGAAGTAAAAGAGAAGAAATGGCATCTCTCCCCTAAATCCTGCATCATCCCCCTGCGCTGCAGCCCGCTCGCTGTTTGCCTTCCCTCCCAAACCTGTAGTTAGGTGTTGTTAAAGAACATTATTTTGTGCCGCTGGAGCCTGGAACAGCAGAGACAGATGAGTGTACCTCTGGTAAGAACATCTCGTCTCCATAGATGAGAACAGCCAAAGACTTGTTATGTGCAGTAATTTAGTATGTATTTATACTTAAATCTATTTGACATTTTTAGCAGGACGCAAATCCAAGAGAGACTTACTGGTATTTAGAAGAGCCTGCCTTTTTTTTTCTTTATACATATACCATTGCATTTCTAAACGGAACAGGTGGAGTTGCATCTAGAAATATCTTTTGACTTGTTCAATTCTCATAACTTGCATATTTCCAGCAGTCTTTGAGCTGAAACGAGTGCAAACCACATTCCTGCAACAATAGATTATCAGCGAGCCTAATAGATGCTCAGAGACAGGAAGCCTATGACTTTTCAGGAGTGAAATCATGTGACAGCGTCAGATACTGTGTGTATCACTGTTTACAGAAAGCCAGCAGAAAATACTTCCAGGAAAGCACTAAACAATGGGAAACGAGCTAACAGCACACTTGTTAACACTCCTGCTGGTTCACCGATGCACAGTAAATCACATTCTGCTATGAAAACCTGCTAGGGCTAAGCGTATAACTCAAATGCCCACAAATCTGTTGCCTGCTCAGCTCTTGAGACAGGGCTTTATTAGCCATGGGACAACATCGCATTGACTACATAGACAATTCTGAACCCAATAATTTCTCCTCTGATTGCAGACCTTTGTCGCTCTTGCCCTGGAATTACAGTCCCTTGAGCTAAGCTATACTTATGTTGGGAAACTTCAGGGCTGTGTTGCATTATTTTATGTCTTCTTCCCTGCACAAAGGACTCTTGCTGTTGCTTGCAGGAGTGTAGCTCTACAAGGATGGAAGCAGAGGAAATGCTGTTGCACAAATGCTTATGTATGTATGGCTCCAAGCTGCTGCTTGTATTTAAAGCTTCTTGTGTTTTAATGCTGTCTGGAGAATTTGTACTTACAGTTAAGCTGTGATCAGCTGTAACCAATGTTAGAAAAAAAAATCTGTTTAGTTGTGCAGACAGGGCATGAGGGGTAAACAGAGCCAGGCCTGCTTTATTTTTCCCAGGGGGTCATTTGAAGTGTTAGCAGAAAATTGCAAGGAGAACAAGCTGGGGTTGCCTGGAGATCAAATCTTGTTGGATTTAATGTCCTCTGGCTCATGAATCTTTTTTTTTTTTTTAATGAACATCTGCTTGTCTCTGATTGGAAGGCTTGTTTTATTTGACATTTCTTAGAAATCTTCTGCTCTGTGATGTAGGCCAAAAGAATGCATGAAATATGTTACTCTTCTTGAATTCAGGCTTTGGGAAGGAGGCAAGAAGAGGTCTCAGTCCTTTAAAGAAGGTATGGTTTGCTGAAACACCTGGAAGGAAGCCAGACTATGAAAATCCAATCAGGAAAGGAGGATAAATTGAGGAAAAACAGAATGAAAAATGAAACTAATGAGGAGAGATGCAGGGACTGGTCACAGCAGCGCAGCACTGAGGCTGTGGTTCAGGCTTAGCATCCCCAGCATCCACATACCGTGAGCTCGAGTGCTGAGTTGTGCTGCACCTCACCGTGTGCCAAGTCTGAGCTGGGAGACGCGTGGCAGCGCCTGAGCTCAAGCTGGAAAAGCTGCTTGTTCCTGCCAGGCTGTGGAAAGAGAAGCATGACGGCAGGGGCTGCAGGAGCAGCTTCCTGAGTCACATCTCAACTGCATGTGGGACTGTGTGAGCATCCCTTCTCACAGTGAAGTCAAGCAGCTGAGTGGTAAACTAACCTGCTTGCCTTGAAACAAATTATGGGTATGCTAACACCAGCGAAGTGGCTCGCAGCCAGCTTGAATGTTTGGTACATCCTTTGGAGACCTTCTCCAGTTGCCATGAGCTGGTTCAGGTCTCAGAGCAGGCTCACTAGGAGAGAACTGAACTCTCCCGATGAAATGAAACCAGGAGTCCTGCTCCAGGAGCATCCCCGTTCAATTACTGAGACTCCACAAAGTATGTTGGTTTCCTGAAAGTACCTCTCAGCTGTAATTGAGTGAGCAGTTCTCATCCACTTCAGCACAAAACCAATTAAGAGCCCCACACCAGCTTTGTAAGCTTAAAACACTTCTGGCAGTTCATCCTGGAGTGCTCTGTCCCTTGCTTCCAACAAGATGTGAGCAAGCGCTTCTCAGCTTTCTGTTCTGGCTGAGAGGCCCTTCAAGAAGATATATCCAGGATAAGTGCTGGAAGCTAGTACCTGCCTGTAACCAAGTGGCTGGGCTTGGTGTTTTCATGTACTAATCTGTCTGCAGATCCCTGGACTGAGTGCCTTGTTATGTTTTGGCCAGCTTCTGTCACAGATGTGCAGGGGAGGCTAGAGAATAGGGGAAATACAGGAGGTGAAAAGAGTGGAATTGAAAACAATTTGCAGATTGAGCAGGTGCAGTTGTGATTTGTGAAAGCAGCTTTGGGAGGTACAGTTGTGAGCGCTGTGGCCATAGGAAGCTGTGTATCTATGAGCATCCCCCTCTAATGTCGTTGCACCCAGAATTACTTCACAGGCATTTTTAATCTTAATAGATACGTGTACACTAATGTTTTAGCTCACAGTGTTTTTTGAAGCAAATGTCCCCGTTGTCCCTGCTTTTTGTTCTTCAGCTCACGTTGTAGACTAGCCTAGGAGCAGCTGAAAATAAATGAGAGAACCTGTTTGGGAGTTTTCCTACTGCATCCTGCCTGTCACTAGGCATCCAGTCCCAGGGACTGAGCTGGAGCTTGTCCAGCATCTGCATCAGGTGTTTTTTTATTTAAAAAAAAAAAAAAAAAAAAAAAACACTTCCCCCCCCCCCCTTCCTGCTATGTAGTTTCAGTTTCAAATGCTTGGCACCAATTTTTTCCTTGGCAGAGCCACTTCTGTTGGTGTGATCTAGCTGTAGCTTGTGTGGTAAGTATGCATCTTCCTTCCTGGAGAAGGATGCTGAGGCAGAGAGACTGTGTTAGGACCAAACCCAAGAAAATCAGTCATACAAGAACCTGTCTCCACCTCTTTGTGCCATGCTGCTAATCCACTCACGGTTAACTGATATCTTCTGAAGGTGCATAAGAAAGAAAGCCCTAAATAAGCATTCTTTACAGAAACAGGCTGTGTACAACTGGGTATCAATTTCACAAGTAGAGGTGTTATTCCTTAGTGTATTCCATCTGCTACACTGTGTGCCTGTGTCTGAGTCTGCCGAAAGAGAACTGGTAAGTTTCATAGGGCCCCAAAACTGTGGTGCTACTGGGGTCATCATTGAGCATGGGCTCCTGTGGCCATTTCCAGATTGTACTGATTACTAACAGAGGTTTTGCCACTGATTTTTAGGAGTACTATATAAATTTTTAAAAATAAAACTAAAAAAATCAGAATTCTTCATGTATTGAGACTTGTCCGTGGTGTAGCAACAGTTTGTTTGATGTACTGATGATTGTGCAACTATCAGGTGGACAGGTAGGTGACAGGAATAGGCACTTTAGTACAATGAAATCCTGTGGTCATGGAAATTGTAGTCCTTTTTCACAGCTCTGGCAGGCAGTTATAAGAGCAAGTCTTTTATTCCCTTTCCCACTTTGCCTTCACAAAGCCACATCCATATCAACATTGGCTTGGATGTGTGCCATCAAACAGGTTGTGCCTCTGTGAAACATGAAGATCGATGTGGGGTTTGCTAAATTTGGGCTTGCTAGGCCTTCATGCTGTCAGTGTTAAGGCAGCCTGAGGAGAACAGATGGACTGAAGGAGGGAAAGAGGAGTTCTTGCTGTACCACTTGCGGAAGGGAGAGGAGTGAGGTGCATACCCTGGGTGCAAATTAAGAAGAGGCAATACAGTCTACCCAAACTATTTGGAGGGGCACCACTATGAAGTTTCCAAGAATCTGAGGTAGTCATGTTCTTCTTTGAACCTTGCTTGTCCTTACCATCTACAGTACAAGTTTTGATACTCTGGACTGTTTTAGCTAGAGTGACTTTGCCTTCCCCTCCCTCTCATTTATCATATTGTTGTGATAGTTTGGGATTCTGAGGGGTAAGTTGAGTGGCACAACATGAGCAAGGAGTTCTCTTGTTCTCATGCATCTCAAGCGTCCAGCTAATAACATATACAAACCAAGCAATTTGGGAGTAGTTTTGAAGCACAAGAAGTGAAATTGTGGTCATCATTCAATTGTCAAGAACCTGGAGGAAATTTGGGTATGCTCATTGTGCTGTATCATATAGTCTACAATCTCAGATATGTTACCAGTTTATATTCCTGAATTATTATAATGTATCTGCTGCAAATGTTTTGGAAACTTCTTTTTAAAGAAACAAAATAAAACTATTTTTTAACTATTGCTTTGCTTTTGTAGTAAAGGGTAGAACTATAAAATGTTTGTGCCCTGCTATTAATCTAAGTAGAAAGAGATGTTGAAGGAAGAAGGCTCTCGGTTTTGGATTGTGTTAAGAATGAGTGCATTATGGCAGTGGTGTCAATCATCCTGTCCTAGTTTGTATTCTTCCTGGCTTTGCTTTGTTCTTCTTCCCCCTTAGTAGTAGTGTTTCAGGACCAGTTTCCAATGGTCTTCATGTTTGCTCTTTTTCTCCTTCCCACGCTGTCTTCTCACCATTTTCCAGTCTTCTGCCATCTGATCCTTACCAGGATCCTTATCTACCTGAGAGTAAGCACCTAAAATAAAGCAAAGCCTGTCAGAACAGAGCAGGAGGAGGCAGAGGAAGGAGGGCACCATGGTATCTCACTCTCCTTGCTGCTGACCATCTTCCTACTTCTTGAGTAAGAACATCTTCCACAATTACCACAGAAAAATTCTTTTTGAGCCTTGTATGAAAGTGTCTCATCTGTCTTGCCTACCAGCTGGTATAACTGTATGAACTTTCAAACTATTCTTCCTGTCTCTACCTCTTGCAGATTTTATCACCTTTTCCTTAGTCATGTTAGTGGGATGTCTTTGTTACTGTTACCCTCCTCGCTGTGGAAGTACTTGTCACCGAACCCCATCCTAGCTTTTTTCCACCTCTGACAGAAGCGAAGTTTGATTTTGGTGCTGCCTGGGTTTAGCTTAAGATACAGAGGGTGAAATGAATCTAAATACAGTCAGTTCTAGTGTTCACCATTACATTTCCAAATTTTACTTTCCATTAACAAGGATTGTTAGTCTTGCAAGCTGAAGAGTCGACTGGTAACTGCTGGTACGTAGGCCTGTCTGAATGACAGACTTGAGAAGGTGCCCCTGAGTTTTGACCATGTTACTGTTTGGTTTTCAGTTTTCATCCCCCCTACAGAAGGGTTGCTGTAGTTATTGTTGTTTTCTTTTTTCCCTAAAGAAGGGCTTTTGGCTGCAGTCAAAGCATGGGGTTTGCAGTATTTAGAGCAACAACTTAACAAAACTTTCTGGTTTCCTTGAGCAAATAGATTCTTTATTCCACTTCTCCTCACCCCAGACATTAATAAAACCAGAGCAATCTACCCTGCAAAACTTAAGTGCTTGCAGCTCAGAAGACCCAGAGCATCTAGCAAGGTCGTGTACTTGGAACTGTCCTGGTTTTCTGCCCCTGGGGATGCAGAACATCTCACTGAGCGGCACACAGGTGATAAAATAGTAGGCTATGAAATTTGGAGGAGAAAAAAGTGCAGTGGGATTTTTAGTCATCTCGACTACAGATTAAATAGTATGCTGCTCATTTATTGTGGTCCATCTGCAGATTGCATGACCTCAGGCAGCTAACAGTTGGAGCATAACCCTTACCATAGGGTGCTCACTGCTTCACAAATATGCTACTTCATGGCATTATCTACCGACTTGCTTAAGGGGAAGTGGTTATTCTTGAGCCTTGTTTTAGGGAACAGTGGGCCTATAAAATCATAGGAGGACATACATAAGCTCTGATATGCTTTACTCTTGCATGTCTGCCTTGGACAACTCCATGAAAAAGTTGTCACTGGCATGTCAAAGTCATCTCGATGCAGTGACAGGAGAGTGGGGTACCACATAGAACAATTTTCTGTTAAATCAGAATGAGTTGTCTGACCCTTACCAATTCCATGGTAAATAAATTGCTTTGCTTTCCTGTAGCCTGCAAGCACTGTCTGGCCTTTGCCCTGACACCTCTGCTGCCCTTGTTTTTGTCTTTTTGTCAGCTAACCAAACAAATATGAAAGTCCATGGTCCTACATGCTTTCAGGCTGGTGCTTGCTGTGAGGTTGCATTATCTGATAGCTGGATTTATTCTACCTAGCCCAAATAGATACGACATATGTTGGAAAGGTAGGGGAAAGAACAGAGTAGACATCTCTGGTGCAATTCTATCAATGTTGCAGATGTGTGTGTGACCCATTAATAGGATGTTTCTTCCACATAAGCTACTGTGTATTGGGAATTGGTGGGGCTCTAAAGCAAATCTGAACTTCAGTTAATCTTGGTAGCAAGCCCATGCTTCATCTTTCCCCTTTATCTATACCCTCTGCTAATCTAGGCAGTGAGGTGGAAACCATGAAGGAAATGCAAAAGGGTGTCAATTCACTGAAAGTAGTCACTTTGTGTGTGTTGGGGTGTTTTTTGGTGGTGGTTTTGCCTTTTTTTTCCTTCCATGGAGCTTCTGCACTAAAGAGTCTGGGACCTAACCAGGCTGCCTCTTCTTGATTTTATGTATCTAGTCTTGTAGGATTTATTCTACGCTTGACGGAATGTTGCTACAAAGTGTGATGTTTTATTTAGAACAGACTTCCTTGTGGTACAAGCTGTTGTAGAGTATGTATGGAAACAGAGCAAGTAGGCCAGAAACATCACACAGAAAGCCATGTAGGCAGACCTGAGCCACCCAGATGCTGCTGCTGTTCTCCTGGGTGAACTCGTCAGGGGTCAAGTGAAAGTTCATGAGAAATGGCTAGAAATAATGTATTTTTATAATGCATGGAGCAAAAATAAACACTTTGCCATAGATTAAAGGCTGTTTTCAATTTTCAAGCATGAGACTTATTTTTTTTTTAGCTGATGTTATTTACTCAGTCTTCTTCTGGATAAAATACTTAAAGGGGAAAACAAGCTTGTTAAGGATAGAAACACTGAAGACGAAGATGACACTTAAATGAATTACAATATGTAAGCATCTGGCTGCATTTCTGGAAGTTTACTGTAATCTGGGATTCAGAAAGCTTCCTCTCTGACTTTAATTTCACATTAGAAATAGAATGTGCCCAGTGAATTCTTCACTGGTGACCTGAAGCAATCTAATATATTTTTCCTCAACATCATTGAACACTGTGATACAGCAGAGCTGATAGAAATTAGTAAAAGTAAGTGTGCCTCTGTTATTGAGTTTCTTGGACATTTTTTTTCCTCTTTAAAAAGTCAGGTATGGAACAATAGTCTTTTTATTTTCAATGGCAAAGATCAACAAAGAATTGGTGAGAGACTTCTATGATGTTGAGCTTTGGTCTGATGCTATCTGTGGCAAAAAGTGGCTTATCTACTTAGTAGTTGCCAGGTGATTGTTATCTGCTGAGGAATTGCAGTGGGTAGACTTAACTGGATGCTGTTAGAGGTAACTTGCAATATGAGGTTTGGCAAGTGAGTTTTCTTGACTCCAGAGGCAGTCCCCTCTTTACTCTTACAGGTACTGTGAGATCCTCTTGAAGCTTCCTTGTTTCTGTCACACATCTCTGAGGCTATTTACCACTTTAAAGAGGCAGTAATGGACAGATGTGAAGTGTTGGTAAGACTGTACAACCAGAGACTTTAAAAGCTCTGCAGTTTGGGGGGAGACTTCATGTTCTCCCCTGCCTCCCCAATCCTGATATTATTTGAAGCTTTTACTGAGGGCTCTTTCTTAGTATTGGTCAAGCGTTTTATGCGCTCATAGTCAAAGAATATTTTAGGCAGGACTAAAATTCAGTGAAGTTTGTCTACACGTCTATCCTTTCCTTCACTCTCCTAGTGAAATACAGAAACACAAAATGTCAATGTGTGATGGAGATTAGGAGAGAAAATCTTATTACCTGTGACAGTGTGACTGAAGTCAAGCCTTGCTCATTAGCTTCATCAATCAAGTGTGACACTTTGTTCCAAGGCTTCTTTCTACTTGAAGTTGAATACAGCTTTGTCTTGAGCACATAGAAATGAAAATTCCCTTCTGTACTGAGCTGGGAAACTGAGCTCACACAACAGGTATCAGCTCTTGGTCTTTGAGGTGGGTCCTGCCAGTGGCTGCATCTGTTAACATAGAGCAAAGCCACTTCTGAGTCAACACTTTTGGACTCCATAAAACTTTAGTTTGAGGTGACCTGTTCCCAAGAGACGTTTCAGCAATGGATCAGTTTCCAAGGATGTCTTTTGATTTGTAGAGATCTAGGTGCTGTAACATGTAAAGACCTATAAATGAGTATACTGCAATTAAGACTGTCAAAGATCCTATGTTTTTACTGGGTTGCTAAATAACTTTAAGTGAATTTTATTCCGCCTTCAGGTAGTAATGCAAATTGGGAAGTGCTGTTAGGTACATTTCATGGGAAATACTGCCAATTATATGTGATTCCTAGTGAGAAGTTGGTAGCTCTTAAACTAAAAAAATAGCAAGACCTTGGGCACCCTGATGTTACTCTGTCTGGGTACTCTATGCAATAGACATAACTCAGGATGTCTGAGATCTCCCCATAAGAATGATTGGGGGAAAACAGAAAATCAAAGGCTGGAAGGGAGCTCAGGAGGTCAGGATCCAATCTTTTGCTCACAGCAGACTCAGCTCTGAGGTCAGCCCAGGCTGCTCAAGGGTTTGTCCAGCATGAAAACCACCAAGGATGGAGCCTGCACAACCTGCCTGGGCTGCCTGTTACTCTTCCTGATAGTTCTTGTGTGTGTGTTCTGCCTTTATATCCAGGCTGAACCTTCTCTTTCAGTTTATGTGCATTATTATTTCTTGCCCTCCTGCCCTATGCAGCTGTAAAGAGGCAGTCTCTGTCTCCTCTGACCTTGTAGCAGTCACTGGGAGCTGCTGTTAGGTCCCCCAAAGCCATCTCTACTACAGACTGAACAAGCCCAGCTCCTCTGGCTTCTCTCCTGCCTAGCAGCAGCCCAGGGTGCTGTTGGCTTACTTTGTGTACTGCTGGCTCTTGGCCAGCTTGCTGTCCCTATCTGTAGGACCTCCTGGGACACTTAGTGACATAGATCCTCGTCCCCTTTCTAGTTCAACCTATTGCACATTGGTGTTCAGGATAGAGAAACATTAACACCTCCATCTCCAAAAAATATACAACAAGAAAACACTTCCCATGACATAAGACTTAGAGGGTTATCGCTTGCATGTGTGTAGGCCACTGGGGTCAATGAGAGGAAGGTGACAACCTGAAATGCTACTGGAAACAGAAGTTGCCATCCAAAGTCAATGTCATGGTGCTTGCTGCTATTCAATTTAGAAGAACCTCCTTTAAAACGGCAACTAAACCTAAAAATAAGGTCTTCTTTTTTCTCCTGAACTTAAGATGACTGTACAATTACTGCCTTCTACTTCAAACATGTCTTCTTTTTTTGTTTGAGGAGGAAAGTTTGGATGAATTGTAATCTAATCATCCACATTAACGAAGTCCTGTGTTCAGCCTGCTCATCTTAATGGTTCTGATGATTTGTCTCCTCAGCACAGCTATTCCTTCTTTATAATTAGGATATAAACCTTCTAAAAATGTTTGCAATATGCCAGGTGAGTCATTAGCTTGCAAAATAAATACTGTGAAGATAACTACCTAGTATTATATCTTACTCTAAATATGGTGATTTACGTTAAATAAGACATCTTTTCCTCAACTGCATCTGCAGCTTTCTTGGAGATGGAAAAAGCAAGCCCTCAGCTCTAGAGAAGGATGTGACTTTTAAGTCTTTCTCTTGACTTCTTTGAGCCTACAGCAACTGATAACCTTTCAGATGGATGCTTGTTTTGCTCTGCTACTTAGAAGGCCATAAACAGCCTCACGAGTGCAAATAGTTAATACTTGTTTAAGGAATTTATATTTTGATACAGAACTCAAAATAATTCTGCTGTTTTGTGTAATAGTACTGCATCTCAGTGAAAAAAATTTGCAGCTAGCTTAAGGAGGGTAAACTCCTGTGTGGTTTAAGATAAACTGGTTGAAACCACTTCATTTACAGTGAATGGGGTACTTAAGTGTTGTGGGAGGGAAATGTGGGAGCAAGCTCATGGTTTGAGTCTCACCATGTGAGAGTGTCATCACAGGCTCCTGGAGCGATGGGTGGGTGCTGTGACCAACACGCTTGGAAGTGCTCCCTACTGGGGGCCTGCTGGCTCTTTGCATTCAGCTGTGAATCTGGTGCTTCCTGGCAAAAAGTGGTATTTCCGTGGGAGTTTGGGTCTTGAGAAACTGATCTTTGGGTCTCCCCAAATCTGCAAGTGTTGTAAACTTTGCAATTAAGGGTAAATTGTGTAAGAGTCAGTTTCTTCTCCCTGACCACAGATACTTCTCCTTTTGGGACAAACTGCTGTAAAGTGGTATAAACATAGTCCAAAGATATACCTGCTTTTCTTGCTCGCTCAGATGTTGTAACAACTTTGGAAGTAAATTAGAGTACTCATTTATTTTGTTTGGAGTTTTGTTTCCTTTTTTTCCGCCCCAGCTGAAAAGAACTTATTACATTTTGTGAGGAAAAGCCATTTGTAGAAACTAGGTGTTGTGGCTCTACAGGCTTATGAATAATTGAACTTACTTGGCTGTGAATTGTGGCAGTAATTTGCTTAGCATAAACATTTTCTACACACATAGTCTTTGCTGAATTCCACCATCGGATCACTTATGGAGGCATGCAGGAGTGGGGAATGCTGACCTCGAGTCCTACGTGTTTGAAAATGACCGAAAACTCCTGCCCTGTGATCGGGCATTGATTTCTGTCCCTGTACTAACTTACAGTTGGCTGTAGTTAGTAACTCTACATGAAGAGAGGCTGCTTTGCAGTTCCTATCAAGCCATGCTTTGATGAGACAATCCTGGAGTGCAGGCAAGTGTGACATCTCTTCCCTTTGCTGCCTTTTTACTCCTGATGTATTTCCAGCGAGGACCTTGATCAGAATCAAGAAGGAGCAGCCCTCTGAGGTGGAGGCCAGTGCACCCTTTTAGGAGGGGTTGATCTGACAGCTCCTGGCACTTCTGGCGTCTTCCTTACACTGCTGCCCTCCTGGGTCAAACATCATGGTGAAGCTGCCTTTGTTCGAGTTGATACTAAAAAGCTGAGACTCAGCTGTGAGAGTCTTTCACAGACTACCTTTTAAACAGCAAATTATTAGACTGGAGAAGGGGGGTAGGTTACATCCCCTCCAGTTTTTGCCTGTCTCCCATGCCGCCTGTGCTCGCTGTCATCAAAGGCCTATCAAAAGCTGCAGAGGGAAGCATTCAGAGCCTGCCTACCGTGTTCATTAACGAATCAGGGTTTGATGTTAGCCTCTCTCTCTGCCCTTGCAAGAAGGTGTCACTGCAGCCAGCACCAATTACAGCTGTATTCAGGGGACAGCAACATGATTCAGCCAGTCAAAAACAATATAAATGAATGAAGCTTTTACAGTCCAGGGATTATATATTTTTAGTAAATGGTATGTGATGTAATCCAACAAGATAGCTGTATTTTTCTCAACTTAAATGCTGCTTCTGTTCCTGTCAACATGCAACAGCATAATGTAAAACTTGCAAGTTGCATATTGGAAAGAAAATAAGAACAGGGTAGGGTGAAAACATTTTTATCTCCTCAGTGCTGTTGGATCCTGGGGAAAAAAAATAATTTGAGGTTTTCTGGACTTAAAGCTTCCCATTATATGACAAAAGAGGCCAGATTTTGAAGGCCTTCTGGTACTTTTCAGCAGGCTGCATGCAGTGTTAATGAAGAATGAGGTCTTAAATAATTTCTTAACAGTGCAGCTTTCAAGCCTGTGTGTGTGGTTTGTACTGGTGCAGAACTCGAAAGTGTTATCTTGTTCCCTGTAAATCTTAGATTAAGCTGTCCCAACAGTGTGGAACAATGCTGTTTTCTGGCAGGAAAAAAAGGATGTTGTGTTGACTCTTGCAGGATATGAAGAACACTAATCTGAGAAGTATGAATCTCTTACTTATTGCTCGTATGTGAATGCTGCTTTTGGGAAACCGACAGTAAAGAGGTGATGGGGGGAGAGGATGTGGAACATGGGCAGGGTTACACTTAAAAGTTGGTTGGCGTTTGTTTTTTTTTTTTTTGACCTGAACTCTTCTTCTCCACTTGAACAGAGATGTAATAGTAATGAAAATTAACTGTAGGACACCAGATCTCTGAATGGATGGTCAGCCTGGTCAAATAAATCTATTTTAAGACATCATATGTATCACTTCTTCATAAAACTTGACACCAGGGAAGCTGATCACTTAACATACTGTATGTTGAATATGTTAGGTAGGTCAGTGTAGTGGGTTTACGTTTTGGTAGCAGGGGGCTATAGGGGTGGTTTCTGTGAGAAAGATCTAGAAGCTGCCCCATGTTTGGGAAGAGCCCCATTGTTTTCCAGACCCAAGCCAATAAGCGATGTTGTTTGCGCCTCTGTGAGAGCATATTTAAGACAGGGAAAAAACGCTGCGCCAGACAGCAGCCGGGAGTGAGGAACAGCCTTGCAGGTGCCAAGGTCAGTGTAGAGGGAGGGGGAGAGGTGCTCCAGGCGCCGGAGCAGAAGTCCCCTGCAGCCTGTGGTGAGGACCATGGTGAAGCAGGATGTCCCCCTGCAGCCCATGGAGTACCACGGTGGAGCAGGGTTCCACGCTGCAGCCCGTGGAGGAGACCACGATGGAGCAGGTGGCCCTGCACCGACGGAGGCTGCCGCCTGTGGAAGACCCCAGATGCAGCCGTTTCCGGGCCGGACCTGTAGCCCGTGGAGAGGAGCCCACGCAGGAGCAGGTGACCCGGCAGGAGCTGCTGCCCGTAGGGGAGCCAGGTTGGAGCAGTTTTCTCCTGAGGGATGGACCCCGTGGTACGGACCCATATCTGGAGCAGTTCTGGAAGAGCTGCTGCCTGTGGGAAGCCCACGCCGGATCAGTTCATCAAGGACTGCATCCCGTGGGTGGGACCCCACAGCACAGGGGACAAGAGTGACTGAGAAGGAGCGGCAGAGAAGAAGTGCTGTAGACTGACCATAACCCCCATTCCCCGTTCCCCTGCGCCGCTCGGGGGGAGGAGGTGGAAGAGGGTGGATGGGGGGGAAGGTGCTTTTGTTTTTTTTCTTTTCCTTTGTTTTCTCACTTCTCTCGCTTGTTAGTTGTAGGCAATAAATCTTACTATCTCCTTATGCCGAGTCTGTTTTGCCCGTTACAATAATTATTGCATGATTTTCTCGTCCTTATCTCAACCCTTGAGCCCCTTTTCACATGTTTTCTCCCCGTTCCTCTTTGAGGAGGGGGAGTGAGAGAGCGGCTGTGGTGGAGCTCAGCTGCCCACTCGAGCGGATCCACGACAGTCAGTTTGGTGGCTGGACTTGATCTTGAAGGTCTTTTCCAAACTAGATGATTCTACGAACTAAATCGGGACCCAACAGTGGCTCTTTGCTTACAAGCTGCTTTTACCCAATGTCTCCAAGTGCTGTTGCAAGTTCTGTAGAGCAAAGAGCTTGCAAACAGCTGGGAGAGCTGAGTATCTCTTGAAACTGCCACTTGGAAGCTGCTGTAAGCCTCGCATGTTTGAAGTACACAAGTGTTTGAAAAAGCTTGATGAAATATCTAAATGTTCTTACTTTGTGCTCTTATTCAAATATTTTACTTCTCAGAAAAGAGACATGGATAGTCTGGTATATGTCCAGGCTGAAGAGTGTTAAATTATGGTTTTTATATTTGTTGACATAAGATTTCTTAAATACCTATGGAAATATGTGGGAAAGGTGTTGTTTCAAGAGCCATGTAGAAAGTATAAGTGCCACTTCTTTTTCTCTGTTAGTAATTGCATCTCAATTCTATTTTTACAGCACTGGTATCACCTGCAAAGAAGAGGCTATCAGTGATCAATTGATTACGGCTCCTGTAACTCAAGCAAAACCGCCATCATGAAACACTTCCTGAGGTAACTGTCCCGTATGTTTTTCAAAAGTATTAAATGATTGTAATTACTTCCCTGCTGCCAGTCTAGTGTTTTAGCTCTACACTTTCCATACAACTGATAACTAATTTATACCAAATTGCTTTCTGTTCACCTAGATTTCTCTAAAGCTGTTAAATTCAAGCTTTTCCTCTTCAGTTCTTCATAAAAACAAAGAATGTGGGAAGTGTCACGTGCGTTTGGATTGCACCATATCAGTTGTGGATCTCTAGTACTCAATGTGTCAGAGGAAAAGAGGAGAAACAGTGGCAAGAACAGTGCTTGAAAAATGTTAATTTTTTTTTCCACCCCCCTTGTTCTTGGCTATATGGATTTTTGAAGTGCAGCTTGTGAAAGCAGAGAAGGGAGATGCTTGCTGAAGAAATACAAGTATTTTTGAAGCTGATTGTGCTCCATTTTAGGAGAAATGTCTAACGAGTACCTGCTACTGTGTGTGACTTGCTTGCAAACGCTAACTTCCACTGTGAAAGCTCATGTCATCTTTGTTCTGTAGTCAACCAAGAGAGTTGAACACTCTTATAAATTAATACTTTTCAAGTGCTTAACTTGTCTTTAAGCCAAAGCAATCATATTCTGTCTGGTTGGAAGAAACCTTTTCAAGAGGACTGAAACATATGCTTCTGTATAGAGCATCTGCCACTATTTTTCTCTCTTTTTAGACTGTTTATAGTAAAGAATATTTTTATGCTATGGGTATCAGCATCATTACCTCTAGGCTGATCATTTGTAATGACTATTGCCATGCCAGCCTTGCTCCAGGCATTTCTGTGGGGTGCTTGGATTGTTTTTTTTCAGGTATCTTTGAGCCAGCTGCAAAAAGACTTTGTAAGCAGAACATGCACAGGTGAAAAGTGTAAAGTAATTATTTATTTGCTAACACTCCCAAAAAACAGCTAAGAATTAATGAGCTATTAGGCTAAGTATTAATGTGATTTCTCCTGACCTTATCAGGGTGGTGAGAGGATTGGCCCCTGCAGCTCCTATGCAGAACTCGTGCTGTTCTGGGTATTTAGGTTCCTGTGGTGCTCCTGAAGAAACCAACTCCTACTTCTTTCCACGATATTTCTAAAATTTATCCTAAAAGCTTACAGGATAAGTCCAGGTGGTGCTGAAAACAAAGGTAGAGAAAAGCAACTTACTGAAATGGTACAGTAGAGGATTTTCATAATGAAGTCCAGTGTTCTGAATGTGAAGCAGAAGGCAAGGTGAGGGGGAGCATGTGATAGAAGACAGCTCCTCAAACAGGAAAACCCATGAAATATGAAGCCTCTATTCTGTTTACTTAGAAGAATATGGATTTTTCTTATTTCAGATTAATCCTTTTGACATGGGACTGCTAGGAGTATTTCTCAAGCTTCTTAGTTATTTCTTACTGTTCTTATATTTTTATGAATGAGCTATGGTCATTCTCCAAGAAGAGTGCTTAATGGCAACAGTCAACTCTGAATGTGGTTTTTGTGGTTGCAGGTTTGTGATAACAGATTAAGCAGATTCAAATTTATGTACAAGACAAAGATGTTCAGCCTTCCAGCTTGGAAATCAGGTGGAAAATTAACAAGCTAACATATATTGTGTACCCTGGTGTTTGTCCATTACCAATAGTAGCAGACCAGGAATTTGCTTAAAATTGTCGTAAACTGTTTTTGAAGATCAAATGCCATGCTGAGTGCAGTGTACTGCTGGTGAGGACTGCTCAGTAGGAAAGAGCTTTCCTTTGGTACGCAACATGGAGCAGGAATTGGACTAGTTGGTGCTGATGGTACCTATAGTTTATGAAATTTTCATCTTACCTGTGTTCCTACTTGGATGGTGTTCCTGTAAGTTTAAATACCAATATGGTACCCTAAAACAATAGGACAGGGTAAAAAATCAGGAATGATGATCAAGAGAGGAGTTTGAAAAGTTGTGGGGAGTTCCTCCTTAGAGGAATAGAGACTGCACAGATGAAATAAACTGTCCCACTGATAGTTCTGAAGGAGTACGTGTAACCTGGGACTGAAATAAAGAATAAGAAGTTCTGACAAAATCTTGCTGCATAAGTGCAGATTCTGTGGTATGAAAATACTTTCCTTTATTTTCAATTTACTATAGGGCTATTTCCTCTATTTTAAAGATAGAACAGAAAAGGAACAGCGAAGGGGCAGAACACTGGATTGGTACCACAACAACTTCCAGCATGTGAACTAGCTCAAATATATTTGCACAATTCCACACCACGCTGTGTGGATAGATTATCTGTGTCTAAAACCAATGAGTTCATTTAAGTCTTCATAAACTGCAAGTCATCTTGTTGACCGCAACATAGAAACTGCCAGTAAATAGGTGAAAAGAGGAGCTTTCATCTGTAAAGTGAAGACAATCTGCACTGCTCTCTCAGAATAGTGACAGTAGCTTCCTTGCAGCAGCTTCTGGCTGTAGATAGAGACCTAACAAGGAACAGTGCAGATGTGAATATAGAAAGTGAGGAATCAGTGTAATGTCAGTGATTTTACTGTGGCTACTATTCATCTGTTATATGATGGATGTGCTTTTCATAACTAGGTTAAAATCTCCTGTCTCTCTTTTTACGTAGTCTGTTTTGTATTTACCATCAGTGAATTGTTGGGGTCCTTTTTGTTTGTTTTCCCCAAAACTATTATTACTATTTAGGATGTTCTGTTTAACTGTTGCATAGTTCTGTGGTTAGTGAGGCTGGAAGACAAATTGTCAAGTTCAACTCCTGTGCTCAAATTGGTCACTTACAGCAGGTTGCCCAGAGTTGCGTAGCTCCACCTACTTTACTACCCCATGAGGTATTTATACATGTAGATAAGATTCCCCTAAGCCCCCAGCTCTCAGCCTTTCCTTGTAGACCAGACAATCTAGGCCCTTAATAACCTTCACAGCCCTTCTCTGTCCTTGTACTGCCTAGTGCAGCTGTGGGCACAATGCTCCAGATGCATACCACCAGGGCTGAGCAGAGGGGAAACATCACTTTCCTGAGTAGGATCCACAAATATATGGAGCTTTAGGGACCTCACATGAAAGGCAATGGGCATGTAAAAAGATGCTGACCTCTCTTCCACAAATGCAATTGTTTAGTTTTGTACAAGTTACACCTGTACAGCCTCCTATTTAAAGGAAAGCAGTAAGAAGTTTGCTTCATGTTGTTTACATAAGCAAAATGTATTTTACATGAAGTTGATGAATCCTTTCCTACTGATATTTAACACAATAGACAAGTATGCAACATCCCTTTTAAAAAATGATAGCATGATGTTTTACTACTTTGATACATATATTTACTTGAGGTGTGGATCGGGTAGTTTAGTTCTGAGGGATTTTTGGTTTTGTTTGCGTGGGGTCTTTGGTTATACAGGTTCTGTTGTTTTTCCTTTTTGTGCTTTTTTTTTTTTTTTTTTTAGATATCCTTTCTAAGGTAGTCTTAATGCATAATGGCTTCACCCTGAAGTTACTGATCTTCACTGACAGTCACTATCTCTGCTCTAGCTGGAAAGTGAAATTGCCAGTGTAAAAGAAGCTTAGAAATGTAGCTTATAATCAAATTCCGACATTGAATAAGGCCATAATAAAAAAGATGTGAGAAAAATGTGTGCTCTGGTGCCATGTAATAAGACTGCTTTTAATAAACTTAAATCCTAAGGCACTTGAACAATTAAAATGCAAGAATTCAAAATAAGTCATAAATTGAATCAGTTGCTTATGCATTCTCCCTTGGTCCAAATTACTTCATGCATTCCCACCTGCCCCAGGCTGTATTGCACATCAGAATAGCTAAGAAAGGGGATGTGCTTATACTAGTAGTGGTAGCTACTCTGACATCAAGATATTTTCTACAAGTGTCACTTTCAGCTGTACCGAAGATATGAGTCTAACGTTACTCTGCCTCTTCATCTACCTGTTTTCATCAGCTGTTGCTATCCAGGGGAAAGAACAACTTGTTTGGACCAGGCAGTACAGTAACTGGAATAACTCCATATCTAAGAGAGTGTCTTTGGCCAGTAATCTACAGGACTCCAATATTTATACCTCTAATCTAAGGCTATGTCTAAAAGAAAGCGGCTGTTGTAGGTTTCTTTTCTTTCTCAGCTTGTTCTCCTCTGAATTATTCCTAAAGTTTGAAGTATTACTTATGAAATAAAAGAGCTGTTTCTCAGTGAAATGTTTAATCCTTTGGTGCCTCTTTTTTTTTTTTTTTTTTTTTTGTAAAAAGGTTTTTGAGGAGTCTGTTGGTGACAATTCCACTTAGCTTGTAACTTCTCTTAAAAATCTGAAATAATAGCAAGCTGGAGAACCAGCTGTAGCAGGCAGATTTTTTCAATAAATCCTAGAAACCTTACACCTCTTCTTGATCTACTGCAAAACAGTCTGTAAGCACTAGCAGACTTTAAGCATAAGTTCTGTTTGACTGGAGTCACATCAGATGAAATAAAACCCAAGTCAGTAGGAAGCAAGAGAAGAGCGTGGAAAGCTGCTGTTAAAAACTACTCTTATGTTTTCTTAAGTTGCCATGGTGACTTGCTTTCATCTCTAAATGGAGAGCTAAAATGGGTTTCAGTTGTCAAGTCTGAAAAAGCACAGAATAAAAATCTCTTGTTTTAACAGAGTTAATAGCACACTTGTGTATGGCAAAAATTATATTGGTAGTTACTTCTTGGTTGAGCTTGTGTACACAGCTTACAGTGCACAAATAAGCTAAAGATGGTCAAGTTAGTTAAATCTTCACAATGTGGTATCATTTGCTAACTCACCTATTTGGTCATCTTGTCCATCCATGGTTAACTTCTGTGTCATCAACTTCTAAAGATGTTATCAGAATACTCAGTAAGGAAATATAGATGTGCAACTCTTTCCTCGTTGAGCTGAGTATGTCCTTCTGGAAAAATAGTTGCAGAAATGCTTTTCCCATCCATAGGACCTAAAACAGGGCACAGGAAAGAAAATGGTGTGTAAGTGAACCTACTGACTTTTATCTTTAGCTCTTTGTTTGTTTTTTGTAGTATTTATCTAGCTTTAAGTCCAATCATTCTAACTAGATGGCCAGTATTAACTTTCATTTTACTCAAGGCATTTGTTTGTTACTAGCTATGAAATCACTGGTAATTTCAGAACATCAGTAAAGGGATTGAGTACCTTCAGTTTTCATCAGTTTCAAGAATCCTGTGCAGGAACTCTGACTTCCTGACGTGCCAGTGGAATACTGAATGTTACATTAGGCATACTTCCAGTTTAGACTGTGGTAGTAGCTTTAAATATCAGATAGCATTTCACAAGTCTCTTCTAGTCATGCAAGGAAACGCATGCTCACTTTCAATTGCATTTTTGTTTCGTCTTGGAGCCCTAATGATAAGTACAAATGTGTAGTATGGTTGTAGCAAGGGAATTGCCTGTTGGTTAGGCCTGTGTGCATTAGCATCTGGTTATGCACAGTTTTCTTGTTTTACCTGAGAGAATGTTCATATGAACTCTTCTGAAGCCCTTCGCATGTATAAACACAATCTGCAGATGGGTACAGTAGCATGTAGTACTGGAGGAGGAGAAGGGGCTCGCATCAGGACTGGGAAGAGTAGAGTATCAGTCTCCTCAGAACACCTTCCTTTCTGTAATACTCCTGCTCTTGAAGCTCACCTCAGGAACAGAGTTATCACTTTTAAGAACTGTAAACACAGACTTATAGTGAGGCACGCTGTTTTCTATGCCAAGACAGCCTTCAAGGCCAAGCAGGGAAAAAAGCCAAAAATGCTGAGATTCAGTGGAGAGAAGGCTTGGAATCAGACTCTAAAACAAACAAGTCGAGGCCACTGTAGCAGTCAGACACGTGGCTCATTGCAAGGCTTCTGTGAGGGCTCTTGGTAATGGCAGGCTGTGTTTTGTTTGTAGCTGCCAGTGTCTCTGCTTTGCTGAAGTGAGCTGAAGTGCTTAGCAGCTAAAATAAAACTTATCTTTTTTTTTTTTTTATTTGAGTGTGCTTTTGTTACAGGATTTCTGCAAGCAAGAGTGCCTTTTTGTAAAGAACAACCCATTGAAAAGAAACTTGTGTTCCTTTTTATGCTGTTTGTGTTATAAACGGAAGATTTCAGCTGTTGTAAGCTTGAGATGGATGAGTAGTAGAAAATTGAAGGTATCCTCAAAGGCAAGCTTTCTAAGTTAACTAGTCGAAACTAGTGTACTAGTCAAAACTAGTGTTTGTCTGCTTTCTTAGTTACAGCTGCTAAGTATATTTTAGTGAATCACGTGTAGTGTTTGTGTGGTGTAGTGACGTTCTTTATTAGATGCATTTTTACTTGGTTATTCTTTGTGCAAAACACCGCCAAAGCAAAATTACAGTTGTGGATGTGATTTTGTAACCCTGGAAGATAACAGCTCATCCCATGTGGAATTTTTGCTTTGATTTACTAATCTGTCCTTGAACCTTAAAGCAGCACATATAACCCAAAAATTAATTCAGATACACATAAAACATTTTATTTCTTTTTTTCTACTGGGAATTCATCCACATCCACACCATGGTAAGAAAGAAGGTTGTTAGTAGTGAAATGAGTTGTGATGTTTCAGCACTAGAGGTAATTAAGTGTAGGCATGAACTTTCTTACAGGAGTTGCCCTTTTCTGTGGGTCTCTCGTTCATTAGAAGGTTTTTTTTTTTTTTCCATATGGGCTGTTATATGAAGTTAAGTGAGTCTTTCTTCCTTTCTTTCCATATAAATGATATCTCTGGGTAATGGATTGTTCAAATAGAGACCTAACCCTTGGAAGCAAAACAGGCCAAAAATAAAGTGAGTGCAATTTCCACTACAAATGTGAGATGAAAGCCCAGAACTTTGTTTTACTACATTCCACCTTTCAGTCTGATGTTAACCCTCTTGAACCTGTTTCTCTGGACCTTCAGCCTGAGTACAGAGCTGGGGTGTGCTGAGGAGGCTGAGGGCTGGCTGTGTATGCATTGTGTGCTGATCCTTGATAGGGGAGGAAAGGGTGTTAGTCAACTCTGTGATGGTTGACATCAAAAAAAAAAATGAAACACCCAGTGTTAGCCTGTGGCTTTGTTTCTAAGCCACTGTTAAATATTGCAGTTGAAGGCTTTAGCTGGCTCTAAATGAGACTTGCTCTTTAAAAGGCTTATACTTCTGTTTGGCTGCTGATGGATTTACCTTCTGATAACTGGTTTTGTTCTTTAATACTGAAATGACACTGTGAAGCACATACAAAATTCTTATAACAGTGAGCAGCCCATCTTGGGGTAGGAGGACCCACTTATTTCAAGGTCAGCAACTGAAACTTTTTTGCTGGCCTAAAGCTTGATTCCCATGTGGAGTTCATTGCTTATTCTTTAGGTTTCACTTTGTATATACAACAGAGGCTCCATGTTGCATAAAGACAAGGGGGTTGCCTACACACAGGCATTCAGGAATGTTAAGTGAATTAACTAAAAGTGTGAAGATAAAGTGGATGTTTTTAAAGCACGTTAAAGACTTGTGTGGATGCCCTTCATTTAGGCATAAAATGGCTTTATTTTTCTTTAGCTTAATCCCTGCAAAGGGGATTAAGCTAAAGTGAACGTAAAGCAGATTAAACTCCTGTGTGGACATTAACATGAGTGAACTTATCTTCCTTCTCTTGAATGTCCTTTTGCGACATACCCTTCTGGATGTGTTGTGAAGTGGTGGAGCTCTTAATAAAGTATAGCTCTTAATAAAGCTATACTGATTTGAGTATCTAGAATTTAGTATTTCAGAATAAGCAACAAACTCAACTGAAAAGGGTATTATGGAGCCTTTTAACAACTGACTTTCCTTTGAAAGTGTCAACAGTATGTAGAAGAGATAATAGGCTACTAATGTCTACGCATGCACAGCTGACAATGTAATGGATCTAATTATTTCTGACCATTCAACAGCAAGCTAGCTTATTAAAACTGTATTGATGTTTTCCTAGAATATAATTGTGGAGTATAACCACAGAGTTATTAAGGTTGAAAGGGACCTCTGGAGGCCGTCTTGCCCTTCTGAAGCAGGGCATGGGACCACCTAGAGCAGCTTGCCCAGAACCATGTCCAGATGCCAATGTTTCCATTGTCAAGTCTTTGCAATTTGCCTTTTCTGAGATGTGCTTCTGACCCCTAGGGCACTGGGCTATTTGTGCCCTGTCTCATGTCTTGGTGCTTCCAGCTGGGTATTGTGGCAGGGGCTGGGCATTCATAACCACAGAAATGAGAAAGTGAAACTTTCTCCAAATGAGATGTAGCCCATGAAACCTGTTTTTGGGGTGTGTTATATAATTGTGGTAGCACGTGGTGTGTGGGCTTAGGTAACAGCTGCAATGCTTTAAAAACAAAACCCAAAAAACTTTTAAAATAAACCGTTTCTCATGAAAGCCTGAAAAATAAACATCATAAGATGACAGAATAATTCAGGCCAGGAGGAACTTCAGGAAGTCTCTGGTCCTTTAAAATTTATTAGGATAAATGTTTGTATTGTGACTGCTGCTTTTGCTTTAAAGCTGCCATTATGCAATGAGAATTTGGGGTGAGGAAGTACCTTCTATTTGGGTGGTATCTTTGTCTAAACAAAATCTGCTCAAGTCTTATTATCAGGCTTTCTTTCTTTTTTTTTTTTTTTTTTTTTTTGAACAGGATGTTTATCCAGGTATGCCTGTACTTCTACTGCAAGTTCTTGTGGCGCTGCCTGAAATTTGTGGTGAGGAAACTAACAGGGCGATGTGAGTTGCAAAGGATCTGTTACAATACAAAGCCTGGAGCTGCCAGAACTATGAAAATAGGTAACTGAAGAAATTAGTTTTGCATGCCTTTGTACGTTTCTGCATGTGCTAAAAATAGTATGACTTTAAGGAATAATAAGCTAAATTTATATTGGATTAATTTAAAATTGTCTGACGCTCTGCTTTCAAATGCTGTTCTCTTACAGAGGCATCACTGAAAGGTTCAAAAAGTAAGGTGAGTGAAAGATCTCAGTTGAACTTTCCTGTTGTATCCAGTAGTTTGTTCAGTCAGCTGTTTACTCACCCCACAAAATCACTTTAGAATCTGATATGGTCTCACGTTAAAAGCATCTCCTACCGAGGAGATGCTGTGACCATCACAGCAAGTGGCTTCCCAAAGCTGGGGGGAGTGTCCTGTGCTCCCCCAGCAGCTCAATGTGGTACTAGCACTGGGGGAATCAAGGGAGCAACAAACCAAGGAAGAAACAAGGGTGATGTTTTGTGATTTAGGGTTTCTTAGGTGGATTTCTCATCCTATCCAAAACTTCTGTAATCTGCAGTCAGTCACTTACAGACTTCACAAGTTTTTGTTTCTTTGCCTTTAAAGCAAGGATAAAAAGAGGTTGAAGTCAGAGTTACTTAGATTGCAAAGACAACTTAGATCTCTGCTTTCTTGTTAAATACACTAATGGACAAGACTTTCAATTCATTCTTTCGCCATAGCACTGGTTGTACTAATATAAATGCTTCTCACTCATCTGAAAAAAGCATTTGTGTATGCATTAAGATTACTCAACCATTCATTTCTCCTTGGTATGAGAACTAGTGCTGTTGAAAAGCTTACCTCAACACTAATGAGAATGGTGTCACATAGTTTATAGTTTGGCCTGGCACTTCCAAATGTACTTTTAGCACAATAAGAAAGGCAGATCCTTATATAAGAAAATTGTTTAGATGCAGTATAAATTTATGTAATTTTAAGACAGAGTACCAGAAAACTCTTCCTTAATTTTTTGGAAGGCATGGTGACTTTTTTTGATATTGAACTTTTGTAGGTATCTTCAAGGCGATGATGTGCAAGAGGAAGGAAAAATGTATTTGTGTTACTGCAATATGTTGGGAGAGGGGGGTGTCAAAATGAAGGGTAGCAATCCCATTAATGAAGTGGGTGGCTTGGAGCTGCTTCTCAACTGAAAGCCACAATGCAGATCTTCTTTGCTAATAGCTGTTGCGGACATAACTGGCTCCAAAGGCATGGGGAAGCAGCTCAAGTTTTCACATGGGGATTGTGCTCTGAAGCTAGTCATTAGGGTTGAGTACATTGGAAAGGTGTGCATATGGAGTTGGCTATTCTGGGCTGCTAAGCTAGAAGATTTTAGGTATTAAATTTACTACTGTTACCCTCCATTGAACAATAGTTTCCATAAGAATTAACGCGTGTTTTTAAAACCTCTTTTTAGCGTCTGCAAACTTCAGTAAGTGTTCACCCTGATGCTATTGAAAAAACTATAGATGACATCATGGAGCTGAAAAAGATTAACCCAGATATAAATCCACAGTAAGTTCATGACTTCCTTATAAATAAATGGGGAATTATTGATTTCTTTTCAGTACCCAAGTCCATGGACAACTTTTTTCATAGCTATTTTGGTACACAATCTGAAGATGAATTTTGTTTCTCAGTGTGAAACTACAGCTTAAGCTTTGCTGTCAAAAAGCTGATGGAAAAATGAACGATCTTTTGTAGGGACTGTAACAGGCAAGTCCTGAAAGTCCTGAGTTTCTTTGTCTAGCTGCTTCCTGAATCATGCTTAGTGCATTGTTGATGTATTGATTTACGGGGATCACTTGCCCTGGGATAAAATACTGCCAAGGCAGGTGGTCGTGGAAGTGACAGTGATGGCTTCTTAGCAAGGCTGTAGGTAGCCTTTTGGGCAGGGAAGAAATTGGTCTCTCGTAACTGGCAAACCAGTATATTGCTTCTGTCTTAAAAGTGCTTTGAGTTATTAAAACACAAGGTTTACCAACACAACACAGATGATTTTTTTTTTTTTTTAATGCTACAAGATTTTAGTGGTAAGAAGTTAACAACAAATGACTAAATTCAAAAGCACGTATTTCAAGAGCATGTAGTAACGCTTCTGTTATTGGTGTAAAAATTGTGTTTCAGCGGGCAAAGGAGGAGGGTTCCACAGCTTAGATACTCAGTGTTGCACAGGACACTGATAGCTGAAATTCAGAGGGGGGGGAAAAAATCGACAATGAAAAATTAGTGAGGGTGACATACCAGAAAAAAATGCAGAATGTGCATAGCTCAGAGCCTGACCTGTGGGCATTAGTAACCGCAGCATTAGCAGCTGGGCTAATTGAAGTACTCACTTGTCAATATTGGACACTTGGGTAACAGGGTGGAACAATGCCAAGAAGAAACAGGAAATTCATTAAAATAATATTGTGTGGCACCAGAGATCATCAGATCTTTCTGTGGCTTTGCCTTTGGCCTCTGAGTAAAAGCTGTCTTTCAAGAGAGGGAGAGCAGAGATACAGATGAATGGTGCTTGCTTGAATCTTGCCCCTGAACTAGGTTACATTTGAGTGCTCTGGTCCTTGTATAAGAAAGCAAAACTTAATATTTTTCATTTAATCCAGGTGTTGTTCATATGCCAAGCACAGAACAAATGCTTAATTTTTTTTTTTTTTTTTGGACAAGAAATTATGTGCTCAGTGTTTTTACAGGACTGAGTCTTTCATTCCCATGCCTGCTTCCATGGCATCTTCCCCTCTTAGTTCTCTGATCTCTTCAAAACAGTGAGGAATGTGAGCCTGGGATGTGCAAGGTAGTCCTGCATGCATGGAAACAAACCCTGCCACTAAATTGCTCCTTCCTTTACATTTTTTATAGTTCTACTAAATTGCAGTCATCTGGACTGCATCTTTACATGTGAGGCACTTACTTTATACAAAACTCTTCTGGAGAAACTTCAGCAAAAGCAGGTCAGCTATTTCTCTAGGCAGGATTAAGGAAAATCCATTGGTTTGCCTGCTCTCAAACATCAAAAAACCTGCATCCAAGCTGTCTTGTTGGGAAGCTCTGGCCTTCCCTTGCATAGCACAGACTTAAAATCTCCTTGGGGAAAGGACGTGAGGACGTGTCATGCTATGTGTTTGCACAAATCTGTGTGCAGTCAGTTTTGTTCATGTAGCATCTTTGCAGAGCTGAGCTAGCATCCCAGGCAAGTTTGCTCCGAGCTGTTCTTGACAGCAATGGGCTGCCGTGATCTGAAGGAAAGGAGGCCCAGAGTAGTTTCCCTCTGTCAGCGCATTTAAGCTAAGTGTGTATCTGGTGGTGGGAGCGAGTAGGTTGAATAACCAGGTGGTGACCCATGCAATTTGCACCAACTACAGGAGCAGCCTGTGAAATGCTCCTAGTTTGAGGCTCCACGTGGGGTGGGGGTGTGAGCAGGCTGCTCCTGCACTCTGAGAACCACCACTGCCAGCACAGGGACAACAGGAGGTGGTGTGAGGCATCAGCAGTTCATCTGCATCCTCTGCTCAGTGCTGCTGGGGAAGGAGGAGAGCTCATGAACAAAACAAAGAAATTCTTCCTCCATGAAGAAATTCCCTTTCCTCCATGAACAGCGTTGCACTGAGTACTTGACTGGCTTTAAATAGCAAGTTCAAATACTGCTTGCTTAGTATATAGTGTTCAGCTTGGAACTTAAACACAACATTTTAATATATAAAATTGCTCTGCTTTTCCACTGCTTATGATGTTTTTCTCTGAACTACCATGAGGTTGAGTAGTTAAAAACATGATGGCCATGGCTTAGTGATGCACTACGGCAATTCTGTCAGGCTTCTCAGCTTCCTTTGAAATGCAGCCTTTCGATAAAACTGTAGGGTATAGCAAGTGAAGCATGCAAAAACTAAACACCAAAGGGGGGAAATGCTGTTTAGGTTATTCAAAAAGGGTTACAGACAGAAATAGCACGCAGTTCTGGCAAGAGAAATGGCCTAATGATGACATCTCTCTTATTCTGGAGATTAATCTCAGAAGATAAGCAGTCAAAATTCTTCTGCTAAGGAAAATTTAACAGTGTTATGGAATAAACAAAGTATTTCAGAGTACCAAATAGGGCAAATAAGGAATCTGTGCAGCTTGATATCAGCACAGCCTGTGTTCCAACGAGCAGTGAGGATATAGATCTGTGTTCTCCAAATTTATACGAGGCATTTGGATCATTTTAGCCTTTATTTAAAATATATAAAAAAGAAAAAATTGATGCCATATTCCTATACATGTTCATATACATGTGAATGTTCAAATGTAATATAAAACTGACATGCTTATAACTTGTATTTTATTAGGAAAAAAAAACACTAAAACTGAACAAATTGTAATTTAAAGTCTTCAAAGCCAAGTTCGGCCTTTTTATAAGGATGCATCAGGTTGATCTGCATAATAATGAGAAGAGCCGTTATTGTGATTCTTAACATGAGTCCAACAAAAAACAAGTCTACCTAGAGGCAGATCTTTGAACTGTTACTTCTTTTTTTTTTTTTTAATATTCTTTATGCAGGCTAAGGCGGCATGGAAATAAAATGCATGTTTTTAGCTTTTTGCGGAGTTTTCTCCTTTCCTTTTTAAGTTCACTTCTCTGGTCTCAGGGCATTGTTTGGGAAGCTGCCATTTGAATGGGGGTGAAGATTCAGTGATGTGATTGTAATAGGCTTTGAAAGCTGCTGTGTATACTTATGAGACTTCCCTACGTAGAAATTCACCATTTCAAGTTTAAAAATCCATATTTTTTTGATCAAAGTAGGGCACTAAATAAGACTATAATTTTCACAAGGCCTCATTTAATATAATACTAATCTCCTGGAAAGTCTTTGGCAGTAAATAAAATACTGGATTATTAATTCATTGATGTAACATTACTCGTGAATTAAACAGGTACGTATGCTGTAGTGCTGTGGCTTGGTTGCAAATGACTTAGTTGGATTATATTTTTTTTTCTCCCACTCCCAGGCTGGGAGTATCTCTTCAGGCCTGCCTGCTGCAGATCGTTGGGTACAGGAATCTGGTTGTAGAGGTTGAAAAGCTGCGCCGAGAGCCGTACGATTCAGAGAACCCGCAACATGAGGAAATGCTCCTGAAGGTAGGTGCTTAAGAGACACTGATAAGGTGTCCTTTATTCATGCCAGCTCCAAAGGGCTAGTTTGTAAACCTCTTAAAACATCAGGAGATAATATCACCTCCCTCCATCATGTACCTGCTTTGAGATCAGACCGTACAGCATGCTCATCTAGTCTGGATGTAACACCTGGCAGGCAAGCAGCCTGTTCCCTGTTGATGAACACGTGTCACTTGGCTGAATTGTGTCTAGGTGCTGGATATACAGCTCTTACTGCAGGCAACAGCTCAGTGCTGAGCTCTGGATAAAACAGCAGCATGTCCTGCTTCAGTTCACCTTTCCTCAAGTTCCCATAATGAGAATAAACTTTTTTCTCCTCAGTTTCTTGTGTTTTTTGAAGACGTTGTTCATATATCCCATTGATAAGCCACTAGCTTTCACAGTGTACGATGGCAGGGTGGGAAATAATGTGCACATTTACATTTAACAAAAGTGTTTTCAAATGAAAAGAAAATTAGACCATTCTTTAGGTAATATGTGAACAACAATGAAAACCATACCAATTGGGTTTTACTTCATGCTTTAAGGAAAGCCTGGCACAGCACCAGATAAGGGTTTTTTTGAGAAAGAAGGACTTGAAGCTGTAAGCTTCAGGGAGAGAGCTAGAGAGCTTGTTTATATTGGAAAGAAACTGAGGAGAGAATAAAGAGGATGGAATATAGTCGAATAACAAGTCCCAGTATTTCTTCTTATTCTTCTGATCCTACTTCTGATCATAACTAGTGCAAGATGCTTCAGAGAAATTGCAAGAATAGTGAATACATTAACTTGTACAGAAAAAACGTTTTTTTACATAACTGTCAGAGGTCATAAAATCAGGTTTTGTTCTTAAATAAAAGTACTGAAATCTGTTTTTACTGTTTTTAAATAAAGCAAGTTTAAGTACTGAAAACTTCAAGCAGTTCCTTTGACTCTGCCCCTGCTCCAGGAAAATATTCCTAAACACATTGTGCACCTGCACTGCCCAGCGTGCAAGAAGTAGGGTGTGAGGTGATCATGGGTAAGGAGCACTGAGGAGCTGGCTCTTTTTTTTTCCACCTGGCATTTGGGGCATTTGGGGACCTGGTTCTTAGTTGCTCCTGAAAATTGTCGCTGTGATGTGTAGTCACGTAACATTTAAAGACAAAAGCAGAGTAAAACCTGAGCATTTGTCAGAAGGGAAGCTAAACAGTTCAGCTTACATTGTAAAATTCCTAATGCTGAAAGAAGTATCAGTGTCTCCATCTGTCTTCAGTGTAACCTGTGCAATAGCACTTGCAAAAGTGAAAAGCCTGCTGTAAATTAATTGTCATGTCAAATAGAAAGATGTTCAGTGGTTTAATTCAGCTTCCAGTCCACACTGGGGAAGAATAAGCCAGTAGATTTTCTTTGCTTCTAGGTATTTTGTGAAGTGATCTCTGCAATGGGTAATTCAAGTTCCTAATGCCTATCATTTATTCATGTTTACCAGGAGGGCAATTTATGAATGAGAGGAAGATTAACATAATGTGATTGAACTAATAAATAATACTATGTTTAGTGTCAATGGATGAACAGGGAAGACACTAAATATGATTTAAACACTGCATGATGCTTTATGCAGTCACAACAAAGTGAAATCATTGAAAGTTTTAACTTTCCAAAGGTACTGAACTTTAAATGCAGTCTGAATTGCTAAAATTAATACAACTGCTGTGTGGATTACTTGAGAAATGTGCATACTGCTCTTTCCATTGGGTAGGCTTTATCTTTTATCTAAGTGTCCCGAGGCCCTGTTCACCAGCTTATTGGTAACACCTGATTTCTCAATACACTCTGGAAAGCATCGGTTTGCAATATGGCACATAAGATGTGCAGAAAGGTATGTGTTTGTTGGGTGTCAATTTAGGCTGCTTTTAGGTGCCTAGCAACATATTTAGGCACTAAGTCACTGGCCCAGTGCAGCTAAGTAGATTTATTCTAGCTGAGGATCTAGCTTGTTAAATCACTTTCTCCTTTTTATTTATTTATTTTTAATGTGAAATCAATGAATGATTCACCCCTTAGTTAAATACGAAGGTGGAAAGTGCTGTTCTTGTATGTCTTTTCTTCTTTTGATGTTCTCTAATTTGCTTTTTAGCTCTGTGGTAGCCAAGCCAGCACCCTCTATTTATTACCCTTCTGGAGACTTGCAAAAGATGCTGGAGAAAAGATTGCTGCAGAGCCTTAGGGACCTGAGGGCTGATTGCCTGCCTCTCTGCCAGTGATTTACAACCAACTTCCAGCCCGTTCCTATCTCAGTGCTTATGGAGGCAGGCTCTAGTTTGATACACAAAGCACAACCAAAATAAGTCCTTGTGTGAGATGTTGCTGTGCTTGCAGATAAAGTCAGAAGGACCTTCTAGGGCTGAAATGGCTGCAAAACTTGAGTGTTTAGGCTTCCCCCTGCAACCTTCCTCACCCCCAGGAATTTCATTTGTTTTGCTGCTCTGGTTGCTGGAATAGCAATACAGATCAGTTACACAAGAATTTACCTTGCTTTAAAGAGAAGAAAGTCATGCCAATGTGTTGAGGCTTAATTATATTCTACCTGTGATCTTCCTAGTTGTGGAAATGCTTGAAGCCCAATTCACCACTGAAAGCTCGGATTTCGAAGCAGTGGTGTGAAATTGGTTTCCAAGGTGATGATCCTAAAACAGACTTCAGAGGGATGGGTCTGCTGGGATTATATAACTTGGTGTAAGTATGCTCCTTTAGAGATGTATTTATGTGCATCTGCAGTTGTGAAAAGCAGCATTATATGCAGGTTTTTTAGCAAGTCTGTAGGAATAACTTTGAAAAGCATTAGGGACTCCATATCAAAAACTGAAAGAACTTTTCTTTCTTTTTTTTTTTTTTTGAGGGGGGGGCCTCTCTTCTGGAGGGTCTCCCTTTTCTTTTAGTATTTCTCATTGAACAAGGTTATACTGCTCGTTAAGTCTTTTTTTTCCCCCTCCCTCTAACACAGTAAGTTAACACTCTTCCCACAGGAGAGAAACTGTAAAATATATTTTCACCAATATCTGGAGGATCTCTTTAAACAAAATGCCCTGGAAGTGAGTAGGTGGGAGGGTTATGTCACTGCTCATCTTTCTTGATTTGGAACTTTTATACTGAATTCTTAAGTAAAATACTTGAAGTCTGGCCACTGATGGCAAACTTCTATAGCTGGACTGCTTTTTAAATTTTTTCTATACCCAATATTAAGCAGTGAGGTTTACATAAATATTCCCTCTGCCTCATGCAGGCCAGGTGTTTGGTGTCATCTGGGGCTAGCAATTTAAGAATTGATTGGTCCCTGTTATTTCCTCCAGCCCTTGTATCTGCTGCAGATAACAGACGCAAGATTTATTTTGCTAAGAATAACCTCTCCCTGGTATGGCAGGTCAAGGGAATAAATATTTTCTGTTTTTCTATGTTGAGGGACACTATTAAAAAAAAATAAAATAAATAAATAAAAAATTTAAAAAATTACTGTCATTCTCTAGCCAAGACCAATGAAGGATCTGGACTCTAGAGCCTGATTTGAACTTCCACTGTATGTGACTCCCTACCACGTATTTCAGTCTGCTGTGTTGACTTCTATCTTGCTTAGTGAATCTGCCAGATCAAAGAGCCTGATCTGCTTTATCTTGAGTTCTGCAGTCAACACACACTAGTAATAAGCAATAGATCTTCTGTAGGATGGACACAAAGGTGAGTCTGATAACCCACACTCACTAGCAGCTTATGGGATTGCACTTGTCATTTCAGGCTGCTTTTATCTTTCTCTTTGGGGGTCTGAGTGGTAGTTGAATTAATTTAACATGTTAAAGTTACTAATTCTGCGTAGTGCATGTAGTGATATTTAAAGGGTCTGGCACTGGCATGTATGGACAGCTTATGACTTAAACAAAAAGGCAAAGTTTAACAATTTAACTGAAACATCTCTCTTCAGGTATTTTGCCGAATGGGACACTGAGGTAGCCCAGCAAGTTCTTTCTGATTCTCTTCAGCCTAAATACAGGTAATGCTTTAGCCTAGAAAAGAATAATCTGAGAGAGTACTGTACTGGCTGTTGTTCTGGGAAGGGGGCTGTGTTTTCCTTTTGTTGGACATGTGAGTATTGCCACGTGCTATCTGTTTTCAAGTGCTGATCTTGAAAACTGATCAAATTCAAGAGGAAAACTTGTATACTGAATACTAGAAATAGTGAAACTTAGCATTAAATGTTTTCGCTTAATTTCTGATTTCAATTGATTTTATGTTTTTATTTACCTTTGTTTTAATTCTTTTGTCTTTTCATAATGAAGGGAAGTCTCTAAGAAGGAACTAAGGTATTTTTTTCTTTTTTTTTCCTCTTAGTTTTGTAAGAATCTACGTGTAAATAATCAAACCATGCTGCAATTTAGTGTGTTATGAACTGAACAGCTTTAATGCAACACAGAGATTCCCATTCCTTTCTCTAAACACTGCAGAGTTAATTCCAACTTTGGCTAATGGTTCAAGGCTGGGTACATCTGACTATGCTAATATATATAAAGAATAAAATCAACCTTGCTTGTTGTAGCCAAGACACTATTTTTTTTAAGAGCTATTTAGTAATAAAATTTAACCAACAAATCCAACAGATTTGGGGTAACTTTTGGGGAGGTGTTTCAGCTGTGCAAATATGGTCACAGCAGCTGTGACTGACTTTATAATCAAAAGCACTCTATGCCAAGAGTTTATTAGCACAGCTGAAAATCCACTTTATTTACTATTCACATACTTTGGCTACCTTGACTAATGACTGGTCTAATCTGGCTAGTCCAATGTCCTGCTTTCTGGTACTTTCAGGTGCCAAAAAGCTGGTATTGTGAACAACAATTTGTGAGAAGACTTATTCCATAATTGCTGGGGGAATGGGTGCCTCTTAGCCAGTTCCACGGTTGTCAGTTGTCTCAAAATACTTTTTTTTTTTTTTTTTCCTCTCTTCTTCTGCCAGTAGTGCTAAATACCTCCATAGTAGGGTGTTTACATCTGAATCCTGTATAGCTTTTGATATCCCCTGCGTTTTGTGGTTGAGTTACCAATGGTAATTCTGTGACAAAAAGTGCTTGGAGGGTTGAGGGGAATGGAAGTGCAATAGACGTTGGTCTTTGACTTAAATCCTCAAATTTAGTTTGTCTGGCATTTCCTTTTATATTTTCACATTTATTTTCTCACTGCAAGCTCCCCCCTCCAGGTTTGGTCTTCTCTTTATGTATTGCGCTGCTAATGGATGCTTCTAATTAATGCGCCCTGATGAATAGGAGTTTTCACAATGCTTAAAAAGCATTATAGAAAATAGCCAAGATTTTTGTTTAACTGAACACAAGATTTACATGGGAAATAAAACAATACTACACAGGTGCTGAATATTTGCTGTCAGGGCTGAGAATCCCATCAGTGTTCTCCACTCCTATGTGAGATTTCCAAGGACCATCTTGCAGTTCTGTGTGAGCATGTGCAATTTTTACCCCTTGAAAGAGCATTCGTTAGAAGATAGATGCTGCTCGTGGTGCCTGTGGTGTTTTCCTGGTGTGGTTGCTTAGCAGCAGTGCTGGTTTCTGATGTGATAATGATCAATGTAGTTTCTATTTTTGTTGAACTGCATTGCTTGTCCACATCCTAAGTGTGCCACCTTTTATTATTCAACACTTGCTTGGGGTTTTTTTTATAGATGTTATGCCACAACCTACAAAAATGACAAAATTTTTAGAGAATAAGCATAGACTGGTGTAATCCTGTACACCAAGCCATGTAAGATGCAAAATTTTGTTCCAACATGCATCACCTGGTAACAGGTCAGGATGGGTGTGAACCTCTCAGCATCTTTAATACTTAAAGGCAACAATTCTTAAATATTTTACTTGCCCGGAGTTCAGGGCATGGTTCTTACTATAATATAAGCTTACTGTAATTCAAGTATAGTCCAAGAAGGACACTTGCACACAACTGCCTACATGTATAATTTGGGATCTAAAGCCTGCAATCTCAGAGCTGCCTTATAAAGACAAAACTCCCACCAGACTCTAAGCCTTAGCCCACTGGTGAGGGTCAGTCCCTTGCTTGCTTGTAGCTGGTGATAAATGCAGGCAATGATTTCTTCTAAATTTACTCTGAGTAGATACAGGTAAAACCTGGCTAGTGGAATATCAGCTGCTGCACCATGCAGCTTTCTTTTTTTAATGTTGAACAACAAATTTAAATTAATTCTTCCCTCTCCAGGACTGTTTTATGGGAGGGGATCTTCTGTATTCTTGAAAACATTTGCATTATTGTGCTAAACAACAAAAAATTCCTTAATTTTGGCTGTTGAATGACTTCTATTTTGGTGGGACATGAAAAATACTCCTGCGATAGAAAGCTCATGTTTGCCTCCTCAAGTGGATTGCATCTCCAGTGATGAATGTCATGCACATCTTTGAGAACATGAAAGCTAAAATCATCATCCATTTGTTGAAAGAAATTTGGTATACTGTTTTTGTTTTTTTTTTTTTCAGCTCAAAATTAATTGAGGTGGATTATTTTTATGGCCAATATAGAAAATAACTGGCTTTTACTGAGAGCAGTGATGTAGGCTTTTGTCATCATTACCAAGTTTACTAGTGATGCCATAAATCAAGCATCTATTTCTAGCTATGTCCGGTCTCCCTATACGAATCGATTCACTCAGAAGCAGAGTTAAAGAGGATTAGCCCTATCAACAGAAGTAAAACACATAGTCTGTGTGTGTTTAATGTTGTAATAACAAAGAAATTGGAGGGAGATCTTGGAACTAGCAATTCATGTTAATATCTGGATTTTATTTTTTTTCCAGCCAGTTCAGCAAAGCTGAATGGGAGAAGAAAAAGTTTGATAAGGCAATTGGGTAAGTTTTAGCCAGGAACACAACAGTTAACACTGATGCTGCATATTTGAAGGGAGCAGGGTATTGCTTGGTTACTTCTTTAAGAATTTTTTCAGTGTACATGCTAACATGCATTATCTTAACCATATCTTCATTTTGATCAAAGATTACAGGATAAACCTACTTTGAAGTAAAAATTGGGAGTAGGGGGGTGGAATCTTGTAGCAAATAAGTTTGTTGGTTTTTTTTGTGCATGCTATGAATAGTGCAGTTATAAATATCTGTTTAATTCTTCTTAAAGCATAATATGATCAAGTCTCACCTGTCTCTCTGTCAGAGGCAGTTTCTGATCTGCTTTCAAGAAAGTATAACTGAGAGTAACTGAGAATCTGTAATGCAGTATTTTAATGCCAGGACTTCATTGTTCTGTGAAACCTGCTGTTAAGCCTTATGTTAAGGACTCTTTTCCTCAAGAAATATTCAAAAACTAAACAAGTTTGCTTTACTGTGTTTTCTTGGGAAATTGTCATTGCCAGAAATCTTGAGCTTTTTATGCAACAGGTCTACAAATTAAGAAAGAACTTCTAATTTCTGAGTTCTGCTGTGCCTAAATATACTTTCCTTGCTCATTTGTCTTAGCAGGACAGGGTGTTGGTTCATAGGTTAGATACCCTTTTTTCTGTTCCTACCATGCCCTGATTTAGGATTTTGCTTGTGTATCTAGTTCTCTGTTGGGAAGAAATTGGAGGTGATTCAGCTAAATCTCTTTCACAGGCTTCTTAGCCATATGAATATCATCATAGGATCAATTGCATAAACCTTTATTTTCCTAACTGTGCATACTGAATTCCAGTTGGGCAGATGGGTTAAAATAGCAAGTGTCAGGTCACCTTGCAGGCACAGCCACCGTGTGGAGTGCTTACCCTGTATCAGAAGTGAGTCCAGGGACTCCGGGGCTTGTTTTCATTTTATAGGAATGAATCTGTGCTGCTCCACTGAGAACACTGGCACGGTGACGAAACTCCTGTTTTCACTTCGACCATGTGTTTCACTAGGGAAACACTGCCATTAGAGAGTAGAAAGCAGATAGGACAAATGTTTTTGTAGTTTTCCATCACACTTGGAAGCTCACAAGAGGGAGAATCAATACACCTCAGTATGACCTAATCTGCAATGTCAGTGACAGTTTCTTATAGCCTGTGGAAAGAAGACAAGCTCTCAAGAAATGTTTCTCTTTCTTCCAGCTACTCTTTTGCTATTGTGGGTATTAACATAACAGACCTTGCATATAACCTGCTCGTGAGTGGAGCTCTGAAGACCCACTTCTACAATGTTGCTCCAGAGGCACCAACACTCACCCACTTTCAGCAGACCTTCTGTAAGTGATGGGGGGGGGATACCTACCTAGTTTGTACTCCTACTTTTGTACTCCTGCTTTTTTTTTCCTGCCCTTGCAGATAAGAGTACTGTAAATTGTCTGACACTGCACAAACAGTGTTGTGCTGGTCTTACTGTCCTGACTTTAGAGTACTTGGATCCACTTCTGAGTTGTGATGCATGTCACCATCAAACCAGGGAGTAAAACAAAACAAAGTGACTGAACTAATGCCTTCCTACCTGCTTAAACTGCTTTTAAATAATAAGAAACTAAAGGTATTTTCCCCATAAATCCATCTGTATTAAGATATCTACATTCAAGTGCCTCACTGCACCCTTCAGTAGACTTGTCCTGCTGGAATTAATTTTTTTTCCCAGCCCTTTCCCCTGTAATTGAGCATCCCTTCTACAGCACAGACCTACTGTGCATCCTTGCCAGAAGGGCACTGCACCAGGTGCTACATTTCTAATGTTTTTCAAAATGTAGGCAAGGAACTGATAACAAGAAGTCAAGATGCACTGTTTTCCCTATTAATTAAAAACAAAACAAAACCTTCTCAAGTTGGCTATTTAGGTAGCAGACCTTTTTGTTTTGCTGTTTTAATACTCTTTATTGATTGACTGTATAAATAGCGAATATTCGTGACCTGCACATCTTCTGTTTAAAAAAAATGCAGGCATTTGAGGTTGCTATTCAAGACTCATTCACCCAAAACCTTATATGGGCAGATTCCATACTGCAGCGGGAAGTCCCTTCTTGTGATGGCTTCTGGGTTGCTGCCCTAAATACACTGGCTGGTAGAAACTTCAGCAATTTAGCTGTTACACTGTCTTTGTCAGTGGTCAGCCTGATAAATAAAGGACAGATAAGTACCTAAATATCTGCTAAGATTTGAAGATGTGCTTAAGATACCTTTTGAATAAAGTTTATCAACTTAATGTTGAAAGGAAAAAAATGTGATTTTGCAAATAGTGAAATTTAAGTTAGAGTTATGTGTGGTTTTTGTTTCAGATTAGGATATAATGAAATAAATGAATAAAAGCAATTAAGCCCCTTTTACAACAAATGCCATTGCTTCTTGAAAGCACAGATAACTTGCAAATTTTGCTGTATTGGGATGAAAGGTTATGCATCCTCAGTGGCTTGTCTGCTGTGGATGCTGGGATCAAGAGGTTGTGTCCAGTTCACTGGATAGTACTGTCTGTAAGCTTTTTCTTGGTGGTGGCTCCTCTTCAAGCCCAAGGGTGGCACAAAATTTAAGAGGGTAAAGGCCTCAGTAAAAGCTTGTGTGTTAAACACAATTTTGTCACCAAGCTTTTTCCTGAGGCAAGGATATCTTAACAAAGCTAGTGTCACCTTGCTTGTCTTTCCAGGACCATGGGCATAAATGTTAAATAACCCTTCCTGCAGGGTCATGCACATACAAGTAAAACCGTATGAGGAAGCTGTAACTGTTAGTTACTTAGCCATATGCGTTTTTTAGTGGAGAGTAAGCACTTAAGCACTGTTTCTATTGAGGAAAAATCAGTGAGGCAGAACTTCAATATAAACAAAAGGCCAGTGGAATATCATCAGTAGTATTTTCTCCTACTCATTAGTTTAATGTTTTAGTTAATGTTATTTGGCCATGTTAAATGATACATGAATAGCTCATCATCCATATGTCAGGATGCTTAGTGATTTCTTGAAATCATTGGAAGAAGTTCTGCCAGTGTTCATCAAGCCTTGAATTTGCCCCTGAGTGAGACTTCTAAAAAGTTTCCCTAAAATTCTTTTAGGGGGAAATATTCCCAAATCAAGGAAACATAAGTATGAGATGTTTTTCCAGAAATGAATCTTCAGTTGTTTTGTTAAATGTCCAGCATGTGTAATGCCAATGCTATGGCAGCAAGCACTTCCAGATGTTTTAGTTTCATAAGCTATGTCATACATAGTGTTGGAGCAGGTGTCTTGCAGGTGGGTTTAATCTTATCCCTGCCATAGGTTCATGAAGCCTCAGACCTCAGTGCCCAGAATTCTTTGTGTGCATCATAGTTATTAATTGTGTATTTTTTTTTAATTTTGTAATCTTTACTGTATTTCTTATCTGTTTTTTATTATTCTTTTTGTAGGCTACTTAATGCATGAATTCCACAAATTCTGGGTTGAAGAGGACCCACTGGATATAATGGAGTTCAACCGTGTCAGAGAGAAATTTCACAAGCGAATCTTGAAACAGCTCCAGAACCCTGAGATGGCTTTGTGCCCTCATTTTGCTGCATCAGAAAGTTTAATCAATATGTAGTTACTCACTTGATTTTATTTGGGAACACTGTCTCACTCTTGTGTTAGGTCACTGTTTAGACCATCACTAGCATACTGAAAGACCATGGCGATTGTATGCATGTTTTTGGTGCAGTATTCATCTATTTTTGTCACAAGTACTAGATCCCCTTATGCTTCTTAGGGGATTTCTCATTTTAAATGGGTGCTCATATTGCGGCATTATGCAGTGTTACATTCTGAATAGATGTCCAGGTATCAGAGTTTTTTCTATTTTTTTAGACTTTCCTCATATTTCAGCATTGAACAATTGAAATGTATTTCTCTAGCTGTGTTTTTGTATATGTGGAATAAGTAGCTGGATCTTGTATTGTGAAAGCTTTTTAACTTCTTGGTATGTTTTAAGGTAACTATTGGCATTTCAAGCAAAATATATGTTTGGACCTCATCTAGAAGATAATGTGTGTAACTTAATCTGATGCAGACAAAAACATTAAAGTCCAATTTTCTCCACACAGCCATATATGCTTAATGCAGAATTAATGAGGCTTATGAGATACAAGTTTCAGTAAGAGATTTATGCAGAATTACAATCAGACTCCACAGCTACATGAATACCAAATGATTTGATGATACTAATACATTCCTAGTGAAGTGCAAACACACTCGCAGCTACTGGTTGTCGGCACCAACACCACCATGCTGAAGCATAAATTCCTGCATGTTCCTTTGGCTGTACCGGGGTTACTATTCTGTGTCACATGTTGGAAGGCAATGTGATTTGATCACACCATGCTTGGTGAATTCAGGGGAGCAGAAATGAATATATATATATTTTTTTTGAACTACTCAAACTGTAGCTTTGGTTGTCAATTCAGTTCATAAGAACTAGGAGAAGTAATTGACTAGAAGGTTTAGTGCAAAGCCACCTAAGTTTCCTAGACTACTTTAAAAAAAATAAAAAATAAAAATGGCAAACCACATTTTTTCTAAAAACATGAATGAGTGAAAGTGTCTGACACAAAGAATGTGTAGTATATTGAACAGCATCTACCATGGCATTTCATACCCATGGTATTTTTTACCTTCTAAGCAAGCAATTTTAGTATTATGTTTGTGTAAATCACTTGCATATGGAGATAAAAACTTTGAGTAGTGTCCAACTACTTGTGAGTTATATGAATAAATTATATGTCATTCTAATCTCAAGCACTACGTGTCTTATTTTGGAGATAGGCAGTAATACAGATGTAAGCAACTCTTAATAGATCAGTTCAAAGGGGGTGTGATGGCTTTGTGGTATTTCCTGAGTCTGAAGAGTGGTTTAAATTTACCTGGGTCGTGTTCACTCTAGTGTTTCTGGTTATAGCTTTGAGCATTGCTTACTAAATAAATAAAGCAATGGGGAATGTTTATACTTCTTGGGAAACTTCTTAGCTCAAATGGGAGATGGGGATCTTTTTTTTTTTTCTGCAGGGCTAAAAAGTTGTGTTCTTTGAGAACTGAACTCTAGGGCTGTTGCAATAACTAGTCTTCTTCAATGACTTAAGAAATAGAGTTGGAGAGATTAACTATGGCATATTTTGTATGAAAATATAACGAATAAAAAAGCATGTATGTTTAGCTTGTAAATAATACATGGTAGTAATACATAAAACGGGAGGTTTGGGTATCGCTCCTGATGCTAATAACATTTTCTAACAACAGTTTTCATTGTTTTGAATCTTACCCTCTCACCTTTCCTTCCCCATCTCTGTGACTTAAATTCTTTCTGCAACACATTAGTCTGCAATGGTTTATTTTTAATCTTCTGCGTGGAAGTTCATGGAGCTGGCATGAAGGCCCCTGCTACCTTTTTACTGGTGTGATCTTCTCAGTTGTTATGCCTTTTCCCAGGGTGTCAACTTCAAATAAAATCAGCAAATGTCATCTGGCTCCATGTCAGACTGTGCCACTATAATCTAGCTGCTTTGGGTGATTTTTTTCTTCCTGTCTTGCAGGGAGATGGATTTAATGAAGCTATGTGTGAAGTTCTTTCTCCTGTAGAGCTCTTGCTTGCTCCCCTGTGGAGCTTATTTTACTGCCCACTTGTGCTTTAGCTGTGGCCTGTGACATCCTTGCTCTCAAGGCTCTTGTCAAATCTGGGGCAAAGAGTGTTCTTGGTGACTGTGCCCCAGGCTGAAGCATAAAAAAAAAAAAAAAAAAAAAAAAAGCTGAACACTGTTCTTTTAGAAATAAATAAATAAAATCATAACTTATTCTACCACCAATATATCTCCAAATTGTGACCTGTGAGGAACTGGTTGCTGCTTTCTCTAGAGAGGAGAAAATAAAAGAGGCAAAAAAAGTGTAAAAAGTTGTTTCAGTAAAGTAGACTTAGTGTTTATACTCCCTGCAGGGCACAGGTTTTGCTTTAATTAAGAGCAGAGTAGCTTTTAGGCAGCTGGTGTATTTCTACGCACGTTTATAGCAGTAGAGAAAGTTCCTTGTATTCATGCAGTTATTCATGCAGTGAGGCTTCGAGAAATGTTTCTCCTGGCTGTCTCCTGCAGCAGCACGGAAGCTGGACTGGAAAATTTCCTGTGGTGTAGAGGGTAAAGAGCATTAGTTCACTGTCCTCATTAAAAGAAGAACAATCTTTATAAACACCTGTACCTGCTTTGTGGTCTGTGCTGGGTGCTCTGCACGGCAGTGCTGGCTGAAGCACTTTGCTGCAAGCAGAGAGTGTCAGCATGTTTCATGTCAGCAGCTGAAAGAAGTGCTCTTAGGTGGAGCAGGAGGTGTGTGAACAGAGTGCTGATGCTCGGGTTAATGAGCCCGGGTCTGCTGCTACTCAACAAAGGAACCAGCGGTAGCAAAGTGCAGCTTTCCTTTTTGCAGTTGTATTATAGGTTCCTTCTTGATCCTGCCCTTCGTGAGCTAGAGTTAGCTTTAACATCTCATTTGTTAACTTGTGCATTTCTGTCATAATGTGCCCTGTGGTTTTGATCCATCCATGAGTGCAGTCAGCATTTCAGGGTTATCCATTGGGGTCTTGGAAATCAGAGTCGTTCCTGTGTGAGCTCTAGAGGAAACCTTGGTCTGCAGCTTTGCACTTGGACAGATCTGGCTGAGGTCAGAGTCAGTTACAGGCTGTAACAGTAATCACATGCAGTTTTATAAATGCTAACTTCAGGTGTTTGGCAAACACTGTTGGGACATCTGGGAACTCTGTATTTCCTTCTGTCCTACAGTTGGCTCTTGATGACCTTGACATTGTCAACATATGACCACCTTGGCATCATAAGAAGAGGTCTCTGAGAATGATGGTGATAATCTTTGATTTTCAGAGAACTGTCCTATTGTCTTTGTAGCTTGCTAATGGACCTGACTTTCACCTCTTAGTCCTTCCCTGGATTTTAGTCCAATACGACCTGGAGTTTTGCACTAATGAATCCTCCAGGCTATGCTGCGAAAAACAAAATGTATCGCCTCTATGCACTTGCATCTACAGCATGGTGCAGCTAAAAATCACATAAATTATTAAAATAGATGTTGTGCAGAAAACAATCCTGAAACAGATAAGAAAATGAATTATTCATTGTTTTCCTTGGTTTGTAGCAGTGCAGGCTTCCTATAAGACTTGCCAAAGATTAGACAGGAGTCTTCCTACATGATCATGTAGAAATATAGTAGGACTGGCTTTGTGCGTTCCCCTGTGAGCAGCATGCATAGAAATCAGGTCGTTACTTATTCTAGTAAAGGAAACTGTTCTTCCCTATATGGAGCTATAATTAGAAAAAGAGATTTAGCTTTAAAGCTCCGAGCAAGAACTGGGTAGAGCAGCTTAGATCATAAAGAACTATAGAGAATGGCAGAGGATTTATCTGTGTGGCCATATTCTTAGACCTCTCAGAGCCTCTTAAGCTCTGTTGTATTGAAGAACTGTAAAACCATGTAACTAAAGGTGGTCTGTGCCCCAAAATGCTTACAGTATGAAACAAGGGAAGTGAGCAAGACAGGGGAGCTTGGGGTTAACACCTACAGCTGGGAGCTCAGCGAAGCAGAGCTGGAGAATGGGACACGAGGAAGCTTGCTCTATATATATGGCCTCTTTTTCTCAATTGCAAGGGCAACTAGAAAGGGACATGGAGATGACTGTGAAAAACAAGCAATGGACAACAGAGCCCACTCCTGTAACATGCTGGAATTGAGGACAGCCTGGCTGGGGAGGTCACTGACAGAAAACGCAATCTGAAATGTGTGTTGAAGGAGGGGTTCATATGGAGACAGGTCTGATTAACATGGGGCTGGTCTGGTTGACACAGAGAGATCTGCATGGGCTGCCTGCCAGTATCCTGAATGGGACTGAGCATGGCAACACTGCCAGTTCCAGAGCCTGAGAAGACAAGGACAATTTGGGGGCAAGTTTCACTTCTGGGGATAGATAGGAAAGGCTGTGCTTCTCTAGAGAAGCCAGTCAGGAAGCATTAACAAGATGTAGATATAGCCCAGATGTAAAGAAAAGGGATAAGAGGCAAAGTTGGAGCCCTTGGTCATGGTCTAAAGAAAAGACGGTAATGTTCTCCACAGCAGGAAGGAGCTTTGTCATCACACCAAGCTTAAGAAGGGGAGGGAGGTAGGAAATTGTGAACAACTTGGAACTGTAATATGGACATCAGGATTAAAGTCTGGCGTAGAGACAGCTCTGTGACTCATTGCCAGAGCAAATGATATTAACCAAGGAGAAAATGTTGAAACGGGAGAAAAAACAGGAGAAAAAGAAAAAAAAAAAAAAAAAGAAAAAAAGAAAAAAAAAAAAGGCCATTGGCAAAGCCCCATGAAGAGTCCCATGGAAAGAAAGAATCCTCCACTGGACTTGAGGCAGTATGCCCAGGAAGGTGGGAGGCAGGAGAGGACTGTCTCAGAAACTAAGGCCAGACCAAATTTGAGAAAACAGCTGTGGTGATTTGTGTCAAAGGCATTTGGCAGCTGAGTGCTCTGCTCTATCTTTTCCCTGGTGATGTGCTCTGTTCTGAGCAGATTCATTTCAGTCCAATCATCAAAGTGGTTGTGCAGTTCCCATCTCACCACAGGCCAATCAGTAGTGAGTACATCCTATAAAATCATTACAAAAGCCCTCAACAGCAGTAAATCAGCTCAGCTCCTTAACCTTTGTCACCTGCCCTTGTCCAACCGAGGCATCCTCTTGACAAGAACCAAGCCATCTGACCAAGTCATCATCTGCCCCTTTGCTTTCCCCCAGTTTTCTATTCACATGGGTTTACTAGTTTAAACTGAAGCCAAGGGACTTACACTTTGCTTCGGGTTTTAATGTCTCTACCTCCACTGCCCCTCCAGCCTCTCTTCCTTTCACCCTTTCTTGCACACTTTTGGCAGAAAGACGTTTTTGTGGTGGATGTGGGTGTCACTAACTCTGTGGCCAAAAAGCAGAAAAAGAACTACAGGAGTAGACGTCTGAGGAGACATCAGCCAATCTGGCAAGACCCCTCCTCACATCCTGCCCTGCCCCAGCCTGCAGGGTGCCACCGTGACACCAGAGGCAGGAGGGCTGCTCTTAGCTTGGCCATCTCAAGGCTGCTGCCTCCAACTGTCTTGCCCTTTTCATGAGGGCTATGGGAAGGGGTACAAGCATGTGGCTGCACTGGGAAAGCAGAGCTTCTCTAGCTGAGCTGCTAGTTTGGTTCACAGGGTTGTTCTGCCCCTAAAGCACATTCGGACTCCCACCAAGTTCTCTCCGAGGAGAATCAGCTTCTTCTGGCTCACAGAATAGATTTATTTTATTTTATTTTATTTTATTTTATTTTATTTTATTTTATTTTATTTTATTTTATTTTATTTTATTTTATTTATTTTAATTTTACTTTATGCCTGAGACAGGCCTCAGTGTAAGTCATGTCTGCCTGCTGTGAAGTTGCACAGATTTAGGTTGGCTCCAAATCTGGCCAGAAGAGGTAAATCCAGCAAGCAAAGAGTAGGGGACCCTGAGCCCCAGCAAAGCTATACTCCCAACATGATGCTCTACCCTTATTTTCTGGATGAAGAGAGAGATCTAAGGGAGCTGTGAACATCAGCTATCTACTGAGTGGGTCAAAACATCTCCCTTGATCAGTGGTGTGAATGCCTTTGTGTTAAAAGCTAAACTAAGTATTCGTATCCTGGGAGACTATTCGAAAAACCAGGCAGTGACTCTGTTATCACGTAGAAATGTCAGTGCTGTTGGAGCACTAAACTCCTTTCTAATTCCAGTAGAGATCCAAAAGCTGTAGAGAGGCACTTGGGAACCTGCAGCAGTTCAAGTCATTTTAGAGCTGTCTGAACAGCAAATAATAGAGAGAGATGCTGGCACTTCAATGTTTTATTCTATATTCTTAATTTGCACCTATAAATGCAAATTAAACATCACTGTCTATCAGCAGTATCTTTTGTGATTCTCTTAAATTTATTATGGATGTCTCATTGCCTATGAGTCTCATACATAATGGTAATTAACTTCTATGCAGAGTTCTATTCCATTATTTTTCAGGTATAGCAATGACAGCTCTTAGACATTTGAATGATGGGAGTTAGAGGCTCCCTTCCTCCCAGAGAGAGATTTGCCTTTGGGGTAGAGCACAGTGGGAGGCAATGCAGCCCATGCCATTTTGGTTAGGTTATCTGTGATGCTATTGAAACTGTAATCAATAATTTAACAGTAATATCAAATACCTAAAATTCTGAGAGGTTGATAAGCACATAGCAGAAATTTTTACAAGACCATGTCCCTGCCTTAAAAAAAAAAAAAAAAAAAAAAAAAAAAAAAAAAAAAAAAGTGGGGGGAGGGAGCCTGTAATACCCACAGGCAGCTGGAAACCAGGAGTGATGAATTACCTGCATAGGCAGTGGAACTTCTATTCTGCCAGGGGTTAATTCCAGCGTACCACAGCTCACTGCTCCTAGGATCAAAGTAGCTGTAATAAATTGATTTTCTTCATATTAAATGACGTGTAGAAAACATTTCTGTGTTTTAGAGTGAGTAAATTTTTGTTAACAAGCCCACATAATATGAATGTATTTCAGCAAGATGGTGTTGTATGACTGATTACCAATAACCTTGTTCCTGCCAGGGCAAGCAATATTTTGCACATCAGAAGGCATTCAGTTTAACTGAATCCCAATAGGTGGACAAACAACACCTACTTATCACTTTGGGGAAAAATGAGTTGCAATGGAAAATAAGCCAGGATTAAATTACATTAGAAGCTGGGAGAGAACTGAATTCCCAATTTCTCCTTCTTTGCTTTCATGAGAAAGCCTTCTCAAAACAACAGCAACCAAGTAGGACTTTCTTTGAGAGACGAATGCAGTGATTTATGGTTGGTGAGTAAAACTTTTGGCTAGGATCTTTACTAGGACTAGAGGGAACGGCCTCAAGTTACACCAGGGAGGTTTAGGTTGGAAATTAGGAGACCTTTCTTCTCAGAAAGAGCATTCAGGATTGGAACACGAGGTGGTGGAGTCACCGTCACTGGGAGTGTTTAAGGAAAGTCTGGATGTGGTGCTTAGGGATGTGGTTTAGTGGGTGACATTGGTGGTAGGGGGATGGTTGGACCAGATGATCTTGAAGGTCTTTTCCAACCTTAATGATTCTATGATTCTATCTTGACACATCTACTCTAGCATCTAATTCTCTGCCACAGCTGAAGTTTATGTTGGACAATAGACAATATATACATCATAGAAGACATTGTCTTGTGTAAGGCTATTACATCACCATTCCGCAACACTTGGGACCTGACCATTAAGCAGTGCCTTGGTGTAAAAGTTGGATCCCCAAGCAGAGGGGACATTTCTCCTACCTATGTCTCCAATCCACATCCCCAGTCTGCGCCTTTCAGCACCCTGGACAGTGCCGGGTATCAGCGCCCTGTGCTGCTGAGGCTGCGGGACCCTACGGGACCCTACGGGACCCCGACTGCCTGCCACCCCTCATCCCATCATCTACACCTTTGTTGCAGCCCCTTCCTGATGGTTGACTGCTGGGACAAAAGAATTTGGGGTGTTTCTTAACTCCCTCCAAGAAAACACCATTCATCAAATTATTTACACTTGAGTTTTCTGGTGGAAATCAGACTCTGGCAGTCATGCCAGGACTGTGCCCCTTAAGGGGGTTGGAATGGTTTGGGGAGATTTGCATTCAATTTTCCATGTTGTCTTCACCGTGGAGAAAGACTCCCACACACTGAGGCCTGAAGAGGCTGCATCAGGCTGGAGGAAATAAAACTTCTGTAGCACTTGTCTTCCCTGGGGCAAGAATTTTCCATGCTGGGAAATGCTGTTCTAGTCACATAAACACTTTCCAAATTCCACTTTAAAAAGTGCATTGGCCTATTCACACACTCATTTTTAGTTCACATAGGTAAATTGCAGCAACACTCTACAAACATTCATCCCCATTGTAAAATACCCTCCTGAGACAGGCTGGGGAACTGTGACCTTCCAAGCACTTCAAGAAGAGTAGCTTTTGTTATGTGTTTTAGTGGAAGCTCTGTGAGAGATGGTGTCTCTTTCCAAGCTTGGACAGCTCTAACTATTTCAGGTGGATGTTTGGCCAACACATTCTTAAAAACCTCTGATAGTGCCTTTTGGTATTGGTAGCCCCACATTTCTCAACAGTGTAGCACAGTACTCAACTATACCCTCTGTCAGTTAATCTTCAAGAAAACTGCTTGGAAATCTCCTTTGCTAACATTCAAGCCCATCATTTTTTTTGTGCATGGAAAAGAGTTCATCGTTTTCTTCTTTGATGCTATGTTGTACATATTTGAAGGCTGTTGTACCTCTTAACAATTTCCTCTTTGTAGTGTGGCCCTGTCCCCAGTGAGGTTCCTGGTGCCCTGTGCTGGGGCTGCCCCAAGTCTGGCCTGCTCTGTGGCTGGGGTGGTGAGAAGGCCTCTGGCTTCTAGTCCTCACCCTGCTGCAATGAGAAGCTCCCATCCATCTCTGATGATGGGTAAACCAGGAGAAATAACTCTTCAGCATCTCTTCAGCACACCTTCTCAGTGTTAGCAATCTGTGGCTTAACCTTTTTGTGGAGCCAGTAAGTCTATCCTTATATTTAATAGCTCTTTATAGTTGTGTGGGTTTTTTTCTTCCACAGATTTGTCTAAACATTTTAAAATGTATTTGTACTGTTTTCTTTCAGAACATCTTGTACTTACAAGTTTTACAGTTCAATTTTGCTCATAGAAATGCCTTTCTTCATTTTATATGTCCCTATTTCTTTTGCTGTTTATGTGATGGACTGAGAAACAGCTGGTCCATATGGCCTTACTTGTTACTGCTACCATCCTTTTTTTTTCAGTCATTTTCCCCCCCCAGGTTAAGGAGACCTAGTCTACCTAATTTGTTCTCACTGAAGTTGTCACAGTGTTTTTTTATCATTATTATTGCCCCTCTCTGCAGTATTTCCAACACTGAGCATGGAGCTGATGTGTTCAGGGAGCTCTTTGCAATGATTCCTAGATCCTTCTTGTGTGCCAGTATCTGCCATGCTCATAAATCTGTGTGTTGAAGAGATTTTCTCCTTGGGTGGCCTACTTCACGTTTGTCAATCTGGAACGTCATCTACCATTTTGTTACTCGTCATTTGGTATTGAGACAACACTACATGACATTTATGCCAACAGCAAATTTTTCAATCTTCTTGTTCATCTGCTTTACTTGTAAGCATGTTAAACAATGCATTCCCTTATGGACCTCCTTCCATTATGCAATTTCACTCTTCATTGCTACCTTCTTTCTGTCTTCCAACCAGTTAAAGGGAGAACTTTCCTTTCTACTCCATGACAGTTTAGTTTTGTGTTTTTGTTTTTGTTTTTAATGTATGTATTGATCATTTCTCTTTTTCTGACATGTTCACTGACTCTTTCAGAGTTTAAGAGATACAGAAAGAATGATGTTCCCTTACAGAAGCCTTTCTGATTTTTTTTCACTTATATACCTACAAATGCTATACATTTTCTGTGTTTGTGGGTTCTATTTGTTTTGTTTGATTGTTTTGTTTTGTTTTGTTTTGTTTTGCTAGTTTCTTTGTTTTTCTGTGTTTTTGTTTGCTTGTTTTGTTTTATTTAGTTTTGTTTTCCAACAAGGAAATGAAACTTCCCATTCTGTAACTCCCCACCCATCCTCTATAGTCCTCTTAAAAACTGATATCTCATCTGCCACCTTTTCTTCCTCTGCTACCAGTCTGACATGAGCAATAAATTACACTCCACAGTGACTAGGCAGGCAATTTCATATCTGAGTTTCTTGAAAATCACAGATGAACATCATCTGGTCTTTGTGATATATGACTGCTTATTCTATTGATTTTTGGCCCTTTGGTTGAGACCACTTCTCCAACTCATCACCTTCAGATAAAAGTTATAGTGTGCAACCCCCCCCCAAGCCCTTCCACAGTGAGAACTACTGCAGATAATTAATATACCTTTCCTATATTAAACCTATATTCTCTGAGCACTATCATTCTACATCTATCCTCTGCAGACCCTGCAGTCTCTGTGGCAGGTTTTCTCTTCCTGATATCTTTCAATATTAGCTTTTAATGCACCTGGCCTATTATTTCTCAACATCTATTTCTTGCCCTCCTTATGATTTTGTATTTAATTTCCCTCTCTTCTTTTCAGTCTTTCCAATCTTGATGCAGTTTCTGTGTTTTGAACAGCAGTATTTTCTTTGTAATTCCTTCCTGTGCTTTGTTGACTCTTTGTTTTTTGCCTTCCCATTCCCATAAGGATGTTTTACTCATGGACTTTGGTCACTCTCAAACCGTCATTGTTCAAAAGTAACATTTTGATCCTGGTCCCATGTGCTGGTCATGACTGCCCAAGAAACAACAATTTATGTTGTTTAAAAATGTAGCTTGACTCAGAGCCCAATATGATGCCTCCCCACCAAAGATCTCCATGACCTCTGCTCTTTCTGCATTACAGCCCTGCTGGTCTCCTTTAGCATGCCATATTCTGGTTGAGAACACAGGAATAATTGCACTTTTTCTGTTTAGATTAGAAATGTTAGACTAGAGTGGAGTACTATATTATTTTTGGGGACAGTTAGTTTATTTACCAAAATCTTTCTTTAATGTACGCTGCCACTTCCTTACTGACATCATCTTTGTCCCTCTGTTATTTGTGTTATTACAGTGTCTGACTGGTTGCCTTCTGGTTACCATGTCTCTTACAGGCTGGGTCCAATTTTAATCCAGATGTTCCAGTCTACCCAACTTCATTTTGTAATTGGTAATATTTCCAGAAAAAAAAAAAAAAAAAGAAGCAAAAGTGTGTTTACCTTTTGGCTTGATCTGATACTGGCTAAATCACAGAATCACAGAATTTCTAGGTTGGAAGAGACCTCAAGGTCATCGAGTCCAACCTCCAACCTAACGCTAACAGCCCTCCACTAAACCATATCCCTAAGCTGTACATCTAAGCGTCTTTTGAAGACTTCCAGGGATGGTGACTCCACCACTTCCCTGGGCAGCCTGTTCCAATGCCTCACAACCCTTTCTGTAAAGAAGTTCTTCCTAACATCTAACCTAAAACTCCCCTGGCTCAACTTAAGCCCATTCCCCCTCGTCCTGTCACCAGGCACGTGGGAGAACAGGCCAACCCCCACCTCTCTACAGCCTCCTTTAAGGTATCTGTAAAGAGCGATAAGGTCACCCCTGAGCCTCCTCTTCTCCAGGCTGAACAAGCCCAGCTCCCTCAGCCGCTCCTCGTAGGACTTGTTCTCCAGGCCCCTCACCAGCTTCGTCGCCCTTCTCTGCACCCGCTCAAGCACCTCGATGTCCTTCTTGTAGCGAGGGGCCCAAAACTGAACACAGTACTCGAGGTGCGGCCTCACCAGAGCTGAGTACAGGGGGACGATCACCTCCCTAGCCCTGCTGGTCACGCTGTTCCTAATACAAGCCAGGATGCCGTTGGCCTTCTTGGCCACCTGAGCACACTGCTGGCTCATATTCAGCCGACTGTCCACCATCACTCCCAGGTCCTTCTCTGCCTGGCAGCTCTCCAACCATTCCTCTCCCAGCCTGTAGCTCTGCTTGGGGTTATTGCGCCCCAGGTGCAGGACCCGGCACTTGGCCTTGTTAAACTTCATGCAGTTGACCTCAGCCCATCGGTCCAACCTATCCAGATCCTCCTGCAGAGCTTTCCTACCCTCAAGCAGATCGACACACGCACCTAACTTGGTGTCATCTGCGAACTTACTGAGGGTGCACTCGATGCCCTCGTCCAGATCATCGATGAAGATATTAAAGAGGACCGGCCCCAGCACCGAGCCCTGGGGGACGCCACTAGTGACTGGCCTCCAACTGGACTTGGCTCCATTCACCACGACTCTTTGGGCCCGGCTATCCAGCCAGTTTCTAACCCAACGAAGCGTGCGCCAGTCCAAGCCAAGAGCAGCCAGTTTCTTGAGGAGAATGCTGTGGGAGACGGTGTCAAAAGCCTTGCTGAAGTCAAGGTAGACCACATCCACAGCCTTTCCCTCATCCACCCAGCGCGTCACTCTGTCATAGAAGGAGATCAGGTTCGTCAGGCATGACCTGCCTTTCATAAAGCCATGCTGACTGGGCCTGATCGCCTGCTTCCCCTTCAAGTGCTGCATGATGACTCTCAGGAGGATCTGCTCCATGAGCTTTCCTGGCACTGAGGTCAAACTGACAGGCCTGTAGTTTCCTGGGTCTGCCCTCCGGCCCTTCTTGTAGATGGGCGTCACGTTTGCTAGCCGCCAGTCGATTGGGACCTCCCCCGATAGCCAGGACTGTTGATAAATGATGGACAGTGGCTTGGCCAGCTCCTCTGCCAGTTCCCTCAGTACCCTTGGGTGGATCCCATCTGGCCCCATCGACTTGTGCACATCTAAGTGCCGTAGTAGGTCACCAACCAGTTCTTCATGGATAATGAGGGCCACATCCTGCTCCCCATCCCCTTCCACCAGCTCAGGGTACTGGGTATCCAGAGAACATCCGGTATTGCCGCTAAAGTCTGAGGCAAAGAAGGCATTGAGCACCTCCGCCTTTTCCTCATCTCTTGTAACTAAGTTTCCCCCCGCATCCAGTAAAGGATGGAGATTCTCCTTAGTCCTCCTTTTTGTGTTGATGTATTTATAGAAACGTTTTTTGTTAAATAGTCCTTCATTTGTTGAAATGGCTGTTTGCTGTGTTTCCCACCAGAAATTCATTGATGTCCATCCTGTTCTTCATCAGAGGACACAGTGTGACATGACTTTGCTTCCAGAATATGAGCAGTGTATCTTTGGGGCTGGCTTTTTATGCAGACAAGCTTTCCCCAAGCCAGTAGGGGATTCTTCAGTATTTTCTGTACTTAGGTGAGTACAGCCTCAACAAAGAAAGAGCCAAAATTCACAACCACAGCAGTAAAAGGGAGCATGTGTGACAGGTTCCTGCTTACTGTTCTCATGAGAGAATTTATTTAGCTTCATCATGACATAGAGCTGACTAAACCTCATTGCATAGTTTCAGTTTAATCTTTATGCTGGTCCATAACTGAAAATACAGCTGACATACCCAGAGGTAAGGTTAAGTAGGGAAGAATCCTAAGATGAAGAGAAAAACCTAAGACTTCGTGCTTCCAGTGCTTATTAGCTTCTGAGCTCACTTATATTTATACCATAAAAAAAAAAAAAAATCAAAAAAACTGAGCTAGATTTAAAGTCCTACTAGGACTATAGAATTTAATTCATTACTGAAAAAAATAATAATATTTGTTATTACTTATTCTGTTCATAGGCTAATACTTTTTAGAACCTATTATCTCACATTTATATATAAGACACTCTCTTGGATTATTGTTTCCAATTTTTATGTTCATTACATTTGTTAATATAGTTTAATAAATTTAGGATATAAGATTTCATATAGCAAAATTCTTCTGTTCAAACATGCATTTGAGTACTGTGTTCAGTTTTGGGCCCCTCGCTACAAGAAGGACATCGAGGTACTTGAGCGGGTGCAGAGAAGGGCGACGAAGCTGGTGAGGGGCCTGGAGAACAAGTCCTACGAGGAGCGGCTGAGGGAGCTGGGCTTGTTCAGCCTGGAGAAGAGGAGGCTCAGGGGTGACCTTATTGCTCTCTATGGGTACCTCAAGGGAGGCTGTAGAGAGGTGGGGCTTGGCCTGTTCTCCCACGTGCCTGGTGACAGGACGAGGGGGAATGGGCTTAAGTTGAGCCAGGGGAGTTTTAGGTTAGATGTTAGGAAGAACTTCTTTACTGAAAGGGTTGTGAGGCATTGGAACAGGCTGCCCAGGGAAGTGGTGGAGTCACCATCCCTGGAAGTCTTCAAAAGACGTTTAGATGTAGAGCTGGAAGTCTTCAAAAGACGTTTAGATGTAGAGCTTAGGGATATGGTTTAGTGGGGACTGCTAGCGTTAGGTCAGAGGTTGGACTCGATGATCTTGAGGTCTCTTCCAACCTAGAAATTCTGTGATTCTGTGATTCTGTGATTCTGAGTGGAAGAACTAAAACTAAGTCTGATATATCCCTTCTAGGTGATGCTAAAACAGACTTTTGCAGAGAATCAATGAATGGCTTGGGTTGGAAGGGACCTTGGATATAATTTAGTTCCAAGCCCCCTGCCATTGGCAGGGACACCTTCCACCAGACCAGGTTGCTCAAAGTCCCATACAACCTGGCCTTCAGCGCTTCAGGAATGGGGCATCCACAGCTTCTTTGGGCAAGAGAGCAGATCAGAACTGGAAAAACACAAATGGGCTGGTCCCTGTCTGATGTAAACAGGTTCAGCTCCACCAAAATCCTCTGGGAAAATGGCCAGCAAAACGACCCTAGTGAAACCAGCAGTCACATGCGAAACTGTGTTGCAGGTATTTAAAAAATGATGTCCTCTGCTTTCAGATATGCCAACAGATTTCAGTGGACAAGAAGCTGAAGAGCAGAATGGTCAAACACTGCAGGGAAAAGAGGTACATGTGAAATCCATTCCAGATTATTTATTGCTCAGCATGTTCCATAGTCCTAATTAAAGAATTAGGTCATTCCCACTAGATGCTTTGCTGCGTGCATCTAGGCCAGTCTGTCACAGCAATGTGCAAGAGCAGAGCTGTGCCAAGTGCATGTAGGAAAGTGCAGATTTCAATAAGCACTAGGCAGGATCCTCTCCAGGAGCCCTTCTTCCAGTGCACATCTTTGAGAGAAATTAAGTCCCTTCTAAGAAAGTGAGAGCACCATTAGATATCTGAGTCTGTGTGAACATCCTGACCAACCAACTTGACCTTCATGTCATCTCAATCACACACATTCGAGGACTTTGTAAGCCATGGACAGAGAAGTTGAGGGGTGTAATAGTGCTGTTGAGCATGTACCACTGCCATAAGGACAAAAGATAAAAGCCACTGCCTGGCTCCCAAGCAGGGAGAAGTGGAAGACAAGTTAAACAGCCATTTGAAAGAGAAATGCAGCTCTGGTTTCTCTTCTGGGGACACAAAAGGGGATGTATAAAAAGCCAATAGATGAATGGACTTAAGTAGCACCAGGGGAGGTTTAGATTGGGTCTTAGGAGAAAATTTCTTCACAGAAAGTGTGTTCAGACATTGGAACCGGCTGCCTGGGGAAGGTGGAGTCCCTATCCTGAGAGGTATTCAAGAGATGTGTGGATGTGGTGGTTAGGGACATGGTAATGGTTAGTGGTGGACTTGGTAATGTTGGGTGATGGCTGATCTTGGTGATCTTAAGGGTCTTTTCCAACCAAAAAGATTCTATAATTCCACAAAGTCTCATCTCTGCACTGAGTAAACATCCTTCAGGACCCTTCAGTGCAGGCTGCAGTAAAAGGAAGCATATGTGTTCATTTAGCTAACGGCTGCCAAAGCTGAATTATTATTACTCATCACCCTCATCCACCCGTAGCAGTGAAGGGCTGGCAAGTGCTGGTGCAGTACAGAAAGCACACAGGCACAAACTGACCAGCGCCATTCATTCTGCTTGAACTGATGCTTCCTTACCCTCTCTCACCAAACAGCCCAGCGAGCGCAAGCAGAGATTAGCATTAGCTGATAAGCATAATGGAGCCTGCTTGAAAATGCTGTCATCTCTCTTTAGAAGCTGACAGCTGAACTGTTAAGCTAAGAGGTCAGAGTTGATTGGCTCGAGCACCAGCTGTATATGGCAGGGAAGGATGCCAAAGGCATTTCCAGCCCTGACCTGTGAGAGGCTGATCTGTGGGCAAGCTCTAAGCCCAAGGGGCAAGCCAGCTCAGCTGTGGAAGTGAAGAATGATTTAGGAGCCCCCGCAATGGAATCCCAAAGTGTCAGCAGCTGTCAGTCTTCTTGATCCTTCCTAGCTTCTTGCACCAGTAAAATATAGATAATTACTGTGCAAAGTGCTTCTTGAATTGCAAGAGCCCCTATTGCCTCTGGGACACTGCCAAATGCGGTTGTATAAATAGAACAGTGCTGGACTTGCAATGTAGCAAGGAAGTTATATATGCTCAACTTTTTCTTGGTTTGGTCCAGAGGAAAATTATATGCATGCAGAGGAATGCTGTCTTGACACAGATGAGAATCTTGGTTTTGCTTTTCTTTCTCTTTCCCTTCTTTTTATTTCATCTGCTGAACACACACATGTAGATTTTACACAGTGTGCATTTTTTTCCATGGGTAATTCACTTTTGAGTGAGTGTTTGCAAACTAAAACATGTCAGCAAGAAAACAATGGTTTGTAGTCAAACAATTTAGAAGCAAGTATTGTTCCTCAGCATCACTTGAAGATGAAGATGAAGAGAAAGGAGACTTTCTCTTCAGTCTCCTGCCCTGTGACTCAGAGGTGGTGCACCGTGAGAGTTGCTGGTCAATTCACCCAGGACAGACATTGCCTGACCCGGAGCCTGGGCAACAGAGGAGAAAAGGGGCACAAGCTGCACAGCCTACAGCCAATGCGATATGGACACAGCTGGTTTTCAAGCACGGCATTGGTTGAAACTAGCAGTCCTTACAACTAGGTTGGAGTAAGTCTTACAAGGAGGACTTTGAAATTCATAATTACAACTTGTAGGGCAGCAGAGGATAGACTGTGATGTACTCTGGAGTCATTACTGTCTTGGAACCACAAAATTTGAATGCATGTGGGCTAAATGTCTAACTACTTTCACTAAGGATAGAGAACAACAGGCAATCTGGCTGAGAAGAATCTGGGGAGCATTTGCTGGATTTTTGATATGTTTTTGCTGGAATTTAATTTTCCTTGAGAAAAACAGTCTTGTAAACAACACAGAGGAACCTGTTTTGGCTAAAATCACTTTTGACAGAAGCATTTTGGTAAACCCTATCGAACAATTTTTAAATACCTGGCCAAAGTTTAACATCTTGGTGCCCAACATTTGGTTCCCAAGTTGTTATCCAGGCACCCAAACTGGTGGTCTGATTTTTCCCAAGAGCACATTGAACATCCCGTGCCTCTAGTTGCTGTGGAGTGAAGTGCTGAGAGCTTAGCAATTCTGAATTACCAGGCTCATAGCCAGACTTCTGAAGTCTGAACATCTAAAATTAGAGAGCTAAGGTCTGGTCCAAAGCCCAGTAAAGTGAATGGAAATGCCACTACTGAACTTCTGGTTCTGGGCGAGGCTAATTTGTGTGTACTTAAATACCACAATAAAAAAGTGCCGTATTCAGGTCAGTTCAAGTTCATGAGCAGGCACAGTTTTGCCTGAATTTGGAAGTTTCTGAGGTGGCAGAGAGAGTGCCCTCTTTCAAAGTAGGTGGGGTGGGAGAGGAAGCAGGTTGAGTATAGTGTTGCCTTCACAGTCCTCCCCAGGAGGAACTACTGTGCTGTGTTCATGTCCTATACACAGTACATAAATCTTAGAGCATGTCAAACATTTACGTGTATTTATATATATAATATAGATATAAACTCCAAGAGCATGCATATTATGCAAGCATGCATACTTATTATGCTTGCATAATAAGTACTTTTCATGGTACATCATTCATACCGTGTGATTGACTGTAAAGAAGGGAAGGAAGTCTGCGGCTTAAAATAGTTATGGGTTCATTAAAATGATTTATAGTATGCAAATGTATGTATGTAAAGAATTTATGTACATAAAGATGTAAAGTAATGATACAGAAGGGGAGGAGTGGCTGGCACGCCAGACGGGTGTGCTGTCATTCAGAGAGGTCTGGGCTGGTTGGAGAAACTGGCGGGCAGGAACCTCATGTAGTTCAACCCAGGGAAATGCCACGTCCTGAAGGGGAACAACCCCACATGTGAGGACAAGCTGAGGCCACTCAGTCCTGCAGAGAAGGTCCTTACTGTTCTGGTGGGCACCAGGCTGACCATGAGCCAGCACTGAGCCCTTGCAGCAGAAGGCCTGCAGCCTCCTAGGCTGCATCAGGAAGGGCACTGCCAGCAGGTCCCAGAGAGGTGATCCTTCCCTCTGCTCAGATCTGGTGAGACTCATCTGGAGTGCTGTGCCCGGTGCTGGGCTCCCCAGTACAAGAGAGACCTGGATGTACTGGAGAGAGTCCAGCTAAGGGCCAAGAAGGTGATTCAGGCTCAGAGCATCTGTCATACAAGGAGAGGCTGAGAGAGCTGGGACTGTTCAGCCTGTAAACGAGACGGGTCAGGGGGATCCTATCAACATCTATAAATACCTGAAGGGGTGTGTAAAGGGGACAGAGTCAGGCTCTCTTTGGTGGTGCCCAGTGGCAGGAAAAGAGGCAGTGGGCACAAACTGGAACACTGGAGATACTACATCTGGGCTTAAGAGAACACTTTTTTACAGTTGGGGTGGATGAGCACTGGAATAGGCTGCTCAGAGAGCAACTCCTAAGTATAATTTAAGTATGTGTTTTGCCTGAAATAATTACACCAACAAACTAAAGGCAAATCAGCATTAGTCCAGAAGTGCCCCAGTGTTCTCAATCTCCCTTAGGCTGCAAAGAGCTGGTAACAGAAACCAGGGGGACACAGAGCCACCTCTCTCCTCTCAGGCATCTTTGGCAAGCAGGAAGATAATGGAGGGAGTTTGAGACTCCAGTGGCACACCAAGCACCCACATTAGGGTCCCTCAAACTGGGGAATTTGCCCTGGTCTCATGTGCCTAGGGACCAGCACAGTGCCGTAACATCAGGGCATCCAGCTCTGTTACTGATGATCGAATTTACATTTTCTTCAGTTTTAGGCCAATGACAGAACTTAATGTAGGGAAATGACCTTTTCTCATTGAAAATTTGCTTTAAAACTAGAAATGCCTGAAAACAGAAATAGTTGGACTAGTATTCGCCTTTCCAACATGTGGTTTGGAGTGTTTAACTTTATTCTTGTTAAAGGTAGAGACTGATGACTAAAAGTTGTGACTGCCCCAAACTCTCAAGGACTTTCTTCCTACCTGAAAATGGCCAGGTTCACCCTGAGCTGTGACTGTCCCAGCCACTGTTGTTTCAGCCAGGGAACCAAACACTTCAATTTCTTCATTGCTAGTCTGTGATGAGCCCAAATGTGCTCACAACATCACTCTCCTTGGCAAATGACCATGTACTGGCTAAAAAGCCTCAGTCCTCCAGGTGGGACATGGGCGCAGTGGTGAGGCCCCTATTGAAAGCTGTGACGCATGGGAGAACCTGAAGATCTATTTTTAAACCTCAAGGAAGGTCTGATAATGCTGGCTGAAGATGCAGCATTCAGCTGAAGTAAGGAGTCACAGCCTGTGAAAGATGAGAGTCTTTGATATTGAATTATCAAGTATTCACCATATTTAAAAATAGATTTTTCCATGTCCTTCGCCAGCCACTGCTGCGTGCCACAACCAAGCCTATGCACACAAGCAGACCGTGTAAATTAGAGAAATTATAGCAGGATCTGGTGCAAGGTGGGTCACAGAGACAGGCTGTGAATTCATTTCAATGTCTCAGTTTTCTCACAGAAAATTTGTCATCCCAAGAAATGTTGGAAGGAGGTTTGTTAAACCATAGCCACAGCCAGGAGGAAACAAGGGTTGATTTTTCTCATTGCACCAGCAATGAGTAGAAAGAATAGAGTAGGGTAGAACAGAATAGAGTAGGGTAGGGTAGGGTAGAGTAGAGTAGAGTAGAGTAGAGTAGAGTAGAGTAGAGTAGAGTAGAGTAGAGTAGAGTAGAGTAGAGTAGAGTAGAGTAGAGTAGAGTAGAGTAGAGTAGAAGAATAGAATAGAATAGAATAGAATAGAATAGAATAGAATAGAATAGAATAGAATAGAATAGAATAGAATAGAATAGAATAGAATAGAATAGAATAGAATAGAATAGAATAGAATAAACAGGTTTTTTTTGTTGTTGTGGGGCCCAGAACTGCACACAGTGTTCAAGGTGAGGCCACACAAACAGTAAATAAAGTGAAGAATCACCTCTTTTGACCAGCTGGTCAGAAGGTGAAGAAGCATCTGCTTGTAGAAGAAGCTCAGTCTCTGAAGCCATTAAAACAACAAGGGGGATTGCATAAGGGGAGCTTAACCACTGATTTCAGTCAATGACTTTAGCTGTTTACAACTGATTTTAGCCACCGATTTTAACCACTGATTTCGCAGGGACTGCAGGACATTGGGCTCTTCAAGCTGGCTGCAGATTTTTTAGCAGGCGCCAACAGCTCGGCAGGCAGGCAGCAGGCAGGCTGTGCCCCCATGCCTGGCATGGCGCGGTGGCCCCCAGGGACCGCCACTCCCTTGCAGCAGCACCGCGGCATCAGCTCCTCTCCACAGGCACGGCTCCAAGCATAGCTTGGCCAAAAATAGGACCCTGGGAATCCCCATCCAAAACCCAGCTTCAGAAAATGCAATTATCTGAAAATGTCCCCATGAGACAGAGAGTCTCTTTGAAGTTGACATCCACAGCATAGGTTGTGTAAGTCACTCTGGACATAAAAGTTGCTGGAACAGCTGGAATCAGCTCATTCATGTGGCTAAACGTCAGTTAACCTGCAGCACTGGCACTGTTACTCTACAGACATTTTTGATAAAGTACAAATAAAAATCTGGGTGGGAGGAACAAGCGAACTGCCAGACCTCGTGATGTACCATGCTGCACCTATCAGGTTTTCCAGTGAACAGCTGTCAGACCAGGAAAGCTACAAAATAATGGGTTTACATGTTCTTTATTTAAGTGAAACAAGAGCAAGCGAAAACAGAAGTTTCACATTCCTGTCTGCTAAGCAAGCCTGTGCCTTTTATACCGGCTAACACAGACGGATCCATTGCATGCTGCAGGTTTATACCCTACCCTGACGCCAAAGAAGCCAGCACCGTGGGCAGAGGGGTACAGCATTCACATGGCCACTGGGGGAGAGCCACATAGGACATTTCCTAAGGATCGTGCATTTTACAGTTGGATCACTGCAGAATAAAATAATTACACCATCATAGACCCATTACAAACATTAGCACAGGCAACAGAGATGAGAGAGTAAAAAAATATTCACGGCATCCCAAACTGACCAAAAGCTGATCACAGAGGTGTGTGGTGGGTGTCACTGGTGTCTGCAGACACAGGCTTAGACCAGCCCTGAGAGTTTCTGATTGTCTTTTACTCCTGATAAGACTTCACCAGGAGCCACATGAGCAACACAGTAATGAGGACGATCATGAAGTTGAGGAAAAGTTCTTGTGTGGATCTCTCCATTTTCAGGGATGTTCAGGGGTGGGCAGAGGTCAGCAGGCAGAGCAAAGGGAAGCCTTCGGGGACTTATCTGGGAGTGTCCTTGAGCTCAGCCTTCAGGTCACAGGCTCTTTTAAGGAAAAAAACATGTATATATGTGAAGAACAGATGTATGAAGGCAGGAAGCTCAGCAGAGCTGTATATATTGGTATGAATAAATGTTCCTGTGCCTAGAAGTTAGTAAGCACTGTGAATGCTATGAAGTACAAGCTATCTCGAGAAGCTTATCACCTTCTTTGATTTCCAGCATTCGACAAGAAAGTCTCTCAGTGCTACCCCAAAACACATCTCACAGGGGTGAGCAGCCCCTGGAAAGTCACTCTGCTTTGTGCATTTTGTAATGAATAATGCCAAAACCCCATTTATTATTTGAACTGATATACACTATAAATATAGTACTGTTTAACATTCTCTAAATTCCTATATTTGTTTGCATATTTTATTTTTTTTAAGAAAATAATTGAAACTGTTCTCCTATAAAGAAAGGGTAATAAATCTCTAGGATTTTTACCCCAGTCACTTTTCCAACATTTCTCAAGTAATCTTTGCTGTAAATAAAATTTTGCACAGAAATACTACAGCTTGAGAAAAATGAATTTTAGCCTCTTCTGTAAAAGTTAGAAGAAAAAGCAATGAATTATTTACAGTATCACTAAAAGTACAAGGAGAACCTAAGGTTAAATGTTCTCATTTCTAAAGAACTTCTTAGATTTTATAAGTAAATCCTATGGATGAAATAGGATTTTTGCAAGCATCTTCTGAATTTCCTGCACTTTCAAGCTGTTATAGGTATTTTACTTCCAGAAATCCTGTCTCTTACTTCCAGAAATCCTACTTCCAAAAATCCCAGTCAAAGTCATATTCAAAAACTCTTTTGTTGGTTATTCTTTTCAATTACTTCATCACAGCAAGTTTTGATTTTTGTATGTTCTTGAAGTTCATTCAGAGAAATTAGAATACTTCATCAGGAATGACATACACTAATCCCATCGTTACGCCAGGTAAATAAAATAAAAACCTTTAAACAAATGAGACATAATCTCTAGACAAACCAAGAATTTCAGCCACACAACCAAAATCTTAGAAGAGAAGCTAGACTGGGCTGTAACATCTACAGAGCAAACAAGAGAAGCCTTGGGACCATACCAGAGTGAAGACAGAGGGTTTAAATAGAAACTGCTTTAGTTTGCAGATTAAATATTAAAAGCCTAGTGCATGCAGTTAACAAAATTCCTCCATTCCCAGGCTGTTTTGCCAGCCTCCCGTGTCCTTGGGAAAGAGAAAAATCTGACCTAATAAGTAAGCCAAGGTTGTTGTTGTTGTTGTTGTTTTTTACCTTAAGAAGGTAAATGGAGCCCAGCGGTTCTGCCTCTGGGGCTTTGGGTCACTGCAGATATAATTTTCCTCTCAGCTTCTGCCTATCTCCAACTCGGTCTGGATGCCCCGTCCCTCTGTGGGAACTAAAGTAGTCTGAGGGAGGAGAGCAACAAGTGCATTGGCAACCAAGGTGCTGACATCACCCCCAAAATATTTTGAAAGGGCTAAGCTGGGCTGCAGGACTTGGTTAAGGCTTTTTCTGCTCTGGGGTCCACGGGCTGATTTACTCGCGTTAGTTCTCCTGGAGAGAGCAGGGCTATGGGCAACCCTTCGGAGGCAATGCGACTTTACAGGGTGATTCTTGGGGCCCGTTGGTGTCTTCACACCCAACGTGGGGAAAAGAGAAGGAAAGAAGGATCCACTCGCAGAAACCTGTGTGTTGATTTCAGCTTCTCTAAAGATCATTTCCAATTGCCCACACAGTTAACTTCTTACGTACTGTACGGATGCTGCTCTCCTGCTTACAACTGCATACTATCCTTATCGTCCAACAGCTTCTCATATGCATACACTTTTAAAATAAGGTGAAGAAGGACAAAACATGCTTTGCATTTAAATGCAGTGTAAGGAAATCCATGAGCATTTGCTGAATAGAAAAGTTTGGTACAAGGAAGTTTGAATAACAATGTCCTTTGCTTTAGAATCCGCACTCACCTGCATGCTCCTCCCTCATCCATTTCCCATGCTGGTATTAATGCTCCAGATTCTGGAGCAGACAGAGAAGTATTTCTGCTGCCCTGCAGCATTTCTTCCCAGAAGGCACACCACTTTGCAGCCCAGATAGCTGGAATCCCCACATAACCTTATCTTTGCCCACGGCACCGCTAGAGCTTGTAGTAGATGCAAACAAAAGGAAATGGCAATTTGTTCCCTTTAAACCAATACAGATGACAGGGTATCTCACCAGGGTGGGCTAGACTGAGTCAGGAGCAGAGTGCAGCCTTGTGCTGCCACAGGTCTCCCTGGGCCGAGTGCTCGGAGCCTTTCTCTCAGATAAATAACACGAGTACCTCCAGAGAGGGGTCAGCTTCTGCTGCTGGCTGGGCAGGAGGATCCCGGTCAAGTCAAAGTGTGTAAAGCTAGCCTCAAAGTTGGCCCTCATCCTCATTGCCAAGCCCCCCCCCCCCCCCCCCGGTATACAGTATGGAGATTATCTCCTGATTCTGATGCCTTTTGTGTGTTTACGCATGGGAGTATCAAGGCTGGCTGGGAGGGTCCCATTGCCTGGGTTCACCCATCCCCTTGCACCTTGCACGTCACCGTGATGCCCCAGTGAGGGAGCCTGGCTGGCTGGAAACCAATCCCAAGAAAAATAAACCAAAACAAATAGTTGTGGGTGGCTGGGGGGAGTGGAGGGGAGGGTGGCTTGGTGTTTGCTGGGTGAGCTCCCTAAATAGCATCTCCACATGATCACTGGAGGCAGGAGGTGGACAAGTACCATGGAAACCTTCCCTCTTGTTGGCTTGGCTGCCTTTCTACTGCCCTCTTAGACATCCAAGCAGCAGGGCTGTAAAAGCCAACACGCTGAGTGGGAGTCCTATGCTAAAATATGCAGAGGAAGGAGCTTAACCCATTCTTTGTTCAGGTCTTAGATTTCTATGTAGGTTTGCAAGGCCCTATAGTGATATGTGCTGGGCTGGGCTGAGCCACCACATCCTGATTTCTTAGGGAAGGCTTGAGCAAATTTGATTTCCTCATTTTGCTGGTGTCCTGTGGGATGGGATTTGGGAAATCCAGGTTCAAAATGCCCAAAGTAAGCAGGAACATCTGGTCTCCGCATGTTCTCCCAGCACTCCCTTCATCTCAGACTTCATCCACAATAGCTAGATATGAAATGTAGCAAAGCAAATATAAAACGGTCTTTGCCTGAATATCTTCAGATAATGTCTTTGACTGAATATCTTCAAATGTTTAGGATTTGGCTTATTAGGACTTCCAGACTGGCTCTACAGACAGGGTTGGGTTTATAGCTCCCTCACTGCTCATACTGTGTGAAGGGTGTCCCTTCAATACGAGGGCCTGTCCCTGCTGCTGTGATAGTTCATTGGGTGAATAGTCCTAGACCAGAGAACTTGTTCATAGTCAAGTTTCTCTACACAACATCCTCAATATTTCTAACATTGCAAAAATGAAATGGCAAGCTCAAATATTCCATATAGCTGAGAAATTAACTTTCTTCAACCTATCAGCAACTTGGAGGCAGCTCATTTGCTAAAACTGAGACCCTACTAGCTAGGAAATACTTTCTGATGGACAAAGCTAGTCCCTAGCAGCTTTAGAAGAGCCAGACTAGTATGTTACACATACTTTTGAAGCCATCAGACAGAATGCTCCTATATACATACAGATATACACGCATACATATGTATTTCGCAAAGACTTGTGAGAAAAAAGCATGACACTGAATAAGGGTTACCAATAAACACACCTGAGCTGTGGGGCCTGCCTGGATGTTGTCTGTAAACCCAGCCAGTGCCTGGAACATCTGACTCCAATACGCTGTGGATTAGACTCTGTAGTTGCCAGAGGCTGACTCTTCTGAACCATCCCCAAATCCATAACCTTGCTATTTACAAACAAAGAGCCCAAAAGCTTTAATGGTCATATCTTTAAAAGGATGTTTTATTTAGTAAAGTTATGTAATACTGATAAGGAAAGCAGAAAGCAGGGAAAAAAAAAAAAAAAAAAAAAAAAAAAAAAAAAAAGAGAGAGAACGAATTAAATGGCTTTACTTTAAATGCTACCCTAGAGGTTTAGATACCGTGCTAAATATTTTTCTTGTCACTTTTATTTTCCTTCTTTTTCTGACAGATCTGGTTCTCAACTTTCACATGCCCTGTGCCAAAGCTCCCTCTTCATGCCTCACATACTCAAACTTAAGGCTCTGGTCTATATTTAAAGTTGCTGTGACTATCTCAAGTTCTTCCTAGCCCACTAATCAAGTAGCACATAATCTTTCAAAACCATTCTTATATAATCAGAGCAGATTGTGTTCATTTTGGTTCTCATCATTACCTTTTTCACTACATGCAACATGTGTATATATTAAATCTACTAATAATCAGTTCACTTTTAAATTGGCACCTACTCTTTCTTGTAATCATGAGCATTTTCTTAGAAGACCCACTCAAAACACTGATATCTGACTCTGTATGAAACTGAGTTTGCAGCAGCATACTGCACTTGTAATCACAGCATGTATTTCATACATAACTATCATGTTATTTATGTAACTTTCATGGGACCTGAGAATACGCATCACTTAAGTCTGGTCAGCAGATAGCCCACATACATATCTTAAATCTGCTGATTTACAGTACTTCTAACTGGGCACCACCAATGCAAAAAGCTACTGGGCAGAAGACATACGAAGGAGTCTGGATATTGCCACATCTCACTTTTAGGGTCCTGGCTGAATTCACAACACCCACCACAGCGTCCTGCCACAGTGCTGGGCAGGTGCAGGACCCACAGCAGAGACTCCTGCAGAAGTGGTCACCAGAGGCTCCCTTAATAGAGTCAGTGAAGGAAAAACACACACTATGTAGGTGCAGGCTGTCTGCGTTCTGTAGAAGTCTGCCATAGGGTGAGCATCCCTGAATTCCACAGATAGCACTGACTACCTCTGAAGGGAGCTTTGGGAGAACAGGAAGCATGAACCTAGCTAAAAGGCAGAGGTCTAAAAATTGAATGCATTGACATTGTTGAGCTCCTTCCTCAATGCAAGGAGTAAGACTTTACATCCTCCAAAGCCAATGGCACACCATGTTCCTGTCCTGAGATCCCACATATTATTCATATCTAGAGTTGCCTATCCCGCAGATGAGGAGAGTCTGACAGACATTACTGTGTCTGTGTGACATGTACATTATCACCAGTGTGCCTTTTTCAGATTGCTGAAGCATAAAACAGATCCTAAATTGGGCAGGAACATCAGATCAGCAGAAAGAAAGGGGAAATCATTAGATGTCTGGAGTACCCAGTCACAAAAGGATTACCAACTACCTTTGCATCCATCTCAGTCACAGGCACATATGGGAGGTAGAAATCTGGATGCATTTCTTTTCTCCCTACAGGCAGATGGGCAAAAGACTGCACAGCCCTGTGAGCAGGATGCAGAGAGCTAACTGCCACTGCAGGTCATTCAGTTCCTAGGGAACTTCACTGATGAAAAATATAAGTCCATCCGGACAGTGTCTCCAGGATGAGATGTCAGCCCTGTGAGACCATCAGAATTTATGTTTTGGGCATGGTGAGAGTAAGTGCTCCATATTGTTGATGTTTGCAGCTCACCAATCTTGTCCTTCTGGAAATCACTGAAAATGTCCATAGAACTTTCACATTTTAATGATCACAACACTCTCTCTCACAGTCATTCATTCATGTTGAGCTTTGCTTCATGCAGGCTAGTTAGCAAGGCCGAACCTCAATGGGAACACAACAGGGAATCATCACAATTTTTTGGTGTCTGGTGAGTGGGATTAACCGCTTCTAAGTTGAAATATCACACTGCAGTCAGCGGGGAGAAACAGTACTCCAATTGGCAATTCATTTCACATAATATAGATATTTACAGTGGCGTGCAAGGTATTTAGCTGTTATATCTCCACAGTTACGTGGGAAGAATATGAACTGAGAAGTCCAAGATAACAAGGCAAAATGTTTTAGAGAAGATTGAAATAGCCAAAGTGTGGGTCACTTCACATACACATTTATAATTGCTGCCAGATCACAGTCTCTTGTTCTCTGTCAGATTTTATTTATTTTTAGACTTGTTATTATATTTCATTAAGTTTAATGTTTTCATTTTGAGCTTTATTATTTCTAGACTTCTTTTCACAATAAGCCATGAGACAGAAAACATTCCTTTGTTATTTCAATCCAACATTTCCAACTGGATAGAAGCTGCAGTACTATGAGCCAAGTTACAAACCCACACGGTAACACAGTGAGACCAGGTCGGTGGTTTGGACCCACAGAAAGTCACAGGCAGCCCTGAACACAATGGGGAAAGAGGACGACTTAAAATTGCTTCTAAGGCAACACCAAAGAAAGGTAAGGCAAGAAGGATGAAAGAGTGGGAGGCCTCAGTTTTAGTCTGTTATAGCTTGCTGTCTTCAAGCTGCTTTAAATGTCAGGCCAAGAGTGATGAAAACTCCAGTTCACCTGCAATAGCAATGACCTAGTCACCTCTAGGACAATCAGGACAGTGAATAACATTTAGTGAATATCAGAGGTGAAATAATGTGGAAATGCTGTAGAAAGCTTAGCCAAAATGGTTGTATTTTACCTCTCAGCTTGAATACACTCACACTTGCTCAGAATAGAGCCATGTTGTAGGACACAGCCTTTGTTTTTCACTAGGTTTTAAAGAAAAATGTTGAAAGGCAACTTCTCCTGTGATGCTAAGCATCAGACCTTGCAGATAATGAATTTCTCCTGGAAGGTAACTGAAAGCTTTCAGGGGATTCAGGACTGTGCTCTGGGACATGCTCTCACTGCACTCCCTTGCCCAGCCAGCATTGGCTGAAGCTATGGAGAGGCTTTTGAGCTTAACTTTCTGCAAAGCTAATTCCAGCAACCAGGGTCAAGGTCACAGCGAAGTAGGTTACCGTGGCCACTCTCCTCCACAGTGTTAGAGCTTAAAACATGCTGCTGGCTGGAGCTGAAGCCCCAACAGGCAGGTGCAGGATCAATCCCTGTGGCTGCAGGCCCCACACCAGCAACATCTTCAGGGGCAGAATGGTTCTGGTAACTGCCAGTTCAGTAAAAGTTTCTTACTGCAATGGATGCAATCTCCAGGTTGTATGTTTGAACTGGCAGACTTCCACCCACAAATACAGAGCACTAGGGGAGCAGAAAAATAATCTAGTCGGCATTTGTTCTGAGGAAAAACAACCTGAAATGTAGCAGATGAATGCATGAGAGGCATTGATATCAGAATCTGTACTGGAAGGAGAATGTGTGAAAATATAATCAGTTTTGTTTTCTGAACTGATTTCTGCTCACAGGTGGTGAAGGAAAATCTTCGGTGCAGCAGGGTCAGAGGCACAGGCAGAGAAGAGCAGCTTTCTGTACGCAGACTTTGAGGCTTGAACAAACTTCACATGCCTGGCAGAGAGAAGACCGGAGTGGTTACTGCAGTCTCAGACTAAGAAAATCAGCAGGTCTTCCCAGCTGCACAGCGTATAGCGTTCAGTCTGGGAGGTCTATAGTATTGCTAGTGGCAAGCAGTGTGAAGACACCCTTAATGTCAGCCTTTCCTGACCTGCTAACCTAACACATCGTAGGGTTTCACAAACATCTTTTGGAGCTGGTAGCCAACATCTTTTGGTCTTCACGAAAAGCTCTTTGAGGTTAATGGACATCTGTCTACTCTTGTCAGTGGGCCTTGCATGAGAACTTTACACCAGGATGCTTCCTTGGGACGAGTATGATACACTGATACACTGATAAAGTAAAGAAGTACTTCCCTATAACTCATGTTTGCTTATGGTATCACATTAAGGGAATACTTTGAGTGAAACTTTACAGTGCTCTTATATCAAGACTGACTGATGCCTCTGTTGGTATTAAAGTAGTGAAAGTCTCCAGCAACAGGTCCAGCCACCCTGGCACAGGAATGGACACAAGGCAGAAAGGGAGGCTGTGCTGTATAAGCACAGGCAGGGTGCTTATCTCAGTGACAGCAGGGCAGGTTACTGTGAGCTTATTTCTGAGTAGGATATGAGGTACTGCCGATGTCCAGCAGGTTCTCCCTTCACCCTACCCCAGAGTGAGGTGTCTGTGTGCCCACAGCTTGATTTAGTTCTCTTACATGAAAAGAAGTGAGTCTTTAATAAACTATGTCCTGGCACTGCATAGAAATATATTGTTTATCTCTGTGAACAACCATATCAGCACTACTGCTATGTGAAAAGCTCTCAGCTCGAGCTGATACAGCTGTCGTGTGAGTTCTTAAATCTCCAGAGTCATTTATAAGGCAGCCTGTAAACAGTCCCTGTGAGGAAGGTTTGCCTTTAGTTACTAGGTAGCCACCAGCCCTTGTTCCAACACACCCTGGTGCCTTCGGCCTGCAGTGTTTGTGCAGCTCTGTAGGGCTGTGGGTGGATGAACCTGCTGCTGAAGGCTCACAGCCTAGCTCTGCCCCAGCGTGCAAGCCTGCATGGATGCCCTTAACCCAAAGCGGTGCTTGCTCCTTCTCTGTGGGAGAAGATGCTTCGTATTTGCCACAGAACAAAACAGATGTTATAGAGAAGGTGCTGCATTTCAGGAAGGCAGAATTATTTCTCCTCAGATGGATGATATCTTGCCCAAATCCACATAGCTAAGCTGCAGCAGCTGCAGAGAAGTGGGAACCATTTCTTGGTGGCTATAAAGGCATGTAATGGGGTATGCCTAGGTGGGGTGCTGGGGGCTGTCCTGAAGGACAGGGGCTGCTGGAGAGGTAGCACAGCATTGAATACACCATCCAAAAGGAGTGGAGTCTGGGGGTATTCCCTCCGTGTACTCCTGGGAAACCTCAGGCAGCCCCACCTGAGTCCAACAAAGCAAAACCTCTGAAATTTCAGCTAAACCCTAGCAAAACTGGGCCCTTAAATAACTTTGGGCAGCCAAATACAGAACAAGTTCTGGGTGACACTCTGCCTGTTAGCATGAGCTTTCATTTCCTCCCATTCTCACCACTTCACAAACACCAACAGTGAACTCTTGGACTGAACTGTGTGGTTTAGTTAGATGAGAAAAAGAAAAAAGAAAGAAACAGCACCACGGTGGGATGTCATTCCCTCAGCTAGAAGATCATCAGGAAGATCATCTAGCCAGCAGTGGGCAGTTTATATAATACAACATCCACCATGAGAAGACAGAGCCCAAACCTAAGTACCTGGGAAGGAAACCGTGATCTTCCCTAGGGGCACTCAGAGCAGTGGGCAAACAGAGCCAGCAAGCTGAAACCCTAACCCGCATTCCACTGGGGGGAATAAAATACCAGATAGAAAGCGCCTGCCCTGCTTCTGCATTTGTAAAGCTCAGAGGTGGAAGCAGCATATTTCCAGCCAGGAAGTACTGCAAGAAAACATGAGGGGCTGCAAAGAGGATACGTACGGATGAGCTCCAGGGCCAGCCCTCAAACCACAGAGACTAGGCTGGATATCTGTATTAGAATCAAGAATATTGTTGAATTTAAGCAAAAAAAATGAAGCTTATCTCTGTAAATGTTTCATAATATGAGCCACGATGTGACTGCAGTTCAGCAGTTATTGATTAGAAACTGTTTTTTACAGTAGTTTGAGTTTCTGGATGCTGTAGACAAGACCCTTGAGTTAGTCAGGAGATGCCTGAGACAGGGGCAATACCACAAATCTTTTGCAAGGTGTAGTGCACTCTAATAATGTAAATGGAAGTAATGAGTATATAAAGTGCCACTGAATGGTGGCTAAAATATGTTTCTGCTGGCTCACCACATTCATAAAGACCCTCTGCAGAGAGATGCTGATATTTACATTTCTATTTTATTTATTAAGCCAAACACAAGGCCAATATAAACTAGCCTCACTCCAGTGAGAAAAGTCATGATCCTCATCTTAAAATATTTTATTCTGTGAACTAAAACCAAGTGAGAGACAACCCTCAGTACAAACAGTATTGTTTTCATGATTTCAAGGCAGTCAGAGGAGTGCTGGAGTGATTAATGCAGTGTTTGTGTTATTTAGTTTTCAAATTGCACACATCCACCATTCCAGCTATAGGCTGAATTTGGTTTGCATAACAGCATCAAGTAACCATAGCAACCCAAATAAGTGGTTGATTCCTGAGAAAAGTATGAAATAAGATAGCAAACGTGACCTTAATTTAAGTAGTCATGGCCTAATCAGCTTTCCTTCCTACCTAGGGGTGTTTGGTGTTAATGAGCCCATGAAGGATCTCATTCTTCTCTCTTGAATTCAAGTCGAATCTTGCTACAGGTTTTAGCCAGGCCAGGAATGAGCCCTAAGTGCATGGCGGCCCTATTTCATTTTTTTTTTTTAGGGCAAGCAAAGCTAATATGTCTGCAGTGACACCACAGGGAAGGCAGGAGCAGATCCCCTCTCAGCACTGAGTCACCCTTCCATCTTTGAAGTACTAATACACAGCCAAAGAGAGTCAAGAGGTCTCTGATGACTTTCTAATCACATCAGTCATTTACCCTGAGCGAATGGAAGCAAATCTGAAATGAAACTTGGCACAAGACTATGCAGACCAGAATTTTGTACATAACTATTCAAAAGAAATTGTGTGATTGTTTTTTTTTGTGTGTGTGTGTGTGTGTTTGTTGTTGTTGTTTTGTTTTGTTTTGTTTCAGTACAATTATGGAATAAAAGAGAAGTCAGACACAGATACCCTAGACAATCCAGCAACCCCCTCTCACTCCAGGACCCAGACTCTTGCTCCACGCTATCACTAATACAGCCAAGCTTTAGGGACTGTCAGGCTCCAGCCGAGACACAAAGCTTTGAACATCCAGATCCTGGAGCAGCCCAAGTAAGCACCCTCAGTCTGGGCTCCCCCAGTGCTTCTTTCCTATTGCTTGGTCAAAACCCACATCTGATATAAACTGATACAAGCCGTTTAGATGTTGCCCTCCCCATCTGTTTTACTAGATGTGTTTGGGCTTTTTGCAATACAATTTTTAAGAATGGACAGTGATTTTTAACAGGACTGCTGGCTAGGAACATACAGGGAGCAAAGTCTTTTAACACTCAATAGCTACAATACTAAGGTAAACCTTCCTCTTTTGTTTCTGATGAATATCTCTTGCCCTCTTCCTGTCTTAGCGACCATACCTCGTGCGTCACTGGTGAACGGTTAAATCCACTTTTTGCTTTCTACAAAATCAATTAACACATCTCAGCATGAGCAGATGGAGGCTTCATTACCTGAGGGTATACAACTGCAGACAGAGAGCAGCGAGTGAGCAGTGCACAGACACCTACATTTGTGCCTACAGACTTCAGTGTGATACAAATAAGGGAAAAACAAGGCCACCCGCTCCCTGCTCAGCCAACATACCTTTCCTCGGCAGCACCATGCCCTCTGTTAACACATTACCATTCATTCCCTTCTCTGGAGTGCTTTACGCTCCCAAGGCTTGATTAGGCAACCAGTAAAATCAAATCTGCGTGCAACCAAACCAGCTGTCAGCGTACTTTTCCCTGGATTCAACCACAGACAGCCCTGCAGCTGTGAATCCAACCACAGACAGTCTGCAGCTGTGAACAGACAGCACACAACCGGTGTTTATGGCAGGTGGTGCCAGGCCTCCACCCTCCACCCCTGCTTGTAGCTGGCCTTCTGGAGGGGCTGCCCGCTTCCAGGAAGGGTGAGCCTGGAAACCCAGGGACTCTGAGATGTTCCCAGAGCACCTCCTTTGTTTCCCTCTCCATGTGCAAGCTGCTCTCAGCAGACCGTGCTGAGTAGCAGCAGGATCTGCCCTTGGCAGGGTGCTACAAGTGGCCTGGTCCCATCAGTAACTGCCTACTGGAGTAGGCAGTTACCTATACTGGCAGCCCACTTCCCACTGTCGGAGCAGACACTAGAAGGAAAAATTGGCCATACATCTATTTTTCCTTGCATGCTGGCCAAACTGAGTGAAAAGGGGACTGAGGGCTGTTGTGTCCTTCAGCTGGTGCAGTGTGTGCAAATATCTCCTCAGGTGTGTAAGGAGAAGTGTGGCGGGTGGCAGGTCAGGCTGCCTGTGTGGACACATCACCAGCGGTGTGGTAATTTCGGACTGGGAGGGGTGGAGGCCCATGATGAACCCACAGAAGAAATGAGAGAGCTGCTGAGGATGGGCAGATGGCCGCACTGGGCCTTCAGAGCTCACCATTATTCGTTGTCATTATTTCACTGTAAAGCAGTCTGAGCTTTGACACCTAGCAATGGACACCTAAATGGTGACACCTAAATGGTGACCTGGACCAGCAGGAAAGTGATTGACTTGTATTGTCTGAGAGGGGTGGAAGCACAGGTGGTTCCAACACGCTCTGCTTGAAAGCACTGTGTTGACAACGCTGGCTGAATGCACCTCTGGCATCCGCCCCTCTCTGAAGCCCGTTTCAGCTCTTCTTCACTACAAGAGGTGTCATCTGGCATCTTCCAGGTCTGTGTGGATCACAGGAGACACTTTCCAGATTGGAGGTCAGGCTGAACTGGCAGCAAGACCGAATTCCTACTCCTTCGTAACTTCTCTGACAGAGAGGCTCAGGCACACAGGTCTGTACGCTCCTTGCCTTGGCCTGGTCAGATGAACAAAATCAGTTCTTCGCCTTGTAACCACCTGCCCCTAACAGTCTGCTGACGCTGGATGACATGACATTGACCTGTGCCAGCCCTAGCTAATGAAAGCTTCTCTGTCGCCAGCAGGAACAGGCGGTGAACCATGCCCTGATCCTCCGCAGAGCTCCTGCGGGGCCCGCTGCACTCTTGGGGACAAGTGGCAATCTGTGCTGGGTCAGACAAGAAACTCGTTATCCCAGGAAACATTAGCAGGATGTCGCTTCATTATCTTGAGATAAAGTTCAGTTTTTCTACCCCGACATGCTGGCAGGGGTTGATGCTTGTTTGATGATTACCTGGGCAGCAAGGGCACACACCCTGTGCTAGCTCGTGTTGTTTTCTCTGCACAGTTCTCGTTGCAATAAGAAATGATTGCTTCAGTGCCAATTATTTTCTGAGGTTTGCCGGCTCATGGCTTGGGTATGACCACCCTGGGAGAAGGGGAGGTGCTTGGGAAATGTCAGCCAAGAAGCAATGCAGAAGTGTGCGTGCGTACGTGTGTGTACAAGAGGGGCGGCAGGATGCAACGGATACTCTAAGCAAACAAGCTTTACCCCCCTTCAAAGGCACAGCTATGTGTGCCTGTGCATCCCCAAAGCAGCTGACTTGGAAGAAGAAGAATGTCTTGCCCTGTCAGCACCCTAACGAAGAGGGTGCATGAAACATGGCTGCAAGGAAAAGTGGCAGGCAACAGAGCTTTCTGCATCCAGCCACAAGTATTTTTGGACAGGACTGAACCCACAGCCAATTTGCATTTGGTCAGCAGCAGTACCTACAGTGGGATTTACCATTACGCCTTCTCACTGTACTGCACTAGGCAGGGAAAGCAGAGCTGGTTTGGAGTGGTCAGGGAAATGCATGAGATTTGGGGCATCACCAGAATACTGCAGATAACACCATGATTGTATAAATTACCGTATTTTACCAAGTATCATCAAAATCATTTCTTCAGCAGAAACTCAGACTCTTACCTGTGTAAAAGCATGGTAGCAGAGAGATCAAAAAGACAAACAGAGTTTCAGTCTTCAGAGACTGTTTCTAAAATCAGGGTTATTTGGGCAGCTTTCCTTCCTCACATCACTCCTCTGTTCTTTACTCCATATCTGTCCAAATCCAGGTTATCTTACTTGTTCAAGCCATGAATTTCATAAATGCCTTTGGCACTTTAGCTGGCCTATGCCTGTAAAATAACTGTAATCTGAGCAAGAAATATTTCTGGTCCCACCTACAAATCTTGCCTTGAATTGGGGTTGCATCTCAGCACTGCCTTTGTTGCCCAGTCACACACACCACAGATGCTGCAGGGGAGTGAGGAGCTTTCTGACCAGCCTTCTGAGTGCACAATGGGGATGAAAATTGCAGCCATCCATCTGCAGCATCACTGGTGCCCACTCTGAGAGACTCCCTGGAGCACCTGCTGTCCACTGGGTCCTGTCTCTGCGGGGGAAGGAAATTTAGCCTTCTGACATCAAAAGAACCCTTTTCAGGACTCGATGTTCGTCAACTCTGAACTTCTTCTAGATTCACTGCTCGGTGTTTTTTTTATACCCTGTTTATTGTATTTTATCCAGATATTCCAGATTCCCATCCCAGGTTACTGATTACACAGAAAGTGAGGGAAAAGAGGTGCTGTATTACTTGATCTCAGTCCCAGCAGGCTTAGCATAAAAGCAGAAGTATCTCCTGCAGGAGGCAAGCTCCTTGTGTCATGAGCTAAGCCTTTTGGACAGATGTGACAGCCCAGCCTTTACACTAATTTCTTTGGCAGGAAGTCCTCATCACATAGCATAGGTTGGTAACATCAGCTCATGTTTAACATCATTTTTGGGACAAAGCACAGCTTGCCACACCTGACATTTATCTTTCACTATGGTTAGGTGCAAATCCCAGTTTATGGGCTTGATGAAACTTTAGCTAAGCACCGGTTTAAAAAAAAAAAAAAAAAAAAAAAAAAAAGCAATGGGACAGGATTCACCTACCCATAAATTTGTCAGGCCTGTGTCTCTGCTGCTCATCCTTTCTAGACAAAGCCCTCAGGCACACAGGGAGGGGGGTCTTTGCTCCCCCCAGACCCTGGGATTTCTCCCCTACCAAAAGAATGCCCCTGCCTCTGTGCTTCCCACTAGTCCCAAAGGCCCCATCTGCTCTGTGATCCAAGCACACCCAGGACACACACTTGTCCAAGATCCACGGGCCTTGCCTCCTGCCCACAGGCCCCAAAACTGCCCTTGGACTACTTTATTCAGTAGGTGCAGCACACAGGACTAACGTCACACCAGGCTGGCCAGCCTCTGCCTTGCAGGACCTGCCTGCCCTCTTGGCTTTGCTCAGCCATGGCAGAAGAGCTGTGCAGTGAGGATATGTCCTCCTTTCCCTTTTGCCCTGCGAGCTACGTGCTGAGCTCTCACACAGTCCCCAGAGCTGAGATGGAAACGACTGCTCAGCACAGGTCGCATTGCCACCTCCTTACAGATAATCACGTTCCCTGCTTAGGTCTCCTCTCATGGCAGACCTGCCCGGACCTTTATTTGGCTGCTTTGGGACTGAGATACAAAGAAAAGTGTAAACTTGTGCTTGGGGCAGCAGCAGCACCTCTGCTCATCGATCACGCAGGGGACGAGAGGGCCGGAGGCAGCCCTGCGGCAGGGCAGGAACAGGGCTCGTGGCAGAGAGGGTCTGTGCTATTAATGGTGCCGCGAGGGAACAGCTGCTCCACTTACAGCCCATGAAATATTTGCAAAATAAACTTCTGGAACGTGATAAGGACATTTAATAGGATGTCATCTCCTGGGATTAATGGGGCACTAGAAGAACCGTAAGGTCATCCTGCTGCAGAGAGTGACTCTGAGGGAAAGTACGCTGCTCTCTTCTGCTGGTTTGCAGTGCTAAGGCAAGTAGTCAAGAAACCCTTTGTGCCAAGCACTGGTCAGACACAGAATGGGCAACAGGCACAGGTGCAGACCTGGGGAGCAGGTGCTGAACCCAGCCAGGCCTCCACTCACTCAGAACAGGCAGAGGTTTGTCTGTGATCCTGGCTTTCATGCATCCATGCAGGCTGCAAGAACATTCCCTCTTCCCAAGTTGGACTGAAGATTTATCCAGCCTCCCATGTTGGTGTTTAATCTTCCTGGGACAGGCAGAGAGGAGACTGATGACCCAGCCCCAGGGCAGCCAGAGCAGCAGAAGACAGAGCCATGGCACAGCCTCAGCATCCTTATGGCCTGCAATGTCAGCACCACTGGGCTGAGAACAGACTTGTGCTACTGAATTATAGACTCATTAAGGTTGGAAAAGCCCTCCAAGATCACCTGGTCCAACCATCCCCTACCACCAATGTCACCACTAACCCATGTCCCCAAGCACCACGTCCAACCTTTCCTTGAACACCCCCAGGGACGGTGACTCCACCACCTCCCTGGGCAACCCGTCCCAGTGCCTGACTGCTCTTTCTGAGCAGAAATGTCTCCTCATTTCCAACCTGAACCTCCCCTGGTGCAACTTGAGGCCATTCCTTCTAGTCCTATCACTGGTTACCTGAGAGAAGAGGCTGACCCCCAGCTCCCCACACCTTCCTTTCAGGGAGTTGTAGAGAGCAATGAGGTCTCCCCTGAGCCTCCTCTTCTCCAGACTAAACAACTCCATGCCAGTGCTCGAAGGAGTTCAGTTACCCAAACATTGTTGTTGTGCCTGTTGGAAACAACGTGCCAATGGGACCCTTCAAGGTGTCAACCTCTCAACACTTTGATGACCATTTTTAAAATAGTGCTCACCTGCTTGGTGCACACGGCAGTGAACAACCTGCTTCACCCAAATCTGCAGGAGATAAACATGGCTTCTGTGCATGTGCTGGTGACACCACTAAGCCAGTTCTCTCAAACACTGCTGTATGGCCTATCTGTTCCCCATGAGCCGTCAGCAAGCATGAGTAGCTCCAGGTATGAAGCAGCTGCCCTCTTGCCAGCAAGGCTTGCTGTGTCATTTTTCCTGCTTTCTCCATAAATCTCCATGAAGGCTGTTGCAGCACATTGTGCTCCAGACCTCTGTGGGACTGAGGTCAGCATGGGCTGGTCAGATGAGCACAGAGCATGAGCCACACTGGGTGAAGGCTGCTAAAGGGGATGGGGAACTGCCCAGGGCCTGAGGAGTCTACCTGATGGTTCCGTGGAGGTGTAGAAGGCAAAGTCTACTTAGGCAAGTTCAGGCAGCCAGGCTATGCGAATCTTACAGCATTTTTCCTGCCTGCAGTGCAGTGAGGCTAATAAATGCTTAACTGAGGAGGCAAATCATTCATAGCTCCACTTCTATTTTCAAGCACTTATAAAAGGGTGCAGTGTTATACAGATGGAAATTCGTACTGGGATGCAGACACTGCACCGCAGAACCGTCCCCACCACAGAAAGCTAATGTAGGCAGAGGGAGGCCCCCCTTCTCTGCAAGCTAAAAAGCCAACTCCCACCCAGTATTCAGCATAGTTTATACACCAAAACCTAAAATGAGCATGGTGGGAGGGAGGCAGTACCGGGAGGCAGGTCCAGAGGTGTGCTTGCATGGATTTTGCTTGGCATGGTACATCCCAGTTTGCCTCATCCTGTACAACCCCAGCTGCCAGAGAATGCCAGGGGTATTAAATTGTCTGCACTGGGGTTCAGATGAAACAATTCCCATCAAGAACATTTTCTCTAAACTGTTAGTAAAGACTATATTTTTAACGATGCTTTGGGGTTTGGTTTTGTTTTGTTTTGTGTGTGCACGTGTTATTTTTGGCTAAAAGCTAGAGCTAAGAAAGCTCTGGAGAAAATCTCCAGCACCTTAGGAGAGATTTTAAGATGCTTTTTGTCCCATCTCCTTTCTTGGTAGGACAGAGAGGAATTATTCACAGTTTATTTCTCACTATCATTCATGAGAACTGTTCAAGATTATGAACATGTACATAAATTCAGCTGTTCTGTAAGTACTTTACCATTTCTTAGTTTTCCCATTGTATAATCATGGGCAAATGGGCAAATGTGAAAATTTCAGCAAAGAAGCAGTTAATGTTTACTGCGAGTTGTAGCTGCAAGTGTGTTCAAGGAGAAACAGCTGGCAAAATAACCTCCCTCAAGGGCCTGCTTTAAGCCCCAGGAAAGCCAGAGATGCTTTTCCATGGTTTTTGGTTCAAGCAACACTTATTCTGCTTATCTCTTGGACCACTTACACTGTTGTAAAATTTGGATGGACCTGCAAGACAAGAAAAAAAAAAAAAAAAAAAAAAAAAAAAGACATAAATTCAGATCTACTTATTTCATTTGGACAAAAATCTTTGAAATAGAATGTGGACTTTTTATTACATTGAAAGAAAGAAGAAAGGTTGTAACAATTACCCCAATAAAGAAGAATTAGTTTTTCCATTCAAAAGCATGATATTTATTTACTTTATATACAGCAAGTTCCTTTGTCTGAATTTCAAAGCTTCTGAGTATCACTACAGACCAAGCTATAAATTATCTATTTGATAAACTTCATACTGGAAAGCTGTTTTGGTATAAAGGGTTCAGACAATAAAATGGTTGCATTGGCTATTCTTTATTCATAGATAATTCCAGAAGAGAGGGGGGAAAAAAGGAGAAAGACCTATACAGAAAACAAGTGTGATATTTTCTTTGCCTGCATGATTAAGACCTAGGGGTGTACAGATAAAGCTCATCTCCAGCCTAAGGAGATCAATCTTTCTGAAATGTCCAAAGTCTTTTTGGAGCTCCAGGTCTCAGCTAGTTCTGACCACCATGGACAGGGAGGTGGTGGGCAGATGTGGGAAGGTGTCTGCCTTGTTCCCAACCACAGGTTGTTGGGAGGGTCTCACCTGCAGCCCCTTGAGAACAGTGAGAGGGTTTCCTGAGTGCTCCTCTCCCCTCTGGTGTCTGCTCAAGCCCATCACTGGGGCAGGAGGCTCCCTGCCTGCTCTGCATTTTCAAGAAAGGAAGAGTCTTGCTGCAATTCATAAGGTTGGGAAAGCTTTTGAGAAATTTGCAGAGGCCAGAAAAGCCAAAAAGAAAACCATCCATAAATTCTCTGCCTTTGCACTAGGTGGCAACTTTGATTTCCCTATTATATTGGTACTGTGGATATTTTACATTTATGGATTAGGGCATTTTACTTGAGCTCCAGAATTTGTCACAGGCTGTGGGTAGATAATCTGAAGCCCTTGGTGTTTTCAGACAGGTAAGGGACAGACTGCAGTAATTTATTGAGGAATGAAAGCTGGTCTTTACAGATGCAAAATTCCAGAGAGAGATTGACTTTTCAATCATTAGTCCTTGCTGAAGCAGCATTTAAAGTATTCCTTACTGCCTGCGGTTATATATATTCACACCAGCCCTGTACAGATACGGGCTTGAGGTTTGGCAGGGTTCCCAGATCATTGTTGTGCTCCACAAGTCTCAGACAACAGAGGTACGATGCACAGCCAGAGCCTGCTGTGAGCTGAGCAGATGGGGTCACATCGTGTCACCGCTGCCATGGGGTTTTGAGCTCCGGCACTGCTACCATGGCCATCCTCAGCTCTCACTTCCTTCCCTTCCTCAAGACAGCTCTCAGCCCGTGCTTCAAAATCTCTTTGAGAAGGGGCTGGGCATTCTCTGATCCCAGAAAGACTCATTTGGGTGAATTCTTTCTGCAGTATAATGTTTCAGCTGCCCTTACTCTTCCAGGCATGGAAAGCAAGAGAACACGTCAAGAAGGATTAGGTGAGTCTTCACTTGGAGGACTGGTTAAATAATCCACTGTCACGTTCAGGTGAAGAAAGACATGGCCTGGCTACAGAGGCAACCCCAAAATGGACACTGCAGATGAAATCAATCAAAACAACACCAAAAATGACTCTGTAAGTGGTCTGGGCCTGAAAAAAAATGTCTCTCCACATAGCAGCAAAAGTGTCTGAAGCCAGTTAAAAGATGCCTTCATTATTCAGGGGAGGGAAGGTGGATCTGTGGTGCGGCTTGCTGGGTGCTTGCAGCCAGGCGGACACTAAGGGTTTAAATCCACAGAAAGAAGCTTTCATCTGAGAACTGCAGAGTTGGAGAACCTGGGAAAAAGAAGGAAAGCTCAACAGTGTCAGTGGCTTTTAGATGCTAACGTATTTTCTGCCTAGTGGCAAAAAAATAATACTAATACTAAATGCACAAGTCTGACAGGTGGCCGATCCACGCACCCACAGCCTGGCTGCGCGCCGAGCTACCCAGAGGCAAGGAGCCACGCGACAGCATCCCATCAAGTGCTCAAGTGCACGCTTAACTCTACGTGAGTCAGCTGCTGATTTCAGAAGAGCTCTTCTCACACAGAAAGAGGAATGCACTTGAGGGGTTTTGCTGAATCAGGCCCCAGGGAAACTGTGATAGGGTGTGTTAAATTCTAATAGTGATCTCCTTACTGAAAGATGGTCCAGTCTTATTTTAGCCGTTTAAGGTACTGCCGCTGACCATTAGAGGAGCTCTCTGTGATCCAAAAAGTGTCAGGGAAATGCAAATGCAGCTAAAGTGTAGCCAGTTTTAATATTTTAAAAGCTCTTTCAATTTTATTAGCTAGAAGCTGCGTGTATGTGCACTGTGTCAACTGGTAAGGAAGAGGAGCAGATAATTCTGCCCTGATTGCACATCTCTGTTAATCCAAAAGCTGCATCTTTTGTTGAAGGGAAACACAGATGGTCTGATATAGAGTCAGTACATTTCATTTCAAAAAGGGGCTGCAGACTCCTAAGATGCACCAAGATGCTTAATATTAGAAACCAGACAGCAGGGAAAGTGGACAAGGGATGGAGTAATGCAGCTGTCTGTGTGGGGTGTATTTCCCAGCACATTCACTGGGTTTTGTGCCTACTTGGTGGAAAAGCTGAAACCAATGGGATTTGTGTCTCAAATACCCTCATCTGTCCTTTGCTGCTAACATCACCCTCTCTATCATCATCTCCTTAGAGACAAATCCTGTGATGTTGGCTCCATGCTCTGCAATGCTGAAGTAGCAGGTCCTGCTGAGGGGCTGTGAAGGATGCTGTACTTGCATTAGGATCAGGTTGGGGTGTTAATGCTTCCCCTGTTGAGGAGCTGCAGCTCTGAACTGGCTGAAATTCATTGCTGCCACCCTGTCTTCAGCTTCCAGCCCTGATACCAGGAGGAAACGCTGCAGATCTCAGTAACTGACTGTTCTATGAATAACCATTGCAGATGTGTTTACAGCTTCCTACTTCCCAAAAGGGATGGTCAGGGAATCTATCTGGAAAAGGTATCAGGTCAAATGGAAAATAATATGTGGTGATATCCCTGCTGCGGTCAGCACATCCCAGCACTTCTGGTGGGGTGACACGTGTCTCCGCTCTGCATTTCTGGGCAAAGATAAGCATCAAAACCTACCCTAATTTTTGACCAGCTTACAGTCTGAAAAAGGACCCTCTGTAGATCTGAGGGGATCTTGCTCTGCATTTAGGCTGTGGTACTATGCACCGTGGTACCATGTGGCATGGTCCCCAGAGCCAAGGTGAGTACAGATATCTAGCCAACCCAGGTTAAGGACACTTCATTCATGTATTATTGTCCTGACATCCTCTAAATCCCTCTCATCCCATGAGCCTTGTTTTACAGTGCTGGGTGAAGCATGTCCCCCACAGCCAGTGCAGGGAGAGGCAAATCGGGTCTTCTTAGGCTGAGGGAATTAAATCTAGGTCCTTCATTTCCCAGGCAAGTGCTGTGGTCATTTCTTGATACACTCCAGGTGGGTGGCTGCACAGCAGCCACTGGTGTCAGCAATGCATTTTGTGAGGACGCTGCTCCCAGAGGGGTGGGATGCAGGCACAGAGGCCAATGTATGGACCCCCAGGGGAACTGGGTAGGACAGGTGGAGACTCTCGGAAGTAGGGATCTCTCCAGATCCCTACGGTCATCACCACATGTAGTTTGCAGGGTTTAATTTTGGGATTACCAAACATTTTTCCACAAGGCTTCAAAGTCATTCTTTGTTTTGGGAGTCCTGTTCTGGTGGTGGGTCAGGAAAGGGAGCTGTAGGTATTTGGACCAGAGCTTTACCTGTTGTAGTGTTGGTACCCAATGGAAACCCCCAGGAGGATGTATGAGGTCACCCCAAGCCTCTTTCCAAGGTCTCCAGAGAAGCACAGAGAGAAAAGGCTTCCAGGAGTCCTCATTAAGCCTCAGAAGGAGTCAGTCCTGTACCTAGGCTAGCCTTGCCAGAGGGCAGGACATCAAACACACTACCAAAAATCTGGTTGTTTTTTCTAATTAATTCAGCCCCAGCTTTTTTTTTTTTTTTTTTAATTGGTTCTTTGAATTCTGTTTCTGTTAATTGCTGTGATAGCTACCTCAATGTCATCTTTTTCAATACTTCAGTTAAAGAATTGCATGCTTCAAAGTTCAGTATCAGTATAGCACAGCCAAGACAGGGGCCTGTGATGACTATAGACGTGCACCAATCAGGATATAATCAATATTATCTTGCCTTCTTCCTGAACACTAAAATGAAGTAGTTAACAAGAGCATACACGTATTTTGTAACCTTGTGATGGCATAGACAGACCTGGAGGAGGGTAGCTGCATAAAATATTAGGCATAAACAAGGGAAAGCAGAAAAGAAAGAAGACCATTCAGGCCCCAGATTTTTTGACTAATGGGCTCTCAGGCCTGATGACCTGCACTTCAGTGACTGCGAGTGACCAGGTAACACAGCCAGTAGTGCAAACTCTTAGCTCCACAGTATTGTGTCCTCACAGCTAACTTAGACTATGGCTGCAAAGGACTAAGTTTTCCCGTACTAGTGATGCTTAATATTGTGTAAGAATTGCCCATTAGCAAGCGTGTTGCTGGTGAATTAATTTAGCAGGCTATTTAGTTTTAAAGCTGGCTTGATTTGCCACTCTTCTAAACATTCCCATCACAGAGATCTCTACCAGCCAAGCTGATATGAAGATACACTCAAACAAAATGGCAAGACCTACCTAAGCTGCAGCTGTATCTCCTGTCAGCTCTGTTTAAGTACAGTTTCATCTGTACATTAAAAGCTGCAGCATAGCCAATGGCTACCTGTGAACTTCCCAGTAATATTCCTGCTGCCCTTTGATTTAGGACTTGAAAAGCGAAACATTAGCTTGAAAGGTGAAACACAAATTGCTGGGGCAGGAGGTCATTTTCTTGATGTTTTTATACCTTGGGAGTCCTATTTGCAAGCTCTTCTGACTACAGTAGTTTCACATTTGCGTTTCAGTTAAAGTGGAGTGCTCTTGTTTGTTAAGATGATTCCATGTGCTGAAGCTGCAGGGAGGAATTCAAACATACCATGATGATCATTATAACCCACATGACCTGGCAACTCTATCCTAATTAAGAGTGCAACTTCTTAAAGATTTAACCTGGCCCTTGCCTGACAATGGGATCCCAACCATGTTAGATTTGTTTAATCTGTTTTAACAAGGGCAAGGAATTAGAGCGGCCCACTGACTCAGCCACAGTTTCAAGGAACAGTCTCAGAATTAAGACAACCCTCCTCCATTTCAGACTCAGCTAAGCCTCAATCTTTTACATGGGGAGCTTGTAGATCAGTCTCCTCATGTTGCCCTGCCTACCAGTTTATTTGGAAACCTTCTGCTCTACTGCAACTAAGCACAGAATTTTGTCTCATGGTCAGAGTGAGTTCAATGTTGTTAAAGACATTTTGGTCTCAGTTCCTCCACCAAGGTGACTGTAAACAACTGTAGCACATCTACATTTACAAGGGAAAATTGTTGGAGAAGAATGTTATTTGAAAAAGATGTTATGCCTGTTTAAAAGGCCAGCTTGAGCTATAATTAGGCAGCACTCAGCTGGATGCAGAGGAGGTCCCTGAGCTGTAACGTAATACTTGTGTGGAATAAGACTAGAAACAAATTTATAATGCCAGACCACAAAGCAACTAAAGTTAAGAATAAAATTGGGCAATAGAACAAAATAAGGCAGGAATGAAATCTATATCATGCTTACTAGCCACTTTTTAGCCCAAACCTACCGTTTAGCCTACAAATGAACTCCCTCCACATTCAGATATTTCCCCTGTAGGAAGGGGGAGAGGTGAAAGTAGAGTGGGGTGGCTCTGGGGAAGCTGGGACCATGCCAAGGTGTCCTGCAGTACTGGAGATGCTGGCAGGGGCACAGCCACCCTTAGAAGGAGGCAGGAGTCACGGCAAGGCAGAATCCTGCAGGTCCACCCCAGCTGCCCAGCACCGTCCTTCCTTACCAGGAAATTTGCTTCCAGCCAGTAGCACCTCAAAAACAGACCGCTGCTGCTTGGTGCGGTTTTGACCAGATATGAGTAGCTCCAAAACTCAAAAATGGGCTCAGAGGAGACCAGGCAGTATGTAGGGCACTGGGGGAAGCCCTGTTTTAGGCACCTCCATCTCCTGGTGGACCCCTGGCCATTGTTGATGCCCTGGGGCATCAATTCTGATGAAGAAAGGGAAGAATGTGACCTGAAATTCATGCTCAGCCTGCGTGTCCTGGAGGTGGTCACTCTGACCGGCTTCCAGGGCCTGTGGGCGGCCAGCGCTGGCCGGGGACAGGAATGAGCCGAAGAGCTCCAATTCCAGGAGTCAGGCACATGGCTGGACCTACACAACCTGCACATCCATCTTGGGTCCACAAAACAAGACTGCGGCACTGTGGCTGGAGCTACCCTGCTCATGCACACCCTGTGTTTGATTAGCAAGTGTGAAGGACTCATCAAGTTGCAACTTCCTTTTTTGTCTCATTAACTATTTCGCTTTACCATGGGATGTGTAAATAAAAAGGCATCCCTAAGCTGTACTGCTGTCTTATTTCTGCCTGGCCTTGGGAGTGCTCATGGCACTGCCCCACTGCAGAGAGGTCTCAGACCATGGGCACCACAAAGGCACAACGTGGAGATAAACCAAAACGTGGAGATGAACCAAAAGAACAGGTATTTGGAGACTAAATCCACCCCGTTTATCTCTCTGATTCAGCATATTGCAAATGTTTGACCTTGTATCGATTTCTGGTTTTAGCAGGGATGGTGTTTACAAGAACCAATTGTAACTTGACCTACTTACGCTTTCTTGGTCTAAGAATAGCTCGTCCTGGGCTTCCATTGCCTGCCAGGACTGACAGCTGCTCATGAGATCACTATCAGACATATTTTAAAGGGTGTTTTCCACTTAAGGAGATCTACAAGATGCCTTTTGCCTTTTTTAGGTTTCACTTATTGCTATAAAAAAATAATAATATTCATTTAGAAGAGATTGTGGCCTAAAAATGACCTTGCAGAACACATCCAAAGGAATTGGTAAAGCAAAGTGAGAAAGAAAAATAGCAAAGCAGGACAGACCTATGTCTGTTTCTTCTTTATTTTTGGTTTCTAGGGTCCCAGCAGCAGCTTGGACATCTCTGCAGCCTGTTCCCTTTTTTGGGCTCTTTCACCCAATGCAGAGGTGTCTTTGTGAATGTTGGTCCATGCCTGGGCACACTTATATCCTGTCTTTCTCACCCTCCTGCCCCAAACCCCTGATACCCACACAACACTGGCAAAAATAAGGTGCACTTCCACTGACCAGCCATGCATGGACACCGCTGGATCTGCCCCACTGCCCACCCCCTGTCCTGCCAACACAGCCAGTGCAGAGTGAGATAGGGCCCACAGCCAGCCCAGTGCTGCTGTGGGGGCAGGCGCTGGTGGCTCTGCTCCCACCAGTTCTCTGTGGGTTCCTGGGTTTGGGGCTTTTCAACCGGGTTTGGGGCTTTTCAACTTCAACCTAATGTTTTTTTCCAGAGATAAATCTGTTCACTGGCACAGCTTGCCCAGAGAGGTTATGGGACCTCCCTCCCTCCATGGAGATCTCCAAAAGCTGCCTGGACGTGGTCCTGGGCAGCCTGCTGTAGGTGTCCCTGATTGGGCAAGGGTTGGACCAGGAGACCTCCATAGGGCCCTTCCAAACTCAGGTATTCTGTGATTCTGTGAAACATGCATGCTGGCCTTCTGGTGACAATTACATGTCTTTGAATTTCTACTTTTTTAGTTATAACTTTGTTATTTTCCTACCTTTGGCATTGTAATGCACCTTCTAGTTAATAGCAGTCAAATTTTCTTCTCTGAGAAATGAGACTGACAAATAACAGATGCAAGTATTGGAGGAAGGGGGGCTGTCCTGGTTTCAGTTAGAACAGAATTTTCTTCCTAGTAGCTGGTGGAATGCTGTGTTTTGGCTTGGGATGAGAAAACTGCTGATAACACCCTGATGTTTTAATTGTTGCAGAGCAGTGCTTATACCAAGCCAAGGACGTCTCAGCCTTTTGCTCTGTCTTGCCAACAGGCAGGCTGGGGGTGCAGTAAGAGCTGGGAGGGGACAGACCCAGGACAGGTGACCCAAACTAGCCAAAGGGGTATTCCATACCATCTGACGTCATGCTAAACAATATATAGGGGTGGCTAGCCAGGGGGAGGGGGGCCGGACTGCTTGGGGTTAGGCTGGGCATCGGTCAGCGGGTGGTGAGCAATTGCATTGTGCATCACTTGTTTGTACATATTATTAGTAGTAGTACTATTATCACCATTGTATTATTATTATTGTTATTATTGTTATTATTGTTATTATTATTTTCCTGTCTTATTAAACTGTCTTTATCTCAACTCACGGGCTTCACTTTCCATTTCTCTCCCCCGTCCCAGAGAGGGAGGGGGAGGGTGAGCGAACGGCTGCGTGGTGTTTAGCTGCCAGCCGGGTTTAGGTTAAACCACGACAGGGGCAGAGCAACAAAGACTTGAATTCGTATTTGAGAGCAATCAGAGGAGGAGCCTCAGTTCCTCCCCTCTCACAGGGTGAAGTCCATGCATCTCCCCTGGGGCATTTCCCAGGGGTGCACTCCAGCTGCATGGGCCTGGATCTGCAGGCAGAGCCAGGCTGGTGCTGCAGCAGATAACTCCACCAGAAAATTTATCACCAGGGCTGGCAAGGTGCAGACAGCCCATGTGCCAGTGGTAAGCTGTAGCAGTTTGTGGCAAGGCCACGAGCCCCAGCAAGGGCAAGGCCAGGCTCGCAGCATCCCACCCCTGCAGCCCCTCAGCTGCACACCAGGCCCTTTCCCTCCCTCCAAGCCACCCAGACCACTACCCCACTATGCAACACTGCACCACTGCGTACAGGAAAGTTAGAGTAAATCTCTCATTCTCCAAACCTTCCAAGACCAAGGATACGAATTATCTGACACTGTCCTAAAGGCAGGAGATGGGGAATGGAACACCCCTGCTTTTTTCTTCTTGCTTCCACTGCTGTTGAGGAGACTCCACATGGCCAAGTACACACCCTGGTAGGCCATGGACAAAAACTCATCCTGACGTCTGTCTGAGACAACAGCAAGAAAGGAAGATTTTATTTGAAATATGAAGACCTCATCAGCAGAATGTGATGCCTATTAATGACATTTATTTGCATTAAGCTAGTGATATTTATTAATGCTCATCATTCACAATGGACATGTTTTGCAGAAACACGTTTTGATCCGTCATTTGTTGTCACCTGATTGCTGTTATTAACTGCTATGGCTTCGTGATTTGCTGCTTTTGTGTATCATAGATCACTTGAATCGTACGTGATTGTCATCTTCCTGACTGAGCACTGTAGATTTTATGAACAGGAATCTCTTTATGTCCTCAAGAAGTGCATACAGATAAATTAAAATTCTTAATTACTATCTCTAATTTATAAAGTCCCTTAACTATTTGCTAAATAAAAGTTGTTCACAACACCCAAAAAGAAATTTCATTATGTACCCTTTCGAAGACATTATTTTCATCACTATGTTTTGTTACTACAATGGTAGTACCAGAGTATCAGAGCTGCTTGAGAAAGCACTGAGCAGTTAAGTAACAAGAATATCCCTAACCTAAAGAACTTGAACCTATGCACAAGAATATAAAAAGATATAAAACATATAGATCTTATATGAATCAGATAAATAATAAAAAATAGATGAGGAAACACAAGAAAACTAATGGCACTACTGGTTGGGAGACTGGGAAAAAAAATCTACTGGCACAATCCAATATATTGTGCTTTATTCAAATTATCCCTCAGAGAAAACTTGTGCATTCAAATACCTGGAAAATTTGTGACTCATCTGATGTGTACTGGTAATAATATCTTCCATACTTTTTTTTTCTTTTTTTTTTTTTTTTACTCTGTTTACCCAGTCCCCATCTTCAGGACAACCTGCTTTATCCCACAGCAGCACCTGAGCACTCATCAGTCTTCTGGAGTGATGCCCATGGAATCCATGGCTGTCATGATGAAAGAGGGAAATTAGCCCGTCAGAGCCTGGTCTGAACTGGCTAGTTAGCTGTTTCTTTTGACACGAGAGCTTAAGCAAAATTGCAAACTGTTCATAGAATCATAGAAACATGGACTATCCTGAGTTGGAAGGGACCCACAAAGATCATCAAGGTCCTGACTCCATGCAGGACCACCCAAAAATCTGACCAGATGCCTGAGAGTGTTGTCCAAGCACTTCTTGAACTCTGGCAGGCTCGGTGTTGTGACCACTGCCCTGGGGAGCCTGTCCCAGTGCCCGAGCACCCTGAGGGTGCAGACCCTTTCCCTAACCCCCAGCCTGACCCTCCCCTGTCCCAGCTCCATGCCGTTCCCTCCGGTCCTGTCACTGTCCCCAGAGAGCAGAGCTCAGCGCCTGCCCCTCCGCTCCCCTCGTGAGGGAGCTGCAGGCCGCCATGAGGCCTCCCCTCAGCCTGCTCTGCTCAGGGCTGAGCAAACCAAGGGACCTCAGCTGTTCCTCAAACATCATGCTCTCTGGACCCTTCACACCCTTCTTGGTCTATGGCCACGACCTTCACCCGAAGTTTCATGCCTTGTTTTTTCGCCTGGTTTCACAGAAAGCACCCCTCTGGTTGTCTTCACATCTGGTCCTTGGTGGTTTCCCTCCTCTCACAAAAAAGCAGCAGCTACCACACCTTTTCTCCCGCCTGAGATTTTCACTCAGAGCATTAGGAAACACCTTGGACCCCAGGGTCCAAACACATCCCTTCGCCCACATGCATTAGTTTTCTGCTGTACCTAACCAAGGAGACATTCAGTCTTCCCTTGTTCTTCAGAATGGAAGGCAGCTGTCATGACTTCATCAAAATGTGAGCTACCAAATTGTATTCTGATGTGAGCTTCTTACATCAAAAAGACCAAGAGAAAGCCCTCAAAATGAAAAGTCTTATTCTGACTTTTATTTTCAATTAATATGGAACTCGGTGAATGAAAACAAGCTTGAAAAATGAAGAAAATGCTTCACAGAATTACATTATGCAAATTGTTCTAATGGAAAAGCCTGCTTGCTTTATTAGAGCCCATACTGTCTGCTCAACAGTCATGTTCCTAATCAGATTAATTGCTCTTGCTTCTGCAGTTTAGAGGAAAGCCAGGGATGCACACAATTGTTAATGTAGATTAAAACCAATTTACAACCTGAAAATCTGCACCATGGTCTGCAGCATCTCAGCTGAGCCACATACACCTCCCCTCCTCTGCCCAAGCTTGATGAGATTGAGAGAGGCAACAGTCTCTTGTATAAATGCTGAAGTGTGGTTGTGCTAATGCTATTGCTCCCTTTTTTAATTTAATCAGGCTCTCTCTCACAACAAGATGACAAGCAAGTGCCCCAGGAATTGTGTTGGATATGCATGGACATCTACTGCGTACATAGTAGCAGGACTAAAAACTTGTCCCCTAGATTTTGAGGACCTCTGTAGCAAATTCACACACGCAGAAAAATTGCTGTGTACATGCACAAGGTATAAACTGAATAAAAAGGCAGTTGCCCACCCCTGTATTTGCCTGTTTAGGAAACGTGATTTTTATTTAGGAACAGAGTGTTGACGCAGAGTGCTGTTCTGGTTAGTCAATTTGCCATGTACGGTAAAAGCATCCAAGAGCTCACGCGCTCAGGTTACCTATAACAAAGATTTCCATTGCAAACCCTGTCTTCATATGGGCTTTCCGTGTGAGAAACAAAAGCCTACTCAACAAGATTGGATCTTACTATGCTTCAATATTGTACTATAGTGCCTTTTTATACAGTAATAATCCTAATAGCACACATTTCTGGTAGTTCCAAAATAAAGTATCTGCAAAATGACAAATAATTGTCTTTCCTTCTACTCTCTCATGCAGAAAATAACATGAGAAACATACAATTTCCTTTACTTACAAAGTAGACTTGTTTCTAGAAGAGCTGGATCTCAGTTTGAAACATGAAGTAAACCTTCAGATCATCAGGTCCAGCCCGCTGCTCTTGCAGGAATTTATGCCCCCAGATCACCAGGAGGGCTCCAAGCCAGTTAAATCAGCATACTACTGGATTTGGAGCTTCGGTTTGTTTTCCATCTTGTTTCACTTTTAAAACAGCAAAGGTCAAGGCTGTGCCATTACTGTGAATTCAGGCACTAATACGGAAGACTCAGCTCCCTGCATGCTGTCAGTACCGTGATTACTTTGTGGAGAGCCTGTGGAATTTTTAAGAAGAGAAACCAGGCTTACTTGGGTTAGTACTGCCAATTTCAAATAGTTAAATATCATGAGTCAGAACCTGAAAAAAAATAAATAAATTCTTTGAATAGCAGCAAATACAGAAGTCTTTTGATTTAAGGCATTATTGTTCCCTTGGATCACATTTCTTCTGCAAGTGCAAAGGCAAAAAATATATTTTTTGTAAAAGGCCAGACCTTCACCTCATCTCAAGTTGCCAGGACCCACAGGTCTAAAAGCACCCTGAGGTGCCTAAGAAAATCACAAGAATTAGTAGCTTAGTGCTAAATAAACTTGTCTCCAAATGGAGTTTTGATTCCCAAGTACATTGACTTGGCTGCTATTCTCTTTAAACCTGGAACCTGAGTAAGTGATGGATTTCTCTTCTCTTCAGTGCTCTTTTGTTTCATGTACAGGGGAACAGTCATTATTCAGAAGGTAGTGTGATAACTTCCTTGCAAGTAAGTCAAGAATCTCTTCTTCCCCTTTGAAATGCCTTAGATTATGAGATAGTTTCAAGTTAAAAAAAATGCCAAGGAATGAAATTTCTTCAGAAGTGTCCTTTGAGTCAAAGATGAAAGTGATGCCCAGCAGGTACGGGCTAGCTGTAGTCAAAGAGAAGATGAACTCCCAGCAGAAGCTGTGAAATTCAATCCCTCTGGTTTAGCTACTGTGTAAGACTACACTGTTCTCTATTAATAATCCTTTTTTATTTTTTTTTCCTGTGCACTGGTTATACCAATAAATATGCAATAAATCTGCCTGTGAATCTGCCCTTTTATCCTAATTATCCTGGTGCTTATGGCGCTTTCCCTGAGAATAGGACTTAGACCACCAAAGACCTCATACGGTGACCAAGTGCCATTAAGGGATTACACATCTGCACACCTCTGCAGCAGATACAGGACACCAGGGCGGTGAGAGGGGGCACCAGCTTGTACCTTGGAAAGATGATCTTCCAGGTTTAGCAATGATCTGCTGATATATCTGTGAGCATTTAGCATCTTCTGCCTTGGTAAATGTGATATTCTGGGAAAGTTCATTGATATTCTGTGGAATCATATGTTTGAATTCAATGCTATGAATGCAGAAAATCTAAGATCCTCTTGCAGGAGGTGGAAAATTAACATGGAGAGGCTGGGTAAGCATCCAGACGAGAGATGCTGGCGGTAAGAGGAGTGTTTCTGAGAAAATCTCTTTCATCTCCTGCAAATCTGTACTACCCTTAAGCCTATATTCCTTGATTGCATTCATTCTAACCTCAGGGAAGGGAAGCTCAGGCTCAGTTTTGTGATGCTGACTCTGTTGCCAGCTCCGGTTTCCCCAAGAAAGCCGTGCACACAGAATAAAGATATGTCACAGCCTGTTCTGGTCAGGCAAGTTATAACACTCATTTTTTTTGGTGCTACAACATAATATCAATGTTGCACATTTAAGGGTCCTTTAATGGATATCAGGAAGGAAAAGCCATTGTTGTCTGACTTGAAAAATTAACTCTTAAAAATTAACAGCGTTCCCAGTAGATCTCTAATTCACAGTCCTCTAAGATTGTTGAGGATCAGAGCATTCCTAGGCTACTTCTTGTCTCTAACTTCACAAGTATTTGCAGACAAATCTGGTATCTTCTTATCCCCCTCTAATACCTGGGAAACATGAGTTTGGAAGATCAAATGACTTTCCCCAAGCACCTAGCAGTCCCGTGACACAGTCTCCTGGCTCAGCTCCTGGGGTCCTGGCTATCATCACAGCTCCTCAGACCACAGCAGTTCCATTGTGTTATCCGAGAAGCTGTAATAAAATAGCTTATTTCCATGCTTTCTGATTATCCTGTACTTCATGCACCTCCATCGTGCCGGTATGGCTGGCAGTAACCCAATAAGCCCGTGCTGACTGCTGCATACCCAACCAGCAACCAGACAACACCGTAACCCTGCCATGCAAAGTGCTTTAATGCACTCCTTCTAAGTTAACTAAATGTTGCTGCTGTTCTCTGATGAATAAAAGCCCTCTAAACTGTTCCCAGTGGTACAGTACTGATCAGGGAGAAGTGTATCTCAAGGCAACTCCTTTACGTTGAAGTTTTATATAAAGAATATGCTGAAGCTTCACCATAAATAATTAACTCTCTTTTTAAAATATTAATACAGTTTGTTGATAGCTTCTGTTTTGCTTATGGTGTTTCAAAGATGTTGTCTGTAGGCAAGTATAGATCTTATCTCTGATGAAAAAAAGCTTTGAAAATAGTCTAACACCTTGTCAGTTGAAAGTCTTCCTCCAGACAGGGACTTTCAACTGAAGTGTGCTGTCTGCGAGGCAGCGCTCCTGAGGAGGAAGATCTAAAGATCAAAACAGAATACAGCAAAGTCACTGCAAACAAATCTGTTCTGTGTTTGACCAGCTAATGTCAGCCACTTACAAATCCCAGAATTTTTGTTCTAAGGCCACAGTCAGAAGTATGCAATTATTGATAGAGATGGTCTGAGGCAATAATTGACATTATTTCCACGCTAACTAATACTGAAAGTGTTAATTCAAGGCAGCTCAGTGCTGAGCAATGAGAGAGCAGTCTGTAATACTTCATTTTCTTTACTGAAGAAAGAGCATATGGGCATCAAGGCTGATGGCATCTAACAAATGAGTACTATCCCTGTTTCTGGAGCCAATCATGAGGCTGCAGATAATTAGAACTGCATTCTTAAGCTCGTAGAAATGTGACAAAGCTTTTCCAATTATTCTTCTGTTTGGAAAGACTCAAGGTTTCCAACCAGCTCATGACGGGGCACCGAGAGGAATCTGGAGCATTCCAGTCTCGACCCTCCACAAAACAGAGGGCACAAATGCCACAGCTCTGGTGCCAGCTTTATGAGTCAAATACCTCCCAAAGCTCACTCTTCTAAGAATGGTCCTGTGTGGCCAAGAGCAACTTTTGTTGTCAGCCTCGCATCCTCTGCTCCTGATAGCTCCAAGCTGATCCTTCACAATATTTCTGTGCTGTTTCTTGATGCAGCTTGGTAACAGCGTCTATCTGGCCTGCACTGAACACTAGGGATTTCATTTTAAAATAAATATATAAATAAATAAAAGGTTTTTATTAAAGGAAACTGAGAAAAATGAAGTATAGAATAATAATAATAAAAAAAAAATTCTTCCTTACGGTTGGAAAGTTGACAATTGCCAGCTTATAAGCAGAGTTCCAGATGTGGAAAAGCACCCCTCCACATCCTTGCCTTTATGCCGATAGTAAAATAACCACTTTCAAAATGCAGAATTAAATTGCCTCCTGTTCCTGCAGTAAACCTGCAGATGAGCGTGGCTAATCTGTTGTACTGAACACAGGCGTCTATTGTTTGTGTCATTATCTGCTGAGCACAGATTCCAGCACTGAACACAAATGCAGGGCATTGGTATGCTGGAGCTCCTGCTCCACGGCTTGTGTTAAATGGGTTCGCATAAGTGCTAGTGTAAATGGTCAAGCTCATTATTCTCTCCCAGGAATGTGCTAGCTGGGTTTCAGATGAGAAGGAAGTGCTTCTGTTGACTCCTGCGGCTTCTTCAGACACCCAGAGCAGCGCTTGCCTGCAGCCCTGTCACTACAATGCAGCCTCCAGTCAATTAGGCCATTTCAAAATGCAAAAAGAATATTCAGTGTCACCAGCAGATGGTGAAGGTCTGGAAGGAGATAAAGTCTGGATACATTTTCAGGGAAGAAGAATGAAAGAATAAGCACATAGAACTGAAATGTTGCTATACCTTAGAACAGAAATGTGGTTTTCTGGGTATGTTCTGCCTCGGCTGAGCAGTGGTGTACGAGGGGGCATTTTCCTGCACTGGATCATGGTCCTGTCTGCTGCAGTGAAATTTCCAGAAGACTCTACTCCTGGCACAGCCTAAACAGAAAAATCAAAGTCCTGAGAGCTCCACACCCATATAAAGATGTGTACATCTTCTCCCCTCCTCCTGGTGGTATAGCACCTACCTGGCATCGTGCTGGGGCACTGGTCTTTTTTGGGTGACTGGTCCATATTCTAAACGGGGCACTTTCAAAACTACAATATTACCTTCGGCTTGCTTTTGTATCACACTATTAGTTTAGATCCTTATCTTAGCAAGTTAGCATCAAAACGTCACCACATGATCAAAGCACAGGAATTTACACTACTTTCCCTCTTTGCTTGAAGAAGTGAAATTATTAACTAGGTTATTAAAATAAAATTTTAACACTGTATGCATTTACAACATTTTGCTTCGACTAATTAATTTCCAACTGAATGCCCTACCAGAGGATCAGCTTACTACTAAAACAGAGGTCACAGCATGCAGAAGCTTAATTGGAAGAGAAGAAGTCCCAGAGGAACACAGCCCCGCTGCATCCCCACACCGGGCTGGACCGACGGCTGCCACAGGCCAGCCAGAGCTGGAACCGCATGAGATGGTGCAAATGCAGCTGCAGGGCTTTGCTGCTGTGGGGCTCTGTCCTCACTGCAAGCACCAGAGCATGCACAGGAATGTGTTATCTTCATAACGAAGAGCCTGTCCATGTGGCCTTCAGCAGGAGAGGGGGAAGGTTATGGGAAGAGAGGTTGTGCTCATCCAAGGGGTCACATTGCCTGACCACACTGTTGGGAGCCACCATAGATGTCCCTGCTTCCTCAGCCAGGACGTCCACAGGCAGGCAGGGCTAACCTGGCTGTCATGGAAAGGGGATACCAGCATGCTCAAGTTCATTTTAGTGATCATTAATCAATATGACCAGGCATGTGACAAAATTCATCTGGAAAAAGCATCCATAGGTCAGTCCCTTGCTGGGAGAAATTGGATTGGCATCCATCTGCTGCTGTCTCTTCCCTTTTTTAAGGGAAGCATGTGAAGGACTTGGTTTCAGGGACATCAGTCCATCAGCTTTGTCTGCAGGATATGGGACACAAACCTCTGAGTTCCTCATTGAGGCTACAGGCTGATCCAGTAATAAGTAACTCAATGTGCAACATCCCCAATTTATAATCAAAATTGAATATTGGATTATTTTAATGAAATTTCTCAGATCTGCCACTTCTGCTAATTTGGCAGTCAAAGGACTAGGGAAATTTCCCTGTGGAAAACTTTGTAGTAGTATCACCAAATTAAAAAGCAAAATTAAGGTCTTCTTTAAAGCAATTTTCATTCAGTTTGCTAAAAAAAATATATATATAAAAAAAAAAAAAGCCTCCAAATTCTACCAGCCATCTTACAATACTACTAAAAGACTATTGTACTATTTTTGCAGAAAGAAAAGGTAGCAGTTCTTCAAATTCTCTTCTTTTAGTACAGAGATGAAAGGTCTTTTTCTTTACAAAAAGTTGCCAGCTCTTAGTAGACCATAATCCTTGTAATGGAGTCTTAAGGTTAACTGTCTGGGATGGGATATTTGTCTTTTGAAATGTCTTTTATGTTTGGATAAATCATTCCCTTCCCTCGATGTAGTACCTTCTTTTTTCCCAGCTGTCGTTCAAACACCATCAGAAAACCTGTGAAGGAACTGTAGAGGAAAGACAACAGACAAAATTACAAGGACTTTTGCAAACACCTAAAGAAAATGCAGATGGGTGTTTGATGCACATTTTACTGCAAAAAATGTTTTATTAGCAATAGTCAAAGTAGGTCACTAGAGTCTTTGAAGTGGCTCTCTCAATCCACTGGGTGACACCACAGAATTTGCAGAATTTGCAGAGCAGAATTAAGGCGTGAGGAGTGTGCTCTCCAAACTCAGCGCCTGTCCTCTACTAAAAATAGACTTCAGTGAAAGAAAGCAGGACCCAGGTATGCGCATGGGCTTGACATTTAAGAGGCTGTCGCCACACTGGCACTAATGAAGTTTGCACTAACACTCGTCACTGCTTGTTCCTGGATGAAGTACATACGGATTCCTGGCACCCAAAAGATTCACTGCAGAAACTACACAGCAGAGGGGAGAAAAGGACATTAAGAAGGCATCTGTATTGGGGGTGGGGTGGGACTCAGTCTCCTGAAATGGTTTCACAACAGGATTGTTCTGCTCATCCAGACCCTGGACAATGGAAGAACTGCTGGGTCCTCCCTGTTCTACTTCACCTGAGCTATCTGGTGGTGCAGCTCACCTCTACCACAGTTTTCACCTGATAAAACACAGAAAATAAAACCAAAGGCCATCAGATCCTGTCCTGTGCTGACTGGTCTTCCCCAGACAAATTTGGGGAGGATGAGCACAGACCAGAAGCTCTTCATGGAAGGCAGATGCATGAGGCTCAGTTTTAAGGCAGGGATTTGATCCACAGGGACAGGAGCTGTGTCACACCACCTGTAGGCAGGGGCTTCTTCAAGCACCACTCCATATGGGCAGCAAGGGCAAGGCTGCACCAGCCTGGGCTCCCATCGCCCTTGGCAGAGTCCAGCAGTCTCCTAGAAGACCTTGCCCATCAGACAGCCCCTCAAACCACGTGTCAGGGCCTGAAAGATGCATCCTGAGTTTGAGGACATAAAACCATTCTTCTGGTGAACTACAACTCAGCCTTCACACCTTTTCAGACTCTGTGAACAAAAGGAAATCTCAGAATAATAACTAACATCCTAAAAACACTGAGGATTTCCATAGAGACCAGGGAAGACCGGGACCAAGTACTGTGCAATGGACTTGGAAGCAAACCATGTGGACACCACACGGGCAGGATCCGGTGTCACTCCCCACTGGATGCAGTTTGCTCCACTTCAGCAGAGCTCCCTTCCAGGAAACCAGAACCTGAGCACCAGCCACAGTACGTGACATTTTTCAGTTCCCCAGAAAAATACTTACTGCAAGTCTGAGTGTGAAGAGACACCTAGTTGGAGAGTTCCTTTTCTTTCTCCTTCCTGGTAGACCAACCTCCCCGAGAAGAAGTTGGTTTTTACAGCATGTGGCTAGAATTATATTCATACCAAGCATATCAGGGAAAAGAAAAAAAAAAATAGGAAATACAAGGCAAAGACTTAATGTGGTAATCTTTTGGTGTTTCCCAGAGCCTGCTACATACCAGCTTCTGTGAAACCATCAATGCCTTTCTCTATGCAGAAGCAAATCCTCTGGTAGAAGCTGCAGCTCTTCCACTTGTGCTAGAAAATTGAACAGACCAAGTGTGGTGGTTTTACCCTGCTGGGCAGCTGAGCTCCACCACTACCACTCTCTCACTCACCTTCCTCAAAGGAAAAGGGAGAGAAATTACATACAACTGAAAGAGCCCAAGGGTTGAGATAAGGACAGGGAGATTGCTCAACAATTACTGTCATGGGCAAAACAGGCTCACCATAGGGAGATTAATAAAATTTATTAATTATCTGTATTAGAAATAATTATATTAACTATTAATTATAATTTACTGCCCATGACTAGCAGACTAGACTAGCAAGAACTAAAAACAAGCTAAAAACACCTTCTCCACATCCACCCTCGCCTACCTCCTCCCCCTGAGCAGTGCAGGGGAACGGGCAATGGGGGCTGCGGTCAGTCCCTGGCGCTTCGTCTCCGCCACTCCCTCATGGTCCCTCTCTGCCCCTGCTCCCCGTGGGGTCCCTCCCATGGATGCCGTCCTTCCCGAACTGAGCCTGCGGGGGCTGCCCACAGGCTGCAGCTCTTCAGGAACTGCTCCCACACGGCTCTGTCCCACGGGGTCGGAGCAAAACTGCTCCGACCCCGTGCAAACTGCTCCAGCACGGGTCCCCCACGGGTGGGCGGCAGCTCCCCCCAGACCCCCTGCTCCTGCGTGGGCTCCTCTCCACGGGCTGCAGCTCCGGCCCGGGGCCTGCTCCTGCGGGGGCTCTCCATGGGCCGCAGCCTCCTCCAGGCCACATCCACCTGCTCCACCGGGGGCTCCTCCACGGGCTGCAGCGTGGAGATCTGCTCCATGTGGGATCCATGGGCTGCAGGGGGACAGCCTGCTCCACCAGGGGCCTCTCCACGGGCCGCAGAGGAACTTGTGCTGCGTGCCTGGAACACCTCCTGCCCTCCTGCTGCACTCCCCTTGGGGGCTGCAGGGCTGCTGCTCTCTCAGCTCTCACCCCTCTCTCCCAGCTGTTGTAGCACAGCAGATTTCCCCTTCCTTCAATCTGCTCTCCCAGAGGCCAACCCCGTGTCACTCATGGCTTGGCTCTGGCCAGCCGCAGATCCCTTTTGGAGCCATCTGGAGCTAGCTTTGATCTGACCTGGGGCAGCTGCTGGGCTCTGCTCACAGAGACCACCCCTGCAGCCCCACCGCTACCTAAACCTTGCCACATAAACCCAATACACCAAGGCACAAGCTCAGGCTGTGTCCTGCAGTCATCCATATCACTAAATTTTGTCATGGTTCCTGGCACTGTTTTGGCTCTCCCATATAGTCCCTAGGATGGCTCAGGGCTTGTCATGGGCCAGCAAACATTCCCTACAGGTACCAGCACTGCAGCCACCCCACTGGGCATGAATCTGCTTGGCTGTGTGGGTCTGAGCCTCTCTGTGCCATTGGTGTAAGAGTCCCAAAGCACCTCTTTTAGTTACCAGTACACGGTTTGCACTTATGCAGCCATAAGGTCTTGGCAGTGACTCATTATGTGGCAGTTACCAGCACCATGGAGGACCTCTGCATGTTGTGTCTGTAGGAGGTCCCCAGCAGGCCAGAGGGCTGATGTGGCTCCAAATCCTATTGCATGGGCCTCATCTCTGCCTTTCCTGCTGCTGCAAATCCCTTTCAGTAGAATTCATCACCTGTGTATTTCAAAGGGGGTTTCAAAAAGTGACTCTGGGCCCTTGTTTAACTGGGATGTGAAGATGATTTTCAGCCTCGTACCTTCACCCCGTCCTCATGAGCACGGACCAGGTGGTGCTGCATGACACCCCAACTGCTGCAGTGGCTGCCCTCTGCAGAGCCCAAGGGACACCTCCCTTTGGCAGATGACCCTCAGCTGGAACTTGAGACCCAAAGCCAGTCATCCCAGCCATTGCACGTCCTACCTGCGATGGGCCTGTGGCTCCTGCCAGGCCTGGCAGTGGGCACAGCAGCATCTTCTGTGCAAGCCAAGCAAGCAGATCCTTCCTGCCCAATGACTTAGATTAAGGAAAGCAACCAGGATAAAAGCCATATCTCTTCAGTGGAGCAAAGTGTCACCGTTCACAAGTTCAGTGTCACTGTTCACAAGTTGGTGCGGCTCAGAGATAAAATGGCATCTTGAGTCTGCACACATGAAAGTCATAGGTAGCTCTCTGATTGTTTCTTGGTAATACAGACGTTTCTCATGTCTGCACAACTAGACAAATACTGTAGGGAGGAAGGCACCATATCTTTGTGAATGCTGATTCCTGTTTGACTAAATTCATAACCTTAATATCGCATTAACACGGCATGTACATTTATGCTGTAATTGCATTCCTACTGCCTAAATGCTCCTCTTAATTTGCTCATGCTCATGTGCTGTTTTGTTGTGAGTTATAAATCATTCTTGCTTTCAAGAAACAAATTAATTTATGGATGCTACAAGAGATAGGATTACCAAGCAGGATTTGTATTTATTTATTTATTTATTTATTTATTTATTTTTGAGCAAATGCAGTGTATAAACTTTATTAAATGAAAGTAATTTCTTCAGGGAAGTCCAACAGGCACTTGCGCTATGGCAGAGGGAGACAAATTACACAGATTTTTTAGCTTCAAAGAGCGTGGCAGTCTCCTTGTGACTGATTGGAAGGAGCTCTGCTGCAGATAATTCAGCAAAGCAAAAATACCAGTGATATCATGCACTGGTCCAGCTTTTCAATACTCACTGATTTTTCCAGGGCACAAATATTATGCACACATACATATTATCATCAGAAGCAATGGCTTGTTTAAGGTCGGTTGACGCCTTCTACACCAAGCAAGCTTGAAGTCATGATTAAAAATCATTTATAATTTTTTGTCATGTTAGTTAATTTTTCAAGGACGGGGTGTTTTAGTGGCTCAATAGTTTGAGGCTAAAACGTAAAACATTCCTCACTTTATTACAAAGATCCATGTGTGGATGAGATATCTGGTTTCCTAAAAAACAGGAATAATCCATTAAAGCAAAACCCATCTTTTCTGGAGGACTGACTGGCATCCATGCTCGTGTGCAGTCCTCTGTCTGCCACGTTTAACCTGTTTGCTACCGTCCTCTCAGCCATGCACTGAGTTACATCATTGACTTCTGGAAGACGCACTCTCAGAGTGCTCTGTGCAGAATCAAAATAACTAGGTGTGGTGTCAGTAGATGGTGCTGAAGAGCAGCAACATCGACCTGGACTGTTGTAGCATCAAAAATATACCTGGAGAGTTGCAATGGCTTTTGCTAGCTGCTATTTATATAAATTTTCTGTGACCTGCAATTCTGGGGATATTGCACTATTTCCAGCCTTTGATACAAAATCACCCTTAGTATTTCCATAAAATCAATTCTTAAATTAACATTCTTAAATAAACATGGCAACTTTTTTTTTGTACAATAATAATATGCCTTCTTTTTTTTTGTTGTTCATCTTCTCTAATGCCTTCTTGGGATGTCATTTGTACTGTAATTCCAGTATTCATTATCTGCTGTCTTGGAATACTCTGGGTGTTCTGACACAGTGATTTATTAGAACAAAATACACCTTTATTACATCATTTTTACCTACTTATTCCCAGACTTTTTATGCCTTTGGAAACAGAGAAGCTAAATACATTTTCTGCTTTAAAAATTTGGTCTGAGACAGTGAAGCAACACACACACACATGCACACAACTCCCAATCAGCCAGCACTGCCTGATGCAAATAAATATTTAAGCCTATTTTGAAAAAGGATCTAGAGATGATCTCACAACTCTTTGCTGGTATATAAAGAGATACTCTCACATCCAATCCAAGGTTCATTTCAGCTGCATGGGGAAGGTACAGCATGAGATGGGAGAGCAGGCAGGAATGTGCAGAATGCATTTCACCTCCCACATCTCCCACTGGTGGGGACATGGGACAGCTTCCTTCCAGCTAAAAAGGTTTTCCCTCTTGATTTTCTCTCAGTTCAGATGCAAAACATTGCAGTCACTAGTGGTGTAAGTACTGGCCACCCAATGCAGTGGGTATGTGGTAGGTATTATGTTTGCTGTAGCCACAGTGATTTTCCTGCTGTGCTGCACGAGCTCTGCTGCTGGTATCAACAGACAAGGAGATCCACTGGAGATGAGGTGGAGGAATAAAGTTTATTTTGAATACAGTGATGTCATAAGCTTGAGTTTGGTGATACTGACCCCAGGTCCTACATTTAAGATGAAAATATCACAACTGTTCCCAGCCGGTGGCTTAACAAAAATACACCAGACTTGAAGGGCATGGGAACCTGCTCCTGGAGGCTGTTAACTCTCAGAGAGCTCTGAGCTGTAACTTTCTGTCTTCACTCTTTATATGACCAAAAGGCAGCTCATGAAAAAAAAATAAATAAATAAAATAAAATAAAATAAAATAAATAAAATAAAATAAAATAAAATAAAATAAAATAAAATAAAATAAAATAAAAATCAATTCTCCTACTTCCAGAAAGGGTGAATTCAACATTATTTTGGGAATTTAATGTCATAAAGAGATGCTACAGCTTAACTAAAAACTACAAATTTGATTCTGAACAATCGGCTGCAGTGCTTTGACCTGTGTTTTACAAGAAAGCAGATTTTCCCTTCTGGCTCTTTCCCATAAAATGTATAGCTTGAAGTCTTGAACAGTCTTTAAGAGAAAAAATAACTTGCATCTGGAGAGGCGTGCAAAATGCACATTTTGGATACCACTGCACACAAATCTTGCTGAACCTCCCATGGGCTTCCATAGCTTCTAAGCAAATCTCTCTTTCATCCCTCCCATAAATTGTTAATCTTCCAGCTTGGGTAGTCCCTTACTACAGACACTAATGTGTGTAAGAATGGGGCATTGAGCTTGGTTGGGATCTCCAGACCTGGGCTGATCCCACCCAAAATTAAGCACCCAAAATAATAAATCCTGATAAGGAAATATTTGCACCTCTAAGGGAGAGCTGAATAGACCCCCTCAGGGGATCTCTAAAGAGAGAGCTCAGGATGGTGAGGCTCCAACACCTCAAATGCTGCTCATTTGATTATATAGGTTTATGCGTAGCTCCAAGTTAAAAATTAAATTTTACATCACAGCTCACCAGCTTTGCATCAGCTCTAACAAGTAAGTTGCCAAGAACTTAAATCAGCTGTATTTTGGTGAAAGACCAAGACAGTCCCAGGAGACTTCACTTTGCATTTTTAGGAATCTTGTGTCTGCTTGCTCAAAATGGTTCATGACTGATCATGTAGCCTGTGCTGCTTCTCTCTGTCAAACTTCCTAAATTGATTGAAATAGATATTTACAAGACAGATATTTATAACTTGATGAAATAGCCCACAATACGTAATGTGTGAGTGAACGCTGCTGACAAGGACCAATATGCTTGTCCCAGACGTCACATCATATAGAACTAAGCATGTGCAACATAGCAAAGGTCAAAAACCTTAAAATAGCTGATGTCAAAAAGCTCATCTTCTCCCTCAGACTGTAGTGCAGATAATGTCACCACTCAATTACTGCCGCACTAATTTTTCCTTTTCCAACACATCATGACATTCTGATGCCAGATAATTCTTGACGTCCTTGTAACCAAACCTTGGAGGAAGACTGGATGTCACACGTTTTTATTTGGATACTTGGGTTTAACGCAAGTGACAGCTGGACTGTTTCTCCAGCTTAATCCAATATTTAACAGATACATGTGAAGGAAACTTCTACACACCTTCTCTCAGAGGTGCCCGATGATCTGGCATCTGTGATTCATTACCTGAACATTTGTCCCGCCCATGGGACAGCCCTCCCACAGAGAGCAGGCTCCAGGGAACCAGCACGCTGTGCTTTGGGGATTGCAAGGCCAGGCTTCAGGTACCTGTTCTGTCATGGACACACACAGACAATGCAGCAAGTGCAGTCACTTCCTTTCTCTTGGGAAAACTCCTTTTCTTGGCTGTGGGCAGCGAGGAAGTCTAGGACACCTGGCGTGAACAACCACTGAATTGTGGCTGGCCACTGTCCTGGGCTACCCGAGGAGGCCCCAACCCCAACAGGGTCACAAGGGGACAAATGAGAGCCTTATAGCAAGGGCGTGGGGTCAGTGACAAAAGGACTGACAGAAAATATAAGCCTCTTCCTTATGGAAAGCTTGAAAGGCCTTCCAGACACTCTCAGTGACGTTGATGCACACCCTGTTAGCTACCACTGGCGTGGCACAAAAACCTCTTGGCAGCGAGCTGTATGAAGTTAGGTCACACCCTCTATCTGTGAAACATTTGGGAAGTTTTCAGTTCAGACTATAACCCAGCCAAGAGATGAACCTGTCCCAGTGTAAGTGATGGGGAATTGCCACAGGGACGGGTGGGCTGGCACGCTGCAGCCCTGCTGCCTGCTCCAGGCAGCTCAGCAGAAGTCCCACTAGGCCCAATTTTTTGTTTGGGGCCTGTTTTTTGTTTGAAGCAGATTACGATCTGCTATTACAGTCCTCTTTCAAAAACCCTAGAACAAATCCATAGTTGATAGGCTGTGCTTGTAATCCCACACGTGTTTTACCCAATTCTTTTTCCAGTGGTCTGTATGTCGAGAGGATTAGTTACTGCTTATCAACACACCACACCGCACCACGGCCCCATGTTTGAAGGCTGAGCCAGTACACGCTTCTGTGTACTTTCAGACAAAATTGGCATTATGTTACCACTGATTGTACCAGTAATTATAGAGAATAAAATGCCACCCCCCTCAAAGGGAGCATTATACATGGTAGGGGTCTTAGTAGCCACATTAACATTAACCCAAACATGGAAATAACACCGCATTTAGAAATATGACAGACTGCACCCCCATAAGCATGATCCTACAGTAGTGACTGTATGAGATAACGACTTAATTAAAACTTTTGGGTGTTTGTAGTACAAATGTCATGCCATCCAAACTTCAGTAATGTGTCTCCTTCCCCCTGGATTCTGCTGCAACGGAGCGTTCACACTCTTCGGATACAGCCTGATCCCGCTGATGGATTTACATTTTGATGACATTGCATTTGTATTGCAAACACCAAACTGGTTTAGTTAGATGGTTATCCCATTCCATCACTATAACAGGACAAAGAGCATCCTTGTGGGAGTGTAGTATGTTACATTGCTGAGTGTGGTGTTATTTCCAGGTCTGTATTCATCTTGGCCATAATTTGGGAGCATGGCAGCCACCAGCTGAGCAGCAGGAAGCAAAGGTTGCACCCTGCTTTCAGGAGAACAGGGTTCAGTGCCTTCCCCATCAATAAAGAGCATTTCCCCTGGGGAAGCTGCCACGTCCCCTCCTGCTTGACTCAACCACTCTGGGACACTGCCTGAGCCTCCTCCTTTAGTGGAGCTGCTGTGACGTGAGCTGGTGGCCCAGAGTTCCCTTTGGTTATTTTATTTTTAATTATTTAATTATTGCACAAAGGGGAAAACCTCCACCTACGTTTCTTCTAATGGGAAATATTAAAGGGGATGCCGCCAACTTAAGAGCTAACTGACGTACCTGCCAAGGTTAGCACGCTGTTGCCAGCCTCTGACTGGGAGCACTTTCAATCACACCCCCCTTATAACTGCAGATGCTGCCTTGGGCTTTCTCCTGTCTGCTCCACGATTCAGAGCCTCTGCAAAGGGCTCTGCTGTTTTTCTTGCGGTGCCTACAATAAGACCATATTTTCATGCCACACTGCAAACGGGATGTGCAGGCACACCGAAGCCCAGATACATGCAGCTGCTTTAGCAAAGCCCACGGAGATGCTGAAATGCCACCCAGCGACCACAGAGAGAAACTGCTGCAGGTCAGGCCATGGGCTTTACCTGGGATTCATCGAACCCAGCTTTAGCTGTGAAAATGTTAAATATCTAAAATAATCACATATGGCCCAACACAGTCATCAGGGAAGCATGCAGTGGCCCAACCACAGGCTTCAATGCTGTTTTAGAGATCTTAGGGCATCTCACCTGGCCTCCACCTGCTGCTCCAGGCTGGAGGTCTCCTCTAGAGCCTGGGTCCTATTTTGCGAGCCCCAACAAATACCACAGACTCCACAGGGTGTCTCTGTTGACACCTTTAGGGAATTGAATCATGCCCCACAGAGATACAGATTAGACAGGACCCCAGCAACTCTATTACACAAACTACACAGCTTGCTACGTTTAGGAGCTAAATCCCACTCTGCGCCCAAAACTGCAGAGTTCTGGAGCACTCACCTACAGATCTATAGATTTACTTGTCATTTGTTTTATAACTACACATAGTTAATTAACAACAGGCAACAGTGGGTGGGATTTAGCTCCAGATTGTAGGCATCTGAAATTAGGTATGGAGAACTACAGCTTCATCCAGATGGTCTCTGCTAGCTATCTACTGCCATCAGACTTCCCTGCCCCAAATGGTCTCCAGCTCCCTGTTCAGCTTTTGATGTACAGATGTCTACCCAATCTAACCCAAATTGTAAAGCAAAAGGGGCCCAAATGCTTTTCATAAAACATCAGTACCTCTTTACCCTTCTGCACACAAACTACGCAGTGAAAAGATGATGTCTGTTGCTTTAGTACATGCTGAAAGTTTGCTTGCTATTGCTAAAGAAATTTGGTAAGATTTTTGCTGAATCATTTTGCTTGAATAAAGTATACCAGAAATACACAAACAAGTCTTTGTCATTTGATCACCAGTACCTTCAAGAAATGTCACGTTTACTCGTTATGGTATGAAATTCAGTCATTAAAAGAATCATTTGGTCAGTAAAATCAACTAATACGAATTTTGAGCAATAAAAAAATCTGAGCTTATAAAAATAAACAAACCAAGAGCCAACTCTTCAGCTGCTGAAAACTTTATTCATTGTTGCTTCATACGCCTGAACTGTGAAGACTCGTACAAAACAGATCCCCATATGGTTTTACTGATGTGAAAACTGCAGCTTCATGAATTTTAATCATTTTATTGTAAATATGAAGAGGGGGAGTAAAGCTGCAAATGAATCTACTGAAAGCATTTAACCTTTGGGAGATTATGTCATTATCGTTGCAATGAGGATTGCCTAAGACCTCAAAAAAATTTTAAAAATGCAAATTTTATTCAAATCTTTCTGCACAAATGTGTCCCATTTCAAGGAGAACTTCACTGAGAAGTGAACTTCAGTTCAAACACTTGCTGTTTCATCCAGAAAAAATAAAATAAAATCAGTTCTTAGAGGATAGAGGACGGTCTGTCTCCTCCACCTAGTGGGAATGCACCAAAGAGCAGGCTACTGAGAGAAAAAGAAGGGATTATAAAAACACATACTCAAACTGCCTTTATAAGTAAAATTAAAAAATAAAATACTTCTTCTCTGTAGCAACCCCAGCTGCAACAAAGAATGCAGGAATATGAAGAGACAAACATTTAAGCTGGAATGTCAGAAGCAAAAGCCTTTAGCAGATAAACAAAGTCCATGTGGAAGGTGTGTGCACGTAACACAGCTCGCAGCGCTAGATCCCATGAAAAGCTGAGTGGCTTTTGCAAGATGGTATGTGAGGGTACCCACGTAAGGAGTGGGAATCATGAAGCCCTCCAATAACATCTTGCAGATTTAGGTCCCTAATGCAATATAAAGCGTATTTGCTCTAGTTAGCAACCTGAGAACATTCTTTGGCTTTTTCCCCCAAGCATTTGCTGTTAAGTTAATTAAGCATTTAAAAATAACAGTCTCTCGCCTCCCAGAGACTCCACATAAATATTACTCTGTCTTCTTCAAAGGGCCAGATTTTCTGCAAGTGTAAATCAATACAGTTTCACTGATTGAAGATCTGGCCTTAAAAAGTCTATCCAGTGCATTAAAACCAGCGCAGCATGACATACGCCTTGGCAGTAGAACAGTTCTCCAGATTAATATTTGAAGGAAATTTTGGCAGTAAAATAAAAGCTCTGTTTTGAAACGCTGCCATTTTTTTAATCAGTGCTGACCACCACAGATTCCTCTCTTGTGAACTGCACGGTTACAGCCGGCGTTTGGCTGTCGTTTTCCTCAAGCTTCAGCCCAGCGTTGTCCAAGCCGGTGCTGCGCGGCTGCGGCACGGCAGTGGGCTCTGCAGTCCGAGTCGGAGTGGAGCAGTACAAGATGAAGCCCACCATGATGATGACGAAGGACAGGATATAAAGACCTGAAAACTAGCAGAGGAAAAAAGTGCATTAAGTCTTGTCTGACGCAGAACCATGCAAATACAGCCTTGGTTTAGGACAGCAAAAGCCGCCCTCCCTGTTAAAAGTATTTTAATAAGGATTACCACCACTCTCTGCGTTCAGGGCTGGAAGACATAGATGAGCAGCTCTATTCACTGATAGATTCAAGCCACTGTTTCTCTCTGCAACTCCTCCTTACAACTGTTGGGCAAATAATACATATAGGAATCCTAATATTTACAACAAATGTGGTGACAACTAGGGATAGTTGTTCACACATGTGAATGCTGGAACACTGTTCCCCTCAGAGAATATTTTTTCAACACAAACATTTCACATCCCAGCAAGAGATGGATCTCTCCCTCCTTCTGCAAGTTACCAGAGCAGCTGGTCCTCTGCACAGCTCTTAACCAACTGCAGGGCCAAATAACTGTTATCACTGGTCCAAAATCGGCTTGTTCCCTACACCCAGCAAGTTCTTGAAGTGATGGAGATTGTGGCACCCTTTACAAGGTGGGCATCTCTGCTCCATACTGGAAATGAGCAGTCAGTGGCGTGAGGTGAGGATATGCACTGCTGAGGAACATCAGACATTTGGATCACTATCAACTTGACTGTTGAAAGTCTAACAATTGCCAAGATCCATCCACCTTGAAAGAAAAATAAATGCTTACTTCATAACATTCAATTCAATAGAGCAAAGTGCTCAAGTTATGCACAGCCAAGAACACTTTCTCAGCAAGTTTGGTAAAATCTTCTCTATTGTCTTTGCCAAACCACAGATTAAGGAGTAGGATGATGGACACAGTGCATCTTACATCTTACTGTCATGCCAGTGGAAGCAGTATCTCTACCCAGACTGTGGGGTGACAGTCCGAATTTTCAACACACCCCGAGAAATTCCAAAATATACCCAAATCTCCTTAGCTTCTTTGGATTTCTTTGAAAAATATGTTCTGGTTTGTCAAGCAGCAGAGCTGGCTGAAGTGAATGGAGCTGGAATGGCACTGGACTCTGATCCAAAACCACCTGAGGCATCCACAGTTAAGGCACTGCACTTCCTAGCTGGAAGTCACTTGGCCTGGAAACCTTTGGAAGGCACTGTGCAAAAGGAAAAGCAGCCTGAAGTAGCCTGGCCTTCTGGTAGCTGATGCTGGACCCCGAGGCTGCTCAGAATTAACTCATCTCTGAGAGGATTCTGATTTTACTCTGTGCAGCTTATATCCCTTTATTCAATACCAAGCCTGAAGAGTACTTGAGGTGTTACTGGAGGAGTGCAACTCCATCTAGTGTCTGTATTTGCAGTATACTCTTCCCAGAGGAAGTTTACACAACAGAAACACTTGGAGACCTTCTTTAATATCTCGAGGGACTGCAGATATCTGTGTATAATGATCTCATTAGGACCAGGCACAGAAAAGATTAGCCGTGGAGTAAAAGGAAAAAAAAAAAAAAAAAAAAAAAAAGAGCTTCTCTCTTAAAAAGAGAGATGCAAAATTCACATTCCACCTGAAATGGATTTAGTCAGGCTGAAAAGTTGACAGTGTCACCAAAACACTGCGCTCAAGTCAAAAACTCAAATTCCTGTGCTCAGTCTCTGCTGTAGCCACTATACTTTTCTGTAGCTTCTGTTTCACAGCAGGCTCAGACACCAGGAGCTCAGAGCTCTCCATGCCTCATTCAAGCCCACAGCCCAGTCAAGGCTCAAGTGGTTCACTGTGAAATATCATCTGGTAATGGGAAAAATCTTTCTGTATTGAATAGAGTTTGATTCATTGCATTTTTATTTGAGCTGCTCCCAGGAAAACCTCTTCCCCAAATAAGCTAGAAATCCTACAGTTTATTGTGTCCCTTCCAAAGCTCTTGCTTACTTCTTCCTCTTTTCTATTATGAACATAGATTTATAACGTATAAGGTGCAGTCTAGTTAGAGGTGTCCCCCAGGGGTCAGTACTGGGTCCAGTCTTGTTCAATCTCATCATGAGGGGCATGGATGAAGGCTCAGAGTGATGACACAAAACTGGGAAGAGTGGCTGATAGCCCAGAGGAACGTGCTGGCATTCAGGGACCTGGACAGGCTGGAGGGTTGGGTGAAGAAGAACCTCTTGAAATTCGACAAAGAGAAGGGCCCTTCACCTAGGGAAGAATAACCCCAGTACAGGCACCAGTACAGGCTGGGGGCTGACCTGCTGGAGAGCAGCTCTGTGGAGAAGGACCTGGGAGTCCTGGTAGACAGCAGGTAAACCATGAGCCAGCAATGGCCCCTTGTGGCCAAGAAGGCCAACGGGATCCTGGGCTGCATTCAGAAGTGTTGCCGGCAGGTCAAGGGAGGTGATCCTACTCCTCTACTCAGCCCTGGGGAGGCCACACCTGAGTATTGTGTCCTGTTCTGGGCTCCCCAGTACAAGAGGGACATGGACATGTTGAAGAGTCCAGTACAGGTCTACAAAGATGATTAGGGGACTGAAGCATCTCTCATATGAGGAAAGTCTGAGAGAGCCATGAGGGTGACAGAGCACTGGGACAGGCTGCCCAGAGAGGCTGTTGAGTCTCCTTCTCTGAAGATATTCAAAACCCTCCTGGATGCCGTCCTGGCTACGTGCTTTAGGTGACCCTGCTTGAGCAGGGGGTTGAGCTAGATGGTCTCCAGAGGTCCCTTCCAACCTCAGCCACTCCATGACTGTGATAATCACTTCTTCAGTTAAGCTATCTGGTGCTGAAATGTTTAGAAGTGACTTAGAAAGGGTATTTTTAACATGTAAGTACAGTTCATTTCCTACATTTATTTTTGTTGGATGCTTTGTAGTTTTTAGCAATTTGGAGCAAATTTTGGAACTCAAAACAAGGAGGAAAGCTGAGTGAGAAGTCTCCTGAACATGAAAATCTAGCTGTCATTGGGTCCTATCATTACCAGACTTCTCTGCCATAAAACAAATTGGCCTTCATCATCAGAAACAAGTCTGACATAAAAGCTTCTGGCTCTCCATAATGCTGAAGAGAAAGTAACCACGTGGAATAACACAAATTAAATGTCTCAAGCAAAGTTCACAGGCTTCTCACTGAGCCCCTCCAGTCACTGAGCAACTGACTTGATTTCTCCAGTTGCTGTGACAAGCTATGTTTCCACAAGTGATTCTGGACGGAAAGCATAAGGTGGGTTGAAACATTTTTAGCACTGTCATTTAGCTTGAAAAGGCACTTCATAAAAGTATTTTAGGGAGCAGTAAAAGTAATTGCTTTTTGGAAAGCATAAGGAATAACAGATTTATCTACACTTTTTTAGTTCGTTTAGTCACTACTAGGCAGCAGTACTGAGAGAGCTCAAGTGTTCTGAGATGTTTGTAGTACTGAACAGATGAAATTTCTAACAGAAAACTATGATTTCTCTAAATCACACTAAACTGCTACTCTTTCAGGACAGTTAGATTCAAATCCTCCCTTTGGACACTCAGAGAGATGAACCAACTCTAAAGTACAGCTCCACACAGGGAGTACGGCAAGAACTCCACCATTTACCTCAGGAAATTATTTACTGTCTCTCAACTAATGTATTCCATGAAGTGTAAAATTGTTTTTAAAAAATCATTAACTGCCTAATGGTGCAACATGAGGTAATTAACTATGAGTCCTGACTGACATCTGTCAGTGACAACTCATACAAGCTGTAGAAATACACAAGTGCAAACTATTGTTCAGGGGCTCTTAAAGTGCTCTATCCCTAATTCTGGGGTAAAAACTTAAGGTAAACTACAGGGAGAGAAAGAAGTGACTTACTTTGTAGTAAAACAGGAAAAGTCCAAAGAACAGGCTGTAGAGGTCCGCAGTCAGAATGCCCAAGTTGACTGAGGTTGCACTCGTAACTTTAATCACTACTGGCATGAAGCTGTACAGCCCAAACATACACAGGGCAAACACTGCAAACAGCAACGCTGAAAAATAAGGTAACAATTGACTCCTCAGGGATGGAATAATGATTTTAAAGAACACTGATATTCCTCAGATGTGTCAAAACTACGTATGTTCATCTTTCGGAATAAGGTGTCCTAAAAGATACGGAAATGTAAATTTAAGAAAAACGCAGCAAAAATATTTATCCTTCAAAACTACCCTGTACTGCAGAAATGACTATACAAGGTTGTTCTTTCCCATCTAACATGACAGCTGACTAAAGAAATTTAGATCCATATTTCTTAATAATGTACAGTTCTGGACGTACAGTTCTGAGATCTAAATGTGTCACAGATCCCATTTTCCCAGTATTTCATCTAGGAAGAACCAGAGAAAAATACTCTTGCAATGTTCCAACACCAAGCACATTTGTGATTAAAGGGGGTTGATTTTTGCAATTTATTTTGAAAAATGATTTCATGCTGTATGCAAAATGCAAAATCTGAGCTCAAAGTTCTAATGTTCGACCCTGCACTCCGTATGTCTTTGTTGAACTGCAAAGTTTGCAGAAAATAAATGTGCAACAATATGAATGTTACTTAATAACTAGAGAAAGGAAATGAAAACCCCAGCATTTCAAGTCTAAATCATCATCATTTTTCCAGTGTTCTGTAAAAATGCACATCATTTTGCCATACACATACCAATTTTCCAGTTCCATTGAATTCTCATTATATCCCTATGTTCCACGATGGCTCTAGAGTTAGAGAAAAGATATAATATAGTAAAAAAAAAAAAAACAAAAAAAAAAACATATTATATTGTATTCAAAGAGTGAATTTAATTAGCAGAATACACAAGAAACATTTTGATTTGTAAGCCCTTCATTTTTGTTTGAAATGTTATTGAATGGCACTAACTCCAACCTCTAACAAGCATGAGGAAAGACTTGAAAATTAAAGTGCCTGAAAGTCAAGAGCACTTTTATTGAATTCTCATGCCTTCTTCCCAGGCCTTTTCATCCTTCAGATTCATTCTTATTTGAAATATAATTTGAGGAAATTATTAACTATAATGATGAGAAATGAGGAACACAAAATTCATTAGATAGGCTTAAGTGTATGTGGTCTGTTCCTCTAACGAGGTTATTTGTAGAAGTATACATGGCTTCATTTGAAACTGAAGTTTAATACGGACGACCTCCTGCTAATGATTATCTTCTAAAACTATCCACTGAGAAAAGCCATTAGGAAACACATTCCCGCAAGCAGTCCTCAGCGAGCTGCATGTCCTCATCAAGGTCAACAGATCGAAAATAAAGCCAAGTATCACTTGTACTCAATTGTAGGATCTGAGCTTTACAATTGCTGTAACAAGAGCAGTGCAAACCAAAAGGATATAAAACAGATGCTGATCAGCAACAAAAATAAAATTCAAATAGAAGGACTCCAACATAGCCCAAATGCAGAGGCAACAAAGAATTAACAACATTTCATTGAAGACAAGCAATCATCTGCAGAATATTCTTAATTAGTTTTAAAATAAATATTAGATCCTTACAGCTGTAGACCGCTGATAATAGTCCCAAACAAGCCCACCATTCCTAGAAACTCCACTCTGCTCAGATTTTTCACAATGTATTCCTCACTCACATTAGATATGGCATACAAAGAAGCACCCAGAAGAACTAAGACATCTCCAATCACCACGTCACTTCCTGTACAGAAATATTAATCCACAATAAGGGTAATGCTGCAAACACTTTTGTTTTAAAAACTAGACAAGCAAATTTATCTTTAGCATCTCTATTTTCCTTGCAGTTTTCAGGGTAGGGGGGAGGGAAACATCTGTGTGCAGGCGAGTTGCTGGCTGACTCTGCTAACTGCTCGCATCCCCCTGCACAGTCTGGAAGGAGCTGAACTTGGCATTTAAATCACATCCTGACCAAGCTGCTGTGTAGGTCCAGGTCTGCTTCTGCTGACATTAGGCGCTGTCGGAGCTGCAAAGCCCAGGTTAGAGACGCTCTCTGCCTTGCTGAACATCATCCCGCCTTTTGCCATAAGGCAAAAATCCATCTATTGATTTCAGCGGGACCTGGACTGCGCTTCAGGCTTCTGACAGATGGTAAGTGGGCGCTGCAGACAGGTGGTATCAGGTGTCACGCTGAGCTATGTGCGTGCTGGGCAAGTGGGACTCCCTGTAATCCAACCGGTCATCGAGCAAACGCCGTTGTGCATCAGCTGAACAGCAAGGCAATTGCTGTTGTTTAAAGCCTTGAATTGATTTCAAATTTCCTACCCTGAGCCAGTTGGCAATCACTGCAGAGATATGTCTGGAATCTGAGGGTAAGCAATAGTAAGGACATGCAAGTTGTGCACAACAGGCCTAAAGTCTAAGGGAAAGAGGATTTTTCTCCCTTAGGGCCAAGGGGTTTGTAGCACACAGCATTATAGCTAAACCTGTTTGTCTTTCTACCTTACCTACAGCAGTGACCCCAAAATAAGGCCAAAAGGCTTAGTTTTATGCTGCCTGATGAAGGCAATGCTACTTTCCTGCCCCTCTGAAATTTGCCTTGCCTCATACCCTCTGGCTCTGGAAATTCTCAATTCTTATTCAAAGTAAGATCACTGGGGTTCTGGGCATCCTTCCTCCCTGCTCCTCTTGCTCTCATGCCATAGGACAGCACTTTCCAGGTTGGGGACCTTGGGGACACGGGGACTATTTCTGCTGGGTCTGCCAAAGACAACCAGAGAAGCGAGCCTGTTGCTAAGTAGCTTCTGATTTGCTATTTGTGCTCAGAGAAAACGGCCCACCAGCAAAGTCTGAAGCATCTTTTATCAGACCCCATCATATGTAAAATGAACAAGCTTTCAAGAGTAAGGCCTTTCATCAGGTTTCATAAACAGCAGCAAAATTTAAGCTTATTGTGAGGGTTTCCCTTTAAAGGTAGAAGAAATAATCCAAAACCACAAGCAAACAAAATTTCACAGCTCTCTATAAAACCAACATCTCCTCAGCCTCTATCTTGTTGAAGAAGAAATACAAATAGCAGTGTGTCTTCTCCTTTTCTTAAAATCAAACTACATCCTTTCCCCCTGCATTTGCCTCTCTTTCTCCTTTGCAAGTTGGACAATCACGGAAACTGTGACCCCTCTTTTCCCCCGCGTGATAAGCAATTCCTTACCTTCACTGTCTTGCCTCCCTGCCAAAATGTCAGCACCCACCATTGTTCCCACACCCAGCAAGCAGACGGCAACTGCGATAAAATGGATCAGTCGGTATCTTGCACGGAGGATGAACCAGGACAAAGCCATCAGCACGGGGATCCCGAAACAATCCAGCAGCTGTGAGCACAGAGAAATGAGTTTCACTAGAAGCCCATCCCAAATCTGCATTTCACTGTCCTGAAAGCAAATGTTCAGGATTTTATCTTCCATCATCACCAGATGTTACTGAAAACCACAAAACAACTCCCGTGGGTTTGTTTAAATGCAGGAGGGGTCAAACCCACATTTTACCATGAAAAACACATTCAGACCAAAGGGCCTGGGGTGGAGAAGGAGGCACTGTCCCCTCTCTCACTGACCTAAAAACTCTTCCAGTGATGGATCTCATCAATCCTAGCAGCTTCACAAACGAATGCTAGGACATTGCAGTGAAACCACACTGCTCCCCATGACACCAATACGAGGAAGTGGCTCACCCACCCAAATCTGGACCTGCTAACAGACACAGCTGATCTGATTTTACAGCAAAGTGAGGAAGGCAAAAATCTGACTCCGCAGTTTTGTTAATTCTTTTTTTCTTCAAGTGGATCATACCAAAAAACCTCTGGTATGTGTGCTGGAAGCCATGTGCTAAATTGCTGGAAGGAAAATAGGATGGGAGGAAGAGGTTTCCTAAGCCACCTTCACAATCTTCCAGCTTCTCAAAGTCATGCACAATCCACCAGTGATTTTTCAGCCCACCTCAGCCAGAAGCAGGTAACTGGAATTTATCCATGCCACAGCAGCAAAGACACACAAGGCAGCTGGAGTTCAGAAGCACTTCAGATGTGTTTGCAGACGTTGCCCTGAGCAGATTTAACAGCCAAAGTTCAAGGATGTCTGCACTCTGTGACAAACACTGGCTTCTCTTTCCTTTCTTCGTTACCCCCTCCCTGTGTGTTCCTCAAACCTTGTGTATCTTTGCCTTGCTGTTAGCCTCACCCACGTTATGGGTAAGAAAATAAAAATCAAAAATTAGCTAACCACTTAATGCAGAAAAATAGGTAGCAGCATACAACAGACTTAATGTTCTGTAATAACCAAATAATACCAAGAACACTGAGCTAATCATAATTGGTTCAATATTTAATTCGACATAATAGATTCTGTTTCCAAATTTGTCTAGGGAAAAGAGAGGTGGATTTTCTGAGTACCGTATAGAAGGGACCAGGCTATAGCAGACCAGATAGTCGGCCTTCCAAAGACTGCTCACAAGTTACTCTTAAATGTCAACCTTTAAATCCTGGCCTCCTGAAGTCAATACCAAGTGTTAGGTTCAGGTCACTGTGACTGTGGCAGAAGCATTCCAAACCAAGGCCAGAGTCCCCTGTCCTTCTGTAATGTTCCTGTCCAACTTCTGCCAGCTTCTACCCACAACCATGGTCTTCTGCTTCTGTGGGTTCAGCCATCACCCACAAGGGTTACAAGCAAACTTTCTTAAGTCTGTTTTTACATTTGTAACTACAAACATTAAAGCCTTACCAGCACAGCATTAAGGGGGTTGATACAGATTAAATCCTAATGGTTCTCTCTAATCCTTCCATTTATTTGTCTTTGTTTCTTGGATTGTCTCCAGCTTGTTCAGCTTCAGAAGTCTGTGTAAAAGCACAGGTACTTCCCAGGCTGTATTATCAGACATTAGAAGCACACAAGTCATAATACATGTATTATGTATTTTTGTATTGCAATACAACTTTGTTCTATTGAAAAAGTATCGTGCTGTGAGTTTCTATCTATTCATCAGCCTTTTTCTCTACCTCACCTTTTGTCTGGGTTCAAAAAAAAAAAACAAAAACAAAAAAAACACCAAAACAACAAAAACTTGTAAGACTTCCTACGAGTTTGGCTGTTTTGACAAGTATCAAGAAGTGTTGATTTATCTGTTTCAGCACCATGTACGATTTAGCTCTCCTAACTCTGTTTTTTCACCTCTGGTCTGAAGCAGTTCTGTCCTGAATACAGAACTGTATTTGAAAGCACTGAGTTCTAACCAAAGATCTCTGGTGTTAAGTTGTAATCATGGAAATGAAGAAATATTACAAAAATAAAGGAGCAAAAATGTTTAACCCTCTCATAGTAGACATCTATTACTAAGTAAGCTTTCATTCCCCATTTATCGAGTTGTTACTTTGCAGCTTTCTAACCTTCAAGCAGTTTTTCAACCCAAACAGAAAGAGCAGAAGAAAAAAAACCCTTCAGTAAAAAAAAAAAATAATAATAATACTTAATTAGGATGTAAGGAAGTAGTAGATAATGTCCTCTTTCAGTAACACCAGATGGGGAACTGCTGCATCCAGACCAATAACATGCCGTAGAGCTACCGCATCCTGGTTAGTGGACTAGCAGCCAGGACATGCAGGCACCAAATGATGAAGAACACACACTGGTAATCTATTGCAGGGGACAATTACCCTCAATTACAGCCAAAAAAAAATCTGATTTCCAACTACTGGATCTTGACTTCCCTTCATCTACTACGTTACTAAGCTCTTTGGTGGAAAATGCTCTCTTCTGTACAGGATCAAGATCAAAGAAGTGCAAAGCAGATGCAACATGGCAATGAATTGTGTCAATGGAACCATTTAAAAGAATGAAGTTTATTTATTCCAGATTCATGACATTTCCACCAGTACCGTGGCTCATATTATTATTGCCAGCAGAGCCTCAGCAAACTCTCATCTTCCTCAATCCTAGCATGCATCTTTACAGGGGGAAAGAAAAAAAAAAAAAAAAAAAAAAAGATAACCTGTTGATTCGATTTACGAGTGTTTTGCCTCAAGCCAGGCTTTGGCCACACTGTTTATAAGAAGGTTTTAAAGGTAGGGCAAGTAAATTATTAAAAGACGTTTTAATACGTGGTTAATCAATTATCACAGATTGCTGGAGGTTGCTGGTTTGCTGTAACTGCCAGCCCCAGACAGCTTTGAGAGCACTGAAGCTCACCAGCTCCTGCTGCTCGCTTCCCCGCATGCCTTCCAAAGGGCAGCCTGCAGCTGAGCCCAGGGGCTCACCCCGCAGTTCCTCCTGTTGAGGTTCAGACTCTTGCACAAGCTGCTCTGCCTATAAAAAGTCCCCATCTGAATTATCAATGGAGAGAATGCTAATTGTGCCTCCTAATGTGCTGACAACACGAAGCCACAGCTGCACTGCTTGCTTTTTGCTGTGAAATGTGTGGTCAAACAACAGCACAATCGGGTCCTGCCTCCAGCTTGGAGCACACCAACGCTGAGGAAGTCTCACCCAAAGCTGAGACCAAAGTCTTTCTCTGTTTTTACAGAGCAGAGAGCTGCCATCCTGATGTTATCTCTGTAAAAACCTCCCAAACCCCTCCTTGCAACACTAGCCTTTGATAACTAAAGAAAAACTTTTTTTTTTTTTCCTGTGTTTGTGTGAAAATACATGGAAGTTCCTTGCTGAGCGGAAACTTCTCTTTGAAGAAAACCACTGGGCTGAGCTAAGCTCCAGCCCGCCAGCATTTTCACAACGATTTCACTGTACTCAGGAAGGTCTCACATACTCCTGCTTTGCTCTTTCACTCCCTGGGCATCCGTTTACAGCCACTACTAAGGCCAGAAGCTCTGAACAACAAATTCTCACATAACTGCTGAACTGCTTGCTGCTGACAGAGAGCAAAAGCCTTGTGCTGGAGCAAATCACGGGCTTTTATTGTCCTGAATCTCCTTTCTGACAGTGGTGAGAACCTGGTAACTCCAGAAAATGTGCAAGAAACCTGGCTGCAACAGGCAGTTGTAGCAAATTCACGGTTGCTGAACTGGCACTTGAAACATCAGTCTGAAGGTTATCACAAGCAAAAAAGGTTCAGCAAATGCTTGAATTTGGCAATTGAACTCAATGACCCCCTGTACCTATTCTTTCTTAATTTCCATGAAAGAAGTCATGGGAACAGCTTTATTACTGCTGAGAATTTGGATCAAAGTCCTGTCTTTTCCAGCAGTAAAGTACATGATCAAACAGTGTCTCAATTATCAGCTTAGCTTGGTCTTGAGACTGAAACATGTCATTCTTTAGAGCAATTTCTGAAGCATTATTTGTAAGTAAATTAAAGGCTCAATGAGCCATAACACTTAATTACAAAGTGGAAATGTGACAAGAAGAACCCATAAGGAATATTACTGTTCTTTTAACAGTGCAAGGAAAAGTTACTGCAGCTCCCTAAAAGGAGCCCAGACCTCGGGAGTTCATTGCTTTACGGGTAACTCTCTTAAATATTAACCCTTGTTACTTTGACTCTGTAAAAACACTGACACCTAAACACTCTTTTCCACCTAACAGCTAATTCTGCATCACCCAGTATGCCTTTATTCAGGTTAACGGGGCCATGATCCAAGCCACAGATCCACCACCAGTAACAGCAGGCAAAGGCTGGCACAGCTCCATCACCCTCTGCTCTTGCTGCCGCGCTGTCCCCACCTTGTCCCAGCAGATGCAGCTGATGTCCATGAAGGGTTAAAAAAATGCACCCTTGGTTCTCCTGCTGATTCAGGACAAGAGATGAGTCCTGGTGCAGCAATGCAGCACTGGCACTACAGGGGACATCGCTGTTAACTGGCACTTTGGGTGCCCTGCACACCTCCCTCCCTCCCATCTCTTACAGAGAGGAGTCTGAAGGGCCACATCTGAAAGCCTCGCTGCATGGTCAGAAACACCAGCTAACTTCCAGCGTGTCCTCACGTGTGGGATTGCATCTCACAAAGCCTCCCACTGCTTCTAGGACTAGGCAGGACATCTACTTCGCTCCCATCAGCATGAACCCGAGCTGAGTCGGTGTTATTCAGTCCTAAATCTTTATTCTGTCTCATAAAAACAAAAGCAAAATAAAACAAAAGAACCACCTGAGTGGCTGTCAGCAAACTCTTAGAAGTGCTTTCTATCAAAATAATTAGAGTTCAACTCAAGAGCTGGCACTGGGTAATACCAGCCAATTTTCCCTGCTTCCTGGAAATGTTATTCATGAGGCAGGATGCTCTTCTTTGTACTGCAGAGAAAATAGATATTGAAAAGCTTTTTCAGGTTTAAATAGCTTCCCTATCTGTCCTATGAATCTCATTTCAGAAACAAGACCAAAACTGTAATCAAAGCAACAGTCCAGAAACTGGTCCTTACCTGCACACTCGTGAGGGTCGTGTACTGGTAGGCTTTTACAATCGTGTAATTGGCTTCAACATCAGCCAGTCCCAAAAACAGGTACTTCCACCACCTCTGCTTCAAAATTTGAAGAAGACTGTCACCATCTGTATAGAAGAAAGCAGCAATCAACATGCTTCCTTGCATGGAAAGGAAAGAAACTTGCTTTTTAGAAGCCTAAGTAATACTGAGGGGTTCGGTTTGGATTGTCCCTGCTTAAGAAAGGTGTAACAACAGCAAAAGGTAGCCTGGGAAAAAACAATGCAAAGAGTGAAAAGCGCAGAAATCCTTCCATGTGAAAAGAAAAAAAAAAAAAAAAAAAAAAAAGACAGGAATGCTTAAATAGTAAATTAATAATATAGGAACAATATTAAATAGCCTCTGGTTAAAAAAAAAATATTACAACAATTCCTACTTCCTCCTAATATAACACAGAACTTAAACCCAAATATAAGAATTTTAAATAGGTATGAAACAAAATCTAATTAATTGCACATTTAACCTATGAAATTCATTCCCATATGTTATTATAAGGCAGGAATTTCAGCAGGATCTTTAAAAAAAGAGGACAAATATTCAGTAAGTTCTATGGCTTCAAAATCTGAAAGGAAAAAGTAGAAGAGAAAGAAGAAAAAAACAGCATAATCTCCCATCCCATATTTCACATACCAGTCCTAAATGCCAGTATTGTTGTATAAACTAGAAGAAGCAGAAAATAGTTGATAAAACTTTGCAACATCGGAGTATTCACTTGGTATTGTTCCGCTAGGTACTGGCTCGTAACAGCAGTCCCACAGATAAACAAGGAGAGCATCTGGCCCAGGAGGATGGTTTTCAGAATACGCCTGTAAATATAAAGGACAACACAGCAAGCTTAGAACCAAACGCTCAAGCTGGTTTTGAGAATGTTTGGTTCTTGTAAAGGGAAAAAGACGTTTTTTAGTTGGCAATTCTTTTTTGACTGCCTACCAGTGTTCCTCCATTCCAGCAGCAAGCGGTGCTCTGTCTGCACAGATCTCATCCAACCCCGTAACAGCCAGTAACAATAGGTGAGGCTCAGCCCGAACCAGCAGTAACTGAGGCTGCAAAACATTTGCAAAGATCTTCACGCAGCTCAGCCCAACAAGAGGATCTGTTCTCATCACAAGAGATTTGATAAGCGCAGCCTGAGTTACACCCTCCATCCTTTTTGCTCTGTTCTGTTACATTCTGGTATAGCTGAGGACGGAGTTAAGAGCATATTTTGGCCACAGACCACATCAGCTTGTATGGTGACTTCTAAGTCCAACCCACAGCTGGGAAAACAACACCAACAAACCACCTCATGCTCTCCTAGCAGCAATTCTTCACTTAATACGAAGTGGCCTTGGACTATTCTGGATGTTCTCAGATGAGTAAGAGCACGCAGAGATGGCCATGTATCCTGTGGTGAGGCTGGCTTTCCTGCCACGGGAGCTACATGGTTGTGCCACCCTGGTCCCTGCCTGCCTTCCCACAGACGCTGTCCAGCAAGGTTGGCTCGATGCTGCGCTGGCTGTGTGGGTCTGCACAAGTTCACATTTAATTTGTTTACTCTGAAGACTACTGATGACAACTTAACTGCCTGCACAACCGATTCGGTTGTTGCTACAGAGTAATTGAGCAAGGAAAGAGCATCCCCACTAGGAATTCGCACCTCTCCACAGCTCTCCACTGATCATTTCCAAGCCACTCCCGCATGCCAGACACACCACAGGACGGACACTGGTTGTTTTTCCAGCGCGGGGGACTCCAACGCAGTAATTACCAGGTGACCCAGCCACGATGTGCAATCCGGCTGCCAATGTCACCCGTAGGAAGGGTGTGTTCTGGGGTGCTGAAGCCAACTCAAACCATGCAATCGATCCCTTCTTTTGGAGCCGACACATCATCTTTGCATGGACTCAAATTCAGCTGCCTGCATTTTGTTTTCAATTCAGCCTGGCACCAAGGCCCATCCAGCTTTAAAAATGCTGCTAAACACACTTCTGTCTCCAAATCCATTCTGATGAGAGAGCAAATCTCTGAAGTCCAGCAGTGCCGCACTTCCAAGAGACAAGAGGCCCATGTTTTCACAGAATCACAGAATCACAGAATTTCCTAGGTTGGAAGAGACCTCAAGGTCATCGAGTCCAACCTCCAACCTAACGCTAACAGCCCTCCACTAAACCATATCCCTAAGCTCTACATCTAAACGTCTTTTGAAGACTTCCAGGGATGGTGACTCCACCACTTCCCTGGGCAGCCTGTTCCAGTGCCTCACAACCCTTTCAGTGAAGAAGTTCTTCCTAACATCTAACCTAAAACTCCCCTGGCTCAGCTTAAACCCATTCCCCCTCGTCCTGTCACCAGGCACGTGGGAGAACAGGCCAACCCCCACCTCGCTACAGCCTCCCTTGAGGTACCTAAAAAGAGCGATAAGGTCGCCCCTGAGCCTCCTCTTCTCCAGGCTGAACAAGCCCAGCTCCCTCAGCCGCTCCTCGTAGCACTTGTTCTCCAGGCCCCTCACCAGCTTCGTCGCCCTTCTCTGCACCCGCTCAAGCACCTCCATGTCCTTCTTGTAGCGAGGGGCCCAAAACTGAACACAGTACTCGAGGTGCGGCCTCACCAGAGCTGAGTACAGGGGGACGATCACCTCCCTAGCCCTGCTGGTCACACTGTTTCTGATACAAGCCAGGATGCCGTTGGCCTTCTTGGCCACCTGAGCACACTGCTGGCTCATATTCAGCCGACTATCAACCATCACTCCCAGGTCCTTCTCTGCCTGGCAGCTCACCAACCATTCCTCTCCCAGCCTGTAGCTCTGCTTGGGGTTATTGCGCCCCAGGTGCAGGACCCGGCACTTGGCCTTGTTGAACTTCATGCAGTTGACCTCAGCCCATCGGTGCAGCCTATCCAGATCCTCCTGCAGAGCTTTCCTACCCTCAAGCAGATCGACACACGCACCTAACTTGGTGTCATCTGCGAACTTACTGAGGGTGCACTCGATGCCCTCGTCCAGATCATCGATGAAGATATTAAAGAGGACCGGCCCCAGCACCGAGCCCTGGGGGACGCCACTAGTGACTGGCCTCCAACTGGACTTGGCTCCATTCACCACGACTCTTTGGGCCCGGCTATCCAGCCAGTTTCTAACCCAACGAAGCGTGTGCCAGTCCAAGCCAAGAGCAGCCAGTTTCTTGAGGAGAATGCTGTGGGAAACAGTGTCAAAAGCCTTGCTGAAGTCAAGGTAGACCACATCCACAGCCTTTCCCTCATCCACCCAGTGCGTCACTCTGTCATAGAAGGAGATCAGGTTCGTCAGGCATGACCTGCCTTTCATAAAGCCATGCTGACTGGGCCTGATCGCCTGCTTGCCCTGCAAGTGCTGCGTGATGACTCTCAGGAGGATCTGCTCCATGAGCTTTCCTGGCACTGAGGTCAAACTGACAGGCCTGTAGTTTCCCGGGTCTGCCCTCCGGCCCTTCTTGTAGATGGGCGTCACGTTTGCTAGCCGCCAGTCGATTGGGACCTCCCCCGATAGCCAGGACTGTTGATAAATGATGGACAGTGGCTTGGCCAGCTCCTCTGCCAGTTCCCTCAGTACCCTTGGGTGGATCCCATCCGGCCCCATCGACTTGTGCACATCTAAGTGCCGTAGCAGGTCACCAACCAGATCTTCATGGATAAGATCTTCATGGTTTTGCTACAGCTTGCCTTGAACATCCCAGCAACTGTGCACGTCCACGCTGCAAGTATTCATATTTCTCATGGCAAGCTTTAAGATCCTCTCCAGCCTGGTGTGAACACCTCTTTCTGGCCCATGAAAGAAATAAACATTCTCATTTCCAGCATTTGGAAGGCTGAAGTAAGCAAGAGAAACCATGTTTCAGATGGAAATTTATCATGGCTACTTTGTGGCACAGTCTTAACTGTAAATACTGCGGTAAAATGCACATAAAGCAGAAGCTGTGGTTGCTGGAAAAAAGAAAAAAAGCTTTGGAGCTATCCCAAAAGCTATCCCATTTTTGTCATACTGGATTTCTTTTTACTCTAGCAAGTACCATCTGGTGAACAAATTAGCAAAGACTTCTTATATTCCAGCTAATCCTTCAGACTGACGCAGAAATGTCTCTTTATGTACACCCAAAGAACTCAGGCCATCAGGTGCCATTAAGAAGAATTCTTAATTAAGAATTTCAGAGCTGAGACTACCTCTTCTCTCCAACAGACACAAGCACAGCTCCCGGCTCTCCCTTTGCCAGCCCTGTGAACTCTGGCTCCTCTCATAGGTGCTAAGAGGACAGAAGAGCCACTGAAATATCAAGGAAGAACTAAGGTGGTCAACGAGAGTAAGGGAAAATGGGGTTTCAGTAACAAAGGCAATGTCACCCCACAGGCAGCTGGCCTGTTTAATATGGATTTCTGTGGAGCAGGTTTTTAAACATCCCCCCAGGCTATGCAAGAGGCAGCTTTGCTTCACCTGAACTTCTGCACCCTCTTTATCACCCTCTTTATAAAAGAGGCCTGGACTCTACCCGCACGGTGTTTTGGCTGGGTACTGACCAGGCTCCAGTGAGAGGCTGAAAGGACAGAGAATTTGCTGTCATTCAAATTTGCTAAGCATTAATCAGCTTCAAAATCAGCTTCATTTATCAAAATCAAGGATGACCTGGTTGTCTCAGTGGAGCTGACCGTCAGCTTTCATAATAACTAAGTTCCTCCAGTTTTGAGGACCTGAGGAATTCTCTCTTTGCATTTTTGCAGGTGGGAAGAGAAGCAGGTCCAGAATCTGCAGGACTGTTTGCTTGGTGGTTACTGCACCAGCAAGCATATTTAGTTAATGTGTGCTCAGGCACTCCTACAGCGCTTGCTTCTGCTGAGATCAAATGATGCAAATACAAACACTGCTCACAGACGGTGGAAGTCCATCCTCAAAAAACATCCTGAGAATCCCAAAACACTGTATTTCTAGCAGCTTTCTCAGCCACGCATACAATGTGGGCTTCTTGCATGGATGCTCTGTGCCACGACGAGGTGCACACCTGCCAGGAAGCAGCAGCACATCCTCCTCACTCTGTTTATCCAGGTATCAAAGTGAACTTTTTCCAAGCAGGATGCCTACAGGTACCTGTGGTGTGACGTGGCAGCAAGGCAGAGGTTTGACACAGTAAGGTTACTCATGTTAAACGTGTGATCAGGTGCTTTACTTGAGCTTTAGGAATTCAGTGCTCACCTAATTTCCATAACAAATGAAAAAACCTTTCCACAAAGTGCTCCTCTGCAAAAATTTGAGAGTAAAGTAAATCCCATCGGTTTCATTTTGCAAAACAATTTCTCATGGGAAAAACATTTCAGAGACATGCTTCCCTTCATTCTTGTATTGACATGACTATTGATTACCATGATTCTTATTAATAATTCAACTTTTCTTAAAATATATTAACTTCTCCATGCCAGAAATTGGTCCTCTCTACCTTTTTTGTTTGTTTATAAATGCATCAGTAAGGACTAAACCACTTGGGACTGCGGTGACGCAAGGTAAGTGGTCTGAAATGGCCTTTTAGTTTTATAGCTTATTTTTTTGGTAGTATTTTTGTTCTGTTGTATTTATTTATTTTTTTTTATGAGGGTACTTTGTTTTTTTTACTGCTTGATAATTAGCTACTCAGTAATTATTTCTCCTCTCCATTTAAACAGTGTATCTTATCTGACTATACCTGTAAGCAGCTCTGAGTCCTTGGATTTGCAGAACATATGATTTCCCACAGAGGCCAGTGCTGACCAAGCCTATTCAGGGTGCAGCTCTCAACACCATGAGAAAGGCGGAGTGGCTTTCTGTGGCTCCATGTGAAATGCAGAGGAAAAATACCCCAGGATACTAAAATATACTGAGAGTCTGTATCTGAGGAAGTCAAAGAAAATCTGTTAGGCCCACTGTTAACAGTTTTAGTGGCTATTTTAATAAATCCTATGATTTCAATCTGATTTTTTTTCCCAATTAAAACAAATACTGCTTTCCTTTCAGTAATTAAAATTTATTTATGCCAGAAGTTAAACAGTAAGAGGTAACACTTGGCAACACTCCACGTAGACAGTTTACTCACATTTTAACTTTAACTACTACTACTGACCCCTTCCTGAACAAGAAAAACAAAAAGGAGACAGACTTTCATTTGAACAATCCCACATTGCCATGTGAATTGATATACAAAAATGCAGGTTCAGACTGAAGCCATATTCCAATATGATGAGTAGATAATTCAGGAGAGGAAAAGGTTTTTTCCAGAGTTCCACTTTTCAGTGTTTTGATGCTCTATTTTGAAATCAAGGTTAATTTAATTTGTAAAAGGTAAGGAACTGGAAGAAAAAAAATAAAAGTTTTGCTTCAAGAACCAGAAAGTATACTTCCTATGTTTTTTCCCCATGTATTAAAAAAAAAAAAAAAAAAAAAAAAAAAGTCCAGCTCATTTATTACATACAAGTATCAAACCTCCGTATACTCAGACTTCTAAGAAATCTCAGGTGGCTGAGCATCCAACCACCTGGAAAAAAAAAATAAAATTCAATTCAGTAACTCAGAGAGGACCTTGCAGAAGTCAGCGAGAGCTACTTATTTTCTTTCAAGTACCAGCAACAGACTCAGTACAGCCCTTTGGCAACATTTTGGCAAAACCACTAGTACAGGTGAGGTTCCTGAGCTCCTCATTCCAGCCCTATCCTGCCTTTTGAGGAATTCCTGGCACGCAGGAGGAACTGGAAAAGGAAAAACTTGTAACCGAGAACAGAAAGGCGGGTTTTACCCTCTGGAATGGGTCTGTACCTGACCACACACAGCCCCATGCAGTTCAGGTGTTAAGCATGATGCTGGCAGGACAGCAAACGTCCTGTTTGTCAGCTGAGGGTACCTGAGGACTTCACAGAGACTCACCTGCAGCCCTAAAAAGGTTTTTAAACAGAGATCCCCTCCAGATGAAGGCTGAACATGCGGGCAAGGGGTAGTTCTCACAAGCGGTTTGTGCTCGCTGAAGGCAGCCCTTGCCCTGCACACGGAGGCGTGCAGCACCTGCACAGCCCGGTGGGCTTCTCCCCCCAAATTTTCTGTGCTTTACCAGTGCTGCCAGCGGAGGTGATACACATCCCAGGGGCTCTGTCCCAAGCTGATTCAAGGGATAAGGGGATGGGAGACCTTGGTCTTTGTAGACTCCGCACTCTCAGGTATTTTCTGTTACCTGTCTCCCCCCACCCCCTTTGCCACAACGCCGCTAAAAAGAGAAAAGCACGGATAAAGAGCAAAACATCACACTAAACCAGACCTACCAAACCCAACCCAACGACCCCGGAGCAGCCCGGCCCCTCTCCACGCCGGGAGCTGCAGCCCAGCGCTCCCCTCAGCGGGGCTCCGCTCCCCCCCACGCTCCCCCCCGAAGCCCCGCAGCCTCCTCCCCGTTCCCGACGGGGCTGAGCAGCTCGGCGAGCAGCTCGGCAAGCAGCCCGGCTCCACGTGGAGGCCGGCGGCCGCCGACTCACCATGTGCACAGCTTGGCCCTGAGCTGCGCCAGCAGCCGGCGCCGAGAAGGAGAAGCAGCAGCAGCGGCCCCTTGGGGCGCCTCAGCCCCGGCCTCGGCTCCGGCCCCCGCAGGCTCCATGGCGCGGCGCTGCCCCGCAGCCCCCTGCCCGCCGTGAGGGAAGGAGCTCGGCAGCGATGCCTGGCGGCCCTGGCCCAGCTTTCCCTTCGCTAGAGGCCGGGCCCAAGCTTTGTGCCCGCCGAGGAGCCGCCCCCAGGCGGGGCATGGCTCGTCGTGAGGCGGGAGGGTTGTGGGGATTCGTGTCTGTGTGGCAGGAGTGCCCGAGCTCTGCCTTCCTTGGGACCAAGTTACCCCAGAGCCGTAGGTTTGAAGTGTTCCCCGATCTCTGCCACAGCTCCTCCAAGTCTCCAGTTCAAACTGATGAGCCGCATCCAGAAAGATTTAACCCTGCACTCGTCCTCTTCACCCACAGCTCTCACAGAATCGCAGAATTGTCTAGGTTGGAAGAGACCTCAAGATCATCAAGTCCAATCTCTGACCTAACACTAACAAGTCCTCCACTAAACCATATCCCTAAGCTCTACATCTAAACGTCTTTTAAAGACCTCCAGGGATGGTGACTCCACCACTTCCCTGGGCAGCCCATTCCAATGCCTCACAACCCTCTCAGTAAAGAAGTTCTTCTTAATATCCAACCCAAAACACCCCTGGCACAACGTTAGCCCGTTCCCCCTTGTCCTGTCACCAGGCACATGGGAGAACAGACCAACCCCCAACTCTCTACAGCCTCCTTTAAGGTATCTGTAGAGTGCGATAAGGTCACCCCTGAGCCTCCTCTTCTCCAGGCTGAACAAGCCCAGCTCCCTCAGCCGCTCCTCGTAGGACTTGTTCTCCAGACCCCTCACCAGCTTCATCGCCCTTCTCTGGACTCTTTCGAGCACCTCAATGTCCTTGTAGTGAGGGGCCCAAAACTGAACATAGTACTCTCAAGTACTCTCAAAGTAAGATTAAAAAATAGAAGAATTATCATCCACTACATATGTTGTCATATCTGATCCCTACAACTGAGGTACTATTATCTTTGCCTTTCATTTTATTTGTCATATATTTGCAATCTGCTGCAGATTCACCAGTGATGGGGAATCGTGGGTTTGGTGCTTTTGGTCTCCACCTAAGCTCCACACTTGGAGTACAACAATCCAGGTAGGCTGCGGCTGCCCCACACCTGGGAGCTGCTCTGGTGTAACAAACTCGCTATCTTTGGAAAATTGTATGGTTTGTGGGTAAGCGTGGCCATGAACACAAAGATAATGGGATATCTAAGAGCCAGGAGCTGGACTCAGTGATCTTTGTGGGTCCCTTCCAACTCGGGATATTCTGTGATTCTGTGATGACTTCGTGCTGAGGCACTCCTGCTTCAGGCTCCTGCTCTTTACCACAGTTCAGTGTTCACCTCAGGTGTGACCAGAGCTGCATGGTGCTGGTGAGGCCAGTGACAGAGACACGTCCCATTCAGCCCAGGACTGGCATTATCGCTCCCTTGTGCTGCTTCACAAGCAGAAACTTGTGTGTGAACACAAAGGCTGTGCATCCTCCTTCAGGTGTGACAGCTCTGCTCCTGGAGATCTACCACAGCAACTGGGCTCACTACAATGTGGTTTACTCTGTCTTTACCAGGGTGAGTGGTTAAGTTTAACCACATTCAGGATGCATTTTGATTTTCAATGGTCCTCTAAAATAGGATACATCTCTTTTGACTTTGAAAAACATGGGTAAAGAACTATTAGCAATGTATTTGCAGAATTCTTTAAAAAATGAGGTATATTCAAGATTTATGTCAAACTATTTCAAAGTCTCACTGAAAGAATTGAGAATCTAAGTATTTCTTACAGCTGGTTATCTTCTAGAATGGTTGGGGGATACTCCAAAAGTAATGGCATAGCTACTTTTCAAAAAATAAAAATACAGATGAGAGGATATAAAAGTATTAGCGCAGCCATTACAAATGAGACTCAGATGTACCTTGCATATCATTATCTGCTTTCTTGTCCTTTTTGTTAAAGTTTGACTTCAGTCTGTTGGATCAAGCTGTTAATGCTGCTAAGACAAACTTAAGTTTGAGCAGGTGATAAAAGTAGGTGGGGGGAGGAGTCTCTCCTGGCTTCTTCCTACCAAAATCTGCTCAATGGCTGGAGTCAATCTGTTCTCTCTCACTGTGCTATTTGTGTATTATTTTCAATAATAGCAGGTAAAAACAAATAATGTAATTTTTAAGTTGACAGGATCTGCTTTAAGTTCCAAGGAACTTAAATCAAAGTGCCATTGTACACCCTGACACTTTACCAGATATTGCTATTTTCTGTTTTTACTTTATCTACAGCAAGAAACACAAAATATTGTAGATGAACTTAAAATCTGAAACTGCTGCTGTGGTTCCTAATAAAATTATGAGCAAGCAAAATTGTGAGTTTTTTTATCAAAAGCATTTATACCACTAGAGGTCCTTCATGGTCAGATTATGATTTCTTACACATTTTTTTCTCCACTTCTTTATGCATACTACATATGAGAATTACTGTTTATAAATAAATTTATTTTGTTCATTATAATATAATCTTAGAAAAATTGTGATTTTTCTTGCTGAATTGTTTTATGGGAAGAAAAACAAAAGAATATATGGATTTTTCAAATAGAATATTTAATGGAAACTCCTTCTTTATGAAGTAAAATGTAATTTTATTTTGTAGCTCAACAACTGCACATTTAACATTTCCAATTTTTCATCAACTTACACTCTGCTTCTCCAACAAAACCTCTCTTCTGTTAGAAAAAAATAAATAAAAAGAAGCGAAGGTCAAACTACTGAGACAATTCAGAATAAACAATTCAAACAATAGAATAATATATAAGGTAAATTTTGTCTGCCTTATTTTCATGGCTTTCTTCATATTTTTCCAAGTTAGAAGACGGTTGATAATGTTTGAAAACTGAAAGAACTGTGCAACCTTGGGAACTTGGGTAGTAGGACTGAGATTAGATGTATCTTTGCAAAACACAGTACTGCTTATCGGGAAACCAGTAACAAAGATTTGCAGCGTATGCTCATCGTTTGGAAACAATGAGGTCCTAAGACAAAGAAGTACTTGCTGTTCCCAGGATGGCCATGAGCTGGAAAGACCTAGTAGCAACACAAAGGGCAAATGGTAATCCTAGGATGCATCAGCACCCAGAGCCAGGACAAGAAGCAATGGGCACAAAGTGGCACACAGGAGGTTCCCTCTGAACATCAGGGAGCGCTTTGGTACTTTGCAGTGCTGCACTGTGCAGCACAGCTGTACTGAGCACTGTGCCTCGCTGGCACAGGCTGCCCTGAGAGGCTGTGGGGTCTTGTCTTTGGAGATCTTCAAAATCCACCTGGATGTGGTCCTGGGCAGCCTGCTCTGGGTGTCCCTGCTTGGGCAGGGGTTGGAGCAGACCTCCAGAGGTCCGTGCCAACCTCAACAATCCCGTGATTCTGTGGGCCTGTGATCAGCTGGAATCGAGACAGAGATGCACTGGACTATCATCGGTCCTTGGAGAAAATTCTTCTGAAATATGGCGTACCTGATGATTACTCATGTTCAAGAAGAATGCACAAAAATATGCAAAAATGGAGGCCGTGAGAGCATGGCTTATTAGTATAGCTGAGATGCTGAGATGGACGGGGCTGCTGTCAAAAAAATGCACTGAGAACAAACCTCAGAAAAGGAGATAAACCTTTACAAAAATAAAAGACAATGTTAGCAGAAGAACAAGCATGTATATAGTCAACTTTATTAATTTTAGGCTGAAAATAAGTGACGTGCGGAAAACGGACTCCACAATCAGTAAAATGGTGAAGTAGGTATGTTTATTCAGCACTGGGCAGCACAGGGGGTAGTCCCACCGAAGTTGTGCGCACCCCAACGTGGCAACTTGCCTTGGTTATATGCAGTAAAGAGTTACATATGCAAGGTTTCCCAATACACCTATACATATGCATAACCTATCTCCACTTCATATTAAAATTAGTTCCAAGAAGTTATTTCCATAAACTTCTCCCATCTGCGCTTGCACAGTGTCTCCTGGCGGTGGTTACCGGGGCTCGTGGGGATGAAGGCTGGCTGATAACTCTTCTTCATCACCACTGGCTGACCCCCTGCCTTTGTGCAGACTCAGCTGCTCCGTGGCACTTGTCCAAACCACAGGGTTGGTCTCAGCTGGCTTTTGAGACAGGTTTCCCGTTTTTGTCAGGAACCTTCCGTTGTGAGGGGCCCCAAGACTTCTTGTTTTGGTTAATTTGCACAGTGGTAAGCACAGACATTCAGTAACATCTGTTTTTAAGACAATTATCTAGGTGTTTGTTAACTGTCTACTAAGACTCTCTTAATTCCCTCTCTCATGAGAAGACATATTTCATATTTGCAATGCAGCGGCCTTTATCCAGAAAATCAGGCCCTGGAATAGATAATTCTTTGGGAGTAGTAGAAGAAAGAATCACGATAAATTACTTAGTGCAACGTAAGCGTTAGGCTGACTGACTCAGGGCTAAAATTCCAACGTTATGGTTCCTAACAGGCCTGTTTGCTGACAGCAGGCACTTATGGGGAGCGGGTGGCGGTGAGTCACAGGACCCCACAGGCTGAATGCCGGGCATTTGGTGCTGAGGGAGGTGCAGCAAGCAGGCGGAGGGATGCGCCATGGCACCTACACCATGGCACCTACACCATGGCACCAAGTGCCACCATTTCCCATGTGCTGAGTAGCCAATCAGCAGGCTCTGCCAGTATCGTGCCCATGGCTTTCCTGCTTTGATTGGTCAACCCAGCCGTCACTCCATGAGGTGACCCACTCAGTAGCGCTGGAGGCAGAAGTGGGGCGGGGCCTAGGCACAAGGAGTGAAGGCGTCAGGGTGGGGGCAGCTGTGGGCCCCCTGAGGGCACCTGGCTTTGTGGGGCCCAGCTGGTCATCTGAGGTGTGACCCCAAGAAAATATCTGTTGTTTTTGCAGATTTACTGCCCCTGAGGCCTAAGTAAACTCATGAGAGTGCTGATTTCAGACATAACCAGTTAGATCTCACAGGATTTCACTCCCAGCCCAAACATGACTGCCTCCAACCTTAAGTCCTCCAGCACTGGCACCACCATAAAAGAGCTGAGGGGATGCTGGAGGTACAGCTTCACCAGGGCAGCTACGTCTTGGGAAGGCAGGCACAGCAAAGCCCAAGTACCACCACAAATTGCATCTGCTCAGGACGTGTTGATAGCATGACTTTTCCCCCATTCTGCCACTGAAATGAAGGAAACTGTTCCTCAACCCCTTAGCAGATTTCTGTCCCTTTTCAAAGGCATTCTCCCAGTGGCTTCATGGAATAACATTTAACACCTCCAGTTACGCAGCCACAGCCTGCAACAAGACCTCTTTGACTTTAACCTTCTTTTCTATGGACTAAACAAAATAGTTTTGTTTAGTTTTGTTTAAGTTGGTCACCCTGATGATGATGAACATAATACTGGAACCTAGCAAATTGCCTCGTGTCCTGGGTTGCACTTAGTCAGCAATTATAGCCTAAGGAATATTCCTGAAGTTTGGAAAGATTTTTCTTTTTGTTTTCCAGGGAGAAACTCCTGACTACATGAATTCAGTGGGGATCAAACAAGTGCTCTTACACTTCCAGTGCAAAAGCAGAGGCATATGGGGTATAGGGCTGGAGTAACAAGAACAGCTCTAGTGTAGATCTGTTTTGTTAAGATTGGGTTCTTCTTGGTGAAGCACATTTTTCTGTGGTCCCACCCTATTTTTAATATAATCGGTTTAGGAATTTTAATGTTGAAAGGAAAATCACTAATTGCTTACTACGTTGATCCCATTTTATTATCAAAATACTTTGTGACAATACTCAGCCTTGATATTACAGAATAAGATACTATGGGTGTATATTTGTTTGCAAACCTTGCCATTCTGAGATCTGTCTTAACCAAGAGTGCATTGTGTCTGGAGTATTTATTTCAGACCACTTGTTTGTTGGTGATGGCACACTGAAAGAAATTATCACTAAACTCATCATGTCAAAGGCCAGAAAATACAGCTGATCTGAGTGAATGCCAGACTTTGCATTCTGTGTAGTTTATCCTTAAATATTAACACATGCATGCAGACCAAGGCTGAGAAGAGACTAACCAGGCACTGCCAAAACCAGGTTTAAGGCTGTGATAATAAAACCTAGTTTTTTCCTTCTTGTCCCTTTTTGCTATATTTTGTTTTCAAGTATTAATACAATCAGAACTATGAGAATTGAAATGCATTCTGAATTTTATTTTATTTATTTTGCACAAGCTCCACAAAGAAAATGAATATCCTAATTGTTATAAGGTAAGCACGTGAATGGAGGTCTCCAACTGCTCCGGCCTGATGAATGTTCCTTTCAAAGTGTTTCTTGGCTGCCCACTCGAGCGGAACCACGACAGTTTTATCAAAACATATTTTAGAATTGCAGAATAGTTTAGGTTGGAAGGAATCTCTGGAGGTTATCTGGCCCAACACCCTGCTCAAAGCAGAGCCAGCTAGAACAGGTTGTTCAGGGCCATGTCCAGTTAAGCCTGAATGTCTCCAATGCTGGAGATTCCACAACTCCGGAGGCCCTTGTCCCAGTTTTTAAGTACCCTCATGATATGTGAGAGAGAAAGATATGAAGAGAGAGAGAAACAGACAGATTCTCTCCTCTACTCAGAAATTCCCTTATTGTAAATGGTGACCGCTGTCCTTTGTCCTTTTGATGTGTGCCTCCAACAAAAATCAGGCTCTGTCTTCTCTACTTCCTCCCAACAGGAAAAGCAAAGACTGCGGTAAGATCGTGCAGCGTGGTTTAGTAGTTTCACCATTTAATGTCTCAGAAGCATGGTTTCTGCCAGTTTCTTTTTGAAGTCTTACATTTTCTTATTTCTTATTAACTGTTTCTTAGTTCTTTTATTCTGTTCACATCTATATTGAAAGAAGGGTTACTTATTCTTAGGAAAGACATCGTTCTTAAAATCAATGCATGCCTTCTGACACTGAGAACCACGCTTGGAGGAAGAGTATTCTGTAGAAGAATATTTGGTGTTACACAAGAAAAATCAGATATTGCGTATCAACCTCAATATGGAACTAAGATCAAATTAATTTTTCTTCATCTTAAGTTTTTGTCAGTATCAACAAAACATGAGTAGTAGCAGACATTCAAATGGTGTAAAATAAAACTCTACTTGACATATTAAAATACATGGTAGAAAATAGATACTGTAAGCTCATATAAATAATGCAGAAGTAAACAGAAATAAGATTTTTTTTCCTAATTTTCCTACATACACAAAAGATGTTTTATTCATGTTGCCTGCTTGAAGAAATTCTAGTTAAAAAACATGATCTTGTGTCACATCATTTTCCTCTTAGAACAATAATTACTTTTTTCTCAAGAACATTCTATTTCAGTATTAAGTATTTAAAGATTTTGTTGTAAATATCAATCTGTTCTATTATTAATGTTGGATCTTGGGTTTTGGTATTTTTATTCTGAAGAGTTCCTAAAAACCTTCTCTAGGAAGAGAAAGAGGAAAATGCTTCATAACAGTGGAATAAAATATAAAGAGGTTAGATGTCAACCAAGACCTGTGGAACGGCATTCCAGTCTTTGTTTTAATCCTGGCAAGACATCCGGCTAATGAGTAAATGATGCAAGCTGCACCTTTAACACCGCATTACCTTAGCTGAACTTTCGCTGCATTGGAAAATACTAGAAGATATTTGAAACCTACAGTTTAGCATACATCCAAAGGGGATTTTGTTATTGTTGTTGTTCATCTCATAAATTAATGCCAAATGAGCAGGTTTTGTTTGTTTTTGTCAAAAGGAGTCTCAGAAAATAGTAGTCTTGCAGACACTCAGGCAAAGCTCAGCTGCCATATTAGAAAAACATTCAGTACATACTTCACATGCTGAAGTGCTTTCCTAAACATTTTTACTAAGAATTGTAACCAGCTTGGTTCAGCCATTCTTTTTTCCTATTCCTAGAGCTAAAATTTATCACAGAATTCTCTTTATCTGACAGTCTTCATATATATACAACTTTAGTAAAATCAGTGTTATGTTGAAAAAATAAATCAATGAAGAAAGACTAATTCTTGGAGATTTGTTAGGAGGGAAGAGTTTACAAAATAAAATATGCTCCTGTCTAAAATCTCAACTGTTTCATAGTAAAATGGTTAGGATTTTATCAGGATTTTATCTCACTTAAAGCAATACAAGGTAGCAGTGCTCTATGAACTTTGATAGTGTTACACAAAGATACTTGTAACATTGACCAGAATTTTGTTTGACTGTTTTTTCTTACAACTTTTCCTTATATTCCTGGCCATTAGTTTTGGAAACTACAAGTTAGACCTTTAGACCTCTGGAAACTGCAAGTTAGACCACTTATACCACTAAAACCTTTGCCACCATTTCCCAGCCTTAAAAAAAGCAGACAGTGTCAGCCACAACAGTCACAATGTGACACCTCAGTATTACAGTGATCACTTCTAAGACACGTTTTATTTCTATAACTAGTACGTACAAATCAACGGTTATTCAGTTCTCACAGCATGCTAAATTATACTCCCTTGTTATCTGCATTTCATTAGCAGTGACTCAAAACTTTTTCAAATAGCTCTGATTACGTTTGCCTTTTGAAAAGACCATTGTGCTTCCTGGAGCTGTAAACAGTACAAGGTATTAGAGAATGCACACTCAGGAAAAAGGATTTTCAAAATTTGTAGGCAAATATGTATTTACTTGTACTTTGACTCACCTGGAACTGTCAGACAATTTCCCATTTCTTAACGGGTAAGTCAGAACTTCACCTAAATCAAACAAAGGGCTAGGTAGCCAACTGCTCACCTGACCCTGATGAGCTGCAATTATTGGATACCTTCAAGGAAAAATGTAATAAAAAATGTTCCTATGAACCTGATATAAATGCTTCTAATTGAATGAAGTATGAAAACCAGAATGTTTGATAAGGCTTAATCACTGCTAGCGAAGGCAACCTAGCTTTTATCTCCAGGTCTGGCATGAAGAGAGCTGCTGAATGACCTGTAATGCTGCCAGCAGAGCTGAGCATGCCTAGGACTTCCAAAAAGGGGGCTTGTTCATAAAAATAACCCTTAAACTCAGGTAATTGTCTTCCAAATTATTTATTAGTCTCATACTGTCAGCTGCTTGTACTAACAAACATTCATTATTGTGTTACTGTTAGAGCAGTGAATGTGATGCTATCATTTGAGGAGTCTTCAGCAAAGACAATGGGGGAAACCCATCTTACCACAGCTATTGGAATTTATTTCTGGAAAAAAGTCACTTTTCTAAAAATGATTGGTCTGTAAATCTCTCTGTGGGTCCAGTCCTATAAAACGCTGAGAATCTCTGCAGCACAGATGTTTTTTCCATGGGCTTTGACAAAAGTAAGAGGAACACTTCACTTAGGCAAAGTGGTTGTTTGGTTGGTTGATGTTGTTTTGTTTTGTTTTTGTTTGGTTTTTTGGTTGGTTGGTTGGTTGGTTGGTTTGGTTTATGTGAAATTTTTTTGTTTGTTTTTGTTTGCTGTTTTTTTTTCCACCCTGTCTTAAAATTACGTTGGCTACAAAAAGAGAGTCCCATCTCCATGACACACATTCTGTGACATCTCCGGCATAGCACCTCACTAACACATTGTATAATTACAACTTCTGAACAAGCTTAATTGCTGCCAAGGCACCCCGATAAACCCAGCATGCCCTGTAAGGCACGACTGGCTAAACAGAACGTATCTGAAGGTAAGCACTGAGTTTGGCAGGTAAGACGTTGATTATTTTTTTTTTTTCTACCACCGTGCTCAAACGTTTACTTTTATAAACTTTTACTTCATGAAGGATTTTCATCACCGCCCCTCACGGCAGCAGCGGGGTCTCAGGCACCAAGATGGCGGCTCCCCGGCGCCGCCTGGCGGCTGGAGGAGCGGCGGAGAGCGCGAGCTCGCGCGCCAGGATGGGGGGGGAGGCAGGCGCATGCGCAGTCGCGCGCACGCCAGGCGCGATGGCGGCGGATGCTCGCCCAGCTTGGGCTTTGGCGCCAAGGGTGAGGCGTCGGAGCCATCTTTGGTTCCCTGAGCGTGGTTTAAGCTTCAGAGCTTTACCGGATTAGTATTTGTTAACGCCCTCCACACCACTGCTTACAATTTATGGATTGTTGTTAATAAACAGTGGAAATGTTTGTTAGCAGTACATCCAAAATTAGGTACCGGTATAAAAATCACAAAGCTGGCACTGCGGTTTGAGCAGCAGTGGCCACAGTTGTGGTGTCCATCACTGTGGAAGTAATTAGGCTCAAGAGCTCTCACATGAGAAACCACTTCCTTTCCAAGCAAGAAAGATGATATGCAGGGCTACTTCAGTGATAACTGAGAAGATAAAAGCCCAAATATCCATGTAACAACTATTACGAGAATGGGAAAAAAAAAAAAAAAAAAAAAAAAAAAAAGCACATGCTTTTCTATTAAAAAGCTCTACCTGTAATTCTGCTATCAGCATAAAATATTCAAGTGTAGCTAATAGTAAACATTAACTCTTTCATTGGTAATGTTTGTTTTTTAAAAGAGTAAAGAGCCATTTCTTCGGTATACATCCCCTTTGTTCAGCATTCCAGGCCATATCATATGTGTCAAGGAAGGAAAAGTGATTGTTCGCTTATCTGGGATAAACTTTTAACATTCATCTTCATATTTTCAATGTTAAAATGTGGGTTCTGCCAATAAAACACTCAGAAGGCACACGCGGTAACATGGCAGATACACAGATGCTAAACTGTTGTGTCAGGGAGTAGGTATATTTTGAGAACTGAGAGTGCTGGACATACTGAAAATTTTTTCCTTAATTTCTCAAGTGAGCTAGAATGACAAAGTCAGTTCATGCACTTCATAGAACATGAATTATAAAATACCCTGAGTTGGAAGGAACAGACTCGCAGAGGGCTCCTCGTACAGCTGAGGAGGGAAATGAGAGATCTCCCAGCCTGCATGGGGTTTGTGCTGTCTCCCCACAGGGATCCAGCAGCTCCTCACCCCCTTCTAGGCCTGAATTCATCCCCAGGCTGCAATTTCCTTTGGGGCCATATCTGACCCTGCAGGGGTTCCTTCATCAGCTGCAGTCCCTGCAGGGAGGACTCCTCATAAGTCTCCTCTTGCATCTCCTGTCATCACCTCTTGAGCCTCCTTCTGTATCACTGCTTAAACTTCCTCATGTCTCCCATTGTACTTCCTACCTCCAGCAGCTGTTTTTTTTTTTTTCTTAAATATGCTTTCACAGAGGGCAGTGTGGTTCTCTAATTGGTTCTAGTTTTGGTGCAGGATGGGTTGGTGTTGTCCATGCCAGCTGGAACTGGCTGTGACTGAAGGGCTGCCAGTGACCTTCTCCTACAAAGGTCGCCCGTGTAGCTCCCCTGCTACCAGCACTGCCAGTTATGCCCAATATACCAGTTTCTTTCAGTACTGGCAACTCAAGATCTAATTAGCCACCGTATTTAGACAGAAGTGTTCTCAGCCTCACCTCTGCTGCTCCACTGGCCAGATTTCCTCTGTCTCTCACTGCCACCTGGTGGATAGTGCTGCTTGTCAGAATTGTCTACCGTGGCACATCAAGCAGACAGACCCAGGGAGCTTCCTTTCCTTCGACACTGTATCCTTTGGCAGATAAAAAGAGAGCTACATAGCCATCACTGTCAATATATTGATTCAAACCAGTCATAGCATGTAAGTAGCAGCATTCCAAGACTGAACACTGAGAATCCCTAAAAATCTTTGACTGATTCCTGAAAAGAGTTTTCCTTGTGAACCCAGACACTTTCTGGGCCATAAGAACTGAAATGCTGAGAACAAAGAGGTGTGGGTGATCTTTGAGAAACCTCAGGCTGGACTTAGTGTGAGGGTTTGACTTGTTGATAATGATTTTCATTTTCATCCTAGGTGTCATTCAGATTCAGATTCATCCCTGGGACCAGGAGCAGGACTTGAAAAGAGGCTTCACCAATGAAAGGTTTGTCTGTGTTTTATCTGAACTAGAACAATCTCGTTTGGAGGGCCGGTAATATCCCTGACAGTAACAAATGACTCAGAAGGGGTAGTGGAAGTGAAACCCTCCCTTCCTGGCAGGGATCTCAGAGAGCTGTTTCTGCAATGGTATGCAAATAAACCCTGCTTCAACAACCTTACTTCCCTCCACACCCCTCTCCCCCCTCTTTTTGTTATCCTGTTCCCTCATCCACATTCCGCTCAGTCCCTTCAGTGAGACCATGGGCAAAGCAGCAGGCTGGGGTTGGCGCATGGTGGTTCCTCCATCAGTAGCTGCCCCTTTAGTCATCCCTGGCTGGGTTGGAGTTGGGGTTTGTGTCGCAAGCTCCATCCTGTGGGAGGGATGGTGCAACCCCGGCGGGAGGTTGGGTGGCTCAGCCTGGAGGTTCCTGCTGTGCTGGGTGTCATGCTGGCACGGGGTCATGAAGTTGTACCGGGCTCTGTTCCCCTCCCTGGGCTCCCCACAAGTTGCAGAGATGATCCTGGTCATGGGTCTTCCCTCCCTGTAGTCTTTTTTCAGCCACAGCCGATTACCCCAGTACCTGGCAGTGCCCTTGGGTAAGGGATTTGCTAGAGAATACATTGTGGATAATTAAGCCATTTCTTTTCTGGTTTGCTCTCACTGTTGCTTATGTTCACAGTCTGCTTGCTCCAGTCTTTTCTGGATGCTTTTGCAATTCTTGGTGGTCAGTAGGTCATTTGCACAGCTTGGCTGTGTCCTTGAGCAAAACCAACAGCCCTCTGATCATGCTTTAACTGAGTAAAAAGTCAGTTAATGTTCACAGTTCGTGCTAACAGCTACGCTAACTCAGCCTAACCCGTACTAATACCCACACACAGCAGCTCAGCTGCTCTCTCCAGCTGCTGAAGCCCCAGGTGTCACTCGGGGCTTCTTCTGTCTATTACACACACTTGCACACAGAGAGCCCCCTTTCCCAGGAAAATTTTTAGAAATGCTATTTTATAATAAGCTCAGACTAGATCTTCCTAGACTGAGGGAGACAGAAGGAAGGTTCAGGGTATTGCCAGACAAGCTGTCATGGTCCTGAGGACTCTAACAGGCCTGAATTGCCCTGATCAGCCTCATATGGGGCCTCCCCTCACTCCCCAGCCCATGGGAAACTTTATTTAAACTCTAGTCAGCTTTAAGTGGCTTTCCAAACCCTACCAGAGTGTGAAGGTTCCCATCACAGGTCTGCCTCTGACAGCTGTACGGAAGCTGTAGTTCTTCAAAATCTCAGTTCTTCAAAATCTCCAGTAACACACTGGGGCAGCAAAAAGTCTTGTGTACCATAAAATATTTCCACAGCTTGGATTTCAGCATTTTTAAAATGTTCTGTGGCTGAGCCTCTCACTTCACTATGAGTAACAGGATGGGGAACATAACACTGCTTAACAACTTGTTTAGAAGGCAGTTTGGAAATTCTTTTCCTTCATCTGTCTGTAGTTTCTGCTGCGTGCATTCCCTGTTAAGAGCAGTTTTTAAAGTCCCAGCTATCTCAGAGCCCAGCTTGCCTTTCAGACCCAAAGTCAGGGCCTATTTGGATTTTTAATTTATATATATATATATCTCACTGCCAAGATGTGCTTAACACTGGCATTGTATTTGGAAAACTCTTGAATAACTACAGAAATACACCCTCCATACATTGAACATCCCCCTTTTGACACAATCACGTTGTTTCTTCTAAAATGCTTTCTTGCAGGCCTGCAAAAGCTTTAAGCACTCCTTGTTTATGAGCCATTTTGCTCACCTGGTATCTGTTCAGATCAATGGTTTGTATTTTAGCTGCTTCAGAAAATAAAATTCCAACACCAGCACTCCACATCTCTCCAGGAGCTAGTAAATCTCTTTGGCCAGACACTCTGGCATAGGCATGTCCAGTAACACACTGACAGTACACCTGCTTGTTTGTTTGTTTTAAAAGAAAAGAAAGGAAAGCACCAGACAGGCAATCTGGTCATGGTCAAAGACACCATTAACGAGGTATCTGGGATCTGTGGGGTTGCCTGTGTGGCACCTTCAGACTTCTTTCTTTTTGAACACCACTGTCTTTGACCTTTCTTTGAATGCTGCTGTGCCAGGCAGAACTAAAACTGGTAAGAAATGCTGCCTTTTACTCAGACAAGTTCAAGTTTTGGAAACTTTCTGCAAAATCTCTTTTGACCCAATGACGAGGAAACACAGCACACGTATGTAAGACGTGAGGGTATTATGAGTAACTAGAGTGGAGATCCAATGCCTACAATTTACTTTATTTATTTTTCTTTCTATCAGGTGATGTTTCTTTGGGATCACATCTCCATCCTTAGATCTGGGCTCTTCAGCAGAAGGTACAGCTTTAAGAATTGCAAAGACTTTTTTTTTCAGATGTCTCATGAAAAAACAATGGCAGTAAGTGAGACTTCAAACTAATGGAGCCAACTGTAGGAGGAACCTCTGGCTTTGTCACCACTGTGGAATTCCCTTGGGCAGAGGGAGGACTTCCTGCCCTGAAGGCACTTGATCTACCTCCAGTGTAAGCAAGATGGGGCTCCAGCTGGCAGCGTAGGGACTGGCTTTTGGGGTGCAAGACCCTGGAACCTACTTGCAGTTCCTAAGCCTGAGACAAACCTTTGCCCTAGAAGGATGCAGGGCAGCTGACATGTTTTTAGGATTTACATTGCCCCTAGCCTACACCATTCCTCCAGCGGTCAGAGGGAGTTGGGTGTGTGCTCCTGTGCTCATTCTAAAACTGTTTATCACTTTCTGTATTAGATCATCAATACCTAAGCTGGCAATAACTCTGCTACTCATGTGTCTTTGTTGTTCCCTGTCCCTGAGGCAAACTAACAATTGCCACTGCAGTTTCTGTAACCCTTCAGCCTTCCACCCAAATTGCAAGGGAAGAAACCTTACCTGTGCTACCAGCTTCTGCTGGCGTAACCTAGTCAGCTCAGGCTCAGCAGATGTAATTATGGCTCATTTGTCTGGGCAGTTCTTCCGGGCAGGTGAAACTCAGTGACACCTACCATGCATGGAAGCTCTCTGTGTAATTTTCGTAAGTGGTGCAGGGAGAGTTGTCTTCCCATCCTGAATTAATTCAGCAATTCCTTTTGTGTATCAGCGTCTTCTGTGTCCTTTGTGAGGCCTGAAACAGTACAAAGCATAAGAAGAGTTGCAGGCACACGACAGGGAAGAGCAATTGGGAAGGCAATTAAAAATCATATTTTTCTTCAGAATTTATCAAAGAATGCATCTGGGGCAAAGGTGGAAATTTGAGAAACACAGATGAGCATGAGAGTGGGCAATGACTTACAGGGTTCTTTCAGAGGTGCAAGGCTTACAGAAGAAAGTACTGACTTTGACCAGCGTACCCACAGGGTGTATGGCACAAAGCTGAGACAAAAAACATCCTTTGTGAGCTGAATTCTACATTGTTTCATGCCCTGGCACTTCCCAGACTGAAAAGAGATGTAGGAGGTGGACGTCACCAGAGCAAAGAATGTGCAGAATCTCAGAAGGATTTATTCCAAATGAGAAATGGAGAAGCTGAGTGAGGTTACAAGTAACAGAAAAGAAGGCAGAAAAATGCATTGCTCATTTTAGATAGTAGAATAAATTGCTATTTGGATTTGGTTCTTAATCTCACCTGCCAATGTGCGTGAATTCAGTTGAGTATTTCAGTGGGGCAGATCGCATGTCCCTAGGTTTTCCTGACCCCTCCCCGAGCTAATTGTACTTCTGTAACTGTGATGCCTAACAAGGCCAGATTTGGGGAAGTGGAGACCATCTACTACCAGAGCAAACAGACATTTGGGAGGCAATTGTTGGAAGGCTGATCTAGACACAGTCAAGGTGAAACTGGGAGTGGCTGCGCTGGGTGTAACAATATTACAGCATCGTGAGGGAGGCAAAGAGGGCGTCTGCTGAACCAGGTGACGGGCCTATGGATGGGAAGCTTACTTGTTTGGAACAGGGGTGGCTTACCAATTGGTGAGCTGTGAGGCAAACTACACAAATTACTACATGTTTATAAAACATCAATTAAGTAAATACGGAATTTCTGGCTTTTAATGTTCAGAAGAGTTGTGGCTTTGTAAGCCTGTCTCTGAAACTATGGTGTTGGCCCTTCTGGAATACCAGGTTTGAGAAGTTGGGAAAAGTTTTCCTTTTCCATCTGGGTGTTCCTGAGTGCCTCTGTGAGTTCGTTCCGCTGTGGAGTTGTTTCACTTGTGTCGTTTGCACAGAGCAATTAAAATGCCTCATGAGCAGAGCAGCTCTGAGCTATGTATGTGTAGGATCCGTGGATTTTGATGATTCAGTTCTGCAGCATTTTCTTTCTTATTTTTGCAGTGTTTATGCATTTGTTCTAGCACGTACACATCTGTCTCAGCAACACAGGGAACACCTTCACATGCATCAACCAAGGACAGCTTCTGAGAGGACAGAGCGTACCTTTGAATGAACCACCGCATTACCACGCAGAGACTTAGGAGGCTAAAAATACCCTCACCAACCATTTATTTGTGTTGAAATGACTGGAGACTGTTATTGATACCATAAACTGAAAGAAGCTTATAACTCCTACCATGTTTTCCCAGAATCTTCCTCTCTCCTTGGCCTGTGAAGAGCTCCAGGTGTTCCAGACACAGTGCCAGAAACGAAGCTCCAGCAATACATAACAAATGAAATAAGATTGTGTTAAGCAATAAATACAGGAATTTCTGACACATTTCCCTTTACTCAGTGGAGGTTTTATGATGCATTATTTTTTTTCTCAACCACCTCAGCTCCTTCTAACACATCAGCAACAGGAATTTGCCACCTATCCCTAATACTGTTCCACAGGTCTGTGGCTTTTTATGGTGGACATGCTGTCCCACAAAGTTTAACTGCTTTTCTGCATGCAGTAGCATCACTTAGGTTATTCCCCAAACAAACTGCTCCCAGTCTGTTCTGAAGTTTGAAGCTGGAGCTGTATCAGAGCTGAGGAATATATAATTAGTGTTTGTATCTTCCAATAGGTCTGTTGGTTAAATGGAAGATACTTTCTTCCCTTACAAACCTTGCCTCTATTACAAAATAGAAGCCTCTATTCTTAGAAAAATGTTTTTAGTTATTCCTAAACTTTACTGTAGAAAGACGAGCTGAAGGTTCTCATACAGAAGGACTATTTGGAGGAGGGAAAACACAAACAAACAAACACCAGCAAAAGACCAAGCAGGCACATGATGGCATTCTGGTAGCTCAGTCATGAGAGCTGCGTACAAACCAACACAGGGCAGAGACGCAGCAGACTGCCAGAAATACAGAGCACAGGAGTACTCTCATTATGCACAAACCAAAATTTAAGCAGGATTGAACAAAAAATGTTCATTTTTATTTAGTTCTGTTCCTACAGAACAGAAGGGGATGAAAGGAATTTTTTTCAGCTAAGAAGGCTGAGTAGAGTAGGGTAACACCAGAAGTTCACATGTGGTATCCAGTCCTGCAAAGGCTGCCTGGGGGAGCTCAGGCAGGTAACCTGGATCTCACTGCCTGAGCCCCACTTCTTGACATGGAGATGGCACTGTAGCATACAGAATGTAACTACACTGATATTTCTTACACATTTCCTTGTGATTTTGATGTGAGTTCGACAACTATTACTTAAAAGTGTATTTCTCTAACTTACCAGAATGCAATTTGCTATCAATATGTAATTGCATAATCACTACTCCTTTTTTGATACAAACACTTCCATGCTTGAAGATATTTTTCATAATTTTTCTTCCAAAAGTACACTTTTAACATCAACTTTAATGTTAGAGGGGCATAAGACTTATGATGGTTCTGATCATATAATTTGTTGGGTTTGTTTGCAGCCATAGACAGCCATACAAGCAGCGTCATTTCCAACAGAAGCTGAACAGTACAATTGCTACAACCTTAAACATAGTTTCATGAGAAGGTGCACAAGCCCTTGTCAGACAAAAAGAGACTGGGTTCAGTGTTACCAACAAGAAGAAGGAATGTATATGCCATTGAGGCTCTAGTAAGCAAATTCAGTGATTCTGAGGAAATTGATGAGTTTACAGCAAGAGGAGTGCCTGTGTGCAGCTTTGTCTTCATTAGCATTCAGCACCTCGAGCACTTAATCCTAGTTTCCACTGATGCAGGCACGCACAGACCCGCTCAGCAGCTACTGCAAAACTTTCCGTACAAACATAGTGCAAAAGCAAATGTGGTGGTCTTTTTTTTCACAGTCTTGCCAGGTGAATATTCACTCTGCACTTCAGTAAAACTGTACTATTGGCTTGGGCTTGTGTTGTCAGACACGCCTTAGAATAGCATTTAAATACTATGATCTTCCTTTGGCATCATCTCCTCATCCTTTTTTCTTAATGAATTTACTTGAAGATGTTCATATCTCCCTCTTACTGAGAGCAGAAAGTTCCATAAGCCATCACAGAGGTTTATGTTAGCTTCAGCAGGAGTTGGAATGACTCACTGAAAACACCACAGGAGAAAGTGTGAAACCCATCAAATACTATGAGCTGCAAAAATAAAGAAGGGCAGCAGATTTATTCTCATACCACATAAGAGATTTTAAGGCAGACTGATCATATCAACATAGTGCCATTGTGCTACTCAGATACTAAATTTATGTGTGCATCAAAGAAGTGAGTAAAGAAACATTACCAGACTGTTATGGTTTAAGAAACATCCTTCCCACTGAAACCCAGCTGGCTCCATGGCACTGAAGGAGAGTCATTATTCATTTGTAGGGAGTATCCCACCTCCAGTACTACTCTATAGAAAAAGAAAGAAAAAGGAAAAAAAAAAAAAAGAAAAGGAAAGGGAAAGGGAAAGGGAAAGGGAAAGGGAAAGGGAAAGGGAAAGGGAAAGGGAAAGGGAAAGGGAAAGGGAAAGAGAGGAAGAGAGAAAGAAAGAGAGAGAGAAAGAGAGAAAGAGAGAGAGAGAGAGAGAAAGAAAGAAAGAAAGAAAGAAAGAAAGAAAGAAAGAAAGAAAGAAAGAAAGAAAGAAAGAAAGAAAGAAAGAAAGAGAAAAAGGAAAAGGAAAAGAAAAAGGAAAAGAAAAAAAAAGAAAAAGAAAAAGAAAAAAAAAGAAAAAGAAAAAGAAAAAGAAAAAGAAAAAGAAAAAGAAAAAGAAAAAGAAAAAGAAAAAGAAAAAGAAAAAGAAAAAGAAAAAGAAAAAGAAAAAGAAAAAGAAAAAGAAAAAGAAAAAGAAAAAGAAAAAGAAAAAGAAAAAGAAAAAGAAAAAGAAAAAGAAAGCTCCCAGCATCTTCCAACAGCATATGCATAGTTGAACTTTCTCTGCAATGAACTGAGCAGCTGTGTCAGCTTCCAGACTTACAACCTAGGCCATAAATATGGGCATGGCATCTTACTTCCAGTCTGGTCCCTTAGTTCTCTTCAGTTCTTGGGAAAGCATAATTTTTCAGACCCAGCTCGACTGGGGTTGAGAATCCATTACTTTGGTCCATATCTCTCTAAGCCTCTGTGTAACGACGTGTGCATGTTCTTCACCTGATCTGTGGTGACCTACCCACTTTAAAAAAAGTTAATAATAATCCACACAAAATCATAAATAAATAAATAAATAAATAAATAAATAAATAAATAAATAAATTGATGAACTTTCAGATTGCAAGGTATTGAGTTATGGCTTAGCGCAGTCATCTATCTAATAATACAGTAGATTTGGAAGTAGTATTTTTGTAATAATTCCCCAGAATTTAGGCTGGATTTACACTTCCTGGGAAGAGCTGCCAATGTCCTGGTAGTGGAAACTGTCTGAAGGAAGGTCAGGTTCTTGCTGCTGCTTTAACTTTTCTGTTTCATCTGTTCCAGCTCCTCAAACCAAACCAATTTTTGATTGATCTCTTCTTCCAACCACTGGTCAGAGATCTCTGCAATGGACTGTGTGCTGTCAGGGCCTCTGCTGTCTGTCAAACTAACAAAATCTTCAATGACTTGGAGATAAAGTTCACCCACCTTGGCCAAACACAGGTTTCTGAGGTAGCATCTCACACATGGCATTCAAAAGATCCCAAATGAAGGTATAAGGCTGTGCTTTGGATATATGTGACTTTCTGTCTGTCTTTCTACAATGCCAAGCTGAGTTAGGCAGACCAGACTCTGAAGCCTACAATACTTAGGAACATGTTTAGCTCAACTGTAGGCAAATTTCCTTCTGTCCCATGTAGGAATGAAACAAGCTGGGCAACTCATTAGCGTGAGGTTCTTCCAATCCTGATTGCAGAGGACAACAACCTGCTGTGCCTCTAAGCCAAAAGGCACAGACCTGAGGCTCTGAAGGCCTGGGGGTGTCAGCCAGGGCAGTGATCCACGCAGGGTCCAGGCACTACATAAAGAGCACTTCTGACAAGTATCAGAGTTGCTGATACCACATATCTCACACCTCTATTTTGCAAGCAAATGTTTTTTGTACCCAAGCGCCACTTTTGTTAAAACAGTTAGAAAAGATTGATAGAAATAACCTATAAACGTGTCCCGTATCCAACTGCAAGAATTGGATTGATTGCATCCTTCTGAAGGTTCATTTATCAAAGTTAGCATTGTTTTATTTTAATTGTTACTCAAAGGGAACAACTACACAAGTACAAGCTACATTCAATTTATTTTTCACAATAGCAGCTAGTGAAAGTAGATGGGAGAAATGCACAGGGTTTGGTAAGAAACACACTCAGAGACGCACGTGGGCACAGAAGTCCTGGGGACTGACTGGCCATCCCAAAAGGTCCTTGGAGAGCTGGGATTCTTGGAGCAGGCGGCATCCCACAGCTTTGGCTCAGCCTGCACAGCAAGGTGAGCCCCTGTGGCAGCTTTGCCTTTTATAGTTTCTGGGTGGCCCAGCTGAGTGTCCCAAGGCCAGCCACCTGCACATCCCACCCCAGTTCATTTTGGGGCTGGAAGCTGTGATCTCCTACGTGATTCATGCAAACCCCTCTTCTTCTGACTTAAGACCTGCCCTTAGTCAGGCCATGCTCTTCCACACCATTGAGCTGCAAGGTCTACCAGAGCCTACGTGGAGCTACACTTACCTCATCTCACCCTTGTAACCACCTAACACGTTGGAGTATCAAAACCAGACTGAGGCAATGAGAAAAGTGGTCACAGATGTCCCCCACAGTTACAACAGGCTGCGAGAAACACATCACCCATCTCCTCTCTCCCTTTCCACTCTCCAAGTGTGCATCCATACAAGTGTCCACTTGCTGCAGATCTGCCAGCAGCAGCCCACCTGCCAGCTCTGCCAGCCTCCTCCTCATGGCCCCCAGGCCCACAGCCTCCTGGGATTTCTGTGAATTTGTCCCCAAAGCAACCAGCAACCTGTGGGTGCCTGCTATCCTCTGTGGTCCTCAGGCCTTACAAGAAATCTGAGGAAGCTACTGCTCAGCAGACTGACCATAGCATGATACTGAGCTGAAGATCCCTGAGACAAAGGAATTCCTCAGGAGGGCATCCATGCTAACAAAATCATTTCATTGCCAGGGTAAGGGTATTTCAGCAAGGCACCCAAAAAGAGGTTTGTACCACGTGGAAATGAGGACTGCGCACCCATCTCCTCCCCTGTTCCCCTCTCCTTCCCTGTATTATGCCTCTTCCCAAGACAGCAGACAGCACACTCTCCTCAGACACATCAAATTAAAGTCATGGAGATTATTATTCCTCTGGTTGTATCTTAGGGAGAATAGGAGGAACAGGACTCCTGAAGAAGCTGGTGAAGGGCCTGGAACACAAGTCCTGTGACGAGCAGCTTAGGGAACTGGGTTTGTTTAGTCTGGAGGAGGCTCAGGGGAGACCTTACTGCTCTCTGCAACTGCCTGAAAGGAAGCTGTGGGGAGCTGCGGGTCGGCCTCTTCTCAGATAACCAGTGACAGGACTAGAAGGAATGGCCTCAAGTTACACCAGGGGAGGTTCAGGTTAGAAATGAGGAGACATTTCTGCTCAGAAAGAGCAGTCAGGCACTGGGACGGGTTGCCCAGGGAGGTGGTGGAGTCACCGTCCCTGGGGTTGTTCAGGGAAAGGTTGGACGTGGTGCTTGGGGACATGGTGGTGTTGGTGGTAGGGTGATGGTTGGACCAGATGATCTTGGAGGTCTCCTCCAGCCCTAACGACCCTGTGGTTCCATTATTTTAAATGTTCCCCCGTCGCCACACACCAGCTCCTCGCCCACCTCCCCCTCTCCCCGCTCCGTGCCCGCCATTTCCTGCGGGCTCCCTCCCGCCTTTCCCTCAGGCTCCCCCCATCCCCACCCCGGGGGCTTCCTCTCTGCGTCCCCAGCACCTCCAAGAGGAGGAGGAGGAGGAGGAGGAGAGGACAGAGGAGGAGGAGGAGGAGGCGGCTGAGGAGGAAGACGAGGAGGAGGCGGCCCAAGCGGGAGGGCTCTGCCGCGTCGCCGCAGCGCAGCCGAGGGGAGGGCGGCCCCGGCGGGCAGCCGGTGCTGAAGGGACAGCGGCCGCCCCTGCCCGCCCCGTCCCGCCCCGGGCGGCCGCAGGGAGCCCCCCGGGAGCGGGGCGGGGGGGAAGCGGCCGGCTCGGGGCTCCCGTCCCTCCGCCCGCCCGTGCTGCCGCCCCCCCTCCCGCCCCGCTCGGCCCCCCCCCGCCCGCCGCCGCGCCCATGCCGGGCGTTGGGGCGATCGGAGCGCGGTGCGGGCACCGCTACCGCCACCGGCCCCGGCCCCGGCCCCGGCCGCGGGAGAGCCCCCGAGAGAGCCCCGAGGAGGAGCCGGGCCCGGGCGGGGCCGCCATGGACGCGGCGATTTGGATCTACCAGTTCCGCCTGATCGTGCTGGGGGACTCCACCGTGGGCAAGTCCTGCCTCCTGCACCGCTTCACCGAGGGGCGCTTCCCCGGGCCGCTGCACTCCGACCCCACCGTGGGGGTGGACTTCTTCTCCCGCCTGGTGGAGATCGAGCCCGGCAAGAGGGTCAAGCTGCAGCTCTGGGACACGGCCGGCCAGGAGCGCTTCAGGTAAGGGGTCCCCCGGCTCCCCGGCAGCCCTTCGCCGCCCAGCCCCAGCCGCCAAGTGGCCTCCTGCCCTCCCTGCGCCCTGCCTGGGGGTGCCGAGCCCGCAGCTTGGTGGCCGGAGGGCCCCGCAGCCCTCCCCGCTTCTGACTTTGTCATCGCCTCCCCCGCAGCGCTGCCCGCCAGCTCCCTGCCCTCCGTCCCCGCAGCACCGCAGGCCCTGGCACCCGCTGGGGTGTTACACCTGCCTCGGGCACCTGCTCTGCTATAAACCAGGGCAGCGAGAGCGCAGCCCAGCCAGCTCCAATGCTGCACCGAGTGCTCAGCCCTCTCCCATCCCCTCTCTGTCACAGTTTGCATACAGCGTTGGTTTGGAGCCAGGTAGGTGTGAGCAGGGCGCTATCACGCAGCCCATCTGCCTGCTGTGCTCTGTGCTGCTTCACCCATCACTGGGTCCAGCAGTGGGGTTGCGATGGGTCCCCACACCGGCGACAGCAGAGCCCTTTCTGTTGCCTGGCTTCCTCTGCAACAGTTGTGCAGAGCCTGGCACTCGGCTCAAGAGGTGGGGTTTCAGCATCTTACCAGGGGAGGTGAAGCCTCGTTCCATAACAAGCACCACAGTGAAACAACAAAAAAAAACTTTCCTGGGCATGCATGAGTCACAGGCTTATATATATTTTTGCAGGCAGGCCTCTGAAGGGTTAGGAAAGAAATTACCAGTGATAATGGCAAGCTCTTAACATTTTTCATCCTCCTCGTGCTTTCCAGCAAAGAAGGAGAAATCCTTGTAAACAAGTGACTAAGGAGGTATAATCTCTTTATTTTGAATTTGCTGACGAATAGCCAGGATGGCCAATGACAAGGCACTTGACTGAAAGGAATGCAAATACAGAGTTTTGCATACATCCTAACTCCAATGATAGCCATCGTTTACAAGGGGATGCTCAGGGGATATTCAGTGATGAGTCATGCATTCAGCTGCTTTAAAATTTACCAGGAGTATACATCTGTGTTTTTTCCAATGCCCAGCAGATACAAGCTGGGGGAAGTAGTTTTAAACATCTGTGGTTGTTTTTCTGCTAGAAGTTTCTTGTTGTACCAAATATCGCAGCATTTATTGCATAGTCTGTTTTGCATGTACTCAAGTCAATTATAAATATTTTACTAAATTATACACCACAGGTTAAAAACTTGCATGTTCTGCTCTCTGCTATTGGAGAAGTCTACACAAGCAAGGATAGTCTTGGGGAAGAACTAATTATTCTGAGAAATAATCCAATTTTGCGGAATGCCGAGCAGTTTGCAGTTAACATTCCCAGTTGTGCTCTAATTCACTTGCATTGGTACTTTACAGGAGGTAAAACCAGCTTTAAAAGCTCCTCGGGGAGTTCCCGTGTGCAGGACAAATGCTGGCTGTATAATCACCCCCTTCTCTTGGTCCCAGCCATTAGGGACGTTGCCCGGGGACAGGTGGGACTCACCTGCCATCACACCATCTTGAACGAGAGCACTTATTTTCTCAGAGAAATTGCTTACCTGTGCCTAGTTCATTGATGCCTCTGTATTTGAACTGGGTTTCTTGCATGTTCTTAGAAATCATCCGTAACACGCCTCGTTTGCGTTACTGCTCAGAGGAAAAGTCACTCTTAACGCTTCCGCAGGCAAGCTGCGAGCACAGTTTACTTGTTATGAGCCCAGCCAGTGCGGTTACTTATTGTATCTGTGGGGACACCAGTGGGGCACCAGTAAGTAGGATCTCCCATGGTGCGGGCTGCCATACAGACAACGTGCCTCGTGTCAGTGCCTCAAGTGGGTCACTAGAAAAAGAACCTACAGACCTGCTTAGCATAGACTCAGGTCCATAACGCAGACTAAGGAAAAGAAGGGATTCTCCCTTTCTTCTTAACTTGGGGTTAGTTGTCATTTACAGCAGTCTGCTGCTCTGGCTGTTTGTTTCACATGGTCTACTTCGCTGTGATTCGTTTGGTTTAATTTTCCTGTATTTAAAACCAACAAAAATGAATTTTAATCATGGAACTTCCAAGGCTATGAAGCAATGCTGCTAAGACAGAGAACTGATTTCAAGAAGTTAGGCACATAATACTATGGGAATGCCTCAGTTATGTTAACCCCGATAATATAGCAGACTATGATATTAACTAGGTACGTTCTGTTTCCAACACATCTTGAAAATAAAACACTACCCTTACTCTTCTTTCTGAGCAAGCAGTATGTATTTTCAAAATTGCTGTCATTATAATGTAGTCTTTAGTCCTAGTATAAAGTAACTCCTCAAAACTAGATAAAGCTTTCAGTGAAGGTTTGGTTCATCTGGTAAGCATCAGTGAAATCATAATGAGAAAGAAACACTATGACTGATTTAAAGTCATCCTAAAGCCATGGACTGATGTGATTAATACTTCTTCTAATTCATTTTCAAAAACAATTGTTCAGTGGCCGTCATCTTACCAAGACTTTCCTTGAGCGTATTAATTAGGGTCTTACATCTTTAGCCTAATATTTAGATCAAGCTAAGAAGATGACTTCTTTTTGAGCCTTTACTTTCCCCTGCCATTATGCTACCGTAATCAGAATAAATGAGTGGAATGAACACGTGCTCTACGTGGGAAGTTATCATTTCAAAAAGAATTTACAATCTGCATTTAACAACTACTCCCATTAAAACTAAAGACTTTAAAGTTATCCTTTGTAAAAAAAAATCTAACATATCATTACTGTACATCATAACATATGCCTTCTTGAGGAGTAGTCTCACCTCCAGCAGTTCCAAGTGTAGATCAATCTGGAGGAACCTTACAGCATTCAATATCAAGGTGTTGTGGTTCCCTTTTTGTCCTTGTAGTCTTACCTTTTAACAGGTTCTGGTCGGGGGAAAAGTGATTTTCTCCAGCCTTTTATCTGTATTTACCTTTCCTTTATTACAAATGCCAATCATTTTCCAAAAGGAGCAAAAATATTATTCATACAAGTATTTTTGCTGAAAATCAGGATTAAGGACAGTCTAGAGGATGCTAGGACAGTCCGTATTTAACAGCAGCATAGTTAAGGAGCTTTGTAACCTAGATTTTGTTTGTATGGAGTGGGGGAGAAAATAAGAATTACCTTTTCAGTAGTGTTTACATCAGTTTTTGTAACTTTCAGACAAAGATAGTATAATGTGTTACATATTATACTGGCCAGAGACTGCAGCATACCCACTGTCAATGGCCGATGTGCCATGCACTGCAAGGAGCTGCACTGTGAGGAGCTGCACAGCCCCGAGACCCCAGGCAGAAGGGGTTGCACTCACCTCTGTAGGTAGGAGGGTTGTTTCCCTTTCCTTAGTGCTGCTTCCTTAGTGCTTTTTCCTTCCTTTAGTACCTACTTCCACTTGAAGCAGCCAAACTCCCTCCTGAAACATTATCAGCTTGCGCCTCCAACAAGGCACACGCAAAGGCATTGTTAGGACATTTCCATTACCTATTGCTTCGAGAAGGGTTCAGAGTCTCCTGTGAAAGAGAAGTGGAGGGAGGAGGAGAGGAGGCAGCAAAGAAGTATCAGGCACAAAGGAACAGAAGAAAAACGAAGTGTCATAGGCAGAATGATAAGACACGTGAAAGGTAGGTGCGGGGATGGATCGGAGAGTTCAGTCCCCTTTCATTCAAAGCCACAGGCAGATTTGCCAGATTCTAAATCCAAAATAAGATGTGCTTCCTACTTCCAACACGTAGTCTGAAGGCTTTTCAGGAAAGCAGACTTCATTGCCTGCCATCTCCCTCATTTTAGAATGGGGGAAGAATGAGGGAAGCCTTTAGAAGAAAGGCTGGTCTTTGGCCATTATTTTTTCATCCTAATCCCACCCTGTCCTTGGCTGAAGGCTCTCCCACTGCCAAAGGAAATACTCTCCTCTCCCTCCTTCCCCACAGAAAATGAATCATGGTGCTGCAAGTGACGCATTCCCTTCCATAATGATAGTTTTATGGCAATTAATTAGCTGAACCAGAATTATCTGTCTACATAGGAAGACATTTCGGGAATTTAGGATCTACATGGGGATAACTGGAGCAATTGGAATCTGAACATCCTTTACGTATAAGCTGGACAACATTAAACCTTACCCACCATCCGCTCCTCATCCTGACCCTAAGGTTTTCTTCTTCTCTTCGAAAAGGAGTTCTCTTCATAAAGGAGTTAAAAACATTTTGCTTTTGGAGTCTGATCCTGCAACGCTTACCAAAGCGTGTGTAATCCTGTCAGGGGATTCTCTGCTCATCAAAGAATCCAAGGAGGGCTGGTCTGGTTTTGTCTAGGGTCCATACTCAGGTATCTTGTCTCTGATAGAGTCTCTGAATTCTCCAGGGTACTCTGCTAGCCAGTACTTTCAATTTGAGGGATTTCCTGAGACTGATGTGGTTTATCTATTTACTAAACCTCAATCAGTCTCTTGTTTGGTCTGCTGTGCAACACAGACAACCTCTCTGCATTCATAACATCTTTCCCAAGGAGATCCACAAGTCTACCAGCTGCTGCACGAAGAGCCAATTTTTCAGTTTGTTTCTTTTGAGTCTGGCTCCCAGCTATACTTGGCAGCCTCGAGCTTTTGTACTTGAAGAGGTTAACTTTGAATCTTTATCTGCTCTGCCTGTGGCACTCGTGGTTTTGTAGACCTCTGTCGTATTTGCACCACATTGTCTCTTTTTAGGCTGCAGTGTCCTCGCCAGCTTGGGATTGCTTGCTTTGTTGAGATGGTGCTGCTGTAGAAGGGCAATGTCATGTGTTGAAGGCTTTTTCCTTCAGTTGTATCAGCTGAAGGCTGCTGAGAAATACCACTTTAAAAGCTATTAGAAGATCTAGGGCTAGATATCACTTAGTTGCCTGGTTGCTGGGGTGAGATCCAGAGCCTTGTATTAGGAAGGTTCCTTGCACAATGCCTGAAGCATCAGACCGAGCACAGCCTCAAGTGGGACGTGTCCCAGGGACAGCAAAGGGGAAGTGATGGGGGTGGGAAAGGGACCAAAACCAACCCTGCTTTGAGGGGCTTCTGCCACGTGAAGTGCACAGCCTGGAGTCACCTCCTGGGAGCAAAGGTAGGAAGAGAACAAAGAATGCCCTCCCTGTTCATGAAGTACAGGTGCCTGTAGCTCCTATAAAATGCAGCTCTTAGGGTTCTGAGCACATCAACAGTCTGCAACCTCTTGCTTTACCAGGGGCCTGGCTGCTTGGCGTCCAGCCAGTTCTTGCTGTTTCTTTACAATAACAACACAAAACATTCCTGCAGGAAGCAGGAAAAGTGTGCTTGGACACATCTTTCCTAATCTCGGAGTGCATCTTACCAAGAAGGCCATTCAGGGGTCTGGGTCAGTGTTTCTCACTCCTAATGGTGGCACTGCACAGAGAGGAGTACAGGCTTTTTGAGCCAGAAGCAGGAGTACAACTCCAGACTGGTGAGTAAGGGCTTTGCTCTGAACAGCAGCACTGCAGTCTGACCAGTGTTGTAAGTCCTTTGTGCATTTTACATTACCTGGCTAAGGGATGAAATATCTGAGTGCTCCTGGGTTCAGAACTTAAGAAGTGCACCTTGAAAAATCCCTGTGAACTTGTCTCTCATGCACAGATCCAACAAAAGAAGAGAGTATTCCTCCCATCACTCAACTTCTGCGTTTCCTTAGATGAGCCCAGCACCTCCTCTTCCCCTGAGGGCCTACGGCCAGTGGCCCCCAAGCTTTCCAGATGACTCTCAGCCCTCCTTATCTATTGCTGGCCACCTTGCACACTCATCATCAGGCTTTTCGGTGAAGACCTACACAGCATATTGACATGGTCTGCACCATCTCTAAAGGTGGAAGTGCTCTGAGCAGAACGCTTGGGGTGGCCTCTGTAGCGTGGGCCCTGTGCACAGGGCCCTGTGCCTGGTGAAGCGATGCATAGGGAGCTGTGTGAGAGGTAGGTGCTGTCACTAAGAGAAAGCTCACCTGCATTTCCTGAGGAGCTGGAATCCATCTGAAGGTGTTTGGTGTGTTCCCGAGGAGCTGCTCCTGGGACACTCGGGTTGGTTTCCGGCTGTGACAGGAGCCGAGGGAAGGCAGGCGCTGCCCTGTGAGGCGCTCCCAGCCTGCGCAGAGGCAGAGCACACAGGCCCTGCAGAGCTCGTCTGGGCACCACGGTTAGATACAGAATCATAGAATCACTGTCATTAAGGCTGGAAAAGCCCTCCAAGATCATCTGGTCCAACCATCACCCCACCACCAATGTCACCCACTAACCCATGTCCCCAAGCACCACGTCCAACCTCTCCTTGAACACCCCCAGGGACGGTGACTCCACCACCTCCCTGGGCAACCCGTCCCAGTGCCTGACTGCTCTTTCTGAGAAGAAATGTGTCCTCATTTCCAACCTGAACCTCCCCTGGTGCAACTTGAGGCCATTCCTTCTAGTCCTATCACCAGTTATCTGTGAGAAGAGGCTGACCCCAGCTCCCCACAACTTCCTTTCCATGCAGCTGAGTGGAGCACAGCTAGAGATGTTGGTCTTTTAGCTCTGCCTAAGCCTTGCTGAAGGCACCTAAAAGTCCTATAACCTTTAGGCATAACATTAATGAGGTAAAATTTGCTCTTGTACTTAGTTTCATAGGGTGAGAGAAAAAAAGAAGCAGAGACTTACCAGACCATGAAGTACACCCACTTTACACAGTTCATTTTCCAAGTAACTCTGACATCCACTGATACATTTGTCCATACTTACTCTACTCTAATTGTCGTATTTAAGTCAAATATTTTGCATCTGTGGGATGTTTCAGATACTGTTGAACAACCCACTATGTTCGTGTGCCCAGATGTTTTTCCCAGTTTTTGCGATGCGCAGCCCAGAGTTACAGATGCTTTTTAATCATCTTTGTTACAGGCAACATATACAGAAAATTAAATATAATGGCCTAGATCGCCAGCTAGTGCCAGTTGGCGTAGCTCTGCGGAACTGAGTTACAGCCAACAAGGGTACACAATTCCATGTGTAAGCACGCAGTAAGGCAATAAATACTGCTCTTCAGTGCTCCACTTCACAGACACACGATACAACATTATTCTACATAAAAATGCTAAGCAAATGATGCCATGCTTTTTCAGTACTAACCTTTTTTTTCAGCTGCTAATATATTGCTTTGGCATAACTGCTTTCAGGACAGGTTCTTTTTCTTGAAAATTGGTTGTATTAGCTATCACTTTTCGAAACCAAATCCTGTTTTTGTCACACACTTCAGCTCTGTCTGGAACAACCTGAATTGTTTTGATGTATTCATCTGTCTTTGCAACTGTTTTACTGAAAGAAAAAAAAAAGAAAACCTGAAGCAGATCGTTGTGATATCTTTATTTAGTACTTCACAAAATACAACAGCCTTTATTTATGGTCATTTTTCATACCCAGGCTATGTGAGTAAGTTGAGGGTGAGACCCTATTGTCTGCAGATTTAAACTGCTCAGAGATGTACTCCATGGAGTACTCTGTTGCTGGAAACATAGGAAAGATCTTTCTAAAACATTAAGACAAACAACCACCCCCCCCTTTATCTAAATAAAACCCATTCAAATGCAGTTTGCTGTGACTACATTAATTTAGTTATGCCAAATAATCTAAGCCTTATCTAACTGCACTTACCTATCTGCAATATGACTGCTGCTCCTAATTATGCCTCGGTGTTCAAATTGTTAGAAAACACTATCTGAAATGTGATTAAGTGAAAATCAAAGGGAGCTCCTCTTATGGCAAGATGCAGCTGTGTGCCATTCATCCTGATTCAAATGTTTTGAAGCTCCATTCTCCCCATAATCTTAAGATAAAATATAGTTAATTCCTTAATATATGACAGTTAATATAGATTTTATGTCTCATTTCATCTGGAGAATACTTACATATACACTCTTGCTATATGTTTACGCTACTACTATAGTGCTTGCATCCACTTCTAGGTAGGCCATTCCTTCCTTTAAAATGTCGCTTCTCGCCTTCTCCATCCTGCCCTATTGCACATGATTACAGACTTAAAATCATTTTTTAGTCCCCATATCTTTCTCTACATTCTAATTAACTTTTTTTTTTTTTTTTTAATATGTTATTATTATTCTAGAGCATATTAAAAATCTTTCTGGAGGAAGGGTCTCCTTCTTCCAAAATTACTTCCAGCGAATGGCCTGGAACATAGAGGGCTGAAAAGCAGAAAACATGTCCACCAATCCTGGAAGTGCCAAAAAATAATAAACGTAATTAATGAAGAGCTTGTGAACCTCCACATGAATGATATGCTGGAAGTAGAAGTGTTCTTTGTCAGTGCTGTAACAAGTGTGTGTTTGCCCAGCTCAGTTAATATTATACAGTGTTGTTGAGGGAGCTTCCTTCCTTGGTCAATTGACCTCTACAAGCACAAATAACTCGGGATTATCTGTACAATATTTTCTATCAAACCATTAGTCTGTAAGGAATACAAAAGGATACAGTTTACCTGTTTCATTTTAAAATGACTGATTATAACAGAGTGAAGTGAATATTCATATAAAACTGAAGGACTCAGACTTTAACAAATGCTGTCTATATATATATATAAATATTGTCCTGTGAACATGTGCAACAGTTTGCTAATAAAGAGTACTTTGCAGAAAAATTCAGCGTTCAAAATTGGCAATAGAAATGTTGACTTCAAGAACATTTAGAATATGACTTCTGAAGTAGGAAAAAAGAAAAACGATCTTTTTTTTTTTTGTGTGGAAAAGGTAAATTAATAAATTCCAGTTAATTTCGAAAAAGCAGTTAGTTCATAAATCTTACAGTGGGTCAAAAAGGAACATTATCACATGGAAACGTATCTTGTTTACAAATAAAGTGAAAAAATATTTTAATTTTATTTTTTGTGTTTTTCTTCACAGATCAATAACACGATCTTACTATCGCAATTCTGTCGGTGGCTTGCTAGTGTTTGACATCACAAATCGGCGATCTTTTGAACATGTGAAAGACTGGCTAGAAGAAGCAAAAATGCATGTACAGCCCTTTCAGATTGTTTTCCTGTTAGTGGGACATAAATGTGACTTAGTATCACAGCGTGAGGTTACAAGGGAAGAAGCTGAAAAACTGTCATCTGCCTGTGGTATGAAATACATAGAAACCTCAGCAAAAGATGCCACAAATGTTGAAGAGTCCTTTACAATTCTTACGCGAGACATCTATGAACTTGTAAAAAAAGGAGAAATCACAATACAAGATGGATGGGAAGGTGTTAAGAGTGGCTTTGTTCCAAACGTTGTGCATTCATCAGAGGAAGCCGTAAAGCCCAGAAGACAGTGCATCTGCTGAATGTGTAGCATGCCAAAGAGCACATCAGGTGTTCAGAAGACGACTCCAACCTAAATAACAGAATAATAATTCTGAAACAATATGAGATCATGGCATAGCTGAATCATAGGATAATAACTTGGTTTTGTGTCCTTTTGTCTAATTCATAACTTCATAAAGCTTTAAGTGTTTTCTTTTTTTTTTTTTCTTTTACAGAGTACAATATCTTTGTGTGGTCTTCAGGAAAAGAAATTATAGATTGCTAAAGGAAAAATTAATCCTATAGCAAGACGCTGTGCAAGCGCAATAATCACCGTGACAACATCCTCTCTTGGGCTCTGTACTTTGAATACAGTTTAAAATCAAGCCCTGCTAGGTGAGGATGAGATGAGCTTATTACTTTTGTTCATCCTGCCTTAGTTTTGGACAAGAAAATACCATACCTTATACTTTTTAAATGTGATTCTTTACTCAAGTGCAGCATTGCTCATCAACATTGAAGTTTAGTAAACTGTAGAATTTCATAATAAAGATAATTCTAAATAAAGCAAGCTGAAAGATTGCTCCAATAGCAAACACTTTTGATATGATTATGAATACAAGCCTTACTAAAGAAAAAGAATGTTTTAGAAAAGATGATTTATTTGTATATGAAAATGGGTAATAGAAGCAATGAAATTTAGCAATGAAATTTACTATTAAATATTTTCTGAATTGCCAATGAAACTAAATGTAACATCACGTATGATCCAGCTATTTTGACTTGTATACAAAATAGATTTCCCAGCTGCCTGTGTTACATTTTGGAGGCCAGATCCTCAGCTGGGTAGTTACCATAGCCACACTGATGCCTAAAGAATTGCGTTAATTTACACAAACAATTTCCATATCAGCTTTAAAAAAAAAATAAAAATCTACTTCTAGCTAGATGTAAAAAGGAATTTAAAAGTGCTGCAACCCATGGGGACCCAGACCTTGCATTTGAAGAGAATAAGGATTGGTTTAATCTCAGCCAACAAATGTTAATTGGTTGCCCAAAAAATAAAGGTTTTAAAACCAAAACTGTTACAAGTACAGTGTTTGGAGAAAAAAGAATTTCTAAAATAATTCTTGGCTACAGGCAGCAAAGTTGGAGAAGCCCTATTCTAAGAAAGCAACACACGATAGCTTTTAATAACAATAATAATAGGAGAAATCTGTGATCATGTAGCATTTTACTGAGCTTGAGGTCATCCTACTACTACTACTCTGAATATAACACACACTAGCTTTACGCAAACTGTGCCCTGTATGTCTAGCACTTAAATAACAAATGAGTCTTTGTCTATTTTATCTCTAGTAGTGTAACAAGGTGGCTTGATCTCCAGAGTTGATAAGCATCTACAGTTTACCTGAGCATACTCATAACCTCTGAACATCAAGCCAATTACTTTCATATAAAGACGTGTTTTCAGGTTACAATTCTCCATTTTCATGGTCAAGGAACAGGTCCATCTAATCTTAACTTTTTTCTTCAACAGTTGTGCAATTGGTTTTCCTTCAGATTACTTTTAGGTCCTTTTACAAGCCTTTTGTAAATATTACATGCTGTCAAGACAAGTTGGTTCCAGTCAATTTCTTCATTTAGGGCCACTAAAAATCATTGTCTTCTGAGGGAACAGAAAGGTTATTTTTTCAATAGTCTGAGTCTCATTTGCACTGAGGCACAGTTATGCTGTTGTAGAATGATACAGAGGCCTTAATATAAACAGGAATCAGCCTTAATTCGTTAGCAATTAAAATAGTTAGGTAATTCTAGTCTCAGCATGCCACAAAGTAATTGCTGTGAGCCTGATTCTCTATTAAACTACACATTTTAGTCATTTCTACCAATTCCATTTTGATTTGAGGGCATTTTAGGCACTCTAAGTAAACATCCATGACAACAGATGCCAAAAGCAAGTGCAGAAATCAGGTTGTGTGCATTTGACACTGATTATCATAGTGGGCCCATGTTGTGTATCTCAAAAGATCTTCTCTTAGTTGTTTAAGAGGACAAAATGGACCAATAAATAAACCGGTGGCTGGGGAGCCAACAGGCCTGAAGTCTGCCACTGGGTCACTGTGTGTTTGTGAGCAAGGCATTTAAGTTTTCTGTGCCTCACCTGTATCTCAGAAATGGAGCTGATCGTTCTTCCTGGCATTCACAAAGTCCTTTGAGACCCAGTCTGACTGAAGGATCTCTGGTCTGGACTCTCTGTGTGTGCTATCTGTTGTAGAGCGTTTAGCGGATACAGTATCCATGGGATGTGGATGCTGCATTCTCCTATCATACCAAAAATGATTTAAAAGATTAAAACAGCTATATAAGTACCAGGTATTGCTGTTATTATAAATCTACTTTTCACTACACATTACCTTCAGGTTAAAATCTTTTCCCTTAAACTTTTCTTCCTGAATACTCTGGAACCAATGAGCTTTTCCTTATGTATGAAGAAATCTGCGTGTGTGCAGCAGGGAAGGGGCTGGGAGAAGAGGGGAGGGAGGGGAGGTGTGCACAGAGAAATAAACACTCGTCAGAACAGAGCCTTAACGACCTCTGCTGCGAACGTTGTACCTGTAAGTGTCTGTCACATTTATTACAGTGGGAGTAGAGCTTTGAACCAGATTCAACTGTGTGAGGAACTGGTGTTGTCAATGCAACAAGAAGAGAAATTCACTGCATTTTCAAGTACTGTGCACATCGTTGTCTTATTTGTAACTCCTAAAAATGTAGATTAACGTGTACATTCAAACATTGTCTATCCTGACGATATATTAAACCAATACCGTACCTTCTCACTACATGCTTGCAGTTAATGGAAACGTCTGATAAATAGATTACGTGCTGAAATATGTCAGTTTGCTTTCAGATGCTTTGCACTGAGTGTATAAGTAACAGGTTGAACATGCTGTAGAGCAGATTATAGTTCAGTGCATGTATATTCCTTTTTTTTCTCCAAGAAAGGACAAATGCGATGCTTACTATTGATACCAAAATGAAATTTCCATAAATTTGGCAACCTAATTAGAAAAGTAGAAAAGATTAAAAATGAACAAACAAGAACAAAAACCAGTTGCAAATTAAAGTTTGGTAAATCCCAGATAGGAAAAGGAAAAAACAGTTAAAATAAAACCTGTTTGTATTTGGGTTCGCAGGTCCAGCGAATGAATGGATATGAGAAACTGTTTTTGATTTCCTACAGTTTTTTAACTTGAATTGCTTTAAGTTTGATAAAGAAAAAAATAATTTTTCTCTACTCATTTAAGTGTTTTACACATGATTTCTTCAGATATTTTGGCTTGCTTATAACTGGATTTGTCCTGTGCAAGAAACAGAGCATAGCTACACACCTCAGGAGTCGTGTCAGGGAACCAAGGAAAAAACCTGAGGTAACACACATTCATAGCATTCATTTCTGCCGTCGTTATGGAATAGGCCTACTGAGCTAACTCTGTGCTAGATGGTTGAATTCCTGGTGGCTGCCCTGTGCTCACAGAAAATAATACTGCTTAACGGGGTGCCCACGTGCACTTGAGTTGCTCGGTGCTGAGATCCCAACCTGGGACTGGTACCTGCGCAGCTTACTTAGAGCAAGGATGGGTGGATCCCCAAACCTCACAGGTATGTCAGGCACAGTGTTCCAGCTCCCTCGCACAGCACACACCTCCTTGCTCTCTTTACATAATTAACATCTGGGGGAGCAATTTTCCCCTAGCTGAAGACCCAAACACATAACAGCAGCTTCTCCAAACCTCCAAACCTCCACCCTTGCCTTTTGCCCAGAGCTGGCCCAGCAGCCTCAGCAGCCTTTGTTCAGCCTCAGAGAGCAAGGAGGGCCCAGGGCTTGTTCTCTGTGCCGGCCTGGAAGGGGCATGACAGCCTACTGCAGACATGCTGGGCTGTTTGAGAAATGGTTAAGCGTCAAAATACACCTGTCTATAGCTAACATTTGCTGTTCTCTAATGATTCCTCTAACGATGCATTGTCACAGTATGCAGCTGTATGCAGCACCACTTACAATGCCTAAGTTAGTTTCTTCAGGATAATAAGAGTATCATAGAATGTATTTAGAATGGGAAAAAGTTGACCAAAAAATTCATCTTCCTGATCTTTAGAGAGAAAGATGAATCTCATGAATGCATGTACACATATTTCCCAGCCTGCTTCTAGCAGTAATTCAAGGCCTGGGCGTAGCATTAGGTTGCTTGAGGCTTTCAGCTGAAATCCGACTACCTACAGGCGGTGCCATTGTACTCAGCAAAATTCCCTCCTCTGTGAGGCGAATGCAGCTGCGGAAAAACTGATTTTTACTCTCGAGCACGGCGGGTTGTTGATCACGTTCCAGTGAACGTGCACATCTGACGAACGTAATGCAATTGAAGACGTGCCAGTCCAGCGTAACGTGAAGACTATGAAGTTGTGCAGGTTCCTGAAGACGATTTGCCTTGCATAATACTTAATTAGTGGGAGTGTAGCCTACGTGTGAAGAAAACAAAGCTGGTTCTGAGAGCCCAAAAATATTTCACTGAGCAGCAATTCTGCCATGGAAGAGCCGGCTCTGGAAACCCAGACCTGCACTGAGCCATTACCTTTCTTCTTGGAGCTGCTGCTCCCACAAGCAACGCCTGGAACAGCGAACACGAGACTCAAGTGTGTCCAGGAAAAGGACTCGCTGACAAATACCAAACTGTGATAACGAACCAGAATAGCACAATACGCACACGGTGGGCTTTTCCCCTGGGAATAGCTGCTCAGTAGCAAACGCCACCACAGCACCTGAATGGCATCATCCACCCTGACTGCCCCTTGCCCCTGAAGGGTGGACAGGAACAGGGAGTAGGAGCTTTTTATGGAGGGGCAGGTAAATTTTAATTTAAACTCACACCTGAAGGATCCAAAATCCAGATCCAGAGCTGCTAGAATGGATCGGCATCTTTGAAGGTATCCCCTGTACTCATTTTGCAGAGAAGGTCCCGTTTTAGGCGAGGCCTGGGCTACTTGGGGACTGACACTCAGCGTGTCACCTGCTGGGAGTGGGAGCAGAGCTGTGCAACAGCTGACACCAGCCTTCAGCAGTGTCAGCCCGCAAGGGCAGATCGAACTAAGAATAACCCTGCTTACCTCCACAGGCTGCTCAAGTCCCACCTTGCAGCCAAAGCTTCTAAAGAAACCTAGGAGCAGAAACAAGAAGTTGCATGCACTGTAAATAAAATCAATGCCTAGGTAAGAGAACTGAAATTTCAGCTAAATCACTGGGATTCTTCGTTGCTGTGGCTTCAAATCTGCTTGTGTAAAAACTGATTTTTCCTTTTCTATGAAAATTGTGGAGGGATGGACAAAGTCTCCTGAAGCAATAAACTGGCCAGGACAGAACTCGGTTGCCTGGGAAATGAATGCATCAGGTCAGGACGGAAAGGAGGACACAGATCACCTCCTCCACCCCTGCCCTGCCCAGAGAGAGCAATGAGACTGAACGTTGTCAGAGCCCTTAGCGCACTGCAGGAATTGCCAGAATTGCTGTGGGACTGCGGGTGGGATGAAGGAAAGTGCCAAAGACCTGGAGCTGACAAAGATCTACAGGCTGCTGCATCCACTACTCCAGCTGCTCCCTAAGGGCTGGTTAATGCTGTGGGCAGCCACAGGAGAGGAACGGTTGGGTATAAATCTGTGTGGACACTGCACCCACCTTGCAGACTTCTTCCCATCCCACCTTCCCCCCCTGCATGTCTGCTTTACACTGCCAGAAGCTACAATTGGCACTAAGGTATCACAGGGAGCAGGGCGATAGCAACAACCACTAATATTTTTCAAGTATGAAGGTCCTAAGACTAAAGGGAAGAAATACGGAAAATATTTCAGTCATAATCCTAGTAATAAAAAACTGGCAGGGCTGGCACTGCTCGGCAGCACTTTAGAGAATTCTCAGGATTGCTTAAGTTTTCTACGACAGGCAGATAGTTTAGCTATTTAGTCATATTTTACATTAATTTGCTATGTAAAAATAATAACTCTATTATTCAGGGGAAAAAAAAAAAAAAAAAAAAAAAAGTCTTGTCTCTGCATATCATGTTTGTCATTTCCCTGATGTACAGCCAGTGTAACATGCAATAGAAGAGCAACCTATGCCAGGGCATAAGCTCAGAAGCCTCGACTCTTGTCAGTCAGAGCATTGAAACAGCAACACCGTTCATTTTGCTGGGACTTTTTTCTCTGCCCACTTCTCTGTGGAAAAGTGTCTGATTCTCAGAGAGCTTTTAAAACAAAGCAGAGACAAAGCTCATTGAGCAGCGAAAAGGAGCTGAATTTGTGAGCAAGTGTCAGAAAAGCAGCATACAAAATTATAACTTTTCATGTTAAATCCTCTTGCACTCCACCACGCTCCACAAAGTACAGCTCCCTGAGTACACTGAGTGAATGGAACAGTAAATTTCTAGCTGTCCAAAAAAGGCTAGGAGAGGAAAAATTAGATCAGATTCAATTCCCTGCAGCGGTTCTCTGCAGCTCCGTGACTGGGCACGGAACAATGGCCACATTTTGTCTATCGCACGCCATGTGCTTCTCCATGTCCCAGGAGGAATTCAGCCTGGGCAAAAACCCTCCTGCAGGTTCTGCCTGCAAACAGTAGCACTGCACCGCTACGCATCATCTTCAGCGTAACTCAGGGCAAAAAGCAAACTTTTCCACCAGGCAAACTGCGAGGGAATAGCACTGTTGTCTAAAAACATATCAGAGGGGAATAAACATCAGGGAGGGAGAAGAGTTATCTAATCTAAAGGACAATGTTGGCATAACAAGCAGGATGGGCATTTCTGGTAATGCTAAGATACAAAAATCTTACACAATTTTATGTGAAAGCAACAATAATCTCCACTCCTACATGCAGGCAAATTTTCCAGGATACTCTTGTCATTAGCTGAAATGGTGAGCTGAAGCCCAGATAGTAAACAGAAAAAAAAAAAGGAAAAAAAAAAAAGTTGTTTTTTTTTCTTGCAGAAATAGAAACAAACACAGAAGTTTCACATGAAAAGTTTGGTCACCGATGGTGCTTCTGTTTTCAGCTGCAGGTGTAGGTTTCTGTGTCTCCTTGCCCCTTTAAAGTATCTTCAGAGACCGTCATAGCACAGGTCATGTAAGGGACAGTACTGCAGTGATGAATGAGGTTTCCTTTCGAGGGGAATCTCTACTAAATTTCTACTAAATTTATCTAGTTTGACTGGAAAGGAGTCTAAAACTGACTAATCACTCACCATTTTTTTCTTATTTTCCATCATGGACTAAGTAAAAATTAGAAGCAACCATGTATGTCTTACTCATACCATGTGTTTCAGGGAATTAGGTGCATAGAAGTGCGTACGTCTCTCTCTGATGCAACTCAAAGCCAACAGATTTGCCCCTGGACTCAATTCACTCCAGCCATCTAGGATATTACGCAGGGTATTCGTTTCACTGATCATCCAAATCTTCATGAGCTGCTACTTGCAAATCACTTCGGACAGCTCCGGGATTAAGTGTCATTCACTCTGTCTTTTACAGTCCATGCAAAGGATATAAAACTGTAGAGCAATGTAGCACCATATACTAATCAATAATTAATATCTTAATTACCATCAGAATTTAGTAATAGTCCATTTGCAATAGAAATATAGCAAATAAAACAAGATTATGAAACACTTTGAACTTTCGAAGTGCCCTGAAGTGGTACTAAAATACCACAAAGCCTTGAGGCTCAGAGATGTCTTTACTTCCCAGAAAAATAATGCACAGATATTTAGAAAAAAAATAAAATAATAATTTAAAAAATCACAGTCATTATATAAGCCATGCAAAATGAAATGAACTTTATTTTTAATATCAGTAAAAGTACTATTCACTCCTTGTCTCAGAGGCTTCTCAGTTATTTGTTTTCTTTATTCCTTGACTGGACTGTTCACAAGTACAGCATGGGAGCATGCCAGGGCAGGAGCATATCACTGCTCCTTCCAGGCCAGCTGCATGAATGTCACAATAATGGGTACTAAATTTCTAAGGTTACTGGGAATAGATAAGACCATGGAAGGTACTCAAATGCTGTTGCATCACATGTATTCTTACATTTTTCTGTAAGAATATGTTTCCATGCCTCTGCTCATGCCCAAACCCAAGCCCAAGCCACATTCCTGAGCTCTCACACTCCACTGCAATTTTTCATCTAGACACCCACCTAAGGCTGAGTCTAAATCTCCTTAGAGAAACAACCTCTTCCCCTCCCCTCTCCTCCCCTTCTCTCTCCTCCCCTCCCCTCTCCTTTCTCCAGGCTTGATGTCTCAGGTGGTACCTGAGGCACCTTTTTGCTTTGCATACAGCTCCCATTGACCTGAGTGGCAACTGTGAGTACTTGACACTTTTGTCAGTAATGCCACTGCCCTGCCAGATGGGCAACCAGATAGTCACTTGTGGTTTTCCTGGCATCTGGGAAAAAATATGATGGCAATGACTTATGTCAGGTGAGCCTTTCATGACTCCAGACCTCAAAGGGTTCATGTAGAATTATAGAATCATAGAATCACAGAATGGCTTGGGTTGGAAGGGACCTTAAAGCCCATCCAGTTCCAACCCCCTGCCATGGGCAGGGACACCTCCTACTAGACCAGGTTGCTCAGGTCCTCATCCAGCCTGGTCTTGAACACCTCCACAACCTCTTCACAACCTCCCTAGACAACCTGGTCCAGTGCCTCACCACCTCCTGAATGAAGAATTTCCTCCTAACATCTAATCTAAATCTCCCATCTTTTAGTTTAAAACCATTTGCCCTTGACCTAATATTGTATGCCCGAGTAAAAGGTTGGTCTCCATCTTTTTACAAGCACCCTTTAAGTACTGAAAGGCTGTACTCCTCTGGACCTGCTCTAACAGCCCCACATCCTTCTTGTGCTGAGGGCCCCAAACCTGGACGCGACAGTCCAGGTGGGGCCTCACCAGGGCAGAGCAGAGGGGCACAATCCCCTCCCTCCACCTGCTGCCCACCCCTCTGTTGATGCAGCCCAGGACGCAGTTGGCCTTCTGGGCTGCAGGCATGCACTGCTGGCTCGTTCATGTCAAGCTTTTCATCCACCAGAACCCCCAAGTCCTTCTCTGCAGGGCTGCTCTCAATAGGTTCTCCACCCCATCTGTACTGCCTGGGATTGCCCCAACCCAGATGCAGCACCTTGCACTCAGCTTTGTTGAACCTCATGAGGCTCACATGGGCCCACTTCTCAAGCTTTTAGTGGGCCCTTTAGACGTCATCCCTTCCTTCTCATGTACCAGCTGCACCACTCAGCTTGCAGTGAATGGGGCTACATCTGGCTGGTGTCACTAGCAGTGTTACCCATAGCTCACTTCTAAGGCCAGTCCTGTTCAGCACTTTTATCAGTGATCTGGATGCAGGAGTGGAACGCATCCTCAGCAAGTCTAAAGATACTAAACTGGGAGGTGCTGTTGACTCCCTGGAGGGATGAGAGGCCTTGCAGAGGGATCTACATATGTTGGAGCATTGGGCAATCCTCAACAGCATGAAGTTCAACATGAGCCAGCAGTGTACTCTGGCAGCCAAGAGGGCAAACTGCATTTTGGGGTGCATTAAATGCAGGTCAAAAAAGGTGATCCTCTGCTATATTTAGTGTTGGTGTGGCCTCACATTGAACACTGTGTGCAGTTCTGGGCCCCACAGTACAAAAAGGATGTCAAGGTCCTTGAAAGTGTCCAGAGGAGGCAACAAAGTTGGTAAAAGGGCTGGAAGGCATGTCCTGTGAGGAGAGGCTGAGGACACTTGGGCTTGTTTGGTTTGCAGGAAAGGAGGCTGAGAGGCAACTGCAATGCTCTCTGCAGCTTCCTGAGGGGGGAGGCGCAGCAGGTCTCTGCTCCCTGCTAGCAGATGACAGGACATGAAGGAATTAGCCAGTGGAGGTTCAGACTGGACATAAAGAAAAAATTATTTACTATGAAGGTGGTCAAACACTGGAGCAGACTTCCTTGTGAGGTGGTTGATGCCTCATGTCTGTCAGTGTTCAAGAAGCATTTGGACAATGCCCTCAGTGATCTGCTTTAACTTTCAGCTAGCCCTGAAGAGGTCAGGCAGCTGGACTCGATGATCTCTGATGGGCCCTTCCAAGTCAACTATTTATTCTATGCTATGCTATGCTGTGCTATGCTATGCTCTTCTGTCCATTTCTCAGGAGCAGTCTTCAGCTGACAATTTCAGGGCATGTCTGTCTCTTTCCATGGTTCCCTCTCACTCCCTCACTTCTTTCCACCTTCTTTAGCAAACCAGGTGGAGATGACCAAGACAAGCCGTGCTCTTCCATGGCGGTGTTTCCACTGCTCAGGTACCCTGTCTGGGAGCAATGGCAAAATCACTTGGGGGGACAGCACACAGTGTGCACGTGACAGGGGCATGGGTGACAGGGGCATGGGTGACAGGAATTGTGAGGTAAAATAAAAAGCTGAAAGTCGAAATGTTTTCTTCAAGACACGTTTTAGATGTGTTTTAATAGGAAAGTAAAACTGTGTTTTCTATAGCTACACAATGAAAAATCCCACCCTAAGGGTGCCTAAACCCCACACTCTTCTCACTAAACAGAAAACCCGTGGAGCCTAAAGGGTTTATGAAGCAAAGCGGCCAGTTAGGGGGAGATCGGGACGTCGGGAAGAGACACCGGGGGCCGTGCCTGTACCCGCGGAGAGCCCCTGGCCGTGGGGCCGCCATGCCGCCCGCCTTCCCCTTCCCCTCACAGGGACCCGGGGCTCGCCCCCATGGCCCGGATCCCCTTTGGGGGATCAGCCCCCACCCTGCCCGGCACGCAGGCCCTCCGCTGGCCGCCGAGGCGCTGTGGGGAGGCGGCGGGCCGGCAGGGGGCGCTGCAGGCGGCGCTGGCCGCCCGGGAGTCCGCGCTTGTCGGCGGGGCCGGCTCGGCGGCGCCGCATCATGTGGGCCGGCCCCTTCCATGGAGCCGGGGCTGCTGCCGAGCGCCTCCTGGGCGGCCGCCGCCATGAGGCTCTGAGGGGCGGCTGCGTGCCCGGGAGCCAGCCGCCAGCCCCGCCGAGCGCCCGCAGCGCGCCGCCGGCAGCTCCCCCGGCAAGGGCAGCCCGGAGCTGCAGCCGCCGCTCCTCCTCCTCCTCCTCCTGCTCCTCCTGCTGCCGCCGCCGCCGCCGCGGGGCCGGGCGGGCGGGCGGGCGGCCCGCGGCCATGTAAAGCGGCAGCGGCCGGGGAGGGGGGGAGCCGAGCGGAGCCCGGGGAGAGGAGCAGCGGCCGCCGGCGGGCGGGCAGGGATCATGGCGACGTCCAATCTCCTGAAGGTGAGCGCGGGGCCCCGCGCGGCCCTGCGGGAGGCGGCCCCGGCGGCCGGGCCTGCGGGCGGGGGGCCGGGGGCCGGGGCAGGCCCCGGGCTCGGAGCCCCGCGGGGCGGCTTGGGGCGGAGGGCGCGGGGCCGGGGGGCTCCTGGCGGAGGCCGCCGCTCGCCCTTCCCCGCTGGGGGGCTCCTGACAGCGGCGGGGACTTGGGGTCGGCCCCTTTGTTCGTTTGGGGGAGCCCGGGCGTGCGGAGGGCGAGCTGAACAAAAGAGTTGGGAAAAGGCCTTCCGCGGGGAGCAGGTGCTGGGTTGCCACCGCTTTCTCCTTTTTTTATTTTTTTTTTATTTATTATTAGTAGTATTATTTCCTAACCGTGTTTTTTTCCGCAAAGGAAAACTCCGCGAGGCCTCCCGGTTACGTTCAGCAGCTCGGCTCCTGGAGGCAGGCGTTGGCGCTGGGTGACAGGCGTCAGCCACCCCGAGCTGCCCCAAGTTTTAACGCAAGTTTTCACCGTCGCAGGCCTGTGTCGGAGCCCGGGACTGCCCGTCCTGAGCCTTGCGGCACGCGTGTGGCCCCAGAGGCCATGCCAGCACGCAGCAGGCCTACCTCGGACAACTGCTCCCGGAGCTGCCAGCATACGCTTCAGGAATGCCAGGCTACTTCGGGTGGAAGGCCCCAAAGAGGCTCCTTCCATCAGTTAGCAGTGTAAAACACACATAAATGTGAAGTTCATGTGTCCAGCACTCTGCGCGACACTTAAATACTATTCTGAAGAAGTGCTGCCCATGTTTGAGCAACCTGACCTATTTTGGATGTATAGGTTTGCGCTCAGAGTGCTGGTTGTACTGCTCGGAGATGCTCAGTGAGAAAATGAGATATAATTGATAGCCTTCTTTCTGCCTGGTGTCCGAAACAGAAAGGTTTAACTGCCTGAAAATACCTATAAAATAATAATAATTTTATTGAAATTTAAGTGCACCTAAAATGAATTATCATTAATTCCTTTCTTTTTGCCTAAGTGGGTAGCTAGATTTTAAAGGAAATAAGGCTCAAATAAAAACATGAAATTAAAAAACTCTAGACTGCTGGAGGAGAAACTTCATGTTTCACCCAGAACTCATTAGGCATAATGTGATTTTTTTGGGGGAAGAGGATGATTTTAGAGTGAACAAACTCAGTTTGTCTACTAGTTATTGTTTCAGTCCTTCACTTTGCAGTGCGTCTAAGGATCTCTGGAAAGGCTGCTGTGTGCTTTGAGGAGACCTGGTTGTGTAGCCCATAGCAGACAGAAGAAACAGGCCTGTGAGATTTGTCAGCATTCCACTTCAGCTGTTTTGAAAGAAAAATAGGTGTACAGTAAGTGAAAATAGTCACAGGCCTTGATTTTGTGAGATGGCTCTTTCTGGTCTGAAGCCTCGTTGTTGGCTTAGTGATGTCTTTGCAATTGGCTTTTAAATCATGAGCATTTTAAATTGACAACAAGTTGTATGTATGCACAATGTGTTTCAGGAAAAAATGCTATGTATGTACTTAGAGCAGGCCTTTTTGACACTGGTTTTTTTTTTTTTAAGCAATATATCTTAGTTTCCTAAAGACAATAATCTATGAGTGCTGTGTTACAAAAGGGAATATTGTTCAGTGATTTGACTTTGTTTATAATGACATACTAAACCAGTAGGAAAATTGGAGCTAGAGAAGGTCTTCTGTTCCCCACTTCTGATGCTCAGTGCTCTCAGAGAAGCAAGCTGTCAGTCCCAGGTTGCTGTCAATTGGCAGCGCCTTGTACTGATGGAGGTTTGGGGATGTACTTCTGCTTTCATGTTCAGGGCAAAAAAAGCAATGTCCCCTGTACAGTAAAAATCCTTGATTGAGAAAAGAAAGGTGTTAAAATCTGTATTTTTTTTTCTGTATTTTTTTTCCCAAAAAGCCCATGCAATCAAATCCAAGTCAGGTTTAAGTGGGTCTTGTTTTTGCTAGGATAAACAGGAACAAAGAATTTTCTCTGGTTTTCCCCCATCGTCTCTTGACCTTCTCCATGGCTGAGAAAATGAAGTGAAATGCTCGTTTCTTACTCTACTAATGGATCCTAGCAGAACCAAAATGGGACTGCCGCTCATCACTTTAAAGGGCATCACTGAAACTTCACTAATCCAGTTGTCATAACTCTGCAATGTAAACAGTTTTTTCGTGAGAAGCGTGTTCTGAAAGAGCCTTCATCAAATGCAGAACTAGAGTGACCAATGCGAACTGATGCCACACAGGGAATTGTAATGCGACCAGACTAGCAAAGCACTCAGGAAGAGCTGGGCATTGCCTGGTAAGCTAGTTTGTACCAACCTGTAGCAGTGTTGAGTTTTTTGTTGTTTTTTTTTTTTCAGGTGGCTCATGAGTACCATAGAAGTCTTTTCTCTTAAACGGCATGTGAGGCTGGTACTTTCAGCATGGGGTACTTTGTTTCAGGGGACGTGTTGGATTTGTAACCCGTTCACTTTGTTGGTGGCAAGATATTGTAAGCCAGTTCTCTCCTGACATGAAGGTACACGAGATTTTCTGCAGCTCCTCGAATAGAAAGCAGCTCAGTTTATCGCAGCACAAAGAAAACCTGAAGCTGTATCCATGCTAGCAGGTCTTGACACTCTTGTAGAGCTTACTGGAGCTGTTGGAGGTGGCAGCAAGTGCAAGACTCCACGCATGCAGGATGAATTGCAGTGTGAGCCTGGTATTAGGAGGAAGCAGCAAGGGAAGTAGCAGATGCTCCGTGGATTTAAGTGAAACAAGAACCACAATTTACCCTTCCATTTGCTGTATTTTTGGATCTTAGGCCTCTGTCACTTACAGCTGGCAACATCTGAATTTTTTTTAATTCTTCAGTTTAAAGGAAATATATCCAGATTTGTATTTTAGGTTCATCAGTTTCTTCCTGCTTATTTCTAATTAGAGTAGCTTTAAGAAGCTCATGAATGTTGCACGTTGGTTAGTTACACAGCAGAACGTTCCCTGTGGCTACTTCTCTGCTTTGTGTAGCAACTTCACTACTACCATTATACTGATTTTTAGAGCTGCTGGGGGGAGAGATCAATCAGATTGTGAATCTTCACGCTTATTGCAGTCTAGGAGCTCCTATTTCCCACTTCATACCTCTGTGAACTAGCCTTTCATTGTCTGAAAACAGTTCAGTAGTAAAAGCAAAGATGTTATTGAAATGTGCTTTATAATAGAGGGTGTTGCTTTTTCAGTGTTGTTTCAAGCATCTGACAGATCGGGACTGCAGTTGTGTGCACCTAAAATGTCGAGAGTACACGGTAAAGAGTGCTGCTGAATGGCCGAGTGGACACTTCAAAGTACAGAGGGGCAACAGCAGGGAGGTCTGGGAGCCTTTCTCCTCTGATTTCTAGTCTAGTTCCCGTTGAATTCCACATGTATTGAGGCTTTTGTACCATATTCTGTGCCTGCTTCTGCTGTGCTTCTCTGAAACTTGCTTGTAGCGATGGAGAAGAATTTCATGTTACGTGGTAGTACCCAAATCAGGAATACTGTTAGTGCAACAATTCAGATTGCGTTCTTGTACTAATTCTGCATAATATCCACCAACATAGGCTGGGAGGTTTTCTATGTGATAGCATAAAATAGTGTGTTTAGGTGTTTGTTTGTAGAAGAAAGGAAAGCTGTAGCGTATATTTCAATATAATAGCCAAGCAGTACGCATTTCAAATGAAGTTCAGTGTTAAAATGGAACTTTAAATCTCTGAGCACATCTCACATCTAGTAAAGTGACTTTTGAAACAGAGTATTTCATAAGCGGAGTTATTTTCCAAAGTGTTAAATTTTAAACTCCTAGAGTGGTTACTTAGCCAGGGAATGGCCTTCAAGCCTAATCCATGTTGTCAGAGGAGACGTGGTAAGTGCAGTAACTCTAGTCGGAGGTGTGACTTACCTTCCTGCTTGCCTTTCCTTCTAGCTGTGCTTTGAGGAAATGAGCTGAGAAAGAAAAATCTCCAGGAAATACCAGTCAGAAGTCAGCGGGGTGCACAGGTGCTCGAGGAAGTGGGAACAGGTCCTTCGTTTTGTCTGGGTCACTGGTGGCTATGTGACTTTGGTCACAACGAAGAATTACCACTGTTTGACGTCTTCTACCGTAAAACTGTTTTTGAATTATTCTTACGCGCTAAGAGGGGCAGGGTTATTGAACGTGACCGATGCACAGTACGCTGTGTTGTGCACCCTTTCTTGTTGTAGCTTCAGTACAAGAGCATGAGATGAGCGGCCACAAAAGTGTGACTCCATCTGCGAAATGTTGAATTGTTAATTGAGATTAAAGAGTAGTTTAGCTGAGTGGGATTTTTAATCCCAATAATCACGTTCCCTCATCTGCTTAATTTAGGAATGGAGGAGGAAGTGTAAAAAAAAGTCTGAGGTATAGGAAACAAAGTTCTAAACTTCCTTTGTTGTGTTTTCTGCCAAGCTTTATTTAGGAAATTCTTTTTAATTAGGTGCATGTTTGTTGCAACTGGGCGTGTGGTTTTTACAACTGAAGTGGAGTTTGTGTGCTTCTTAGCATGTACCGGGAAATCATGATGTCAATTGCATAAACACTACTACTTGCAAATACTATTTTACTTCCTCTGTGTTTTACAGTGAAACAAGGCTTACTCACAAAGATGGAGCGTTCATTTTTATTTATTTTTATCTTCATCTGCGTTCAGCAAAGGGCTGAATTGCAGAACAGGCATCTCGCCTTTACCAAAAAACTTAGATCTACTCTGAAGTTTCACTCCAAACGAAAACTTTTAAAGACATTGGTTTTACTTACCTTGTAATGCTTTTGCTGGAACTTCTAACTCAGCAGCTAGTCTTTCAAGTTCATTATCCTGCAAAGAGGGACTGGGAACAGAAACATCTGCAAGTAGAGGCTAATCATTTTCACAGGAACAGAAGAGATGTGAGAAAGTCATCAAAGTTTGAGAAGTAATTGTAAAGCCAGGCCTGTTTGGGGGAAGAAAGTATTTGAGAATTTTCAAAGATGCAGCATTCAAATTATTATTATTTTACAGGGGAAGATAACAAGCAAAAGTCCCTTTCTCTGAATTTGACAAGCAATTTAAAATATTTTCTTATATGATGAAAACATTCTGAACTTCCTTGGACAGGGGCTGCTTCCATGAGGCCCATACTCAGTGCCTACCACAACGATTTGATAATGCTGTGAGGTCTCCTGGTGCTGTTGCTATAAAAATAGTCCCTGCGATGCCTATTGCATCTTTATAACTTAAAGCTGAGACGTAAGAGCAGCAGGGGATACAGGTTCCAAACTGTGCTTATTCTGAATATTAAATAACAAACGTGTTTGTAAGTTTCCATGTTCAAACTAATCAGAAGAAGGTGGTTTAGAGAACATGGCATGCTGCTCTGCTTATTTATCTGAAGAGATGCTGGTGGCAGAACAGTGCACTTGTCAGAATTTCAAGTAGTTAGACCGTGTTATTTGCTGTAGTTGAAGTGAATTGTGTCAAATTTGCATTACTAGCCAAGACAATGAGCTGTTCAGAAGTAAACAGTGTATTGGAACATAATGCTGGAGATAACCAATAGTTGTTCCGCCACAACTTCCGTTCAACTGTTTCTTTAATTGCAGATTTTTCTTTTTAAAATGTGGAACTGCAAGCAAATAGGATTACAAGAGTAAAAGTTGTTTCTCTCTTAAAGTGGTTTGGTTTGGTTTTGTTTAATAATGGAAGTCTGCCTAATCAGAAGAATATGGGAGCACTTGGTTTCTTTAACTTTCCTCTTCATTTGTACAGCGAGCTTGAAAAAAATCTCCTTGGATTAGATTTTTGGGAACAGTGTGAATCCTTCTTAACTGCACCAACTGTAACCTTGGCTGTGGAGTTGCTGATGGCCAGTTAGCCCGCAGGAAGGCAGTCTGTGATACAACTGCTCCTGTGTTACTCTGCTTCCTTCCTCTCCTCACTGCTCATGTCAAGCACACGTGGAGCTAAAGGTACATGGCAGCATCCACAGGGGTTACACCTGGTTCCTAGCTGCCATCTTGGTCGTGGTAACTCATTCAGAAGAGGTTTGCAGCCCTGCCTCCTGTCTGTTGCTGTGTGTGTCTTGGCTGGAGCAGTTCAGCTGATGGAGTATCATTCGTGTTGTCCGTGTATAGCTCCATTAACAGGTGGAGAACATTTGCTGGAACCTGCTGCGCTGTATTAATGCAGTGAGTGAAGGACGAAGTTGGCTAGCAGATTCTCTAAGAAACAAGTAATAGCTTTGTCACTCTTTAGAATAATACTTTTTGTAAAAAGCTTGATTTGGCTATGGTGCTGTTGCTGAAATGCCGGGTAATATGAGACACCTCTGAGAAGGTGTTTTTATGTTATCCACAGAAACTGCAATCCTTAAAGATCACTCTAAATAATAAGCTATTTTACTTACAACACTTTTTTTTTTTTGTTCCTTTTAGAATAAAGGTTCGCTTCAATTTGAAGACAAATGGGATTTCATGCGCCCTATCGTTCTGAAACTTCTTCGTCAGGAGTCTGTCACAAAGCAGCAATGGTTTGATCTGTTTTCGTAAGTAATTTTTTGGCATCTTGTGTTTTCCTGTGCAATAGAAATGCTGTTATGGTACTACTTATCCTACTAGTTTGTTGGGTTTCACCAAGTGTGCCTACTTCACAGTAAATGCACAGAAGTAGTGTTTTACTGGGACTGAGATCTTTGCAAATAAAGTGGAGAAAGAACAGCAGAGCTTTGACTTCATCTGATCATAGTAAACGAGTTTTCTACCTGCCCACGAAGCTTTTGTTAGAGACACAATGTTGATTACTACTTCGGCAGTAATTTCATTTAAAGGCAGTTTGAATGTTAAATTGTTCTGATTTAAATGGTCTTCTTCTCAAGTAACTGAAGAATGCTTCTGAAGTAAAAGGGTAATGCAGATTAACTAGTTTAAGCTGAATAATTGCTTACCTTAAGAGTAATACATAGAACATTTTTCAGACATTGTTTGCATTATTGTACTTTCTAAAAACCTAAGAGGTAGAGATCCTTCTCAGGATAAAAACACTGCTGTTTTCCTCCTTCCAAAAAGCCTGAAGTTACTTCCTGTTAGGTGCTGATTTTTTTTCCTTAAAATACATTATGTCACCTTTGTCAACATAATGTGGAAGTGAGTTACAACATACTTATCAAAAGTTTACCTAAAATCATCTTTGTCTTGACACGGAGTTATTTTCTCTTAAATACAGTTGCAGCTTAAATCTGCAGTTTCTTTCTCTGATTGTTAAAATCACTCACAAAAGTTTAGTTTGAAATGCGGTCTTGTTGCTCCTTTTGAATCACAGTGCAGTAATTCCCTTTAGAGCCATCTGATTGCACCTGTCACACTTTTCTGCCAACCAAACAGAAAGGTAGTTTATCATGTAATGAATTTTAATATCTTATGATATCACTGCTGCAGTAGTTGCCAGAAATGTGGTGTAGTTAAGTTACGAATTCAGTCCTGAGTCATTGCCTTCATTTTTTTTAATAACTAGTTTGATAATTCTGCATTGGTGTTGAAATTTTCTAAATATTATTTTGCTCATAGCTGAATTGTTGAACTGAACTTAATTACCTTTAATTTAAGTATATCAAGGGAAAGTATCCCACTCTCCCAAGTTTCTGTTTTTGGACAATGCTTTTTGTTAAACTTTGTAATAACAATTTGAAAGCTGTAGGTATCTTCTACCTGCTCTTTGGGTATTATCTTCCAGCATTGCTTTTTAACTTCTGTCGGGAAATGGTGGCATTCTGAATACAGTAACATCTTTTCTGCCCATGAAACTTACATAAGCCTCTTAAGTTAGACCTCTGTAAATCCTTGGCCAGCACCTTTGTTCTGTGTAAAAGGAACTTTCTATCTTGCAGGTTTTGTCTTTTCAGTTAAACTAAAAAAAGTTGCTTTTGTATTGAAATAACTGAATTAGAAGGAACAAAGCAATACCTGTAGATTCTGTAGTTGCTTTTCTGCAAAGACTTGGCCTTATTGAAAGGAGGAAGAAGAAACAGGGGAACCTAATGAGCCAAAAACAAAACAAAACAAAAAAAAACCTTGATAGTCTACACTAAATATGATGTTATAGGTAGGAGTGTGACTTGCTTTATCTAGCCTTTAACAGGGAAAGGAAATAGGAATTAAGTTACACTTGCTGGCCTGTCACCTGAGAAACTCAGGAATTTATTTGAATATTGATTAAAACTCATTAATATAATTTAGCGTTGTGTTGCTCTTTGGTAGCTTTTCTGCAGTAGAGCTGCACTTCAAAATGTTCCCATGATTGTGAAATGTTTAAGTGATCTTATTAAACTATTTAAAACTTTTTAAGTTCACTGATGCCTGGACCTTAGGTTTCTCACCTGGAAGGCTGGTTTCCTTTGCAGAAGGATTTTGTAATGCTTGGATTGTGAAAGTTTGAGTGAAGGCTGTGTCTTAGGGTATTTTAGAGTAACACAAGCTGAGTTGCAGTACTTCTGTTGGCAAGTGATTTCCATCATTGTTAAAGAAAAGCTTTAAAAAACTGTCCTTAATGCAGTAAGGATTACGGAAAAGGTGGTGAGGACAAATTCGGCTTCTGCATATTCTTTAAATCTCCTTCTTGACCATAGTATTTTCCTAGCCAGGTTGCTGTTACTGCTTCCCCATACTTCCTTAAAGTTTCAGTCTCTTCTCCAAATGTGTTTTCTTGCATGTGTCACTGTGATCTACTCACATACTTTATTTATCATTGTCCAACAATATGTATTGTTTTCTTACAAGTACTTAAATTATGGCTGTTTCAGCCTCATATATTAAACTTCGAGTAGTTGCTACTAAAAGATGAATAAATTGTTTTCTAGAGATGTACATGCCGTTTGCTTGTGGGATGACAAAGGTCCAGCAAAAATCCATCAGGCTCTGAAGGAAGACATCCTTGATTTTATTAAACAAGCACAAGCAGTAAGTTGTTAACGTTTCATAACTTGTATTCATATTATTAGAAAAAATAACCAAATGGTTCTGACTTTCTTTGGATTGAAATGCATTGCTTTTTGTTTGAAATGTTGATATTCTAGAGATTGTAATTACCCTGTAAACTTCTATTGACAAACAGAAGACTTAGCCTTGAGCATTTGCTTTGTCTCATTGTTTTCTCACAGTTCTTGAAACTGGGGCAAGCAATGACTTTCTTCTTTTAAGCATTATTTTTGTTAACCCAACGATACTTATGTAGTATTCTTCCTTTTGAAAATTACTTGAGGCAAAGTTTTCTATAAGAAATTACTGTCTGGGAAGTACTTTTTGTCTAACTTCGGTGCTTTGCTGACATTCATTAATGGTTTTTAAATGTCGTATGTATGGCATATTAGAAACATCTGTTCTGTTGGCTCAGCATGATTCGCTGTCCATTTTTATGGACTCTCTGCAAATAATCATCAATAGATTCAAAAGACAACTTTTGTTTTTAAAACTGTATAGTAATAGATGTTCCATGTAATAAGGGATTTGAAAGTGGTCTCTTGTGAGATTCAAAAAATAAATGAATAAAATTCCATGACAAAGATTTGCAAAGGAGAATATGAACCATTACAATCTTTCTCTAGTGAAGAAATTTACAATGCTATGGCTTTCTTCAAAGGAAGATACAGTTCTTGTATCTCAGGCCTTTATATAAGCAGGCACATATATGTTGATTTTTATTTACTTTTAAGCTCCATCGTGCATACATGCATAAATGCTGTGCTGAACTGGGGCCTTCAATGTGGTCTGTGTTGGCTGCTGGTTTAGGGGCATCTTTTTAGGCATTACGATAGTGGTTGTAGTTCCCAAGCATTGCTAAAATATACATGTTAACTACCTACCTGGGCCTAATCAAAGGTAAGTAGATGCATTAAATAAAACTTTCCCACTATATATAATGTAACAATCCTTACAGGCGTGTACTTTTTGTAGGTATAGTTGTACCAGTGCAAGCCTCTGAGACCAAAGATTTTAAGCTTCTTGACTTGCGGATGGCTTAAAAAAGTTATTCAGTTGGAAACATGTTAACAACTTCTTTGCTGGTACCTTTCTTTTCCATTTAGGAAAGGTCCACATGCCACAGGTTGATGACCACTGCTCTAAAGTAAATGGCACTTAAATACGTAGACATTCTTATTCTGATATATCCATATATTTGTATTTTATATGGGAAAATATTTCCAGTATAAAGTTAATCTGTTTTTCATGCAGAAATTTGTTTATAAAATACCTCCTCTTCTTCCCCCTCCTCCAGAGAGTGCTGAGCCATCAAGATGATACAGCTTTACTAAAAGCATATATAGTGGAATGGCGCAAGTTCTTCACCCAGTGTGATATTTTGCCTAAGCCATTTTGTCAATTAGAGATTACTTTAATGGGCAAGCAGGGCAGCAACAAGAAGTCAAATGTAGAAGACAGTATTGTTCGAAAGGTAAGGGAGAGGTATTAAAGAGTTCTGTTGTGCACTGTTCTGCCTGTGGTAATAGTACAGAAGATATTGTGTGTCTAAAGATGAAATCGCACCAACCATATAATACGATGTATCATTTTGCTTCAGTGTGAGGGTCAGAACAAATTGCACCTTTTTTTTTTTCTCTCCATGGCAATTTCACTTTCTAGTTTTGCTTTGGCTATAAACAGTTCTGTTCAGATGATTAAAGCAGGGTTTTTTTGTTTTGTTTTGAGTGGTGGTTGGTTTTTATTTACTTAAAATTATAACTTCAGTCCTAGTGGAGGGGCAATTACAAACTCACTGTGAAAACTTTTCCTATGCTTGGGAAGTTCTCCGTATAATCACCCAAAATGATCTGTTTATTTTCATCAGATATCTGCATTAAATTATTCCCTGTCTATAATATCTAAAAGCCGCTTGACCATGAGAAATCTGTGATGTGTATCTGAGGTTGGTTAACGTTCCCTCTGTTTTCTTCTCCATTTGTTACACATTCCAGCTCTCATAAACCCATTCTGTAATTGTACAGTGCAAACATAATATGCATATTGATAATGTTAAAATTATCAAAAAGTAATTGAGGAATCAAATAAAGGTTTGCTTTAGAGAACATTGCAATGTTTTGAACAATTCCCTTCCAATACACTTTAACATTAGAAATGGAAATTCAGCTGAAATTGCCAAACAGTTGTGGAGAAACTTAGAATAAAGAAAGGTAAAATGAACTCTCAGAAGGATATCTGGCTTTTATCAGATGCTTTTTGTGTTAAAATCTAAAGTACAAAGCAATAGTGAAAGACTATGCAGTCTTACCATTAACTTTGCTGTGTTGCTGCGTCATCTTTTCTGAAACTTGTTTTTTGTAAGTTTGTTCATAATCATGAGTCAGAATTTGAACTGGTAAATTTTACAATTCCAGCTGCTTTCCACTGCCAGCATAGACTGATAAGTGGTGTGCTTAGGGTGCATGCATGGTAGTTACTGCCACGTGTGAAGGTACATGGTGATACCTGATGAATATGCTTTGCTCTGCGTATTGAACTTTTGTGTTAGGGAAATGAAATCCAAAAACTGATTTTTCTTTATGTAACTGTTGTGTTATTTGAGTTTTGGCTTAAGACTGAGCTTGCAAACGATGAACTGTTTGTCTCAGAAGTACCCCCTGGTACTACAACTCCTGACACATTCTATTGCTGGAAGTGGTACTTGGCTAATTAATGAGAGCTGTAGAAGGAATACAGAAGCGATACAGAATGCTAGAAGTTAATATCTGAATCAAATGATCTTTGCTTCTCCACTTGCCCCATTTCATAAAGTAAGCTTAAAATATAAATAGCATATTACTTCTATAACAAGCCAAGAGCAAGTTCTAAAATAGGTATATAACCTGCAAGCTACGTTATAACCTTTTTGATTTCTGTTTCTGCTCTCTTGTATTTTTTTTTTGGATAAACTTAGGTCTGTGTATACCTTTCTGATGGAATTTTTTTTTCCTTCCTGAAATGCAGCTCATGCTAGATACGTGGAATGAATCCATATTTTCAAATATAAAAAATAGACTTCAGGACAGTGCAATGAAGCTAGTTCATGCTGAAAGACTAGGAGAAGCTTTTGACTCTCAACTTGTAATTGGAGTTCGAGAATCATATGGTATGTCTCGCACAAGCTGATCTCTCTTGCCTCCTTACCCAAGGAAATGAATTTTCATCATAGAAGTTGACAGATCTGTTGGTAATTTTGGAATGATTATCTCATTTTGTACTGAAGATGTTGTTATGTGGTACCAACTAAATTCTGTTCCAAGTATCTATAACTTCTAAATGATTTTGCTATGCATTGGTTTCTGCAAAATTGGTATTTTCAAGGAGCAAACGTTTTGATCTTCTAAGTTTGCAGCAATAACCTCAAGTCTGTGCTATTTTCCATACCATTTGAGATTTTTCTGACAGTTTGAAAAAGAAATACTGCATCTGCAGGCTGCATCTAAGACTCCCAGTTTTCCTCTTGTTTGTAAAATGTAGGTTGGTCTATCAGAAACTTCTATGACATTTCACCATTGTCTGCATTTTTTTTTCAAAGCATTTTTTGCTGCAGCATGTTGAAGTAAACATGTGACTAATACTTTCTCAGATGACTTTATAGATATTCTAAATATTTAGAACTCTAAATGTATAGGTATTCTAAATTCTAAATGTTTTAACGCTTATTCCATTTAAGGGCTTGTTTTATTTTATTGATTTATTTATTTCCCTAACAGTTGAGAGGAAGGTGGAAACTTCTTTTGCTCAAGGTGCTGGTTAGGAGTAACCCTGCTGTCTCCACTCCTAATTTTTCTAAAATAGGAAAAAATCGTAATACAGAAAAAAATGTCTAAAACGAAGACATGGAGACTCTTAAGAACATTGTCTAATAAAAGCTGTTTGCTCAGTGAGGTAGAGAAGTCCTTGCTTCATTGGGCATTATGTTGAGCTTTGTTGTTTTACTTATTTTTTTTTTAGCTTTTCAACTTTGCAGCTCTATGTGTATTTTTCTGGTTACAATCTTAGAATGTCTGAAACAATGGAGATAAGTATACACTGTTCTCTAGGTCTCTACAGGTAATCTAAATCTAATTGCAACAAAGATTGAGCAGCTGATTAGCTTAGATTCAATGTGCCTTTGTAGGATATTTCAAATTGTTCAATGGCATCTTGAAATACAAAACTTATTTTAATGAGAGAGATTTGCTTATTATCGGCCACATAGATTTCCAAGAATTAAGTTTGGACTTTCTCTTTGCAGTTAACCTTTGTTCTAATCCTGAAGATAAACTTCAGATTTATCGGGATAACTTTGAAAAGGCATATTTGGATTCAACAGAGAGATTTTATAGAACACAGGCTCCTTCTTATTTACAACAAAACGGTGTACAGAATTATATGAAATATGTAAGTAAAAATTCTGTTGTAAATTTGTTCTGGAAATGTTAGTGCTTAAAATGATTGCTGTTCTACTTTTGCACAGGCAGATGCTAAACTCAAGGAAGAAGAGAAAAGAGCACTACGATATTTAGAAACAAGGCGTGAATGTAACTCTGTGGAAGCAGTAAGTATAGCATAGAAAAATTGCTGTATTTTATATTTATATATAGTTATTATATGTGAGTTGATTTTTTGTGTGTATGTTAGTGTACTTGGTAGCAATAAATTAAGAAACTGTTGATCTTTTTTTAATCATGTTATATTTTTTCCTTGCAAAAACCTATGTTACTTTCTAATCTGGCAATTTACAATTTCTACAGGTATCTTACTAGTAAATCTAGATTAAAGTTCAGATGGAAGGGCAGATTTTCATTTAAGTTGATTTTTATTCTTTCATTTTGAGTCAGTTTTTTTCCCCCTATGCTTAACAGTGGATGAGGTTGAAAATAAGTGCACCGATGTAGTAGGTGAACAGTTTCTCCATGCTCATTTAGAGCACCTGAAAGTGTTACTGTTCATTGCAATCAGAAAGAAAAATGAAAGTTTCATTAAATCTGTTCTAGATTTCCTCTTAGGCTGAAATACGGCTATTTAGTATGTTCCTGTCCTGCTCTCTTTCCCCCCAGCTGAGCAATATTTTACACAGTTCAGACTCAGGAGAAAGATTTAACTGCAGTGAATAGCTCATAATTGTCTATGTTGGAATCAGTTCAGGAAATAGGTTATTTTAAATAAGTACCCTTTAAATCTGAACTTACTGCAGTTGATCAAAATTTATTTTATGTCTTGTGTTAAGTTGTAAATCACTCAATTTGCATAGCTATAAACTGTAACCTGTATGAAGAGGCTGACAAAAGAGAAATGGTCCGGACATGTACAAACAGTTTCTGTGCTAGATCCGGCTGTAGTGTCTCGTTTAAGCCAACCAGGCTGGTCCAAATAGGGTATGCTGGAATGAGAACTATTCTTAGCTCTTGGATGTATACTTGGAAACTAAGTAGGGTAGTTGGTGTTCCAGAAGTGATGGCTCCCTTGAGAGGAAAAAGGTGGTAGAAATGTTAAGCTGGCTCCTGGTTTGGAAGAGGGTTTACCACATTTACTAGCCTACACATTTTAAGGAGATACGGTTTCATGTAGGGATTTTTCTTCAAACTATACTTATTTCTGTGAATCAATTTTTATTAATTATTTTATACAATATACATGTTGAGAACAGATTTTATGTCACAACAAACTTGAGACAGCTCAGACTTTGGAGACTAAATGAGCTAATTCTGTGTTTAATACGTTTCAGCTAATGGAGTGCTGCGTCAATGCCCTGGTGACATCTTTTAAAGAGACTATTTTAGCTGAATGCCAAGGCATGATCAAACGAAATGAAACAGAAAGTAAGTGAAGCTTCAAGAACAGTGCAGGATGAACTCAGCGTCGACTGTATAAAAATAGATTTGTTGGCAGATTTATCAAATCACTGCTTTTAATAGATAGCGGCAGTGTTTTGTAGGTAAAATGTTGCTTCATGCATGTAACTTTTATCCCACAAAATTATCGTGATTGGTTAGTGTTTTTTTAATATCATTTCTGACGTCTGTATGTACAGTACCCTGACTTGAATGACTGAATAGCTCTCTTATTATTTGAATGAAAGTAATATTATATTATTCTTTTTATTTATTTAGCATTTCTTATTATTTTCCTTATTTTTTTTGACAGCTTATTTTCCTCATGTTGATTTTACTGTGATAAATTTTGCATGTGTGCCATTTTTTGAGTAGTTCATACTGTCGTGTTGTTCCCTCTCTGGCTGCTCCTGCCCCCGCCACCCTCCCCAAAAAAAGATAAGAGATATTTTAAAAGATGTTTCACTTTATTGCTCATCATCTGGTTGTTAGTGCAGGACCAATAGGTTCATGAACCAAATCTCTACAAATTGTTTATTTGGTTTGATAACCAGTATGTGGCTGTGAATTCTGAAAGTTAGCTCTGTGTGCCTTGCTAAAATTTTCAGAAGGCTCTTCTGCTGCCAGAAATTGAGAAGTTAGTGTTTAAAAGTTGTGTGTTGGTCCTATATGATAAACCAAACTAGATAAATAACTAAAATGTCATAAATCAAGTTGAAATCAGAGGGTGATTACTTTTTTTGAAGGCTCAGTATCCTGCAGACAATGATTATTAATTAATATCTATATGAAGTTTTTGCTTCTATGCAAATGTGAAAAATGGATTTTATAACTTAAAATAGTGTAGGAAATACTTCTAAAGCTAGAAATATTTGCCCTCAGAAGTATGTTATAGTGATCTGTTTGTGTAGCAGCATGATTTCTGGCAGTAGTCCAAAGCTAAATCTAGAAAGCCAACAAACTTATATGAGTATAGGTTACAGCCTCTGGGAGAATACAGGAGGCTTATTTAAATGAAGAGCTGCAGAAGATCTTGTCTGTATCACCCAGAGCATCTTTCCTTTAGAAATTTGGTGAAGTATTAGTACTGTCCTCTGATTCTTTGTGGCTGCCTCTGCCTCTTGATATTGCTGGGTTGCAAAATACTTCTGTTTTTATTTGGTGTACAAGAACTCAAGCATCTCTTTCAAATCTTTTCTTTCCTGGGCCTATGTTACACTGTTAAAAAAGCTTTAGTGAAGGATGCAGGTGCAGATGATTAAAGATTTAAAGACCAGAGCTATACATAGAAATATATACATCTGACAGTATCCTCTGCTGTACTACACTTACTCATGACTCTCTCTGACATTAATTGCCCCCAACAGCTTCTTCTTTTTTTTTTTATTTTTTTTTTATTGAACAGTATCTGACATAAAAGGGCTGTTATTTTTAATGCTCTGAGCTGTGCACTGCTGTAAATACTCAGTTACGTTAAGTATTTAATATTTACGTGCCCTGCAAAGGAAGGAAGGCATAGTGTTCTCCACCTAAAAACTACCAAAGATGCCATGACTTGCAAACGCTCTTCAGAATCAGCTTCATGAATTCTTGTTTACTTACAGTACTGGGGAGGGAGGCCTACATTTTATTCTTGAAATAATTCATAACATAAATGAAAAGCAAACTTGTCTTTTATGAATGAAAAATGAAAATAGAGCTTGTTTAAATGTCCCCAACAACTACAATATGGATTTCTTTACCTTTCAGTTGCATTCTGATAGACATTTCATTGAAATGTTAATTTCTTTTTCTTTTTTTTTTTTAACTTGGAAATCAGTCTTCGAAGACTGAAATATTCTTCTGCCACTGCTTAATAGGAGAGACCACTGAATTTTATTTTTTATTTTTTGGGGGGATTATTCATGCCATCACTATCTTGCATGAACAGGCATCATACCCTTTAATATCCCACCCGCTTTTTTTTTTTCACCTAACCTCTGTGGTCTCTCTAAATTGATCTGCTGGTCTTAGCCCAAGTGATTCTTTGTTGCCAGCTTTGTGAAGGGATTATTGATATTTCAGTCCTCTTTTCTAGCAATTTTAAAAAACAACTTCACAAGAAGTAGACAAATACACTGTATTTTTTTTTTTTAAGTTTTTGAAATGGTAACTGTAAGAACTAAATTCTTTGGGGAAAAATAAAGGAAAAAGTGCTACTTGCCTTGATCAGTTCCAGTTACTTTAGAATTTGGCATGCTTTTATTTAAAAAATTGAAGATGATATTGGAAGACGCATAGAGAGAGCTTTGTTTGGCTTTAATTTTGAAAGAGAAATGTTGAGACCATATGATTTCTTATGCAGACTCTTGTAGACTACTGACTGAAAGAGATCCATTTTTGCCAGGGATTTTAAGGCAAGTTACACTGAGAGCCTGGATTTGATCTAAATCGCCATTGGGGTCAGGGCGTTTTATTCAAGTTTGTGATCTTACACGTGTAAGCAAGTTATTACGTGACAATAGATATTTCTTTGTTGCCTTCAGAAGAATATCCTAGTGGGTTCAGACCTAATACAGTCTTCAAAGCATTTTTCCTTCTAAGGGATGAATTGGATTATCTGTTCCTTACATATTCAGTGTCTCACTTGAGATAATCCCAAGCAGCACACTTGTGTTTTGGTTTTGTGCTATGTTTTTTTTTTTTTAACAGGTCTTTGACTGGTGGCTTTATCAGTATTTGTATCTTTCAGAGTTGCATTTAATGTTTTCACTGATGGATAAAGTTCCAAATGGGATAGAGCCCATGTTGAAAGACTTGGAAGAACATATTGTTAGTGCTGGACTTGCAGATATGGTAGCAGCTGCTGAAACTATTACTACTGTAAGTGTGTTGTTTTAAAATGAATGAAAAAAAAAAGTTAAATGCCCTAATTTTAAGATACACAAATATGAACTGAAATGATTATTTAAGATTTTTTATTTAATCATAAATCTTTCACTCTATGAAAATTTGCGATGCACTTAGAATAATGTCTGTATTGCTTACATTTTCAGTTGTTGCTTTAAAACATGAATCCAATTTGTAGTAAAGAAAATGTTATAAGTTAATTGCAGAGGATACTTACATGTTAGGATTAAAAAGGCCTAATCACTTTTCTCTGAGTCCTAAATCCCTGATAAAATTTGGATTTTACTTTCAACCACTGATCTAAGAGTGGTTGTTCAGTGTGGAAACTTAAAAAGCTTTCATTTTCACCATTCTTTCTGAGCATTTTATCATCTTTTTTTTCTGGGTCTAGGAGGCCTGAGTATTTGCAGCAATTAGGATGTGCCTTTTGTTGGTCCTTGAAAACCTGTTTTCATTGGCAAGTTGTTACACAATATTTAAAAATTTTATGCATTCTCTCTATATTTTTTTCGTATATAGGTCTCTCTATTCTGAAAATCTGTGAGGCTTATATGTTGTAAAACTCCTTTCAGTACAAGGAATAAAAATAAGATGTTCAATCATAATCACTCAGGCTTGAAGATACTGTGTTATTGCAAATCAGAGTATTATATGTAATCTCACACTAACTTCTCTGGAGCCTGTTTTTTTTTGTTTGATTTTTGCCTCTTTAACTTTAGGATTCTGAGAAGTACGTAGAGCAATTGCTTACACTATTTAATCGATTTAGTAAGTTGGTTAAAGAAGCTTTTCAAGATGATCCAAGATTTCTTACTGCAAGAGATAAGGTATGTGTTTCTACTCACCACTAGTTTTCATTTTTTTAAGAATTGTTGAATATTATGTCTCTCAAATCCCTTGCTTATTCTGGTAAGTATGTGCACTAAAACACTGAAACATGACAATTGAGTAGTTTTTAATTTGTAGTGTAATAATACATTTGTGTATAACTTTGTAATGCTGTAGATCAGAAGATGATCTTTGTGTTGAGCAAATTAAATGTTAACGTCTGACTCAGCGATATGTTTAGGAATTACCTAAAATTTGTATCTGGGTTTAGTCCCATGACTTCAGATATGCAACCCATTCCATGCAATCCCTTCCTAAGCTGCTGCTTAAGGTAGTGCGTTAACAGAAAAGAAGAAAACGTAAAACATTAATTAATGGAAAACTGAGTCATGGGATTTGAACTCATACTGAAAATCAAATCTGTAAACTTTGAGCTAATAAAAGAATTAGATGAATTTGTTTTTTTGCAGTAATTTAAAAAGGGAGATAAAATCTTTATGATTCATACACTAAAGAGAGAAACTGAGTAACATGCTAATCATCTCTAATTATTTATCTTAGGCATACAAAGCAGTTGTGAATGATGCTACAATATTTAAACTTGAATTGCCATTGAAGCAAAAGGGGTAAGTTTTATAAATTTTAATGTGAGTCAAGGTTTTTAAGTTGTTAAAGACTGGGCTTCTCTTTTTAAATGTCCTTATGAGGTAGGGCTGCATTTAAAAGTGCTTTGTATTCTTTGTGTTACAGAATTTCAGATTGATTATCAAACTGTTAAGATGCTCCTCACGTGGAGGCAGATCAGTGAATAGCAGTTGATTTAAACTGAGCTTTATTTCTTGTAATTATGGATCTGTTGTTTTGTAGCAGAGTTATGAGTTGTTTCAGTGGTTGAATTTAATGACGCTTTCATGGATAATTTCTTCCCAAAAAATGAGCTACATAACTACCCAAATTTCAGTAAAAGTCCTGGGGAAAACTGAGGCTGTAATCTTTGAGAACTCTGGCTGGTTAAGATGTGACCATCCAGCAGCCAGCTAGATGGCCTTCTCCGGTGCCAGCTGGGACTGGGACCTGTGCAGCTGCTCCTTTTTGGTTTGAGCGCAGGGTTAACCAGGTTAGTTGAAACAACTTCCAGTAGAAGATTAAGCTGACCTATGTGACTCCTCACTCGAGAGGAAAAAGCATGCTTACAACAGCTACTCTGCAAACCCAGCCCAGAGGAGGCAGAAGTCAGTCAGTTGATGTTAACACTTAACACATGGTGTGCCACCTGCATAGGAATCTATACATTGTGTTTGGGCTTCCGTATGTATAGTTTGTAGTCTGATTTACTGCAGAAACAAAGCTTATGTAGCTGGGCTGCCAGCTTCCCTTTCTGTTAATTCTAAACAAGTTTGTCCAACCGTGTTGAAATTAGGGTGCGTTGAAAGGTGAATGAAGGGTACACATTTCCAATTTTTGTACCTTACATAAAAGTAGGAGCACAGCAGGTGAAAGAAAGCAGAAGACTGAAAGAGGAAGTGCTTAACTTGGGAAAAGCCAGACAACAGGAGACATGGATCCAGGTTGTTCTGATGTTAGTTAGGACATAATTTCATATAGTTTCTAGTTTAGAGAGCACTTACTGGAAAATGAATAAATAGAAACATCACTTTGAAATTCAGAGGTGCTTTTAATTTTTTTTTTTGCTAGGATTCTGTTAGAAACTGGGTGCATTCTCTATTTTATGAAATAGTAACACATTGCACAACATGACATGTTCAATGGCAAGCTGAGCTAAGTTCTCTAAGAGCCATAGATAAAGTAAGTCTGCTTTATCACAAGACAGTCATACCAGTTGAAATGATTCTCTACATTTTTACAGTTATGCATAAAGCCTGTATTTTTCTTAATTCCAGTTGATCACATTACTCTTTCCAGGATAAGTTGTTATCAATTCAACTTACCTACAAGTTCCTAGTTTATGTTTTTCCTGGGGAAAAGGCACAATTAAACTATATCTGTGAGAATTAATTATTTTACAGCCACCCTCCCCCAGCTCACAGGTGCTAGATACCTGTTCAGTGTTTGTGTTCACAGCAGCACGGAATGGCTGAGGTCAGAAGGGCCCTCTGGAGGTCGGTTGGTCCAACCCCTGCTCAAGCAGGGACACGCAGAGCAGTATCTTGCCCAGGATCAAGTCTAGGTGACCTGGTTCTTACACTGTTTGCTTTTGGACTGATGGTATGCCTGGACAGGGACTAGCCTTGCTGTTTTTGTTACTGGAGGAACACCTTTACAAAGGACTGGATTCCTGCTTTGCATACTTTGCACAGATGTAGGCAAGACAAAGGAGCTTATGTCTCTGCTAATGTTTAAATTTCCCATGGGAATATGCAAATCAATACCACATTAAAACTGCTTTTCACTGCTAAAAATAAACCTGCCTAGCGATCTCTTAAAGACCACCGTGATGGCAATGGTCTTCTGTCCAGTATTCTTCCTTGCAAGCTCCTTCAAGTAGTCCACATACACAGTGTGTTTTAATTAAATTAAATTCCATTCTGCTTAATTTGTGCCATTAAATTCAGTTTAAGTATTTAGTTGTGGGTTTTTTTGTGTTGTCAGAATCTTGAAGATTCAGAAAAATGTCAGAACCCATTGATTTAAGTAAGGCTCTGCCTTGTAATAAAGAAAGATTAGAGATCTGCTTTTACTGCAGGTGGTCTTAAGTAGCAGACACCAGCCTGCAAGCTGCTGTATGAACTAAAAAGGATGAGTTCTCTGAAGAGTTTTCACAGCCATCTACACTAGGTGATAAGCAAGGGTTAGAGAATGAGGAAGAGCACTGGATTCATGAGCATCCCCACAGCATCTTACCTGTAATCTTGCTCACTGCCTTTGTTTCTCCTAGAGAACCTTTTACAGAGTGTTGGCCCTAACAGTTTGAGACTGGCAACCAGATGGTGCCACCTGGCTTCGGGAGTAGGATTGATCACTGGCACTATTTTAGTCAACAGCCTAGATGCGGGTTCAGAGCGCAACCTTGTGCTTGCAGGCCTTTTGAAGAACTGTCTACTACTATCTACTACTACTAGAGAGTCTGCTACTGTAGCATCTGCTTCTTCAGCTTTTTTAATCTCCCAGTCATTAGCCTGTTGTTTCTGCCTGGTGTAGTCTGACCGTGTTACTAGGTGCTAGGTGTGTCAGGCTTTGCCTCCTGAGAAATGCAGTGCAGGAGGTTGTTCTTGAGACTTGTCAAGAGATCACACCACATGGGCAAGATGAGTGAGACATTTCACTGTGGTGTTTGTTGGTTCGTTACTGGAATATTCACTGCTGTGCGATATTTAGTTGTTTAAAACTACAGTTTGAATGTGGTCATAGACAGAGTTCTAAAATTAAAAGCAGTTGGTGTGATCAAGCTGTAGAAGCTGTCTGAAAATGTTAAACAATATTTATTCTTCCAAGAAGAAAAGGGAGTTGGCCTGAATTTTTCATTAGCATAACAAGGATATGAATTCTCCACCAAGTCCCCTGCCAAGGGGATCAGGAAAGAGTGGTCTGTCTTGTTAACAGTGCAACTACTCCAGAATAGCAGGATTCTCTTCAGTCTGAAGACGTGTTGTTCTTTTATTTAGTGTTGGATTGAAAACACAGCCGGAATCCAAATGCCCCGAGCTTCTTGCTAATTACTGTGACATGTTGCTAAGAAAAACACCACTAAGCAAAAAACTAACCTCTGAAGAAATTGAAGCAAAGCTAAAAGAAGTGGTACGTTCTTGCTTTCTTCTGCTTGATTAGTCTTGAATGTATTTAGTTGTTTTATTTCCTTATGTGGGTGGAGGTCTTGATCTTCAAAAAGCTATGTGAAGTGTAACAGTTGGGAAAGGAGGTTCTTATATCATGAAGTGTGTGTGTTTATAACTTGTTAACCATGCAGTGTTTTGTGTCTCTGTGTTGTCAGGTCACAAAATTGAATATGCTAAATTATTGCCTATATCAAACTAGTGTTATGGTAACGAATGTTAATATAGAAAATAATACAGGATAGGTTTTCATGCCAGTTGTTAATGTCTTCTCTGATTTAAGAGAAGTTCCTTGATAGCAGACAAATGAAGAAATCAGATGTGTGATGTTATAAAAGATTCGTAGACAATGGCTATGATATGATATAGTATAGTACAGGTCCTCTCGAGGCAATCTCAGGTAGCCTTTTTCTACTTCTTAGTCCACAAAGGCATTAGGTGGGCCTTTAAAGTCTTCAGATTGACAGTGCAAATAAGTGTATTACAATCTTTCTTGGCAGCTTTTGGTACTTAAATATGTACAGAATAAAGATGTTTTCATGCGATATCACAAAGCTCACTTAACACGCCGCCTGATATTAGATATATCAGCTGACAGTGAAATTGAGGAGAATATGGTGGAGTGGCTCCGAGTAAGTAGCCTGATATCTTCCTTTTATTTGGTTGTTCCTGTTGCTTGTATTAATTCCTACTCTTAAACTGAGATACCATTCTTGCTTAGGTGAGTTATATTTTAAATCACAGGTCACTTTGGTCTTCTTCTGCTACAATTTTATTTTGATACTTTGTGGGATTAAAGCAGTTTAAGTTTTTTTCCTAAGAGAAATGTTGATCCTAATAGTGATGAAGACAGATTTTAAAATATTTCACATATGATTATCTTTGTAATTTCCATATGTAAATGAGCAAAATGCAGTGTACTAGTTTAGGTATGGAAATTATTTGAGACTGGTGGCCTAATTGTGAAACTTTATGTACACTTGAATATTATTTGCATGCTTTAATTAACTGATTCCTCGATGCATGCATATGTTCTTAAGCACCTGGATTTCTTTAAAAGACTCACCATATGCCTGTAAGGGGTAACTGCTTGCAGTCCATACAAAAAAAGACCTTTATACTACATCGCTGCTTGTTGTAATAAGGTGATGCTATCAGTGTACTTTACTGCTTTTCATTTCTTTTAGTTTGTTATTTTAAAAGTGAAGCTTTTTGTTCTTAGTTGTTTATGTCATAGTTTAGTGTTCTGTTTGTTTGTACAGGAAGTAGGTATGCCAGCAGACTATGTAAACAAGTTGGCTAGAATGTTTCAAGATATCAAAGTATCTGAAGACTTGAACCAGGCCTTCAAAGAAATGCACAAAAATAATAAACTTGCTTTACCAGGTATTGTTTTTCAAATGATTTGCTGTTTTTAATTTCTCTTGTGGAAAAATAATTCTGTTGAATCTTGAGTTAAAAATTGCATCAACTGCAGGTTGCACATAGCCTTTGGGGCACTGCTACCCCCTAGACTGGAATGTCTGTACTCTGTGTAGGCTCTGCTTTCTCTTACAGTTGACACTTGAGCTATGTTATTCTGGTAGTTTCTGTGTTTTCTCACTATTAGCAGTTTTGCAGATATAGACTCCCTAGCTAATTGTAGCTGAATTCCAAGCAAGATTTGAATCAGTTTCAACCAGCTGAATGCCTTAACTACATCCTTCTTTCGTGTCCTCATCATTCTTCATGGGTGCTTCATGCTGTGCTCTTCCTTTACCTGCTGGCAGGAGAGCTGGATGCACGCTGCTAAGAGTTCAGATGATGTTTCTGAGATTAAATTTCACTGATGAGAAAGAGGCTGGGGAACATCCAGGTTTGGACCTGTCACTGCTGAAAAGCCTTAAGTAGTGCTTACAAACATCAGCTATAAAGCTGTATCAGTGCATAAGGAGCTCTGCAGAGGCAAGCCAGAAAAGCAGAGGTTTCAGTCAGTGTTGCTGGCAGAAAGCCAGGGGTCCATAAATAGAGAACATTAGTGTTTAAATAGTTAGGGACCCTGCTAGTTTCTGAAAATTTACTCCTTCATAATTGCATTAAGAGTAGACAAAAATGCATTCTGTTTGTCTGTTACACCTGCAGATTCATCTAACCCAGTATTGTCTTACAGCTGACTCTGTGAATATTAAAATTTTAAATGCTGGTGCCTGGTCCCGTAGTTCTGAAAAAGTATTTGTCTCGCTGCCCACGGAATTAGAAGATCTCATCCCAGAAGTTGAAGAGTTCTATAAAAAGAATCACAGTGGTAGGAAACTGCACTGGCACCACCTCATGTCCAATGGAATTGTAAGTGTCCAGTTTTTGTTGCTTCAGTCTCAACGACTGCATGTTCTGTGTGTTTATAAGAGCAGGAAAGCTTGGTATTCAGAAAGGATTAAAACACAATTGCCATTCTGTTCACAGATAACTTTTAAGAATGAGGTTGGCCAGTATGACTTGGAGGTAACAACATTTCAGCTAGCTGTGCTGTTTGCATGGAACCAAAGACCCAGAGAGAAGATCAGCTTTGAAAATCTTAAACTGGCAACTGAACTCCCTGATGCAGAACTTAGGAGGACTTTATGGGTATTTCCCTTTCTCTTGAAACAGATTTCTTCCTGATTTTTGTACTCTGGAGTACTGGATAAGTATTTTTAAAGCGCTATCAGATAACACTTTGAAATGTGGACGCCTTCCTTGCTAATTAATCTGTTGTAATGCTGGCTCCTTGCACTACTGTTGAGCACACACAGCCTTTACGTTAACATGTTCTCTGTTCTCAGAGTTGCATAATCTAAGCTTTTGGAAACAGCAAAACCTTTCTGACCGTATCCTGCCTAAAGCACACAGTTATGATTGTGGTTTATGGAGCAGGACTGGTTTAATTCTAGGAACTCACTATCACTCAATAACTGTATGTTACTTAAAAATAACTTCAGTGTTTGCTTTATCAGCCTTTTAACAATTTAGCTCGCAAATAAAATGAGAAATCATGTAAATGAGACTTAATACCACAAGCTACTCTGTAGCCATGAATTTGTGCATTTTACTTGGTGTTATTTTACTCATGCTAACTCAGTTTACCAAATCTCTTTCTGAAGTATGGCCCCTTTCTGGTTTTACTGGTATCTCCCTGTTGCCCCCCTGGCAGTTCCAAACCAGGCTACGTGGTTCCTCCATTACAGTCTGCACAGTGGTGAACAATGTTCTTAAATAGTAACTGTTTCCATTTAGAAAGTCTGGTGTTTTATTTTCATTCTTTTTTTCCCCCCTTTTTCTCTGTAGTCTCTTGTAGCATTTCCAAAGCTGAAACGTCAGGTTTTATTGTATGAACCTCAAGTCAATTCACCCAAAGACTTTACAGAAGGAACCCTCTTCTCGGTGAACCAGGAGTTCAGTTTAATGTAAGATGATGTTTGAAAATGAAAATAACAATGTGCTATGTTATGATTAAGGGAATTCGCCTTAACCTTCATCCTTGGAAGTTTTCAAGATTCAGCTAGGCACAGGCTTTGCTATCCTGTCCTCACTTCAGTTTTAGTGGTAGTCGTGCTTCAAACAGGTGGTTGAACCAGATGACTTCCAGCAGCTCCTCCAGACAAGCGGTTGTATGGTTCTGATTTCTGTGAAGTTAAACTTCTTAAACACCTAGGGAAGAGATGCAAAATGTGAGGCTCTACCTTTCTGTTACTAATGAACCCACGAGATTTCATATGGAAAGAACACCATGTAAGCAGAACACCCCCAAACACACGCAGTTCCAAAAGCATATTTTTAATTTAAAGGAAAGGAGGCTGCTTAATATTCTGCTATGCTGTCCAAAGCTGGGCTTTTTGGTGTGACTTCCATCAGAGAGGAGTGTCTTCATTTCAGTGAGAACTGCAGTGCTCTTCTACTGGTGCTTTGAAATGCTTCAAAGCACATAGTAGCATAGAGAGAATATATACAGCCTCTTTTATGTTGATTTTTGCTTCTCTTTATTGTCAATAACTACAATTAGAACCAGCTCCTTGCTAGAAACTTGAGATTCTGGTCCTCGTACTCAGTAGCAGCTGGACATCTGGATCTGTGGAAAGAGAGAGAGGTGACAAATCTGCTGCTCTTGGGGCTTAGTTTCTTGCCATTTTGCCCAGGGCCACGATGGTTTGTTCATGTCGTCAGGATCACAAGCTTTGGGAAATGATGCAAGCACATGACAGAAGAGTCAGGCTGCACAGAAATTTTGGGGGTGACTGCTGAAGAATACCAGGAGCTTTTTTGCTATGTTTGTTATGGTCTGTTCTTTCTTTTTTTTTTTTTTTTTTTTTTTTTAAAATGCCATACAGACGGTTCTTGTGATATAAATGAGCTGGTCCCGTTTTCTGAACTCTGTTGTAAAATCTCCTTTGAAGAACCCTAGTTTTATATAATTAAAATGAAATATATTTCTCTGGAAATCTATTCTTTAAAATAGTGCTGGTAACTTTTCAATTTTGGACTCTGTCAGTTTCAGCTGATGATTTTTTTGGTAATGATAGTATTTTCATATTAGTTTTTTCCTTTTTTTTTCATGGAGTTGGCATTGAATTCTGATATGGCAGCTGGCTATCTCACTCCTGCAATGCTAATAGCCTATAAATATCTGATATATGATGGTACTCCTTGCTGCTGTAATATAAGTTTAATAGGAATTCCTTAACTGAAAATGTATTTTTGCCTTATTTTTTATACAATACAACTTTTTCAGAAAAAACGCTAAAGTTCAGAAAAGGGGCAAGATAAATTTGATCGGTCGATTGCAACTTACTACAGAGAGAATGCGAGAAGAGGAAAATGAAGGAATCGTCCAGCTAAGAATATTAAGAACCCAGGTTAGTAAATGTCACAGGAATATAAAATTATCTTATTTCATTTGTTGTATTACTGCTACTGCATGTTGTCCACATTTGAATTTTGGTGTATGAAAGGAATGCTTCTGGATCCTACGAGCTCTTACTTCTGCTGTATGGTTTTATTACTTTGTGAATAGCAGATCTTGTTTGTGTGTGTGTGCTTGTGTACTTGTAGTTATTGGCCTCCTGTTCTAACGTAACAGATATTAATCAGGACAGAGCAGCTATTAAGCAAGCAGTAAAGGCGTAACTGTGTAGTGGTGGGTAAAGTTGACTTACTGAGCCAGCAACATGAAAAGGATATTCAGATCTTTTTGGCTACTCTGTGTGAAGAGAGAGAATAATCTCAGAGATGGAGATCACTCTCCTGTGACAGTAGTATAGGTTTCTGAGAGACCTGGAGGGAAAGTTTGTAATTGCATCTTGGCTGTACAGCCTGCTTTGTGGTGGATTGTCGTTTCTCAGTCAGGTATCATATCAAACCTTTTTAGCTGACAATTCTCAACAATTCATTTGGGGGAGCATCCCATCGTTACTTAGAATGGAGTCTCAAAATCCCCTTTTACCGCCAAACTGCAGGTTTCTCCTGATCAGGCAGATTAGACTCCAAACCAGCCAAGTTGTAAACTGTGTCACCTGACCTAACATCCTGGATGTTCTTTCAGCCAGAGGATTAATGCTTAGTGGTGCTTATCAAATAAGAACTCCTTGTGAATGTCACTTTGACACAAAACGTGCATTTCACAAAGTATTCACAAGGTATTCACCCTGGAAATGTGACTTTTGCTCAGAGAAGGAAGGACAGGTGAATGAACATTAGGTTTTAGTGACTAACACTCCAGATATAAAAAGTAACAGTAGATTCACCTTTGATTGGAGTTGTCATACTTCTCATGCATCTTGAGTGCTGCATTCTGTTACACTATCAACTTCTTTGTAAAGACAGCTTGGTATCTACTTAGGCTAAGGAATACAGCAGAATGTGACTTACACTTAGTGCTTGATTACTGGCAAATTCAAAGCTGTATGCCTCAGGGATTTGTAACTTTAAACATGTTTTTAATATATCCTAAATGAGCCTTTTGTGTACTTCTTTGGTTTGAGTTTTGTCAAGTTCTTGGCCACAACTTAGAAGGTAATGAACTCTGTTGTTTGACCTTGCGAGTAAAGAGTGTTCTTACATTCTTTTCTCAACATTTTTGGATTTATTTTACTTTGTTCCCTCTTAGAAGACTAGGGGAATAGAAACTTCCAGGAGATCTTTCTACTGTTTTATTCTAGTGTTTAAGGTCTAATCATGATGGCCCACTTGGACAACTGGTTATAATTCACTAAGGTGAAACACTGTGTTTGGAGTCTCTCTTTTCAAGTATGTTAAGATTTGGCCCTCACTTAAGAAATATATAAGCCAGAACACATGTTGGCACTGTCTTGTTTTAACTGAGGCGTGTCTTGAGTGCAGTATTTATGATGGAAAAGTAACTTTTATATTTGATGTCTTAGGAAGAATATAGATTTCTTTGCTGCCTTGCCTTAACCAGGAGCTAATTATTAATACTGTGGTCACTTTGTCACTTCCACCAGATATTTCAATTTTTTTCCTCTTGTTCCCCACCAGGAGGCTATCATCCAAATAATGAAAATGCGGAAGAAAATTACTAATGCCCAGCTTCAGACTGAACTGGTAGAAATATTGAAAAACATGTTCTTGCCACAAAAGAAAATGATAAAAGAGCAAATTGAATGGCTTATAGAGCACAAATATATCAGAAGAGACGAGTCGGATATCAACACCTTCATATATATGGCATAATTTAAGGACTCTGTGAGATGCTGAAAACATAAACGGAAGGGTGCTTGGACAGACAGCTGCAACAGTTTGTGCTGCAGAAGGACTTGTTTTGACTTTCATTACATATTAAAATCCCTGCCTTACCTTAAAGAGGACTATATTTTGCCAATCTCATTCAGCTAGCATGATGGCATTCCCTTCATGTTGCACACTTTTAACAGCATGCTGTTTTGTGGGAAACTTGCATTCATGAAGAGCCCATTGTGAACTTTTAAAAGTAGATTTGATTTACACCCTCTGGGAAGAATACAGGTTTGGGTTTTTAGATGACCAGTACTTGCACAAGGAAAAAATATTCAAATATTCATGCACTGAGGAACTGCTATTAGTTTTGTTTTGGTTTTTGTTGTGTTTTTTTTTTTTTTTTTTAAATGCGATTAGGACTAGAAGTAGCACTTTCACTTTTGTGTTTTGGATCAACAGAGTAATGTACTGTCCACCTTTGATCCTTTTTATGTAATAACATTTGAGAGACACACATGCCTCACAAACTGATATGTATTTGTTACAGTTAAAATCTGTTGGCTAGAGCAGTGCTTCAATCTAGTAACTGGATTTTAATATTTGACACATTAGTGACACAAAACTAATTCCAACTCATGGGTGATATTTTTCCTTAAGCAAGAGATCATTGTTTTTAAATTGCTGTAAAGAAGTGGATACACATTATTTGTTACTTTACATTATTTGGACAGGTGATTTGGTACAATCCTTTTTGAGAAGGCAAAGCGTTTTTGAATGATACTTCACTCTACAAACAGTTTTCACGGGTGGTTCTGTTATAGTGAACAGAAATATTAAGTGTATTTCCTTGTACATTTAATATTTGTATTCCAAATGTTTAAGTATGACTACATATATCTGAATGCATTAAATAGTAATTGATGCACAAATCCCCCAGAAAAAGGATAACACTCAAAGATCCCTGTATTAATTCCTCATTGGTAACTCTAACCTTACATACATATGTAATTGAATTTGACTGGTTTTGTTCCTTGAAAGTCAAGGCCTTTATATAAAAAACAAACCCTCTGCTTTTTATTTTGAAACTGGCAGGATGGGAAATACAATTCTAGTGAAAATGGCAAAAAAATAAGGAAAAATACCTTGTTTCGCGTATGCAGAGAGAGTGCCAAATACACATCAGGATCTTCAACTTTGTAATGTTACCTCTTCTATTTTCAATCATCTTAAGTAGTTGTTTGGCAATGCCTGCCTCTCTGCTACTCTGAAATGTCCCAGCATGTACTGGACTTGTAATTTATAAGAATCACTGGAGCAGAGTGCCTGTCTTGGGACAAAAGGTAAGTTGAGCTTTACTCAGTTATGTATGAATATTCTTATACAAATTGCAAGTGTGCAATTTATTTTTTTTTTACCAGTTCAAGTACAACATCTAAAGGTCTTGTCTTCTCTGATGGTTGAAAGGGGGTAGAGGATATAATTTAGTCAAAAAGGAAAGCCTTCTAATAAGATAGAGGAAGAGATTTATTTAACATGGTTGCAGTAAAGGATAAAATAAGAGTGGTTTGAAAGTGAACTCACTACAAGAATGGCTGTTTGCCCCCTGAAAGAGGCTGCGTGCTGTTAGTAGTGGAAATGCCAATGGGACTGCCTGAGAACAGTGTGTACTTGGACATCTGTTTGCCTAAGAAGTTTGCAGTAGTGAGGGTTTCATGAACAAGAAGAGATGGGGAGAAATCAAGACCTGGTAAATTGCAATTGATTGAAATGCCACCGCTTATGTTACATGTTTTTACCGATACTCCCAAGTAGATGCTGTTTAAAAATACTGCATCTCTTATGTTCCCCTGTGGTGTTGCTATTGAGAATCAGAAGCAAGTGGTGCTCTGTGTAGTTAACCACTTAAACTCTTGGAATATTAGAAAACGAAATTCTAATAAAAACCTTGTGCTGCAAGACTTTCAGTATTTGTAACTTAAATTACAAGTAATAAACGCTCACTTGGGATTGTTGGAGGGAAACTGGCAACCCAGAGCCCTAAAGCATGACAGTCTGAGCACGTTCTTTTCAACATAAGGAACTCCAGCCCTTAACCGTTGAAGAACAGGTATGAAATTGTCACACAGAAGGAGCTGCAAAGGGGATAATGCTAAATCAGAAGCCATTGATTAAGATTTGGTAGGCTCCATCTCAGATACAACTGTTCAGGAAGGCAGAGAGTATGCAGAAAGCAACAGGTTGCTGAAAGCTAATGAGCTACATCTTCCCTCAACTAATAAATACGGAATAGTATAACCTAAATGCTATCTATATACTTCTCAACTCCTGGAATGTGGAAATACAATTGGTAATGTGCCTATGACATGGTCATTTTTCTTCAAATATATACCGAAGATGGATGTCGGGTTTTTTTTATTAAATCTGAGAATCACACCAGCAAATTTGTTAAAGATGCAGAATCTCATTTAGCATCCTTCATCAGGTCACGTTCACCAATATGCACTTAAAACTAGGATCACCTGGGGCACAGGGAGATACCTGGGGTAAACTGTTCTTTGGGGAGGGCAGAGTTCAGATCTCAATGAAAATGAACTATTCTTCACTTGCAATATGGCAACAACGCACTTTTAAGGCTGCAGTTTTTAGCTATGAATATACATGTCCAAAGACCTTGCTTAAAGAGGTGCTGCATCTGAAAAACATGTTGCCACACACACTGCCACGGTGAATAGCTACGGGAAAAAAAAATCTGTTGTAGGAGAGGGGGGAAAAATCACTCTTAATGGGTTTAATTAAAAAATACTGTTAACACTTTCTCTGTCCCAACAACGTGATGAGTATCTCAGTTTCAATTCTGAAGTCTTCCATTTTCCTCTTTCCACAGTTGGTGTCCCTAGCTCCTATTTTTGTTCATCTTTCATTTGTTCTGACTGTAATGCAATTACATTTCCAAGAGAAAATGTGACTTTCTTGTTTTCACCTTTTTAAACTTGATATAAGTGTTCTGAATGTTCACATGTTGCATTGATTTGCATTGGGATGCCATTGTCCTGTAAAGTGCAAATTTTAAAAATACAATTGGCAAAAAGATTTGATAGTTTTACAGAAAGATTTGCTATCTTAAACTCAAACTGTTTTCTATTTTCATCTAAATGACTGGGATGCTATCTTTGTAATTCTTTGAGGTCATATTTGTGAAATAAACAATACATGAAAGCTTTCCTGTCATATACACTATATGTAGTCTGGAGTGTTGAGCAAACTTGAGTTCCTGAGTTGTAATATCTATCTACGTATGGTATTTACAATTTTGAATGTGTGCCACTACCAAGATAATAATGCTGTACAATTTTGAATGGTGGTAGTTTCTGTATGGCAGTCCAGCTGAACTATTTTGATGTACTGCTTAATTTTTGAATTTTATTTTTTAAGTTGTATAATTTATTTTCTTGCAAAATAAAAAATGTAATATAAAAGACTACTCCTTTTAGCAAGATATTTTGGTCTCTTTCCCCTGCAAAATTTTTTAAGTCTAGTTCGGATACTGCTCCTGAAAAATAGCGTTGTATGAAATGAATCAGATTGCAAGTCCCAAAGTCTTGATCGGAGTAAAATTAAAATTTAAAACAAAAAAAAGGGGGGCGGGGGGGGAAGCTAAAGACCTACATCCTTTCTTCTTGTGATTTTCAAGTACTTGAGGATATACATAGAGTTATTTCAGTTTTCCAAATTCTATTTCGAGGTGAGCTGTAAGTCTTGCAATTCACATTTATCAACACCTGCCCTGCCAAAAGGGGCTTGGGGTGCCTGACTTTAGGGCATTTTTAAAACTGGTTATGTCTCTGTGTAAGTTGCTGGGATGTAATTGGATTGCCGAATATTTTGGTTCTTGGGTCTCTGCAGTTACTTTCTGAGATGCTCATTTTAAGTTACTGCTGTCGTTGCCAGATCTGTGGGACCAGCAGGTGCCCGATTCTGCACGAAGCAAACAGGTGGGGGAACCGCTGTTTGCCCACGGGAGTGCTTTTACTGCAAAGGCTTTTCTTCTCCAATCGTCCTTGTCTTCTAACGGGAATACTTTGTCTTACATTTCAACTCCTTTTTTCCTTAAGTGAACCAGTTAAACGTAATGTTTTGTGCTTTCTGGTGTATGCAAATACCAGAATTATTTGTGTGGAGTAAGTAGTAGTTTTGAGTGACCGAGCGCACAGGGTAATTTTCCGGCTGGCAGTTTGTGTAGGTAGAGCTTTCATAGCATGTTGCCATTATTCCTAAACTCTTTTTTTTCCTTCACTCTTAGGGCAAAATGTCGCCTTTCACAACAGTAGTCTTCCAGGTGAAGTCATTCCCTAGAAATAAGCCAATTATCACAGCAGTTGCTTGGCTGAATCAGCTCCTGCCAGTTTACATTGATCACAGCGTAGCCAGAATCAGAGGCCTAACTATGAAAGGTTTTAAACCTGCTTCATTCTCCTACTGAACTAAGAGTGGGGCTTTCTTTCTGTCTTTGCTTTACCTGTAAACATCACTTTGAACAATACACAGGTGTGGTCCCTGCTTTTCATTTTCAGTTGATTTAGTGATGGAGATCCATTGTGTAACTTCAGCTGGATACCATGCACTGCATCCCGCGAGTGATCTGAAAGCTGTAAGAGAGAAGGGCTGGTGGCGTGTTGTCTGCTGGTCTCTGGGGCATGGTCGCAGCAAATCTCACCTCCCAAGCAAAGGGAGAGGGCACATTGGTCATTTTCGGTCATCTAGAAGACTGAAAAGTGACAAAGAGCAGCTGTGAAATCAGTGTATTGTAGATGCTATTGGTGAGAAGCGATGGTAAAAGAATTAAAGAAGGGAATGCACTATTGTTTTTTCTGTACACTTTTCCCATTTTTAAGTCCGTGGTTTAACGTGATGTGTGTACAGCTCAGGCTTTGCTATCTGTTGGTTTCTACCACTAAAGACATGAAGGAAATTGGCACACCTGCAGGTTTTGTAGCAAGTAGTGGGAGGAACTTGGATCAAGGTAGGTACTGTGTGGGAGTTATTGCACCAAGCAGGTGTGCTAGGTGCCTGTAAGCCCCCCTGGCCCCAATGCTGTTCAGCCAGAATTTTGGGAGGCACTGGGGCGTGGAAGAGCTGCTGTCCATGGCATGTCACCAGTCACTGCAGCCAGACTTGTGCCAGGGGCCTTGCATGCTGCCAGAAGCTTTTGACAGGCTTCAACACCAAGCAGGAGCAAGGAAGGCTGATAGGCATGGAAACGGGGAAGAGAGGACTTGGGGAGAATTCAAGTGTGGATATGACTGAGGTTTCCAAAAGCAGAGTGGCAGAGAGTAGGGCAAAACTATTTTCAGTTCTGTAGTATCAGCACTGTCAGGTATCTGATAAAAATCAGCAGCTTTCTTTAAAATGCTGCACCAGGACTTGCCTGCATCCCCAGCTCCCCCTGGAAACAGGCTGGGTAAATTCATGTGTAAGAAGTCCATAAACAAATCTCTTCTCGATTTTTTTTTTTTTTTTTGAAATATGAATTATCCTAAAAAAAAAATAAATCTGAGCAAGCAACAGCTGCAAGGGGGAGGGAGGAGAACAATGAAGAGGGAGATCCCAGGACCAAAACTGTAAAATGCTGGGGAGCAGCCTTGTCAGTGCCCACCATCCCCTGAAGACATCTCTGTGGCTTCTGCCTTGTGGAAAGAGACATGCCACAGCCAAAAGCATTTCTTCCCTCCTCCCCCTGCGGTGTCCTCCTCTGCTGCTGTGTGTGGCCACCATCCCATAACTTGGCATGAGGTCAGGGTGCAGCTGCTGTAAATAAACTCTCCGTTTATTTACCTTCCCACTTCCTAGGGGAAAGTGCACCCTGCTGCATCCCCAGGTACATGTGTGCATGAGGGAATGCTGGCTTAGATGCATTTTCGGTTTGCCTCATTAAAAGAGTTCTTGCTGTATTTTTTGATGCTTGAGTAGGAGCTTCGTATCCTGGAATATGTACTCTGGAGATGAGAGGTTTCTTTTTCCTTTACTGAGCTTCTCTATCTGCTAGTTCTTCTGCAGCTTAAGGATAACCTGAATAAATATTACTTCAAGAACACCTGTCCTCTTGTTGGAAACTTAAAAATGCAAAGCAATAAATTAATTTCAATACAGTGCTATGTTGTATGTTCCAAATACCCATAGAGCTAACACTTATATCACTGAAAAGTGATAAACTACCCTGTGGGCCAGGGATGTGATACTTTGTATGTTTGATTGTCACATTCCAGCCATGTCCTAAGCAGAATACCATGGTGCATCAAAGAGGTGCTTGTCCACGTCTCAGTTAATCTGGGAAGCTGCAGGCCTGTGTTGTGCTGTGCCTCGGGTGCAGCTTGGCCTCCTGGCCTGGCCTGTGCTGCACATTCCCCTTGGCTACAGGATAAGTTCATCTGCCTGATTGTGATGAAGGAACCTGTAGGAGCTCCCACATGGACTGGCAATTACACCACCTCGTGTTCTTGTTATCTTAAAGGGAAGCAGCATGCTCTCCTGAGAATCCTTTTGTTTGACTGGAGAAGTGGTGTCTAGAACAGTTTTACTCTTTGACAATCCTGTAAGAGCTCTGAAGACTTGGGGGAACCTCTCCATGATGGGATCTGGTACCTGCCCCACCTCCCTGGTGTCCCATCCCAGTGCCTAACCACCCCTCCCATGAAGAAATCCTTCCTGGCTTCTAATCTAAGCCTCCTCTGGTGCGGTTTGAGCCTTTTCGCTTGTGTCCTACTGCTTTAATCAATATATTTGGGAGTCCAAACACCTTTCCAGCTGGGGTGATGTGAACACTGGCCCCAGTGCATGACGTTTGGCACAGTTGGCAGGATCCCAGTGAGCTCTGGCAAAGGGAGAGCGAGGAACAGACTGGGTGGCCAGCTGGCACACAGCCACAGCACTCGGCCAGGGTGACCTCCCTGTGGAGTTGGGAAAATGAGATGGAATTACCAGGATGCCTCACCTCAGCTGAAATAGTCTCAAAAAAAACAACAGGGAAAAAAACTCAGCAAGATTTGCATTGTGCTTGGTTGTTACCAAGATGCTTGAAATGAATATGCCACTGTTTTACTGTGAGGCAAGAAGTGTGAGAGCTGCAAATACAGCAGCTCAGAGGCAGCCGGGGCTGGTGTGCCTGGTGTTGAGGTGTGCAGAGCAGGAGGGAAATCTGAGACACCAGGGGGTGTGTGGTGGGAGGGAGATCTGCAGGACTTCACGCTCAGGAGTAGGCAGAGGAGTCAGATGGTGGGATGTGGTGACAGCATTGTTAATCCTTTCGGGATTAATGAAGCATACATGTAGAGGACCCCAGGGGCATCACAGCACACAGTCAATGTGCTCAGTTACATGGAGTCACAAAACTCTACAGAAATAAACCAGCAAAGGCTGTGAGAGCAGTTATAGTGAGCATGGGAGCTTGGAGGAAACAGCACCCATTCGAATCCTCCTGAATTAGTGTGTTTGGGTGCTGTCTTGCAAAACCCTGTGGCTGCCCAGGGGCTGAGAGCACTGGATCTTCTGTGGAAATACCACTCCCTGTGAACAGGGCTGCAGGAAGCCTTAAAACTAGAGGATCCCTCGCCCTTTCATTGGGACAGTGATGTAGTATCTTGGAAAAGCATAGCTGAGGCTGGTTGGTATTTACTGGAACTAGCCACACGGTGAGGCATGTGTTCTCCGAATTTTGTAAGCACTGACAGGGAAGCTGTCACCCTGGGCATACAAACCCATGTGTAAGGCAAGCGTCCCTCTTGCTTTGAAAGGACCACGAACATCCCTGCAAAGAGCTGCACTCGGAAAAGAGGGCAGAGGTATTACTGTACTAGTGGGGCAGCATTGTTGGGCTGGAAAGGAGGCCTAAAGCACGTGCGCTGCAGGGAAAGGCTCCTCAGAAAGAGCAGTTCCTGGCACTATTCTGGGTGGGAACACCTAGGGAAGAGATGGATGGCAACCTAGCCCCTTACTTGCAGGGTTTGTATAAAGAAGCAAAGGGGAAAGGCCAAGGGATGCTGAAGCTGTGCCTCTTTTACTTGCCCCCCAGGCTGCCTGGCTGGCAGCAGGGCTTGGGAAGGTGTCGTCCCTCTCTGTTGTAATAACAGGAGACAATTGCTGGGGCTGTTGCCCCTGTGTCTGCCTTGTAACGCACTGCAGCTGCTGTAATAAGCAACAAGATATAGCTATTTTAGATGACAAGTCAGAGGTAACCCTAATTTGTGGAAACCTGTCCCGGTTCCTCCAGAATAAATTAATAAATATTAAAATGGGGAAAGGGAGGCAGTTTGGTTCGTAAAGAAACTATGTGTGTCCTGGTGTGCAAAAATAGGTTAGCAGCTATTGTATGCAGGTGTCCTTCCTCAGGCTGCAGGAGCTTCTGTCACCCCGTCAGGCCGGGCAGAGGCAAGCACCAGGCAAGGTGCTGTCACCCTGCTGCGTGCCTTCTTTGCTGCAGCTGTTGGTAAGTCATAGGATCAGCGCTCCTTTTCCTGGGAAGCCCTTCAAGTTCAAGGGTACCCGCACAGGCACGTGATTTCTCATGGGATTGTGCCTCAGTGCTTGGAGGACTGCAGTTTATGCCCAAGGTGCAAAGCTGTCCCGCTGCATGGGTGCCATCCTGCTGCCTGGGCTTACTGAGTGAGGGAGGTGGGGGCACAGGGTGTCGTGGGAGATAAAGCACAGCGGAAAATATGACAATCCAGCATTCTGAAATTGACATGGTCAGGTGATGAATTTAACGGGTTGCCCAGGGAGGTGGTGGCGTCACCGTCCCTGGGGGTGCTCAAGGAGAGGTTGGATGTGGTGCTTGGGGACATGGTTTGGTGGGTGATGGTGGTGGTAGGGGGATGGTTGGACCAGATGATCTTGGAAGGCTTTTCCGACCTTAACGACTCTGTGATTTATTTCTATGGGGGCAAAGCCAGGTCCCCACAGCATCAGAGCCTCATGGGGACGGGCGGTGCCCACAGCGACTCCCCCCTCAGCAGACCCCCTCAGCCCCCTGAGGCGGGGCGAGGGCAGGGCTGACATGGCACCGCGCCCAGCCAATAGCAGGGCCGATCCCAGTCCCGCCTCCGCCGCGCGGACCAATGGGAAGGCGGGAGGGGGAGCGGGGCGGTGCTGTCCGTGAAGGTGACGGGGCCGGCGGCAAAATGGCGGGCGCGGCGGGGCTGGGCCGGCGGCGCGCGGCGGTGGCCGGGCTGCTGAGGGTGAGGCGCGGGGCGGCGGGAGGGGAGGGGAGGCGGGGGGGCGCTGCGCGGCTCCGTCCTGTCACAGCCCCAGCACCGCTGTGTGGCCCCGGGGGCTCAGCCAAGGTCATGGCTGTGCCTGAGGAGGAGGAGGAGAAGGAGGAGAAATAGAAGGAGGAGGAGAAAAAGGGAGGAGGAGGAGGAGGAGGAGGAGGAGGAGGAGGAGGAGGGAGGGAGGGAGGGAGGGGGTAGGTAGGGGCAGGGGGAGGCAGCCGGGTGTGGCCGCGCTGTGAGGGGCGCTGTGAGGAGCTGTGAGGCAGCTCCCCGCCACCCGGGAAGTCTGGTTTTGTTATTCTTATTATTATTTTAAATAACGAGCCTTTTGTTGGCACGGAGTATGGCCGCGGCTGGCAGGAGGCGGCTGCAGCGCTGTCTCCTTCCCTTGCAGTGCGCCGCAAAGGCGGGGGCCGGGCGGGATCTGGTGAGCGCCGGGATCCAGTGCGGGGCCGTGCAGGGGGGATCCTGCCAGCACACGCGGTGATCTGGTGGGGGGGTCCAGGAGGGATCGTGGGAGCACGGGTGAACGTGGTGCTGTGAGGGGTTTGGTGCCAGCGAAGCCTTCACAGCCCGTGCTGGAGCCCGCTGCGGATGGAGGGCGCTTTGGGAGGAATTTTGTTCAAAATTCTGTATTGGAAACCCCAGCCTGAGCTGGGAGGGGGGAAAATAATGTAAAAACAATTGGAGAAAGGGCTTTTGTTAGTTGGAGCTTGTCAGGTGGAGAGAGAAACAGGCCGTGCTTTGAGCTGTCAGCGCAGTACAGCGGGCGTTGCTTGCTCGTGGATGGTGCCTCTGTGGTGTCTGGGGGTGGTTTTTACTTTTAATTAGCAGTCCTTCAGCTCTCATCCAGCGGTCAGAGTGCCTTCGGTGTGCTGGAATATCATCTGAGTAAATGGCTCGACCTCTTTGTGTTTTAAACGTCTGGTTTCGGCTGGAAGATGGCTCCCAGCATTTGCAGTAACACCTGCGGGTGTATCTCTGCCCATAGCACTGCTGCTCACATGGAGCTCCGTGCCCGTGGGTCATTATGTCCAGGTGTGGTTTCTGTCCTTTCCTTGGTTTCATTGGCATCTCTTGTAGCATTCTGAGCTTGTTATTCCCATTTTGCGCATGAAATGCCAATGAAGCGATGCTGTAGGTGTAAACTGCCACCATTTAAAAAGCAGTGAATTTAATGAAAGCAGTGGATGAACTGAAGTCCAGAGAAGCAGACGGACTGTTGCTGTATTGCTGTAGACAGACTAATGCTTCTCAAGATGGGTAGCTCCCTGGCTGTCGGACTGCTTGTAAGTGTACATAGCCAGGCACTGGGACGGGTTGCCCAGGGAGGTGGTGGAGTCACCGTCCCGGGGGGTGTTCAAGGAGAGGTTGGACGTGGTGCTTGGGGACATGGTTTGGTGGGTGACATTGGTGGTAGGTTGGTGGCTGGACCAGATGATCTTGGAGGTCTCTTCCAACCTTAATGAGTCTATAACAGATTTGCCAAAAATAAAATGCTTTTTGTTTTTGAAAGAGTATCTGATTATTTTTTCAGAAGATACTTTTATCATAGATGTTATGGTGAGACTTTGTATTAGACTACATATAAAAAAGGCATTTTTTTATTTTTGTATTTTATTAGTCTTTGCTTCTAAGAGTACTTTTTGGGGAAAAATACTTCTGTGGAAATGGTACTTTACTGAAATGTATTGGCTTTGTTCGTATGAAATTATGAGGTCTTTATTTTTCAGGCTTTGAAGTATACAAGCCGTGGCTATGCATCACAGCGTACTTTAAATGTAAGTATAAAGTACCATCTGAGCACAGTAAATCCCTGCTATATTTGCTTCTTAACCTCTGAAGTTCAGAAAGTTATCACAAGAAACCTGCATTGTTGACAGTGTGTCTCTTGCCCAAGTCACGTTACTGCAAAAATTGGAATAAAGGTCAAGTTTCCCAGTTTTTTTTTTTTGCTTTGCTGACTGTTAGTGTGGGACAGAACTGGTTAGAATTGCATCAGGTAACTTAAATTTAATGTAGCTTTCTACCATTTGTTGGAGAATACAGATGATGTCAATACAGATGATGCTCTTTGAAATAATTTGTATGCTATTCCCCCTCCTTTGCTGTTGTAATGTGAATGATTAATACATTAACAATTAACATTATTATCACTTAAGTCAATTGTGGCTCCAAAGAAGGAGATACAGAAACAGACCAAATATAACTTGTCCTTTTTTTTCTGGTTTAAATATTTTCTAGTGTTTTGTTTCTTTGCTTGTCCCTGAATAAAGAAGTCAAGGTGAGACCCTGTGAAGTTTGACCAAACTTCCATTTAAACCAGCACAGTTGGAGTTTTTGCTGATTCTTATCAGTAGCTGTCCAGGATAACCAGAGATCAGAAACGTGCATCTTTGTGGTGCCAGGTCATTGTGCTGCTCTCCCAGGGTTAGCAGGTAGTCACACTGATGTAACATCAAAGCCAAGAGGCAAAATAAAATAAATCTGTTTCAAGAGACTACAAAGCATGGATTGAATGTCGTACCATGTCTTAAACCAGTGTTTACACATAAGCAGATCTTTAATCTGATGGAGTTTTAGCAAAGCCTGGTAGGTTTCTTGCTCTTCCAAGGCCCAAGGTGGTACTTCACTAAGCGTGGGGTTAATGTTCATATAACTGCAGTGGAATCGGGAGGGAAGCTCCAGTTATGACAATACTGTCTGTGGGGTACAGACCCTGTCAGTACACTGCTGTTAAATCCCTGGCATTTGGTAGGACACCTTTGTGCATCAGTGCAGTGAGTTCACCAAAGGAGGATTGCAGTGAGGAGTTGACCAAATGGAGGTTGCTTAGGCAGGGTCACCTAGAGCGTGTTTCCCAGGACAATTTCCAGCTGGCTTCTGAGGATCCCCAAGGAGGAGACCCCACAGCCTCTCTGGGCAGCCTGTGCCAGGGCTCCGTCACCCGCCCAGCACAGCAGTGCTGCCTGGTGCTCAGAGGGAGCCTCCTGGGTGCCCGGCTGTGCCCATGGCCTCCTGTCCTGGCACTGGGCACCACTGAGCAGAGCCTGGCTCCGGCCTCTCTGCACCCTCCCGTCAGGGATTTAGGGACACGGATGAGATCCCCCTGAGCCTCCTCTTCTCCAGGCTGAGCAGCCCCAGCTCTCCCAGCCTCTGCTCACAGCAGAGATGCTCCAGCGCCTTCATCATCCTGGTGGCCCTGCACTGGGCTCTCTCCAGGTCCCTCTGGTACTGGGGAGCCCAGAACTGGACCCAGCACTCCAGGTGCGGCCCCACCAGTGCTGAATAAAGGGGATGAATCACTTCCCTTGACCTGCTGGCAACACTTTAGTTTATGCAGCCCAGGTTGTCCTCAGCCTTCTTAGCAGCAAGGGCACATTGTTGCCTCAAGTTCAAGCTGATGTCCCCCAGGATCCCCAGGCCCTTCTGTGCTGGGATGCATCACTCCTGAGCTGGGAGGAGGGGATCCTGGAATATTACCCAGCTCTCTTGGCCCCCTCTTCCCTCCAGGGCCCTGGGACTCTTTTGGGTATCGCCCACCCCAGGGCAGAGCTCAGTGCATTCCAGCTGTCCTCCCGTATAAAGGATAACCCCACACCTCAGCCTCCCATCCCGTGTCCCTTCACTGCAGTGCCCCAGCCATCAGAGCCACCCTGCCCCAACTCTGTCCTCCCACAACACTGTGGCCCTGCAGCTGTGCCCAGATCCACAGTTCCTTGTACATTTGTTATTCCTCGTGCTGCATGCATTCAGAAAGATAATTCTGGTGCTGTGAGCTACTTGCAGGATAAAAGGGAAGCTGTGACACGAATAAAGTGAACAAATTTAAAACGTTGATGTGTGTGTGCACGTGTAACGATGCTCTGACTTGTACTCTGTGCTTTTCCTCTTAGGAAGTGGTGATAGCGAGCGCTGCAAGGACGCCAATTGGCTCTTTCCAAGGATCTCTCTCATCACTGCCAGCCACCAAACTGGGATCCATTGCAATTAAAGGAGCAATTGACAGAGCTGGTAAATATAATTTATATTTTTTTTTTCATGAGAAAACATCAGACAGCTCTGAATGTTGTCAGTCTGGGTCTTTTGGTTTTAAGTTGCTTTTTAAACAGGTGGCTCTGGTGTCTTGTTTTGTTTCGTTTTTACTTCTAGCACTTTTATGTCTTTATCCACAAATGGTATTTAAATAAACCTGCTTCAGTCTGAATTAAATGCTGTTTCTAAGAGCAGAATATGATTTAGGAATATCTGTGCTAATCCAAATCCCACTGAACAAGCTAGTTGTCTGGCTGTAGTTCTGTGACACCCCTAAGCTACTTGCTGCTGAAACCAGGGCTCCGTCCTTGTCCTCTCCATTTCTTGACATGGGTACTCACACTTGTCTGACACCCCTGTGAGCCTTTTCATAGACTTTTAAATCAGGCAAAAAGTCACTTTGGAGAAGAGGAGGGTTAATTTTCTACAGATTTGGCTTCTTGAAATAGCAAATTACAAGAACTTTACACCAGGGCTGTTGCAAGAGAAGCAGTGGGAGAGCAGGCTCCTCCTGTCTTGTGGCAGCTGGCTGTTAGCTTGGCTTGCAGGTGTTATACCAACAAACCCATTTATTTGGACATAATTCTGGGAGGTAGAAAGCTTTGTGGGTCTGGGATCCCCAGTTCCTCACGTCCCATGAATGTGGGGTCCAGATCTGGAAGGCACCAGACCTGGAGTGCTTTCAGCACACAGGTTGGACGCGGCATGGGAAACTTTACTATGGGAAACTGTAATGGGAAGGCTCACAAAAGGGAATCACAACTTTTGTGAGAAGAATCTCAAATCAGGAGTTTTGTTTTATAGGTATCCCCGTGGAAGAAGTGAAAGAAGTGTACATGGGGAATGTCTTGCAGGCTGGGCAAGGACAAGCTCCGGCAAGACAAGCAGTCCTGGGCGCAGGTACGCAGTGTCCTGACGGGGCTCAAGGTGGTCTCACCTTTCTGCAGAGAGCTGCTGGCGAACTGGAGGGGTTGGAGCCCTCAGCTAAGGCGGGGTCTGGATCTGAGCCCAGCCCTTCAGCAAGACAGGCTGCACGTGCTGCTCTTCTTGTGGGGGGAAAGGCTCTGTGTTGTAGCCATGTAAGTGAGCTGAAAGTGCCAGTGCTCAGGAATCAGTTTTCGCATGACTACATTGACTACAGCACAAATTTCTTCTCCCTTTTGCTGTAGGGCTGGCTTTCCATGCCTTAGTATGGTTCTAAAAAAAAATGTATGGGTCCAGGCAGAACTGGGTGCTTCCTTGTGTCTGTCCCTGTACGTGTTTGAAAGAGAAGGAACCCCCCCTACCAGGGGCAAAGGGATGGATATAGCTCTTTTCTCTCCCCTGGCCAGTTTCCCCACCTCATCGCTGGCATGGAGGTGACGTGCTGGTAGCGGAGCTGTAGGACAGAGGCAGCCATGCAGGGCTTTGGAGCCCAGCTGCACGAATGCAAGGCTGTTGTCCTGAACACTCAGTAGCAGTAATAACAGCTCAGTAACTGTGGGTGACACCTAATAAATTTGGTCGTGTTCAGTACTGCATAGGTTGAGAGTTCCTGTACTGCTGGGATAATTTCTTGTAGGATTTAGCAGCTGGCAGCAGCTTGTTCGTGGCTTCTTAGTTGTGTGCTTCTTAGAGTCAGGGGTCAGGCTGTGAGGAGGAGGAATAGTGCTGTTCTCTGATCTGCTGCTGCCTGAATCCTCACTTGCTTCCTCTCATCACCTGAGTCTGTTGCCTGAAGGAGAGAAGTGACAGAAGTCTCCAAGGACAGTAATCAGGGGTGAAGGTGGGCAGGCCAAATAATGCCAGCTGGATACCCTGGGGTTACATAAAAACTAGTCCCATATGAAATCTTGTTGAAACACCAACACAGAGGTAGTCTGCCCTTAAATAATAGCTGTTTGTGTAACTTACTTGACTTAGGTCTGCCCATCTGCACTCCTACTACAACTGTCAATAAGGTCTGTGCTTCAGGAATGAAATCAATCATGATGGCAGCACAAAGCCTGATGTGTGGGAGTCAGGTATGTGAATTTTGGTGCTGTTTTATGGAAAAAACACACAACTGATGTTGTAGATCCCGTCCTGCTGATGGCTGGGGTCCTTGATTTGGGGCTGTGTTTTGACTTGCAATAATGGAGCTAATGAGCAAGGTTTTATTTAGGTCATGCAACCTTAATGTTATAGTTAGTCAAATATGTTTTGGTTTAAGTCAGGAAAAAAAAAAGGTTTTGTAGTTAGGGAACTGTCAGATTAATTTTTAGAGCTGAGCAAGTAGGGTAGATTTTGGTTTATGGTATTTACACTTCTTCCCTATTGTACCTCCCCTCCAAAATAAATAAATAAATAAAGGAGTTTCAAGCTTTCTGATATGAAAATTCAAGATTTTTTTCCCTAAATTTAGATTTTGTTGAAAGAGATTTCATCTTGCCTTTCAGATCCTTTTACCACATAAATGAATTAAATGTACATATTAAAACAATCTTGTTTCGAAGTACATTAAAGATGTTTCAGGCTTTTTATTGCTACCAGAGAAGCTGAAACTACTGTTGCTGAACAGCATTTTCATTGAAGAGCTTGTTGGAGGGGAATTACTCGTCTCTGCCAATTGTATTCTAAGATTTTCTGTATGAATAGGAAAAATTCTGTACTTGAATGGAAGGATGAGACAATGCACCATTTTCACCAAGCTGCTAAATGCTCGGCAGCAAAGAATAATACAGAAGTGTGAATTAGAAACAGTTTTGCTTTTAATTCTGAATCTAAAACATTTGGCAACATCCTTTCTCTAAAGTGCAGATACTGTGAGTTCAACATGTATTTTTGGCTTACAAAATAAATGGCTCATAAGTGAGAAATATACTTTCCTCTGTATACACTATCCCCCACGTGAAAATAGCATTTTTTAAGCTGGGCAGCTGCATGCTGCTTTGGGCTCGCTGTGCAGGGAGCGGCACTTCACCCAGTGCCTGCTGAACTCGGTGGAAGTCCTCCCACTGGACTTTGAATCGGGTCCAGCTGTGGAAACAGCCACGTTTTGGATTTAGTAACGTGCCTCCAGCAAGTTCACTGCAGTGGGCACGGATGTGGTTGGTTTGACAGCCGCAGGCCGTGTGCTCTGAAGGGAGCTGGGCTTGGAGCTGAGCTAGGCACTGCTCTGCCGCCAGCCCAAGCAAAAGCAGACCCGCTGCCCAGTTAGTGCTCTCAGAGCTATAAATAATGCCTTTTTTTTTGGGGGGGGGGTTGTTTTTCTTGGCTGCAGACTGCGAGGTATCTGTGGTGGGAACCAGGGATAGATCCCAGAGGCTTGAGTCAGCGCGCATTTAGCATTGTACAAACAACTGCTTTAACGCCAAGTCTTTCACGTGATGGAGTGAAGTGCACACGACTCCCGTTCCTCTGCTCTATTGCTGCTCCCGTACCTCAGCTGCCTTTCCCACTTCCCTGCCTTTCCATTTGTCTGCAGCCTCCTTTGTTTTCTTTATTACTCCATGCTGCTGTTCTGTATAGAGTTTATAATCTGTGCTGAACCAAACCATTATTTTTGTCTCAATTGTGAGACCTAATTATTACTCTTTTGATATAAAATATCTTTTCTAGTTATATTAACAGCAATACTGAATTTTCAAAGACTAATGCTACATTTTTTTGGTGTTTTTCTTGCAATTATTTGTATCTCAAAAGTGCCATTAATCACAGCTGAGAGTCTGTTCTTCACACGCTGAGGTGCCAGGGCTTTTACGGGTTGTAGCCTGATGGAGAGCAGATATGCGTATGGCCCTCATCGCTGTTTGTATTTGTTCTGTCTCAGTTCAGCTTGGAAAATAAACTGATTTATCAACACCCACAATGATTCAGCTTAATTCAAGTTCAGTGATCTTTATTTTTTAAAGTCACTTTTTTTTTTTTCTGGAATTTCAGATGAAAAAACCTGAAGTCATCTCTTTTTAGGTAGTGAGGTGTAACAATATTACGTAAAACTGCAGGTACTTCTAAACTTCTCTTGATTGATCTCTTAGATTCTGGCTGCTGCTTGTTCCATAGGGAGCTGCTAACGAAGAGCAAAAATGAGAAATTTAGAGGAGAAAGAAACTGTTTAAAGTAAAGCTTACAATCTGATCTTGGAAGCTTTTGGAGTAAAAGTGCAAGAGACCAACGTGGCTCTTGCAGCTTTCCAAAATTACATTCCAGGTAAAAGTCCAGCTGCTCTGTCAGCACAGATTAGCTCTCTTCAGCTGTTGTCCCTGCTGTTTGCCTTCAAAATGCATAAGTTTTTTTTTCCCTTTTTCTCTAAGACTCCTCAGAAATACAAAGTGTCCACTCTTAAGCTTTTCTTAGTATCTGTTCCCAGAAGAAGTCATGTAGAACACGCTGCATTATTAATAATTTGATTTGTGTTTTGTTTGAGCAGGACGTAATGGTTGCTGGTGGAATGGAGAGCATGTCTAACGTTCCCTATACGATGAGCAGAGGAGCAACACCGTACGGAGGAGTAAAGCTGGAAGATCTGATAGTAAAAGATGGACTCACAGATGTCTATAACCATATCCATATGGTAAATATTCCTGCAGAATTCTGAATTATCCACCATACACCTCATGCTGCTTTGAAGACGTTTATTATTAGGCTGCTTCATGTAGCAGACCTAGAAATGAGGAACATTGAGGGAGGAAAATGTTTTCCATTTCCAGGCTTCCTGCAGTAACTGTGATGGAGAGACTACACAGAAGGTCAAAACAGAGTAGAAAATTGTGTTAATGTTTATTTGTCTCTCACTGAAGCCTGAACAGCCTAGAACAGGGATTGAAAAAACCAACCACCCCACAATTTCTGCCACTGCTTTCTCTCTTGGTGTAGGAGAGAGCAGACGAGTTACTTGTGTTTGGGGGTAACCACTTCTTATGGCTTGGTGGGCTCTCATGTTTGCTTTCCCTCCCCCCATCTACATACCTCCTATCTTCTGTTAGAAGCTTGGAGTCAGCTGATGCACTTGGCTCATCGGCACGATAACTTACATCAGACAAACAGCTGCAAACTGGGGATGGGTGTGGAAAAAATCTGATGTGAAGATAGCGAAGAGCAAGCATCAGGAAAGAACATTTTGAAAGGAGAGGAACTATTTTCAGTGTACCAACATTTCTGAACCTTGCCTCTAATAATTCACAGTTGTAGGGTGTTATTTACTGCCAAGTTAGTGTTCTTGCTGCTATCCCTGAAAACATCTCATGAAGAATGTTCTGCAGTCTTTAGCTGTTCCATGTCCTTGGTACAGACCTCGCTGCTTTTGCTTTATTGGTTTTGCAGTAACGTGCATGCTGCTTAGGCTATTGGTTGAAAACCAGTCATGAATTTCAGCTAAAATGGTTTTTGACCATGAGGATTTTTTTCTATAGGAATGCAAACACTGACTTCGCTAGTTCCTGGTGGGCAGGGGGAAACCTCTGGGAGCTTGGTGTAATACACAAAGTTTTAATAGATTGGGACACTATTTCAGAAATGTTTGTTTTTATTATAGGAGCTGTAGGTTGCTTCGAGAATCTTAACGGTCTGTGAGAGAATATACAGGAAGGACCATCCGATGGCTTTAGGAACTCACCCGTGTCTGTGTTCTGGCAGTAGGCCACATTGCTGGTGCTGTGAACACTTCACGTGTGTAAACTGTGCAGAAGTGAACTTGCTTGCTTAAGGAACTGGGGAACTAGTACTAGAGGGTTTTGTGGTGATTCTCTGAGTTTTCTACAGAAATGAGAGGCAGAACAAAATCTCATTCAGAAGAAATCTTTCAGATTGACTGAATGAGTATCCTTTTTATTTATTTATTTTTAAATTTTGTTCCCAGGTATTGGGACAATGTTGATAACAAATAAGGATTACATAATTTTGATGGATTAATCTATATATGATTTGATTATTTCATTCTAATTATTTCATTCCAGTTATTAGACAAAAAGTATTCAGGCAGGTATTTGTTGACCCATTCCTGTAACCTTTGGAATAGACCAGCCAGCAGTGGCATGGAAATGCTAGGAAGATGATGCAAACACACTGCTCTGTGGCTGAGCAGCGTTCTTCAGTCTCTGAAGAAGTCTGCCTAAGCACTTTAAAACTTGCTTTACATGCAGTTCTTTAATTTACTCAAAAGCCTTGTAAGGAATGTTCCTTCCCAGCTGGATAATCTGGATCCAGAGAACAGGTGCTAAATCTGAAGTTCACACTTCAAAGGCAGAAGCTTCTGGTTGATCATGATTGTAGAAATGAACGCCAAATATTAGCCATGTTCAATTCTGAAAAACTGCTGTCTTTTTTATTTAAGTTTCTAGTTCACTTCTCCAGAAATACCAAACGTAACATGTCTGATTTTTCTCCAAGGGCAACTGTGCTGAGAATACTGCGAAGAAGTTCACCATTTCACGAGAGGAACAAGACACTTATGCCATAGGCTCTTACACAAGGAGCAAAACAGCCTGGGATTCGGGAATACTCAAAAATGAAATAGTTCCTGTCACTGTTTCAAAAAAAGGTATTATGGAAAGGTGTGATAAAATGAGTTGTTTCTTATTGAAAGCCGTAACGTCCGTATTTAGTACAAATGATGCTGCTTAAATATGCAGATCTCAGGACCGTACAAACCCCTACAAGTGTATCTATATCTGTACTTTTGCTTCAGAATAGCTAAGAGTTTTCTGCTATGCAGACTGTCTGGTGACCAGCAGTCAATCACCTGTAATGTGTTTTTATTTTACTTTTTTCTCTGTTACCATAATTTTTTTCCTATCTTGGATGACTATGTATTGAATTTAGCTAGAACAGCTTGATGACACGTACTAATTTCCCTGTAAATCACCTTAAAAATATGTTTTGTCCCTTTCATTCACCCATCAAGGAGTATAAATGGATTTGCTGTGAATAAATGGGATTGAGAAATATATATATTTTTCATTTTCAAACACTTTTGAGATGCATAAATTAGTTACATTTTTTCAACTAAAATGAATTCTTTAAATAAGGCAGCATTTAATTGAAGAATGTGTTAAAAATGGACTGTACTACAAAAATCTCAACTGAATTTGAATTTCAGGAAAGCCGGATACAGAAGTGACAGAAGATGAAGAATATAAACGTGTGGATTTTAGTAAAGTTCCAAAGCTGAAAGCTGTTTTCCAAAAAGAGAATGGTAAATATTGTTAAATCAACTGCTTAATTGTTTACCAGGTACACAGATTCTTTGTTAGAGTGAAGGGTACTGCTCACAAGAGCTCAATTGCACTGACAGTGAGCTATTAACTTTTAAATGCCTGCGAAGGAAATATCCTACCAAGAAATTCAAACCTTGTTTTCACACCAGTATAAGCTGGCCTGAGTGAAAAGAGGTGGTCCAAGAGCCTGTAGAACAGTGAGAACCTGAAGTTGGTGTTCACTCACAGCCACGTCCGAACTGGAATCCTGCATTAATGCTGGCAGTGCTGCTGGCGTGGAAGGCATGACGTGAACTGCCATTTAGATAAACCCGATGACTATATGGGGCTGTATTTGTTCAATCAAACTCATATGGAAAAACAAAACCAAGACTAACGAAAAATTGGTAGTTAACTCAGTGCAGTAGCTATTACCAAGGGCCTGGGCGATGTACCTGGGCTGTGCCATTTTCCCCTGTGTTTAAACAACATGTTACCTTTTCTAGGAACGGTTACAGCTGCTAACGCCAGCACTCTGAATGACGGAGCAGCTGCCCTGGTTCTGATGACTACAGAGGCAGCCAAGAGACTGAAAGTTAAACCTCTGGCACGGATAGTTGGTGAGTTTTTTCTTATCTTTTGACTACAGCACTGGAAAATATCCTTCTAGCATATTTATACTTTGACTGAGAATCCTGTTTGTCCTGTCACAGGACAGAAAAGATGAGGCCTCAGGCATATGGCTCTATCTTCTTAATACAGTCCTTGATATCTTAAGTGTCATACCAGCAAGCTGTTAGTCATAAACAGTTTACTATGTGGAATAACATCAAACATCTGCAAAAAAATGTTACTAAGCAACTCATTTGAGACATTACACTTCAGGTATATCTATTTTCAGGGACCATCATATTCAGAATTCTGCCTTGACTGGGATTGCTGTTTGCACAAATGAAAATTGTATATGCTAAAAATAAAAGGTGTTTAAACATCTTTTTTGACTTTTTTTTTGTGTACAGCTTTTGCAGATGCTGCTGTCGATCCTATTGACTTTCCTATTGCACCTGCATATGCTGTTCCAAAGGTAGGAATCAAACTGCTCATTTTCTGAAAGACAGCAAAATTCCTCAGTGCTGGATGGTTGGTTGAAACCTTGGTGTATCTTCCTGCAATTACCACTGAAATTATGATTTCTTCATAAATACAAACTACAGGTGTTTTTCAGAGGATCAAGGATGTACATCTTTAAAGTCACAAACTTAGAATTTATCTTGGAAAAGAATATTGCTTTCTACTGCTTTCACCAACTTTGGCCTTGTTTACACTTCTGCAATTAAGCAGCTGGTGTGGCTAAAAGGCAAAATAAATATGGTTATACAGGTATAGACTAGTTCAGAACAAAACTATTGGCAGCTGTATGGCAGTACTGTCTGACTTTAAATGTACTTCGTGTATCAGTGGTCTTTGTATAAATGTGAGGAAAACATGTTCCTGCCATAGAATACTCTCCATTTCTTCCTTTGCAAAAACTAAACTTGTGCTCCAGTACCTCATTTTTGCTTTTTTCCATCTGAAAATAGACCTAATTAGTTCTGTAAAGTACTTTTAGCTTCCTATGTTTTTCACATAAATAATTATTCTGATAAATATTTCTAGATTCTAAGCGAGACAGGCCTGAAAAAAGAAGACATTGCAATGTGGGAAATCAATGAAGCCTTCAGTGTCGTGGTGCTGGCCAACATCAAAATGCTGGGCATCGATCCACAAAAAGTAAACATTAATGGAGGTGCTGTCTCTCTCGGGCATCCAATAGGGTATGTAAAAGAAGCATTGGTTTTTGTTTTGCATTGTTTTTTATTCTTCATGGAGGCACTGCCTTCTACATGTTGCTAACATACTCGATTTTATTCTCAAATTTAATGCAAGTAGGAAGAGCCATAAGAAATTTAACAGCAAGTGCATGTGTACTTGCATTAATACAGGTGTTAGATGTCAGGGTACTTTGAAAAGAGTATGATCACAGTTTTGTTTTCACAAGTAGCTACCACCTTTTATAAAAGCTTGCTTGTTACCACAGCTATCCAGGTTTACGAAGCTTTGAAAAAAATCACTGCTAACATGAGAAAATAAACAGTAATACTTAATCAACCAGTTAAGCTAGTAAAATGTACAGATAAAGTTATGAAAATAGCCTAAGGACTTTTAAGTACAGGGACTTGAATTTCCTTGTATCAGCAAAGTGAAATTCCTAGTCTTGTCCCAAGTATTCCCTGCAGGGAAGCCAAACGTTGTCCATCACCTAATGCAGCAGATGGGGAAAGCCTGAGGGATGTCCGTGGGGCTTTTGTGTGCTCTGAAGTTCCTTCACCTGCCTGAATTCCCTGCTGTGTTCTCCAGGAGCTGTAATTTACTCAGGACTCAAGTATATCTCATTAGGCCTCCTTAAGGGTGGTGAGGCTGCAAGCTCCAGGGCTGTGAGGACAAATCCATGTCAGATCTGCTCGCTACACGTAGGTGAGAAGGAGCCACGCTGTACAGCTGGAAGCAGTTGGAGTACTTCGTGGTTCAGAAGTTTGCCTTCACTAGATCTTTGCCAGCATAATCTGTAAAGATATGCTGATGTCTCCTGTAGAATAGCAGCTTCCTCTGATAAGGGAATAGGAATTTTTGTCTTAAAACACAATTTCTACAGCCTGATGACAGCATTTAAATGTCTTAACTTGGTGTGAGCTGGATGACTGTACTGTACTGCATTATAGCAAGTTGTAACCAAAGAAACTGAAATGAATCATTAGTTTTTGTTTTTTTTTTTTTGTAGTAGAGACTTAACATTACTTTCTTTGAAAGATCTTTGATACTGGCAGAGATGCTATGTAATACATGGAACACCTAGAGGTGACTTCCATTTTCAGAAGAAACGTGGAGGTTCTGTTTGTGCACATGCAGAAATCTTTCTGCTCATTAATACTGTAGCTAAAGAAAAACAGCCCACACTGCTTCTAGATGTAGGTTTGTTCTTTTTGTTGGTTTTATGTTCTTAGTTTTGTTTCTTTCCAATGAATCAGTTCTATATATTCTGCCAATGATCTTGTTTGAGCCAAATTTCCTTCAACCTAAGGTGTGTATATTCTTTCTTTTAATCAGAATGTCCGGAGCGAGAATTGTTGTTCACATGGCCCATGCCTTGAAACAAGGACAGTACGGGCTGGCAGGAATCTGCAACGGCGGAGGTGGTGCTTCTGCCATACTCATTGAGAAGTTGTAGGCCCACACAGCTGCTGGAAACAAAGCCTTAACCATGCTGACGTGAGTGATGAGCAGCACCTGTTACATGGTGGAATTCCTTAATGGCTGTTGTAAAATTTCTAAAACATCACCAATACAGACAATGGGGCTTTTGTAACTTTGACTCAATGCAAGTTTTTATACAGTACAAGAAAAAAATAAGAAATCATGATGATGTATCGAGACCTGACAATAAAGAATGTCTATGTCAACTGTGCTCCTTTCACTTCCTTCTCAAATGCCACTGAAACTAACTTCTCCGGGTAGGTCATGTAATGCTGCTAGTAGAACAGCTACCTTCGTAGAGTCCAGTTGCTTAATTTGCTATTTTAAAGTTATTAATTCAAGCCTGCTTAGCACACAGCTTTTACAAGAGATAAACACTTAGACACTTCAAAGTTCTTTCAGCTGGGGTTTAAGATACCTGCTTTCTTATTTTGCCATTAATTTCATCAGGAAGTCCTCTTTATCAGATGCTTGAAGAGGTAGCAAATGAGCAATGGTGTTTAAATGCTACAAATTAATAAAAATCAACCTTCATCCACTTTTTTTTAATCTATTCTTAAAAAAAAACATTCACCCAAATTACAGCAGCTTGGGTGCTGAAAAAGCTTTTTTTTTTGCTTGCTTGCTCTAGCCCCTGCCAATTGCTGCTGTTACAGCTGAGTGTTTAATACTGATGCCCTTGTTTTCAGAAATGACTGGGTTATGGCAACACAACACTTCTATACAGTATCCCCAAAGTTGCTTAGCTGATGTAAAACCATTAAACAAGACACACTTTTTATTAAAACAAAAATATTTATTCAAGCTGTAAATGCTATGCAGTATTCAGTTATTGGATGGGTTTAATATAAACATCTACTGCATAATACTGGTTCCTTAGGAATCCTTGTATACTGTCTGAAACATTGCCCTGTTGCTGTACAGAACTCTTGTAAGAGAACTTGCGTTGTTTAAGAACTCGACAACTGGAGAACAAAGGAAGAAACACCAGTAAAGGAAATTCTGCAGTACTGGAGCAAGGCTTAGTGGGATTGTTTTCTCCCATGCTAATTCATACTGAAAATGTAGCTCGAACATCTCTTTATTTGAACAATCTGTATAATAGCTATCAGGAGGTCTATGTTCAACAGAAGGATGCAAGTTTTACTGTGATTAAAAGCATAATAACAAATGCTTTCTTAACAACAGAAGTGACGGATGAAAGAACTTGCGTTTGCAGTAAAACACTTTGAAATCCTTGTCCAGCTGCAGCTGAACTGTGCATACTGGAAGTACTTTGAAAATAGCTTTTGCATTCAAAATACATCCTACAAATACTTTAAACATGTGGACTATACAAATGAAAATCTTATCTCAAAGACTGGTTGGGAAAAGCTTGATGAGATTAGAAATGCTTTTGGGTGGCTTTTTTTTGGCCTCACATTTAGCTACTGGTGTTTTTGTTAACTCATTTTGTTAACTCATTCAAAGCCTTACAACCGGGGTTTGACAGTTCCAAGAGAACGGAGTTTTAGTACCAGCCAGTTTTAGCTGAAAAGTAAGTTACTGTAGGATTCAACAAGACAATGGAAATCGGCCAAGTCAACTGTCAGGTCTCAGAACAGCAAATTCCAAACAGCGCCTTCAAATCCACAACCTTTTTGTAAATTGACCGAGCAATTCATGTGGTGAACAGAGAACGCAGCAGAACACAGACAACACGGTGTAACAGGAAACGTACAACCTTTCTTACATTACATTTATACAAATTTACAACTTTGCAAGTTAAATGGCTCTGTAATTATGCAAGTGCTTTTTCAAAAATAAACATATACCAACGCAATATTTACACTTAGCAACCTGCTTCAGAAAGAGCATGATTTTGCTATAAAGTGAAACTTCAGTGCACTGGAAGTGCAACTCACCCTTTAGAATTACATGTAAGTTCTCATGCAAATCCTCAGCATAACAATACCTAGCTTTATCTGGTCACAGTTCACCTTGCCTTTTTTTCATTCATCGTAATGCAAAGATAACAAGAACTTGTCCACATCCATTCCTGCTGGGAAAGAATTCGGTAGCTTCTTTTTCTGTAGGAGAGGAGAAGAAGAGCTGTGTTAAATGCGAAGAACCTGGGCACGCAGAACCAGTCTGTGAGCCTTCATTTTTCCTCATCCTTCCACATACTTCATAGAAATAACCATGCAAAGCTCACTCAGAAAGCAGGCAGTGAGCTGTGTAAACACTCGTGTGCCCCTGGTGTAACAAGTGCCTGACTGCGGGCCAGGAGTGACTGCAGTTCTCAGCTTGGGCAGCAGCCCACCCATGCTTCTGACAGGCCCGCCTCCTCTGGCTCTTGTAATGCACACAGCATGGGTGGGCGAACATTCTGCATTTGTTACTTCCATACATAACCTTCTCGTCTCACTGCACCTCTGCTATTTACCATTTAATCAAATCTCCGAGAAAAGGCAAGGTTCTGTACTACAAGGACTGGGAATACACAAAAAGTGGGTTCACAGTCCTGGTGGGGAGTGAGGATGCAAGAACAGCCTGGAGTTTAGTAAGGCCTAGGTTGAGTTTGGTCTGATTTCCAACTTCAATCTAGAAACTTTGAATTTCTAAACTCTAACTTCAATCTTTTATGAGAATTCATTTAATTTTCATAGACGTGCAATGCGAGTTAGTTACATGTATCTGCAGGTACACTAAGCTTAAGAAAACTGTTAGTTCAGAACGGGCTTGAGGCAAAGTTAGTAACTGACAAGCATAAACAGGGTATCAGGGACTAGGACTAGCACCTCTGAACCACTATAAATTAGATATATGTCTAACATATTTAAAACTTTAAATCAGATAATGCCTGTACTTGCCTTTATTTTCTTCTTCTTTGATGGTGTGGGAGAGCTTTGAAGGTCTTTTCTGTTTGCAGAACGAGAATTCCTCTCGCCCTCACTCAAGTCCTCCAGTTTCCTCTTCTTGACCGTGCTCCTTAAGGACCTGAACTGCTGCGTGTTGTCCTTCAGAGGGGTGGCGGCGCTAGTCCTTGCGATGGCAGCCCGCGACAGGATCATCAGCGTGTGCGCAGCCATGCTGACGCTGTTCTCGCTGCCCGTTTCGCTGGCGGGGCTGCAGGCGGGCAGGTCCGGCGTGGCGGGAGGGACCATGATCCGAGGGGTCGCGCTGTCCTCGTTGAAGCGCCGACAGGTCGGCGTCCTCACGCTGTCTGCAGGGTCATCCGCGTGCCTGTCCCCAACTCCGGACGGTGTACGGGGCACTGGCAACTCTCCGTTTTCAACTGCCTTACTCGTGGGGCTGTGCCACTGGATGTCCTGCAACATCTCCACGCACTGCTTAGTGAACGGGCTTGGCAGGCAGAGGCCCTGGCTGGCAGCTTTAGCTGCTTCTCGCTTCGGCTCCTTCGAGGACAGAGAAGAGGGGGCCGCAGGTTTGCTGTTCCCGTTTGAGAGCGACCCTTGCTTTTTGTTCAGGTCCTGCACCGCAGCGACCGCCTTCTCGTTCCACAGGCTGACGCTCTGCTGACCGTTGGAGAGTTTGGCCGGGTCCTGGTTCTTCTGCTTCTCATCAGCATCTCTCCGCAGTTCGTTCTCTTTATTTGCTGTGGTCTTATGGAAGGGATCTAAGGGGAGCCCTGCAGCTACCACCTTCCGCTCAGGCTGCGGATCCTTTGTGGATGTGCTTCTGTTGCTTACTTCTGGCTTACACAGAATTCTTGGCAGCGTCTTATCCTTCTCTCGCTTTGCTGCCTGTGCTTTAGCTGAGGATGGTGTGGAGTCAACAGCAAGCAGGGTGTTTTCACTTCGTTCTTTTTGGGGCAAACTTTTAGCAGTCTGAACCTGGGCGTTCCCGCCTGGTGTCGGTAGGACGGTATCAAAGCAAAGCACTCTCCTGTGACTTTCTTGTCTTGAATTGGAGCTTGTGCTCTCTACCGGTACCGCAAGCAAGTTCTCCTCCACCTTCCTTCCTAGTTCTGCGGGGATAAGCTTGTCTGGGTTTCCCGTCCTGAAAGTGAGATGAAAATACCTCAGCAACACACTTGTTCCTACTGCACGAGCTCATTTCAGCTGGCTAGAAGTTGACCCCAAAATCTGTTTAAAGCCCTCCCCATTCTGTAAATAAACATAAATAAAGGGCTTGGTCTCCACCTGACAACAGCCCCAGTAGAGTGGAAAAGTCACCAGATGTCAAAAGGAAGATTCTTCTGCTGTGCCAGCTCACACCACTGCTGTGTTTGTGCCCTCTTCCTGGCTTATTCTGCATTCCCAAAAAAGGCTTATGCTTATTTAGGTGTGTGAATAATTCTTTCCCATGAAAACATAAACACTAATAGCTTATAAAAGAAAAAGCCATACTGGGATGGTAACTTTGGGATCTCTGGCACGGCCAGAAGGTGTGAGTGGTAGTAGTTTGATTTATTTCTATGAAATCTGAGATAGGACAAAGGACAGAGCAGAAATGACAAATTACATTTCTTTGCAAGAAACATTTTCCTCCCTCTGCTATGCAAACCATGTCTGGAGATTGGTTACGATTAACAGGAAGCTGAATTATCAAAACATTATGTCAAATCTTTTGCTTTTGTGGCTTTCCTAAAAGCACTAATTTTCATATGCATGCATTTCACGTGTATGCCTGGGTTTGTGTATTTTTAATAAGCTGACTTACTAGTGCACGGCAGGAAAAAGAAGCAGGTTTGAAAACCGAGTGCTACTCACCGCTGCGTTCGAGAACTCGTATGGTTCAAAGTCTCTGATACACTTGCTACCAGTTTTCCTGGAACAGATAAAGCATTAGTAAACTACAGTGTTTGGAGATCATCTCATAGTCGGTACAATTTACATTTCACCCGACAGAATCAATAAAAACACAGCAACAACAGTGCAACTTTGTCATAATTTTAACGTTTACAGATACCTAGCTCAGCAAAGGTATTACCAACTAAGTATAAACGAGAAGCTTGCTGTCTACACCTGGGTAACAGACAGGCCTGGCAAGACAAAAACAGTTAAACTGCACTTACAAATGCAGAGCCAACATTTCCAAGCAGAAGGGAAGTAACTACAGGGAACTCTAAGTTATCCATCAGCGAGCCTAAATGCAGCCTCACTACGCCATCCTAGTTTTTTTCTTAATTTGTGACTTCATTCTGTCTTCATTTTTTTATCCCTAAGCCCATCCTTTTTAACAAGAGGTAGATGGGTTAATATGCAGGGTGTCCTTATAACTCAATTGATTTTTTACTTTAAAGTATTTTTCTTACCCTCCTCCCAATACTAAGAAATAATTTTAACTCTAGTCTTGTTTAAATCTGCTATTAATGAAGGAATGTTTCAATGAAATGAATATGCAGAAGTGTACACCTGAAACCAGAAAGAGAAAACAGGCAGCAGAATGCAGTTTTGGTAATAGATACGCAACACAGCTATTAAATTTTTTTCCTTAATAAATGGTTAAAATTGTTGCTCTTCTAATGAAGTCCATATTTATCTGTGTCTTGGTTTCAATAGCAGCAGTAGGCTTTACTTATAACCCAGGAGATAAAAAAGAATCAGAAATATAAAGAAAACTGTTGGTCTTAAACTGCAATAGAGTCTTTAAACATTAAATTTCCAAAGTAGGCTTGTTCCAGATTTGGGATCAATCTAATATGCTGGGAGTTCTTCTTTGTAAATGCAGCAGATATAACTACTGCTCACAGGAATGGGCCTCTCTTAAAGCCATCCCAGCAGACCCTGGGCAGAGAAGTGTTGGCATTTACAAAAATGTAATCAGTCAGAACAGACACATCTTTGGAAACCTAACTTTTCTTCTGCCCTTCTCAAGAACGCAAGGTGAGTACCTGTGTTGGTCTTGTTTCTTGCTCCAGGAATCTTCTGTGATTTGGGAGGGATGGGAAGTTTGGGGATGCTTCTGTTGCACACCGGATTAGCGACAGGCATATGCAGAACCTTAGAAGAATCAAAATATTCCATTATGATTCACCAAAAGGCTTCAGCTTTAATTTTGAAGACACAAAGATTCCTTTATGACACAGTACCTGGCGGGCAGGGGCTGAGAAAGCATTTCCATTTTGTCCTACCACCGAGAGAGGAATCATTCCCACCATGCCTTGCAGAACGGGCTGCACTGGGGATGCAATTATGATGGCAGAACCTAAAAAACATCAAAGTATTAACACCGTACAGAAACTAAAATATTTGTGAAGGTGACAAGAAAGCAAAAAGAAAAGTTTTAAAACAGGATTTCCTAAAAGTTATATGGTTACACCTGTAGCAAGAAAAGCTCTGTCTTTTCAGAAGAAAAATCATTGCTGTTAATGTATATTACTACCAGAAAACAGGTTGTGGACAAGTTATTTCTAGTTTCAACTGAATTCTTCAATTAAACTCTGGTTTTCTTTGTAAGAAATGGTTCAAAATTCAGCTTGAAGTATAACACATCTATGTTAAGGCTTGAACTTTGAATTAAAGTAACTTACAAAAAGCAGAAAAACTAACATTGAATAGTTTGTTTTGCTGCTTAACAAAAGGAAACTATTATTTGCATCCTGTTGCATACAATTACCATGCTCACAAGTTGTTAGCAGCATTTTTTCCCTTCCGTTGTACCCACAACACCTTCCCTGTACGAGCACACACAAGCTGGGGAAGGCTAGTTTGGTCTGCATGTACGTATCTGATGTTTATTCTGCCTGGTAAGAGGTGTTACATGTGGCGCACGAAGACTGGAGTTAATTAGTGGTTTAAGATCATTTAATAAAGCCCCGCAAGACTTATTTGGGCCATTTAACCTCAAGTTCCTATTTAAATCATGACTACAATAGTTCTTTTAAATCAGTTCTGCTAGTAAGTTGTGTTTCCAGCTGCCAGACATATGGGAATTATAAAAAGTGAAAGAAAAATTTATTCCACGGTTCTTTGCTTGCATGAGCATTACCAGGAAAAAAATAAAGTAAAATGCAGAAGAATTAACAAACTTATTTCTCTCTATGAAAAACAACAAACAACAACTAAATACAACTAATAGCTGCATTAAGAAGCCCTAATGATTTGAAACGCCAGCAATCTTAAGACCCTGCACACCGATCAACACGTTGAACCGATCTCTGACCACAAGAAATGACTATGCACAGAAATAACTGGGACAAGCTTTCAGTTTTGGAAAAAAATAATAATGTGAATGTGCTGATTGTAACTAGTTTATGGTTAGCTTAACATTTTTAAAAGCATTTTAAAAACGTTAAGTAATGTAGCAATATAAACAACCACACCAAGGAAAAAAATTGATTATGGAAAGAAATAATGTTATACTTCTATTTATATTACTTATATTCATAATTTAATCTACTTATATATATACTATATATAATATATATTATACATTATATTATGCTTATAATAATTATTTATTTTATTTTTTTTATTTATTTATACTCCCATTTACATTTATTTGTCTAAATACACTTCCAGGGTAAATTAGGCCTTTGGAAAAATGAAACAATATAAAACAAGGCAGTAATTTTAGAAGGACTACCTTCATCTAGCCAGTTACCTAAGGTAAACATGGATATCCCTAACATTCTACTTATAGCAACCATCTTATTAAAACAAATAAAAAGCCTGCTTTATTTAGCAAGTTAAGGCAAAGTTAGCAGAAAAAAAAAACACAAGCATCTTATCTAGTGCAAGCCAAGGTACCCCTCCTAAATTTAGCACTGCTAAATTTACATGATTTAAACTTCTGAAATGTGAGGATGTTTTTTTCAAAGCAGCATAGTCAATGACACTGCCTTATCTTTATTTCGTTTTTAGTAGCAATTAACATACTCACAACATACTAGTTTCAAGGGGCAGATAAAGCAGTCTTTAAAAATTCAGTTTACTTCTAATTCACTTACAAAAAAGAGAACCAAAATGCTACATAGAGAACACGCTTCCAGTTGTTTTTACTAACGAACTTACCTTGTGGGAAATTTGGGGAGACGGTCTGGTTTGCTGCAAAGGTGCTGCTGGATCTGGGAGGAGTCCGTAACTGCTGTACTGCTGCTGGAGCTTGGGCAGCAAGAGGCATGGAATTGCCAGGCAGTACAACCACGTTTGATGGTGTTACAGCTGTGCCCAAGGTAGCTGGATCAGTCACACAGGTGGCAATATAAAGGTTGTTGGAATTGCCAAACGCTGTGCTTGTTGCTGGCATCAACTGTATAAATCCCCCTTCCTTGGAAAGATTACTTGTACCTGCAACTGAAAAAACCGTGCAGTCCTCACTCGGAGTGCTAACGGAGGTGGCCACAGGATCCTTCGGTCTGAGCACGAGAAGATTCTGCTCCGCCGAGTCCACACCTTTTTCTGGGTCCTCTGAAGTGAGGCATTTGGGCAGGCCTGTAGTTTTGGTTGGGGATTTGGCCGGGGAAGACAGTATGATGGTTGGCAAGTTTTCTCCTGTGATGCTGGAAACAGCATTATTTAACTCCGTGTCTGAAGAAATAAAGGGATCATCGCTGATGATGATCTTCAGGGACATGATATTAGAAGGATCAACATCCATTGGTTGGCTACTGGAAGATACACCACTTACACTTTTGGCTTCAGTACCCGACTCATCTGTTGAGGAAGCCGTTTCTGGGAGAGGAGAGTGGCATATTTCCGATGTAGTAAGGTTATTTTCAGTGGATACTACAGGAATTTCTGTACATGCCTCAGCACCAGGAGAGAAATATATATTATCAGCATCTACTTTTGTAGAAGACGAAGGCTCCTGCATTTCCACTTGTGCTCCCTCTGAGCTTGAGGGTCCTGAAGGGAGGTTAAAATCCTTTTTAGGATTATCGAGCGCATGCTGATCACTCGAGTATGGTTTGTTAGAAGTGTCAACAACTTCAAGCTGCAACTCCGTTTTGGCAAGATCTGGAATTTTCACTGCAGATCTTGCAGCACAGTCTGACTGCATACTCTGCTCCTGCTGATTGGCATGGTGGCTGGAGTTCTCCTGTAAAATACCAGGCAGTGGAGCTGTCTCGTTTGTTACAGGCTGTTCTTTTCCTGCATCTGCTGACGGGCCAGAAATTGATGCATTATTTTTTCTCAGCAGTACACTGTGACCAGGGCTTCCATCAGAAGGGCTTTTAGTAAGTGTTTTTTCGGATATTGACGTATCTGGTGATAAGCAACATTTACTTCCAGACTGCATTCTGTTTTCACTGGCTGTAGAACCTTCTTCCAATGAAATCAAAGAAATCTGCGGACTACCAGAATGAACGTATTCTAAATTAGGACTATTTTGTACACTATGACTTAGTGTGCCCTTTCCAATTTCCATAGGTTTTTCACTTTCAGAAACTAGTGCAGGCGACTCTTTTTTATCATAAGCATCTCCACAGTGTTCGTTACACTCACTGTCAGGAATCTGCCTCTTGTCAGGCTCAGTCAAAACAGGCACAGAGTCAAAAGCAATTTCAAGCTCGCCAATATGTTCAGGGGTAACAGTTTTAAGTACATCAGCCTGCTTCCTTGATCTACAACTTCCATGCAATTGTTCACTGGTTGCATTTTTCTTTGCTGTATCATCATCATTAATGGTGTTCTTCAAGGCACATGACGCTTCTTCTAACTGAAAACCTTTACAGGATAGTGCTTCTCTAGAATTATCACCTGAAAAACAGAGACTATGTTGGTTTCATATTTATTACAACAGATGATCCTTTTACAGGGTTTTAGAATTGATTACTCACTTCAACGGAAAGATGTGTCACACAAAACTAAGTAGGTATAATGCTGCTCAACCTTACTTTTGAGCCAAGTGAAAAATATATGAAACATACAGATAGATTACACAGATTGGGCAACCTGGTAATTCATTTTGAGCATAAATAATAAGCACATACATAGTAAGTAAATGGCTCAGGTCATTAAATCAGATTTCCAGAAGCTCAAAGAACATCTCAGGATAGAGCCAAAAGGTTTTTATTTCTAAACATACCTTTTGTCCAGAGTATGACTATTTGGGGGATTAATTAACCAACAGATTTCAGAAAAGAGAGAAAATAGTTATATGGCTAGACAAAAAAACATTATCTTTGTATTTATGTGATCCACGGTGAGAATTGCAATGTCTCTCTTCTGAATGAGAAAACAATTTTACAGATATTCTGATTTCATTTAGGAGCTTAACCACTTGTAAGTACACTGATGGTCTGCTGTTAAATTCAATAGCCTGAAACTTTCTACCAGACCAGATACATGTGTATGTCCATGCAATGTAAACATTACCACTGAAAATATAAAGATTTTGAAATGTACAATCAGATTGTCTGAAAATACTCTCATAATGAAAAATGAACAGACTAAAAGAGACTGTAGGGGAAACGAGGGGAAAAAACAAGAACAGACAAACCTATACTTACTAGTTTCTTCTGTTCCTAAAGAACTTTCAAGTGTTTCCAGGTTATCCTCATCCACCAGGATTGTATTTTCTACCCCACTCTGACCAGAAATACCAGCAGGTAAATTCTTGTTTACCTTGTTCTTCCCTATTTTAAAAATGATGCATGAAGAATGATTAGGAGTGTCATTTTACACACATGTAATTATTGCATTTTAAATGAAGCACATAGATTTCAAATTCAAGAAATGCCATCCTAAACTCAAAGGAAAACATTTTTCTGAGTTCATTACAAATCCACCAATAGCATAGAAACTTCCTTCAATTTTATGTGAGGATATCCCTGATAAAACAAATAGAAAAAAAATTACAGTAAAATAGAAAAAACAAGTACAGACTATCAACCTTTATACCAGAAGAGTCTAAGTAACAGGAATAACACACTAAGCCAGCACAAAACCAGAATTTCAGCTACATGAAACCGTACGATTGAGAATAATACAGCCTACCATAATCAAACAAGTCAAAGAGTGCCTGAAAAGCTGGATCTGATTCTGTCTGTTCCAGAATGTCCTGTATAGCCTCTTCTGACATATGAATTTCACCCTGAGAAAAGACAAGACAGAGAGAACTGTTAGACAATTAAAAACCAGATACCTCTATTTCATAAACATACAACTGGCTTGAACTCTCCTTAGGCAAGGGAAGTTGTGGGGTAGCCCCTCAGGCAGAATTTATCCTTTAAATGGGCTCAGCTGTGTTTCAAAGTGTGAGAGGGAGAAGAGGAAGGCAATCTGATACTAGACAGTAGGCAGAAGTTCAGCATAGTCCCTGTAACTGTTCATTCTCATATGGCTGGTCTTCAAAAAATGTAAATAGGGCAATCCACACCTACCTGAAGTCCAAGAATTTCATCAATTGACGTCTCTTGTTCTGCTGGGCCACTGTCTGTCTGTTTGGGTGCCTGAGTGACACTGCCATCACTGGAACACAGCCATTGTTAGTTCAGAACTCCAAAATAAATCAAATGAATGTACATATGAAGGTTAGAGGTCCTTTTTATTACCTGCCCAGGATTTTGTTGATGTTCTCAGCTAGCTTCTCCTGAAGAGATTTGTTGCTCAGGATCTTTTCTCTGGCATTTTCAATAACCAGTTGCTGGAACACAGAGTTTTAAAGCTGTCAGGTTTCACTCTTATTATTACCAGAAATTGAATTTCCAACTTACTTGTAAAATCAATCAACTCAACACACAGAACACTCTTTGAAACAGCAGACAGCGATAAACTATTTTAACCATTTCTTGTGTTACTAGTACAAACTCCTCCTCTTTCTGAAGGAACTGACTGACTTCTGCCCGTTTCATCTTTACACTCCACCAGGACAGCCGATCTATGACTGCATGACACTTCTATGAGAAACATCACAAAACATTCCTCTTCTTCTGCTCTCCTCAAGTACAGCAAGTCTTATTGTGGTTTCTGGTTTTCATTTTCTAAATAAATACTGCATTCTGACAGCTTAGAGGTGTCTTAGCAAAGCCAGTAAGTCAAGGAAAAAAACCTCTACCTACCCATGCCACAATCACTAGCTCAGTACACAGAGCTGGTTCAAATATAAAACAATGACTTAATTAACTTCTAAAGTTAACTGCTATAATACTGATGATAAATGACACATAAAAGACTAGTTCTCCTTTCTGAAATCAGTTCTTAAATGTAAATACCTTCCATAAGCATATACTCACTGGGAAGTTACCATCTATAAATTCTTCAAGTGGCTCACTTTCTTTTTCTGTTACTACTTCATCGGGGTCTTGAGAAGTTCTACTTGCTGAAAGAGGCCCAGAGGTCGCGATAGTTTTCCTCTTCTGAGATTCACTGAAACATTCCAAGACATTTATGGCATGTTTTGTGAGAACATGGCAAACAACAGAGCTAACAGTCACTAAATCAAGTATCTCTCTTCCTTATTAGCAAATCAAGGATTTTAATCAACATAAAATTAACTACATATTGGAAATACAATAAAGCCCTATGCTTGCTTCAACATGTTGTATGTATATATTGCGTCTGAATTCATAAAGGTTACAAGCAAACACACAAAAATCGTGGATAAACAGCACAATGGCAAATTGCATTTCATGCCCACTGGTCAGTATTTTTTCCCTCCAGTACGCACTACTTTAACTGGTGGCACAAGTTCTAATTTACTGGCACTTAAGAAAAATACTTTGGCGTCACCACTGAAAGTAGTGAGGTACAGCTGTTGTCAAAAAGGCAACCAAATGTTAGTTTGCATAAGCATTTAATAGCAAATATGAAACGTAATTTTTTTTTTTTTTTTTTTATATGAGACCTGTGTGAGTGTATATGAGTATAGACTATTTCGAAACCATCAATCAACATCAGCACTAAATCACATATAAAGAATTAGAACAGGAATCAAGAGGATACTGAAAAGGTAACAATGAGTAAGGATTTGGAAAACTGATAAGCAACTGACAACCCTGATAAGAGTGGGATTTAGGATAAAGACAACAAAAGGAACAGAACACAAAGCACATTTCTCCCTTCATTAAAAGGACACTTGAATCAAAGAGCAAAAAAAAAAAAAAGCACGAACAATGTAAGAACAGTATTTTACACCGCTTTTAGCATGATTATTAAAAAAGTTACTGAACTTTTGTAGCCAATAGTTTTTCTAAGTACAGACCAAACATACATTTACAATATTTAGAATTTTCATAATTGGTAAGGATATTTTGGAGGGAGTACTAAGTCTCAGTCTTCATGTTTATTTGTCTATCTCAGAAACTAAACCAATGTAAAGATCAGCTATACGCAAGGAGCACAGGAAGCCTCACACCAGTATAGGATTAGGTTCTTAGACTTGACTTTCCTTGGTGAAACACCAGACACTGGCCACTGTCTTAAACTTGGTCTTAAATCTGAAAGAATTCACCACCTGGAAAAAATTACACTAAGGATTACAACACTGCCTAATCTCTAAGTCATCCAGAAGAGCTGCTTACCTTTTCCGTCTTCCTGGAGAAAGCAAATTTGAATGGAGCTTTCGTTCCTGTGTTGTTGGAACTTGAATGTGTATGAAATCTCCTGCTTTATAAGGGAAGAAAACAACCATGATGCCAGTATTTCTTCCCGTGACATTCTTAAGGCACTAAAGAAATCTACATATAATATATTATGTTCCAGGGAACTCCTGGGAGTTCATCGAGAATGATTTGGTATTATCATGAAAATGAGGCACTACTTTTAAACACATCCTGAGAAGAATCACATCCTCTCTGCTAAAACAAGTGTTTTGGGGGAGGGTGATTACTCATAATACAACAACGACAAATTGATGCACTCTTGATCTCTGAACCTGCATCAGTAAGCAAGGATGCAAGAGCCACTTCTCTTTTGGGCACTCCTTTTATTTTAATCTCTTGAACTATTTTGGAGAGCCAGGAAACAGAGCAGGAATTTTCTAAAACTTTTTTCAGTGGATGATTAGCCTCAGTTCTAGAAAAATTTCACCTACATCCATAGACTTTTCACACAAAAACAACACATATTTTAGAGAGAAAAAAAAAGAGTGCAACTTACTGTTGATTTTGTTTTCTTGGGTTTGTGACTGGTGTACAAGCAACGTATTCAGTCTTGCCTGTGATATATTCTGATTTATTGCTGGCCTGTGAATAACTTGAGGAGGTACAACAGAAGAGGAATTCTGTGGCACTGACTGATGGGCTACGGATAACAATCCTGGATTTGGAGGGGCTGATTGCTGAAGCATTCTCTGTCTTTTCATTTCTACTATTCCACTTCTAGTACGTGCTGGAGAAAGTAAAGACAAGATGAAAACATATGATAAACGATCTTAAAAAGGCTGTTGAATTCCAATAATTAGTCCTTGAATATAGTAATTTTAGACCTAATTACAGACGCTTCATTGGAACTTTTCTGTGCATCAACAACTAGTTTATGAAACTTAACAAGTAAGCAATACGTGCCTTTGTCTTCTGTGTTACAGGTTTGAGATAAAATAATTCACGAAGTACAGACAAATTATACAAGCATGGTTACAATTTCTGTCACTGCTTAAATATTTAGAAGAGTAAATCATGCCAAAATGACATTTTCCTACATAATATTCAACTCACTTAACTGACCTTAACTGAAATAGCTAAACCAATAGATGTCTGCATTTATCAGACCAAATCTCACAAATTTAAATAAGAGCATGCTGCCCAACCCAGTGAACCTCAGATCCAAAAGCAATCACTATATCTCACATTCTCTACTGGTTACTCAGAGAGAAAATATATGTTCAAGTTAAATAACTTTGCCCTTTTAACTGTTCATTTGGCAGTTTTTGTATTGAAAGAAACAATTCTAGATAGAGCAAGTATCTTTTATGTTACAAAGAACACTATATTCATATTTTATTTAGGCATATATTTGTATGTATATAACAAATTTTAAATTTGCCATTCATTTTTATATTCACCTTCTACAGAATTGAAACTGCATCATAAGGCGTTATGGTTGTTTTCAGTTCCTCTGTGAACCACAATTTAAATCAACAGCTGCAGCACTGAAGCAGCAGTTTTCAGACTTTTTAACCGTGTAAATTTCTAAGAAGTCTTCAGCAGAGAAAAGAATGCTATATAGCGAATTTAAGCCCCTTGCAAAAGGCTCGTTTTTTCTGATTTCCCTTTCCTGACCATCACAGTAATCCATGGACTGTACTGGCGACAGCAGACATGTTGAAAAACCACTGCATTAGAGATTGGGCAATATTTTAAGGGTAAAGATGAGTTATTGATTGCTGCAGCATACCCTCATTCTTCACCAGAACAGATCATTTGAACATAAAGCCTACTAATCCCATGCAATTGGTTCAGTTACTTACTCCTTTGATTAGCAGAAAATCCTGTGGAATTCTGCATGCTCCTATAAAATAAAACAGGCAATATAAATAAAAGAAGCACAATGAAAGCACTCAACTGCATGTTGTGATGGTATCAAGCAGTTAATGTCAGTCTGGTCCCAGTCAAGCATTTTTTCAGAGAGCTTCAATCTACTAGTGTTTATTTTTATTATTTTAAACAATGGTCACAAATTCTTCAAATGACACTTACTGATGTGTTTTTGATCAAGTAACCACAATGGTATCGGATTCTATATGACTCATAGCATATTGCTTTATGGCAGGAAGGCCACGTATAAAACCGTACTAATGCCCTCCTTATCAGCTGTCTTGAAACATACACACAATTACCAACTCTCACATACCTCCTATCTCTCACCATCTTTCAGAGGCAATAAATATCAAAACCATTCTCATACAATAAGGAGAGTTGATCAACATAGGACCTCAATCTTACAGTACATTTTACTTTTTTTGGTTTCAAAATTTTATTACCTGATCTGAGAAAGTGTGTAATCTAGTTTTTTCCACAAAGATGACATCATCGCTGGAACTTCATTTGTTGTTTCTAAAGCAAAAGATAAAAAACAAAAATAAACAAGCAACAACAATGAAAAAACACAAACCAAACAAAAAAAAACAACACACTTTTTAAGTGTCTAAAACAGGTAACACACTCAGAAGAAGTAAAATCACAATCAAAATAATAATAATAATGGTGTGATTCAGGCATCATCTAGCTTTAGGTATCTTCTTGCCTTCTCAATATTCTGGTAATTAGAGAGCTCTCCTAATTTAACAAAAAAATTTGACATGATCATACACTCATCATGGATATACTTCTCAGTTTCAGAAGCCTTAATGAAACTGAGGAAAGTGTTTCAAAATGGTAATCCTCAATGGAATCTGCATGCAGTTTTAGTATCTGGACAAACACATGCTAACCTAACTTTCTAACTCAATTCTGAAAATGGGATTTATATTCTGAATTCACTTATGTGATTTTGAAAATTGTAACTTCACACATGGCCCTTTAAAAGTAAAGGTTTCTTTTAAGATGTCACCCAAACGAGTAAAAACACTTGGTACTTCTGACATACGTAACGTTGAAGTATAAATTTATGGAAGTAAGCACATACATTTAAGTGTTTTTCAAGGTGCCAAGTGCAAATGATTGTAAAGAAAGTGTGTTTGTGTCTTAATTGCCATTTCTATTAAACACGGTTTGAAAGGAAAAACACACTTGAAAGAAATGCAAACATGCTACTTCTTAAATTAGTCTTGAATCTAAGCACTGCTAAAATCTAATCACACAACATATCAAAAATTTTAAGATTAGGCAACAGAAGCTCAATAGCCATTTAAAAAAATTGAATAGAAAAAGTTCTCTCTCTTTAATATTCAAATATAAAAAAGTTACTATGAATTCATTTTAATCAGTTTTAAAAACAAGACAAGAAGCATTTAACCCCATAGGATTCTTCCTCATTATTTATCTCATAATAAACTGTTCAACTTTACAAACATAAGCTTCCATATTCTGCACACTTCATTATATTTCTGTGCTTTATTCAAATTTGAAGTGAGAATACTTAGGCTTGAAACTGCAGAGAAAGATAATTTGCTCACACGATGCTGTTCTAATTGGTAATCTGCATAACAGGGAAACCTTGAACTTCAAGCATAGATGGGGGTCGCTCAAAGTCCAAATCTAGGTGGAGATACTACCCTTTTCCTCAAGGACTTTCACAACAAATAAACACAAAGAATTTTAAAAGAATCTCACCCTGAAGACTTACCTTTTGTTTTCATGGCTACATATTCATTCAGAATAGTTGTCAAGTTTTTTCCACACAAGGACTGGAAAAAAAAAAAATACAGATCTTAGAATCTGCACCTATACTTGTACTTCAACTGCTGCATCACATTATATTCAGGTAGTTCTTCAGAAGACTATACCATGCTGACCCTCAACACAGGAACTATGCTCTCAGCTGGTACTGAGTTGTCCCAAACTAGGCAGAGAGCAATCTATGGAGCAAAATGCCATTGCAAACACAAAATTTGCAGCAGATGGTATTATTGCACAACGAAGGTAGAGCAGTCAGACCTGCATACCCTCAGGTCATCCTTGTTATTACAGAATAAAGACACAAGCAGATGACGAAGAAGAGCTCTGACAGATTAATGAGTAGGTACCACACTGGAACACTTCACATTACGACGCAAACGTGAAAAGAACTTCTGCCTCAAGTAAAATTCTTAACAGTCACACCGAATTAACTTTTGTATCGCATTTACTTATTCTGTTACTTTAAGTGAAATGAAGAGAATTAAGATTTTCATGTTATCACTGTCATTTGCTGTACCTTCTTGTCTTGTTTGCTAGAGGGAATTCTATAGTGCAAGAAAAAAACAAATCCCTTTATTGCAAGTATTTTGAGCTCCAGTGAAACTTTTTTCTTAGACACTATTGTATTACCACTTTCCTATGAAAAACAAGAAAAATCTTTCCACTGACAACAATAATAGTAATAAAACAAACAAACAAAAACACCTGCATAATCTCTTTCTATTTACCAATGTTTTCCTTCCTAACTCTTGCTGGCCATAGGTTTGTCTCCACTCCATCCCACCACAGTACAGTTGACCAAACATTTGTAAATGAAACAGGTTCAGAAGTCTGTTTTGAACAGACACATTAAGACTTCAAACAGCAGAAAAAACATTCCACACATTTTGAATATTGCGGATAAAACACCAGACCACAAAATAACTGGTATATTATTAGAATGAAATGGAAAACAGGAAAACATACAACCATTAAAGGCTGATATGCAAAACCCACAATTTGCATGCTATATTAAAAATCTCATTTTATATACATTAAAAATACAAACTATCTAGTCACCCTACAGCTAAATGCACAGATCTACATATATAGCTACCCACTGTATTTAGATTCCTCCCCAAAGTTCCACATTTCACCTGGGACAAAACAGATGATACCGAGCAAAGAGGACCATAAAAAAAAAACATCCGTCAACAAAATTTGGTGCTCTCAGATAAAACTGAGGTAGCTTGCTTAAATTAGTATTTACATGAAATGGCACATTACTGGCTGCTATATCTAGGATAAGAAAGCAATCTTCAGTAAATAACAAGAGCAGCCCTGAAATGAGTAAAATCCTCACAACACCCTTATATCAATCAATCCTCAAAGCTGCAAAGAAGATTCGATATAAAATGTCAAACACAATTTGCGTATTTTACACTTAAAAAGGAGAAAACAAGTAACTGCTGATACCGTGGGATGCCAAAAAATAGAACGAACGATCATTATTTTAAATGGCATTCAAGAACCAATTGTCACATTGAAAAATGTCAATATTCTTCTCCACAGATGTAGGATAATTTAAGTTGCTGCTCTGCAAATAAAAACTCACCAGCAAGCAGGCTGGAATAAACCCATCCTCTGTACAGTGCTCTGCGTATTCTTTCAAATCCGAGCTTTCTAAAATAAATTCACGGCAGGTAGCTAGAAGTTTTTCCTGTTGTAAATACCCTGCAACAAATCAGATTAAAAAAAATGTTCTATTTCATTCATTATCTCTGTTCAGTAGGTATCAAAGCATTAAAATAACCAGTTGCGTGCTGAAATAATTTGGTAAGGATCTATATGTTGGACAAGGAAAGTAGAGTTAGTACAGAAGAGTGTGTATCTCACAAAATACTCTTTTAATAGTTATAACAAGAAAGGACAAAAACCATTATTGACACTAAACCATATTGACAAATATTCAAGACTGGAAAGGGGGCACTATCAACAATTTTGGATTCTTGGCTTAACAGGCTGGCAGATTAAACATTCAATGGGCTGAGCACCCGCCCCAGTTTCGTAATTAAAAGGAATTATACATTACTTTATTAATAAAATGCAGTGCTATACAAAAATAACTCTGCACCCACCTTCCTATTTCAAAACAGGTAAAATACACAGTCGTTACAGTTGTATTTCATTTTTTCAAATAATTGCATTGTATGAAAATTAACCAAAAAAAAAAAAAAAAAAAAGGCTTTTATCCCTCAATTACAATAATTTCCACTTTGAATAGATGCACTAGCTGCCATTGGAACAGTATACATCCCAGGACTTAATAGTTATGCTAACAGGAAGAATACTGAAAAAATAATTATTTTTCCAAAATTACAGTCCTTGGCAAATATGTTTGTTTTCAATCAAGCTTTTTGAGTCTGCTTTAATCTTCACACACTCTGTGCACTAAAAGATAGAAATAGCTTTATCTGAATGATGGATTCTAGAACAAAGACCCACAAAGAAAATGTCTTTTCTTTCTTGTCTGTAGCAGAACTGAACATGAAATGTTTGAAAGAGTTGTTAAAATATGGAACCCGTTATGCAATGCTGAATATGTGTATTTATGTAGAATCCCCAATTGGTCTGCCTCAGTCCAAGAATGCCTACCGAAAAGTGCTGCCTGTAGTTTGTATGAAGACACAGTATCTTTTGGAAGATCCAAGTATAGAAGAAAAAAAACATCCCACTTGAGACATAAAGCTCTTGTCCGCATTTCCAACAAATAAGCAAACTTTAAAAGCAATCTGGGAATAACCACCATGAGTTTAATCATGATGTGTGAGCTGGCCTACCTGGCAAAAAAATGGTGTTAGGACCTGCAGAAATGGAAGGGCTGTCCAATTTCATTTTTCAAACCCATTTTGCTAGAAAACTCTCAAACTTGCTAAAAGCTGTAAGCATATTTGGGGGAAATACAGTTATCTGCCAGCCCCGTTCATACCCACTAAACCATTAGGACAAGGTATTAGGTCAGAAGGAGCTTTGATCTGTGCTGGTCTGGCTGTTCTTACAATCAAACTCCACTGGACAATTACATAAAAAGTTGCATTTGTTCCTTCTCAAACCTACTGCTACTACACTACGCAAGGGATGACAGCCACATACACCAACGTCCTGCAAAATAAGGCCTTCCGGACTTTAAAAAATGTCTGTATCAATTTTTTTCTGGGCATCTGAGCTTAAATGCTTACGTGCTTTTACAATTCTGTAACATCACACAGCCTTCAACACTGCCAAAACCAAATTAAAGGCACAAAAGGCTGAGTACCTTCTGAACTAGGAATGAGTCAATATTTTGTTCCATCTCAAGAAACATAAACACACGTCTAACCCATAGTACTATTTCTCTCTCACATTAATTAGAAAAAAATAGTTTTCTTCTGCATTTTTCTCTGGGTGATCTCTTCTTATCAATTTAGTTTTGTTTCCTAACCCAATACTCACCACCCTTCACAGCAACAGAAAGCCTTGGCTAGAGAAAATCATAACTAAAATGGAAGAACTGTGCTGGAAGTTTGTTTGCACTCACAACTCAGGGATGCCTCATGGACAAGGAATCCCTGTTAGAGGACAGAAATAACTACGGGGCACGTCCTGTTCTACAACTTCGGCTGCTCAGAAGCTTTCTGGGCACGATGCACGCAGCATGGCACAGCAGGCGCAGGATGGGATAGGATGGACCGTCCCTAAGACGTGACATTGCCCAGATTTTCTACCGAGTATGTTTGTGGCCCTCTGTTAAGCCTGTGAGATAAGGTGTTTGCCCAGGCATCTGTAACTCAACCAATTTGTGGTAGGAAAGTTCAGTGACAGATCTTTATTGGGTAATTTGAATTCTTCGTTTACAATGCAGGGAGTTTATAAAAAACCTCTGTGAGTTCACCACCACAAGGCATCTCTTATAGCCTCAGTTCTCAACACATTGTCCAGCATTTATAATAAACAGAGCCATGGGAACACTGCAGAAAAGACTCAGCTTTAATGGGTTTAGATAGGAAAAACGCTGGACACCTGGATACAAGACAGGACAATGCAGACACTAAGAAATCCTAGCGACCCGTGCCAACAGGTGCTCACAGCTTATCTACCTCATACTACAGTGGTGTAATTTTTGGATTTATGCCTGTTTGCTCCCATTTTGCCATTACCCAGACACCCCAAGCCATTAGATCCTTTAAAAACCACCCACGTCCTGACACCCTTACTGTAAGGCTTCCTAAACACCAACCGGGCTGAGTGCAGCCTCCCCAGCCACCAGCACCGTGTGGGGGAGGAATAAACCCCCCTCAATTCCCTGTTGGTTCCCCAAACCTCCCCCAGCGGGGACACAGCGGGAGCCACCGCCCCCTCCCCAGCCTGAGGGGGACCCGCCCGGTCCCCCCGAGCCCCCCGACGACGCCCCCGGCCCCGGGCGGGCGCCCCCTCCCTCCACCCTCCCGCACTCACCCAGCACCAGCCGGGCCACGTCGGACGGCAGCAGCATGGCCCGAGGAGGAGGAGGAGGAGGAGGAGGAGGAGGAGGAGGAGAAGGAGGAGGAAGGCTCGGGTCCCCTGGGGGGGGGCTCAGTACGGCTCGGAGGAGGGCAAGGCGCCGAAACTCCCCCGTCCCCAGCGCCGCGCCCGGCCCTTTCCGCCGGAACCCGCCGCCCTCCTGCATCCGCTTCCAGCTCCGCCCCGCTCCCCGTTTCGCTCCGGTTTCGCTCCGGATCCGCTCCGCGGCCGTTGCTGCCCGCTGGAGGTGGGCGCCCAGCCCTGGTGGGGGCTGTGAGGGGCAGGGGGGAGCTGCTGGGGGTGAGGGGGGGGCTGGCGGCTCGGCCCCCTCAGGGCCCCGCAACGTGCGCGCCCTCAGCCGCCCTGCACCGCGGGGGCACGAACGCGTTGTGAGGCTTTAAAGTCCTGCCTTGCTTTCTGGTGAATGCCCAGGGGGATGGATGCGGGCTAAGGCAGCAGGTCTTTAAAGTTTTAATTGCCTTGTCTGTCTAAATGGGTGTTTCTGTGCTCTCAGCTCAGGAGGCAGTGAGCGGGGTGCCCGTTCCCAGCGGCTGGGGGTGGCTCAGCGGGTCTGCCTGGCGCTTTCAGGCAGAGCTTCTCTGTATCTGGCCTCAAGTGGTAAAAAGGAGAAGTATGGAAGCTGTATTCAGTGCCATTTTCGTGATCAGCATAATCTTCCAAAAAAGAGAAATGAAAGATTTAGCTAATTTCTATCTCTGGTGAAGGAAATAAGGCATAGTTTTAATCAGTCCCTGAAGCAGAAAGTCATTTCCCCAAACATGTTTTTGTGTACTCAAACGTCTTTTGGCAGGGTGAGACCTAAAGGACTACCTGATATGGTGGTGTGTACCCATAGAAATAGAGGATATTCAAGAGGAAGAGACTTTTCGCAGTGCTCCTGTCTCTGGGCATCTGGTTAAGAGTGCTTTTGGTAATGGCCAACTGCTGAAAATGAGCAATTTGTCTGATTGTCTTCAGCTGTGTTATTCTATTACCCTTGATAGTTCACTCAGTATTGTCTGACCAGCTCCGCTCTGCTGTCACTCACAGAAACAAAATAAGTCAGAGTGGTGTGAAGGGGGCCTCTGCTCTTATTATCTAGGATGGTTTGCTGTGGGAATAGCCTCCATTCTTGACATCAGATTTTCTACTTCAGTCTCATGACCAGTAGGACTGACCCAGAGATAAATCACATTGTTAGTGAAGTAACACTGTAATTGTGTTTGAACATTGAATTTTCAATAGATCGTGTTCCCACTTTTTGAACTGGTTGGCTTGGCTTTGTATTAAATAAAATAATTACTGTTTTATCCCTTTCTTTTGATTGCAGACACAAATGTTAAGCTGAACCATGAGTTTAGCATTGCATGATCTGCTTAAGTGCTGTCATCGCCTTGAAAATGAGAGAGCTACAGAGAGAAGGGTAACAAGTTTTCTTCTGGTGTGTGTGCCTAAAGCAATGAAGGGAACCATTAATAATTCCTCTTCTTGAAATAAATTTTCAGAATGAAATCGAAAATTTCAAGCGACTCCTCCGTGATCCTGGAACAGTTCTCCAGCTGGACCAGAATTCTGATTCTGGGCAAGGAAACCAACTCAACTGGAATGCTGTGTTTAGGTAGTTTCCTTTTCCTGTCCAGATCAAAGTTCTCTTGCATGGAACATTGTTATTTTGTTCATCAGACTTATATTAATACTTCTGCAGATTGATTCAGATTTCTTTTTGGTTTGTAAACAAGAAATGACTAATGTTAGTCTCTCTCACAAGGAGCTAAAGTTAAATTAGCCAAAAATTCATAAAGTGGTTCAGTGCAACACATACCAGACGCAGACAGTGCTGTAGATCTAACCACTAGGAAACTAATCATTAATTAGGTAGTTGATTTTTCATACAAAAATAGTAGTTACTTTTGTTTACTGAAATTCTCTGTGTCTGATTTTCAGTGTATAGTTTGTGTGTAGATTGGAGATAGCTCATCAGAATTGTTTGTGTTACTTAATTCTTCAAAACACGATGGAAGGGCTGTGGCTTTTCAGTTAAAGAAGTTGTGCTGTGAGGTTTGTAGAGGCCCATGTTGGAAATAGTCTGCTTTAGGTATAATACAAGGAAAGACCGAGTGGGATTGTGGTAAGTTCTTAGAGCAGTTGAGCCCAATGTTAATTTCATGTTAAAAGTACATCTAAAGTATTAGTTTTCATAAGCTGATATCTAGGCAGCTTTCCAGCGTGTTTTTTAGTTGGACAATATTTGAATAGTTCTCATTTCTTAGATGTTCCACTAATAGTGTGAGAAGTATTTGACAATTTTTTTATGTTGCTTTTGGGATGACCAGTAACATAAGAGAATACAAAACTGGACTTTCAACTAAATACAAGTAGTAGGACAGAAATTCTACAATAATTGGCAGTAACAAAATGAGCGAAAAGTTTATTCATGCTGTATTTTAATTGCAAATGATAGAGAACTAGGACTTGAAGGGACTATTATTTTGTGGTATAATTTTGTATCATAAATAAAAACTTGGTATTGCATTTTTTCTAATGAAAAATGTTGTATGTAATATTATGCAAAGATAATAAGAAAGTTTGGTTCCTATTCATGTTGCTTTTGAGTTATCTTAAAAAAATAAGCCAGTTTTTGTTGTTTTTAGTTTTTAATAATTAGAAATGTGAAAAGGTTAAGAGCCAATGTTCTGGCTTAAAACATTTACCTGTTTTATTAGTCATAAATGTGCAGATCTTTCATTGGTATCTCTTATATTTTTGAAGTGTCTTGAAGAAATATTTCAAGAAAGAAATGGAAAATCTCAGACTGACAAAACCAAATGCATCTGCTTCAACCCAAAGTGCCAGACAGAAGAGGATGCAAGAGATTGGCAGCCTGGTCAAATATTTCATCAGACATGCTAATAGAAGTCAGTAATAAATGGTTGTATAAAATTATTGTTTTGTTTTGATGCCTTACCTTAAACTTCAAATTCCTTCCCTGAAATGAGTTGCCAGGGTGAGATCCATATTGGTTGCTTCCAGACATTTATAATTCAAATATCTTCATGTGAGTTAGTCCTTTGTGTCTCTGACCTTGTTCATGATTAGTGGTGCCTTTTTCTGATTATTCAGTGTGCTTATAACTGGTGTATCTTCTCTCATGCATAATTTCATTCTTAGAAGCAGTTTAAGTGGATGTTCTCTAACAGAATGGTTTCTGAACTAGTTTTAAGTAAACACAGAAATGTTCATTTTACAAGCAATTCATTCCACGTTTATTTGGCACGCTCTGGATTAATTAAAGTCTACCGTTTTTTCCCATAGGAGGACCCAGACTGGAATGCCAGGAACTTCTGAATTATGTCTTTCAAATTATAAAAGATCCAACAAGTTGTGCTGCTTATGGCTCTGACTGTAGTAGTATACTCCTAAAAGACATCCTCTCAGTAAGGAAGTACTGGTGTGAGATACACCAGCATCAGTGGCCAGGTAACATTTTCAAGCCTTCTTAGAAATGTCTTTTACTGTTTGGAAGTATGTTTAGGGGCATTCTAATTGTTTGATGCTTTTCCTGCAATGCCATGTTGTATGAAGTTCTACACAAACCTTTATTAAATTTAGTGTCAGCACTGAAGGCTTGCGGTTGAAATATACAGAGCAGCAAAGGTTAGGAATTGATTTATTTCTGCTTACTGTTTGTGTATTGCTTGCTGAAACATGCACTTATAAAAAATGGAGTTATGTGCAAGTTCTCTACAGGGTTTAACATGTATAATGATTTTATTATGTATAAAGAATCCATGGAACATGAGTACAGGAAATAGCCTCTGTAACACTGATGTTGGTGTGCAGTTGTTTACTAGTTACTAGGTACTGGCTAGTATCATTTTGGAATATTTAATGTACTAATGTCAGATTTTATTATTTGAGTTTTGTTGGCTCATGGAAGGCTAAAAAAGCATTGATTCACTGTTGTTAGGCAAAAGAAGGGAGTAGAAATTTTACAGTTTAGTTTGTTGAATGTTGCATGTGTAATTCTGGAGAAAGTGTAGAAGTGAAGCATAGAACTTTGCATTATTTGTATGGTGTAGTGTTTTAGAGGTAGTTGTTTTCTGAAAAGTGTTTTCTGAGAAAATGCTCTGCTCTGTAGCTTAAATAGTTGCTTAACTCCAGGATGGAAATAAATTTGCAGAGGACTCAGAGAGGAGTCTTGTAATACTGGGAGTCAAAATGGAGGCCAAAAATTTTGTGTAAGGTTGGCAAAGCTACAAGGCTGAACTGTACCAGTATGGTATGGGAGATGCGATAAGAAAATTGGAGAGACTGAGGGTGGGATCAGAGAAGCTAAAGAAGATGGTAGCATTTGGCTGTAGAGGTAGAACTGGAAATTGGAGGTCGGAGTGGAAGCTTGAAATGTTTGCGGGAGCTTCCTGAGGCTAGAAGCCAGTGAGGTGGGGGGAAAAGACAAAGGGGGCTGCCAACCCGCAGGTAAGAACTGGGAGCTCTGGTAAGATTGAGAATAGGCAGATAGGGAATGGGACAAGAAGTCAAGGGTGTTGGGAGGCAGATATTGAAGAAGACAAAGAAAGGAAATGGAGTCTGAACGTCCCTGGAAGGGTTTGTACAGGTTGCATGAGGAGCCTGTGGAAGTTGTTGTGTAGCAGTTAGGTAGCTTAGGAACACGTGAGCTGAGTCTATCGGAATATGGCCAGAAGCTCCTAAGGGAGGGGCACAATGGAATGCAGTCATTGAAGTGAGGCAGGACGGAAGGCCATAAATCTAGGGGAGGTTAAATCTGTTATATGAAGCAAGTTGCTTTATTAGAGGAAGAATATATGAGCTTTATAAAGGTTATTGTAACCTTTGCTAGTGATTCCAACTTAATGCTTGTTTATAAAATCTCGGAGTACAATTGATAAGTTTGTTTTCTGTTGATAAAATCAGTGATGTGGTACAGGAGTCGAGGATTTGAATGGAATAGAATAGTTCAGTTGGAAGGGACCATCAGAGACCATCAAGTCCAACTGCTTGGCCACTTCAGGACTAACCAAAAGTTAAAGGGTATTCATGAGGGCATTGTCCATTTGACGCTTGAACGTTGACAGGTATGGGGCATCAGCCATCTCTCTAGGAAGCCTGTGTTTGACCACCCTCACCATAATTTTTTTTTTTCCTAGTGCCTAATCTGACCCTCCCCAGCATAGCTTTGTGCTGTTCTCACATGTCCTGTCAGCAGTTACCAGGGAGAAGACGCCAACACCTCCCTCTGTGCTTCCCTCCTCAGGATTAGAACATAGATTCCAGCTGTTGCTCCAAAGCAGTTAGATTTGGCAAGCAAATACCTTCATGAGGCCTTTATCTTTTGAAAGTTCTGAGCTTCTTGATGTAGATAATCATCTTCTTAAAAATTATGAGGAGCTCTCACATTGGTGTATATTGTCTGCATTGTCAAAGGACTCACCAAACTCCAGTAGAAGCAGTATTTCAGCAGAAGCTGAATGCAGCCTTACTAAAGGAAACCAGAAGACCCACGAGGTGCTGTGCAACCCATGCATCTTGGGCACCGGCTTGTTAATGAGTGGATATTTTAGAGACCCATGAGGACATCAATGGGCATTTGATATTATCACTCTAGAAATGACTCTGCAAACTTACTGAGGGTGCACTCAATTCCCTCATCCAAGTTATCAATAAAGATATTAAAAAGGATGGGCCCCAACACTGACCCCTGGGGAGCACCACCGGTGACCGGTCGCCAGCTGGATTTCACTGCGTTTACCACCACTCTCTGGGCTTGGCTATCCAGACAGTTTTTAACCCAGTAAAGCGTGTATCTGTCCAAGCTGTGGGCTGCCAGCTTCTCCAGGAGAATACTATGGGAGACCGTGTCAAAGACCTTGTTGAAATCTAGGTAGACTACGTCAGCGGCCTTTCCCTCATCCACCTAAGGACCTGGCACTGAGGTCAGGCTGACAGGCCTGTAATTCCCTGGGTCCTCCTTACAACCCTTCTTATAGATGGGCATCACATTAGCAAGTCTCCAGTCATGCAGGACCTCTCTGGATGACCATGACTGGTGAGAGATGATGGAAAGCAGCCCAGCAATCACATCTGCCAAGCTCCCTCTGCACCCTTGGGTGGATCCCATCTGGCCCCATGGATTTGGTAGTGATAGTCCAGGTGGAGCAGCAGGTCTCTAACTGTTTCCACCTGAACTGTGAGGGGTTCTTCTGCTCCTCATCCCATACTTCCAGGTTGTGAGGATGAGCACCGTGAGGATAAGTGGTGGATAAGAGTGGGAAGAGGAGATGGAGGACAGCATGAAATCTGTGTTTGAAAGGATCATGAAGGGTATTGACTCACTTAGATGAGGCCTGATGGGGGCTTGGGAACATGAAAATCTAGAGAGGTGGCAGAAACAGAAGTTCCATTATGAAAAGACACTAGACAATGCTCTTTAGAAGTGACTCATGTGCAGCCTATTGGACTTGGAGAAAAAAGCTGAGTCAAGCAGTGAGGAGGACTGCAACTCCTCCAATGACTTGTGTGGAGGACTGGTTCACAAAGTGTCTATCCTATAAGTAGAGCTAGGAGGATGGTGCATGACAGCGGGGTTTAGAGATGATTTTTACAGTTTAGGCTTTTGTCTCTCCATGAATGGAGGTGGTGTGCCTGCTTGTTTAGTTTGGTCAGGTTAATAAAATTTTGTTAATGGTAGTTTTCAGTAGACCCTGATGGCCTCCAGAAGACAGATTGTATCACTGGCTGCTATACTTCTCCCTTTCCTATATTCAGATCTTGATTTTTAAAAAATCATATGTGGTATTTGTCTTCTTACCTGTTCATCTCTGTGTACATTATGGCTGTATTTGCTTTCCCAGGGAATCACAGAAGCAGTGAATAGTATTTGTAGTCCAACCTTCTTGAAGCAAGCTCAGCTATGAGATCAGCTGGTGCTGTGGAATCAATTTTTTTTTTATGCTTTTTGTTGACTAGCTTGTTTTGCTGCATGTCTTACTCTTCAGATTCTTGGCTTTGTGTAAATCTGTCTGCTTTCCTTCAGTGTGTGTTCTTTGAGGCGAGGTCAGCAGGGAGCACAAAGAGTTGCTATGAATAGAGTTCAACCAGAAAGTGCTCTGTGGGTGTGACAGCAGGAGTGGTTTTCCAACCTGAAGAAGTTCCAGTACAGAAATCCCCCCCGGTTAGGGAGCTTTGGGCTATTGTGGCCTTGAGCTGCTGTGCAATTGGCAATTGTGTAGGACTCCCAGTTTTGAGAGTGTTGGAAATGCTGGCTTCAAGCTTCTTGCTGAGGGTCCATCATCTCGCAGTGAGATCACTGATGCCCATGCCACTTCCACCCTTTATGTAGAAGAGACACAGTTAAATCAGGTGTCAGCACTGTTGTCTCCAGCTTAAACGTTTGTGACCCAGTAATGTAGGGCTATGAGGCAACCCTGACTCCCATGATGCAGTCACCTGAGCGCTGCAAATGGCCCTATGCCTGCTTGGGAAGAATGTGTTGGTATTCCTTTTGAATAAGAGACCAGAGTTATGAAAGACCTGGTGAAGGTGGCATTTTGAGCTCCTGGAGGAGACCGCCAAGATGTCTGTAAGTCTACCAAGGCCTGCACAACAGTGAAACAGTAGCCCTTGCAATTTATTTGTAGTTGTCCTGAGCTGGCTCATCCACAGTTCAGGAATCTGAGATCAAAACTCTGGATGAAGTCATTGATATCAGCCCTTCACAGAGCATTCAAGAGCATTCATATTTTGAATACCTCAGAGGCCTTGATCTTGACTCTGTCTGTCAAGAGCTCACTCACCTTAAACTGATGAACTACTCACCCATAGAGTTGAGTTCTGTCAGGCTCATCCAGGTGCTAGTCAGTCTAGTGAACAGAACTACAGGCTCCTGAAGTTCATTCAAGCATGGTGAAAGTATGGGGCCAGTTCTTGACAGAAGGCCCCAGTGGTTCCCCTTCCATTGGGAAGTTCAGTGGTAATTGGTCATTCTGAATCCCAAGGACTATAAGAACTCAGAGCATGACTGTGAGCTAAGTAGTCATAGTGGCTGGGATTCCCAAAAGATCATTCTGCCTATGTATTTTCTTAGAGAAAAGGCCTGAGAGAGGTGGATGTACCTTCATTCAAAGTATCCTCCCAGCACAGCTGCTAAAGTCGTAGGTCTGAGTCAGTCTTTCTTCCTGGTGTGGATGTTTGCATTGGCTACTGTCCATCCAAGGACTGAGGGACAGTATCACGTCACTTGTAGATGGCATAAAGCAAACAGTAATAAGGCTTTTGTATCTGTCACGTTAAACTCATGATGATGGTGGATCAGTAATGTGCTACTCTGATACTCATGATGCTCATGGAAGGATGGTGTGGTAATTCTTAAATGGGCCTTGAGATAAGAAAGCAAAAATCTGTGGAAGGGACCTTTCCTTCAGAAAAAAAAAATTAAACAAATGCAAAGTATGGATGTGTGGCTTTGGGGCCTGGAGTAAACTATCTGAACTGCATCTGAAGGAAATATGGTGAGTCTCGGTACCAATTGCTCTGATCTGTTGACCTGTTCCTGCTGCACCAAATTCTCTGTTAATGTATTTGTAGCTGTAAATTGCTTCTGAGTACTTTTATTGTGTATTCCACAGCAAATGGAGCCCACTGTGCTATAAGCAGTCAATGTAGAGTGGAAGGAGTTGAATCTAGAAGTAGTTGTGAAAGCTGGCCATGTGGCTGTAGCCACTTTGCTCTGTGTAACACAAAACAGATTTTATCCCAGCTCAGAATGAGTATAACTTTACTTCTAGTGCCGACAAGACCCCATATATTTTCTGTCTTTTTTTTCTTCCTGATTAACTTTAGTGGATAATGACATACAGCTGAATTCAGAAAGGTGGTTTATGTATATTTAATGGAATATTTTGCTTCCAGCATTTTTAAAGTAATCTTCTTAAATATATGTCTGTATAATTATGTATTTATAACATCTCTACGCTATTACATATACTTTCAAAATACATTTGCAGATCTGCTGATGCTGTATGGACAATTTTACCTTACGCCTTCTGGGAAGATGAATAGAGTCTTGGTGGCTAGGATAATTCACACACTAATGAGGGGATATTGCTTCCAAACTGATGAGTTGAAATATGATATGTTTAACTTCTTTTCAAGAGCAATGCAGTGTGCAAGGTATGTTGCAAGTGTTCCTTTTTTATGTTAATACCTGCTTTTATAGATAATAACTATTTAAAGTATTTTGGATTAAACTCGTGTAGTAGCAGGTAATCCTCTTTAGGCGTATTTCATCGTTCTGTCTTTGAACGCTTTTAATAAATTCTTTATTAACAACTTCTGCACTTAATATTATATATGCAAATAAAATTCAGATTATAGTTACATGCTAGTATTTACTTTTAAATAATTCATGTGAAAAGAAATATGATTATTTGTTCTGGAAGTTTGAGTCTTTGGTTTATATTGCAGGCAAGACAGAAATATTGCGGGCCTGGATCATATTATTGCAGCAATGAATATCTTCTTCAATACATTTGCTGTTAACTGTCGCAAGCGGATTTGTAAAATTGGAGAAGAAATTTTGCCTACAGTGCTTTATATATGGACTCAGTATAGACCAAAAGATTCCTTGAAGGAATCAATAATTGAGTTATTTCGTCTCCAAGTTCATATGCATCATCCAAAGGGTGCAAAATCTCAGGAAAAAGGTACTATTGAAAGCTCCCTGTCTTATTTCTAGCACTGTATAGCTCAAATTATTGTGCTAATTTTCTGAATTTTGTTACCGAGTCTTGGAAATACTGATGGAAATGATGATTACTTGCCAGTAGTTTTATTTTATAGATCTACACGGAAAATAAGTTTGCAAATTGTGTGCATTACAATTTCAATTTGTGTGCACTGTGTGCAAATTGTATGCATTAATTGTATTAAGTCCTGTAAAGTTTGGTTGTTGTTATCCTAAAGTTATTACTAAATCAAAGCACAAAGTCTTTGTCAAAGGGAATAGTAGTTCAGATTGAATTTAGATTGCCATGTGTATCATATAATCATGAGTGTTAGGAAATGATTGCAGTCTGACTTACTATATAATACTGGCCAGAAAACACCACTCAGTAATTTCTGTTTGCCTGTCATGGCCCGGTTTGGTTATAGCATCATTATTTTTTAAAAAAGATGGCTATTTTTGACTTTGGCTACAAATGGCAAAGAGTTTACAATTAGTCAATACAATGGCTTACCCACAGCATTTCACTGTAGTCTTTTTAGTTAAAGAACTGAATATTTCAAAATTCTTCCCTATGCTTATTATATGCTATGATTAAGTTGTCTTTTACGTTTTTTCACTCTTTTACTTCATTCATTCTCCATTATAAGACTTATTCTGCAGGCCTGCATTTGTTGTTAAGTTTTGTGTGCTCTGCTCTGATTTTTGCTATATTTTGTATTGTCTAAGTAGGTTTATATATTGTATGAAGTGAGTGGCACGTGTTATCTTTTAATTTTTCTTGCATGTACAGGTGCATATGACTCCAAAAAATGGCAAAGTATCTTACATAACCTATATGATTTGCTGGTGAATGAAATAAATCTCATAGGCAGTAGAGGAAAGTATTCTTCAGGCTCACGAACTATTGCTGTGAAGGAAAATTTGATTGGATTAATGGCTGATATTTGTCATCAGGTAACATTTTTATCGGAATATAAATTTGATGTATATACTTATGGTATAGTACATTTCGCTTTTTAAGCTGATACGGCTTTAACATTTCCTCAAAATCATTTACTGAAGTATTAGTTTCTTTTGTCTGTGTTCTGTTGTTAGTTTTTAGTTTTTGTGCAGGTTAGAATATTTGGACTTCTAAGTTACGCTATTTTTCACTAGTATTCCATATTAGAATGGAAGCATAAGTTCTTTTGTAGTAAGAAATGGTAACTAATGCCACTTATTGGCTCTTAAGAGGCTTTAAACAGTAAAAATGTATCAGTTAAGTTTGACATTTCAGTTTTCCTGTAAATACTTCTCTTTATTTTCTTACTTTCTAATTTCTCTTCATGAAGGTATTTACAGAGGACACAAAAGCTCTGGAAATTACCCAGTTGTATACGGTTTCACAGTCCAGTGATGAACCAGTACCAAGCAAGCGCAGGAGGATTGAACTAGACTGGGAGGTAATTCGGGAAAACCTGCAAAGATCGCAGAAGGATTTTGATGTCATACCTTGGTAATAACATCTTTACATGAACCAAATACCACTACAGACATCTTAATGTGTTAAATTATTTTCCTGAATACACTGTGCTTTCAAATTAGGTGTCTGAAGGTGCTGTAATTACATATCTAAGCAGTAAGCTTAGATTCTCACAGCATTTGGAAAGTAGTGAGTGGTATCTTGCTTTAAAAATTTGATACCTTTGATTTCCTGAGAAATAACAAATGGGGTCTGGTAGATTGTGTTGCAGTGTGTAACATTTTACAGCCTCTTATTTTTTATCTGTCTTTTGTGCTAGATATTACCAGTCGTCATGTAGGTGAATGTGTCATCCAGCTCTTGAGTATTAGGAAATGAAGTTGAGGTTTACTACTGCCTTAAGCTGGCTGGGTCACGGAACAGCAACTGTTAACAGTTTGGCTGTTCTGAACTAGTTCTCGCAATTTGCCTTAATACCTTGCCTAAAAGCTGTTGAAGTGCAATGCCTGGCATCTTAGCTTGGACACCAATGAAGGTGAATTTTTGTTGACATTAGGGACTTCTGAACAGGAGGTGCGGGTTCATAATCTTCCACTGGCTGCCCCAGGAGAAGGAATCTGTAACAGAAAGTAGAGAGAGATTTTTCTAGGACTTGCCAACTGTAGGCTCAAGAATGTCGACTTTTAGCTTCAGTAGATTACACTAAATGATTTTGCTGTTACCGTTCCTCCCTTTTTTACTTTTGGAAATTGCTGTACAGGGTACTAGAATAGTGTAGCTGCTAGTGAATTGGGTTGTGAGCAGGGGCACAGTGTGTGTGTTTAATGCTCACTCTTGAGACAAGGTGACTGTTTAGAACCTGACTGAGAAGTTAGCCCACTGTTCTGAGGAGAGGTAGCAGTCTCCAAGAAGTACTATGAGCACTATAGAGTTGCATCCATTGCTATGAGCAAAACCCTTTCAAAATTCACCATTCCCAGCTTAACTTTTTCTTCATTTGATGAATCTTAATTTTCATATCTGTTGAAGTGTTGTCATTTTTATGTAGTTTCTTCCTGGAAGTCACTTCCTGAGTCAGAGTGTGTAACAAGCTAGTCTAGCGAAAGGACAAAAATAATTTTTGTCTGATTTTTTTTTTTTTCATGGTCAGAAGCTAATGAAGTCAGCTTGTAAGAAACTTCTAGTGATAGTGAGGCTACACTGGCAGACTTCCCAAGTAAAAAAGTAGAACTAGTGAATCTTTTAACATTTGATAATAAACAAATCAGCTGAATACTAGAAAATATAAGTGAGAAATGGCAATCAGAGAATACAGCGTTTATTAACTTTTGAAGACACATTTATGTATGCTTCATATTGATTGCTTCACGTTGTGTTTTTAAGGTTACAGATTACAACTCGATTAATATCAAAGTATCCCATGAGTCTTCCCAACTGTGAGCTACCTCCCTTACTCAACATACTTCACCAGTTACTGCCTCAGCAGCGATGTGGAGAAAGGACCCCTTATGTGCTGAAGTGTCTTAAAGAGGTAGCTTTGTGTCAAAGCCAGAAAACTGATTTGAAAAGCACCTACAAGTTAGAGCTCAAGAGAACCTGGGCAAAAGTTTGGTCTCTTACCATTCGTAGCGTAAGTTTTCAGCAAATTGAAGTGGAGAGCTTTGGGTTACTTGGAGCTATGATTCAAGGAAACCTTGTTGTAACAGATAAAGAACTCTGGAAGATATTTTCAGGACCTCCATTGAAACCTTCAAGGTAAAACGGGAAGCAAAGATATTATTTCATGTCTGATTCACATTGCATTTTACTGTGTAACCAAAACCACTGCATTATTCAAAGTATTATTATTGTTGTTTTTGTGTCTGCATTTCTAGTTAAGAACTAGCCACATCTGTGTTTTAAGCACTTGAAACTGATGTAAATATGTGCCTAAGTGTAAAAGCAGAGGTGGAAGAAGAGAGGCAAGCATCTTCAAATGTTAAATGTGACTAAAAATATAAAATCTGACTGAAAGAGATGTGGTTGATTTTTTTTTGAAGTTAAAAAGTAGGATTTCTTCTAAATATATATTTGATTCTGAAATCAGTGTCCGGAAACAGTCTTTAAAATAAACAGGAAACATCTGTATTAGCAAAAATATGGCTTTTAAAAATGCAGGTTCAAGTAAAGGAGTTTTCTAGTATGTATGCTATTAAGTTGTTTGTGCATTTGATGCCCCCCAAGAGTGCAAAAATACTGACTTTGCTCTTTCAGATACCCATTTGTTTTTTTCTCATAAATGCCCTCTGTTCCTTTTTTTTATTATAGTTCTGCAGTATATTGTTTAGCATTACTGATGTCTGCCTATTCAGTGCCAGAAAATTTGGACATAGGAATGGATCAGAGTAATTGTGAAAGAAATCTGGTTTCTGCGTTAAAGGAGGCAATAATGAAATGGGTACTGTCCTGCTGTTTGGAGGAAGAAATGGAAGAATGTGTGAAGTTGCCTCCTGTGCTCTGCAGGTAGAGTCTTCGTGGCATAATTTTATATGTAAACTTGCCCTGTAATGCAGAAGACTGTCCAGGGAAAAGTGGATTTGCAGACCTGTATGGTGGTAATGCTTTGGTAGAGGTAGGTTTTTTATGCTTACTGTAGGATATCATTTTTGGAGACATAGTTTAGGCATCTACCCAGAGCATAATACATACAGGAAGTATGTTAGAAATCTTAAGTGAAAATTTAAGCCACTTTGAAGGTACACAGTGAATCTTATCAGTGTTTGTGCACACTACAGGAAACCCAAGAGCATGTCTGATCAAAAGAAAAAACAAAATAATTTTCTTTTTTTTTTTTTTTTCAGTGATTTTCCTCATCTTATGATACAAAAAATTCTTGTGAGCCTTACAATGAAGAACAGTAAAGCTGCTATGATTTTTTTCCAAAATGATGCTAAGTGGTATGTTTTTAAATCAATCATAATAAATAGTTATGCTTATATTTGCTATTTTATCAAGCAGAGACAATGAAATGCATAAATGTTCCTTGAGCTCTTTTGCATCTTTCTGTACAACATCTTCAATACCCCATAAAAATAAGAGTTTTTGCAATTTGTTAAGATGCTTCAAGCAGATGTTGAAATATCACCAGATGTTGCTGACAGAGTCAAAGATTCATGTACTGAACAAAATATCTTAGGAGGAATAAGTTTCTCAAGCAATACAGCTAAATATTTGTCTCTTTACATACAAATACATTAGATACTTTTAACTCCATAATATATTTTTCAAATAAATTGTAACTTTATACAAATATCTATTCATGCTTGTTAACATTAACTTCCATTCTAAAGGAAGCATATATTTTAGGATTTTTCATGAAGATCAGAGAAAATCTGTAAAGATTAGGTGATTAATTTCTGTGTCCTCACGCTACTCAGTATTTGTGGCCCAGCTACATGTTACTTGAGTCTCTTGGAGTAATTCTAAGAATGCTGTTGCATCTTTCACTGATGCATATATTCAAGCTCCTGGACTATATCCAGCTTGCTCTTAATGAAATTAAAGTGTGTATAACTTCTTGTAATGAAAGATAAAACCATTAGTTCCAGGCTTCTTTTGAATTTATGCTTCAGTTGTGTGAAGCAGATTGATGTCAGCTATCTCAACACAAACCAGTTGCTGGTACGTGAGCTGCAATAGAACTTATGATGCCTATACAGGCTTTATTTTTCCTTGTAGTTTCTTCAGACAGAGCTGAAATGGTAAGTATCCATTCCACAGTGAAAGTCACCTCAGAAATAAAAGATTAACCAGTTTCATTAACTTTTTAACAGAAGTTAAAATTTAAAATTTTAAAATTTTATTTTGCCTCTTTTTTTTTAACATTTAAATAATAGTGTTAAAGACTTGTGTTCATTGGCTGCTAAAGTAAAATCAATGTCTCTTGTTCAAGTGTGCAGCACTTCCAAGGAAAAGAGGAAAGCGATTTTTCTGATGTGGAAGAGCTTTATCTACAGACAACATTTGATGAAATGGATATTTTCACTAACTTTGCAGTAAACGTTGCAGATAAAAATGTGACTGGTTCAAGACTTGCCATCAACCAAAATCTTAGGGAAACACTGGAGCACTGCCTTTCGACAATGTCAGAAAAGCTTTTAAGCAGCTATGCTCCTGAGGTAAGTTAGAAATTACTGTTTCATCCTTATAAATGTGTTCCTAAACAATATATTTTCAACGAAAAGTGTAGAGATTTTCATTTCTTTCGTTTCTAAAAATGAACTGCAAACATTTTAAAAACTGTTTTCAATAATATGAAACAGATTGCTCTGTGCTTTTGTACATCATTGGCAAACTGTAATTTCCTTAGGTACATGTATGTGGGAAGCTACTTACTAGCTGTGTAGAAGTGGAAGTATGTGTGAAGTTGCCACATAGATCTTTGTTATGCTACTTTTTGAGATGTTTGCTTCAACTTCTGTGCCCCTGTAATGCTTTAAACTCTTGCCAGTTTTCAACCAAGATTGAGGCACAGAGGTCTCACATAGGTTTTGTAAAAAGAGGCAGCAGTATAAAGGCAGAGAAAGCTGCAAATACAGGCTGTATTAACAAGAACACAGCCAGTGCTCAAGGCAAATGATTATCCTCCTCTTTTTGGTGCCCTCTAACTGTGTCTAGAATGCTGCATCCAGTTTTGGGCCTCCCAGGTCAAGACAGTGAAGGCCACTGAGGTGATTAAGGGCTAAAGCCCTTAAAAAGTAGCTCTTAAAGAATAAGGGCTAAAGACCTGTAACCAGACACGGAGGGAGCTGGGTTTGTTCAGCCTGGAGCAGAGATGGCTCTGGGGGGACCTAACAGGCTTTGAGGGAGCCTCCCAGTGCCTATAAAGTTATCTGGAAGAGAGCCCGGCTCATCACAGTGGTGCATTGCAGGAGGGCCAGGGACAGCAGGCATAAACTGAAACAACAAATTAACACTGATGCAAGGAAAGTTTTATAGCTTGAGGACAGTCAAGCAGTGCCACAGCTTGCCCAGGGAGATTGTGTAGTTTTCATCCTTGAAAAGTTGATGAAGACAAAAGCAGCAGGCTTTTTAAGCTTCCAGTTCCATTGACAGGCTAGCTTTGATTTTGATACAGTGCTGTGCCTCCTTGGCAATTTGTCGTTAAGGTACTATAATATTTGGTGAGACAAAAGAGGGAGTGTTACGGTTTGAAACAAGATACGTCAATTAGGCACTGTAAAACCTCTTCCTGGTTTTGCATATGTAAACAGTGTGTATGCATGAGTTTCTCCATCTTTTTGTAGATACATGTTTTTAAACAACGTGGTAGCAAATCCTCTTTGGTCTCTTTCCCAGAGAAAGTAAAAATATTTATCTGCTCTTTCTTCTCCTTTGATCCAAAGAAGTTAGACAGGTAAACAGGGGTCTCCAGAATGTTCCTGCAGTAGATTTGCGGGCATTCACAACACTACATGCCATTTGTTTGTTGAAATTTGTTGCTGCTAAGAAGAAACATAAATTTACTAAGATAGCAAGAGGCAGTGGTAGGAATGTGTTGTAGTCCATGTCTAGGCTCATACTACTGCTTGTCCCGGTGTGGTGGTTTTACTCAGCTGGGCAGCTCAGCTCCACCACAACTGTTCTCATTCTCCCTCCTTACGCTGAGGAGAGCTGAAATTATTACTGTGGTGGAACCTAAAGGACAGGGAGAATTTAAACTGTTGTGAAGGAGGGAGGCGTAAGGGCCACGGGAGATGCAGAGAATATTATAACATGGAGAGCCAAAAAGACTTGATAGGGAGCTAAGACAAATGCAAGATGCAGAACACTAGAATGCAAAGCTTCATTCATGCTGACAAAATATGTATATACAAGTGTTGAGAAGAGACTAAAGAATTTGTATTTTGCTGAAAAAAATCATATTAAACCACTGGTGCTTATACTGTGTGTTTAATTTAGTCTAAGCTTGTTGCTGCAGAACATCTTGTTCGATGTGTCAGTCTCTCAGTTGGTGTTCTCGGCTGCTATTGCTACACTGGTTTATTTACAGAAGAGGATGCCTGTAAATCAGAGTTGTTCCAGAAAGCTAAGGTAAGCAGCAATGCATTTGCAAACAACTTAAAGTAGATTATTAAATATAAAATCATTTAAAAAACTCTATTCATATTAACACACCTTCAGACCATGAATATTTCCCCTGATTTATGCTTAAAAAAAAAAAGGCAGAGAGGTTTAAATATGTTACTGCTGCTGAAAAAATCAATGAATTCTGTCAATATACCAATATAGCAAATTTACAGATTCTAAATATTGGTATGTTTCTCTATCACCCCTTTTAGAAAGATAAAATAATCAAGGATTTTTGGGCAAAAGGACCATTTGGGATAAAAATTCCTTTCATTTATAGGTCTTTCATGCAGAATTTTTTTAATATGGGCTAAGACAGTATGAAGACAGCTATTGTTGTTTTTATTGTTGTGTGAGGTGCTTTTGCACTTAAATATGGAATCCCGAAACTTTGCATTATGGACAGATACCATATTTTCCTTTCATGATGAAACTGTCAGTGTTTCAGGCAAGTCTGTGCCATTTACTTGTTGCTTCTGGAGCAGAATGTTTGGGGAAAAAAAAGGAAAAAAAATGTGCCCAAACTCGCTGATGCACACTGTAAATATCAAAGCTGTATGAATCAGAATGTATGAACGATAATTATGTCCTTTTGTCTGTGTGTGTGCTGTGCATTTGCCAACATATAAAGGAATTTAACTGAACTATTTGTTGTATTTTTATTAGTCTCTCATTCATTATGCCGGAGAAAGCATTTCTAACTCAAGAAAGAAACTAAATGAAGATGCCCAGATCAACTCACTGAGGACTTTGATAATGCAGTGTACAAAATGCTTATGCAATTGTACCAAGGTAAAGCTTATAAAGTAATTTTTGTTTCTTTCCTCATTAATGAGATCACAAAGTTGGATATCACGTGTCGTACGTGAAAAAAATGAATTAACCTATCTGTACATCTTACTTTCTTACAGAACAGTGCTAATAAGATGCTGTCTAATTTATTCCTGCATTTGTTAACATCAAAATTTATGAATGATCTTGTAGATATTTGCAAAAATCTGGTAAGTACATTCCCTATGTTTCTGAATGCAGAAATGGTATATTTCTTATGATATAATAGTTTGGAGGCAAACAAAATAAGACACTTATTTCTATTTAACATTTGTATATTTTGAACACAGGCATAGGGGAAAAATGAGGACAAGTAGATAATATTTGATCAATATTAGCATGCCTGTTCATATTAAAAAACAATGCTATTTTTGGAATTTTTTAATATTATTTAATATTGTTAAATGATATATAGATTTTATGCCATAGAATTTCTATAACACGACATCTAACTTTAATGCATGTGGAAATGTTAAGAACTTTTTTTTTTTTTAGTTTGTTGGGTTTATGTGTCTTAAAAAACACTGTAGAGATGTTTTTTTGTAGATGTTAAATGTTTGAGCTGTAACTGGCTCTCCTCTCTTTTACAAAAGTAATCTTATTTTTATTTTTTACAAAAGTAATCTTATCTTTTACAAAAGTAATAGGATGGCACATCACTGGGTTTACTACAACTTTTGAAACTTCTCATTTTGGCAGATTGTGCTGTAGTCAGGTCTAGGTAGGCAAAATCCTTTTTTTTTTTTTTTTTTTCAGGTTAGGAGAACCTGAGGAATTTACCTTCTGTTAGCTTCTCATCTAGTAGGGAAAACAGTAATTACTGTGCTCTCAAAAAGGCCGTACGCTGCCTTTTCATTTCTGTGTAATTATGAAGTATGGTGGGAAGTTTGGTGTCTTACAGAGAATTGTTTTTCAACTACTAACAATGTCCTTGGCACCGTAAAACACAAAAACATGTCTGTCTCAGGAAGCTTATGTCTTGAAGAGAATAGTTCAAATACAATTCACATGTTTAGAAGACAGTTTTATCATGAAGAGTGAAATGCATCGCTTCAGTGTAGCCCTTATTTTCTTCACCTGTTCGAGTTGACTGGAAAACTGTAGTGTCTTTCGTCGTTCTATGCTTATGTGTTTTCTCCTGTCATTAAAAGCCAACTTTAAAAGAATATTGTGTTTTTGTCAGATGACATTTACTGGAAAACCAAGTGACTTAGGAGAAATGGATGTAGTGGGGCATGATCCTGAGGAGAGTATATTGGAAGCAGATAACCAGGTATCTGATAATCTATTTGACAGTCATTCAGTGACTGACGTCAGCGGTACAAATGAATCTGGTGACATGCAAAATGTAACAGGTAAGCTTTCTCTCTGTCCAAAACTATTTGCGAAAGATTAAGACCCCGCTCTCCTGCCTTGTTTTTACAAATTGTTCTTTCCTTGAATGACAGTTAGGTATCATGTTGTTCTGTTTTTAGTCAGGTAATAGTTGAACCAGGTACATTCTAAACAATTTTTGTACTTCATTAGTGTTTTAAAGATATTAATCAAGTACTCTAGCTCATCTGGAAATGAGAAGTTTATTTTTTATTTTACAAATAGTGAAATTCAGGAAACTAGTTAACTTGCTCAAAGTCAGAAGTTTTGGAAAAGAAGAGAAGGTGTGTCTGTAGACTACCTGTCTCTGTCATTAGGTTGTGCTTCATTTTCTTAAAAGTAGTCCTTTTTCATTTCTTTTGCTGATCAGTAATTCTTGGCAAGGTCAGCTTTCTTGTATCTCTGGACCAGTAGGAGGAGGAACATGAATTTGTATGTTCTTAGGACAGGTGTTTATTGCTGTTAAGACCTATAAGTACTGATGTTCTCTTTCATTTTAATTTGTTTCTTAAAATGATGCGTATTTTAGTGTCTAATCAGGACTATGGTTTCTGTTTTGTTATTGGAAAGGAAATCATGGTGTTATACTACTGCAACAAAGAGCTGGTCTGTTTTCTCCATCATGCTGAATAAATGTGTTTAGAAATATCTTCTCCAGCCATCCAATAAATGGTTCTAAAGTTTGGGATTGCAGAAAGTTACTCTAAATGTGGCAGAGCTCTAAATGTGACAGGAAATGACATTTGTAACTATTTCTTTTAGGTTATAATTGAAATTTGGATGAGGACATTAATATAGTGGTAATTGTCATAATTTCACTGTTGGGGAAGCTTTGAATCTGTAGTTTAAAATACATCCTAAGTAATAGTGAACAGCACAAAAAAAATGGTTCTGTTGTGTTCATTGTACTTTGACGGGAGAATAATCCATCTGTATGAGCACATAACATTGAAAGCATCTGTTTTATAGAGGGCCTTTTTAGATGTAGGAAGCATTCAAGAAACTACTTACTGTTGCAGTATCTGCTCAATAACAAATAAAGGTTTCTAGTACTCTGTCTATTGTAAGAACTTAGTTTTGTAAAGACATAAAATGTTATAAGGCTTTTTTGTTGTACTTGGAGAGGCATTTCTTACATGTGAACCTTATTTTCAGGTGCTGTGAGTCCATTAGCTGAAGAACAGTTGACAAAGCAGGATTTACTCCTCCTTGAAATTTTGAGGTTCTTATGTATTTGTGCAACTACAGTCCAAACTCGCACAGTGAGCTTCCGAGCCTCTGATATACGGAGGAAGCTGTTGATGTTAACTGATAGGAGCGTCTTTGACAGTGCTAAGCCATTGCATCTGCACACGGTGAGTGTGAGATTATTTTACAGAAGACTCACCTCTGTTCCAGTACTGTTTTTAAAATTGTGAATTTTTAGTGCCCTTTCTCTTGTCATCAGTCCTCTGAGAAGATCAGAAAAAAGGTACTTCTGATGTTTTGAAGTGTGCTGGGGTAGGCGGGGAAGGAGCAGTTGGAATTTGTTGTAAATTAGAAAATAAACAGCTGAGAAGTATAAACGTCTTGCCTTTATCATTAATTATTTGTTAAATACCTAAAAATGGTCTCTGTCATAGAATAGGATCTGTATTTTAGTTTACAAAGGAAATATTTTTGGTTGCAAAACACAAAAATTTCATAAGCAATGTTACTGTGACAGTGTGCATAAAAAGATGGTAGGATTCTAACACGTAAGAGCTGACATTAAGTATCCTTACTGCATGATGACATTCTATGTGGCAGTTACTGAAAATGTCTTCTAGGTTTTCTTGTAGTCTACTTACTTTCTTAAGAATTATTTTCCATTTTGGTTCTTTTTTTTTTCTTTTTTTTTTTTTTTTTGTTGTCTTCCCCAGTACTTGGTCCTTTTGAAGGAGCTTCCTACTGAAGAAAACCTCTTGCCTGAAGATGAAGTTCTTATGCTTCTTAAACCTCTTTTGTAAGAGAGAAACTATTTTAGCATTATTAGAGCTATTTTAGTTCAACAGCTACAGGATTTGAGAACTGCTTAGTGGTTCAAGATTTTTTTTTTCTTTCTTTGTTTCACAGTGCTGTGTGTTCCTTCTACCGTCGAGACCAAGATGTTTGTAAAGTAATTTTAAACAACTTGCTGCCTATAGCAGTAAGTTTGGGCCAGTCCAGCGCACATGCAGAAGAGACAGGGGATGCTCAAGGGCAATTTTTGGCAATTATTGAAGCCTTTTGGTATGTTTTATCTATTTAAAGCAGAAGTCTGTTTGCTGGGCATAAGATTTTTAACTTCGTTATCCACGTGATGACTGTGTGTCTTGCTATTGGTATCCCATGAGTCCAAGTGCTTTCCCTTTATCCAGCATTTAACTTTCCAGATTTCTATGTCATATTTGTATCAAAGTGTCTTTACAGTCCTTAAGATGATAGTGTTATAGAAATAAACACTACACATTTGTATATTAACAAAGATTTTACTCTCAACTGGATAAGCATCACAAGTACTGGATAACAAATGATAACTTGAGCAATCAAAAATAAATATTACTTATTATTGTAGATTACCAGGAAAATCATGAAATCCTGCCAAATTTACCTGTTAAGCACAAAAGAATGAACTGCAAGCAGCAGAAACTAACTTGTTAGAATTTTCTCAAAATAGTTGGCAACTTTTTCATTTATTCAAATGTTCCGTATTTCAGGAAGCTATCTCAAGGAAAGAGATGCACGGCACCAGTAAGAGTAGCGCTTTTAAACTGCATGAAAGCCCTGCTTGAGGTAATCCCATTTTTATTTAAATTCATTAGCATATTACATATATACTTACGATGTGCTTGAAAACAGTTTCTAAAGATTTTTGTGCATACATCAGTAAGTATATCACTGTAAGTATTCTGTATATTTTAAACCTCAGTATTCATTTTTTTCAGGCTGATCCTTATTCCAAGTGGGCTATCCTTAATTTAAAAGATGGAGATCTTCCTGTGTGTGATGCTTTCCCACGTTTTCTCGCCGATAGTCACCATCAAGTTTGCATTCTTGCTGCAAAGTCGATTACCAGGTGATGATGTAGATATTTTTTCTGTTTATAAGTATAACAGTAATTTTCACTTTAACTGGGTCTTACTTCTGCTACTGTATGCCTGCTGTTTCTAGTAGTTCTGGGGCATTGATCTTGAGGGAATATAAAAGCCTATGAAGTATTCTGTGTATATATATGTGTGTGTGTGTATATATGTATATAAATATATGTATATATATATATATATACACATATATATATATATAATTATGTACATATATATAAACTGCGTATAATTGTAATTTTTGCATTAGATGCATTATGCAAAACTTGAATATGAAATAGTTGTTTATCCTGTAGAAATAAGTTGGTCACATTGTGTAGCATGGAAACTATTTTAAAGGATCTTGTATATTTGAATACCATGTACAGTTCTTTCTCCATTTCTCAAAAAAAATAATATAATGGAACTGGAGTAGGAGTGGAGAAGGGATGTTCAAAAGTAAGGAACACTTTACACACATCAGTTGTTTGCGTAAATTGTAGCCCTTCAGCATAAAAAGAATTGAATTGCAGGAGATATATTACAAAATCTGGAGTGGAATAAAATGAAGATTATTAGTCTTTTCCAGTTTCAAGACTACGGTACATCAATTGAAGCTAACATGTTCAAGATTCTAAAAAAATATGGTTTACTTCATACAATATTCAATTATGATGATTATTATCCTACTATGTTCAACTGTCTAGATGCCCAAAGTTTACAGGGGCTCAAGAAGTGACTGGACAAATTCATGAAAGAGAAAATCATTGAAGGATACTAAATATAGTCACCACTTCTAACTCATAATCTGCCTAGGTCTCCAGTGGTCAAATATTAGGATGTTTTCAAGGGTGTTATTCTACATACAAAGCAAACATATGGTGACCTTTCTTAGGTATCTGTTGTTGGTCACTTAGAAATAGCTAGAGTGATGTTTGGTCCAATCCACTATGATGTTCCAATTTTTGTAGCAGACTGAGTTGTGCCTTTATCTAAATATATATATATATTTAATACGTATAATATATGTATATACATTATATGTAAACACATATATCTATATATATTGTATACTATGTGTGTGTGTGTATATATAAATATATATATATATGTATTTGAGAAACTCTTTATACATCTACATTTGTTTAGTAAATGTATTCCCAACATATTTCATGAGGCAGAATGTTCCGTTGTGACAACTAGTTGAAGTTTAGATTCCTGCACTGGCAGAGATTGGGAAACTTTCATTTCAGTTTTTAGCCCCAGCAGATAATCTTCCTGTTACTGAAAAAAGTTTGAGGGAGAGGAAGGAAGGACTGCTATATACAAGAAAATGAAGAAGAAAATTAGAGTGTATAGAAAAGCAGAATCCTATTATTTGCTTTGCACAATATGCACCAATTCTGTAGACTAAGTGTTATGCTAATAATTATTCTTTTTTTGAAGTTTGTTTCAAGATGTGAAACAGAAAGATTCTTCTGGATTGACAAAACCTCTTCCCTTGAAGCTCCAGCAAAAGGCTTTTGAGAATGCCTATCTCAGAGTTCAGGAAGGAATGAGCAATCTGGTAACAACATCTAATCATTAGTTTTGCCAAATTTTCAGGTTGTGAATATGATGACTTTTGAAATAAGTGTGTTTAGCTTTCCAAGAATATTAATTCTTCATGGTTTCTGGTAATCTGAGGTGGTGGAACAACGTGGTAATCCTTTATACGTTCAGTCAGTCTGTTTTGTCCACGTTAAAAATCTGTCAGCTTTTTCAGTGTATGCTTTGGACTGTATAATGCTACTTGTTGCAGATTTTACTACTGTAACATTTAAGAATCAAAGGAAAATGGAACCGTACTATTCTAAACAATATATAAATAGTGAATAGGTGGCAAGGTAAATTTAAATTATGTACTTTTACAGTTCTGTTTTTATACTACATATTTTGGTAAGGTAATGTTTCCAGTGGTATTAGGATACTGATTTCCACAAAATTAAAATTTGCTTAAAATATAAAATATTCAGATGAAAATTCAAGTAAAAGAAAAGTATTTTTTTTTTTTAATAGCAGTAACTGGAAATGTAGTAGTGTATATTACTGCAGAATTTCTTTAACTATTAATATTTCTATTAGTGTCTCATTTTTCCCTCTTCCTTGCTACCATGCCTAGTCATCCATACTTTCCATAATATTTTTTGTTGGTCTATCATATTTCCACCTGCTGTCTCTATTTGTTGTGTTTTCTCTCTTTGTTGCACTGGGTTGCTGTCCTGTAGCTTGGGCTTGCTGTTGAGGCCTCATCCCTGTGATCTCGTTCCATTTGTTGCCTACAGACATCTGTTGCTCCAGCTCTTCGTTGTTTCATCTATTTTCTCTGTTGCCCCAGCTCTCTGCTCTGTCACCTCTCCTTGCTGTCATCTCTCATTAGCTTCTGTCCTTGGTTCAGTTTCGTGTTACTTTTATTCAGTATTTGTCACTAGTCAACACTGTGCATTAGGAAAGGAAGAACTGTATTTGAATCACAAGGTGGCTCTTGCATGTATGCTTTAGTGGTTTGTGCTTTTCTCCTCACATGGTAATACATATGTTATTATTAGGAAATTAATAAAAAATAATAATTAAAAAAAAAAACAAAAACTTGAGGAAAATCCTGCTGCTGTGTCTGCTTTAGAGGCAGTAAATTTTGCAAAGGAGCAAGAGGAGACTTGTTAGTGTCTCAGTTATTTGTCTGCTAAGTGTGTTGCCTTTGTTTGAGTTGCTAATACTACATGTGAACTAAAGTATATGAGATACAAGCTTGTATGCTAACATGCTGGAGGCAGTAAATTCTGGTTGAGAGGTGGAGCAGACAGCTGGGGGATTTAATTTTTAAGCAACCAAAGCAGTATTTTCAGAAGTGTTTGTATCAGCACCCTTTGTTCTAATTTATTAATTTAGTTCTTCAGATATTTGATTGTTTTAACAATCAATTTGTTTTAACAGCATTAGATTATTTTAACAGAATTTTTATGTAAGGTCTTCATTATTTCTTCCTGCAGGTTAGTGATGGTGCAAGTTCTGAAGATCTCTTGGATAAGCAGCGTAACAGAAAAGCAGTTTTGCTGATGCTTGTAACCATGGTTCTGTGCTGCAGTCCTGTATGCGAAAAGCAAGCTTTGTTTGCTATTTGCCAGTCTGTGAAAGAGAATGGGTTAGAACTTCACCTTGTGAAAAAGGCAAGTAAAAAAATCTGGTTTATATTTAGGTTATAAATGAAGCAAAGCAAATTTGTAATGGTGCAAAATGCTTTTGTCAATTTTAAAAGTTGTTTTTTTATTTAATGCAATGCATGGCTAATGTGAGACTTAAATATCTGAATGAGTTTGTAATTAAATCTAATAATCTGTATAATGTTAACACAGAAGTAATGATATCATAAAAAGCAATTTTAACAGTAAATCCTGTACCTTAAAAGCACAGATCTAAAACACAAATAGATTTTTGAACATTAAAGATTTCAGAACTCATTACAAATTCTTTCTATCCTCTAAAAGTAAGTTGAATTTTCCAATGTGGAAAATATGTAAAGTAAATGCAGTGTATTGGAAGATGGTATGTGTCTTGATGAACTTTTATGTTGCTGTTCATAAGGGTGTACTGAAATAATTGCTGTTCGTACTACAGCCTATCATGCTGGTCATTTTTTTGATGTGTGTGGTCTCTCATTTACTCAGTGTCTCTTGTTCTATGTGCAGTCTTTACCCAGCAAAATATATACCAGTTTGTCCTTTCTTTGCATGCTACCTCTTCCAAGGCAGGTGTAGTTCTTGATTGCCTTCTTAGAAGAAACAGAAATTAAAAAAAAAAAAAAAAAAAAAAAAGCTTGTGCTAAGTAGGAACTGAATTACATGAATAAGTGTTAAAAGGGTAGGGGGGTGGACAAGTAGTACTTTCACTATGCCATTGTATCATGTATTGTTTGTGCTACTTTATAATCTTATTTAATGCACAGGTTTTGAAAAAAGTATCTGACATTTTTGGCTATAAAAGTATAGAAGACTTCATGACATCACATTTGGATTATTTGGTGGTGGAGTGGCTGAAAATAAATGACAGGGGATACAACCTGTCTGCCTTCCCTTACGTACTTCTGAACTATACTAGCCTTGAGGAATTCTACAGGTAAGTTTGCTATATGAAAGCAGTTTATCTAGATTTATTTACAATTATGACACAAGGTTTCAAATACCTAAATGTAGTTACGCATCAAGATTTTACTGTAGGAAGAAGTATTGAGAGCTTTTCTAATGTATTAGCATCTTCTATACTATAGTTATGCTGCAAAGACTTTTTGTGTAGCAGTAGCTAGACAATAATTACAGGCTTAGTTATAGAGGAATCTAGTGGGGGAATGGCATTTGCTATATTATGCTTGAGATTTTTTCAAAAATGCAATTCAAGGACATTCTGGAAATGTATTTACTACATGTAGGTCTTGTTACAAAGTTTTGGTTCCACACCTGGTCATTAGAAGTCAATTTGAAGATGTGAAATCACTGGCCAACAAGATTGAAAAAGACTGGAGGCAGGTTTTGGCAGACTGTTTTCCAAAGATACTTGTGAACATCCTCCCATATTTTGCCTATCAAAGCCACGGAAAGAGTGAAGTAGCACAGCAAAGAGATACAGCTTCTAAAGTGTACGACGTGCTTAAGGATGAAGACTGCTTAGGGAAACAGGTATCAGTTTTAAATGCGTAAATTGAGTTGTATGACGTGAAAGAAACTCCTATATATATTTTGTAAAAATATAAATAATTCATGTTTATAGATACGAGATTATTGTTGTAATACAGCCAAGCTAGCTGAATTTGTATCCCAGATTTTTCAAGTAATTGGGGTTCAATAGTATCCAGACAGTATCTGAAGTGTAATTTATTTCAGAACGTGATAAAAAGAAGTTTAATTATACAAGCCTGAGTTCCCCTGTTACATATCTCTTTATGTAAGTCATGTTTTTCTCCTAAAATATTTTTAATACTTCCTGAAGGCTCTCCTTCTTCCCCAGAGGCAGACTGTATACAGAACAAGTAGTAAGAATTAATCTTACTTTTATTTTTTTTCCAAATGCAAGGGCAGCAATTCTTCTGCCTGTGACTGTCATAGGTAAGACCTAACCAGGTGTAATTTCTGAATAAATTGTATGTCTTGACTAATTCAACAAATAGAGAATCCAGACAAGAAAAGATGGGTTTTCACAGAAGGAAAAAAAAAGTGTTAAATTATTTTAGCTAATTTTTTTCTTACTAAAATACTATTTTTCTTCTTCTAGGAAATCGACAATTTATCTCATAATAATTTATCAGAAATTGTGGTTGAACTGTTGATGACCTTACATGAGCCACCTAATGAGGAGGCAGAAGGGTCTCATCTCAGTAAATACATAGGGTAGGTATTTGTAGATTTTAAAAAATTTGTAGTTTTTTTTTTATGTATTTCTATAACATTATATATGAGTGTATTTGTATAACATTGTGTATTAAAATGTGCCCTTCAGGCATAAGAAGAGATAACTTTGAAACTGAGAATTAGTGGACTTTATTTTCATTAGTGATGATACCTTATGTGCATCCTTTCTAAATAGTTATTCCGTGATATCAGGAAAGGGGAATCTCTCTACAATATGTCAGTTAATGGAAAGAATGAATAGGTGGGCAAGATAATTCCATTGTATGTTAATAAGCTCTGGACTATGGCAATGTTGGATTAGATCAATTTAAACTAGGATGGAAAGCCACCCTGTAAAATTTTACTTGCAGTAAAATTAGCCAGGTTTTAATGACTAATTTCAAGTCATTCTTTCAAAGGTCTGTAAATACTTATAAGTCAGAAGTGAAAGTAAACCTTTTCTTAGCAGTTCCTGTAGTGGCTGCTCTTGTACTTGGTAAGAAAATTGCTTAAACAATGTCAAATTAACTAATTCCTGGCTAATAGAAATATTTGAATGCTAAAAATAGTTTCATTTTCATTTTTAGATTTTCCTCCAAGGTACCTTATATTAGACATATTTTTTTTTTAGCAATATGGTCTTTCAAAAAAAGAATAAAAGAGTGTTAAAGAGAAATGAGACCTTGAAAACTGCCTTAAAGGTGCAACAGAGTTAAGAATAAAAAGTGTGTCACTCTGCTTGGTGTTTTGAGAGCTTCTCACTTACTGAAAGTAGAAAGGATTTCCTAGGACTTTTCCTTCTATTCCATGAGACATATGTCATTTAACACATGGGGTTTGATTCTTGGGGAAAACAAACAAACAAACAAACAAAAAAAACCACCACCTCTTATTTTTTCATTCAGGGAACTGGATCCTTCACCTAATCCTCCTCATTTTCCGTCTTACGTGATTAAGGCAACCTTGGACTATATTAGCAGCTGTCATAAAAGCAAATTAAAAAGTCTCATAGCCGTTCTTACTAAAAGCCCTGTAAGTATGTAAAGTATGTAATAATGACTTTTTTTTTTTTTTCCTTTAGAATATAAAATTCATTTTATGGGTACATTTAAGTTTAGTTAGACATTTTCATCATGTATATTTGAGGAAGAAATACAAACTTAAACACATTTCTCTTTTTTTGCCTTGTGAAAAGGAAGAAGTCCTAAGTTCTGGGATATGGTAACCTCACAAAAATTCCAGGGCTTAGAGTATAATTGCATAATGCATATCCAGTAATGTATAAATGGAATTATATTAAAGGCTGGGGAAATGTCTGTATACCAGATACAATTTAGATGTAATTTATTTATTTGGCATATGTCTGAAAAACATTCTAAAGTAATTATGTTTGGACAGTTTTTTTCTAATTACTGTCTACAATTCAAATATTAAAGTTAGCTTCCCTTAATGACAGTGTAAAATTCTTTAGTCTGTCATATTTTCAAACACTTGATTTTCTGTTGTTAATAGCAAATAGGAAGGTGTATAAAATGATGCAGTATAAACATATTCCTGTTTTCTAACATAATTCCTTAGAAACTTATCTTTACAAAGATAATGCTATTTTATTGCATATGTTGTGAAGAACACAGCTTACTTTGCCCATCCATAATGACTCTAAAAATAATAAGAAAAAAAAACTTCATGAAGCATGTTTGTCTAAAACTTCTAAGCGTCAAAGTTAGTACTGCCAGCCAGTGGAATAAATTCTTTAAATCTTTTTAACGTCTTTGTCCATATAGATATGTCTCCCTATTGCTTAGCTTTTTTTCTTGATATAAAGTATATATCTGTTGGCATTATGAATGATCTTTTTACTCATAGTTCTATTTATTTTTAGGATTCATTCCAGAAAATTCTTCTAGCCCTTTGTAAACATGCATCAGATACAAACAATGTCTACAAGAGACACAGAGTTCTTATAATTTATCATTTCTTTGTTACTCTGTTACTTAAAGAGATAAAAGATGGTTTAGGAGGAGCATGGGCTTTTGTCCTCCGTGATGTAATTTATACCCTGATACACCACATCAACAGCAGGTAAATATGACAATTACGTCATGGGTGTCAATAATCCGAAAGCCTTTTTATTTTTTTATTTTGTTCCCTTTTGGAAATATATTCTTCTGTATGCTTTTTACTTGTTTTTTAAAGTGTTTCAATCAATTTGTGTGTTTTTCAGTTCTCCTTTATCTCCTGAGCTAAATCCTTAGAGCCTTGATAATTTTTGTTTAGAATCAAATTTTCCAATAAAGATTCTTCATATTCCTCTTTTTCCTCTATTCTTCCCTGTTATATAATAGCTTAATACTTGAGACAATGGCAATTTGTATTTAATTAATTTAGTTTTTTGCTTCCTGTGGCAGACCTGTTATCAGAGACATATCCGTGCGCAGCTTCTCACTGTGTTGTGATCTTCTTCATCATGTTTGCCACACAGCAGTTACATGTTGCAATGATGCTTTAGGGAGCCACCTCCACGTTATTGTAGGAACACTAATACCTCTTGCTGTGGACCAACCTAAGATTCAGCAACAGGTAGTTCTGAGTTGCAGTTGTTTGTATTTATTCCTTGTCTGTTAGCTTTTAAGTTTATGTTCACTTCATAAAAGGAATTCTTAAATTAGTGTTCAATTTCAGTTCATTTTTTCTGTGCTTTGTAAGTACACAAAGCAATAACATCATAATGTTATTTGGCATGTAACTCTATACCTATAATTGTTTAGATAAAAATGTCTACTTTTGGTGTTTCTGTGTTCTGTATTTGTAATGCCCATGGCTTTAAGCAATGATGGAGATGTATTCCATCATAATTGCTGAGGTTACTCTATCACTTACTTTCTAATTCTCTGTTTACTTAACCTATTAAACAGTTACCTTTTTTAGTTCTTAAAGAGCTTTAATGCTGTCCTTATGCCTTTCATGTCTTCTTTGAATTTCTGTGTCGGTTTCAGTCAGATATGAAAGATGTATAAAACCTTCAAGGTAAGTTTCAGAAAAAATGTTCTCAGTAGAGAAGAGACACCAAACCAGTGGTACCAGTAAAGAAAAAGAAAGACAGAACATAGCTATATGTAAACTGCTGGTGATGGCAAGTTGGTTACAAGAGATCAAGCAGCCAAGCAGTAGCCTACAAAGCTCTCACCTAGCCATGGCCACACTGCTTCTTGCCTTGTGGAAAATTATGCAGGAAATACAATGGAGACCTTTGGAGGGGGAAGCTGTTTAGAAGACAAGGAAGAAATAGGTGCAGAAAACAGATGTCAGTGGTTCAGCTGTTTATCAATTAAAACGATACTAAAAGTATATTTAGCACTTCATCCTTAACAAAGAAATGAAGCAGTTTCTGTTGCGTGACAAGCTTCGTTTTCCTTCTGGTGATAACTTGTATGTGGGGTCTGCTGGGGATGGAAATACAGTTAGTTTCAGAGACTTCTAATCTGTAGCTGAAGGTGAGAAACGAGTATGCTTCTTGCACTTGAGTCCTCACACTTGCCTTCTAACTTACTCTGGTGACATTTTACCATATGTTGGTCATGGTTGCAGTGTAGCAAGCAGTATGTTGACCTCTTAATGCATCCAATTCAACTGTAGAGCTACACTGGTTCAGCTGATAATTACCCAGTAACCTTTTTCCCAGCCGGGTGGTCACCAATCTGATGTTTCATAATATCTCTGTGCAAATAATTTTACATGCACAGCTGTGAAAGCAGTATGTCAGGGCATCCCTGGGCAGAAACAAAGTGGGGAGGACAGAAACTTCTCCAAATTCAAACTGCTATCATGTGAAATCTTCTAATGTTTTCTGCAGGGATGTATTTCCTTTAGTGATGACTTTTTAGTTTCTTCTATTTTCCTTCCAGCATTGAATGGAAGATAGTCAATCATTTTCCAATAAATACAAGTGTCGAAACAAAAACCTCATCATTTAGATTGTAGATCTTCAAAGCTGCCTGTATTGAATATCCAGTTGCATTCATTAGTTAGTAAGTACAGCACAAAAAAAATGCATTTTTCAAAGAAAATATGTTATCCCTTATGCAAACATTTATTTAAATTGTAGACCTGCTATGAAACAAATTCTGCCAGAGTTCAGAGGTTTGGACAGTAAATCATTATTTTAGACATTTGTTGGGATTTCAAATTACTGACACTACATAGTAGAAATTATCAATTAGTAGATAAAATAGAAATAGTAGAAATTTTAAAAGTCCCAGTAACATCAAAAGGCCTGCTTGGGTGTAGTGTGTTGCTAAATCATACTCAATATTGTATTGCCCAATACATGAAATGAGCTTTATCAAAAGACAGGATAAAACTGTAGGTTGTGATAATACACACTTTGTTATCAGTTAGGAAAGAGGCAGTAGCAAAAACTCCTTTTTAGAGTATGCCTGTGATTTTCCTATGCCTCTGAAAATTTTACAAGTTCTAATATTGTAAATGAATTATCTTTCCAAGTTTTTTATAGAGTTCTCAGTTTATTGAAACTAAGAGAAATGCAGACTTTATAACCTAAAGAAATACATCTCCAAAGTGTTTCTCTTTTTTACTTTTCATTTACTTTTTATGTTCAGGTCCTAGGCTTATTGAAGTATCTGGTGATAGACAATAAGGATAATGAAAATCTGTACCATGCAATCAAGCGCTTAGATCCTTTTCCTGAATATTCTGCTTTTAAAGATTTGCGAACAACTCAGCAGAAGATAAAATACAGTAAAGGACCATATTCTCTTTTGGAGGTAATTACATTTTAAATTATATCTCATGGTGTAGTGGTTTTTGCAATAAAACTTTTAAAAGCAAAATAGTTTTGGAACTATATGTGTAATTGAGAAAGATGTAAATTAGATGTGAATCGTTTTTATTGCCAGTTTCAGAAATTGAGGTATTCCTAGGTCTCCATTCTTATTTTGCATCTCTTAATCTCCACGTTGTGGACTGCTGTGTACCACTTCTTTACTTGAAGCCTTTATTTGTGTGTAACCTGTGCTTAATACAATCTATTGTTTTGCAGGAAATGAATCACTTTCTCTCAGTTAGTGCTTGTGATTCACTGCCCTTAACAAGACTTGAAGGACTGTATGATTTACGCAAACAGTTGGAACGATATAAAGATCAGATGAAGGATCTCCTGAAGACTTTCCAGGGTACAGACATCTGATTATGTGTTTTATTTCATCTGTATCTGGTTTTCAATGTGTAACAGTATAACCCTATTCTAATTTGACATCAAATTTTGTGTCCTCGTTTTTGGTATGTTTAGCAATGTAACCTTATTGCAATTTCACATGCAGAGTAGAATGGCATGTATTATTGATATAAAATCTGAAATATCTCCTGCAGAGCCTGTTATAAATATTCTATGAAGTGTTATATGACAGACAGGGTAAAATGCCCATATAGTTCTTGGAGTGGGGCATACATTATTGTGAATGATGAGGATAATGTGTAAGTATATTGTTATATGGCTGCTTAATGAGTTTTCTTGTATATGAGTTTCCCTGCTCCTTTACAATTACATTTAAGTAGCTTCATTACCAAAACTAGATTTTAGAAAGGCCTAATATGTTAGAAAATAAATCTCACAAAAGTTTGAAAATAATATAATTTAGTTTAGTTGAACCTTACCATATCACAATGTTCTGCTTTAGCTCCCAGTCCAAACCTAGTTCCTTCCTATTTTGGATTTCAGATGTTTCTAACAAGGCCATTTCATTTTTCTCCTCTACGTCAAATCTGCATCTGCTTGTTTTACTGAATGAGTGGAATATAAAAAAAGATGATGTAATTTTCTTTAGATAAACGAAGAGTAAAATTCGAGGAAGCACAGTCGTCTGTCCTAAGGCCCTAAGTGCATTATGTCCACGTCTTGAATATCATTTACAGTTTCAGTCTCAAAGTTCTGCTTGAAAATAAGGGTATTTGTAAAAGGCCAGCAAGTCTGTGTGGGAAAACATCAGAGTAGAACTTGAACAATCTAGACCTTGTAAGCTTGGAAAAGGATTGAGTAGGAACAGAGATCTGTGAACTGCTGAATGGTGTGAGGAAGCTGAGTAGGGAGCAGCTATTATCACTTTTATCACAGTATGAGAACAGATGAAGTTCTGTGGTAGCACTTATAGAAAAAGAGAAATTACGTTTTAATGTGTTTTGTTTTGTTTTTCTTTGTGAATGATAGAAAAACCAGAAGATTCTGTAATAGTGAAACTGGTGGTGAGCTTACTGCAGCTGTCCAAGAAGGCATTTAATCATGCAGGTGAAAAAGCAGTGCTGGGTAAGTTAATTAGTCTCACAGATCACCTAGGGCTGTCATTGCAAACGAAGATTTGAAACTATGGCTGTTCTCAGTGTTACTTCCCAATGCTGTTTTGCCTTTGCTGCTAGAGGTAACCATCATTAGATGGTTAGAATGAATCTTCTTTTCAGTCACTGCATATAACAATTTAGACTAATATTGTAAATTTAAATCAGTTTAGACCCTAGTCTCTTTTATACTCATGAAGACACCTGCCATTATACAGGTCACTTAAGTAGGTTGAAAAATAGTAAGAAAAATGGAAGAGAATTTACCTGAAAATTTGAAAGGCATATTTTAGTGGAAATCAAAATAATTATTGTCCATCTTAAAGCCTCTCGTGTATTATTAAATTTATTCTCACCATTTATGTTGAACACCTGATTGTTGTTTAGTCCAATGTACCAATGTCAAAATACAAATCTGCTTTTCCCCAAGTGGGAATTCCTTCCATGAAGGTGATGTTTACTGAGATTAGATGTCAGCTAGATACACAAATCATGAGAACATTTGCCTTAATATATATATGTCTAAAGTACTAATAACCGATTATTGCAATTGCAGCTCACATTGACTTCAGTATGATACAACACTCTGCAGCACCTCTGCAAGCTGTATGTTTCAGCCCTTTCTGCATTGTGTTTCTTTAGATGATGTGTTAAACTTAATCCAAAACACAACCTGAGTATCTTCAGTTTGCTCTGGTTGTTAAAAGCAATATTGTAGAAGATGGAAATGTTATCAAGCGTGGCAAGTAGAAAGGAAAAAACAGGGAAATAAATATTGATTCCTTTCTAATGAAAATTAATATCCCCCTCTTTTAGAAACTATGTTCAAAGTCAAGGTCATTTTTTTCCTTGTATGTAGTCTTGTGTTTTAGGGAATGAAAAAATGATTTCCCTTAGTGGCTGTGATTCTGACCTTTTGCACTTACCTGATTTGGATACAAGCAAAAATAAAATCTGTGTCTGATTTAATCTGCAAAATCCAGAGCAATATACATTTTGAGAAAACTGAATTAGAAAGCATAACTGTATTATTTATGAGGATTAAGCTGTGAAACACGCATGTGATTTTAATCATAAAGCTCCTGAAGTGATTATTTATAAAAGTTTGCAGCTTTTAACCTCATAATAATGAGCTCATAACAATGGTTTGTACTAATTGACTAGTCACAGCATTTTTTTTAGGGTCAAACCTTGTTTTAATGTGTGTAAAAATATAAAATTACTTTTATTTGCAGAGGCTGTTGGAAGTTGCTTGGGAGAAATAGGTCCCATGGATTTTTCTACCATAGCTCTTCGGCATGCTGAGAATGCACTGGATTCTAAAGCAGCAGACTTACTTGAAGATAAAAAGCTTCAGTGGGTCTTTATAATGTTAACTCAAATAAATACTGCTTTAACAGATAATTCGTGAGTATATTTATTTATTTAATTTATTCAGTCCAAAGTTTAATAGGGGCCGTTAAGCTGTATGTTGCTGATATCTGAGTAACACCTCTGAAAGTGCATTTGGTTCATACCTGTTAACACACAACCATGTGATTCCTCAAGGCTCAGATTACTTATCCAGTCAAGCTGGAAATTGTCTAATTAAACTTGAGCCAGAGAATCTCTTCTGTGCTGTAGAGGATAGCGATGTTGTAGAGTAAATACTGAGGCTTTGCTTTATAACAAGGTATGGGATGGTGTATTTTCAGGTTGCAGACGAGAAATTTCTTCTCAGAGTAGTTACACATTGGAACAGGTTGCCCAGGGAAGTGGGGGAGTCACCATCCCTGGGGTGTTCAAGGAAAGGTTGGACATGGTGCTTTGGGACAGTGTTTAGTGGATGACATTGGTGGCAAGGTAATAGTTGGACCAGATGATTTTGGAGGTCTTAAGGTCCAACCTTAATGATTCTATGCTTCTATTCTATGATTCTATGATCCTAGTCATGAATTTTTTTTGATGTGATGCACACGTTGTTAGATTATGGAATTCATTGCCTTGTGTGTTTATAAAGGTGATTTTGAAAATAAAATAGCTGAATGAAGTTATTAATAATGACATTCTATATGTTGTTCTTTCAGTATTGATGTTAGAGCTGCTGCTGTTTCATGTTTGAAAAACATATTAGCCACCAAGTCTGGCACTGAATTTTGGGAAGTTTATAAAAAAAGAGGTGATCCCATGTTAATCTATCTACAGCCTTTCAGAATGTCTAGGAAAAAGGTACTTCTAATATACCTTATTTAAATGACACAAGGGGTAGGGAAAGCATAGAAATAAATACATTTAAAAAAAAGTAAATTTGAAAACATTTTTGAGATCATCTTTGTTGAATCCAAGGGTTGACCTTTTCATCTGTCCTATTGCAGATGTTGTTGCTTTTGTACATCTCCTGTTTTTCCTTTCTGTTTCAGTATCTGGGGCTTCTTCAGATAGGAAATTACCAATGTGATGTTAGAAAGCTATGTGCTTTCATTACTATACTGATCATTTCTGTTTGCCTGCATAGAAATCTAATACATTCTTTCTCAGGATTCCATCATTTGATGCAAAAACCTTGTGGAAAATAAGTCAGAAAAAAGGTTACGTAATTAACCATAAATCAGATATTTCCTGATTTTCAAACTTTTAATGTGAAACCTAAATGTGCTGTCTAATGTGGCCTTGTTGATGTTATTTGTAAAGTTTTAATATTAATACTTTCAGATTTCCTTGTAAAACTTTACATTTACATGAACAAAGTCGATCTTTTCAATCAGTTCATGCACAGTCAGTATTGTTTTAATATGTTTTAATCTGTGGAGATCGCAGTATGTTTTTTAAATGCTGCGTTTGTTTATATTTGCAATATATGTTTTTCTCTTCTAGTTTTTTGAACTACCAACTAACAATTCAGAGGCTTCTTTAGAAACTTTGGATGACGCAAACCTGTGGCTTCCTCTGGGAGAAAGTCACGAGACCTGGATCAAGAGCCTGACCCGTTCAATACTGGACAGTGGAGGTGTAAAAAACGAAGTTCTCCAGTTAATGAAGCCACTGTGTGAGGTGAGCTGAGTTATACACAGACTTCTGTGGGCTGTGATGCACAAAATTATATGATTACTCAGGTTGATAACAAATAGTAATTTCTTCTGTTAAGTTACTACTTAGTAGTAAATCAAATACTTCACAGTCAAGATACTGCACATAAAATACATTTTTGAATACAAGATTTGAGAGAGAATTGCAATCAGTTGAAGTATGTGTGAGTATTTAAACTGAATACTAGTATAGCTATATTGAGTGTTACACATTTTTGTATGTTACACGTTCATTTTTAAACATCACGTTTGTTTTGAATAGTTTTCAGGTTTGTGTCTAAATTGATACATTTTAGTTTTGTTGTACAGTAAGACAGTAGAATAGCTGTTAGGCTTTTTGAGTTTATTATAACCTGAGAAAGAAGGGCTTTTGGTTCTTTTTCTTAGCAGCTGTTCCCTAACTGCATTCTAGGTGAAAACAGACTTGTGTCAAACCTTGCTTCCATACCTGATTCACGATGTCCTTCTTCATGATTCAAATGAATCTTGGCGAAATCTTCTGTCAGCTCATGTCCAGAAGTTTTTTACAGCCTGTTGCAGATTTGTCTCTTCTAGTAGATCAGCTACGCCACCAAGTTCTGATTCAGGTAATGTCACAGTATTTTTCTTTCAGTGAGAAGAGGGATCCTGGTTGTGAGAAGACTCTTCTGACTTCAAATACATGATGCGTACTTGTAGGTAGATAGAATTCGAGAAACTTCTGTCCAGTTGTTTGGTCAGTGGAGGTATCTGTCATTTTGAAGCTTATCATTGAAAGGACACAAGTGGTTTCTTCTGTATATCTCCTTTTATTATTCACAACTGGATAATGTTTCTTACTTGCTGAATTCAGATGTGTTTCAGTGTTGTATGCTGCAAGACTAAGACTTGGACTGTCTCTTAAAATCACAAACAAGCAGTTAAGTTTCTTCCTTACTTAAAAGTGAATAAAGGCATTTTCACCTAGATTTTCCCTTTGGAAAAAAAGATTAACCCTTGTTTGAACATCTGTCCAATGTTGATGATGGTCTCCCTATACATTAAAGAGACTTGTTCCATTCCAGTAGAATGAAAGGAGGCTGTAATCCAAAATAACTGTAGCTGAGTTTGAGTAAATGCAATAAGTTCCATTCAAAAGAAAGTACTGCTTTGGAGTAGACAGAGAGCTATTGGACCTTCTTTTAGCCTGAGGATAAATGTTTGAATTGCTTTGGCTGGCTGGAATGTACCTTCTAATCCAGCAGACTGGTGTCCTTTCAGATTACATTGTGATTGGAGTGAGCAGAAATTTACGTAAAAAGATCTCTGTTATTATACAGCGGGAGTAGTCTAATATGACTGAACTCAATTTCAGGAGCTGAAATCATATATTTCTCTTATTTGTGCATGGCCCTTAACACAAATACAATAACTTCAGATTAATATATATATATTTTGTGCAGTAGCTATTCTGCCATATCTTCCATACCTTCTGAGACTTACTTCTTCAATAACAAATCAGCAAAGGAATCAGTCTGTATAATGTCTTGTAGCCTCTTTACAGGCAAGTCATACAAGCTTTGGGTTGCTGAAGAGGTAAGTTCTACAAACTTGCAGTTAGTTCAGGGACTAATGATAGAGGTCTCTTCAAGCATTGTGCTTCTATGCAATGGATCTTACTGAAGCAATAAATGCAATATAAAGGGCACTGTTATGACCCAAGTTCATTATTTTCTCTTTTTTGAAATATACATCCTAGAGCAAGAAAACCAGGTTTTCAGAAGTCTGGATAAAGTGTCTCGACGAACCATGCTTGCTGTTGTTAATTACTTAAGAAGGCAAAAGAGGTGAATTACGGCTTTCCAAAATGTTGCTTAACTTTAATTTTGACTGTTTTAAGGTCTGTTGATGTTCTAGATTAAAAAAGAAAAATCGGATAGAGAACATTGCTTAAAAGAATAAAGATCTAGTAGTAACCTTACATTTATTATAGAATAATATGGCTAGCTTTAAATGATAATAACTATGCTGAAAGAGTTTTCTGAAAACTTCTTGTATGATAAACTTCTTATGGTATGGGGTTGGGACTTGGGGACTAAGGTAGATTCAGTCTTTGGAAGGCTTTATAGTTGAGTTGGATTTATTTTGTTTAATGTTAAGTCTGTTACAACAGTATTAAAGTCTCTATTTAATCAGATCTGTTTCAGGTACAGTTTTTGATGACAGTTTCTGGCTAGATCTGAATTATCTTGAAGTTGCTGTAGCAGCACAGTCGTGTGCTGCTCACTTCACAGCCTTGCTCTATGCAGAAATCTACGCAGACAAGATAAATATAGACAAACAGCAAGAAAGGTACAAGGCTTGAGGATTTCAGTTTCTTGACATTTCTAGTAAAATGGATCATGTTTTATGTTTCCCAGTAGTATTTTGTTGTGTAAAAAGCTATGGAAACTTCAGAATAAATGCTCAGGCATGTGTACTGACCTTGAAAATACTCTTAGTCCTTCAAAGTGATCCCAACCTTCCTAGTTTGTTAGCTATGTCACATTTGAAATTGTGGCATTTTAATTACTAACCGGAAAGTGTTCTGTGTGTGTGTGTTCTGGAGGAAATTAGTTCAAGCTAGTGCTTCTGGATACCAAGAAGTATTTAATCTCACTTTCCAAATGGAACGCTTTTCAGATTTTATTTCAGGAAATTAATAGTGTACTACTGGTCAAACTATGTCCAAAAGTGAAACAAGGGGGAAAGAAACCACAGACCCTTGACCAGAATTGTATGGTTTTAATTTTCATAATTTCATAATTTCTAGTGTATAACTGATCCTCTGCTGATCTGTGTAGAGGGAACTTTCTTATATAATGCACAATTACCTTTATCTTCTAGTCTACCAAGATCCAAATATGGAACTAATTTACTAGCTTTGGTTTTGCAACAAATAACTCTAGTCAGTGAACATAAAACGAAAGTATGGTTGTAAGCATAGATACTATATAGTTGTTTTTATTGTTTCACAGAAGAGAGCATTCTTGCTTCAGGAATTCACAAAAATACATTAGCAATTTGATTTAATAAAAATTAAACATTACAGTTGTTCCTTCCTCTCCTCCCCCAAAAACAAAACAAAACAAAAACAAGCCACAAAGCATTGATGTTGAAATGCCTTGATATGGATATTCTTGGTTCTACTTTGCCATTCTGGTAAATGCTATTCTGCCATTTTGAGTAACCTGGGAATGTGACAGGCTCAATCTTGTGTTTGGTATATGTACCCCTTAATTCGAAAGTGTTTTTTCAGCACTACTTTAATTCTTTGTGTGAAATTTCATTTAACTTTACTGGTTCAAACATTTCTTGTAGGTCTTTTAAAAAAGCTAAAAGTTTGACATTTGAAGAAGAAAGTCAAAGAACAGCTATTACTATCCTGAGTGAAAAAAGTAAAGAAACTGGCATAAGCTTACAGGTATATATGTTTATGTGCTTAATAATCTGCAAACCTTCTTATATAATCACAATTAACAGTAGGTCTCATCTGAGCTGAAGGCTGTATTTAAAAGTCCTACCTATGCTCTAATTCAAAGTGAACTCAGTGGCCTTGACAGACAAGTTAAATCGAGTATTAGTTCATACAAAACACTAACTGACAGGTAAACTTTCACTCACAGCAAAACAGACTGTTTCCCAAGCGAATCGACCTTATGGAGGTAACCAGTAAAGTAGTTTTTTTTGTTGTTGTTGTTTTGTCAGAGGGAATAGCTTATTTAAAAAAAGGTAAGTAAGCTGGTGTAGAAAGTTTTATAGTAATCACAACCATAGTAGCATGGTATCTACAAGTCTTATTTAATACATAAAATCTTATTCAATAGCCTTGTCGAAGTTAATTCTTTCCTTAGTTCATTGTTTCAGAGCTGCATTTTTTTTTTAATAAATTAGGTGGTCCTGAAGAGTTTTGCTATACTACGGAATTTTTCTTTCTGTGGTGATAACAGGTTCAGATATCACATATAGGAAAATTAAGCAATGATAACAATGTTAATGGAAGGGACCTTTATTTATAAATTTACATCATATGTATAAAAGTCACTCGAACTAGTTCCAAGAGATGTAATTCTTTGTTTTGTGGTCTTTGTTCAAGGATCTTCTCATGGACATCTATAAAAGCATTGGAGAGCCTGACAGTCTCTATGGCTGTGGTGGAGGAAGAATGTTACAGCCATTAGCACGGTATAACTCGTTAATGGTCTTATGTTCTGTAAATAATTGATTTCATTTCCTAGCAAGGAACTTAAATTGAAAACTTCTCCTTGACTTACAATAGGATAAGAACATATGAGCACGAAGCAATATGGGAGAAAGCTCTTCTAACATATGACCTTGAGGCAACCCTCTCTCCATCTACTTGCCACGCAGGGATAATAGAGGTAATTTTATTTTATAATAGGAAATGAATGTAGGAATTGATATCCATTGTACTGTATAAAGTTATTCATATTGAAACCAAAATTGTTTTAGGACAAAGAAATCTCTTCAGTTATCAAGTTCAGTCCTCTCTCATTATAGGTAGCCAAACCGCATGGTACAAGACAAATCAGCATTTGTCTGAAAACACCAAGGCTTACTGTCCTTTTGTCACTCACCCATTTTTCCATATCTTGGATCATGAATTTTGTGAAATATTTAAAAATGTTTTTCATTTTATACAAATTTTGGATGCCTCCTAAAATGATGAGATATAAAAAGTAATGCAACTGGTTATTTTTATCATCTAATTATTTAAACATCTACATTACAGTAACTGTGTTACTGAAACTTGTATTTCTTATGAAATCAATACATAGAATTGATGTTGTCTTATTTTAATGTCTTAAAATATGTTGCTTTTTTACCCTTTTTTTGCTTTTTTATTATACTAATTTACTTAGTTTTACTGTTAAACATAATGGCTGTACATGTAACCTGGATAAGTGATCACAATTAAAAAGTTATTATGGTCTTTGAATGGGTAGAAATTAAAAAGTTGTAGGAAACTTTTTCAAATCTCCACTAGGAAAAATAGTTCCCTAGGAATTAAAACCAGTTATGGCTTACTACTCACAAATGATGGAATGGAGAAATGTCAGCAGATAGTTCATTTTGAACACATCATAGAAATTTTGTTTCAAGGAATGCCAGCCACAGTAGCAATGAAATAATTTTCCAAGGTGATTGGTATTAGTAGAATGATCTAATAGTTATCTTATTAGAAGTTTTTTTTTGTGCTGTGTTCAGAAATACTTTTGATTCTATCTTACCTGCAAAGGTTTCTTTGTCACCAAAGGCAAAACAAATACTTTTAAAAAACAATTCAGTTTATTTAAGCAACTTTAAGTAATTTTGTTAATTACAGGCTTTGCAGAATTTTGGGCTTTGCCACACTCTTTCGATGTATCTAAATGGACTGAAACATGAAAACACTGAGTGGTGTGCAGAACTACAGGAAATACAATACCAGGCAGCGTGGAGGAATACGCAATGGGACCAAATCTCTTCTGTCAAGTAAATCAATTTATTTTTTTCATAGTTCTGTAAGTGAAAGGCAACTGTTTCAGTTCCAAGAAAAAAAAAAAAAAAGACATTAGAATATCATTTCTGCGGTGCAAGTCACCTACTTTATTTTAGTCATTGAATTGAAAATCCATTGTTTTCACTTTGACCTATTTTGTTTGCACATCACTTTGTTATCCTCAATAACTATGTAGTTGATTCTTCTTTTTGTTTGTTCGTAACTATCTCTTAATGCTCTTTCTAAGTGAAATTTTTGCACTTTTTACTCATGTAGTAAATGTGTCTTAATTATATATGAGGGATGGATACTTTTTAATGTTTAATGTATAAACAAACGGGAAGGATAATAGTAAGCCATGAGAGGTCTTCAAAAACTGAATTAGAAAACAGCAGTGTTGATTCATGGCTACTGCACTGTAAGAAGCAATCTCTTCCCTTGTGTCTTGTTCTATACCTAGAATTAATTATTTCATACGACTGGTCAGGATATAACCACAGAATGGCTGAGGTTGGAAGGAACCTCTGGGGGCCATCTGGTCCAATCTCTGCTCAAGCAGAGACTCCTACAGCAGGTTGCCCAGGCATGTTCAGGCAGCTTTTGAGTATCTCCAAGGAGATACATCCCATATCTTTCAGCGTAATGCCATGAGAATTGTTAGGATTAACTTTTTATTGTGATGTTGGTTTTGTCTTATTATATAACTGTATACATATACTCCAGCACTCCAAACATTTTGACAATTATTGTTTTTTCTTTGTTTTAAAAGAACAGATTGTGTTTATAAAATACTAAATTACTTTGAAATGTAAAGGGTTACTTTGTAATTTTTTATCACGTGAAACGGCAGTTCATTCAGCCATGGAAAAATGTACTGGCAAAATATTCATCATAAAGCTAAAATTGAATGCTTTGCAGAGAAATACAGTTTCCTTTTCATTTTTAAGTTACTTTTGTTTTATTTTTTTCTTTAAGAGATGAGACGGAAGGATTGGGGTACCACAAGTCATTGTATGATGCTCTTCAGTCTTTACGAGATAAGGAATTCTCTGCTTTTTATGACATTCTTAAAGATGCAAGGTAAAAAACAAACAAACAAACAAAACAGCTGTGTCAACATTCTGCCCTTACAGAAAGGGGCAGGGGTAAGGCAGAGGGGGAAGGAGAGATGGTAGTCACAAGTTACATAAAAAAACACTTGGGGTGGTTCTGTGGGCTTAAATGAAGATTCATTCATAGAATAAAATCAGTTCTTCTGGTCTGCAACTTAAATTCTAGTTGTTGTTTTTTTTAACATGAATTTATCTTTTGTGCATATACAATTTGCGTGTTAATTGAGATTCATTTCTAGTATGCATTTTTTTACTTCCTCTGAAATGGATTTGAATGCTTACTTGTCTTTTTCAAGTCAGTTATAACACGTGCCTTGGAGTTTATAAATATGTTTATCATGTTTTCACTTATTGACAAATTTAATTTTTTGAACTTCAATGGTATTACAAAATAATTCCAGACAGAATGGATTTGCTGTTTAATTTCTTCTCACTGTGGAAATTGTTATGGATATTTGTAATTCTTTGTGGATACTGGAAAAAAAAATCTCTGTTAAATCCATAGGGTGAATGAAGTGGAAGAGCTATGCAGAGGCAGTCTCGAGTCTGTGTATTCTTTATATCCAACTCTTTGCAGACTACAGCTAATTGGAGAGTTGGAAAATATAGGTCCGGTATTTTCCAGGTATTTTTTACGCATTGTTTTGTCCTGCTTTTTCAGTTTTCTGTATGTTTGATAATCAAGTCTAGCACACAAATAAAACGACTTCATCAAATTTTATTCCTGGGCATCTCATATTCCATCTTAAAAACTGTATAGATTTTATCTTTAGGACAGGAAGACAAATCCAGATCCTCTTTATTTCCAGACTAGATTTATTCCTGGTCTAGTTTTAATTACTTGATACTATGTCAATATTGTATTTTAAGTAATTGCTTTCTTTTCTTTGTTTTGAGTTCCCTGGTGCACCCCAAGGCTGCAACCATATCTCTTAGCCTTTGGTTTGCTAAAATGACTAAGTCAACCTCCACTAGTTTCCTTTCTGACACTGTTTTCTATTTCCTTGATCATCCCCATGGTTCTATTGAATGTTATTTCAATTTGAATCACTTTTGTAGTGGACCAGTATTACCATCAGTGTTCTAGCTGAATTCTTAACATTGCTTTTTAATAGTGCTATTAACATTGCCTTTTTCTGCCATAGTTGTATCAGCTTGATAACTTATAGTCATTCTGCAGACATCTGACCTTATGAACCTTTGGTATTTACAGTTAATGAACTGTCTAAGAAAGTCATACATACAATGGCAACCTATATGGCACAGTTTTGAATTTATTCTTAGTTTGATCTGTATTTAACTTATAGAACAAAATAAGAATCCTTTTGATGATTTTTAATGCTTAATCAAGAATGTTTACAGCAGGGTTTTAGGGACTCTTTCTTGTCTTAGAACTGTAGATTGTAAACTACCTCTGTACTTTACTGTTGTTACTCATCTTGCGTTTCACAAATATTTAGCAGGAATTGATAACAGATCTTTTCCATTTTGGTAATAACTGCAGATCTTCTACTACTCAACAACTGAATGATATTTATTTGAAATGGCAGAGACAGTCCTGTCTTCTCAAGGATAGTGACTTCCGTTTCCAGGAACCCATCATGGCTCTGCGCACTGTAATTTTGGAGATCTTGCTTGAAAAGGAGGGTGAAAATACTAAAAGAGAATGTATTAAAGACATCCTTACCAAGCATCTAGTGGAGCTCTCTAAATTGTCAAGAACTGCTAATAATACACAGGTAACAAATTCCAGGAAAGATCAGTGATGGATGCTTAGGTTTTTAGTGTATCAAATAACTTGATTTTTCAACAGTACTGAAGTTTAGCTGTATTGTAAGTTTATTCAATGAATCAATTTTTTGGAGACTTAAAATATGTAGAACTTACTCATTAATTGTATTTATTGTCATGTTTTCTAATTTTTTCTCATAGTTATAAGCCAGTCTCTGAAGTAGATAATACTAAGATGAAATTGTTTACCAAAGAATGCTCTTATAGCTCTATTAGTTCATTTTAGTACAGTTTTATATATCCAGCTTTCACTTGCATCATGTTGCTCTAGTGTCCCAGATTAAAGCTGCAGAAAGAACTCTGTTGCATCTGTATATTGAGTGTTGTTTTTGAGGATTTATATCCCCAAGGCACCATTGCATTGTGTTAAATATCTCTCTGTGAATGACTTAATGGGATTTGCAGTAACAGTGGTTTCTGCAGCTGCTAATGCTGAAAAATCCATTTAAGATCCAGAGTCAACCTTGGCTCATTCTTGCTAGTGTGTCTACAAGTAGTACCACATCAAGAATTTATAGAGCAACAATATCCTCCAAGAACCTCTGAATGAAGTAATTCCAGATAAATATATAACTTGGAAATGTGTTCAACACTTCAAATACGTGAAAGTACATTAAAATTTGATTTCAGGAAGTTTCCAACTCTCTTTGTGCATAATGGTGTCATCAGTAGAAAGTTGCCTTTGATTTCATAAACTGAGAGGTTTACTCAGTGCCTCTGGAATTATCTGGGAATTATTCTTAATAATTTTTTTTATCTCATGCCTGCCCATTTGGGATGGCATCAGCCATCAACACAGTGCTGATGACTGGCCTGTAAGAGCCTAAACAGAAGTTCCTATTTTTTCACTTAGGTTTTCAATTCCAGAAAAAAGATTAAAATTGAGGTGCTATATTTGGGGAAGATTAAAAGGTTCTGGAAGATCAAGCCAGTGTGTTTCTGGAAACACTATAATTCCAGCCTTTTCAGTGTTGTAGGGCATGGATAACTTTTGGAACATACTTCTGGACCTTACCAGTCTTTCAAACCATGTGATGATAACTCTTGCCTTTTGGCATGCCACTAGCTGGCAGAATGAAGTGTCTGAATGTACGAAAGTTTTGGAGGAAGCATTCTTCACAATTAATGGCTTTTCTTTGTCTTTGTTGCCACTACTATCCATTAGGAGGAGTAGAGTGCCATACGGAATCATCACACTGACCACTAATTGAAGTACTCAAACTTAAATTTTCATTTACAAGCATTCTTACATTTTAATTATTTACCTTATGTAAAATGCTTATTTAAAAGTTTGAATGATGTGATTGTTAGTTGCACGGCTTGTGAAAATACGTTAGCCTCAATCTTCGACATGGTTAAAAATAGTTTGGTCTTCTTGCTATCGTGTAGTGATGCTTGATTACTGAATAATAAGGATGTTATTTCACCAGTAGTATGAGTAAAGAGGTAGATATATAAACAGATTAATATATGATGGTCACATTTTTTGCATTATTTTTCTTAGGTCTCTTTCAACATAATAATTGTGTATTTATCATTTTAGCTTAGTGATTATTTCAGCAGATATTGGTTGTAGAGTTTCTGTACCTTTTATTTCCAAATAATCTAAAATGTTAAATGTTAATAGTTCATTTTGGGGTTTGTGAAGTTCAATTCCATATTCTCTTTTTGTTGCAAGTCGGGATTGTCTGCAAATTTGTAGAATGATGACTTCATCTCTTTCTTCAAAATACATTCTTACCATTAGATAGAATGTGCTGCACATGTAGAGCAAATTAAGATGGAGTTTAAAAACAAAATTTGCTTTAAGATCCATGTATTTGACTTAAAGAATTGTTGATGATCATGTATTATTTTTTCTATTTCAGCTTCCAGAAAGAGCTATGTTTCAGATCAAACAATATAATACGAAGCAATATGAAGTTTGTGAATGGCAACTAGAAGAAGCTCAGGTTTTCTGGGCTAAAAAGGAAGAGAGTCTTGCACTGAATATTCTTAAAGGACTGATAAAAAAATTAGATGCTGATTGGTTTCAGGTATGTGCTATATAGTGTGTTAATTTATGGCAATTAAATTATTGAAAATTGTATTGCCTCTTTCTGAAGCGTTTCCTTGAAACTGTAATAGTGTACATGTTTCTGTTACAGGAAGAGTTGTGTAAAGGATTTTATCTCTTGTCTTTATTGTGCAAAAAAAATATATATGTATGTGTGTATATATATATATAAAGAACACACTAATGATACATTTTATGGTAAAGAAACACTCCTCCATTGCAGGCATTTCCCTTACGTCTGTAGGGAATCTCTGTGAAAAGGTGGGAGTATGATTTGGGACTTCTGTTTCAGTGGGAGCAAAGCTGTACTGCAAACTATACAGAAATTCCAGGCAGGTTTTTGGCTGATGAACTTTAACTACTGTACCTTAGACTTCTTGAACTAATCCAGTATCAAGGAACATAGATGTGATCTGGGGCACTGTTTCACATCTTTGAATCCTTCCCCGTTTACAAGCACCCCTGGGCTTTTTATTTTTAACTTGTACCTCTGAAAATGGAATCTTACCTCAAACACAGAAGTGTTTTCTCATCAAACTTGACTTCACCAAGTGCCTCTGGATCTTCGTTATTTTAGATCCCTTCGACAGCTTCCTGAAAAATCATACCACTTGATGTGAAGCAAAGACTAAGTGCATATCTCCAGTTCAGAATACAAGGATTTAAACAAAAAATCCCTCTCTTTTGTCTCAGCAATGAACAATAGGAAGTTCCTAAGAAAACTTGTAAAGAATAGTTGAGTTCAATAGCCAGAGTACTCCTCCAGACTAATTTGTAGCACAAGAACTTCCAGAACCAGATGTAGTTTCTTTGTGTATAATTCTTTCCTTTTTTTTTTTTTTTTTTTTTTTTTTTTTACCATAAATTTGTCCAGTCACAGAGTTTGTGGAAGTTTTTAATATCCAGGTGTTGTGGTTTAACCCAGCAGGCAGCTCAGCACCATACAGCTGCTCACTCTCTCTCCCCCCAGGTGGGATGGGGGAGAGAATCAGAAAGGGAAAAGGGGGTTGAGATAAATACAGATTACCAGGTAAAGCAAAAGCCATGTCACTCCAAACGTCCCCCCCTCTCCTCCTTCTTTATCCCTGCTGTTACTGCTGAGCATGATGCCACATGGCATGGGATGTCCCTTTGGCCAGTCTGGGCCAGCCCCATGACTGTGTCCCCTCCCAGCTCCCTGTGCACCCCCTGGTACCTCACTGGCAGGGCAGCACCAGGAGCTGAGCAGTCCTTGTCTCTGTGTGAGAGCTGCTCTGCAACAACTGAAAACATAAATGTGTTATCACACTGTTTCATCAAAAATCCAAACACACAGCATCATACAAACCTCTGTAAAGAAAATGGATTATCCCAACCAAAAACATGACACCAAAAAAACTCTGTGACAAGGAATTCCACAGCTCAATGCTCATTGTCTTAAGAGCTGCTTGCTTTTGTTCATTTTGAACCCCCATCTTCATTTGGGGATAGTTCTGATCTTTGAAAAAACAATAACCACATATTCCCTGTCATCATTCTCCATAGCGAGGTAACACTTTATAGTTTTGTTTCTAGACAGGAATAACCATCTCACAGTCACTGCTGTATGTAAGCCATGTATACGTTCTCTGCCTGCCCTCTTCATGCGTCATTCAACATTTATTTTTTGCTGGTAGCTTCATCTGCTTTTTTCATTCAATTTATTTTCTTGTATTACCTGTCATAAGTTTTTCAGTCTTTTTATCACCTTGAATACCTCAACATCATCACCGGATTTTGTTTACTATGCATTGCCTTCCCCACACTATTGTCTTTTGAACAGCACAGATCACTGGGTCTTTGGAGCATTTTCAGGGGTGACTAATGACCCTTTAAAAAGTGTCCCATTTATTTCTCTTTCTGCTGCCTATCTTACTTTTTTGCCCCTCCAGGAACCATGCTTTTTGTTTCTTGAGGCTTTGTTTCTTCAGGAGCTTTTTGTTGAGGAGCCATGTCACACAACTGCTGGAATCTCTTGGAGTAGACTGGTATCAGACAGTTATTCCTTATCCCTGTGCTTGTTGACTTCTTCTGGAAGTCCATTTGAGCTGGGAAATGGAATGCATCCGAGGATGCTAAGACAGCTGTTATTTCAGAGCCACTCTTATATCACCTCTGAATGATCATGGAAATCAGGGGAAATTCTGATGACACCAAGAGGCAATGACATCCATATTCAGAAAAGGCAAAAAGCAAGGTCTGAGAAGCTACAGAGCAGGCAACCTCATTTCGATCCCTAGGAAAATTCCAGAACAGGTCTTTAGGGAAGTTATTTCCATGCACATGAAGGACAAGAAAGTGATTGGGAAAAGCGAGCACAGATATACTAGGGATAATGAGGCTTGACTAACCTGATCATCTTCTGTGATGAAACAGTTTGCCCAGCAGATACAGGACAAGCTGTGGATGTCGTCTGTCTTGATTTGAGCAAGGCATTTGCAACAGTCTCCCACAACATTGTCCTTGACAAGCTGGTACGATACAAACTGGGTTGATAAGACCACAAGACAGGTGGAAAACTGGCTAGACAGCTGAGCTCAGAGGGTGGTCATTGATGATGCAAAGGCAGCCTGGTAGCCAGAAAGAAGCAAGTTTTCCCCAGGGTTTGCTACAGGCTCTGATACTATCTTTATGACAGAGATTTATGTGACAGGACTGAATTCCTTCACCAAGTTTGCATATAACAGCAAACTGGAAGGAAAAGTGACTGGTGAGTCAGACAGACCTCAGTAGTCTGGAAGATGATACCAACAGAAGTTGCATGAGATAAGTCCTTCACTTGGGACTGAATAACCTCAAGCAGTGGTACAGGTAGGGGTCTGACTGGCTGGGGTGTAGATTCGCCAAAAAAGGACCTGGTGGTCCCAATGCTAGAATAAATTGGCGTTGTGCCCTTGTGGCAATACAGGTGAACCGTGTCCTGGGCTGCATCACCAAGAGTTTAGCCAGTAGGTTAAGAAATGTGTTTGATTATTCTGCTTGGCACTTAGCCCACAACTGAAGTACAGTGTCCAGTTTTAGTCCACCCATCAACAGAGGCACTGAGAAATTGGAGACATCCAACAAAGGGCTATGAAGGTTATTAGAGGAGCGGGGAGCTTGGCACAGGAATAAATATTTTAAGGACTGGTTTTATTCAGCCTTGGGAAGGCTCAGGGGGCAGATCTAATCACAATCTTCCAATACGTAAAAAGGGGTTGTAAAGAAGATGGAGGTAGCTACACACAAGTGCACAGATGCACAGCGAAAGAGCAAGAGACAATGGGCACAAGTTATTTCAAGAGAAATGCCATCTGGATACAGGAAAAAAAATTCTACCACTACCACTGTAACACATTTCCCAGAGAAATGGTGAAATCTTCCGTGCTGGAATTCGATAGTTCAGGGCTGAGTTTAGGAGAGTCCTAAAAACTTAATCTAAAGCCCTGTTTTCAACGGAAGGTTGGGTCTGGTATCTCTCCAGAGGTTCCTTTCAGCATCAACTTTTCTGTCATTCGTTGGTTTACTTTTACAAAAGCTGTTCTGGCTTTTCTTTATATTCATCTATCAATTCTTTTTGTGTTGTTGTTGTAAAAACAACTCCTCATAGTAATAATAATTTCTAATAATGTTTTAAAATGCTTTCATAGTATTTGTTTAGTTGTCTTCATATTGTTGTGTTTTTTGTTTTTTGTTTTTTGACAGTCTTTTTTGTTTTGTGTATTTTTTCTGTTTGATAAAACTTCGTTTTGCACACTGATGTGGTAGAAGTGTCTTCATCTTCCTTACCTTCCTGTTTAGCCATGATAGCTTTCTTAGAATATTTTTTTTTCTTAGAGTATTTTTGGAAGGTAGTAGACGTTCACTTTGAATCTCTATACATTATGAAGGAATATTCATAAAGAAGAAGATTGGAGTGTTTAGGGCAAAGTTCTACACATATCAGGACAAAATCAAGAGTTGCTTATCCGCTTTTCATTTATGTGATTGTTTCATATATTGGTTGATAAAGGCTTCAAAAACATAGTTTGAATCTCACCTTCCAGTGTTACGTTTACATTGTCTACATAAGGAGGTTTTGTGTTTTTGCAGTCTATGATATTCATCAGCATCTCACAGTCAGTGTTGCCATCGTGATCAGGTGGTCTTTAATATATACCCTGTACTAAAAGTATTTTGGAAATTTGTCCTGCTGTAGAATTCAAGCTGAGCTTCCAGTCTGGAGGCAAGTCCACTGCAAATCTACTCCATCATCTTCTCAGAGCACTTTTAACCAAGTTTCCATGGAGAAGTCTGTCTGAAACATGTGATGATCACACAGTTATCACAATACCTGAATGTTCCCTACAGCGTGCACTATGGTACTTCAGATTAAATGGGGATGTTAGAAATAACATTTCTGGAAACACGCTCTGAATTTACTTTATTTTTATTAAAATTTGTTATTTTTTATTGTGTTTTTAATTGTTCAAACTGTCAGGTATTTTAAAATAGGCACTCTCCTTTAGTCTCATAGAGAAAGTAATTTAAGGTCATTGCCTACTGTTAATGTAGATAGTAAATGACGTTGTAGATGCATTACATGTAACAGGCCTAAGTGATTAAATTATGCTTAGAAGTAAAAAGTTTTATAAGTAGCCTACCTACTATGTTCAAGGTATTTTCATTTGCTGCCTTCCTCTTATTTTTCCCAAAATTTTCTTTCTTAAAGGTGGAGAAAAATCCTCATCTGAAATTGATGTATACAGAGTGTCTGAGGCTATGTGGAACCTGGTTAGCAGAAACGTGCTTGGAAAACCCTACAGTCATCATGCGGAAATACTTAGAAAAGGTGAGTCTAGTCTTTGAAATGCACAGCCTTTGAGATAATGCAGTATTAAAATGTCAAGTGAATTTTACAATGTAGCCGCCTTTTTTTTTTTGTGGGTTGAAAATACAGATTCTTATAGAAAATACAAGTTTTGCATATTATTATATAACACTATAATATGACTACTATTCCTGTTTTCCTTTTTCCTTCCACCCTATCCCCATCTTTACACATTCAGGATAGATCACTGACTCCTTTGTGTTTACAGTACAGGGATTGACAGGCATTTACAGTCTCATTCCAGGAGCTGGAAGGTCTTACAGTAATGTTGTAAAGTACTGTAATTTTTTTTGTAAATAATCTTAGCCACAGTAGAAACATTTTTATTAATATTTGTCTGCTCTGCACTTCTTTCTTTCTAATTTATGAAACTATACATAGTTGCCTTTTTCTGTTACTCTCTACACGGTTCCTCTGATGATTTGAATCAGTGACTTGCATATGCAATTTCCTTCTCTTTTTGGCACTATCTTTGTTTTTTTTCCTCTTCATCTTATGATGTAAGGTAAAACTAAGTTGCAAAGCTTCATGCGTACTTACTCCGAAAGACAGATAGTTGTAGGAGATTCCCGTATAGTTGTTAAAGCTGTTTCATGTATGATATTTGACTGTTTGCACTGAAAAACACCTCAAAAATTAAAACTGAGTATTTTTTAAAGTGAATTTATTATATATATATATATATACACTATATTTCATATATGTATAAATTTCATATATATATATATATATATATATATATATATATATATATGAAATATATATATATTTCATTAGAGGCAACCTTAACTATTCTGAACAAACAAGTGTCCCTGCTTGAGCATGGATTTGGACAAGATGACCTCAAGGGGTCACTTCCGTTCTGATATTTTGCGATTATTAATAGCATTTGGTCAGGTATTATGCAGTAGTCACTATTCACCTGATTATCAGGCTTTTTATTATTGTAACTTCCCTTTTAGGCTGTGGAAATTGCTGCAAGTCACAGTGGAGACAGTGATGAGATGAAGAATGGAAAGATGAAGGCTTTCCTGTCTTTGGCTCGTTTCTCAGATAATCAGTACCAGCGAATTGAGAATTACATGAAATCCTCAGAGTTTGAAAACAAGCAAGCATTATTGAAGAAGGCCAAGGAGGAGGTTGGCCTCCTGAGAGAGCACAGAGTTGAGAGAAATAGGTGAGTGTTCAGACGGAGGTAGTTACTGTGGAGCCGTTAAAGGCTTTGTCTTTACTAACTCTGTCTGGCTGGGCAAGTGGTACAGCTTGGGTCACACCTCTACAACTGAATTTTTACTTCTTTTCATAAAACAGTGCCTGAGCCCATAATGCTTGTTGCATAGAGTTTCTTTCTTAACTGGGCTTGGACATCATGTAGGAGAATCACTAGTTGATGTGGGCCAAAACTAAGGAGTTTTACAACAACTGAACAGTATGGATGATTTCATCAAGACTGAGATTTTATCATTAGAAAGGAAAAAGACACTGACTGAAGATTTACTTAGAGTGATGGATTTGTGTTGGACATGCACCAAAAGAATAGCTCCTGCAGTTTTGTTTTGTAGATGTTTATTTTACTGGGCTTGTTAATACACAAGTTTAAAGAGAAAAAAAAAAGGTTAAATTGCAAAGCAACAGAATTTGGACAGCCTAGTCCATTCATTGAGAAATAATGTGTTGTTTAAAAATAATGTCTGTTCACATAGATATACAGTGAAGGTTCAGCGAGAGCTTGATCTGGATGAATGTGCCATACATGCCCTAACTGAGGATCGTAAAAATTTCTTGTGTAAAGCAGTGGAGAACTATATCAGCTGTTTGCTAAGTGGAGAAGAACACGACATGTGGATCTTCCGACTCTGTTCCCTGTGGCTTGAAAATTCTGGAGTTGATAGAGTCAATGAAATGATGAAGGTATGTTTGCTGCTTTTTTTTTTCCTTATTATACTTTTACATTCAATTATCCACATCCTCCTCCTCCTCCTGTTTGTAAAGGATGAATTATAGTGCTGTGATGTACACTTTCTTGTATAGCTCCTTACCATTTCCATCAAAACTTTGCTTTTTCAGTCATTGCTCGTAAGTTAGGTGCTCATCAGTAACGCTCTAATTCTCACTGCATTTTAATTTAATTTCAGTGTAATTTAGCAAGTCTGTAAGATTTAACATATCTCATGATCTTTCACTGTTGTTACCTTGTTCTTTACGTACCTTGAATGCTGCCCATATCCTTCTATGTCCTTTAGTATGTTATTCTACATATATTCTATATATTTGTGGGTGAAAGGATGTACTGTTAGACTATCTGTAGAACACAGCAACCATGGACCGGAAAGGTTCTCATTCTGAGGTTGGTTCGTTCATTTCTGCAGTGATGCGGGATATCTGTCAATTCTTCCATGAATGATACGTATTTATAACAGAGATCTGTGTAATTTGTAATTGCCTCATTTTGTGTTAACTTTGTATTAACTTTCAAGAGTAGAAAGTGTTCCTTTTCTCATATTTTTAACACGCAGTTGTTTATTGTCTTAAAAACAAGGTTGTAATTTTTTTTATTAGGACTGTTTCTTGCCACAGTGAATCTAGAAATGTGGGCATTCTGAATTAACGTATCTAAGCTCTGCTCTAGTAGAATAGCAAATAGTACTTTCCTCATGAAGGACATTCAAGAGGCAGGAACCAAGATGATGTGATACTCACTTGATCACTCAGCAATAGTTACCCTGATAAAAAAAAAAAAAAAGCAAAATCAAAATTTCTAACCTGGTATTTTATGATTACAGTCTTTGTTTTGGTGTTTAATGCAGCTTTCTTGCTGAATTTTCTCTACTACAGAAAAATGCAGAGAAAATCCCTTCATACAAATTTTTGCCTCTGATGTACCAACTGGCTGCTCGAATGGGAACCAAGATGATGGGTGGACTAGGATTTCATGAAGTTCTGAATAATGTAATTTATGCTTTTTTTGTACCTAAAGATACCTTGATTGGCTTAATGGTGCATACTCCTAAATAATATGTATCTTTCTTTATGCAGCTGTAGCACAATGAGTTATGGAGGTGGTGATGCAAAATCAATATTGTGGGTGGAGGGAGAGAGAGAATTGGGGAATTCTCATTGCTACTTTGTTGTTTTTGTTGTTGTATAAGAATAGTCTTATGCAGGTATAGAAATGTACCTTGAATGTATTACAATTCTGGAGGTAATGTCTAAGTGATATTACGACTCTTTATTTCTTATAAAGAGCCTTAGTAGCTCAAAAAAATAATTTTGTTAGTTAAGTCATTTTATTTCTTCTGTATAATTTTCAATAATGGGATCTTTTTCTTTTCCTTGACAGCTGATGTCTAGAATTTCACTGGATCATCCGCATCATTCTTTGTTTATAATATTGGCTTTGGCAAATGCTAACAAAGATGACCTCCTGACAAAACCAGACTCGATAAGAAGAAATAAGTTAATTAAAACTGCACCAAAAGAAATCTCCCAGCTTGATGTGGTAACTATAAAAACTTATATTTCTATTCAGTTTTGTAATAAAAAATATTTACTTACTTATTTCAAGGGCTGTTTTAGTGTAGAATTCAGCAGCAGAAAGAGTGGAAAGAAAGAAGTACTTTGTGACAAAAAGCTTTCTTTTGTGTGTGAATTGATAATTACTGTTGAAATTGTGTTTTACTGAGGCTAAACAAAACATAACGAACATTTTCTGCAACAAATACCCCCAATTATTGCATAGAATTTTGTGGTGAATGTCCTTGATGAATCATTCTCTAAAAGGCACTTCAGTTGCAGTAAGTGTTTGACTACGTTTATTGTTTATTGTTAAAAGTAGATACTGAGCATCTTTCTGCTTTAAGTGGTAACGTCTGTTCTAGGTATTTAGCCTGGCGCAGTATACCTTTTGTTCCTTTGTATGACTTTAATTTGTTAAAAGCCATGATGAAGTGTAGTACTGACCTGCGGTTTCATGTTAATGTTGTCACTGTTTAATTTTTGTTGGAACCTGCCCATGGAATCATCTCGTATCTGGATTTATGTCCTTTTTCTGCCCCATCATTATAGTCCTGGCATGGTTGTTACCATGGTCTCCTGTTTCCTTCTGGAGAGGAACCACAGTTTCCCATGTCGTCTTCTTGTCACCAATGCACCTATAGAAGTCTTTCTTGTTGCCCTTGATGTCCCTGGCCAAATTTAATTCTAACAGGGCTTTGGCTTTTCTAACCCAATCCCTGGCTGCTCAGACAATGTCTCTGTATCCCTCCCAGGCTCTGTCCTTGCTTCCACTCTCCATAGGCCTTCTTTTTCTGTTTGAGTTTGCCCAGAAGCTCCTTGTTCATCCATGCAGGCCTCCTGGCGTTTTTGCCCAACTTCCTCTGTGTTAGGATGCATCACTCCTGAGCTGGGAGGGAGGGGATCCTTGAATATTAACCAACTTTCGTGGGCCCCTCTTCCCTCCAGGCCTCTTTCCCCATGGTACTCTACCAAGCAGATCCCTGAAGAGGGCAGAATCTGCTCTCCTGAAATCCAGGGTAGAGAGCTTGCTGTGCTCCCTCCTTGCTGCTGCCCTCTGGATCCAATGGTGGTCTTTAAGGTCTCTTCCAACACAAACCATTCTATGATTCTAATTGTACTTAAATGACTGCATGTTACTATGCATCCTTAATCTTACAAGATGTAATTTGCAATTGATATTTTTATTTTATTTTATTTTATTTTATTTTATTTTATTTTATTTTATTTTATTTTATTTTATTTTATTTTATTTTATTTTATTTTATTTTTTTTAGGACAGGATGGAGGCTGCTAGCAATATAATCAATATCATAAGAAAAAGGAGAGCTCGTATGGTTAGAGATATCGAATCCCTTTGTGATGCTTACATCATATTAGCAAATGTAGATGCTAGTCCGTGGAAATCTCAAAGAAGTAAGTCTTGAAAAAAAGATTTTCATTTTCAATAGTGAAGATATATATTCTTGGATGAAAAAAATATATAAAAGAGATACTGTGATAACATTGTGCCTTTTGATAAATGTAGTATTTAGTCTGGATTAAAAGCTGTAGTAGTTGCTTATACTGTAAGGACTTTGTGACTATGAAACTCCAGAAAACCCCAATTGTGCGTTGGTCATCTTCATTAGTTCAGAAGATGTATGCAGTAAGATTTTGTATCTCAGAAACTGTTTTTGTGACCTTCAATGTGTGTTTATAATTCTAACTGTAAAGCTATGAATTCTATTTAATTACAGAAGGAATAAGTATTCCTGCTGACCAGCCAATTACTAAACTGAAGAACCTGGAGGATGTTGTTGTCCCTACCATGGAAATTAAGGTGACTGAAGTTGAAATAGTTCTACATTATAGTATCAAATCTTAGATTCAGGTTTCTCTAATGACAGTCAGAGCATTTCTCTCTTCATCAGATTCCCATGTTCTTCACAGGCCAGCCTATCTGGGCTCTTTTTCCTGTGAGGTGGGAGATACAGGGTGAGATCCTTGCTTTTGGAAGGCCTTTAGAAATTTTTATAAGACCATGACCCCAAAGTATACGATAGCATCTTATCATATGAAGATGATTTTGCCCGTGTTAGCACTGGCTAGTCTTTCATCATTGAAAGGGGTGATGAGGCACCTAAACAACAGAGAGGATGTGGAAATCTGAATCTCTTATTTTATAGGTGCTAGCTCAGAGTTTTAAGGAGACGTTTCATGTACGTAAAGCTGTGAAATTAAATAGATCTGCCTCTTCTGCTCTTCCCAGTTGGCCAGCTTGTGTGCGTTAGCTCAGTAATTTAGTAATGGTAAATGATCCGTTCCCATTAGCATGAGCTTTTGATTGGATGGGTGCATTGGCACCCATTCTTGTATGCCTGAGTATGTGGGCATGCTTCCTCTACCTAGGAAACGTAGCTGTTTGAGGAGTGTGGAGCTGTATTTTGGGCCAGCTGCCTAAAATGTAAGTGTTTGAAGCTGAGCTTCCATTGAAGTGCCCCTGGCTATCTCTGTACAGCTGAATAGAACAGCCCAATGGAATATTTTATGCTGTTTGACTTCAGAGGTCAGAAATTGCCACCCATGCTAAATAGCACTTGTTTGTACGGCTCCTCTTGGTCTTGGGTATTGCTCCTTGTTAAGATACAATTGTTATTGTCTTTGCTTCTCTTCTTCCCCTGTACAATTTATCTGAAACAGTAGGAGGTCTGTAGTATAAACAACTCAAATGGAATTTCCTTACAGCTAATTTAGTAGGGTTGCTTTGTGGCATGGGGATATCCAGGATGGTTTAAGATACAGATCATACAGATTTGGGCACTTTTAGAATAGTAGATTGGGTCCATTTGTAGGCTAGTGTAAATCTGATGTCCGCTGACCATACACGAATATTTTGTGGGAGAACGCTAGTTGGCATGGGCTGGAATTGAGTCCCAGGTTGTTTGGAAGCAGCAGGTCCCCTCCACCAAGGGGGCAGGCAAGCAGGAATCAAACTCATTCCTTTGCTCAGCATATTTTTGTAGATTTTATGGTTATTATCCTTGTAGATGACAGAACGTTTATATTAATACTTAGAATATAGTTTCCAAACAAATCATTAATGCTTTCTCTGGGGCAAATGGAGATCATATTTCTATTAATTTTAAACTAATATAATTTCAGGTGGATCCCACTGGAAAATATGAAAATTTGGTGACAATAAAGTCTTTTAAGCCAGAATTTCACTTAGCAGGAGGCCTGAATCTGCCTAAAATAATAGACTGTATAGGATCAGATGGTAAAGAAAGGAGGCAGCTGGTTAAGGTAGGTTCTGTCTGTTGTAGGGGCATCTCAGAGATTTGGAATGTTGGAATTTTTAAGTTCTCCTCTCAGTTTTCTCTGGTATCACTCGTGTACTATATGCAAAATTTTCACAGTACGGTGTCAATTTTCTCTGTTTAGGGAACAGAGAATGAAAATGCATTTTCCTTTAATAAAGGAAATCACAAAGTATCTCATAATTAATGTTATTGTAAATATTTTCAACAATATGCAGTAGCTTACCTGACAATTACCAGACCTGCTGAGTTGTGTGGTCACGTGACAAGTGACCTGCAGCAAATAAAAGCCATCAGCATTTTCTATAAAATACCTCCGTTTTTCTTTTTTTCCCTATAGAAAAATCATTATGATTGAGAGACAATTGAATACATGCACATAGACACAAATCTCTAAACAAAAAAATTTCATTAAACTCAGTTCGTTACATTCTGTCTGTCCCTTATGGCCTTGTAAACATTCATCAGCTGCTCTAAGAGTTCTGATTTGCTGTTAAGTATGGGGTAGTTTTGAAAGTCTTAAAGGGAAGCCTTTAAGATGTACAATCCTTAATCAGAATTGCAGTACCAACTGATGCTGCTTCAGCTGTGTGCTGGATTGCTAAATACGGTAAATGAAACACCTTTTAAAAAAAAGGTACCTTAAGGAATGTAGATTCATTGAAACCTTAATTGAATAACATTTGTGAAAAAAGAGAAGAAAAAAGTGATAAGTTAACGATAATACTGCTTAAACAACTGCGTACTATTAGAAAACCAAATATAGATGAAAACCAATTGTTAATTACATTTTATTGCAGTTGATTATTGTGGAAAAGTAATTTGTGTTTTGTGGATTTATTTTTTCTGTATATTATAAAGTTGCAAAACAAGAAGTTGTATGCTGAAAAAAAGTTCTCTTTAACTGCTTTTTCTATTTATGCTACAGGGACGTGACGATCTGAGACAAGATGCTGTTATGCAACAGGTTTTCCAGATGTGTAATACATTGCTCCAGCAAAACACTGAAACACGAAAGAGAAAATTAGCTATCCGAAGATACAAGGTAACCCTGAACAGATGCTGAAAGTGGAGGAATTAATACTAATGATACTGATAAAGCATATTTTCCTATTCTCCTCTTCTTAATCTAAAGACAATTTCAAAGTATATTTATTTATGTGTTGTTAAAAGTGTTGCTGTGATGGCGACCTGAGTAAGTGCTCTAAAAGTATAAGTTCTTGTCCTTGACAAGTGAGATTTGTGTGTTCTGGAATCTCTAAAGGAAAATATGTGAACTGCTAGCATAGTCTAAGACACAGTTTGATTCACATTCTTAAAATAGTTTTCAATGAAGATGCATGTTTGTACGTGTATAAAAATGAATGAGAGCAGGGAGGAAGAAAATGAGGGGTTATATTATGAGATAAAGAGACTTCCATAAGAAAAAAAATTTAAGGAAACAGGCAGTAGCTATTTCCCTGAGGTCTGGATATTGTTCATTCTCAAGGAGAGTTCTGTCTTCTAGAACACTGATACAAACAAGCAAACTGAATAGACTAAGATGTATTGAAGTATGTAGTGGAAGGTCCTCTGGGCTAAAAAAAAAAAATAAATTGCAAGGATATACTAGAAGATCCTTGAGTTTATGTTATATATGCGTAGCCATACATTAAAATCATATATTTTGGCCAGCTCTATGGTTTGATTTTGTGTCTTTTTTAAACAAACGCAAATATCCGCCGAGGATCTGCAGTATCTATTTGTAGCTCTGTGTGTGTCTCCCTCTCTCATGCAGCACTGGTTTTGTTTTCACAGGTAGTTCCCCTTTCTCAGAAAAGTGGCGTTCTGGAGTGGTGCTCAGGAACAACTCCCCTTGGGGAGTTTCTTGTGAATATCGAGGAGGGAGCTCACAAGAGATACAGGCCTAAAGATTACTCAAGTTATCAGTGCCAGAAGATAATGATGGTGAGTCAAAATAATTAAAGAAAAATATCTAGTTCATATTCTGCTACACAGAAAAGGTTTCTTTAAGTATATAAGGTTATACTTTTAGTATATAACAATGGTATTAATATGTCTTCAGACTAATCTGAATGCAGCCTGGGAAGAGTCTTTACAACACAAAAATAGCGGAATGAATGTTTGTTGTAGGAAAGATTTGAATACAGTTAAATCTCCAGGAAATCTGTGAAATGTTTTCTAGAATATAAATACATCAGAATACCAGAACGATTGTTACAGAGACCCAACAGATTCAGTGTAAAGTTATCTTAGAAAATTACTTTATACATGTAATTTATTCATGTTTCTCATTGCATTGAAAAATAATTTTATTTTTCTGAGTAAGCCAAAATGCTAAATATTAATCCTTGGGAAAAAAATGGGTTTAGAATCCAGCTGAGATGAACGCATGGTCTTAACTGCCATAAGACAGTGTGAAGAGGTCTGGCTCTTGTGTGCTGACAGCCATGCACAGAAAGAAAAAAAAAAAAAAAAAAGAAAAAAAAACACTAAAGACTAAAAGGAAGACTAAATAATGACCACTACCATATGTAAAGGACAGTAAATAGACTCAGCAGTCACTGCAGACAGTTTTACCTGTTGCTTTACATAGACACGAGGTGCAAGAAATTAATTTCTTTTAAATCTGTATAGAATTAACAGGATAAAAGTGTGCTTAATTGTGACTTTGTACAGCTTTTGCATTTGAATGAATGAGTGAGAATGACTTTCTCACAATTGTGTGAAGCCATCAGAAAAGCAACAGAAGAGAGTGCGGGGGAAGTATGTCCCAACAAGATGCATTTACCTATATATAAAATATGTGCAGCCACTGAACCAAAAGGAATGGGATGTGTTTTTCACATGTAGCCCATGAGTTGTGTATGAAAATATAATCGTTTAGTAAAACAGACAAATAGGTGCATTAATGATTGCTGTAAAAAATGCAGTTCATAGCTGAGAGAAACGAGTTAGAACAGCATTTGGGGAAGGGGAAAAGGGGTAGGAGGGGAAGAGCTGTACTTCTTTCCAAAACAGTCAGTCACAGGAGAAACATTTATGTATTTAAAGGATGCACAGAAGAAACATTCTGAAGAGAAATACAACATCTTCATGAAGGTCTGTGAGAATTTTCAACCCGTGTTTCGTTATTTCTGCATGGAAAAATTCCTGGATCCAGCTGTGTGGTTTGAAAAACGGTTGGCATACACTCGCAGTGTGGCTACTTCTTCTATAGGTATTGTATTGAACTATGAACGTGGCTTTTTAAATTACGTAAAAAAAGAATTTATGCCATTTCAGATGTAATGGCTTTTCAGCTTTTGTCACATGTCAGGAAAAGGTGGGGGGTGAACAAAAAATTTCATCAAGAGTACCAGCACTATTTTTGTAATTAAAATTTCTGGTCCCACAACCCCTTTTTCTGCAGTAGAAACACAGAATGAAATTATGTTTCTTTATTTTCTGTATATGTGGTTTGTATATTTAGGTTCTGGTAGTTTTTGCCTGACTAATTCTGTTACTGTGCTTTACTATTTTTTTCATTGCATCTGTAGTCTCAAATGTAGTAACTGATTTGAAAGGCTTAATCTTCTACTTTCCATTTGCTGGCATCATTAGGCATGGCCAAAATGGTTATTTAAGCTTTGGCATTTTTCTTTGATTTTTCTATTTCAATAAATAAGGGTATGCACACAGATTCTGGACTTCTTCTGGATGACTCAGTTTCATACCGTGTCTCTGGAAGATATTTGATAGTATATTGTACCCATTACAGTAGACTGTATCTTATATGTTAGCATATTGTTTATACACTCCCTTTTTGCTGAAAAATTAAGTAAATCTACAGTCTAGCAGAATTCAGATGAAAGAATTTTATAGGAAATATTAATCCATGTCCATTAGATAGGAAAAAAAAAAGCATCAAGGTTTCATGTGAAGGCTTTCTGAATGTGAGGACAGTAAAGCACTGAAGTAGGCTTACAGGAAAGATCTTATAATTTAGAGATTTTTAAAACCAAATTAGACAGGAATCACTTAGGAAAAATTTAGTGGTAGAGCTGCCCTGACTGAATCATGGTTATATGACACTGTGGGTTAAAAGGTTTTCTTAGAAATAGTAATAATAAGAAACCTCTCACTTTACTGTGTACTTTTTATCTTTTTTTTTTTTTTAATTCAAAATTGTGAAATTGTTTGTTTAACCTATCTACAGAGAAAAGTGGGCAAGAAGTCTGTGAAATAGATAATAACCTTACGCATCTGTATCAGAACTGCCATTTTGCAATTGCATTCAGTCAACCTTTTTTTTAATTTGTGGAATGACATTTGCTCTTTACTGGAGTAACACATTTACATGGGGGAAGAAATAGTCTCACTTTAAATTTGTTTACTTGTGTTAAACTGATTTGAATAATCTTCTGTTTGTTAAATGATCCCTGTTTCTTATGGCATATAGATAATGGTTTCAGAACTTTTTTTCTTTTAGTCGGCTACATACTTGGACTTGGAGACAGACATGTTCATAACATCCTGATAGATGAACAGACTGCAGAACTAGTGCATATAGATTTGGGTAAGTGGGACAAAAATAAGACAGCTTTCATTTTTATTTGCTTGAACTTTTTTTTATTTTAACATCTATTATTATTTCATTTAGGAGTTGCTTTTGAGCAAGGTAAAATCCTTCCCACACCAGAGACTGTTCCATTTAGATTAACCAGGGATATTGTGGACGGAATGGGTATTACTGGAGTGGAAGGAGTCTTCAGAAGGTAAGTGATCCCATACAGCATAGGGGTGAGGAGGCAGCAGTGTACTTACGGCATTATGGGTTGTTTTATGTTAAGTAGTCTCAGTGCTTGAGGGGAGACTTAATTGCTGTTGATAATATCCAAAACTAAATGCTATCCTCTAAATCATGCACTGTTACTCATGTAACTAGATAAACATTCCATTATTGTTACCCAGTGTCTCATATTCTTCACTAAATGGTGGGTTAACATCACCCTCTTGTGAATCTCAGTGCTTCTAAAGGCTCCACAGCTAAATTTCATCCCTCAATTTACACTGCTAGGGTTTGTTTTCTTCAGAGCTATGTACTTCCTTTAAAACTATACTATACATCCAAGCCATGAAGTTTCTTTAAATTGTTTTGTTCTCTTATTTCTGTTCAGTTTTATTTTATTTTTTAAGTAATTTGTTGTCTTTTTCCTCTTTCAATTCATATTTTTGGTATCGCTTTGCAAGTGCAAAATATAAATCTCACAACAGATTTGAGCTGCAAGACAAAAAACTCCCCAAAGGGATGAGTTTCTGTTAACTCCCATCTTATTTCATGCTAACGACCCAAGAGGGCCCCAAAAAGCAGGTCATTTCTCTCACTGGGGGCTTTCATGATATTAATGCTTGCAAACCCTAAATTTCCTGTCTTTAAAAAACATGTAACATAAGCATTGTCTTTGTAAGGTAGCATTTAATAAGTCCTAATGTACATTTGTACTGTGAAGGAACAATCACTGCCACTTCTATTCTAACCATGATGCTGTCAAATTCACTGTTTCTTGTTATTTCTGAAACTTTTGTCCCATGATACAGAAAAACGTGAATTGTTTGGCTCTGGCAGAAGGAAATACAGTTTCTGGTGCAGATTTTGTTTCTGCCTTAGCCATACTGATCTGTAAGTAACAGAACAGGTGTAAATGTACAAACAAGGCATCTCAAGATTGGGTGTGAACAGTCAGTTAACTTGTAGTGTATGTTCTGATCCTGAAGTAGGTAAGGAGGCCGACTCTTTCCCTGAAGAGTACCTGTCTCGTAAGGAAAGTTTCTTATGACTTTCAGACGCCCAGTTCAGTGGGGAGTGAGTGTAAATAGCAACATCTACATCTAAAGCTGTTGGAGAGATTTCAGAAGTAGCTTAATGTCTTTGGCCACTGGATCTCCTTGTTCCATATGAAGGTAGCCCGCCAAGATTCTCTGATGTCTTGCAGAGCACCTCTGGCATGCGCATTTTCACCCAGCCAAGCAGTACTGCCATTGTGGCATACCACAGCAATCGGTGGTGGCTCGGTGCTTAATTCTTCATAGAAACAGTTCAGACAGTGAAACAGGTAATCTCTTTCCCACAGAGAGTTAATCAGTTCTGTATATATTCTCCTTATGGTCTTAAAGTTCTCAATTTCTTCATTTTCTCTAAAATGGAAACAGACAGGTTACTCGTATGTTAGAAATTAGCCTTGAATAAGGATACAAATACCCATTTCCAAAATGATGGAAATGCAATTTAATTTACTCCAAATAATCTAAAAATGTGGTAAAATATTTTCTAGATGCTGTGAGAAAACAATGGCTGTTATGAGAAATTCTCAAGAAGCTTTGCTGACCATTGTAGAGGTAAGCATTTTATCATTCTTTCCGATAGCAAGCTGACACAATATCGTCAATTTCTGGTCTTTGTACACATTACTATACTATTTAAATTTATATTTATGGCTTGTCTTTTAATTATTTTTTTTTTAATTTTCATTTAGTAGCATTGGTCAGATTTGTCAATTCATATAATCTTCAGTAAGATCAAGACCAGTCTGTACTTTCTATGGGAACTATTTGTTTCAGGCATACACACTTCTCCCTGTTGAGTAACTAAAATATTTCTGGCTATCTTCTAGCTGCAAAGCATCATTCCTAGCATGAGTAGTGCCAGGTGAATTAAATCCTCTTTGTTTAAGTCACAAAGAAGTGAATTAAACTTCAGCATTTGCTATGCTTTAAAAATAAATAATATGTGTCTGGAAGTTTATTAAAAATGATCTCTTCATTGCTGTGAATGTCAAAACTGAGTCAAGTATGCAGAACACACACACCTGCAAATGATCAGATGTTCTTTCATCGTTACACTGTCTACTAAGCATGTTAGCCCAATTCTATTGGATTTTCAAAAAAAAAAAAAAAAAAAAGTTTAATCTGGTTAGCATGAACATAACCAACTGACCATTTCTCTTCCTGTTAGGGCACTGAGCTAGCTGTAATTAACAGTTAAATTAAATAGATGTTTGTTTACTGTGTAGGTGCTGCTGTACGATCCCCTCTTTGACTGGACCATGAACCCCTTGAAAGCTTTGTATTTGCAGCAGAGACCAGAGGATGAGGCTGACATGAGCTCCACACTCGGTGCTGATCCCCAAGAATGTAAAAGAAAAGCCAGGTGAAAAATTTATGTATTTTTTATTGTCTGTTGCTGTGTTTTACCTTTTTATTACCAAAATTGCTCGTTCTGGTCAGGACCATACCTAGTGCCATTGTTTTTCTGTCTTTATTCCGCCAGCAGCGATGACCAGAGTTTTAACAAAGTGGCTGAACGCGTCCTGATGAGACTTCAGGAGAAGCTGAAAGGCGTTGAGGAGGGAACGGTGCTCAGTGTGGGAGGACAGGTGAACCTCCTCATCCAGCAGGCCATGGACCCTAAAAACCTGAGCCAACTCTTTCCTGGATGGAAACCCTGGGTGTGACTTGAGAGGTTCTAGGATTCTAGTATATATTTCTAAGCAGCAAGTGTCTAAACATTTCAAGTTTGTATTGTCCAATGAAACATTGGATCAGGTCAACTCTAAAGGTTTATACCTATTAGTATTAGGTGGATGCTTTGGGAGTTTGTTTGTTTGTTTTTTTCTCAAGAACCTGTTACCAAGAAAGCATCCTTTTTTTCCCTCCACATATGTTCACCATACAGTATAAAACAGCCAGTGCTGTGATGTTCCTTGTGACTTGCAAGGACTTTGCTCAGGCACACTGGATGCAGTGTTCTTTAAGCCTGAGATTCATTTCCTTTGTCTGTCTGTTAAATAGTCTGGATTACAATAATCCAGTATGGTGACATGGCTGGTCTGAAAACCAGGAGTCATGAAACAGTTAGCTAAAGTGCATTTCAGAAGGGAGAGGGCATCCTTAAAAGATAATGCTTTAATGACACTTGCCAAAAGTGTAAAAGAAAACAAGAGAACTTCATGTTTAAAGACTTGAAAGTTGTTTATTTTTTTTATCTTTGTTAAATGGACAATTTTTTATAGAGATAAGGTCATTGAGTCAAATGTAATACTGCTGTTTTTTCATGTTGAAATTATGATTGTACCTAATTTCATAGCATTTCTTTAATACTATGAAACAAAAAAAAAGATCATAGTTTTTGTAACTCTAACTTCTGTGACTGACTGTACAGTGAAGCCTAGTATACGAGTTAACCCCTCTGAAGTAAACAGTCATTCTGTATCTGGAATGCCTTTCAGAAACATTAAAGTTTTATTTTGGGCACACACACACACACACAAAAAAAGATTCTGAATGTATACATTTTTACAGAAGGCATTGCTCATTTTGAAATAAAAATAATGGAAAGAATAGTCTGTGAATATTGATCATAGAAGAATCCCCTCAAATAAGTGTCATTGGTATATTTAATAAATCTTTCTGAATCATCTTTGTAAAAATATGAATAAAAATTGGGGTACTCTCACATTATCCTAGTTTATGCATTTTTGCAGCGGTGTAAGCGAGGAAGTTCTGGTCTCATTAACATTTCACTGTTTTTTATTTTATTCTCACAATTTTGATGCTGCTTCTTTGTTTTATATGTTATTGTCAACATAGCAAGATGTATCTTTTGTATTTTGTTTCCATCAAGTTGGCATAAATTTCTGTTTATGTTCAGAACCAAGTGTGTGTCCTGTTTTTTCTGTGACAAATAACTCCCATGCAGGAATACAGTGATGTGTTCTCTGAAAATGAAACTTATGTGACAAGCTGGAAAGGACTGAACAAAAAACACTTGAAGAGTTTATACTTTTAAGCATGGATTAAAAAAATACAATACTGTTACTGATTTTTTCCTCATATGTTTTATAGTGGAAATTCTATGGGCTTTTTTGTTTGTTTTCCGTATTAAAGCTCTAGCTATTCATACCAATGAATGTTGCACAAAAGCATTTGTCAGATGCTGTCCTTCCCTCATAAGTTACAGATGCTCCACTTGAAAAGGAACACTTTCATCTTGCTGAGCTGCAATTTAGCTTTGTTATTTTAAATAAGCATGGAAACCATTAATATTAATACAGGTGTCTAAGGAAAGTGTAACGTCAGAGGAAATAATTAAATTAATTATTCCTCTGCAGTGCTCTTAACTTGGTACTTAGTGTCTAGATTTTGAATGCCCTTATATTTGCAATTGTTCAAGGTGAAAGAAATGCAAATAAAAATGCAGGGTAAATATGGTAAATGTAATTGAAACCTGCTTACATTCTTTGTAAGCTCCTGTAGCAGTCACCACCTAGCTGACAAACGCATAAGCAGTTCGAATGATTAACAAATCCTGGAGTCTCCAAATCACTGTCAAAATGAAGGAGTTACAACACTTAATTATGAGATCTGAGTTCAACTAATCTAATGTTCTTGAGCGAATTGCCAAGTTATCTGCACAAAGCCTCATGGAGTCAAACAGTAGCCATCAAAGGCTCTGCTTTCTAACTATTTCTGTTCCAATGATTCCTTATTTTTTAAACATCACAATTAGAAAGTGAATAGTTGTCAAAAATGCATCACCTATAGGTACGTGCTTTGCTTGTATAAAAATAGGAAACGGTAAGCCTGGGAGGAAATGCTGTTTAATTCTCAACAATGGCTGTGTCAGAAATGCTACTTCTGAAGATTAGGTGGATGAGTGTTTGAGAGTCTGATACACATTTACTACATTAGCAAACTACAAATACATGAAGACAAGTTAAGTTGCCTGTTGATGGTTGGTTTGTTTGTTTGCCTTGGAATTTGTTTTAGTAAATTGAAACCCATTTAGAAAAGATCATTTCTAAGGAAAATGAGCTCATGATCTGACATGAAGAGTTTTTAACAGTTTTTGTTTTGTAGACAGCAACATCTTTGTTTAAAATTAGCTGTTTGTGGTGTAACTTCTGTTGGACAAATATCCTCAAGGGTGTGAACTGTAAGTGTACCACTGTGTTAGCAGGTAAATCAATCTGAGCAATATACTCTGACTGAACCTCTCTGTCAGCAAAATGGTCACTTGGAGAGATGCATCCTGTTTAGATAAAACAAGGATTCGTGAGTGAATATCTGAGAACATCCATTGTTCTTACAGATGAAAACAAATGAAAATAATTTTTCCAGTAACTGTGAATTAATTAGGTCGCTACTCTGTGCTACTATGAAATTCTGAGTTCATAGTATGTATTCACTGCTGCTATTTTTTGAGTATACTAAAATGTTAGGCTTTGTATTTTTCAGGGAATAATTCATTTTTACACGTTACCCCTACTTTTTCAAGTAGTGTTACTCCATACCTGCACCGTGTGGTAATGCTTTGGCGATAAAGAGTCAATAGAGATACGTTTTGTAAACAGGTGGTTCCAAAATCTGCTTAGTTGCATGACGGGTGAATGATGGTGCAATAATTTTTTACTGCTGCTTTCATCCCTGTGAACTTAATTCGAGTGTTGTCTCATGTAATGTACACAAAGCCTGAAACAGATCTGAGAGACCCTACCTAATAGTAGCACTTTAGGGTGACACTGAAACATTAGCATTAAATAAAATCGTCCGTTTCAGCAAGGAGGTTGAAGAGTGGCTCCCTGGGAGAGCGAAACCACAGTGAGAAAGCTGGGAGCTAACGGGGTGAGGGAGGGTTTAGCTTCTCTTCCCTTCACACTTCAAAATCTTCCCTTCACACTTCAAAATCTTACCTGTATCCTGATGGTATGAGAAGGCTAATGTGGTCTTCACATAGTGCACGTTTCGTCATCTGTCCTGTATGTTAACGCTGTGAAGCATGCCTGTACTTGAGCATTCCGAGCTGCATAGGGAATGATGTCAGTGATACCTTTACAGGCACACACAACTTTGGGTTTCCCCTCTCCCTCCTCCTTTCCCCACCCCTGTACATGTGCCCAAAAAAAAGTGTGGTGCAAAGTGATTTCGCCCTTTCATGCCCTGGAGAGTTCCCTTCTCAGCATTGTAGCTGTTCTTCCCCCAACGTGTGTTGGGTTTACGTGGCAAGGCTTTGGTCTGCATTTTCTGACTGTGCCTGCAGGTCAAGTCCAAGGATGGCTCTGGCTCCCTGTCGGTGTCTCTTCTGGGTACCGCATGCACTTCTTGCCTTAGGTCACAGGGGTTTCGTACAAGGGTTTGGGTCAGTTCATTAAATAGCACTGTTGCAGAACAAACAGCCAGCAGTTGTTTCAGGATGTTCTGAATACCGTACTGCATGGCCAGGTTGTAACACGAGGTTATCTGGGGGTGTCTGAGGATGTAAAGCCTGTTGGGAGGAGCTGAACCTCCAGCAGTGCTATCTGCCGTCTCTTTTGGACATTGTTCCTGGAATGAACTGCCTTCCAGACCAAGGCGGAGAGTTGCTCAGAGAGAGCTAGCTGGTGCTGTCCAAAGGCCAGCCCAGAAATTGAATTATTAAGCACTTGGGAGAATTGGGGATCCAACTTGCTTCATATGTGGCAGGCTTCCTATCCCCTTTTGTATTCAGCGTTATAGACAGACCTTAGTTAAAGCCAAATCCAAGACGAATTACATAGCTCTTCCAGGCTGAGAGCTAATTGTTCAGAAAGTTGCTGTCCTTAGGACCTCTTCTTCCCTAAATGAGTACTGACTGCAGCAAAAATAAATAAATAAATAAATCCCTTCCTGAGCAGTGCTTCTGGTGCTGAGATTTTCTAATTTGGCAGGTCGGTAACTCCTACACTAGCCAGCATTGGTTTAGTTGTCTCACTAGACTGCTCCAGATACACTTATGCTGAAGCTAGAAGGAAATCTATCTGTACCATAAAAATGGACCTTCTTGACAAGCCTCTGCATGTCAACATATGAAGTCAAATAAAGCTATTGGGGAATTCTGTGTGTGGCAGCACCGACATCCTGAATATGGCTGAACTGGCAGGGAGGAAGGCTCGAGGAGCCTGGTGTGCTCCAGCGCTTGAGCAATGCGAGAAGTAAAGGAAAAGGTCTTGGAAGGAGGAATAGAGCAACTGCAGCTTACAGGGGAACTGTGAAAGGCACTTCAGTAAATGTTTTTGAGACAGGTTAAGATAAAAATTCTTGCTAGTGATGAGTCAGTCTGAAGTTTGTGCACTGATCTACATTATGGAAGCCTTATGCTGTGCTCTGCAGAAATGTGTTCTGAAAAGGGAGATTATTGCAAATATGATTTAAAGCAGAGCTCAATTCCACTGTCATTCGTGTTTCTAAACAGCAGAGTCCACTCTTGAGCAGCTGACGTGGTTTTTCAGTCAAGCAGTACTTGCTTAGTCAGCTTCTACCACTGAAATTATAACTATACTTCACATTGCAATGAAGTAGAGCAAAATACAAATGAATAGTAGCAAACTTACCATATAGGATTTGTATAAATTAGAAAAATTTCTTCCTTGGAGAAAAGGTGAACTTGGTAGTGCTACATTTGGTCTTGATGCAATGTCTTATGGGATGCTCTCTTACAGGAAAAGGAGTAAGAGTTTCTCTTCTTTCTCAGTTAAGGTGCAGAATCTGAGACAATCTGTATGGATAATGTTGCAACTTAAGAAAGTGGAAGTCTAGGAAACAGAGTGGAAATGAAAGTCATGATATTTAGGTATTTAAAATAAATATGTCTATACATGCTTCAAGTCTTTATATACATGTATATACATATTTTAAATCAAAGCCAGAGACAGTTCTTTTCTGTGCTACAGAAATGACAATAGAAGAGAATTAACTTTCCCTAAGATTCCACATCTAACTATCTAGTTTCTGTAAATATGAGAAACAATCTGATGGCATTGCTCTTTTTTTTTTTTTTTTTTTTTTTTTACTTTCTATTGCTCTATTGTTAAAAAATGTTTTTCATAAAACAGTTTTTATAAAATCAGACTATACTTGGCTTTTAAGTACAGGTCACTGGAGGTTTTGTCCAGACAGCAGCATGCATATTGAATTACATCACTTTCAATTATGTAAGTGTAAATGAGAACAGAATCTGACTCTTAGATTCTGTTTTGTTTTGTTGTTTTGACTCACTTCCCTAATCAGTCGATAATTTATGTTAACACACCTAGACCTTGCGTAACACGTAAGTATATCATACACACTAAGAGCCCCTTGGCTATCTCAAAACACAGAAACTGAGGCCTAACTGATGCCCTATCAGCACACAGCAGTCCTATGGGTGTAATTAAAACCAGTTTTAAAGTTTTATTTAGGTCTGTGAAAACCACTGTGGGTGCAAACCACCATGTGACACACATCTGTTTATAATTACCTCTTATCATTTGATCTTAATTCTGTCATTTACATGCAAGGTCTCGCAAGGCAATGACAATAAATGAGGTATTGTGTTAAGGCAGACATTACACAGGGAAAGATAACACAGCCCTTTGAGACTGTGGTTCTCCTCAGCATATATGGTGATAACAAAGCAAGAGGGTTGTCATCATTCAGGTCCAAATTAGCAAGGTTTACTTTATGTAAAATGGGGAAGTGAGCTTGTGGGCTCCCTGTTTGCGCCGTTCCTTTCCTTCTAACTCCCACAGTATTTTTGTGCTTGTTCTAACAGGTTCAAAGTATCTGTTTGTTATTATTATTCCCAAAGCCCTTTCTGCCTGTCTTTGAGCTTCCTGTTTTCATTAGAGCATCTGCATTACAGATGTAGCTGAGGGCTCTTCTTATAGCTTGCTGCTGTAAAAGAACTACTCATCACTTAATTAAAGGCATGTTTGAAGACTTTAAAATTTATATCATGTTTAAAAATCTATGTAAAATCATTTTAATAAATTGATCTGATATTATACATACATATACATATATATATGTGTGTGTGTATATATATATATATATATATACACCCTATTGTCCAATTTTTATTAGAGGTATGAACATCTCAGTAATCAAGTGATTGAATTGACTCCAAATTAATTTCATTTATTTCTTAGCTGGAGGAGGAGGCTGTCACATGTCCAGTAAATAAAATAAGTCATTTACTTTGATGAATGCTGGCTACTGCCATGCATTTAACATATCCAGCTGATGAATAACTCATTATTTTGCTATTGGTCCTCCAAAGTCTCTCCATTGACTAATTTGAATTTACTGAAAAAAATTATTAGAAAGAAAATGAGGGTTCCCTTTTGTGGGATGCTCCATTATTTTTATGGTATAAAGGTGATTTATCCTTGTGGAATAATATGAACCTGGTGTTTTTCCTGAAAGATTCGTGAGATCAGTCCTAGGAATGGATGCCTGGCCTTTGTGACATCTTCTTGTCATGTGCAAGGTGACACAGGTTTCCTGGTAATGGAAGTAATAAGTGCATATAGAACAAAAGTGCTTCAAAGAACCTCATTTGCCTTTATGAGATAGCCTGTTCTTCTTCAGAATGGGCAATCAAGAGCCCATTGTACTTACTAATTCTAGAATTAGTAAGTACACCTGCGGTTGTATTACCTTGATTAACAAATCATATGTTGACAGTAGAAGACAATACATGAAAGTGACTGCATCATCCCAAAGCTGATAAAACTTTGTATTTTTAAATAAACCTAGCTAATCCTCAGAGTAATTCAAAACTATAGATAAAGTACAGGAATCCCAGGTGGTTGCATGTTGCATATTTCAAAACGTGCTTTAATGGAGTGTTAAGGTCTTGGGAGTCAGCCAATTGTCTTGCTACATATTGCTATAGAGCAGGATTGGTGGTAGTGATTGTGTATGGGACTTGAGTGTGACAAAAAACAGTTTTCTTAGAGAGCATCATGATAAAAATGACTAGTGTCTGCTTATTTTCTCAGAGACGAACAACACATGTGTCTGGAATGATGACCAGTGAACGTCTGAAATAAACACCGCATTGTGACTGGCAATGATGAGCCCAGCACACTGCATTTCCTTTCCACAACTACTTTTATCTGGAGTTCTAGCTCACTGCACAAAATAGTAAATGGATTTTTTCTTTGGAAAGTTATGAAATCTGCCAGATTAAAAAAAAAAAAAAAAAAAAAAAAAAAAAACACAACAACATTCCAACTTTACAAGTAGATCTATTTCATAGGTCTTGCAGGATAGTACTCAGAGCTATTTATATACATTGTTATTTAGGATATTTTTCGATGAATAAATTGGGAGGAATATGATATAAATAAAGCATTTTAACTGTTTCTTGCATGTACCTTCAGTGATTAACTAAATTGACAATAAGGATCTTATCCATGATATCTTTTTTTTTTCCACAGAATAGGTGAAATTAAATCCTGGATGATGCATGGGGCAACAGTGAGGAAAAAGATGAATGTATGTATCAGGAAAAAAAAAAAAAAAAAAAAAAAAAAAAAAAGATTTAAAGAGTTTGCCTTTATCTGCTTACTCTGACAGAAAGAAGCCTCCAAGCATTGTTCTCTATATGTTCGTACCTGCTGCTGCCATCATCCATCTTTTCCAAAAATCTTCTCCTGCAGCACCTTCTTCAGTTCTGTATAACATCAGGGCTTTTGGCAAACATGACTGCAATAGGTCTAGGAGTGAATATTTTATAAGAAATACTGGGAGGAAAGTTTCATGAAAAAAATAGTTACATTAGAATATTAGCTTGCTTTTTCTAAATAGATGAATTCTTCAAAATACATAAAATATTGATAATTTCTAACAAACTTGGATAAGGGTTCAATATATGTGAAAAATTGTAGTATATTTCTTTCTTGGACTAGAGAGGAGCCATCCATATGTGTTTCAGGTGATCAAAACAGTAACAGATCCTCTGCATTTCTCTGCATTTCAATCAGTTGAACTTCCAGGTGGTTTACTGTGTAACTGCACTCATTTGTTTCAATCTATCTTTTGGCAAAATTGCTGTAATCAACCTTCATGCCCTGATCTATTTGTTTTGGTGTCAGAAAACACACCAGAAATCTTGATTCCATCATTCAATTCCTGTCTTGCTAAGCAGAGAGAAATGGAAAAGTTTCAGCTATCTTCTTAGCTGAGCATTCTCTCTGGGTGTTTTGGAACACCTTTGGTGAGAAATGGCATGAAAAAATGGGGAGCAGGTTGAAAATCACAGGAGTCTTTGAAAAATGCATCGTGTTATCTTGTATTACCAAGACTCAACCTTCCTTGATGGAAATTATTCTGATGAAAGGTAATCACATCTGCTTCTCTCATCCTTTGGAAAAGAAGCATAAAAATATGAGATGCCACGGTAAATATACCACAACTAAAGTGATAGGATGTAAGTAAGTAAAATATTTTTCCTTTTTATGTTTTGTCATGGTGCAATTGCTTTGTAATTGAGGATTCACATGGGTCTGTAATTCCCACCTACATACATTCTCCTTACATCATACTCCTCCTAAAGGGGAGCATCTTGTAAATGATAAGTTGACTTCCCACCCCAGCCTCTACACTACAACTTGAACAGCAACCTAATAATGCTGCCTAATGCTTCGTTAGCATTGCGTACAATTGACGTGAATTATATTAATGATGTTTCATTCATAAAGCAACAATAAATAAGGAGGATAAAGTCAAACAGTGTCCTGGTTTCGCTGGGATAGAGTTAATTTTCTTCATAGCAGCTGTAGATAACACAGGGATGTTTTAGTTGTTGCAGAGCAGTGCTCACACAGAGTCAAAGACTGTTCAGCTCCTGGTGCTGCCCTGCCAGCACAAGGTGCACAGGGAGCTGGGAGGGGACACAGCCAGGAGCTGAGCCAGGCTGACCAGAGGGATGTCCCATGCCACGTGGCATCAAGCTCAGCAATAAAAGATGGGGGGAGTTGGCTGGGGTGGCTGCCACTGCTCAGAGATTATGTTATTTCAAGTTATTTAAATATCAAATATCAAGAAGAAAGTATTTTATCCCTAAATCTAAGCAGATGTGCATACCAAGACATTTCAAGTTAAAGAACTTTTAAGCATTTACATATAGTTTTTCAAATTTGACTGAAATCAGAAGCCTGTGCACCACAGGCTCACTCTGTAGCTAACAGAGGTAGAAAGGCACTTCCCCAGAGCAGTTTTACAACAGCTAAACTATTAATGGCCACAGGGAGATGACAATGGGGACCTTAACATGCTCCTTGCTCCTTGGTGATACCTCTCTGGTAAGTGACTAAAGGCAGGTGGAATAAGTCTAGCCTCTAAAAGTCTGCTGTAAAAATGAGGCTCCACTGAAATCAACAGAAAAACAAAAACCAAAAACACAGCTTTAAAATAACCAGAGCTGTGCTCTTAGTAAGAGCATGCCAATCACAAATCTCTGAATCAGTAAGATTGACAAGTACGCAGGTCTGCAGAGACTGTGAATTCAGAAATCTAGTTCTATCCACCGTGATCTGTTCGACTGAAAACATCTAATTTATGCAAATGTATGTTTAAATTTCACTCAGTGGCTACTCTGTGCATCCCGAATGAATACCACAGCGAGTATCATGTACTGCACAGTGACACGTAGAGCACCTAGCTGGATTTGATGAAAGCGCCTGCTGCAACACCTAGCAACTCTGCCTACGAAAAGAAAAATAATGATCTACACTGCTCCCATCCTACTGAGAAATTAAGTCAGAAACAGTTTCCTGCTGTGAATACTCTATTTCAATTACTTGGTAGTACTTGCAGAAACAGGCTCTTGATCAGGTTTAAGTCCTTTACTAGAGAGACTAGAAAACATGCAAAACATAATGAGGTTTCTAGCAAGCAAACAAAGCTGCTTAAAGAATACACCATCCACAGCCTCTCAGGAATAAGCAAAGGAAGTCAACTTGGCCTATAAATACTCACATAATTATTAAACTGCTTTCAAGTGGCTTACAAGAAATGAGTTCCAGTCCATTATACTTGCTTCTGAAAGGCAGATGTTTATGTTTTCACTTTGATGCTCAGCTTTGTTTTCCCTTGGATCATAGTTTCAGCTGTTTTCAGCTCCACAGTGCTGAACTGTGGGACTAACTGTGGGCACTAACTGTGGGACTCTGAAAAGACCAGGGGCAATCAAAAATACTGTTTGATTTATATTACTGTAAGGAGCCTTGTTTTACAACACCATATGGCAAACAGAAAACAAGACAAGCTAGTGTTGGAAGCTGAGTATCCAAATTTGTGCTGCACTCCGTAACTTGAGCAGTGACAAACCAGTAAAAGACAAGCACAGCCTTTACCTCCAAGGGTCAGCACACTTCACCAGAACATGAAGATCTATTCCTCTAAAACTTACTACTTCTTTGTTGTATTGAAATATCTAAATCACTCAATTATCGCAGTTGTCTTGAAAAAAATGCTGGGTAAAACAGCTCTTATTTTCCAGTTTGTATTTACAGATCTACTCCTAAAAATAATGTTTTAATCCTACCCAACATTTTTATTTATTTTATTTTATTTTATTTTATTTTATTTTATTTTATTTTATTTTATTTTATTTTATTTTATTTTATTTTATTTTATTTTATTTTATTTTATTTTATTTTATTTTATTTTATTTTTTAAGTAAGATCAGGCCATCATTATCCGGATCCTTCTTTAAATCTTTTTTTCTAGCCATCATTAACTATTCATGACTCTTGAAGCTATATCTAGATATATCTTCCTCCTGCAATACAGCACAATCCTTCTCTCGGTGAGGGCTGTGCCTCCCACCTGAAGTCCCTGTCATGGGTACTTCACTGCATGTTGTGGATGAGTACAAAAAGGGAGGGTGTGTAGTAGAGTAAAACCCACTGCTGATCTGTGCATATATCTGGGATATAACCAGGAGGGTATGGGAGGAAACAAGCAGAGAGAACTAAAGGCAAACTGGAAGGGAACAGGTCTGTGAGCAGGGCCCTGTGAGCAGCCTCTCACAAGAGCTGCTCCTGAAAATGGACTTGTGTATCATTAGAGAGCAGAAACGGTAGGAGAGGTGGACACAAGGCTGAACAGAACACGGCAGCATAATTCTGTGATTATCTTTAAGGTTGGGGGAAATAGGGTTTCTTGGACAATGTTAATTCAACTGATTTTCTCCTATATATAATGACATTATCTTTGATTACAATATTATAGACCTTTTGTATTTCCTACACAAACCCATTGTCATCTACAAATGTACTGCATACATATGTTGCTCTAATTCCTGCTATACCTGTAATTGTTAGAAGTTGATACAAAGTGAGATAAAAGACTTTGAGATAATAGACCTATTTTTTAAAGGTCCTTTGCAACTGGAGGCAGGTCATTACCACAGGCACTCACCGTGACGTTTACAATCAAACTAGTTTGGATGCACACATGACTTGTAGTTCTGTGTCTTTGTAAACCACTTCTTTAGTGTCTTCGAATTGTTACGGAGAAACAGGACAGTGTAGAAACATGAATAAATAATAACTAGAATAATCTCAGACAATAAGAGACTTTGAAGCTCCTATAAGAACTTCTTTGATTGTAATATTTTATCTGAAAAATTGAGACTATTATCTTAATTAAGGCATGTAAAGCACAGCCACTTGGGAACCTGCTCTTCCATGAATGAAAGGGACACTGTCTTTGTCAGCAGCTGATTGATTCCAGGAGTTCATCATTCACCAAATTGGACACTCATCAAGATTGGGACAGTAACGTTGTACTCAGGAGGTAGGACAGTGCTCAAAATCTTTTATTTTCTTGCCCAAACTGTATCATCGTCAGCTCTACTGTTTCAGCTACATCAACATAAGAGCTTTTATTTTCTTCTCGTTTTTCTTTTTTTTTTTTTCTTTTTCTTTTTTTTTTTTTTTTTTTTTTTCCCTCAGAGATTAAGTGGGCATCCACAAATCCTGCATGTGAAAACCAAAGAAAGTAACATGGGTAACCTTTCCAGCTAAAGGAATACAAAATCCTATCACACTTTCTCATCAAATTTGACCTGTGGTAAACAGACCTGGACACAGTGCGGATCCTGTCTGTGGTCACACCTGGTGACTGAGGCTTATATCAGACAAACTGATCAGAACAGAAGTGCATTTCTTCTGAAAAGCAGCAGAAAGGATTAAAATTGACAGAAAGATAAAAAGAAAATACAGATTGTATTGTAAAGGTAAATGGGATACAGTTTCTTAATATAAGGCAGAAAAGAGCTACCTAAGGAAAATAAAGAAGTACTGTTAAAACCAGAAATAAATCTAAGCAATAACAACAACAAAAACTTAGACTGAAAATCAATAAGAGTTTCCTGGAAGATCTAAACACTAGAATGAGGAAAATACCCAGCAATGAAAAAATCTGCATTATCTGGGGCACAAAATACATGAGTTTAAGGGACTTCTGGATGTCTAAATACTACGATTACTATTTTCATAAAAAGAGAACATCCTTTCTGTTATCTCTGGAGCAACACGAAGATAGACTCTGGTTAAAAGGAAAAGCTATCAATGTTGCTGCTTCAGCAAGGTTAATCACAGGCAGTGATTACTTATGATCTTTTCTCTTTTTGATGCATAAACTCAACATCCATTATTGCTCTGAGATTATGCATTTTCAGGGAGTGACGATACTTAAATAAACCTCATTATGAGGGGAGAAAAAGGAACCCATGAAGAGTTTAGGGAAAGGAAGGAAAAAGTGGTTGCGGTGTGGGATTTTTTTGTGTGTGTGTATTTATTTTTTTTGTTGTTTCTGTGTAAACATGCCTGTTAAAAATAAAAATAAAAATGCTAATTAGATGGCCTGCATGCAGGGTATTTCTTGTTGCTAATTAACCATGCTTAAACCTTCTGTCTAGAGACATTGTCTGTCACTATCCATCAAAATATCTGGCTTTCAGGCATATTTCTAGCCAACACATTCATTTTACCTTCACACTCATGTTTCTTCCTTGTTAAAACGTGATTGTAACTTTACCATACACAAAAATTAAAACAACCAGTCCATGAAATGGCTGATTTGTCCCAAAAGCATGAGTTTCAGAGAGTCGTACATGAGAAAACTGGTATGTAAGATTCGTGGCTGGGCAAATCCTCCCTGCCATTACCCACAGCCTGTAGGAACGGCGGTTTCCAGCAGGGGAGGTAAGAGCTTCAGGAGTCTGTTTCACAGCCCGAGCCCCGGGGAGGCAGCGCCATCAGGGTGGGCTCCCCTCAGGCAGCACGCAGGGCGCGGGGCAGCCATCTTGTCCTCCTCGGGCTGCGCGAAGGCGGGAAGGGCCGCGGCGGGGGTCGGCCCTGGGACTCGAGGCAATTCGTTCCTAAAAGCTAGCTTTTTAATAAAGATACCTATTTCAGGAAACAAAGCTCTCTGAAATACAGCTATGGTTATTAGCCCTTGAAAAGACAGACTGCAAAAGGGTGTATTGGGAACATAGGTGGGTGATAACGGTGAGCAAAGTTGCCCGTTCCCCTTCCAACTTTTAAAGCATATCCCAAAGTGAGATGGCAGTATTTACAGATTTTGTTTACTCTCCTGATTTATTTATTTATTTATTTTTGTCAATAGAAGTAGCAGTAGGGTGCTTTTTAGTCTTTATTTTTAAAATTCTGATAATTATTTAGTATGTGGCTTCTATTATTCTATATTTTATATTATAATTGTTCAATTATTCTATAGCTTAAATTACGATCAAATAGTTTAAATTACCATCAAATCATAAACATTCAAGATGGGAACACTGGTTGGTATTCTTCCTGACATTTCTCAACAGCTATATAAGAAGGAGGAAATAATACTGAAAAGAAGGTAAGTTTTGCCATAGGTTTCAATGATATTTGATGACATACAGCTGAATCTTTTGTTCAAGCTCCTTTTAAATGGATACATGCGTCACTTTGTACGTCCATGCAATGTCCATCATTTTGCTCAGTAAGTGGAAACTCTGTTTCATAAATCAAAGATTATCAGCTCACCTAATGAGTCCGTTTATTTCTGGATAGCCCAATTTGTCCTGTGATCAGATGGGTATTGTAGGAACTCATGTACAACTTTGACTTTCTTTGTCAATAATTTCAAGACCTGATAGATGACTTCTGAATTCACATTGTTCCATGTAATGGAAATTTTAAAATCAATCAGAGAAACTGGAGACTTTATTTTTGGAGACTTTGGTTTATTAATCCTTCTTACCACACAGCATACTATCCTGCATTATTAATTGAGTGCAAAACACAAGTAGATTATTTTAAAATAAATCTTTAAAATACAGTTAGCACTGTAACAATCAGTTAGACAAAAGAGAAGGAACAAATACGTACTCTGATTAAACCAGGAGATAATCTCAGGAAAATTTCTGTCTTTTATGTAATGACATTCAAAATCCTTAAATGAAGAAGACAAGAAGAACCCACCCTAGATTTACTGATGTCATTACAACTTGGTTTGAAAGACAAAGACTTTGAAACAGCGATCAAAAAGCTGCGCCAGTAATAGAATTCTGTTTGAAAATAGGCCCGAGTGTGCTTATGCACAAGATAGCTTTCAAAAGGTGCTCAGGCCAGTTTGAAGAGCCATATCTTGCCAGAGGCCTTCATCTTCAACAGTACTTCAAATTAAAATTTATTAGAGAAAGTAATTATGTGTAATTTCATATTAAATTAAAATGCAAAGGCAAAAGTATTAGTTTGACAATTTAAGAAGAAGACAAAGGTATGTACATTATTATACAAATGTGTAGCTATAAAGATATAATAAATATATGACATTGCTCATAGGAAGAACGGAGACCGTACTAAATGCTGACCTAGCTGAAAATACAGGGGCTAGTTTCTTTTCTGTGAGTGAATTCTGCTTGGGAATAGGGAACTGCCACAAGAGGTGTCGTGGCTATTAGGTCTTAAGATACTAACAGAGAGTATCTGCTAGCCCCATGCCAGGAGCAAGTGTTCCTGTGAAGCAGGAATGCTAATTTGACCACTTACCACTCAGGATTTGTTTCTTTGCTCATATTCCCAAATGAAAGTCTGTCTCAGCAGTCAGTGAAAAATTTATTCTTCATGAATTGAGGATTTTTCAAGCAAGGAAAGAGGAGAAACTTTATAGGTTTTGATTCAATTGAATTACAAACTTCCTGGCATGAAAGAGAGCCCTAGTTTGCTTCTTCCAGTCTTCTTTCTCAGGCAAACCACTTTGGACACTATCAGAATACATTTATTTTATAAGAGTGAAATGTTTGAGTTACAGAAAAGAGACTTTAACCATTTATTAACCTGCATATCATACCTTCCTTGCACTAGAAATAGGAAGTTGCCCAGCCAGAAGCTGCCCTGCATCTCAAACACAAAGATATTAAAGCTACTTTTCCGTTTTTCTTTGAATAGTGAGTTCTTTCCACTCGCTGTTTTCATTGGAGTGGGTAACTTTGTAGACCTTCTTTTTTATTACAATTATGAATGCACTGGGCAAAAAATTCTATGCCATTTACTCTAATGGGATCAGAATTTGGCCTTTCTATGTGGGTATCATTTGTGTTTCTCATCACAAGTGATTTTATAATAGCTTCCTTAACAAGATAATCCATCAAGGAACTGATGTCAACTGCACCTAGTAACCTACTTAACAGATCCAGTTTGGCAACTATTACACACTAGTGCATGTCATCAAAGCAGGGTGTAACTTATATTAAATAACTATGGCAAACACATTTGATAGTGGACCAGAGTTGCTGGAGAAGGTTGAAGGTGATAACTTACGAGCAGAATAATTGTTTGGCTTTGGAGTACTTCATCTTGTGACTGGAACAGAGAAAACACCTACTGCTCACAATGGCAGTGCAATCATGAGATTGCAGTAAATGGCTGAGTTTGGTAATGATACTTACAGCAGTGTGTTCATGAAGGACTTCACAAAGATCTCGTTTCACTTTGGTTTGTGAACAGGCATATGATAGTAAATGTCCCTGGAGAAGACTTTATTCAGATTGGCATCTTCATTGGATACATTGCCTGATTGAGTTGATCGTATTAAGCTTTACAGGGAAGAACCATTTTTTTGTGGGTCTGGTCATTTTGAAATAGAAGATCCAATAGCTACTATGTGTTTCTGTGACTAGAGTGAAATAAATTATCTTGCAGATGAATAAATAGCGATAGGCATTGTCTTAATTCCAGCAAACGATTCATTATACATATAGTCTTGTTAATGGTCAGCAAAAAAATGCAGTTTTTCTGGATCTTTGGAAAGATCTTTTATTTGATACAGCATTTTATCATAGGAACATTTCTTTTCTTGATGGTAATTAGAAGTTAGAAACTATTTCATAAGAAATGCTTGGAATTATTCTTCATCTTATATATGTACAACTTGCATTTAAGTATTGCCAAGTATTTACAATACATCATGAAGTCATATCTACATGATCAGTACTGCCTTTAAAAGACTTTTTTTTTTTTTTTAAGAGAAAAGATAGCCATCACTGAGTACAAATAAGGTATTTTGAGTTTACACCTTCTCTTTATTTTCAGTTACAGGAACTTTTGAGTCAGCTGTGACAGTTGATTACCTAACAGACACAAGAGAATCTTAGAGAATAGAGGAAATGTCAAAGCATGTAAATAAGATCAGGGCAGCCTGATCTAGTGGGATGTGTCCCTACCCATGGCGGGGGGTTGGAACTAGAGATCTTTAAGGGCCCTTCCGACCCAAGCCGTTCTATGATTCTGTGGTTCTATGGAGTAGTGGTGTGAAAAGGCATGTTGGAGTTGGATGGTGGGTCCACATTAAAGTAGCTATGTTCATAGGGCAGAAAAAATCAGAATTTATTGGCAGAGATGCACCTTGCATCAGGAACATACACTCCTGTCATTTTTAAAATAAATCACCTTACCAAATAGCATAAGTAAACCATCTTAAGGACACCTGCTGGAATGAGTTAAATCTCCATGTAGGATTTTGCTTGAGTGGTTATGTTAGAGAAAAGATGTTTCCTTGACTCTTTTGTGTCTTATGTTTTAGGAGATAAAATTTTATTTTATAACCTCAACTCTTAATTTCACTGTTGTGAGTTATTTAATTTTGGTCTTCATTGTTACTGTACACTGTGGAGTATCCCTGTAGGATCCCTTTGAACTTAGTTTGCTTGTCAAGTTTCCTTCATGTCTTCACTGCAGAGTATGTGCCAAAGTATCTGTATCAATCATCTTTCCTTAAAAGATGGAACAACTTTTACCAGCAGATTTTGTTGTTGTTGTTATTGTTGTTGGCTTGACTTGCGGTATTATTGGTGTTTTTAAAACACCACCAACAACAAACCATTAAATTAAATGAATGGTACTGACAAAATTATCTTTTTCCTTGAAGTAATAGCTCATGGTTTTGACCACAGGAGTAAAAACATCGTCTCTTGGAAACAAAACCAACTTTCACTCTAAGCCATTTTCGCTCTGTCAACAGATTTCCATGTTAATGTAACATTCAAATCTCCTCCTGTTGCAATAGAGAAAAATTTGGTGTGAGCAGCAGGCAAGATCAAATCAGGCGTTGGAGCTGAAGGATGGTCGCTTGGTAGCAACCATTTTGGTTTATGCTGGCCATCCAGTCATAAGGTGGCCTGTCTATGGTGAGGAGTGGTCTTACAGCTTGGCTGGACATTTGGGGAGAAAAAGAAGCTGGAAGCATGGTTACTGTTGACCTGAAGGTAAGCAACAAGGTCTGTTCATGCTAAACAAAGGTTTCTTGAGTGGCATAAGTTGTAGTGGAGACTATGGTCTTACAAGGATAGCTTGAATAGGTCATCTTTCACATGAGTTCCATCTAGAATAATTTATTCCGTGGGTTTTTAGCAGGAAGGTAACCATGTGAAGGTCCATCCTACTTCACATAGGTCCCTCTGGTATTCTGCTGAACTTTCTTGAGTATGTTATACGATGAATGCGTGGCACAGATGCATCTGGATTGATTTTTTTGTAGTGTTGGGAGTAGGAGGAGCATCATGCTCAATCACCAGTGGCCTGCACTGAATACTTTGGCATTTAAGCATATGTCTAACCATATGTCTACCTGAATATTTAGTTTGCATAAAATTAATTGCTTTGAATGTTCAGAACTGTGCTCAAAATCTTTTGGAATTGTTTCCTGTGTGTAAAGTCTATAATCAGCTCATTGAAAGGTCAGGTCTTGCAATCTGTAATATAATGCCAAATCAATTTATCCTATTTCTGTTGAATCTTCTGAGTACTACATGAATATGGTATATTGTGATAATACACAGTAACAATATATAATATTGGAATGTAATTTTATATAGTATTGTAAACCAACATTAAAATATCTGCATAACATAGTCAATATTATCAAGGGAGACATAAACATGAATAGTGTCAAAAGTCTCAGCAGAGGAAGGCAACTTTGCCTCTTGGAGACATGCAAGAGCTGGGTGTTTTTATCCTCCTGTTAGGTGGCTAGATAAATGTTTGGTGTATGACTGAAATGTAGTTATTGAATGATTTAGGTTGAAAGGGACATCTGGAGGTCATGTAGGTCAACCCCTATCTCCTTGGAGATATCAGTGTGAAGACTTTTTTCCTTACCTAATTGGAATTTCCCATGTTGCAGCTTGTGTCTTGATTTGTATGCTTCCTGCTGTGTACCTCAGAAGATTCTGGCTTCATTTTCTCTACACACTCCCTCTGGAGTTCAGGAAGGCAATCTTTCCCTTGCCTTCTGTTTTTAAGGCTGAACTAACCCTGTCTTTCAGCTTCTTCTCATATACCATGTGCCCCAACCCCTTTATCATCTTGGTGGTCTGTGGCTGTAACTGCTTCATTATATCAATATATTTCTTGTACTGGGGAGTCCAGTGTTGAATATAGTACTCCAGCTGAAGTCTCACATCTGCCAAGTAGAGAGGAAGAAACATCTCCCTTAACCTGCTGGCCACTCTTGCTAACACATCTCTTGCTTATCACCACTCACGTGACAGAACTGGATTAAGGCATGTGCTAAAGATGTCCCCAGTGTCTTCAAACAGACATGCAAAATAATCCCCTTTCTGTTATTCTTACAGCAAAATACAAAATTATTTTACAATAATTACTGTAACCCTCTGCAGTATAGTTTTTCTTACACTATCAGCAACGCTAAAGAAAAGCTAAGCATTACTACTCATATAGCCTCATAAAAATGCTATAAAATATTCACAGACAAGAAGATTCTAGTGGCTAAATCTTGTGAACTGAAACAATAATATATTTATCCAAAATACTGCACTTCATCACTGCCCTTACAGAACACTTCTGAAAACCCGACGCTGTAAAGGAGCTGATAATATCCTAGGTTTATGTAATGCTTCTTTTCCTTATTATCATTTCTTTGCAAGCTTCTTAAACATGCTCAAACAGGTGATGTATGTTTTCCCTGTCAGCTCTCCTCCCTAACTAAATAATTTACTTTCTAATGTAATAAATGCCGGGCGTAGGCTTCCCAGGATGGATGCTTGAATCTAACATTCCATCAGGCAAGCTTTGATTATAGGGTTTTTAAATTACGAATCTACAAGGCGGATCTGGAACAATACTGTCATGAAACTAATATATTAGTTATCTCGAGGCAAATCTCAGAAAACAAAGTCTAAAAATGTGGTGAATTTATCTCTCTGTTACGGTCAACGTATAATGATTTACTGGTTCTTATTTCGAGATGAAATTGATGCTGGTTTATTATTTCCAAATGTGGGTGTCTAAATATATTAGGACATAGTATATATATAGATATGACAGCAAAAAAGGTTGAATTTTCTGGAGTATTCACTGTATGAAACTACTGTTAAGTTTAAAGAGATCTGAAAATAAGAAACCTCAGTGAACTCAACTGAAGGCTCTGCATGACCACCACTTGGGGAAGTCAGACCACATCTACATAGATGCCTGTGCATGAAAATGTTGGCCCTGGACTCTAGGACGTGCTGTTTCAAGCAAATAAGCCTGTGCCTGTCATCAGCGATAGTTTTGTGATGGTGTGTTAAAACTGACTACTGTTGACAAAAGCAGGACAAAGACTTTATTCTCGATATTAAATCCTATTGTGCGCTTTAAAAGCTGAAAATACTGCAGCAAAAGTCAATGCTGTGGTACAATATATATATTTAATTTCCATCAACTTTAAAATATATATATATATTAATTTTTGTAATTACCACCAACAGCTAGGTGTACTAGAGGTTTACTCAGTGCTGTTCAAGAACTGCTGGAGAATAATAAAACCCTAGTGTACGTATGCAGCTTAACGCTGTGCAATATGTGCATTGCACTTTGCTTGTACAGACAGGTTTTACTGAATATTTAGCAATTCCTCTAACACACCAGGCCAGTGAGTATCATTCTGTCATCAAACTAAAATAGACCTGACATCTTTTCTGGCCTGGAGGGGCAATTGTTACGATTGCTCATCATTACGATTTACATTGCAATATAGTACCACCAGTGGAAACGGGACAGGCTTTGCCTTCCCTTCTTTTATCTTTGGGAGATCTGTAGTTATAAACCGAACCAGATTTTCCCAAATGACTAAGCGCCTTTCATGGCAGTTCTGCCATGGCTCTTCTGTTTTCTAATTTTGGCGGGAAGACGAATATTCCTCAGGGTGTTTCTTGCCTCTAAGCCATGAAGGCATCTGCACAGATGCTTTCTGTGACAAACTAGTCTTTGCTTTGAAGGGATGCTTATTACTAAAGCAAGTTGGTTTTGGCAGAGAATTTCGAAGATTTTTTCCCCTTTCTTTGAAGGAAAAAAGGACAGGTGAAATATTCCTATTTATTTATATTCATGACTATATAAAAGTTATCTGATTCTTCTTCCAGTTTAAAAGACTTATGTTTCAAGCCAGGCAAGTTTTCCAACACGGGTATTTGAAAAGAACCCTAACATATCCAGCGGAGGACCACAAAGATGATACGGGGCCTGGAGCATCTTCCCGATGAGGAAAGGCTGAGAGACCTGGGTCTGTTCAGCCTGGAGAAGAGAAGACTGAGAGCGGATCTCATCAATGTGTATAAATACCTGAGGGGTGGGAGACAGAGGCATTTGGCCAGCCTCTTTTCAGTGGTTTGTGGGGACAGGACAAGGGGCAATGGCCACAAAATGGAGCCCAGGAAGTTCTGTACCAACATGTGAGAGAACTTCTTCACAGTGAGGGTGACGGAGCATTGGAACAGGCTGCCCAGGGTGGTTACGGAGTCTCCTTCTCTGGAGATATCCAAGGCCCATCTGGATGCCTGCCTGGGCAGCCTGCTCTAGGGAACCTGCTTTGGCAGGGGGTTGGACCCGATGATCTCTTGAGGTCCCTTCCAACCCCTACAGTTCTGTGATTCTGTGATATGTATCATGACTACCCTGTTCTATCACTTTTTTTTTTTTTTTTTTTTTTTTTTTTTTAATACAAACATCATTTTTGGACTTTTGCTTTGAAATATGTGTGCAAGGTCAAAAATGTTGTTTCAACCATCTGGTATGCTTAATTGCCTTTGCTGAGCACAACATTGCATAAATCCTGATGAATACAAAATGCAGATAATATAATGGATAATGTAAGATTATATCATACAGTAAAACTGGCTGCACACAGAGAAGGGATGAGGAGCACGTTACCCAGTTTTAAGTGTCAGTGTCAGCAATGGAATTGTGCTTCTGAATTCTGATGTAGAAAAGTTTATGTCAGATGAAATGGAACATGTATTTATAGTCTGAAGTCTTAGGTCTGATTGTCATGCCAAATAAAAATACAACCACTATTTATATTAGTGTTAGAACTAGAACAAAGAGGTTGACAGGTAGGACAAGATGTTTCAGGTTTTTTCTTAACCAGTATAACGTAATAAATGACTGAGAGACAGATGCATTAATCTCTTTAGAGACCTGAGGTTCTTTCCATATTTAGCATGCTGAAAATCCAGTCTTTCTTCCAGTTCTAGATTTTTATTTTTTTTAATGTATATTATGAGAATAACTTGCAGTGTTACTTGGAGCGTTACTTGCAGGAATGAAACCTACATGAGGTATGCAGCACTGAACTTCGGACACCTCAGCAATTAGATGAGTCCACAGTCTTAAAATGTTTCCACTCCTTTTTGCACAGGGAGAATTAGGTATTCAGGAAAGACATTATCTGAGTGTAGCTGAGTAGAACACAGATGCCACATAGTTAGAAAGCTGAGGCATTCTGAAAATCTTTCTTTTCTCACTGCAGTTTTGTCATTGTGTCAACACCAAATATCTTTGTGTTTGCCTCCTGGAAGAGAACTTAGGAGTGAGGTGAGCAGTGAGTTTGGTGATGCAGGTGGATGTCAACACTTACCTTGCCTGGATGGTTTCAGCCCAATTGAACTCATGGTTTATTTCATATGGATTTGTTTTGCTGTCTGCTTTTGCTGCTTTTCAGTGCCTTCCATTTCAAAGTTAATCTTAGTTTAAGTAAGGTGTCAACTTTGAATGGATTTTAACCAGAAATCTGAAAGCTGGCTTTGAATCTGGACGCCAGATGTTAGGTGGTGGCCAGTTAACTCTTCATGATGTGGGAGGGAAGATTTGGCATTGGTCTCTCCTTCCAGGACAGTTTATATGTTTTGAAGTAGACAGTGTCTTGGGTAAAAATCAGCAGAGACACTGGGAGCAGCATCCAAGACTAGGATTTTTCCTTGAACCCACCCAAAGACACACTTCATTGCTGTTGTATGGCCAACTCCTTCTGGCCCTGTTTATTTTGTATCATTAGCTTCATGGCTTCACAACTTCAGTGCAAGACCTGAAGAATTTGTCTCCAGTCTGGAGCTAAGGCACTCTGGAAATATGGCTTTGAAACAAACCAAGGAGAACCAAGTTGTTTTGTTGCTCAGTATTGCCCCCAACCCCTACTATTAAGACACAAAATGCAGCATAAGTTTTTCTACCAGAACTGTGATGGCTGATCTGCTGGCTACTCAACTCAGCGCTCTCAGTAGATTAGGTAGGGTTGATCTAAATTCAGAAAATGGATAAGCTCACTGTGGAGGCTTAAACACAGGACAAGTAGTTCATGAACCCAAGTGAAAAAGATGGTGACATCTTTAGCCTTACACAGAAGTAAAACCTAGGTAGTCTAAAACTTCACTAATAAATTTCAGATGCATGAATACTCAAGTAGGCCAGAATACTGTAGACTGTAGCTGTTGAAACGAGATACCAATATTTTACCTGGCCCTCACCCGAAGTTCCTAAGTCCTTTTGTGGATCTGTACCTATATTCAAAGACATGGTCAGGAGCAAGGAACAGGCCTTCAGAGAGATGTCTTTAAAAAAGCAGACTTAAAGCAGACTTTAATTTTGGTGATACTCAGCCATGGTGCTTGCAGAAATATTATTCTCATCTTTCCCTCTCCTCTCCATTTCCCTCTCAAATTAACAAAGATTAAATCATGTTCTCTATTGTTATGTCATACACCACGGAATGATCTCAATGCAACACCTGATTTGATACCTGTAAATCTCAAATACCAATTTTCTTTGTCTAGTTAGAAAATTGTTTTGTATACAAGAAACAATCTCACACTGAGGTAAACTTTATGAAGAAATCATAACACTGCTTAGTATGTTGCAAATGCTCCTTTAGAGTAACTTGCCCTGACTCATGGCAGATCTTTTGGATGACTGGTTCCTCATAAAATTTGGTAACTGGGTCCCAGCAGGAAGGTGCGCAGCACTGCACTTATCTTCCTGGTGATGCAGTACATCCAACCAGTCCCCCAGATGCTCCCCAGTACAGGCTCAGCATCTGTCTGGTGGTGGCCACGGAGACAAAACTGTGGGAACCGACGTTGCAGATCAGAGTCAGTGTGAAAAAGGATATGTAAATACAATGCATAACTAAGAATGTCTGCTAGTGCATAAGTGTCTTCGGTTTCACAGCTTAAATCCTATTTAAATTCTTGCATTGTAAGAGGGTGATTTTGTCCATCCGGTACAGTTATAGATCTTCCCTTAAAGGCTTTTTCCTGTGGCAGCTGCATACTGAGTCTCTGTCATCAGGCTGAGGTACAAGATCCATTCCATCCCGTATTTCAGGTTTGCTGGCTTGGCGTTCGGCATATTTCTGAAATATGTAAACAACATTTAAGAATGCTGAAAGCACCAAGGTATAATTCATGAAACAGAATTTCCCTCCTCCCTTCCACTTACCAGCTTCCCTTTATCCAGGCTCCTTATGTCATTGTTTACAACCTGTTTACAAGATGTCTTTATAACACGCCTAGTAATAGGCTACATTGCCTCTGAAAGCCTCCTTTAATGTTTTCCCATGTGCTATGATTAATGTCAATCTGAATATTGTCATTATTTGTGCCTCTAACCACGTTATGCAGATAATAATGTCATTTTGGTACACTGAGCTATGTCAAACTTTGTGTCAACCTGTGACTGCTGAGGCCAAGCTCTACCTCTGTACAGCAAGGGAGGAAAAAGAAACGAGTACTTTCAGAGAACAGCAGCTCAAGTTTCACTAGAGACTTGCATCTCCTAGGGAAGCAATGACTATTTGGCCTGCGTCACCCTTCCCCACTCTGCAAACTGTATTTCCAGAATTTCTTTTCCAGGTATTCATTGTTACGTAAATACAGCAGAGTAGCTAATGAGTGGATAAATATGAAGGGAAAAATAAAGTAAGTTGTGTGCATATGATCTCCTACCACTATGTCATATACCAAGTGACACCAAGAACAGGCCTGACTGTGGGGCTGGGGGAAAAAAAGATATAAATCTCTCATTCTGTAAAGCAACTGTTATGTCAGGCTGCCTCTCTAATGATGAAACAAGTTTTAGCAAAGATCTTTACACTGATCTCCTGTGAATAATATAAACGTCTGCTACTGATGTAAGGACTGAGTATGAAACGTGTAGCATCAGTAGCTGTAGCAGTTGAGGAAAAGTAATAAAATGCTTTATTGTACTAACCTGCAGCACTTTGTAATAGTAGCAGTAAAGCCTGTGAGGTTGAAGTAATTCTCTTGCCATTAACTGTCCTTCTCTAGCAATTTTTTGTGCTTCTTCATCATTTTCCTGGAAAATTGAGAGGAGACAGGAATGAATAGCAGAGCAATCAGCGAGTTACTTGAACCCTTGCTGGCCTAAGTATGTTTATCAAAGGGGCTATTCAAATTTGAACTTTTACAATTGCTGGTACGCTGCAAAGGCACACTGTTTAAATTTCAATTTTTTTTTTTTGAAATACTGGATTGCTTTTGTGGTTTCAGTTAGTAGCTCAGGGCTATCAGTAACAGCTTTCACGGGTAACTGTACAATTTCAAAAACTAAGTATTGTTACTCCACTGTTTTGGCCACGTCAAAGCCTCTTCAAAAGCAGCCCTGACAACTCCCACACATACTTAGTTACACAGAAGACAGAGCTGCAGCTGTTGTCCTTTTCTATGCAATGCAACCCAGTGTTTTCCTTTTGAAAATAACTGATTGACATTTAAAAGTTGTATAGGTAATGCCAGCATGAGCACGTGAATTCATGTACTTACTCAAAATTTTTAGGTCTGTATCTCAGAGCTTTTAGTATTCTCATCTGATTCTTTATGAAGAACTACAGTACTGTCAGAACAGAATCTTTTCCTATGTTTTTAAACTTACAGTTAAGCTTAAAACACAAATGGTATTTGCAGTCACACAGCATGCCAGCCTCTCTTATCCTGAGATTATATAGAGCAGTGATTTTTTGTACATTCAGACAGACATGCAATGACTTCTGTTCTAGTCAGGACCTGAAAAAAGTGATAGAATAATTAAGTAGTACCTAGGATTCTGGGCATTTCTTTGAAAATTACCTGCATTAGTCAGTATACTAATGCTCTGACTCATGAAAACACTACTGCACATACCTAAAATTAATTCTCAACTATTTCCCTGAATAGAGATGGTTACTTGAATTAAGGCCTTCCCCTCTAATACAGCAAAATGTACTTCCTTTATCCCAGGATCTCAGCAGAGAGTTTATGCAAAATATGTATGTGGAAATACAAAAAGAGAGCACTAAGATTTTTTTTAAACATTTTTATATAATGAATTTGCAATGGAACTTACCTTAGCCCATTTTATTTTTTCTAGCAAGTCTTCCAAGCTTCTCTTAACTGGAACATAATGCTTCCATGGTTTTAATACAGAATAAAAATGTTCATAGTACTGGGAATCTTGCTTCAGTACTAGGCTGTCACCCAGCATGAGGTATGGAAACCTGTAAGCTGCTACGGTCCCATCAACATTCACTTGGTACTTGTACTACAAATGAAGATAAGAGGGAAAAAACGTGAAACATTTTGAAACAGAATAGCAACACTGATTATATAAAAAATTATTTTCACAGACTATTCATAATTTTTTAATTAGTTTTCAAACCCGTTTTAGTGTCAAGCAGGTGTAGTTTAGTGGTGTTAGGATAACATAGTGGAAAAATTATTTGTTTTCAGCCCAAGACTGACAGCGAAGAAGGTTTGTGTCACATGAAATTCCTGCTGGGCACTATTATCCTAAAGTGTCCTGTGACAGAACAAGGGGTAGAGCTATGAAGAAATCAAAACTAATCTATGCTTCAAAAGAGTAAATTTATTCTCACTGAAAACTATATAGAACAATCTAACACAGTAAACTAAAAGTAACCATGAATACAGTGCTCTGCCAGATACTCTTGGCTTATACAGCATTTCCAATATATTATTCTCTGGAATAGAGCTTCAGCTGCCATTGTTACAATTACTTTTTACAAGACTCTGTCCTCTTTATACCCAAGTTTTGTCCATTGTTTTCATATATTCCCCAAGTAAAAAAAAAAAAAAAAAAAGATGGTGAGCAACCACATTTTTCAATCCCTTAAAAAAGAACTTCCATGAATTCTCTCAAAGGGAATCCATGAAAAATTGTAGTGGCTTTCTTTAATGTGTCACACTACAACTTTGATTATGGGTGGTCTAGCTCCCCATGGACCAGGGTTCACAGTGTAGCATGACTCTTTTGTTTACTGAGTGGAATTAGCAAAATCAAGCCTTGTTATTTTAGTTGGTAAGCACTTGGCAGCAAAATTAATCCAGGATTGTAATCTTCATGCTACCTTAAAGAAGTCAAAGAAGCCCATCAGCGGAACCTTTCCCAGCTCTTTTTCTTTTTCTCTGAAGAAGAAATATCCTGTTATTCCAGCATCAAGTAGTTCTGGATTTTTCCTGGATAACTTGACAAGATAGAGACGTTCTTCTCTGCTGTCTCGACCTCTAAATAAAGCTTGCTCAGTTTTGTTTTCCCAGAATGGGCCTATGAGCATTAAGTGATAAGATAAAAGCGAACAGTCATGAAATATACATGATACCTTTCGTGCAAATAATAGGAACTTGCTATGAAAGTGGTATTACTCTCAGAGACATGGTAAAACAGACGTGATTTCTTATAATTAACCCATAAACACTTATTAATCACAGGGTTTAGACTCCCAGTTCTGCCTTGAATTTTGGGATGAGAAACTGAGCAACTTTTAAAAATAAAAATAGAAAATTGCTTTTGCACTCATCAATTTTACATTCAAATAACCTAAAATATCTTGAAAGTTGTATAAGAAATTGTATTCAAATTATTTATATGAGTAAAATAGTAATTAAAGTAATTCTCTGCCCTTAAAGACTGCCACAATAACGAAACTTTCTTTAGAAAAATCCACTTGTGTTACACAGCAATTTATTCAGGTCTTTGAGAAGTCACTTAATGATAACCTATAAAGGAAAAAAAATGCTATACTGTGTCCTCAGGATACTTAGCTAGAGCCAGAAAGACTTCATCTCTGCTTACTTCTTTCTTTTAAAAATGTTAAATATGTGTCCTTCTTCATCCTTCTGCTGGAAATTTCCTTAATGGACATACCAAGTTGGAGTAGGACCTTAATTGTATCCTAACCGGAAAAGCAGCTGCACTAAACAAGTAAACACAGACTGCTTCAAACTGATAATGTAATTAAGATGGTAAATTTAAAAACAAAGTAATAAAGCAAGGAGAAACTGTCAACTATTCAAGTAAAAAGAAACACCTACTCGCTCAAATTTTACTCCTTAGGTATTGTGCGTGTCACCTGCCTGATCCTATTCATGAATATCCTGGGGGAAAAACACACCTGTCAGTAAAACTGACTCTTCCTTTGAAGCTAGAAAAACCATTCAGAAGATCCCACTATGAGGTATTTCTTATACAAACAATATTTTTTTCAGTTGAAAGAGACTACATCATAGTTCCAGTTTGCTACTTTCAGGATTCAAATTAATTTTTATGAAAGTGGAACACTGGGCCACATCACTGTCAGAAAAAGGATTACTATTTTATTAGAAGGAGCATATTCAATCCCTTTACTGAGGGGACAGGCCTTCTAATTATATATATATATTTGAAATGTCATGGTAGCTATCTTCTGGATGGTAGCTATCTTCTGAATTTAAGTTAAAATTCACCATTATCGTGAACTGAATTTCTTAAATTTTGGCTCTAACCCTGTATTAAACACCTCCTTTTAGCAGTGTTGAAAGTGTGTAGACTCTGTAAAGACCAAACTGCTTGTATTACGAGCTGTCCTACGGCATTTCATGTGTCCTGTAAACTGTAACACACATTATTTAAATGCAGCTTACTCCAATGGAATGACAATTTCTTTCTTAAAATTCACCATCTCTAACTTACCTGTATTTCCCTGAATAGAAAGGAGATCGTTTGTGACACCACGTAGGGTTTCAAGAGTTGAGTGGGTTACATCATACGTTGGAAGGACTATGTCTCTTGAATCCACAGAGCCACACCATGAAATTATAGGTATAGGGCCAGGCGTATCATTAACTTTTCGATACTCAACTGGCCAATCTCCAACATTAAGATAAAACTCCACATCTGGAAGATGAACCTAAAAGTATACCCAAGAAAGCATAACACAAAGGTAATCATTTGCCATTCTTAAGTGAAGCATAATCCTCAGTTCTCTTATGAAACAACAAACTTACTGAATCAACCTACCTTAGAATCAACAAGCCTACTAATAGATGTTACAGATTTAGCTGATATTAAGATACTGATTTCAAGTTTCTGTCCTGCAAGTAGATCTGAAGGGAACACTTACAGAGGCCAGGAAGCTTGCCAGCTTGAGCTTCAGCTTCTGCAGCTTTTCTACCAATCCCACACATTAAGTCTAGTATGATCCCTAAACAGATACTGTCATCTTAATGGAAAAAAAAAAAATAATATCTCATTGCAGCAACTACAAATCTGGAGATACAACAGTGAATGCAGCACAGCCATATTGGAATAAGACTTAATAGTTTTAAGTAAATGGTCAAAACTGATACCTTTCTTGCCAGTGACAGTAACATCTCATCAGAGAACATTTTGAAGTCTGTGTACTTCCCTAAGGAACGACGGTAGATGCGATTATTGAGAATAGTGTAATGTACAATAGCACCTCTTGTCTGACTGAACTTTGATGGGATTTCTTTAAGCATTCGCTGAAGGTCAATGGTGGGAAAGGAAAGGAAGTCCTTTGTAATCTGAGGTTCTTGGGATGGACAAGAGAGAGTGTTCTGCCAGACCTCAGGGTCTTCCTCAGGACAGTCACAATATTCATGATAAACTGGTCCTGCAGAAAATGAAACACTAAGAGTCAGCATTTGTGATTCTACACCAATCATAATTCCCCAAACACACGGGCATATAAATCTAGAAATTAGAGTGGCTTGACATTTTTTTTCTAAGTTTTCTGAAGTTTCCTGGGAAATCATCAATCTGGGGGAAAGCAATGTAATTGAGAAAACTGCATCATTCTTTTCAGAAATAATAATACGAGATGTGTTGTTACTTGTTGAGGGCAAAATTCATCTGCAAAATGAAGCTCCACTGTTGTGCTACCTGCCAACCACAGAGAATGTTTAGAATTGGTCTAATGTCCATAACTAGTAAAGCACAGGTATTATTTTCAATTTTAGCCTAATTCAGGACTTTGATACAACAGTCTTTAGCTCTGCTATAAGGTACTGTCTGTCATAAATCATCAACTATTCTTACTGTTCTTTTGAAGCAGCAGGCTTAAACAAGAGCCTCTCACAGCACGAGAAAAGCCTTTACGGACTCTACTCAACACAGGTGCTGCCCTGTGCCATATTATCAAGGTTGCTGGTAAATGTACACCAGCAAAAACAAGACAAACTGCTGCCTTGACAACACAGGACAGTTTTATTTCAGTTTGAAAGCATTTCTAAGTTTGTATTTATGATGCTTTACAAAAATAAAACATAACCAAATTCTGGTTAAAAATAACGATGTTATTTTTAAGTGAATACCTGCTTGAAAAAAGTAGAAGTACTAAGCCTCTCTTATTCCTCTTACAAAATCTGAAGAAATCTGCTCCTGTATGCACGAGGGCAGAGGATATATTCAGACACAGGACCTTAAGATCAGAGGCTGTAATCTCCCTGCCTATGTGTCTGCATCCTGTAACTTGGCAATGTACAGGGATTGTCTCTGCTTACTGCTCTGCATGAGGGGAAGTTTGTGATGAGACTGTACGAACAAGAGCAACCGAACCTCTAATCTCCCACCTCTTGCAGTAAATTAGTCCACAGCATTTCTGTAGCTACCATCACACATCACATTAGATCAGAAGAACAACGTACCTTTCAAGATATAAGGAGACTGAGCAACGTGCTTATCGCCATAAAATATCTCAATTTTTAGCCCTTTTTTGACACTGCCATACATCCGATACCGCATGAGAAACGTGCCGTCGTTTCTATCCAAAGGGAGAGGAGTATGAATTCTGGTGATCTCTTTTGGAGAAAGTGCTTTAATTACCACTTTAAACTGTGTTCGTCCTGAAAAGAGGAAAATAAAAACAGATAAAAGCACTTCGAGCTATTAGAATCACATCTATGAATTAAAGGTGAGAGCAAACTCTACTGGATGAAATCCATGGAATTTCATTTAATGCCGCACTGGATTTTTTTTAATTATACCATGTTGGAAAAATTCATTTCCAGCCATGTAGTGCCATCCTAGCAATTTTTCTTGATCATCACATGCCCAATAAATGGAAAATTGTAGACAGTGATAAAAAGTTAATTAATGACTACAACATAGAAAGAAAAGCTAACAATATTTTGAAGCAAAAATTTGCTTTAATCTTCTGTTTTCCTGTTAATGCTTTGGGCAACTAGCATTTCCTCTAGAATAAGAGAGACAGAAAACGAAGTTAAAAAAAAAAAAAAGACAAAAGAACACTTGCCAGCTTGCAGAAAGGCAGTTGCAGCATGCAGCAGTCGGATACAAATTGCTCATCTTTGGGCTGCAGCTGACCGACTTGCACATTTAAGGTTCCAGCTACTGAAAAGCAGGGATAAGAGAGTGATGGTGGAGATGTTTCCTGGTCATCTGCCTGACCTGTACTTTCATCATTAATGCCCTTTGACTTTTTAACTGGGCATGGAACATTTTGTGGACAAGATGAGTGTACATAAACACAAACCTGTTTTATTTCCTTACTTCTGTCACACATGGTCATAGTTAACTTTATCCCTCAAAAAAGAGCTGGACAGTCTTTCTCAGAAATTTGATTGTTTGCAAAGCAAACAAATACAATTAAGCTGACAAGTTCCAGGTAAAATCAATATATTACTACAATCTGAGCATGTCCCAACAGCACTAGAAGCCTGAGATGTTACGCTTGTTTCTGTACAATCTGCATCTTAACATAATTTACACCCACAAATACAAAAACGATAGTGAACGAGCAGTCACGTAATGACATTTTTGTCTTCTTCAGAACACTGGATCTTGAGATCGGATGAAGCCAGTTAAGGTGCAAGTCTCCAGAGCAGGCAGGAACCCAGCTGTGCATTGCCTGCCACCAGATGCCCTGCCCCTTCAGAGTAGTCACCATGAGCGACACAGATCCACCCAGATATTGCTGTCAGAGAGGGTCCCGCTGTAAATAAGCATAGGAGCAGTGTCTGCAAGCAGAAGAATCTCGTGAGGCTGATCACTCCCCTTTTTCTGCTTTATATTCAAATGTACGAACACAAAATGTGGATTATTTGTAATCATCCCTCTGTTTTCTTACCATTCAAAAGTCCTTGCCAGCAAAACACACCAAAAACCAAGTCAGAATATCTTCATTGAAGAGCATACTGAGGAAATAAAATCATTATGAAGTAAGCTTTCAGTCTTTCCTGGAATGTCACTGCAGCTAGCAGCACTCCCACTGCTGAGGAATGTGGAATATTGTGTTTTTGGTAGCTGGCAGATCTGCCATGAAAAGCCCTCATTTATCTGCCCAGCGGGACTTCCAAAAGTGCACTTCTGGCTTCTGAGAAACAGAGGAGTGTTAAGGTTGCTCCAGATATGTGGCGTGTCCTTTTCAGAGGAACGATGAGTGGACACCTCCCTGCTCGCCTAGGTGCTAGGCTGAAGATACGCCAGCAGTGAAGTTATGCAGTGCGAAATTTCCTTGGGCAAGTACCAGTACAGCTCTGTACCAGCCCAGGGTAGCTTTCAGGAATCCCACAATATGCAGATATGCTCCTTTTTTTTTTTCTTTGGGAAATGGTCGGTATGTCAGAGTGACTCCAACGCTCTGAAGCTGTAGCTCTCTAAGGACTTCGAGTACCGGGTGTAGATGCTCTGTGACGAGTGGACAACCCTTGTGTGCTGCAGGAAATAATGGAGCTTTATTCGTGTGCACACTCAATAACTTTATGATGATTTGCTCCTACGTGAATCTGCCTGAATCGTGTAGCCAGATTCCAAACTGTCCATGACTGAGATATCCAGAACTCTTCAGTGGGCAGTCAGGTTCTTTCCAAATATATCCTTCAGCTCTGCTTTGCTCTGTGCAACATTATGTTGCACCAGGCAACACATGATAACAAAAACACAGAATAATGAGAATAACAGATGTTGAGTTTGGAGGGGACTTCTCGAGATCATCTGGCCCAACGCCCCTGCTCAGGCAGGGTCAGCTAGGGCAGGCTGCCCAGCACCGTGCCCAGCTGGGTTCCGAGTATCTCCATGGATGGAGGCTCCACAACCTCTCTGGGATCTGCTCCAATGTTTGATGGCCCACAGTAAAAACAAGAACAAAACCAAGAACTTTTTATTGCATTCAGATGGATTTTGACTGTTCTTCTCGTCTTCAGGAACCTCTCCTGTTTGCCACGATCTTTCAAAGATCATCAAAAGTGGCCTCGCAATAACATCAGCCAGCTCAGAATTTCTAGGTTGAAAGAGACCTCAAGATCATCGAGTCCAACCTCTGACCTAACACTAACAGTCCTCCACTAAACCACATCCCTAAGCTCTACATCTAAACGTCTTTTAAAGACTTCCAGGGATGGTGACTCCACCACTTCCCTGGGCAGCCCATTCCAATGCCTCACAACCCTCTCGGTAAAGAAGTTTTTCCTAACATCCAACCTAAAACTCCCCTGGTGCAACTTTTTGATGTCATTCATATCCCTCACCAGATCCAGTTCCAGATGAGCTTTGGATTCCCTAACCGCATCTCTGCACAATCAGAAAGCATCTCTGTACTCCTCCTCGGTCACCTGCCCTGCCTTCCACCACGTGCACGCTTCAGCAGAAGCTCCCTGTTCATCCGTGCAGGTCTCCTGCCACCCTTGTTCGATTTCCTGCTTGTAGGGATGGATCATTCCTGAGCTAGGAGAGGTGATCCTTGAATATAAGGCAGCTGAGATGGTAACAAGGAAGGACTTCTTCAGAAGACAAAAAAGACTTAATTTTTGTTCTTCCTTTTAGGAAGACGGAATTACACTTCTCTTGGCTTGCACAGGAAATGAATTAATGCTAATTAGGATGACACTGGAAATGCTTCATCCCCTGTACTAAGACTTGGGAGCAGTTTTATTAAATATGAAGGTCAACGTACCCAGGTGTAAAATTTGTTTTACCATGAAAACCTGTCTGGGACAGCATTTTAAGGAAAATAATAATGTTCCTATTCTGAAGAGAGACTAAAATACAGACAGTCAAAATGGGATACTTCAAGAAAACCACCTGGTGAAACTTGCTTTATGTATTTTTTTTTCTCTTGTATAGCTTGCAAACGCAGTATTCCATGCATGGATAAAAAGTGACAAATACAGAGAAGGAAAGGGAGAAAAAGTTAAGAAGGTATTTGTTTATGAAAATTGCTAGAGAAAAACAAAAGAAAACAGACACCCCTTTTCTGAAATGCAAGCAGAAAATGAAAGAGAAGATCTGAAAACAAATTGTTTTTTTTCCCCTCAATGGGGGAAAAAAAACCCTCAATTTCAATAAAATTATTGAAATCATTGCTGGTTGCTTCTTCAGATGGAAACTGGCAGTATAGTCAATAAAGAGGCAGTTGAACAAAATAGGTTCACTTAGCACTTGACAACATGGGTTCCTGTGAATAGCACAGAATTCATATAAAGACATGGGGACACAGTTTAGTGTAGGGGAAAGCCTAGCAGGAAAGAAGAATAAGGGGATCCAAGAATCCAAAGAAAAAAATATGCACTTTATATTAAAAATAAGTTCTGTATTTTCAGTTGTGATTCTTTAATATTTTGATTTTTTTTTTCCTAGGGAAGGAGTGAATTCTGCATCATTTGGCATCTTCCTGAAAAGACGGTCAGAGCTGCAGGCTGTAGGGTGACATTATTGTTTGGTGTGCAATGGTGCACATTAGTGCTGGTAATTAGACTTGATACTCAGAAAACTCATCTGGATTTAAGATCTACTAATTACCCTGTATAAGTGCCATGTTGTGTACTGAGCTACTTGATTGAGATTCTGATCCACACAAAACACAGCTTAATAGCTTAGCACTCATTTTACAAATGGGAAGCCTGAACTGCAGCACTCTGATTGCAGTATTCTTGTTGGTGTGATGGAGATGGTAACATGGAATTATTTAGCTATCCCAGTAGGGATATTTTGAGATGTATTTAGTTTATATTGGAAATAAATACCTCGGTGAATATTATTAATTATAATTCTTACTGCCATTTTACAAGTGGAATCTGAACATTTTAACATTTAAAACCATTTGAGAACTGAAATTTATAGCCTGTGTTTATAGGAATAAATTGAACAGTGCTCGTGCACTGGAATGTGATCAACTGTACCGCTAAGTTGTTAAATGATCCTTGGCACTCTCCTAAATAATTCCTGGCACGGCTCAGGAGCTAGCCTGGGCCGAGCCAGCAGCCGTTCCCCGCGGGCATCCTGCGTGCACCACCTGGGTCCAGAGGCTATAAACGCCACAGAGCGAATGGAGGCCACTCCATGCCAGATGGCATCACGACCTGAAAACTTCCCCAAGGGCGTTTTATTTATTAACATAAACACAGACATACGTGTACGCACTGAGGGCAAAACTAGGTTTGCAGTACCCACTTCCTATCAGCTTATCTGGGAGCATTTAAACTCGCACAGAGAATCCTTCTGAGCTTCACCCCTTTTACCTTTAGCCACCTGTTGCTCCAACCTGAGGATCCTCCCTCTGTGGCTGAAATCGGCCTCCGAGCGGGCAGCAAGGGTGCAGCTGCACTGCTGCAAGCTGCGCTGCAGCCCGGCACAGCATTGCAACAGAGGCTGGAGCAGGTCCAGCACTGAGGCGTGCGGGACTCTGTCTCACATCTCTGCTGGGCAGCTTGCTCATTGCTGTCTTCAGGATGAAATCTGAGGCGCAGAAGTTCTTTTTATCCTAAACTGCAACTATTCGTACAGAGGGTGGGCGACAGGCTGGCGGCAGAAACCAGCAGCCAGGCAGCGCAGCGCGGGGCTGCGGGAGCACAACCCCATGCCCACCCTCAGGAGAAGTGTCCGGGGATGTTTTGTGCTGGCGCTGAATGAACAGGAGGTGAAAACTATTCCCGTTTAACGGGGCAGCAGCAGGATAACGGAGCGCTGCGGGACCGGGATGCGAAGCGAGCTGGATGCGTGCAGAGGGGGAGAGGAGTTCAGGGCAGGGGGCTGAGGGAAGGGGCTGCCAGGGATGGGTGCACAGAGCAGGGAGGGAGGAGGAAGAGGAGAAGGAGAAAGGGGAAAGGGGAAGCAAATGGGGAAAGGGAAGGGGATAGGGGAAAGGGAGGAGCCCCGCTGCCCCCGGGGCAGGGCTTGCAGCCCGCCCCCTGCCCCGGAGCCCGAGCACGGTACCTGGGGGCGAGCGGGTGAAGTTGTGTCCGGCCGCGCTGACCGCCTGGAGGTGGAAGTAGCGCACGGGCAGGGCGAGCCCCGCTTCCAGCCCGGGGCCCCACGCCAGGCTCCGCTCGGGGCTGACGGCGGCCGCCTCGGCGGAGCTCAGCAGCGGCAGAGCGGCGCCCAGCAGCAGCCGCAGCAGCCCGCAGCCCCGGCTCGCCATGGCCCCGCCGAGCCGAGCCGAGCCGAGCCGGGCCGGGCCGGTCCACGGCCTCCTCCGGGCCTGCGCGGCCGGGCGGGCCCCAGCGCCCGCTCCCCGGGGCGGCCGCCGCCCGCTCCCCGCCCCGCGGGGCGGCCCGAGGGGGCCGGGGCCGGGGCTGGAGCCGGGCGCGCCCCGCGCCTCAGGGCGGTGCCGGCCCCCGGCTGCAAACGCCCGGCCCGGGGCTGCCCTGGCGGGGAGCGGGCGGCTCTGAAGCGCCGAAGGTGTTGGTGTGCTGCCAGAGAGCCGGGGGGAATGGCCGCCGGCCCCGTCCTGCTGCTCCGGCCTCGTGTTCTCGGGCCTGAGGTGGTCCTCGTGGGCTGCGAGCGCCCTGCAGGCCAGGCGGCAGCAGAAATAGCCCCCGTGTTTCCCTCCAGCCTGTGCTTCAGCAGTCAGCTGAACAGCTGGCACTGCAATACAGTGCCTGTGTTTCGTGATGTTGCACCAGCTAAACAGCTGGTATTGAATTTAAAGAGAAAAAAAAAAAAAAAGTATTTCTCTTAATCACAACTGCACGAATCAGTCCATATAGAGACTGCTGTGAAATAAAAATGCAAACACAATTTAAAGTTCCCCCTTGTTGATTCCAGGATCTTGCATGTAGGGACCACATTCAAACCAAAGGACAGACCGGGGACCCTGCTGGGACATGGGGGCATCTTGCTCCCTGACGCCGAGCTCGCCTGCCCGTCCCGGGGAGGAGGCAGGGTGCTGAGGAGGCTCAGCCCCATATCCCGGTGCTGAGAAGGCTCAGCCCCATGTCCCAGTGCTGAGGAGGCTCAGCCCCACATCCTGGTGCGGCTCGGGCACGTACCCACAGTCAGGAGCTGGAGCATGCCCTTGGCTTCTACTGTCTGCATCTTGCAGTTGGGTCTTGTCAGGGCTGGAAAGCCCGATGAAGGGGAAGGAAGGGTCACGATGTTGTTCTCTAGAAAATGGAAAGTTTTGCAAAACAAAGTAATTTCATAGATCTAACCTGATGGAAAATGAATACAGAGGGGAAAACCCCAATGATTTGTCTCCTGAAGTTGTATCATTTTTATCACAAGTGCCTTTGTTGCTACTAGGAAGTAGTTCAGGATGACAGTAGACGTGGGGGCTTACAAGGCTGAAAGAAAATTAAATGATGCTTCCATGAAAGCTTGGACTTTTCAGATGCAAAACATTGAGAGCATGAATGAATGCTGCATGTTTTATATATAAATAACATGAACTTCAAGGCTCCATGCATACAGACCATGAAAAACAGGTTCTTTGAAAGGAATCATCAAGTCTGGTTTCCTCCCTGCTTTCGCCTTTAGTCTCCTAAATTCCCTCACCTCAACTTACCACAGATTTCCACCAACATGCCATATATGATACTCCCAACGGGCAAGAGAAAACATGTATAGCGTTAATTTGGAGTTACGTATTTGCTTACTGGCCAACCACTACCTCACTGCCTGCCGCTTTCAGCAAAGTGATCACTGACAGCTGCTTTCTTCTCCCTCTCCACCAGTTTGGAGCACATTTCTGGGCACTGGAAGGAGAAGAAACTGACTGGGAGCAGTCACTGTGGGCTGACCAAGGGCCAAGCGTGCCTGGCCAACCTGGTGGCCTTCTGTGATAAAATGACTGTGGATGAGGGGAGGGCAGCACATGTAATTTAACTTGAATTTAGCACAGACATCAGGGTCTCCCACAACAGTCTTATACACAGGTTGGGATGTTATGGTCTGGATGGGCAGACAACCAGTTGGGTTAAAAACTGGCTGGGTGCTTGGCTGAGCTAAGAAGGTGGTAGTTAATGGCTCGTCTCTACCCAGCGGCTGGTAACGAGGGCAGCGCCACAGGGACCTGGGCTGGGATGAGATGATGGAGTGCTCCATCAGTGAGTCTGCAGGTGACGCCAAACTGGGGGACCAGTTGGTATGCTCAAGGGCAGGCCTGCCATCACGAGGCACCTGGGCGGGCTGGAGGAACCGGCCATGACATTTGACAAAGTCCCACACCTGGGTGTTGGGGAGCAGCAAGGACGAGCTGCTCCCTGGGGGCTGGGGAGCACAAGGCCATGGCCTCCCCGGTGCTTGTCCCCAGGGTCACTTCACCTGGCAAGCTCACGGGGACAGGGCAGTGCTGAGGTCAGGTGGGGACGTCAATCTGAGGAGAGACGGGGTCAGACAGCCCCAGGATGGCTGTAGGGCTTTGGGGACAGGGACTGGCTGAAGCTGGGCTGGCACCACAGACGGCCAGGCTCCACAGGGCTGTGGGGAACTGGAGATCGATACCCCGTGGTGTCACTGTGACAGGGACTGATGGCCCTGGGTGGCCTCAAACATGGTCCTGGCCTGTGGGAAGGGTGAGGGGAGGTCCTGGAGGAGGGGGTCAGGGCCTCCTGGTGCCTGTGGACACCTTGACTGGGAAGGAGACACCCCTGTGCTGGTACAGGCCAGGAGTGACTGACCGGGAGCAGCTCTGGGGGAAGGGCCCTGGGGTCTCAGGGGGTGGTGAGCAGGACATGGGCCAGCAGCGGGTCCTGGCAGCAATGGCTGCCTGGGCTGTGTGAAGAGAGGCTGAGGGAATTGGTTGTGCCCCTCGATCCTGCACTCGGAGCACATCTGGATGTTGCATCCAGTTTTGGGCTCCTCTCAGTGCAAGATCCAACAATTTGGATCAAATTCAGGTGAGGCCACTGAGATGGTGGGGCTGGAGCACCTGCCTTGTGAGGGGAGCCTGGAGGAACTTTGCTTGTTCACCCTGGAGCCAGGGCAGCTCTGGGGGGGCCTAACAGCACTTTCACAGGCTCTTCACAGTGGTGCTGGGCAGAAGGACAGGAACAAACAGGCATAAGCTGAAATGAGACATTCAGTCTGGATATAGAGGTTTTTTTCCCCATGAAGACAGTCAGGCACAGGCTGCCCAGAGAGGTGGTGCAGTCTCCACCCTTGCTGTGATGAAGATGGACCAGAGAGCACCTGACCTCCCTTGTCCCCTGAGCACTCCTGTGATGACACTAGGAGCACGCTGCCCCTTCCTGCAAGTGTCCAGAGCTCGGTTATTACGTTCACGGGTCAGATGGGGATATAAACGACCTAATGGGTGTACCGAGATAAAGACACAAACACAGCCTTTGCACATAAACTGTTTCCTTATGAAAGCAGGCTGAGGGATGGTGTTACTGAGCTCAGGTGCCACATCCACTGGCTGTAGTAATTAAGGTTCAAAGTGAGTGGTGAGTCTCGCACCATCACACTGCACGTGGCAGCCAGTCTTCACCAAGGTCTAATTCTGGCCAGAGTGATTTTCACGTGGATCTCATTGCCTTGTAAAACTACTCATCAACTACTACCCTTGGCCCCATGTGGAGTATCGTCTCCTCAAGGTGCATGTCTCCTGTAAAGATTTGTAAAGATGCAGGTTTCCTGGTGATGGAAAACTACTCGTACCAGAGACTCACTCATCAAATGGCAGAAAACTAAAGGCAGCAGCACTGGCAATTGACAGGATCAAGAGCTGCCGAGGGCCATGAGCCAGCACTGTGGCAGGCACAGGGTGCCCATAGCTCAGCTGGGCACGTCCTTCGTGTGTGCAAGGCAGGACCAAGCTACCTTTGCCTGGAGCTGTGTGATGGACCAAAGGTGGATACCCCCTTGTAAACCTCTGCTATTGGAGCTCCTGGCAGCACTGCCCAGCAACACCCTGGCAGCAATACTAAAATGCTGTATTTTGTGTGTTTTATTTATTTAATTATTTATTTTTGGATAAATTGTCTGTGATGTTCTCAGTAAGTGAAAAAAATAAACAGTACCAATGTATTTGTTCATTTGAATGCAGTTTATTGCAAACAAGTAACTTCAGGTATGAAAATCCTATAAATTATGAGCATTTATATAATATACTTTTGCCAAAGAAAAAGCTTGAAAGAGCGAAGGTATCAAAATCTGGCTCTGCTGAACTGAACGGAGCTGATTGCTACTCAAAGGATTTTTCTCCCTGTTTTCACTGAACTGGTTTCGAGAATACCATCATTCAGTGTCAATATTAAATCATGGATCCTCAACAGGCTGCAGTCATGCACAACTGATTTATTACCAGAAGCTGTTTTTTGGTTTGTTTACATTAAATCAAGCTGCCTGGTTTGCTGTAGGTACACAGCAAAGCAAACGAGAAAACTTTTTTTACACCAACAGGGTGAGAACTTAATCCAACTTCTATTAACAGGTAGAAAATACTTACAAATAAACATGTTCTAAACCATCCCCTTCAAGTCAAGCAAATCTGTATGACCGTTTATTTCCCTTGTAAACATTTATTTTATTATCCTTTAACTTACGGAGGCTGGTATTCCCAGTTTTTAGATTAACATATTTTGCAGAAATGTACAACACAAATTCCTCGCTGGTACTCAGCTGGCTTTATTGGCTTACTCTACAGGATCCCAAACACATAGAACCATTTACAGAAAAAACGTAATTTCTCCTTAGAATACCACATTTTACAAGATTACAGTTACAGGGTAGTTATTTCCTTCCACTATTGCATATGTCAGCATACGCTTACATTCTTCCAAGACAGACATGTTTTGGAGATCAATTCTGACCATAAATACAGAGTTTATATTAGTCCTTTTATGTACAAGACAAATTATCTTAGTATAAAGTAATAATACTTATCTATCAGTATAGATTTGAATTAGACCCACTTCTTTAACGAAGTTTACAGTACAAAAGATAAGGATACCAGTTACCTACTATCTTTTCATCTTTTAGTTTCTTGTGGAGTATTTGGTGAGACAAGCACTGCTTGCTTTGATAAAATATATTATTTTAAAATATCAGTATATCGTCCTTCCAGTTACAAAAATATAAGAAATTTATTTCCTACAGAAGTTTTATTGAATTAAAAAGTGTATCAAAAATATGGATCAACATTTTAGATCACATGTGAAATTATTAAAATAGAAACAAATGTATAATTATTTAAAAATACTATCTTCTGGCTTGCTATTTCATATAAAAACGGATCAAAGCTTAGTTAGAAACTTAATGGCCAGGGATGAGTTTTGGCTACTGAGTAATAACACAACATTCATTAATGTGGCCAAAGAAAAGCCGCAGGAAAACAATTGCGGCGCTTCATTTCAAAGGATAGAAAGTTCCATGGTGACAGTGGGAATGGTGGGAAAATGCCAGAAAGAGGTGGTAATTTAGCAAAGGGCAAAGAGCACTTTTCACCAGTTTCACCTGCTTCGTGGGATAAAAATACCAACCTGTGCGGCGGCGGCCCAGCCCAGCGCCCGCTGCGAGAGGTGCCCCACACGGGGCAGCCACAGGTTGCACCACTCAGCTCATCTTACCACTGCTAGCAGAACTTAGGATTCAACTACAAGGTTTGTATGGGAAATAGGGTAAATCCTTTTACATTTCGCATGGTTTAAAGTGCCGGGTTATTAATCCAACTTAATCTGTTCCAAGTCAAAGGCAGATACCTGGCAATTCATCTCAACCGTAGCCAAAGCTGTGTCGGTTGTGAATCTCCCCGCACGCACATTTGAAAAGCAATTTCCATGCTCATCTGTGTTAACATCCACGGCAATTTCACAGTTCTCCAACAGTGAAAATTCCTATTACACTAAGCAGTGCTACGCCCCTTGCTCAAGTGCGTTAGCAGCTCTCCTGTAGCACACAAAGCTCATTGAGGAGAAAATTCCTGGCATGGAACCCACCTCACGCGACACGGCCACTGCCTGGCACAGCAAGTGCCACCAGGACATCGCTGCAATGCCTCCCTAGAATACAGAAGAAGAGCATTCCTACAAAATATGCTGTAAAAAGTGAGTTATTTTCATTTCGCGTGGGTGTTAGGTGGGATGGATCAGCATTACGATACTTGGTCTGGTAAATGAGAGTTGGAGAAACATTTATCAGCAACGTAACCTGTTGGTTTCCTATTACAACTTGTATGAAGATGTAGCTAGAGCAAGATTTTATCTATTTTAGCACTGTTCTACCCAGCTGGCAGCAGCCTGAGCCACTGTTTGCTGACTCAGAGGAAAGCCATCTCTAGCCCTATGCTGCCCAAAGCCCTATAGTTGTTTACCTACAGAAGGTAATATTTGGGGATGGATTTTTTTTCCCCCCTGCCAGGAAAAACCAACAATAGTGAAGCCACATATTTAATACAAAACTCAAACGTTCAGCTAACATAAACTACCAACCTCTTTGAAACTTAAGATTGCCCATCTATAGCAGCACAAGAACTGGCTCAAAGTATTTTACATGTTTTTGCCTGCCCCAAAACGACCGAGCTATCTTGCCATCTTCGTACCACAGGCTGTCACAGCTCTGATTCCTTATCTATCTCGTCTAGGTAATATTCATCGTCTGTGGTAGTATCAGAGTCCGAGTCTGAGTAAGTAGCTGGGTCTTCCTGATAGATGTCCGTCAGCTCTCGGGGGGATGAGGCAGCTGATGATATTTTGCTCCCAGCAGAACTCGAGCTGAAAAGCGCAGCCCTGTTTATGGAAGGGGTCTCTCCATCTCGGAGAGCACCAGGGTTGTTAAGAAGACAAGGTCTCCATAATCGCCCTTCTGTGAGGGACCTCTTGATGTTTTCCAGGAAGGCCAGCTGCTGTTCTTTGCCAAATATACCAAATTCAACGGAAGGATACATCAAATTCCTAGTGCTGTAGCATTTCTCATCATCTGACGCCCAGTTCTCATTTTCATCACAAGACAACAGCTCTGAGGAAGATTTAAACCTCTTCCCATGTATGCTGTCCTTTGTCAGAATATCGCTTCCAGAGGCAAAGGTCTCACGGGAATCTTGAGCACAAATACCCTCAGAAAGGTGACGCTCTCGTTGATTTTTTGCTCGATTCTTGCACAACAGATAGCTCTGCAAGTTGGCGTTTTTTAAGCTATTGGACTGGGCGGTGTTTTGATGCTCGCCAAGAGCGGTCTGAGAAGTCAGATTTTGCTTTGGACATATGTCCGTCTGCAAGCAATTATTTACAAATGTGTTTGAGTTTTTGTCAGTTAAGAGTGGCAGGGGAGGACTGCAAGCACTGCTGCTAGCTCTTTTTTTCTCACCAACCACTGGGTCTGGTGTAGTAGCATTGAGTGAGGTGGGCTGGCTTCTGTTTTCTAACCCCAAATCAAGCGTTTGGGCATTCTTATTTCTTGTGGCTACCGCTTTATCTGGAAATAGGGTCGAAAGATTTGGCCTATTTTCTACTTTCATTGTAGTCTTTTTGGGACTGATGGCTTCCTTCTGGGCGTATAAGCTTGCAAAAGACTTCCAATTTAAGTTGTTAACTAGCGAAGAAGGATCATTCACATTTTCACTCTTACTATTCTCAGCTGTTTTCTGTATTTGTGTATTCCTGTCAGGGTCTGGACTGTGATTCTGATTTTCATTCTCAGACTGGGGAGATGATTGATGGCAATCTGCTGAAACCAGCGAGTCAGGGGACATGCTGGCCTCTAAAGACATGGCATTCCCATCATTCTGTGAAAAAATATTACTTATGTGTGGTTTGGGGGGTAAATTTTTACTTGAAAATTTTCGGCTGGTTTTGCAAACAGCTGCCAGTTTATTTTTAATGGAGGCTCTGTTTTTCCTTTTTTCTATATCTTTGACTTTGTCTCTTGTGCACTCAGAGAGAAGCTTGCTCTCGTTTTCTGCACTCTGTGTTAATTTTTGGTCTTGTGCAGCCCCGCTGACTTTATCTTTACTGTTAACGTTCATGCTACCCTCACTGGGCCTTTCTGATTCCTGCAAACCACTAGAGTCTTTACCCATCTGAGTACTCTCTGAGTTTTGTTCTTTTTTAATTTTTGAGTTCTTTAACTCATCTTTATCTGTGCTGATCGCTTTGTCCAGCTGAAGTGATCGATCAGCACTGGAAGTTGTGCTTACCTCAAATGCTTTGTTCTGAGACTCTGACAGCATTTTGCTAGAAGAGTTTAAATCATTTGCATTACTTCTTGAGGTATCAGCTCTTAACTGCAGTCCACTGCATTTGTTATTATACAGAGGGGTAGTTTGGTGTAAGAAATTTATTCCCTGTTTGACTTTGGTACTGTCCCTGTCTGTGTCCTCCCTGGGAGGCAGTGGCCTGTCAGCACGCTCCGTGTTACTGATCCTTCCACGAGAACTCTTCTCCCTCGTGTGGAGGAGTAAACTGTTCCGATTTTTATTTGTACTTACAGTAGCAGGCTGATAGCAGTTTGCAGAGCTTCCCTTCTGTACACCATTTTTATTTGTTGAAGTAGAATAAAAAGAGTTGTCTAAAAGTCTGTCTGGTTTGGGAGGGGTTGATAAAGTGGATGTTAGTGGTGCAGCTGTAGGAGGAATGTCCTCCTTTTCTTTCAGACGTGTTTTCGTACTTTGGTTGTTTGAAGCATCAGAAAGGGCCTTACCTGAGTTAGCCGCTATTGCAATGGGTTGTGGACCACCGAAAGAAATGTCTTTTGTCACCACATCAGGAAGGATGCTGCCTGTTACTGAAAGGTCTGCTGAACTACCCTTCCTGTTATTGACCGTACTCACTGACTTTGCAGTACATACCCTCTCAGAGCCAGGAGGGAAGTGCGAATTCTCTTCTTTACTATTAACAGCAGTTTCTAAGTTCTGAGGCGTGACCAGAGCTGAAGATACTTGGTCAGAAGAATAGCAAGGCACCTCTTTTTCTAAAGTACTGGGGAAAAAAACATTTGCTAAACTCACATGACCTTCGTTCTTCTTGCTTCGTATTCTTGGTGTCTGAGAATTGTCATCAGAAAGAGGTAAATCTGCATCCTCTGCATTATCCCTGAAGAGGTTACAAAATGCTTTTGAATGCCTCCGTGGCAACGTGTAATAAATTGAAACTAGCTCATGATACTTGACGTGATCTTCATCAACACAAACTGTAAACGTGCTTGTAGTTTTATATTTCTGCAAACCATTTCCCCCTTCCTTACAGTCCGAAAACACAGAGGATTCTCTTCTGCTTAGATGTCTACATCTATCACTTAGTTCAACTGACGTGCTGCCACTTACTGAATCATTAGGACTTCTGGTTAAAGGATTGGGGTAATCTCTATCTCTGTTACTTGTAGCAGCATTTAATGGTGCTGAGGTTAAAAAGGAGCGCTTTGATTCTAAACAAGACACATCTCTTTGACTAGAACAAAAGGCATCAGCTCCACTTGGGATTTCAGACCTTAAGCAATCATACGTACTTCTTCTATTTTCTCTAGCGAAAGAGATGGGTGTATCTGACATAATACTACCAGCAATGCTGGCTGATTTTCTAGGTAAAGTGTAATAAATAACAAGTGGATCAGAAGACTTAAAGCTGCTTCTGCTAGGGGAGCCAGTAATGCTGCAGCTACTGGTATGTCTCAGTAAGCTGTCTTGCTTGTGAAGCTTTTCAGTTCCAAATGAATCATTCTTTATTTTCCCACTTTCTTTTTCAAGGCAAAAATAATTTAAACTATGTTCAGAGGTCTCGGGGTCTCCATGTGTATAAATACTTCCAGAACTTCTGTGTTGTGGAGAACTAGCATTGAATTGTCCACTATAGTCCTTAGTAACTAAAGTGCTTGTACTTTGTGGTGTTTGCTGTGAAATCTTCTTGGTAACACCAATTCTGCTCACTTGAGCTGTTTGTCCACCTCCTGCATGAGATTCAGTAACTGTGCAACTTGCTGAAGAGTTAGTTAGCGTTCCTAAACATTTAGAATTGTCTTTATGAGAAAGTGCTTGTGGAAAGCTTGGTGAGGAACTAGATGAACAGTCAGGAGGCCAGGATGTGCCTTGACAGTTTGCTAATTTTTCGGTGGATGGAGCAGAAGCAACATTTAGCAGTGAGGAAAATCCCTTTGGAGGAGCTTGGTTAACTGCTTCTGCACACCGGTTATCCTGCTTGATGCCTTCTCTTTTTCTCACATAATGCAGATTATGTTTCCATTCCTTCTGACTCGGAAGAAAAGGTTCCTTTCTGCTCTCATCAGCCGGCAGAAGACAGGGATGCTGACTGAATACACTGTTGAGTGGGCGATCATTTTCCTTCATTTGTACATTTCTTTTATCGCCGTTTGATGCATCCATTTTTGCAGTATCTGTTCTGGCACTGGCTTGGGTTTGTCTCTTTGATCTCAGTGAGTTAATGAGAGATGCATCACCCTGCAACATGGCAAATGCAGAGTTATTTGAGGGAAAACTCTGGGCGTTGATGTAGCTTGTATCTGCTTGTTGAGAAACAGACCGTAACGGCATGTCTTGAACATCCACTTCATCTGGCAGTTTCATACCTTCAACATTTTCTAGTTGTGTGAAGTCTGCCTTAGTGCTTCTTTGGGTAACAATGACTGAATTTCTTTTCAGTCCTATAGGTTTTGTTTGGTCCTTCAGATTAGGTAAGACTGATTCATCGCTTCTGATAATAGCTGAAGAAACCGAAGAGTTACAACTTAGCCAAGGCTGACAGCCCTCAGTGAATTCTGAAAAAGTTCTGCTTGCACTTCTTGTTATTGTTTTGTAATTTGTATTTTCTGGAGAACACATGTGAAAATCGTTCTGCAGGTGCTGTGAAGAAAACTTGGCATTCCTTGTATGAGTCCATTGCTGGTCATTTAAATTAGCCATAATCACTTCAAAGCTGGCATCGGGAGAAAGAAACACATCATCACTGTGGTATTGAGGAAAATCTGTCCAAGGATAACTGTCTCTCCTTCCATAAGAATTTTTTTGGTTTGCATACAACTTGCTGTGAGAATTATCTCTATGGTATGACCTGGAGAGATTATTTTCTGATTGGTATAATGGATAATTTTCCCAGTTATCAAAGGACAATGGAGAAGTAGCTCTGTCAGGGCAACTAACTCTACTAAAGCAATTACTGCTTGAAATAGATCTTCTGTACTGGTGCTTTGAGTGGTAACACGTGTATTTCTTGTTTTCTTGCAAAGAGCTAGGATATCTACCGTGGTCTGTGGCATGAAACTCCATCAGGGATTGGGTTCTAAACATTTTTTCTTGAGCTGATGTTTGTCCAGGAGAGTCTGGTGCATTGTTCCATACGATAGAAGATAAAGGAATTCTCTTTGGGTTTTGTCGACCAAACCTTGGTACAAAACCATTGTTGCTCTCCCTTGCCAATGGATGTTGTAAACCAGATGCTGAGAGCTGTTCAGAGGATACTGATGACGGGCATCTCCGAAGGGAACACACAGAGTAACTCCTGCCAGCTGTATCCCTGTTCATGTAACTCTTGTGCCTAAATCCACTGTTCTGTGTTATGGAAGGAGGATATAAGCTACCTTCTGAAGATCGCCCAAAAGACACAGTAGACAGCCCGCTGCTTAGCAGATGAGGATTGCCATCAACTGGATCACCGTATTTATAATCATCTTGAAAGGTTTGTTGCCAGTTCATATACGCACTGTGCAGTTTCCTTGGTCTAATGAAAATCTTGTGTTCATCTCTGGCTCTTATTGTTCTCAGTCCATCTGGGAAAAATGTGCTAGGCATGTCACTCCAGTCATTTCTGTGTTGCCCTCTACTAGCAGTCTGTCTCTTTGAAGTAGGGAAGGCACCTCTGTTGTATTGCACATTTGAAGCACTGCTGGTAGAAACCGGCCTGTCCAGCAGATCTTGGGATTGTTCCTGGGCCAGCTGGTCATCCAGATCACTTAGAACTGCACAGGGAAAAAAAATAAAGATACTCGGTTTTGTTTTCTTTAATAATAATCTTCTGACTGTTTTCGTTAAAATTGTACTACGTTAATAATTAGGACGGGTTTTGAAAGAAGTCAATTTCTCAACATGCAAAACCTCTTCCAAACCACACATTCCTCATCCACAGGACCTTTCAGTGGCCACCCATTATGACTACAACAAAAAAAAATGCTCTGCTCCATGACTGATCTCAGAAATGCTTTTTATGTAAATGTCGGTCTTTATGCTGTTTAGAAGAGAAACAGAACGATTGGAAGTCTGAATTCTTCTTCACTAGCTTCCTCATGGGAGGAGGGAGAAGGGGGGGGGGAAGGGCAAACTTCCCAAATATAACCTGTAAACAAAAAATCCATGAAAGGAATTCCCTATGCTTGTAAGCAAACATGGACCCTCGTGTGATCACAACATACACTTACGATCTAACTGTAAGAAAACACAAAAATCTGCAAATCATCAAACAAGCATATTCAGTAGTCTCACAAGTCCACTGTTTGTTTCATTTGGAAAATAAGTTCTTCAATAAATAATTGCTTATTATTCTAAAATGGACGCTGAAAATGGCATTTTCTGGTTGAAAAAGGGTAAGAAAACAGTTAAGAACCTATGATTAATTCTAGCAACAAAGCTGTAGTTATAGACACTCTCAAGAACTGGAATTAAACACTGTGCAGCTCAGCTAACCAAGATATTCAGTCATAAGACTAAGTAACAGCAATGTATTTACAGCATTTTTATTGGCAAAAAAAAAAATAATTACGCATTTGCTAACTGTATTCTTTCTGTATTTTGAAAATAGCACACACAAGACAGAACCACAAATGGATCTGGCAGTTTTGTTACAGCATTTCCTAACCCAGTTAAATAAAAAAAAGACTGACTGATCAATCCAAACAAATCTGGGCTGATCATACCAGATCACTAAGAAAACATTGCTGGGTATGTATGGGTGGAATAAAAAGTGAGAACAGCGTCTAAATTGTTCTGGTTTTCTAAGTTTCTCTTCAGCACAGAAGAGAGAACAGTCTTGAGATAGTCACATTAGCACAAGAAAAAAGAGGAGTTGTTTCTGAGTCTTCTGTTTTGAGGGCATCAGCCAACCTATGAAGAGTTTTTCTGCCAGCGGGCAAATGTGCACAGTTACGACTGATACCCAAAAGTGACGATGGGCATGTGGGTTTCTGAAGAACCACTGTCCACCATGCAGTGCTCTCTGCTTCTAGCACTACCAACTCACACACTGCTTCCTGATCATGCTTTCAATCCCAGCTGTGACCTCTTGTAATTTTGGGTGGCAGCACACCCATCATCTGGGCCTGATCCTGCTTCGCTTCTCAGCAGTCAGAAAAAAAGAACCAGCAACATGAGACTGGTTCTGTGAGGGCTCCCAGAAAGGTAACTGAAGGCCATAATGCCTCTCGCTTCTGTGGCTTGAGGCCTTACAATTCATAAAAGCAGGCCCAGTAATTCATTATCAAAATTATGCATGCAGGAAACTGCTGTGAAATACTTCTCCCATAACTATGTGTCTAGATCTAGAGAAAGAATATAGGCTCCTGCCAGAATAAAGCAGAGGTAGATGCACGCTTTTCAGATGTGATTCTTCTGGACTGGATCAGCAAGAGATAGACACGTGCTCTAAGAGGGACCAGTGACACATCTTAAAGTCTACATCAGAGCAGATGGACAAAGCCAGCAAAAAGTACCCACTGCACCAGAAATAAGTCATATCTTTGCAGCTTAAGCTTTTGCAGAAGGAACTATTCACCATAGTCACTTCTGACAGCAATAGTATCAGAACAAAGCAAGCACATGCACTTACCACTGAAAAACTCCTTCTCTAGCTGTTCATTCCACTCCTGTGTGCTTTTTTCCATCATTTCATCTTGTTTTACATCAAAAGAATGACCAGTTGTATCAGTTGACATCAGGGAATTACACATTTCAGCCTGTTAAAAAGAGTAAGGCAACGTGATTTTAGATCTATGCATATAAGTAGATTTGCTCATCAGGTCCTCATGCTGTAGCACGTGTTGGACACGTTGGTTATAATAACCTTATAGTAACAGGTGTAGTTTACTCATTTTTTTCCATTTGCATCCTCACTGTACAGTATCTCTTCATTTAAGTTTTCCAAAGCATTTTTCCTTGACTAGCACATTTTAAAATCTACACACAGAACTCCCAACAGAAACTGAGTAATTGTCACAGTCAATTTTCATATTGCAGCATTTTCTCTTCCCACATCTGATCTATTAGACAGTTTCAGTACTACAGCTAAGCCAGCACTTTGAGGGGCTGTGATGCCTTCAGCAGCAGGAAAAATGTTGTTTTATTCCCCATCAGTCTGAGTTTAGCTTACACGCCAACCTGGAGAGGTTCACACCCTCTGCTGCTTTATTTTGGCTGAGACCCTTCCCCATGTTTTTCATAAAAATTACCCAGCTATAGCAGTGTATTTGTATAATAGCCAGGATTCTGTGAATCCTGATGAGATCTCTGTCTCAGTCACATATTAATAAAGATTATCCCTTTGTTTTTGAAGTATGAGAGAAGGGTGGTGTCCAATTTACCTCCTCTATAGCTTTGATTATATACTGTACACCTTCTTAGTCCCCTCTGTGGTTATACCATACCATTGAAGGGGACAAAACACATGTTAGTAATACAGGGCAATAAAGTAATTAAAATAACAAATATAATCCTTGGAGGAAATCTGTTTATTTCAACAGAGTACACATAAATTACATCAGATAGACATTTGTTTTTCATACTTGAACTGAGCTTATGCTTCTAATACAGAACATTCAACCAAAAGTTAATTTTCTACTGTCAAAATTCACATATACATGGGAATTCTGTGCATGGAAACATTGCAGGAGCACGCTTTAGCTTACAGCCTGCCCATGTCACCTACTGTTTTTCATTCTTGTACAAATGAAGGAAAAAAAAAAAGTAAATAAACTATTCAAAGTGAGTTTTTATCTGTTTGTACTTTGGTTACAATTGCCAAAAGATGTGAAGAGTTTGGGCATTATTCATGCAGTAGTCTCATTATTAGGAAAGAACTGAAAACTGATCAGAGCTAGATTCAGTATTACCTAGAAAAGTTTTTGACTTTTATAGTTAACAGGGCAAGCTCATTTCACTGCCTTCAACAGGTTCACAGCACATTTTACTCACTGTTTAAAACAAGAATTGCAAGAATATTATTAAAAAAGATATATCAACAGCCTAGATGAAGGGGATTAGTATTTGAAAAGAGCTGTGATTTACACATTGTTGCAAATAAAGTTGGTAAGACACTTACCGTTGCCATTTCTTCCACTTTCGGAGCTGTGCTAGCAGAATTGTCATATCTGTGAGGAGGAGGGTTCAAATGTTGGCTTGGAAACGGAACATGAAATCATTTTATGCAGCAGTAAATAACCAGCAGTTTGTTTTTAACAACTACCAAAAGGCATTTGAAAAAAAGTCTTCCCTATGATGAATCCCTCCTCCCCCCCCCCCAAAAAAAAAAAAAAAAAATCCTGCTAACCAAAAAATGCAAAAATGCTGGAGAAATTTACCATTTGGTTTGGCCTTGTCAATTTGCAAATATTTTACCTGCACAGCCAAGTATGATCTCAACCTACTGATATCTTAATGCTTACAACAGCCATAAAGTCCTTGTTTAAATCCAGCATTACAATAGGATATTATAACTTCCTTTTCCAAAGAACAGTAATGTAGCAGGTACTATGAATACCTGGAGTTAACCATGTATAAATTGGTAACTGTTTTTTATCTGAAACTCTACTGCTTTTCTCTGCCATATTTCCCTACATGCACACAGAGCTGTGCTGTGTCCCTGCGAAGGAGGTGAGACAGCAGACTGGTTTTGGTGTAAATTTGGAATTTGCTGCTACCCATCCAAAACAGCCTTTATTTATCATTTTTTAAGACATAATAGAATAGAAAGCCTGTCTGTTTTCCTAAGCTACACAGGACTGCAAGGGTTTGGCTGGAGTGTTTGTGAGTAATGCAGCTGTCAGAGTGAGCCAAGAAGCACTGCACATCACAGGCATGCTGCTCTCCTGGGTCACTTGCAGACATATAAACATATAAAGAAACTAAAGGAACAAGAACAATATTTGACTTCACTTAGTCCATTCCAGTCTACAAACACTTATTTTACAGATAAGCAAACCCAAACCCTTCAAAAGCCCTGAAGGAAATCGTGCTCCATCTGTGCTTATTGCCAGTCCTTCCTTGTCTCAGAAAGGCTTTTTCCCAGGAAGTTCTCAAGAGAAAGAAAAGGGGGGGAAGAAGGTTCTGCTCATTCCTGTTTGTCTCTGAGTCTTTTTGAATGATCTTGTTCTTAGGCTCTTAAAACCTTCTTGTGCTCAGGCAGACTATTTTATTGTGCTTCAGCAGCAAGTAGAAACCGGCTTGTTGGCAGGTTCTTTGTGGCCAAGCCTTTCCTCCTGAAGTGCTTTGTCATTTGTTTGCAATGTGCTTGCAGGCAGGGAAGAACAGTTGAAAGGTGCAATTTGTTTTTGCTTCTGTAATTGTGAACTTTAAAACCAAGATTCCTCTCTGCCATGGGGTCCAACTGAAACCAATGGAAACGAGCCTGGTGACCTCAGCAGGCTTCGCATCAGGTCAGGCTCTCTGAATCTGAATTTCCTAGTTTTTCTCGGTAGTACTGAACATGAACAGCCATTAATTCAGAGGGTTACCACTCCCTGTGAATAAGGTTTACAGAATCAGGACTCAGAGGTATATGCAACTCTTGTTTTATACTAAAATGACATTGAATATATTTTAATGCTTCTACCACGGATTAAGAATTAAACTCGTGTTTCAGAATTTTTATGATGATTTCCTGCAAACCAAGTTCAATGAAAACCTGTGCTTTAGCGAGTTATCTCAATTTTCATTATATGCATAACAAAAATGCAAAAGCTTTGCAAGAAGCTCTCTTCATCAGCTTTACTGTGCAAAGCTGCTCCCTACTGTTCTCCCTGCTCGGTGCTGTGCCTGGTGCAGAATTAATTGCTCCATGCAATGAAGCTTACACGAAGCAGACTCTTCAGTGAGAAATATCTTCTGATAGTCTAGACAAAAATTAAATTTTCATTTGCACCTCTGGCATTATTCTAAATTCCTCCACGTCTTTGTTGTCACTGTTCTTTGAGAAATAACTGGTCATTGTATCCTGATTTATTTTCCTCCCTGCAACTTACACAAACAAGGTTATTTTAATCTTTTCCCCATACCAACCTCTCCGCCTCCTTACCTACCTCATTTTTTTTTCACTCTTTCAAGTTTTTCGGCGTTCCAAAAATTAAAGTTTTATTTCGTTCCAGAGAAACATCGTTACATTTTAGGAAAAGGTAATTTTAGGAAGTTTCTCTTTTGGTTAAGGTTTTTAAGCAATGTTTACATTAGGTCACATACACACAAGCACGGACACACGTAAACATTATCTATTACCCATAATAAGCCAAGGAGTTAAACTTTCTCAAGCTCAAAAACATTTGCCATCAGAAAAACCACTGTTTACTTCAGAAAAGCATGAGGTTATTCGTTAAACATTTTCACTTACATATACATATGTATCTAGTTTGCAACAAGAGAGTGTAAGATTAAAAATACGTATGACTACTACTATCTCAACTGATAACGATAATGTAAGACCATGACCTGAAATCTGCTGCAAATTGCTATTTTCACTGCGGCACCTGTCTTCCCCAGGCCACATCCAAGTTGTCTAAAGTCAGATTGCAATCCGTTTTCTTCTATACTATCCTTATCAGTATTACCTTAGAAGCCAGCTAAGCAGCAGACACGTAACACCAACATGCTGAAAACACGATTAAATAGCATTTCTCTTCCAGAATGAATAAAGCTTACAGATCAGAAAAGAGTAATAACAAATTCAAGAACATCGATCGTTTCTGAAACACGTATCATCAAACATTTGGTTACCTTCAAACTCCAGTTACAAACCTTTTATTAGCATCTCCTGTATCTCCACATACGCATATTCTGTTTTGCAGCATCCATAATTTATTCTCACAGCAGAACACCACCACAGCTGAGGAAAATGTCTTTCCAGCACAAAAAGGACCCTCTAAACAGCCATTGATGCCTAGCTAGTTAAAAGCTTCTGCCAGGTAGACTTATTTACAGGATTTACACTGCTGCCTCCTACTGCACTTCACTAACTCTCCAGAATAACTCTACCTGGTGAGAGGCAGATTATTTCAGTGCTTTGTCTATGCATCAAGCAAACCACATGCCACGGCAACACCTAAAAGAGGGTGGGGGAAGTTTTCGACAGAGAGGCGTGACTAGAAAATGTGGCAATCAGCTCAGTTACACGTCAGGACGGACTTGTTTATTTTTCAAGCTGTGCGCTTGAAAAAACCAAAGGCATAGGAATCGAAGATAGGATAGATTTTCTGTAGAAAAGTGAGGTAAATACCTGTTACAAGGGATGATGAAATGAGCATGTATGAATTGTTTTTTGTTTGTTTGTTTTTTAAGTAAAAAATCGCTCCAATGCCTATGCTCTAGAGCAAAGCCTACACCTTTTTCAGCTGCCTTGCAGCAAGCCAGTATGAAGAGCCCTGGAGATCTGACTCTCCAGTACCAAGGTGCCTCTTGGCAAGGGACTCGCTGGCCCGGTGCCCTGTGTGCCCACAGCCTTGCGCCATGTCCCAGCATACGGGGCATTACCCTGTCACGGGACAAAGGACGAAGGAGGGAGCAGATCTCACAGACAGGTGTCAGTGTTAGAACTCTGCAAATGGTGGTTTGCTTGTTTGTTTTCCCTGTGCTGCATTGCTATGTAGAAGAACTGTTACCAGCAAACAGCCACGAAGTTAAACTTGCTGCCTCTATTGGAACCTCTCCTCACACATCTTGCTTTGATACAAACACTCTGCAATTGCAAGCTGCTGTGCCACAAAACCTCGTTATCCCACTAATCACCATTTCTTCAGAGGTTTGTGCTTCCTCTCTTTGTTCACCGGAGCTGTTCCTTGTCTCAGTGCCACTCAGCAACACCCAGGAGCCCCAGGCAGGGACCAGAAAACCAGCCCAACACCCTCAAACAGCGTGAAAATCAGCATTTTGTGCCACACTGGACAAAATTAGGAGATAACAGTCAGCCTGTCAAGCCTGAGTGCAGCCCCTCTACCCTCTCAGCAGTAGTTTTATCCCTGTGGATGGTGAGGGAGAAGGATGCTCTTCCAACACCACAGCTCCCGTGCTGCGGATGAGCCCATCCTTGGTACCGCTCCAGTTGGAACCAAAGCCCTGACGCAGCACCCAAGACAAAAGCATCGGGAGCCGCCCGGTTTGGCTGGCTACAGCTGAGCTCCAGGCCCAGCTCTAAGCTGCCTCTGGGCTAGAAACAGTGGGAACTTCTGCAGTAGAGCTGCCTGCGGCCCATGTTCCCTGCCACGGCCTGGGAAACCGATGCTTCCCTGTTATATCACTGCTACAGGGCACCAGATCCCCATGCACCTTACATCTTCTCCTCCTGCAGAGGAATCAAGCAGAATGCAGCCACTGCTAAGTCTAGGGGCTGTAATACAGCTAAAACCTCTATGCAAAACCTGAACAGAACAGATTCAGCCAAGAGACTGTAGCTATTACTTGCCACTTAATCCTCACTCTTCTGACACACAACAGATAATCTCTCATTACGTTACCAAGTAAAATGGCAACCTTCCTGGTAAGGTGAAAGGCAAGAGACAGAAAAATTAATTTTAAATTAAATTAATTCTTCTAAACAAAATGCAGAACAATTTACACACTTTTTAACGTTAGAAATAACATATGTTCTTATCATAGCTTACCGTGGTTGCTTCTGAGTCTGGTTTTTCCTTGATTTTCTAAAGGAGAAAAGCCAAGCAAAAGGTGATCTGAATCCCAGAAAGGAAGCAGAAGTGTTCTTTTGTGCTTGAGGATTTGTGTGGGATGACATTTTAAATTCTTTGTGATCTAAAAATATTATAAAAAATTGATTTGCTTCACATTCTTATTAAAAGCAGTATTAAAGTGTACATTAAACATTATGCTTTCACAATTCTTTCACTTACCTTTTATACCAGTAAAATCCAATTTTTTACATTTTTGGACAGAGTATGTGACATGCTGCTTTCTAATGCCTAACTGGAAGGCTAAGAGAAAGATGAACAGGTCTAAAGTTTCAAAAAGTACTCTTGTTTTTGCGTGGCACATGTGAGATAAAGGAGGCTGCTTTTCAGAAAGTAATCAGCACTCAACAATTTGAAAACCAGAAACATTTTAAAATAAAGGTAAACATTTGAAAACTGAGGCAAACACAATCATTAGTCACTTTCTTTCTGCTTTTACAAGAAATATAAATATTAGAACCTTGAATGTACAATGGTTTAAAGGACTGCGGTGTGACTACCTAACAGGACTTCAGTATTGTGTATCATGCAATTCCTTGTGATGGGATTTCTTGGGCCACTCCAAGGCACCAGTGTACATCTTCTGCTGCAAACTGTCTATCAGAACTGCTGTTTTAAGTGCCATATATCATGAATGATTTCTCTGGGAAGGATATGATTTGATTTCTTCAACTGTAGCAAGCCATTGGGAATAAACCCAGGCTGCCTGTAGAAGCAGCTGGCAATCACTGGGAATTGCTCACAGGTTAGGGAAAGGAACTGCAGGGTTTGCTACTAAAATATTCCACAGGAAACTACAGGACATAAGGAAACAAAGACTCACTCAGGATTCACTGCATTTTTTTTTCCTATTTAAAACATCATGTCTGAAACAACACAACACCCTGAAAATGGCTTATCCAATGACCACTGGAGAAAGCAAAAACAGAAATGGAAGCAAAATGTCGCCGATAAAAACAGCATGAGGCAGTATTTTGGATCAAGTCCAACATGAAATGAATATTTCACATGACTTAAATCCCACGTGTAATTGTTTTCACTTCAGTGACAATCACATGTTATGAAATGCTGCATCCTTTACCCCTTTCAGAGCTTAACCTCTTGGTGTCATTGTTTGACTTGACAATGAAGGTGACATCAGGAGAGTCCTATCAGTGCTCTGCCACAGCCAGGATGGTCTAAGGATGTAGGCAGAGCAAGACCCGCGGGTAGAAGTAGTACCTTTTGTTAAACCAACTCATACAGTTGGAAATACCAGAGAAACCTTTGAGGCACAAAACCCCTTCTTCAGATCTGAAATAAAAAGAGCAGCTTTCAAAGTTAAATACCATTGAACAATCACACAGAGCTGAGTTAGCTAATGCATCAATTAGACCACCTCTGAAAGAGAAAAATAGTAGATAGCTGTGGACTAGCAGGGTTGCTGGGGTGTAAACAGGCAGGAAAGAGAGAGGTATCTAGAGAGAAAGGAAAGAGAGGTTCTGTGGAGGGCTGTAGTTTCACAAAATTTTTTAGTCTTTCACTTTTCTTTTGAAATACAGTTCTTTTCAAGTGTTTCTTCTACTTGCTACGAGGCTCAGATAGAAGAGCTCAGTGAAAAATGTGCACAAATGTGAATGGAATAAAAGCATACATCATGCATGAAAACTACCTGGAGGGAAGATGAAAAAGGCAACACGGCAACACAGATGCTGTGTTTGGAAGAGTTACCATGGTTTTTGTGCATGTTCATTTTGGATGGGCAACACCACCTGTGAAATGAGATCTCTAGCCATTGCTTCTCAGCTAGCCCAGCTTTCCGGGCTGTGTCCCCTGCCCTGATAATCAGCACTAGTGTGCCTTTTACCCAGTGCTACCAGGAAAAGTTGTTTGCCAATACAGTCTCTCACCCAAACCCAGACTACCTACTTATTCCAAATGTCATTTAGATACTTTTAGTTTCTTTAAGAAAACTAGGTAAGGCTGAAACGAATTTTGTACAAAATCAACTGGGAAACCACCACTACATTCACTGTAGTAAAAGCAATTATGGAATGAGAATATTGTGGATTTTCTATCGTGACTCACACCTCTACTTTTAACAGAATCCGCTTGAAGACTCATGCTCATTTTGAAAACGTACTTTTGGCAAAACTTTGACGTGAGAAAAAACTCAATGCCATGTCAGAAACTCCTTATCCACTAAATTCTGAAATGCTCTAAGACGTTGGTTTGGTGACCATTATCATATAGGTAAGGAACTGGGAAAATGCAACTTACTGGTCTTTTTGCTGTTCCTTAGCTGATGCTCTAATGGTGGCTTTAGCATTGTATTGACATCAGTGTTATTCTGAAATTTTTTTCTTTGTATTTCTTCAAACCATTCTCCAGTCACCCCTTGCAGACCTGTTTCAGACTTCTTTCTCTCCAGAAGTTTTCTAGAAAGGAAAAAAAAAATCAATACAATTTATTTTTAAGCCATTTGAGATACTGCAGGTATATTAGTAGATACTCTTGTTTAAGTATTTAAAGTATATTTCTACATATAGTATGTCTGAAAAGAAAATGCAGTGGGATGTGGTACATTCAGAGCAATCACATGAAAGACCTGTGAGAGCAGAGCTCTCCAGCTTAACAATAAGATTGTGTGACTAGCTTAACTGGACTACTCATATGCTTGCATTATTCTCTGCCTCAAAGCACATCCTTCTTCCTTGCAAAATGAGGTAATAATTCATAAGCATTATAAAACTAATTGAAAGTAAGATTAGGTTCAGGCAATAATCGAATTAAAATAAATAATACTGTAACAAAGCAATTCTTAAAATATTTATCCACTCATTTAAGCAGTAGCAGTAATGAGATTATTCCGACTTTCACAAGGAAGCTCACTGGGGCCCACCACACGCTTTCTCTGTAAAGAGACAAAATAAATACTGCATTCAGCTAATAGGTATACACGCAACATGTCCAACGAGTTTATCACATTTTCCTCTTTCCTTGCTGCATAGTGATCCTGCCTGTGTTTAATATGTATGTAAGCAGCTAACAATGATTATGAATGATCTACCAAGCAGACGGGAGGACTGAACAAGGTACACACATGTGGCATCAAATGAAGAAGCTGCTTAGCAGCAGGTTCAGTTTTCATACCAAGAGGTCACACGATTGTACTGTTTATATGGACATAAAAGAATAATGTACACTTCCAAAGAAGTCCGGATAGCGCAACTTACTTGTGTTCAAATTACATCACACAAGTGCCTGAAGTACAAATTTAAATGTGGGAGATCCACACCCCAGCATACTCTGGTGGCAACACAGCAAGACTTGGTGCACAGCCTGGAGATGTAATACCCATGTTTTACCGAGGCGCTCATGTAAATCTTCTGTCTTAAGCTGTGGTAAAACCCATGTCCAGGAACAGAGACATATGCTTATTCTTTCAGTGAACGTACATTTATCAGTTAGCAACTTAAATAAAAACTCCCTTTCTGTCATTGAAACAACATTACTTCACAAAACAAACTTGAAATTAATTGTCTAGCCTGGAAATGGATGTATGTCCATCTGGAATCGATACAGACTGCGTTGTCCACACTAGCACCTACTGTTCATCCGGCAGCCTCTGAAGAATAGGAGGGCAGGAAAGCCACATTTTTGCTAAATGAGTATTTCTCTTGAAGAAGATCAACAGACTCATGCAGGAGCGCTTGACATTTCAAATAAACTTCTTACAAAGGCAAAAATGTTAATCACCACAGATACTGCCGTGCTGTGGGAATGGTTAAGCACAACGAACGCCATCTGCAGCACGGAGAGCAGCCTCGCAGTAACACAAACCAGCAGGAGGAGATGAGCAAAGTGCTCTCGGAGGAGGAGATGAACAAAGTGCTTTCATGTGCCAACTCCATGACCTCACTCAGGCGGCCTTAGCAAAGGGGACCTGGGGCCTGAGGAGCAGCCAGGCCTGTGGGGCAGCTGCAGCCAGGGCCATCGCCTGCAGAAGGGGCGCGCGGCCCTGCTGCTGAAGGCTTGGACCGCCTCCTGCGGTCCTTTAACACAACCCGAATTAACTGTTTTCCTTGCCAACCTAAGCAGGAATGAAATAATTTAGGGCAGATAGCTTGTATGTCCGTATAGCTGTGGGATCTGGCTGCTCGGAGAACACCAGCCCGGTGCAGGCCGGATGGGTGCGATGGCGTTTAGCAGGGTGACACCTCACGGTAACAGCCAAAAACACACCCGCGTTCCCTGCACAACCTTCCAGGATTGCTCTCCCAGGTGAGTTCTCCAACGTACTCACTGTGGGGAATTCCTACATCATTTATATACAAGTATCTATTTGCTTTAAATGTGTGCCCTGTGGATAGAATAAAAGATTTGTAAAAAACACTTACTCTAGCATCTACCATATAGGCATTGCACGAACGTGCCTGAGACTGAAAAATATATTTAAAAATTTGCTCAAACCCTGACATTAACATTTAAACATTGTAAATCTTTACCAGTACATGTTTGGCATTATCTCTACTCATTATGTGTGCATGTGCTGCTTTTGAATTGTGCTGCCATCCCCAGCTCATGAACTAAATCCTTTGAATTGCTTGTGCGTATTTGTACTTACACGCAGATGCACACCCCCATGTGGAACCCTATATATATACAGTTATGTGAGTATGGAATAATATTTATATATTTGTAACTGCAGTATCATACAACCATTAAATATTTCTCATTTGCAGTGGCTCCCGGCCAAACCACATCATTTCACTACATACCTGCTCTGTCACGTCTGCATGCCCCCTCACGGTACCAACGAAGGATGGCTGTGAACTACAAGGGAAGCCCGTCTCAAGAAACAATTACACCAGAAGATGGTATCTGCAGTCAGCGTTGCAATGAACTTGCCTTTGAGGCAGTGCTATTGTTACTTGGATTGCAAATTATATATTGAGACACTGCTCCGTAGGAGTGTCAAAATACCTAAATACCCTCTAAACCAAATACATTAATCCTACTTCCCTGTCTGCTCCATCCATCCTTCTTCCTCCTTTCTTTTCCTGGGCACTCTGAGCCACCTCCCCCTGGGAGGGGGCAGCCCTGTTGTGCCAGGCACAACCACCATCAGCTGCTGCAGGATTAAAGGCAGCTCCGCTCCTGGCACACACGGAGCCCGTGCCACAAACCAGGGCAGGCAGCGATCCAGCACGGCCTTGCAGACTATACCTCTTCAACTTTTCCCATCAATTATCCTACACATCTAAACTAGTGAATCACTTGGGAGCAATTCCTTCGCGGTGTTTTTCCAAACATCTCTTCCTTCTTGGCATAAGCACGTCCCAGTATTTCTTGCACAGACTCCTCCAGGGAAAAGCTAACCTATATGGTTGTATGCATTAGGCTTTCATGTGGGTTATCACAAATATTGTCAAAAGATCTGCAGCCTCCCCGTCACTTCCTGCTAGGATAATAAGGAGCTTTAATTGCTGCTGTAAGAGGAAAAGTATTTTCTTTATCATCTTCATATTGAACACAGAGCAGACGACAAATGCGGAAGGCAAACTGGGTTGCCAAATAGGAGATCTGGGGGCATTTCTGCTGTTTGCAGGGACCAGGGAACTCAATCCCACTTTCGTCAAAGTAGAAGCTGCTGGTTTCAGTAGAAGCAGGATTTGGCACTACGCAGCTCTTAGCACACACCTCACGAGAGAATTGAGCACGAGGAATTGCGCCAGGCCGGCCGGGAAGCAGAGCGGGGTTTGCTCATCAGATCAAAGCCCTCACTGTCTGGGAAGGCAAAGCTGAAAGGACTGCACATAAAACCTGTGCCGAAAGCATTAGGTAACAGCTACATCAGGGCAATTAATCTGCAAAAACAGCCACCTAAAAGAAGCTTGTGTCTTTACTTTGTTTATATTCCTCACTTTGTCAGCAAGAAAAGGCTAAGATGCTGAAAAACAGTGCCTGGAGAACCAGTTCTTTCCCAGCATTTTGCTTCAACTTTCCCACCTTCCCACTTCTCCATGCATTATGCCACACAGACGAACTGTGCATCTTTATCATTTGCACAGCCAGTTCATTTTCTGGAAAACTATGTCTGTTATCACAGCAATGGATAACATTCTATAAAGCATATGCAAGAACATTTTCTTATATTTTGCTTTGACAAAAACGTCATTTAAAGGCCTTCTTTCAGGTTGCCATCTTATTTAAATAATAGAGAGAGAAGTATTTCTGACAACACCAGACCACCACAGCTGAAGTAAATAAATATGTAAACTATTATCCACCGTATCACATCTAATAGCAAAACCCCCCCCACAATATTCTGTTTTCTACAGTGCCAGTGAAGCTTCTGTATCCGGTTAATCCTCTCAGGAAGAGAAACAAGGCTGGAGAGCTCAGATGCTTTTTCCTAGCATGTCAGACAGACAGTCGGCTCATTTTCCAAGGCATTATTCATTCTCTGTAGCTGGTATTTTTTTACTCACGTTAAAGCAATCTTTTGTTTATTTTTCTTTCTTACTGTTTTCTGTTTGGTTAATGTCAATAAAGCAAGTCATCTTCATTATTATATGTAAAACAGTATACACAAGTACGTGAATCAGAGAGGTAAACTGACTCCAATGTTTTGGTTGCACACACTACAAGGCAGTGGAAAAAGTCCAAGCTGAAAAGCCACTTGTTTTTCATTTGGCCTTTGTATTTGTAGAATTAAGCCTTCCCTGGAAAACCAAGGCCTCCTCTCATTTGATTAACAAAATGTTGCATTGGCAATAACGCTGGAATCTAACCTGCTGGGTCAATGCAAATCAACCAGATTGCATTTTTTCTTCTTCCCAAATACTTGTTTTCTTACTAAGTCTTCATATTTTTTATTAACATTACTGCTGCTATTTTTTTAAATTATGTATTGATTTTGTTCAGCCCGTTAACACACTAAGTTGCCTTCAGAAAACGTATTAGTCTGAGTATCTGACCAATAAAACCAAAAATAAGTAAGGGCAAAGGTTCATGCCACAACAAGGAAGAGCAGAGTGCGTTGGTTTGGCATCTCTTTCTAACCATGCCCCAAATTCCAACAAATCTAATGGCTTGACTTTCACCGTGTTCAACAGGCTGCTGGGGAGTCACCTAGTGGTGACACTGCTGGATGGAGCGGAGTAACTGGAAGCGCCAGGAAAGGTTCACCTTCAGGACGGGGGAAATCAGCCTGACATTGAACTACGTGGGATATGTTTTCAGTCCCACTTTCCCCTATGCATCAAGTTGACAGCTCAGAATTATCCCTAAATATTGAGACTCTGAAAACGTGCAAAACCAGAAGGAAGTGAGGAGAAAGTGAAAAGGGAAATAAGCTCTCTAGCTTTTCTTCCCAAACTGTACATTTTAGGAGGCAGAAGCCCTGTAGACATAAGTAAGGTTACTTAAGCAGATAGCTGCAAACAGCTCATGTCATTTTGTCCCCACAACACTTTACTGACAACAGATACCTGAGCCACATATTAAGTCTTGCTACGAGTGTCATGGCTACAGACCAGGAATACGTGCATTAAAGGCAGAAAGCCTTTTCTGCCCTTACTGAAGTCCCACCCCGTCTGCTCATAGGAAAGTCCTTCCATTTCTACCTCTCTTTTTAATTAAAAGGTAGGAAAAACAAACAAACAAACACACAAAATGTGACCCAGGAATCTTCTATAATTCACTGTTATATTTGTAAAAGTCTTGTGGCACTTCTCAAAGCTTCAGAACTCTCAACAAAGGAATAATCGGCAGCATCCCCTATCATTCAAGTGCCAGCATATCCATGAGACAAAACAAATTAAGAGCAGCTCTTTTTTCAGTGGTTTTATTCCTTATATTAAAGCTGATCACCTGCTCTAAGAAAGCCGAAAGTAGTGGCAAAGTGTACATTGATTACACTCAACCCACGGAGACTGAGATTATCAGCGTGCATGGAGTGTTACAATTGGACTCCCATCGTAACTCACGATGTCTTTTGTGTCTACATTCTCTAACTTGAGCACCCTAAGTACAGTGGCTAAAAGTTACCTCTTTTTTTTTTCTGCAAAGCATTTACTTCTAACATGACACTACACACAATGAACACACTGCAGACTTTTGTTCTAGCTGCTCTTTTCCTTCACTGAGTCCAATGCTGCTTGAAGCTTTTGTTCCCTGGGCAAGAGCACAGTGACACCTTCCTCTGGAGCATAAAATTACAAAATCTTGTAAGGAGCTGCCAGTGGCAGTTACAGGGGCAAGGACAGGCATTCTCATGCTGACCACACACCTTCCCTCTGCTCTGGCACATCAGAAACAGTTCTCAGCTAAAGCTCAGAAATCTGGAGCTCAGTGACTGTCTTCGTAACATTCACTTTTTAAAGCATGGAGCACTGTGAACATAGATCATGGGAACTGAGGGTGTATTAATCATCCGTGTCAAGCTTTAGCAGAGGCTCAGAACATTGCTTTTAACAATAAATCTTTTTTTTTTTTTTTCTTGAAGCAGCTGTGCTGGGTTTACAGTGAAAATAATTTTAGCCCTATTGGAAGAAATAGAAGAGGCTGTAAGTATACAACTTTTCATCGAGTTTATAAATATTTAGAATATGAAAGCTTTTAGTCCTTTGGTCAACAAGAGTGAATGAGGTCAAAAGCCACTGGTAATGTCACAGCTGTCAGCAAGTCTCCAGGTTGGGCTGATTCTCTGCTATTTTCACTACATGGAGTGCAAAGTAGGTGGAAGCTCTAATGCAAGAATGTTTCACAGATGATTTACAATCTTTTTGTAAATGACCTGTCAAAATCAGATGGGCATGGTAAAGGGTGTCACTTTATTATGGTGTCACTTTATTATGGTGTCAATACTCACAAGCTACCTGCCAATATTATGTGGTAATAACAAAACAAATTCATGATGCAATGGGAAGGAAGGCTACCTATCATTCCTTAGTGTGTCACATAGCTTCTGAATTGTAGTAATTAATATCTCTAATGAGATGACTTTATTAATAGGAATTTCCATAAGCATTAATAGACACTAATCAGTGCAATGGATATAATCCTCCATGCAGTTTCTGTTTCGTTTGTAGGGAAAGATGTAGTCTCAATCCAAAAACATTGTGTGACAGGAGTAAGTTTTGGGTTCCAAAATTTCTGTCCCAGAAGCCTTGCACAGAAATACGGATGTATACCGGGTGTCCCCCATATGCAGTGAATTTTAGGTCTTTGAACATTTTGACTACATTAATGAATGTAGTCAGCATGCACAGCCAGACGAGCGGGGCTGGTCTGGAATGGATGTCTGGAAATCTGAGACAAATCTGCTCCAATACAGTGCTGGGGTAGGAAGGGCAGATTGGTTGCAAGGCTGGGAATCAGGTCTTCGGGTACATCTGGAGGTAATGATTAACAGCAGACCTATTTACTCTTCCAGGGTTGAGCTGCTAGCTGATTGTGGGACCTTTTACAAACACTGATAGCGTAGAGACAGCCATCTATGCAAGTAATCTGCAGGTCAGCCATAAATTTAACTGCCTTACAAAGACACGCAATATAGATGCTGTTTCTCATATTGGTGGCATGACTTTATGTATGCAAAATATTTCCTAGTTAACAATATAGGAGAAAATAAATAAAGCAAATAAAGCAAAAGAAACAGGAGAGATGAAAATGCTAAATAATGGAACTTGATTTCAAGTAAAGATGAAGGTCCCATCACTGCAAGCAGACTTGTGTATGATGGCCAATGGACTGGGACAGACCTCTAGAATTTAGAGACTCCAGATAGCCTTAGACATCCGATGGCACAGGGCTAAGCTTGAAGCCTAAGGCTTTCAAAATACACCTTAGAAACCTCAGGTAATTGTGCAGAGTCTCACACACATCTGAAGCAAGATTCTGGTCAACAGATGTAATACAGAAGGTCAGGGTGTTGTACACTGTTTATGTGTTACTGTAACACAACTAAAGCCTTGTTTATGTTGCTTTAAGTTAAGGAAAGCAGTCATAAGAAGGAACAGAAACTCTGAAAGTTGACACAGTGGACATTTTTCATTTGGAAATAAACATATATTATACATATATATATAGTATACTTATACAGCCCCTGCTATAGTGGCTCTGAATTTATTACATCTCAGGAGATAGAAATATTATAAAAACATACATAGTATTATGCTATAAACCATATATACATACATATAATTTTAATAGACATATATATGCATATAAATATGTATTTTAAGTTCATTCAAGTCCACAACACAGAAAGAAACAGAACACAGAGCCCACCAGCCATGCTGCTGCAGCTCTGCCAGACTGCAGCTCTCCGCACTCAGGCCCCTTTACCTAGAAATCCAAAGATACAGCAAGCAGAAATATTGCAATCGGTTGATTATTCCAACCACAAATTAAACTGAGTGTAATTTAGATGCAATAAAGTACAAATATATTGCAGTTTTCCATCATTTACTCTTAGCTTTTATTTTGTGATTTTGATGTGTTTGGTCAGTTAGTATTATACCAATACACATACCTGGTTATTTCTGAGGTAAGAGTCATCAAAAGAGTATAGTTCCAGGTAGGAATTTTAAATGCAGGAATTTAAGTAGAGCTATTATATTTAACAGTGTTAATATAACAGTCTAGTGACAAAGGATCAGAAACACATTTTATGTGAACATTTAAATGAACAAATCCTCAGGAAAAGTTCTCGATTTTCCCCTGCTTTTTATACAACATTTCTTACAGGAAATCCGTATTGTGAGAAGTGCAAGTGCTACACATCTAGATGGACCCACAACAGACTTCACATTATGTAGCTCAGGAACCAAAACTATCAAGCTACGGCTCCTCAGGCTTCACCACAGAAAGCACAATTCCACCAAAACCCCTGCTTAGTTGTGACTCCAACACGTGCTGCAGTCTTTCATCAGACTACAGATACAACCTAAAAACATCAGTGCAGCACAGCTGTGCCAATACCAGGGGAGATATCCAGCCACTACGAACACGTATCAGCCCTATTCCTCTGCAACAGTTTTCATTTCCTGGCACTACCAATTTAATATTCCTGAAATATGCGCAAGGACCTCAAACTGTTGGGACGCAGTATGTAGAAGCTGTCAGCACCTGAAAATTTTGAGTTCCTTCCAAAACTACTCACTGCAGACTGATATTCATCCCCTTTATGGCCGTGACAGGCAGCACAGGTTACATTTCACTGGCGCTACCTTCCGCAGCACCGGTGACTTGAATTGCGGAGGAGAGAGAGAGGGTGCTGAGGACACAAACATTACTGCTAGAAAGCTCAAACCTGGGAAGTGCACGGACTTCCTACAAGGTGTGTGGCCTGGTGAAGGATTAACAACTCCACTGAAAAAAAAGAATTAACAAAACAAATCACTGACGAGATCAGACTGTCTGGCACTAGCGTGCACTGCTGTAACTGACCCGATCCACTTGCCATCATAGCCTGGTTTAATTTATCTATGTAGACAAAACCAAAATAATTTAACTTTCGTAATTAAGCTTGGACTTAGAAAGTATCTACCCACAAGCTTAAAGGTAACCCTGGACTTGCATCTCATTCATTTCAGCAAGTATCTTCTTTTTTGCACCCCTAGGGCCATCAGCAAGTAGTCTAAACAATCATTATCAATTTAATTGTCATTTTTGCAACTTGTTGTCACATAAAAATGCGTACTTTAGTTTGAACTCTGGCATAAAAGTGGAAAAGCCCTGAGTGTGTCCTTGCCGCTCCTGCGGGTTTGACAGCCTGGGCACTGGGCCAGCTTGGGAAGAGCAGCGCTGGTGGCCTTGGAGAAAGCTCTTGTGAGGAAAGCCAGAGGCATCAGCAAAGACTGTGTCTCTCCTTCCCCTGGGAGCTGCTTTTAAGCAGAAGCTGTCACTCTGCACCATGCCCGAGCCACGGCCCAGATGTGTCACTGCTGTCTGTGCATGGCCACGGCCCTGCTGCTCTGGGTCCAGACCCCTGGCTGATGTCCCCACCTGGCCTCAGCTCCATCACCCCTGGCCTGCCTGGCATCACGGGGCCATGGCTGATCCCAGTCAGCATCACCGGGCCTCATCCTGACCCTGCTGCGACTTCACAGCCTGGTCTAAGTGCTGCTGTGTCACGACAGCCCTATCTGACAATGGGGCTGAGGTGCGAAGGGTGCTGGTGGTGAGGCCCTGCCCTGATGGCCCTGTGGGGAGACCCACGGCTCCTGCTGCCCCAGCTCCCTGGGAGTAGTGCCGGGACAGCGTTAGGAAGGCAGACACAGACAAGTGCTGGACCAGACAGGCTCCTCCGAACTCAACACACCGTTAAAAGCCTTCCTGGGATCACATGCCACCACACGTGCTGTAGAAAACCCTGGCCCTGAAACACAAAGGAGCACACAGCTGTCGTAACACTGAAATCTGTCCTAACACTGAAATAAATTCACTATGAACAGACAAGACCAGAGATCTGTCAGCAATGCTATGTGGAGCCTGCTCTGTAAACGTAAAACGTATTAACAGACATCAGGTTACCTAGAACAGATCGACGCGGCTAAAACCGAAACAGAAAATGGCAGCTGCTCCCCCGCAGCCCCACAGCAGCCTGTAATCCACCTGCCCTTCCTCAGCTCACGTGAAGTCATTGCCCTCTACTTCGAGCCCCTCTGTGAAGGGCTTATTATTCAAAAATAGCTGTGAGGAACAATTATGGTGGTATCCTGATAAGCAAATTAACCATTTGCTTCCAGTTACGGTCAACAACCTGCGCTCAAACAAGGGGAGTCCAAAGGTGGGACTATTTATGACATGTAATTGTTTACCAAACCGAGAAGAGGCTTTTAAATCACAGTCCTTCCTGCCATTTTACTTCTCTTTGTACTTACTTAACATATTAGCACTTCAGGGCTTCAAGGACCTGCTTTCCTAAGTCTTTACAAACCACTAACCATGCCAGTGGCACAGTATCAGGAGTAAATAATAATAGCATCTCCTTCATAAACAAGGCACAATAAGGCAATCGTGCCCTGAAACGTACCGGGTGGAGCATCTCTTATGAAAGAATTTCTTTATTAATGCTTGTTCACAGAGGGTGCGCCAATGAAACCTCAATGTACCCAAGTGCTGGTGTCCTGGTGTCTTGCTCCTCACCCATGCCGGTTATGAGTGCTTTGATTCTAAAAATTTGTTCTCATTATAAGGAGTTGGGCCCCTAATCTAAATCTCTAACATACAAGAAGTTATTCTTAGTCTTCATGAGGCTGCAAGAGTCAACAGGTCTGTGCATAAGCCAAAATTACTTTGGGGGTTATAGAATGCACTGTCAGACCTCTCAAAATGTAAACAAGTCAAAATAATGGAAGCACCAAAACAGGGCTGAGTATGGCTGCAATCTGGCGTTATAAGTACAGAAAAAAGTGGAAAAATACATTACCTATGCAGTGTTTTGTCACCTATAGTCAGATCTGTGAGAGTAAACATCAGCCAACAGAATACAATGAAGAATTAGTTGCAACAAAGGATGAACTCAGTAAATGATCTACTGCGAGGCAGTGAGAACAGTTGTGCTCCTGTAAAAAAATAACTATGTCCACATGATTTGTTGTGGAGACGGCCTAGAGTAAAGTATGGAGAGGATTCACGTGATTTATACACTGTTAATGGGTCACCAAGAGAGGAGTGGTGAGTAGTGCTGAGTGTATCTTCCAATTAATTTACTTTACTTTCATCTTTAAATGTGAGGATAAAATGAAAACAAACCTCCCCTTTGCTGCAAAAGCAAATACAAAAGCAAAAGCATAGAACAACGTGAAAATAAGCAAAACAAATTAAAGAAAAAGGAACAAGCGCTCTCTTCTCTCCAGAGTTCTATTTCCTTTTTCTTTTTTTTCTTTTTTTGTCCTTCAATTCCCATTCATAAACAGTGGCTGATGCCCAAGATACTTTCTAGGGCTGGTAATATTTTTTTTTCCATTCTTCCTACAAAAAAACAAGCAAACAACATTTCTCACACAATGCAGGCGTAGTTTTTTCTAGAAACACGATCTAGCTAGTAAACTGCTGACCGGGGAAGTCGGTTCAATTCCCTGCTCACTTACTCATGCTCTGTTACTTTCAGTGTTCTTTTCCCATTTTTAGGTAATAGTACTTGCCTTTTTCTCAGGGATTATTAAATTAAAATGGCAGAAGGCCACTGTATGTAGTTATAGTAGGAGCCATTATACAAAACTGATGAATATCCTAAAAGTTAACAATTAAAGAACTCAGAGCTCTTCTGCCCGCCTGAATCCACTCTCTATTTACCCTCTCTTGTGCTGTAACTCCCAACCATTCATTTTTTTGATCACTTGCAAATGTACTAGCCAGCTCTCCCCATGCCACAGCCACAGCCCCCCTACCTGCTGCCTCTTTTAAGTAGCTGGCTCCATGTCTCCGTGCTCCTCTTGTCTTGGTTGTTTTTCTCTTGACTTCCTGCCCTCTTTCAGCACGGGAGAAGCATCTCCACACCAAGCTCGAGCCTCAGCAGTCAGAGAGATCACCAGGAGCCCCACAGCTGACTGAAAGGACACCTGCTTTGGCACTGCCTGCCTCTCCACACGCTGCAGAGGGAGGAGCTGCCCTGGAGATAAAAGGCAACAGCTCCACCTCTGAATACTACAGCTTCATGCCCCACTGCTGCTGAGCCTTCCTGTTGGGACTGCCAGTCCTTCTCTGACCTGCCAGGCTCCGAAAGGTTGTCCTGAAGAGACTGGAAGCAGCCTCCCTGGTCACCCTGCCCATCAGCTTCTTGGAGAAAGGACAGAAAGGAGAAGCACCTACAGGTTTGTTAAGCCTCTGGGAACTGGGGCTTTGCATGCAAATATCAGCTGTCAAACGTTTTTTAATTTCTGTCCCCAGCAGCTGTAGAAGAAAGCCTGAGAACCTGATCAGGGTGTACCCCGAAGCCTTGAAACCAGAAATCAAATAAGATCTGGAGTGTTTTTATGTCATGATTTTCAGGACTAATTCATTGTGTGTTGAAAGCTGACATGTGGTATCATTACCTGTACCTACAGCAAGCATTTTATCCTTATGGAAATCGAATTGTTAGGGACCCATCTGAACATGGCACTGTCCTCTGAACAAGCTGGATGCCTCCCTATCTTCCCCTAGGCATCTAACTGTGATTGGAATATCTGGGAGAAGGAACCTGCTTCCAGAGGCATCTGCAAAGTCATCAATTTCACTAATCAAGTTAATTTAAATAGTATCTGGTGACTGAGTTAGGCTTCTGTTTTTAGTACTATTATTACAGAATCACAGCATGGCCAAGCTTGGAAGGGACCTCTGAAGATCACCTAGGCTGACCTCCCTGCCGAGCAGGATCACCCACAGCACATTGCACAGGATGGCATCCAGGCAAGTTTTGAATATCTCCAGAGAAAGAGACTACAACCTCTCTGGACAACATGCTCCAGTGCTCTGTTACCCTCATGGTAAAGAAGTGCCCCCTCATATTCAGCTGGAACTTCCTGTAGAAATTTTTTAGACCATATATTCCTTTTTTTTTTTTTCCCCTCCCACACTGATACTTACAGATTTTCTCCAAGTGGGTATTATGTGTGAGACTGGATTTGATGAACAACAAAGGATACTGAAGCTGGGTGTTACCCAAGTCCAAAACTAATGTGTATTTTTTTTGAATTATGAAATACGTACTTACTAATTATTGTCTGTATTATTTTCAGTGTGTATAGCAGTGTACAGTCATGTGAGTTGCACCAAAGCTGACTGTTGCAGCTTCTCTGAACCTGTTTCGTGGGAGAAGGAGCTTGGGTACGTTTGTTTGCTGTTCAAAGGCAATTGAAGGCTTGAATTCAAAGGCATTGCTCAGCATGGCCACGGGAGGGCACTAGAAAGGAGAAAATGGGCAAAAAACCAACGGCATCAGCTCTGCTTGCCCTCAGTAACAAGAACAAATGAAGGTCCAACAGGTCACAGGCCATTTCTGTATACAAGGAAAAGCAAAACTGAGAGGTCCTGCCGGCGCCAAGGTGTGAAGCCTGCCAAGCACCAAGGAGCAGAGAAAGGGCTGGAGGTACCCAAAGGATGAGCTGGGGATGCGCCAAGTGAAATGGGGGCAGAGACCACGAAGTGCAGCTCTGTGGCTGAGCCCACAGCTAGACGAATGCACGCAAGTGACTGGAAAGACCACGTTCATGCTCCATACAAAGGCTACAAAAGAGAAGATGGGGCTGAATAAAGTGACTGGCTTTTTCCAAAGCACGTCCCCAGTATACATCTCATTTCACAGAGACTTGGACTATCTTGATAAAAAGACATCCAGTGGCCCTATCAAACTTTCAGTGTAGGTAAGCACCAAGAAAAAAAAATATATTTTTTATAAAAAATTATTTTTATATTTTTACAAAATATATTTTTATTTTATTTTTATATTAAAAATATATACATATATAAATATATATTTCCACCTGGAAATCTCACAGTTATTCAGCTGAAAACTCAATGCACCTGAGGAGGAATTGGTAGGTACTTTACAGTGCACTGCAATACATTTGAATGTATGTGAAAATCAACTTCCCTGTAATTTGCTGGACAAGATAAACCATTCCAGATGTCAGCCTCCATCTTCTGAACCTCAAACTTATTTCTAATGTTTGTCTTTCAAAATTAAGTGTTTTTGCTTACATAGCATCAAATGTAGCCTGTATAAAGACAGAAGCCTGTTCCTGATTTATTTATTTATTGCTTCCACAGTGAGTTGTATCTGAGAATGGAAGTCAATTTTTCACTGATATTCTCAGACTTCTGGAGACAGCTGTGTGCTCACTCACCAGACACCAAACAGCACACATAAGTGGTCATTGGAACTTGACCTGCGGTCTGCAACCAAACTCTTCATTCTCTCCATCAGTCCGGACCAGCTTGGTCTACACAGGGACATGCTATACTGTAAGTAAAGATGGCCACTGAACTAACTTGGCCAGTGGGCCCATTGGTTATCATTAACTTGCTCCCTGGTTCTGGTCAGCTCTAACCATGCCCAAGAAAAGCTGGGGGCACAACTCCCTTCAGTGACTTCACACACAGAAGTAGTATTGATGAAACTGCTTCTTCCATTGCACATCACCTCCTGAACTCCTTACTGGATTCATGGCATCAGCTATTTGCAAAATCACACTTAGAAAGCATCACAGGAGTGGGCTACAACAGCACACAGGCATTATTTTAAAAGCTTTGAACTGCAAAAGATACATACAAAGTTAATTATCAAAACAGTAATAAGAATGCCTGCCCTCTTGGCTCCCAGTCATACAGTCATATGGGACCAAGAGGAGCAAATGCAATTTTATTCCAAGCCTCTGAAGCTCACTGTGGTCATATAAGAACAGCAGGATTTGGCCCTCCAGGGTCATCACTGTTATTACTTAGATTATAGTAGCACAGAGCAACACCACAGAGCTGCCACCCGTCTGCTCATGATGGGGCTCCCCTGGCCTTAAGAGCTTACAGTCTAAATAAGACCAGGTAGACAAGTGGAGTGAGAAAGAAAGCACTTTTATTAGGCTCAAGAGATTAAGAAATTTGCCCAAGGACACATACAAAGCCTTTGACAGATCCAGGAGTTTAACCTAGATTTCAGCATGGCTCCTTGATGGTGTTTACACCTATCTTCTCCCAACTTCTGAGTATCTCTTCAGCTGGGATTTAAAGTATACTCTGTGTCCATAAAGCATCACCAGAGATGTTCTCTTATAGCATAAGCTTATTCTGACAGCCTTTGCATGAAGAGAGATCACTTTTTTTGCCAACTAAGTCAGAAGAACACAGATGGATGAACAAAGTCGGTGGCAGGTGAAAGCCTTTAATTCGAGAGCAGGCTATTGCTTCACCAGCTAAACTAAAAAAACACACAGTACAAAAATCCACTTGACAGAAACGTTACTCATTAACATTCCTTCTATATCTACCACGTAGGATTTCTTCGGAGTGCCCACGTGAATCCGAGGGGACACTGCCTCCCCTTGCAAGCTGCCCACAGGGTACCTCAAGAAAATGATAACCTCTAATGGTAAATAACTCATTTTCCAACACATTTTTTTGGCCGCAGGTCCCTCAGCCAAGGGCTGGGCTCCCCCCGCGCTCAGCCCCGGAGCCCGCCCAGCTCCCGCTGCCCAGCCACCGCCGTTCAGCCCGCACCTTCCTACCTGTAGTAGTGACGGAGTAAAAGCCCAAACTGGCCTCGTCCCCTGCCAAGAAGCCCCGGGGAGCAGCAGAGGTGGCTCAGAGCCACCCCTACGAGCCCAGTCCAGTCCCACAGGGACTGGACCCTCTGTCCCCCCTCCCCGGGCAGCGCAGTCCCGTCCCCGCCTGCTGTACCTGACCCTGTCCTTCTCCGCCCGCCGGAGCTCCGAGTCCCTCTGCAGCACCTGGAAAATCGTCCTGGCTTCGTCCTCGCTTAAAAAACTGAGGTCGGGCCCCCGGCAAGCCGCGCTCATGGCTCCGCTCACCCCCGGCAGGGGGGCAGCGCCGGCCCCCTGGCAGCGCGGCGCCACAGCGGCATGGCCGAGCCGGGGCACCACCGCGCCCGGCCGCCGCCCGCCGCCACCGCCGCTTCCCTCCGGAGGCCGCCCCCGGTTCCCTCTGGAGGCGGAGCGGGGCGGGGAGAGGCAGAGAGGCAGCCCCAGAGCCTCCCCCGGCCCTATAAACCCCGCTCCGCCAGGCAGCGGTGAGGCGCCGGGGGCCCGGCCGAGGGGTTTGTGGTGTTCGCCCTCCTTGGGGAGAAGTGGCGGAGATGCACAGCCCTCTCTCCCAGCTGCTGGAGCACAAAAGATTTGCCCTTCCTTCAGTCTGCTCTCCCAGAGACCCAACCAGCATCGCTCATGGCTGGGCTCTGGTCCCTTTTGGGGCTGTCTGGAGCTGGATCTGCCCTGACCTGGGGCAGCTGCTGGGCTGTGCTCACAAAGCCCACCCCACTGCCCTCTCTACCAGACCCTTGCCACCTAAACCCATTATATTAGTACTGAAATGCCCTTTGAAATACGTTGGTCAAAGAAGGGCTTTATTTGGGATCGAACCACAGATGTGATCACAAAAGCAGGCACAGTTCTTGCTATGGAAAATTGAGGCCGTGGACAGGGCATGGTATGAACAGGAGCAGGGCCAAGCTGTGCAGACACCTTCCCACCCCACAGCGGGCTGACGTGGGGCCGCCGAAGAATGCTTCCCCACTAGGAAGTCGTGTTGGGCAAGTGGAAATAAGGACCTCAGAGCACAGCGGGAATAACAGGTTCCAGGAGGCTCCTGATTTTGGTGTAGCTTCTGGCATCACTCGTCTGGCCCAAAGAGGAGTTTACCGATTCCTGGTAATGAAACAACAAAAACAAGGCTATGAGACAACTGATGAACGTAATGAGAGCGTGAAGGATTATGCTGCTGAGAAGATGTTGGGAGGAGGTGTCTCCCACAGAAAAAAGACACAGAGGATTTTTAGTAGGGTACAGGACACGCTTCTGGGTAAAGTCCAAACCTGTTATTTCAAAAGATGCAAGAGTTACCCCAGTCATCACTGCTGCATTAGCAGCTTACAGATCTTCTCTCTTTGGGCAAACATCCCGTCCTCCCTGTTCTGTTGTGTTGAGCACAGTGGAGTGACTGTTTCATTACATACTCAGCCATCATACCTGCAATCTGGCATTTTCTTTTCTGCTTTCAGAAGTTCCCTATGGGCTGGAAAGAAACTACAGAAAAGGAATATCAGGTTGCAGACTTTTTCCGTCATGTGTCCTTCATGGCTATGTTCCAGCAGAAGAAGCTGAGTGCATGGCATTCTCCTGGAAGTCTCCCAGGCAGAGGATTAGACATCACTCTCCCTTTCTACCTGGCACCTACAGGGTATGGGAAGCAATTGCTCATGGTGATTCTGCATCACACTGGCAGGGCTGAGAAGGACCATGATAACTTTCCTCTAGATCCACTGCAATGAACTCGACTCAAATCTGGCAGTTTGAAAATAACAGATTTAAGCTAATTGTCTGAAAAGATTTCTGTTACTAGTGTGAGCATTTTTTCAGGGCCACAAGTCAGGGCCTCATCAATGCCTCCTGCTGCCTTAAAAGTCATGTTTTATATATATATATATATATATATATAAATATATATATAATTTTTATTTTTTACTTCTTATACAAACCTCTAAAATACATAAATACATACATACTGAGTACATACAAAGTACATGTGTGTTCTTATGGGTTTACTAAGAAATTAAAACACTACAGTCCTCATAAAGAAAGGGTCCACATCCCCCATAAATTTGCATACTTTATAATTGTATATATCCTACAATAAGTTAAAGAATGAAATCAATATTTTTAGGTTTCTGTAAATCTTTTTTTTTTTTTCTAGCAATCTGTTTTTTTTTTTTTCTTTCTTTTTTTTTTTTTTCAAATCACCAAGTTGTATGTTAGCATACAATATTTTCAATGCAGAGGGGAACAGGGAGAAGACCCTCATTTTGTATATAAGCAATGTATAGTCTTTCAGCTAATAATGAGAAAGAAATAAGTTTTTCATTCTCTGCTAAGTGACAGGATTATTTAATAGGGTGTTGAGTAGGTATACCAGGGCCTCCAGAAACATTCTGCCACACATCACAGTAGTTATTACTTCATGCACTCTAAATCCAGAATTTTTAGAGATTTGGGCATAAACTTGGGCATCTGGTAAAAAGACCTTCATTTTACACCGCTTCTTTAGCATGCTATATCACCACTACAAAACATGTATTGGATCATGACTAGAAATGGGTCCTGTCTATGGAGTCATTTGTCACATTCTTATTTTGTGGAAAACAACCACCTTTCCATATCTCTTCATTACTCCTTCTCAGTTTAAAGATGGTGCTTTTTTCATATACAGATCATGATGGCAAGAAAACACTACCTGCATTCCTGTACTTAGAGTCTCTAGCACCTCATGTGCTTTAATTTCTGTTGCATAAACTCAAGACAAGATACAGGCTCTAAAACTTTTTCCATGATTTTAGCAAAGAGCTGTTCCAGGAAGCTACAGAAGTGTTTTCTTGTAAATATGCAGCATTTCTTCTGTTTAGCAACCTAAAACAGAGGGCCAAAATAACATATGAGATGCTGCAGACATGAGACATGTCTATTAGTAATGTTAATTGCCAATGCCACTAAAGAGGATGCTGACACATACCTTAATTACAGGGCAAATTCTTCAAAAACTGCACTTTACAAATACTGTTGTACTAATGGGTGGTGTTAACTCCACTTACTCTCAGTGGAGGATTTCAAAGCGTAGAACTGCAGAAAGCCAGAGGGTCTGTTTCTGCAAGCTGATCTGTAGCTGGAGAATAGAGGGGAATGTGCAGCAGGGTTGGTTGCATCTTATAGCAATTGGCCTTGAGCCTTGGAAGAACTGTAAGGTCTTGTCTAATCCTGTTGGACTAATTACTGTGTAAATTGTCACGCAGATTAGTGAAGGCTAGTTTAATTAACTCCTTGCGCTAAGTGAAAAAGCCTTCATGGCAACGCAAAGAATAAATGTGAAGCGTCCGTCATTTAAAATGTATTAAATCTGCTCATTGTGTTCGAAATAAAAATTTCCAACACTAACCTAGGTCAAAAATAGTTTGATCAAAAGTGCTCTCAAAAACAAAAGCCGTGCCTCTCACTGTGTTTAATAAGCCCATCATTTATATCTCAGTTTACTGTAATAGTGGTGATTGAGCTATTGCATTAAGTTAACTAATTGTCCTGCTGAGTTTCACGGGACACAGTGGGTTGCAGTGTGTGGTTCCCACTGCCACATGTAGACATTTCCACTCAACAGTGTCCTGCAGGATCCTTAACTGGGCCCTCAGCTACCACTTCAAAAGATCTTAAGACTTTTATTTAGGCATTTTAACTGTGAAGTGCTGCACTTTGAAGAACGCCTGGATGTCAACATCCAAATGCTGCTCATGTTATTATAGCTGTTTGTGCGCTACACAACCTCTTGTGAGGCAAGCCAGGAGCCAGGACTGGGCTGAGCAGGTTGCAGAGCGTAGGCCATTTTGTCCACCCTGAAACCGCCACAGGCACCGCAGGGAAAGTCAATCTTCGAGGTACACCCCACTCACAAGTCAAATCTTGCAGCCTGCATGGCTGCAGACTGCTCCGTTTTACAATTTCCTCAAGCATTTCCTCTCTCAGAGCCTCTCATTCACCTTCTTTGCGTTTCTTCCCAGTCACTTGAGTATATGGGCCTCTCCTTCTCCCTGTTTTAGACTCTGGTCTGCTGACATGTTGGCTTTCTGCGCCATTGAACTACTCACTGCTTTTGTTTCCTCTCATCTTAATAATATGTATTAGCACTGCATGCCAGCAAGGAGAATTGGTCATGAGATGTCTGCCAAACAGAGTCTTATGAACTTAACAGACTTAAGACATGGAGTCTTATCCTTGCACTTTTTGACACTGCTTTCCTTGTATTTGGTGCTGCTTTGGACAACGAGGCCTTGACATCCCTTCTGTTTGCTTTTTGCTCGTGCATGGATGTCTGTCCTTCCTCCCTCACTTCTAGGATTCAGATAATGACTAGTTCCGCTGTGAGTACCCTTCAGGACTGCACTTTCTCTGGGCTGGAGGCAAAATTGTGAACAGGATCCCTCATGGGGCAAGACAGGATGGGATTTTAGGGGGTTGCTATAGGGGACTGTGGCCTGGAGAGGTATATGAAGAAGAAGGTGCTTACCTGTACGTCTCTGTACAGAAGTATAATGGCACTGCTTGAAGGAATGTGTTTTGTTGAAATGATACAGGATTTCTGCTTCATCAGGGGGTACTCACATGTCTGGTGTTCTGACTGACAGAGCCATAGGTTGGCCAGTACTGTATGTAACATCTATTCTCTTGGCAGAAACTATGTAATCTTCTCTTCCTCCTTAAATAATATGCACATAAGCATAATCACCAGAGGCCAGTACCTGGGACACAGCACAATTAAGCATTTAATATATTAAGGTTATATGCCAGTGCATGCAACCTATTAAGACAGGCTTGAGTAAAGGTAAGAGGAATCAGGCGTGACTAAGCAATAAAGAAGGGCTGCTATTAGAATCAAGAAAGGAACCTTCAGAATGCTAAAGTCATGTCCAAGTGAAGAAACTAGAAAAGTTCAAAAATCCTGGCTGATAACATATGAAAATAAAATTAAGCAGACAAAAAAAAAAAAGAAAAAAAAAAAGAGGAGGAACAACTTTAAACCACCACCAACTCAAGATGTGGTGTCTGAGCTTCAGACACATCAAGAAGCTCATCAGAGAATCTGTAGGGCCTGATCAATGATCAGGTTATAAAAGGAATACTACAGAGAGCAGAAGACCTTTTCAGAGAAGATATTGATGTTCACTGTGGAAGAAACTAGGAAAACCCACGTGCCAGAATCCTTTCCCAGGAGAGGATCTGACTGAAGTCAAAGTGACTGTAAAATTGATTATGTGATGAATTAGCAATGCAAACATTAAGAGATCACCAGTTCCAGAAGTTATTTCATTCAATGGTTCCAACTAGAGTCACTGTAGTCTGTAACTGTAGTCCTTGATACCTGAGGACTGGAGTGGGACAAATAAATACCAGCCGTAAAATAGTTTTCTGAGAGAATTGAGGGAACTAAAGGGATGCATCAGACATCTGGGTAAATTTGTGGAAACTGTAATAAAGGACAGAATGAGTAGTTACCTGGGTTAGCAAAAGTTACCTCAGAAGAGTTAATGTGGTTTCTAAAAAAGGGAAATCCTACTTTGCAGTCTTCTTTGAGATTTTAGAAGGACGTCAGCAAATATTTGGATAAAGACAGAAAAGTTTATGCCATCTGCTTGAACTTTTGAAGAGTTTTACAGGACTGTGAACAAGAGTTTCCAAGGACATTTAGTATTCATGAATTAAAGACAAGATCATTTTATGAGTGAATAACTGATTACAAGTTAGGAAACAGATGATAAGAAGATGATTAGTTATTACACTGGAGGAAGCTCACTGCTGGAGTTTCCCAGAGCTCTGTGAGGGGATTTGTGTTGTCCATTACATTTTGAAGTGATCTGCAAAAGAAGTGACCAGTGAGATAAGGAAGTTTGCTGGTGATATGGAGATACTCAGGATAGGAAGGACAAACACAGACTGTGAGGGACCACAAGAGACCTTTGTAAGACTGAGTGACTAAGAAATTAAAGGGTAGGTAAAATTTAACTTATTGAAATATTGGTATGTGTGGAAAAAAATCCCAGCTTCACATACAAGCTAGCTTTCACATGTAAGCAATGGACTCTGAGCTGACTATTACCATTCAGAAGTGAAGTCTTTATGCCATGCATAACTTGTGAAAGTATCAAAAAGCAAACCAAATATTAAATTTATTAGGACAGAAAAATAAATCCATGGTTCACCTACAAGTTGTATATGAATATGGAATGCTACATGGAATTTAGCATATATTATATATTCATATAAATAGAAATATAATCATATAAAATAGAAATATATTCACATGTAAATATTTTGCGAATATACACTGTGAATATATAATGATTACATATTCATATATATTCTTTATATAGAGAATGCATTATATACTCATGCAGGTTGTATATGAATATGTAAAACTATATATTAAATATAGAATTAGAATACAGAATTCTAAAAATTCTGCATTTCTATATGGAATAGAAAGAGTAAAAAGTGATTGACTCTGGCATTTATTCAAACACAAAAATGAGAGGCCATCAAATGGAGCTAACAGGAGCTGATTTCAATCCAAGCAAAAGGAGAACTTGCGCAAGTCCTTGCCAAAGGATTTTATGGATACAAAAGTTTATATGGCTTCAAGAGGAGATGGCAGAAGTATTTAATGGACAGATTAATTCAAGATTATTTAATAGAAAAGGCACTCAGGAAAATGCATGAGCTGAGAATAGGCACATTTTGAGAGAGCTTCACATACCCCTGAGGTAGATGGAGTGGTGGTCTGAACCAAGATGAGCATTTGCATATTCTAATGGACATAGACCAGAAAAGCATATATGTGAAATCTGGGAAGGTGGGCTCATGTTGGGTACCATCACCTCTGGATGGCCTGTGGACCAGCTGTGGAGCCTTACCTAGGCATTCCATAGCAATAATGCCTTGGTGTTAGTGATTTGTTCCTGGGATCTCCCTTTCCACATAGCCAGATCCATAACTGTGGTCAAGAGCATGTGCTTTATGTGGCTGCAGAGGACTCCTCATCTTATAAACAAATTCCTGAGGTTTTCTTGTCCTGTCTGCCTTCTGTTCAGCTGTTCTGCAAATGTGGTCTTGACCAGCTGCCATGAGATCTTCACTAACAGCTTGAATGATGAGATGGAATGCAGCTTCACTTCAGTAGCTTCACTAAATTGAGGGGAGTGGAAGGTGTGTTGGATGGCAAGGCAGCTATTCAGAGGGACAGCCAATAACCTCGACAAACTAGAGAGAGAGCCTGACAGAAACTTATCAAAATGCAAAACAGCAAGAAAAAAAAAAAAAAAAAAAAAAAAAAAAGGCAAGTTAAAAAACACAAGTAAAACCTTTTATTTGCTCATGAAAAATCCTATGCAACAGTACAAGTTGGGAACTGGCAGGTTAGAAAGCAGTCTTTCAGGGACCTGGGGGTCATGGTGAACAAGCTGAATGTGAGCTAGCAATGTGCCCTTGCACAAAAAAAGGCTAACTGTATATGGGGCTGCATTACTAAGTGTAGACAGCATGCTGGGGGAATTAGTTATTCCTTCTCCATGATACTCAAGAGACTGCACCTGGAATGCTGTGTCTGGTTTTGGCCTCCCAATTACAGGAAACATTAGCAAACTGGAGCAAGTCCAGTGGAGGAGCACAGAGCTGAGGAGGAGGTTGCAGCATGTGACAGCTGAGTAGAGGCTGAGAGAAATGGGTTTGTTCAGCCTGAAGAAAAGGGTAAGTGGATCTAATTGCTGGGTATATCCTTCTAGTGGGTGATTACAGAGAGAACAGAGCCAGGATCTTCTTGGAGGTCCACCACAAAAGGAAAGGGGAAAACGGGTGTAAATACCATTAAAAAACAAATCTTACTATTAAGAAAATCCAACCAACCAAACATGGTTGATAAAACTCTGGAACAGGTTATCCAAGGAGACTGTAAATGGGCAAAACTTGAAGGCTCTGTGTGTCTAACATTGAAGTTAGCCTAGCTTTGACCACGGGATTCAAACTGATGACTTCTCAACGTCTATCTAAATTATTCTATGATTCTGTGATTCTAAGTTTTTTATAGCATATATGTCACAGTTAGGTCTTCAAAACAGAGATTTGCAGAGACACATACAGCTTCTGTGTACTGACTGCAAGATATAAATGCAACCCATTGTGAGGAATTTTGTTTCATGTTATAGATAAGTTCATCTTTTACTGTGGAATAATAATCAGATCATCAGAGACATTATCAGCAACTTTGATTGGTTTCCTTAGAATCTCACAAGATCAAGTACTTGGTGAAAAAGAAACGTTATGGATCTTACAAAAATCATCATTTAATTTTAATTTAATAAAGAGAGTAAAAATAAATAAAATGTAGTAAAAATCTCCCCATCTAAAATAAAGTTGCTTAACCAAAAAACTTTTATTCAAATCCTCTTTTTGGAAGACAAGATGCACTAACTCTGGTATAGTGAAATCAAAATGCCTCTGAGAGTATACCAGGGAAAATAAATATAAATTGTTGAGTGAAAATGCCTTGCATTCCAGCTAAGAAGCAGATTGTCTATAGCTTAATTATATCACAGATAGTTCTCTGTTCTTCATTAGTGCATAACTCCAAAAGTGCTTTTATTGCAGGAGGACTACTAACGTAAAGCAGAATTCTCTGCTTTGGGATCAGGAAAGCCGAGGCACAGATGGAACAGAACTTGGCAAGGGATGCAAAGAATAACAAGAAGGGATTCTGTAGGTACTTTGGCCAGAAAAGAAAGTCCTCATAGAGCGTACATCCTCTGATAAATGAGAAGGAAGAACTGGTGACAACAGACATGGAGAAGGCTGAGGTACTCAACAAATTCTTTGCCTTAGCCTTTGCTTCCAGTCAGGCTTCCCACATCTCTCAAGTCCCTGAAACTCAAGGAAGGGACTAGGGGAGCAAAGTCCCTCCCACTGTAAGCAAATAGCAGGTTTGAGACCACCAGATGAAAACAAACGTGTACAGGTCTGTGGGGCCCGATGCCATGCACCCCAGGGCCCTGAGGGAATTGGCTGATGGGGTTGCCAGGCCTCTCTCTATCATGTTTGAAAAGAAGCTGTGGATGCCTCATGCTGGAGGCATTCAAGGCCAGATTGGATGGGGCTTTGAGCAGCCTGGTCTAGTGGGTGGCATCCCTGCCCCTGGCAGGGTGTTTTAATTAGATGCTCTCTAAGGTCCCTTCCAACCCAAGCCATTCTGTGATTCTTTGTATAGGGAAATTCTATCAGAATCTAGTTCTTATTCTAGTGGCATAAATACATACTTAAATGCCCTTAACAGTGGAAGTTGGAGGTGTAGCCCATTCACATCCTTAAGTATCAGTGGCTATTGATGTTGGTCATCTACAAATACAGTGTCAGAAGAATAAACATTCTATAAAAAAATATTTTTTTTTCCCTTGGCAAGCAAGTTCCACCTGCAGGATCAGGTAAAATATACATTTAGGCTTCAGTTGAACTCACTAACTAGTCCTCTTCTACATACATTGACAAGAGGTCTAAATGGCTTCAGCTGCCAGAGGAAATACTCATTTTACCAAGTGTAAACACTTGTAATATAGACAGCTCTCTTTAAGTGAGTTTGCCTAATTACCTTTACTTTCAATGAAGAAAACCAAATACTTCTAGCACACAATTTATCTCATTCTGAAGTAGACATCTAAAATGGGTCAGATGAATCATGCCTTGAAAGAAGCTGTTTCTCTGCATTGAATATAAAGCGAGTCTGGCATGGCTGGCTGAGAAGTGTACGCTGCAAATGTCTGAAGTTAGGTGAGAGGAATCCCATCCCACCTGTTTGTACACATAATAAAAGAAGAATATCAATATAGTATAAAAATGAAAAATGAACAAACTGTCCCCAGGCTTTAAAACAAGTTGTTTTAATCTTGAGCAATTCAGCTCTTAATTTAGGGTTAGATTCAACTCCCATTGAAGTCAATAGCTGTATGTTTTGAGAGGAATTTAATGAGGCTTGTCACTTAGCTTTGTTTACTCTCTCATCAAGGATATTTAACTAAATTCAATTAGAAAAGGATATCCAATGCTTAATGAGAAAGGGTATTTTTAAAATGTGTTTATACTTTGAATAGGATTGTTTTGAAACAGTGTTTTTTTCCTTCCAAGTTTGATATTAAATATATAAGCAGTATTGATAAATCCTTGGTGATATATGCACTTAATAATTCTAATCCAAATAACACCAGGAAGTACAGATGTTTATTTTCCTTCCCCAGGATGATTTGCCCTTTAATTAATATGTGTTATACATTAAAAAAGCCCAGAAGGATGTTGCTGCCTTATTTAAGTGATGGCTTTGGAACTTTGTGCTGTTAGTTTTGCAGAGATCCTCAGTGATGGACCCCAGATGATAAAAGGTAGGCAGTACAATGGAGGTTTGGTTGGAAAGTCTGATGAAAGCATTAGGGACCTAGTCTAGGTGATGAAAATGAATCTCTATCTAAATGAAGATTTACTGTGTAGCTCAGGTGTAATCCAGTCCTGATCTCAGTGTGAGGAACTGAAGAACCAGGGGGCATGGACTTGCATGACTGTGACCATGGCATGGAACTCCAGAGCCTTTGCTAGCTCTAATGGGAGGGGAAGCCAAGTGATTCGTGCTGTTTCCGCCTTGCTGGATTCATCCTAAATATCGATCTGGCTTCACAGTTAACTTATTTGCCTGAGCACCTAGCAAAGAGGTCTTGAAAAAGGGGAGAGGGAATTCTGTCAAAGGCAGGAGTGCTGAGAACTGGGGATAACAGATTGCACAGCCACCCCGTTTGACAACCCCAGTGCAAAAGCAAAAGAGGTCAGCTTGAAGGATTCTTCTAAACACATTAAGAATCAAAGTAGCAACTCTACATATTAATAACAGGATTAAATTAAATTAAAAGAACTGGATCAGTATGGGAGTGGCTGAAAGTGAGGGACTCGCCAGTGCACCTGGATGTAAAAGATGACAATTTATCTAGGTGGAGAAATACAAGCAGCTACAGCAGCTTGGAAAGAAACCGACGACCCCATTCTTGTGGAAAGGGATTTTTGCTGAACAAGCAGTGCCGTAGATTAGCTCTGTTTGCTGTGCCGTTGCTAGCTTTCATCCACCCAACGTCCTGCCTGCTGTAAGCATGTGAGGGAGGACTGTGTGCTCTGCAGAGTTCTTTAATGATGGGTACTGAAGATGATGGCCACCAGGGTAACTTCAACACCTTTGGTGCTCTGCTTCCTGGCAAATCTGTGCTGGAATTGTTCTAATCATGTCAACCTGTATTTAGGAAAATTTGGTACAGGCTTACTAAAACTCTGGGTCCTGAAGGGATGCAGAATTAAGAAGTCCTTCCTGTTCCAATTAAATTAGTTACATTAGTAGTTTTCCTGCAAATTATCATTTTGTTAATTAACCTTGCAGACTTTGTATTTCATACTGAAAGATGAAGTTTGTGCACATTAAAAATGGCAATGATGTGTAATCCATTTTATGTTTTTTTTTTTTCTTTTTTCTTTTTTTTTTTTGTGAGAAATAATGAAAAGACAGAGAAATGTTGTCAATAATCTACAGGGAAGGTGTGAGAGGTTGCATATGTATTAATTCATATAACTGCAACATTTTTGGGTAACTTTTTACATGGTGATACGCTGAAGAATTTACATATGATCTCATTTTCTTTTAACACCAACCATAAATTCTGTATTATACGGGTGTATTTCATCAGAAGAAAGAAAGAATTACACACTGGTTTTGTAATGCTGTAAGAACAGGAGGAGTTTCAATTTCTTCACTACTAGCACAAAAATGCTAGTAAAAGCACTTGGATGGCACAGGAGTTTTCAAAATAACTTCTTCAGTTTTAGCTTCATTTTATTTACCAGCTCACAGGAACTGTGTAAAAGTCTCTTTCTTAAAAGCAAATGAAAAACCAAGAAGCAAAAGCCTTAGTAATGCTCGTGCTTTAAAGGCAAAGGGATTTATGTGGGATTAGTGTGTTCATAGAACAGTTGTGTTCATCTTCTGCGCTGGATTTGGCGGTGAAAATGTTGCCATGTGATCAGAATGGCAGCAGGCATTACCAAATTCATAGAATTGCACCATGATGTTTTTGAGCCACATGCAGCATGGGTATTCAGTCTGTTATCACAGGCTGATCTGCAAGGACTTGTCCACCCTGCAGGTCCTTTGATGTCAGTCCTATTGCGTTAAAGGGGTTCTTACATGACACTCGAATACCTAACAGCCTGTTTTCGAGATGAGTTGCTGCTCAGGAAATAGGAAATGGCACTGGTAGGATTGACAACTTTAATCTGGTTGAAGTGTACCTAAGTGTTTCAGCACTTTGAAAAGAATTACCTGGGTGACACACTGTTACTCAGCGCTGGCAGAAGATGCCTGTACCAGTGTGACTCCCAGCAGGACAAATAATCTGGAGGGAGTCAGGAGCTGCCTAGTGCCCTTAGTTCCTCTCCTTGTGAGCTCTAATGATGACAGTTATTTTTTGTATGATCTTTAAAAAAAAAAACAAAACCAACAAAACATTGTTAGCAGCTGGACATGCTGTCCTGGGAATGAGTAAAGGAAGATTAATAAGGAAAAAACAGTCATGTATTTCTAAGGAGGAGCTACTCAGAGCAGCAAGGCTTTTCCCTCTCTCCTTAATGTCCTTGGCACCGTGAGGCCCAGCCAGGAGATGCTCAAAGAGGAGCCAAAAATAATTATGTGCCTTTGCAATTAACCCTTGTCATAGATTATCATTGTTAAGGTCAGAGTAGCAAAAATACTTTTTCCTTCAGACACATCCTCATTCAAGATCAGGAGCAAACGTAGCTTTTCCTACGTGCCCTGATCGTGGTGCTTGTACCCATTTTCAGTCAGCCCTGGTAGCAAAGAACAGATTTGTATTAATTCAATTAATTTGTATTAATTAATTGAAAATGCTCTGTCAGTCAAGCCCAAGGCATTTCAAGTGCTGTGGTGGGTTGGCCCCAGGCAGCAGCTAAATGCTCACCCAGCTGCTTGCTCACTCCCCCCACAAGAAGGATGGGGGGAGACTCAGAAGGGCAAGAACTTGGAACTTATGGGTTGAGATAAGGACAGTTTAATAGGTAAAGCAAAGCTGCATGTGCAAGCAAAGCGAAATAAGGAGTTCATTCAGTGCTTCCCGTCAGCAGGCAGATGTCCAGCTGCTTTCAGAGAAGTAGGGCCTAAGCATGTGTAATGGTTACTCGGGAATATTAACGACAAAACCACAAAGCTCCCCCCTCTCTCCTTTATCTTAGCTTTTATTGCTGGATGGATCGTATGGTAAGGGATATCCCTTTGGTTAGGCTGTACACAGCTGTCCTGGCTCTGTGCACCTTTAGCCTCCTTGCTTGCGGGGGGAGAGCAGCTCTAGGTGGCCCTGCTTGAGCAGGGGTTGGACCAGAAAACCTCCAGATATCCCTTCAAACCTCATCCATCCTGCGATGCTGTGATTCTGTGAACTCCATCCCGGACAGACAAGTGCTGATTTTGTTCTGCTGCTGCTGAAGCAAAAGTCATCCCAGGAGAAGGGGAACAGTGGTGCTGGAAGAGCTGCCTGGAGAGGAGCCTATTGTCTCTGGGGAGTGTCTGGAGATGCTATATCACCACATCAACTTACAGATCAATTAAAAGTACGTAACGTTACATGTCTGATTGATGCCTATCTGGGAGACAAGCATTGTTACAGCCAGCTTTCTCTCCTTCTCTCAGGTGGAAAAAATTACCGTTCTGTCTGTGCACATGCCTTGTCTGCATTCCCAGTGCAAGCCGCCGAGCACCACAGAGACCCCAGGCAGTGGAACCAGCCCTGGCTGCACGCGTGGAGGAAGGCAGCCAGGAAGCACAAGGCCAAGGATGCCGGGAGGAGCCCAGCCCGGGGCACGGCTTCCCAGGTGGGGCAGAGGCAGAGGAGCTGGGGCCAGCGCCAGGGCCAGGAGTGGCTCCGCTGCTGCAGGGGTGTAGCGAGGGGTGCGGCCCCAGGCACCGCTCCAGAGGTGAGGTAGGCACGAAGACACGAGGTCCAGGGTGGGGTGAGAGCAGCCTGTGTGCTGGCAAAGTGCCCCGCTCCTGGCTCTGTGCCCGGCGAGTGATAAAAAGGAAAACAGGAAAGGACCTGCCAAATGACCTTCTTACCTGGGAAACCTAATTTTTGCTTCAGCATGGGCTATACCGTGCTGGTGCTCTAGATGCAAGGGGAGAGGGGTAAACAAGACAGGCTCTGAGGAAGGCAAATGCTCAATGGACAGACTGAGTGAAAAATAAGGAAACGTTTGGCTGAGGTGAGGGCCTGAAGAAAAAGAAAAAATGCCAGACTGAAACCTGCAGCATCCAGACCCGACAATTTCCAGCATCAATGACAAGGAGGCAGCAAGGAGGAACTGGTGAAAAAGATGGTGAGGCAGCTGTGGGGAGTCTAATAGATCACTTGCACAGAGAGGCAATGCCTGTTGTGGCATAGTTGACCCAGCAACATATTTGGAATAATTTGCAGCTGGCAGAATGCTTCTGACTAGGTCACTGCCTTGTGTCATCAAGGTAAAGTATCGCTGACCTAGTTGTAGGAGGCACCAGCTCCACCTTAGTGATGGTCAAACCAGAGTGACTCCGAGAATGGGGAAGAAGAAGGATGCTGATTTGGCTGCATGAGAATCAGACTGCGTGACCATGTCTGAAAGCAACTGGGAGGTTAGAAAGAGCATAGGAGGGCGCTAGTAGTGTAGCTTGAAGGGGGATCCAAAGGAAGAAGTATTTCGTAGTCACTGGCTTACAGCCTTCTTCAAAACTTCTATTAGATTTTTAATTCATATTATTTAATGACACAGTTCTCTATTACCACTGTGATTGAATGATACAGTTCTCATTTAACAGAAAATAGCAAACAGTTCTCATTTAACAGAAAATAGCAAACATCACATTTGTGTTCATTCCTCTATTCCACTTCAGGAATAAAACAAACAGTAAAATTTGCCACCTGTAATTCTGTATGGACCAGAAATTCTCAGACCTATCTGGAAACAGAGCTTGGCTTCTGGACGTGGACATTACCTTCCTGCTGGTGCGTTGTTACTCTTAGGAGACAGGACTTTGGTCAGATGATGAGCAAACCAGGATATGCAGTGAGATAATGGGTATTTTTTCTTCCAGTGAAAATGATCTCAACCAAATAGCCCTGCATACTGCCTAGCTGCTTGGCTTCAGGGTAAACACAGTTTATATGTACCAAGGTATTTGCAGACTGGTTAAGTAACCTTGTTAAATGGGGATCCACTTAACCATACACCTAATACAAACAATTTGTTGGTAACTTCATGAAATAAGATCTTGCTTCAGTGCAAAGTGACTATAAATTGGAGACATTGTTAATGAAAATGCTAGCGTATTATGTTCATTAGGTGCTAATGTAAGCAATTGTTCAAAGTACATGGCAGTGGAGCCATTGAAGATTTTTCTTATCTTCTGTTTGTTTTTCAGTACCCAAAATATTACTGTTATTTTCCACCTACTCCTCCTAAATCACCTTCCTGATAAAAAGATAAATCCAGTATTTCAGGTGCAGTTACATATGTCTTTGCTGTATTGTTACATTTCTAGATGATCTGAATCTCTTTAGTGAGTGATCCTTCAGTCGATTTTTTTTTTCCCCACTATTGCCTGTTTTTGTCTCTCTGTGGGAAGAATTTATTGCTCTGACACTGTTACATGTAGAAGCCTTTGCAGAAGATTAATGAAATCAGTTCATCTCACTAAACGTGGTATCAATGAAGGTATCCATTTAAACACTTGGGAATGATGTCACTTTAACAGCTGTAGAGCTGTAGATATGCAGATATAACAGTTTACATATCCTAGCAAGTAGCTATGCAATGCACATTATAAATAGCCTGATCAACAAGGCAATAAAATACAGTTGTAACTCACAAATTTTACTGTAACTTTATTGATCTGATTGGAAGCTCTTGGAAGACCTAAATGAACAAACAAACGAACAAACAAAAAACTAAGTAAGTACATGCCTACTTTAAAAATATTTAAAAACAAAACAACACATGCCACTGTTTTTGAAGGATTTATTTCCTAGGAAAACATAAGTTGTTTTTGTTCATTTTGGTACTCGTGTGGGAATAGAAATGTTGTTTTTGCAGAGTTACATTGTTTAGAAGGAGGGAATGTGGTACTGAGATATGCTTACAGTGATAAGAAAGTTTAGCAGGCGACCTTGTAAAATGCAGACAACCAGACTTCTTAGGACAATTAGGTGAAAATCACGGTGTCAAGTCAAGTCAGATAAGTGAAGAAACATTACCACTTCAAGCAGTAAAAATGTCAAAAGAAATTTGAAATTTAACAGGCCAGCGACTGAAGGCCATGCATTGTTTGTGAAGCATCAGATAGATTGTGAATCTGGATTACCCACTCAGTGGGGAAACAGGGGAGGGTCCTGCCATCAAAAGGTATATAAACTGTGTTTTGGAACTAGTAGATGCGCTCTCTCCTGCTTGTGGGGCGCCCGCCATTGCAATCGCGAATAAATTACTACTTCACTGAGATCCTCGCCTGAGCCTAAGTTATTGGCTACGGAGTGTTTCTCACAATTTGGGGGCTCGTCCGGGATCCAGTCACCTACTGGGGAGCCCCACCGCTGCAGCAGCAGGAAGGCATGCCCCGCTGATTTCAGCGGTCCTGTGCATCGACGGTGGCGGTTCTGCGGAAAGCTGACAGAGGGCCCGAGACTGGTTAAAGAGGCAGGATCCGTGAAGTAGTGGGGAAAGGAAGAAGGTAGGCACTCCGGGTTTTTAAGAATCGATCCGGTAACTCTGTGCACAGACCAAGGTAAGAAATATTAAGTATTGCCTTGGGGGTCGGGTGATCTGGTGTATGGTAAGCCCTTGCACGGGGAAGTGCTGGCACTACACCAGGGGAATCTGGTGTACGGTAATCCTTGCACGGGGAAGTGCTTGGAAGTACACCAGGGAATCTGGTAAACTCAGGTGTGCGGTAACGCTGGCACGGGGAAGTGCTTGGCGGTACACCCCCATCTTTCAGTACGTTGGTGTGTGGTACACTGCAGAAGGGAAAATTCTGTAGCACATACTGGCGAGGGTTAGGAAAGATGGGAAGTACGAGTTCCAGGGAATCTGGTAAACTCATAGGTGTGCGGTAACGCTGGCACGGGGAAGTGCTTGGCGGTACACCCCCATTTTTCAGTACGTTGGTGTGTGGTACACTGCAGAAGGGAAATTTCTGTAGCACATACTGGCGAGGGTTAGGAAAAATGGGAAAATATGAGTTCCAGGGGACAGGGAGATATCCCTGGGGGAGTGCCTACTAATAGTTCTTCCTGAAAAATGATAAGAAATTGGAAACATAATCCCAAAATTAGAGGGATTGTAAAAGAAAAGTAATTAAAAAAAAAAAAAAACAACACAGGTTAAACATTGTGTATCAGTCTGGACAAAAGAATCAATTAAGGAAACAGCAGTATTTTGGCCAAAATACGGGTCTGATGAAAATTCAGGCTTTAAATTTATGTGTAAACAATAAGATTCCTTTTTCAGAGAAGGAGCCAAGTTATGCTCCCTATAATCTTAATATTGAACTGGTGGCAGCAGCAGTCACTCCAGGAAGGGAGACAGGGACTGTAATTAACACTGTCCCTAAAGAAGTATTGTACTCTAGGCTCTGGCAAGAATTAGAACAAGGTAGAAGATATGTTGAGAATTTTGCCTTCCCTGATACTAACAGTACTAACACTAACTGTGTATCCTCTTAGGTGAACTACCCCCTCCTCCTTACCAGCAGAGAGGTTAGGACTTTTTAAGAAGGAGAGGAAGTCTTTATTCAAGGACCCCAACAGCCTAGCTGAACAATTAGACCAGTTCCTACGACCTGATTTATACTCTTGGGGGAGGGAATTATGTCTATAAGTATGTTGTTTAGAGGGAAAGAAATGGGAATGATCAGGAGGAGAGCTGCTATACAAGAATGGGAAAGAGCTCATCCTCCAGGACCAGGGGTAATACCGGCAGGGCAGAAATACCCACTTGCCAATCCTGGCTGGAATAATAATAGTGTGCAACACAGAAATCATATGAGAGACTTGGGGTCAGAATGAGAAAGTACTTGGGGATGAGACCTGATGACCCAGTATCCCAAGGGCTCTTGAAAGTTCATTGTGTGATTAAAGCCTGGAAAAATATGCAGAAAATGCTTCAGAAGGTGGGGGGATGTAGTGAACAGTCACTGGGGGACCCTCCTGCGGGAGGCCCTGGAGGTGTGTGTCCGGAGGGGAGATGAGAAGGAAAAGCAGAGAGCGAAACTAATGGTATTGACAGTGCAGCGGGTAGTGAGGCAGAGGGTTGGAGAAAGATGAAGAAAATCTTCAGGGGGAGTCAGGGCCAGGATGGAAAGGAGAGGAAGAGAGATGAAGGAATGGCAGGCAAAGAAGGCTGCCTGTGTTGTGGCCCGAGTCCTAGCAGAGACAGGCTTTGATAAGATGTTTTAAGTGTGGCCAGGCTGGCCACTTCGAATAGGAATATCTGGAGTGGAAGAAGGAGGAAAGAAGGAAAATGGGATGAAATATGCTATATTGATATGTTGTTTCAGTATCTTGGAGGGAAAAGGTATGGAATTAAGTTGGACCCTGACTGAGCCTTTGGTGCTGGTATTAGAAAAGTACAGTCTGGAGAAAGATGAAGGAAGTGTTAAAAGGGTTGCTGAAGGTGTTAAAGGTGTGGCATGCAATATTTAACAGAGCTGTCTGAAGTTGAATGAGCAGGGAAAGAGGATGTAGGCATTATCTAAGTAACAGTCTAGAAGTTTTGGTATATTTGCATATTTGCTGTGGTGTTTGGTCAGTTTCCCAAGCATCGGGGAGGGGGACGGTGGGGGGGAACAGCCTGCTCCACCAGGGGCCTCTCCAGCGGCCGCAGGGGGGCTTCGGCTCCAGCGCCTGGAGCGCCTCCTCCCCCTCCTTCTGCACTGACTTTGGTGTCTGCGGGGGGGTTTCTCGCTCTCCCAACTGCTGTTGAGCAGCAGGTTTTTGTTTGTTTCTTTGTTTGTTTGTTTTCGTGGATGTGCTCTCACAGAGGCACGGACTGTATTGCTCATGGCTTGGCTCTGGGCAGCAGTGGGCCCCTGTGGGGCCAGATGAAATTGTCCCTTATCTGCCACGGGGAGGTTTCTGGGTTTTTCTCACGGGGGCTGCCACTGCAGTTTCCCACCCCCCTACTCACAGCCCCCGAACCTTGCCATCAAACCCAATCCACTGGGGAACAGCTAGGTCATTACTGACCTGTAAAGTATCAGGGATTAAATTAACTAATGAAACCCTAAAAAGTGGGGCTGGGATAACAGTGCCACTTTGGGGGGGATACCAAGCTGAGACTAGGGGATAAAATGATCACTGGGTAATTATTGTATGTACCCAAGGCAAGGACTAATTTGTTGAGAAGGGATTTGATGATTAAATTGGGCATTCAAATAGTAAATTGTTAGACTGGAATAACAGTGTTATGAATGGAGTGCTCTCTGGCCCTGAGAGCAAACATACATGTATATTCACCTCTGACTGGAAAGACCCTTAAATGGGGGCGGAAGCAACAATATAGGTGGACAATTTTACCTCAGGGGTTTACAGGGACACCTATCTATTTGGGTCAGTTTAAATAACAAAAGATTTTGGAGCAATTACAACCTCCCAAGGAGGTATTAATGTTACAGATATGTGGATCATTTTCTATTGTCAGGACAGGAGAAAAGAGTTGTGAAGAAAGCTACTAACAAGCTATTCAACTTTCTGGGAAAGCAGGGCTTGGGAGTATTAATAAATAAATAAATAAATAAATTACAATATGGAGAAAGAGAAGTCAGGTATTTAAGGCATCTAATGTCTGAAGGAAAACAGAATAAATGCAGAGAGGATTCAGGGAATTGTTGAAAATTAAGAAAGAACTAAAAAGTTTTAAAAGAAAGATTTTTTTAAGGAATCAGGAGCCATGAAGTCTGAAGGAAAATCGATACTCCCTGATGGGAGAGAAATGCTGAATAAAGTGATAATGAGGCAAATATTAACTGTTTTACATCAGAAGAGTCATTAGGAGGTGCAAGCAATGTGTGATGTTGTGCTAAGAAAGTATGTCTGTGTAGGAATATACACTTTAGGGAAGCACATATGTAGAGGATGTACCATATGTCAAAAGGTAAATAAAAAGGTGTTCTGTAACCCATCTAGAGGGGGACGGGAGCCAGGGGTTTGACCTTTCCAAAGTATACAGGTAAACTTTACTGAGTTACTTGTTTGTCCTAATTGACCACGTGACTAGATGGGTGTAAGCTTTACTGCAAGGGTTAAAGCAGGCCTTAGAGATTGAGTGGGATTTTCACAGCCCCTGGCACCCCTCCTCTTCTGGGAAGGTGGAGCGAATGAATCAGACATTAAAGAAGCAATTAACTAAACTAGTGTTAGAAACCCAACTTCCTTTGGTAAAATGCTTACTCCTACAGGTTTAAACAGCACCAAGAAAGGATATAGGAATTTCACCATATGAGATGCTGTTCAGATTGCCCTATCTGGGCAGAAGGGATGAGATACCACAATTCAAAATAAGAGAGTTTCCTTAAGAACTGCATTCTGGGGTTGTCCTCTTCTTTGTCATCTCTCAGGACCTGTGGGTTGTTGGCTCAAACCCCACCTTTGGAATTCCCCATTCACCACCATCATCCAGGAAACTGGGTCCTGATTCGGACCTGCAAAGAGTCAACTCCGGCCTGAATGGGAAGGACAATTACTGACCACTGAAACAGCCATAAGAACTGCGGAAAAAGGTTGGACTCACTATACTCGAGTGAAGGCATCTGTCGACGCTAGTACCTGGGAAGCTGTTCCTACAAAAGACTTGTTGGAAGTTGAAATTGAAGAGAAAAATCTCGTAGTGGACTCTGAGCAGGATAAGAGCTTACAATTGTAAACTAACCTTTTATTTTCACAGGTAACTAACAAGTGTGACTTGTGATTGAGAGAAAGGACAGACCTATAGCGAACTGCAGTGCTCCCAAGGGGGGGGGTTGTTATAGTAGTAGTGTACATCTTATTTTTTTTTTGTATCGATAATTATTTGGAAACCTAAGGTTTAAAAATAATGACAGGGAAAAATCGATTACTAATTTTGTTTTTAGTGATTCTAGGCCTCAGAGAAGGCCTCGTTCCATTGGCAACTTGGAAAAGGCATGACCAGATAATAGCAAAAACGGGATACCCCATCAAAATATGGGTGACTGTGACAGAGGGTTATGTACCACAAGCCGTCACATTTGATGCTTGTGAGGTGTTAGCTTGTGGAGATTTAAATGCCCAATGACAATTGAGCAGAAAGAACAAATAACTGGGAGAGACACAACAGCCAGATTGAGAATAGCTGTATGGAAACAATCCTCTATTGCCATCAGAGAAAGGGAGAAACTCAAGGAGAAAACAGGAGAGTAAACAGGAGGCCCTCTGAAATGTGGCAGTTCAAACATTTGAGATTCAAACAGGGTATGGGGACGTGAATGCCTGGATAGAATGGGTCAAATATACTGTCCAGAGTCTCAACTGTAGCTACTGCTATGCTTGTGCCTCGGGATGACCGATTGCCCAGATAGTGCCCTTCCCATGGGGGTGGACCAAAGACTCCCAAGGGATGCGATGTATGATTGCATTGTACCAAGAAAAGACTGCCTGGGGAAATGAGGCCTGTAAGTCTCTCTTTGCTGTTTCTTGCATGATAACAATATCACAGTTCCCCCTGCATTCTCTACAGCTATAGGTAACCATACAGCTTGCCTCTCACGGCAGGGTGTGAGTGCTACCTGGCATCTGGGAGAATTTGCCTTGTGCTACCAAGGACTTGATGGGAAACTGCTCAAGACTAGAGATCCCCAGGGCAGATCTCTGGTGGTACGGTGGAGGGAAGATCTTACGGTCCACCCTACCATCTAATTGGGAAGGCACTTGTGCACTTGTTCAATCAGCTATACCCTTCACCCTGGCATTTGAAAGAGAAACATCACAAATACCCAGAAGAAGTAAAGGAGGCTTAGGAATATCATTTGATGATAGAGTATACATAGATTCTGTTGGGGTACCTAGAGGAGTTCGGGATGAATATAAAGCCAGAAATTAAATTGCTGCAGGGTTTGAGTTACTGTTCTGGTGGGTAACAATCAATAAAAATGTGGATTGGATTAATTATTTCTATTATAATCAGCAGAGATTCATCAATTATACCAAGGATGCGATGAGAGGAATCGCTGAACAACTAGATGCCATCAGCAAAATGGCTTGGGAAAACAGGATAGCATTAGATATGATGCTTGTGGAGAAGGGTGGTGTATGCGTGATGCTGGGCAACCATTGTACTTTTATCCGTAACAATACTGCCCCGGATGGCACAGTAACAAGAGCATTGCAAGGGCTTACCACCCTTGCCAATGAATTAGCAGAAAATTCGGGAGCAGACACTTCCATCACAGGATGGTTGAAATCTTGGTTTGGTAAATGGAAAGGGATGGTAATGTCCATATTTACATCCTTGATTATAGTAGCAGGAGTTTTGGCAGCTATTGGCTGTTGCGTTATCCCCTGTGTAAGGGGACTTGTCCAGCGGTTAATTGAAACCACATTATTGAAACAAATGACCATAGATCCACCACCCTACTCAGATAAAATGATATTAGAGGAAATGGAGAGCAAAGAAAGTGAAGAAGAGGAAGATATTTACCAAATTACACTTAAAATTAATAAATAAATAAAAATAAAAAGAGTTTTTGCAAAAATCAACAGTTTATAAAAAAAAGAAAAGGGGGGAATTGTGGGAATAGAAATGTTGTTTTTGCAGAGTTACATTGTTTAGAAGGAGGGAATGTGGTACTGAGATATGCTTACAGTGATAAGAAAGTTTAGCAGGCGACCTTGTAAAATGCAGACAACCAGACTTCTTAGGACAATTAGGTGAAAATCACGGTGTCAAGTCAAGTCAGATAAGTGAAGAAACATTACCACTTCAAGCAGTAAAAATGTCAAAAGAAATTTGAAATTTAACAGGCCAGCGACTGAAGGCCATGCATTGTTTGTGAAGCATCAGATAGATTGTGAATCTGGATTACCCACTCAGTGGGGAAACAGGGGAGGGTCCTGCCATCAAAAGGTATATAAACTGTGTTTTGGAACTAGTAGATGCGCTCTCTCCTGCTTGTGGGGCGCCCGCCATTGCAATCGCGAATAAATTACTACTTCACTGAGATCCTCGCCTGAGCCTAAGTTATTGGCTACGGAGTGTTTCTCACACTCGGGAGAAGAGGGGGACCCTTGCCACCAGTTCTCATCTGCTCAGATATGTCTGCACTCTGCACTGAAAAACTAAATATTGAATTCCACATGGGAAACTAATTTAGTGCTGATATCTTGATAATTTTTGGTAGCAGCATTTTATCTTTCCTCCATCCAGTAAAAAGTTAATTGAATACCAGAATGTCAACTGAGATCATTCAGATACTTCAAAAGTAACACACTGTGAAAGCTTCTTGCACATCTAAGCTGCTGAGCACAATGGAAACAGTGATAAGTTTACAGTGAGGGCCCCTAAAAATCCGCAGATCATTGGAGGGGTTGCAAGCATTTTCATACTGTGAGTGCAGCCTCTTCCTGGCAGCTGCTAGAAGCACTGAAGTGTTGCTGTGAATCCCTGCTCCTCCACGCTCCCCTGCAGCGTGGTGTCAAGCTGTTGAAGAAACAATGAAATACATCAAATTTAGCATCCTACCATTGTGTTGGCAAGTAGGGTTTGAGACCAGGGAGTGCATGGATCCATTCGCCTAAATTTCTCAGATAAATGCTTTGCAAAATAAAGATACAATTTGATAATTCATAATATGGCTAGTTCATATTCCTTTTAAAGATACAATTATCTATGTCTATCGCAGCATTTATATAACCTTTTCTTTCTTTTCTTTCTTGAAAGAGCATGCTTTTTCAACAGCTTATTTTTCATTACATTTTTTGAACTTTGAATTAACTTTGTCCTTCATGAATTACAGCGAATCTCTACAGCCTTTATTTCATGAAGCACAACTTTACAGTCCACACTGGCCAAGAACTGGCACAGAATCAATTCACCTTCACAAGGATTTTGGGGAGGCTAAAAATGCTGTTATCTATTCCAAGCTATAGCAGTTGTCTTGCCTGCCTCATAATGCTGAGGACCTAGGAAAAATCCGTGTGACACCAATCTGTCCTGGTTGCATTTGTTGCCCATTGAGCCCCTCCCTGGAGCCGCAGTAATTGGATTTGTTGCGGAAATGCATCCCCAAACAGGAAGTTTTGTTGTTAATGTTACTGCAAGGAATGGGGTGGAGTGGTTTGAACGAAGATGCAAAATAGCTGCTATCACCAGCGAGGATCAAACAGGTGGTGATGCACAGGTGGCTTTGGTTGTTACTGCTTTGAAAGGTGACAGAAGGGAAAGCAAAACAAAACACACAGAGAAATGGTTGTAACTTAAAGCTATTGGTCTTGTCTTATATGGTCTTGTCAAAGCTATTGATCTGGGATTCCCCAGATCACCATGTTCACTTGTGCCTTACTATCTAAAACAACTCCACAGTAAAGAAAATAAATCTTTTTATTCTCTTCTATGACTCTTGGAATATAAGTAGCAACTCAAATGCCTTTTCCTTTTTCTTAAATTTAGAATAAAAGGTCTCACGTTGTATCCTGGATTTTCTTTCTGTTCTTTAGTTACTTTTCAAGCACATATTTTTTCACTGAAGATGTCTCCTTTTTTTTTTTTTTGTCATTTTTGTATATTTTGCCATATTATGCCACTATGTATGCCAATTTTTATGCCACAATAAACACAGTAAAGATAGATTTACAATGAAATGCAGTAACAATAATAAATGTGAGGAAGAACAGGAGTTTTTTGTCACCCCAAATTTGAATTCACATTTATTTTTCCCTGATCCTGTGGATACTATCCTAAGCACAGAGGCAATGTGTGACGATGCAACACTTTCCTGCCACGGTGTGCTTCTGAGTGGTTACCTGCGCTTCTTACAGATTCTTACAGATTTTTTCTTCATTTTTCATATACTGTGTTTGAAGTACCACAAACAGAGTGAAACCCAGGCCTTGTGGACAGCTACAGCACAACTCCAGTGAGGACTGGATTTCAAGTCTTAGCAATATTTGAATTGCTGTGTTTAAAGGGAAGCAAGTGTTCTGGGTTGTCTTCTAAGGGATGCTGAGTTACTTTATTTGCCCTTTCAGTGCAGTTTAGGTATTACTATTTCCTGATGCCAGACAGCTACTGCAGGACAGGATGGCATGGAGAATCCAAACGGAAGGACAGTGATCACTGAGTGCATGCATGCAGTTTTGTCCTGAGCTGGATGAGGAAAGCCATAGCATGGCCATGTTCTCTTTGCACTTCACTGAATATACAGCAGTATAAATTCTTCACAGACTGTTTACAATCTGGGGTTGAAAGCTGAGTATTGTTGTTAAAGCCCTGCGAGTAACCATCCAGCTGGACAACATTCACATATACAACATAGTGATATACAGCGATAGCACCGGGGTTTTCTGTTGCTTTTACTTTTAGTTTGTACCTTACAGGATAATTGCTACCTTAAATATAGATAGTGAACGCCTAAGTAGCAACCTTATAATAGAAACAGTCTCTTCATAACTAAAATTTTATGGGTGGTGACTATCAACTCGGAGCTCAACATTGGTATTTACAAAGTTGGGACTTTTTTTATCTATATACATAATTTCACCTTTATTTACATTGAATTTTAATTGCTGCATTGTTACCTGGTCAATTATTCTACAGCCTTCCCAGGAAACCCTTTATGACACTAGATAACGTGATGTCGGGAGCAGCAAGGCTGTGCTGTAAGGGAAGGTGAGCGACCACGAGGCAGGCAGGAGCAGTGTCCTCACTGGCGAGGCACAGTCACCAGCGCCTGAGCAAGGCAAACAGGTCCCAGGGTGGTAACCCAGCTCAGCCTCCTTCCAGTGACTGATGGACAGACATGTCTGTGGTGGCACAAGGTCAAGCCAGGGAGTCAACTCAGCACGTCAGGATCCAGGTCCAGGTCAGCGAGGCACCAGGCCAAGTCAGCGAGGCGCCAAGCCTACAGATTGCCATTAGTAATCTCCCTTTACTCTTCAAAATATTTACCTACACAAGAGGCACTTGTAAGTATAGCTAAAATACTGTTCAGGTGTATTTGATCCCTGTTTTACAGCTAACAATATTGTATTGCTGTTCCCTTTGTGAGCAAAACAGGAGACTGCCAAGTAACATCAGCACTGATGAGTGCAGACAGTTGGGTAGTGCATGGTTATCCATGTCCCCTCTGGAAGACATGAACCTGAAGGTTGTGGTGAGATGTTTATGCCACCAAACTCTGCTGAGAGGCAGAGCCAGATAGTTTAGACTGACCAGCTGCTTTTGAATTTGGTAGGAACCAATGCTCTGTAGGTAGGAACCAATGGTAGGAAACAAATTTGGTAGGAACCAATTCATTTTTTTTTTTTTTTTTTTTTTTTTTTTAAGTTTAGTTTAGTTTGTTTTATGAGTTGTTAAACCTGTACAACTTAAATCTGAAATAGAGATCCTACTTTGATTAAAGAGTACTGAACTCAATAAAAAGATTTGTTTAGGCTTTAACTCTGCCCATGAACCAACCTCATTTACTGAAACAACTGCTTTCTTGAATGGTCTTGTTGATGCTAAAATGATTTATAGGATTGCTAAATGAAATGAAACTGGAACGCTAATCTGCTGAGACGCTTAGTGAAGCTTTTAAGGTCCATCCCTCATTCCTGAAGGTGTTAAAGCTAGGCAGGATGGGGCTTTGGGCAACCTGATCTAGTACAAGGTGTCCCTGCCCGTGGCAGGAGGGTTAGACTAGATGATCTTTAAGGTCCCTTTCAGTCCAAACCATTCTGTGATTCTATGATCCCGTGCTTTCACATGCCTCTTACTTTGTGTTCTTACATTTGGTGAACATTAAATTCTTTGGGGAGGGGTGACAGACCATCAGTTCCAGCTTATAGGCACTTAAATGTCACGTCTGCATGTCATGCTCCCATTATAGTCAGTGGAGATCTAGTCAATACAGATAATGGACTGGAGTGGGATACAGATGACTAATTGAGATGGCTCTTTCCGAATTAGTCAAATGGCTCTACAGTTTCCAGTGGGCTTACACATAAGCATCTAGTGCCTTAGGGTAGATGAGCGTCTGCACGAGGCTGCCAGATGTGACACAGGGCAAATGGGAGATCTGTGCCCTTCAGGAAAAGCCACTGGGGCTCAGGCAGGATGCTCAGATGGCAACAGACAGACACGTGTGAGCCCCCCTATTTAGATACCTAAATTTACATGCATACAGCATGGAGCTGAATGCCGCCCCTGGGATCAGATTGTCAAAAAATGTTAAATCATTGTGTCGGTTTGTCTAACAAAAGTATACAGAGTATCCCATTAAAAAAAAGAAAATCTTAACAATGCTTCTGTTTTCATTTTTTTTCCTGTTTTCTTAAAACCAGCAGTAGTACAGAAATTTTGTAGTTGTTAGCTTCAGAAATCCAACTACTCATGCACATGGTTCTCTACACCAACCATCACGGAACTGATCTAATACTTCAGAAGGGAACAGTAGAGAAATCTGCACAGCTTCATCACCATGTTGCTCCCCGTAAAACCCTTTCTGTGTGTTAATGAGCATGTAAATAAGGACATCAAGCACAGCAGCCACAGAATTTGGGCTGATGTGGAATAGCATCACCCCTCTGAAGCTTGGGGTGGCAGAATTTTATGCCTGCTGAGAGTGAGCCTTGCTGCTGTTCCTCTTCCATTTTTGAGAACGCAGCCATCACTCTGGTGTTTAGAGGGCACAATTGGTTATTCACAGCTGAATCAACACATGGCATAGGGACAATATAGATTTCACCTGAGTCTTGAAGACCTTGTATTGGTGCAAGTCCAATAATAAAGCATGAAAATATATATATATATATTTAATATGACTTCGCAGTTACATATGGGATGAACTTGGTTTGACAACTTTACAGTTCACACAGCTGGTTTTCATATTGGCCCACACTAGGTTCCTACCAGAAGACAAGTACAGGGATTGTTAGTAGGAGTGGCTGAGGTGTATGAAGAGGCATTGGTCTGGCCTCACCTCTATCAGTGTAAACAGGTCCTGCTGAGGTAGTTTAGCTTCAGTTTCCTTTTGCCTTCCCACATTGTCTTTCTGTGATTTACTCTCAGCCTACGTCTCCTCTCTAAAACTAGTCTAATGACCCATTACTATCAAATATAGTTCTAATGAGCATAAACATTTAAACCAAATTTAATTGCTACAGCCAGAAATATGCAGATAAATAGGACTGGCTGGGTGGATTACACTTCACAGCCACACAAAGAGGTGTTTTTAAGTCATTATAAACAGGAGAGAAATATGCACTTCAGAGTTGAGCAATACACCTAGTGAATAAACTACAGAATCAAAATAATAAATTATGACTCTTTCTCCAAACGTAAGAATAATCAAGCATACACACACAAGGATAATAAGGCGTAAGTGCCTGCTGCATTAGTACAGCGCCATTTCTTTGCATATCTGACAAGAGCTAAATATATTTTACCATGTTAATGGGCTGGGAAAAACAATACATTAACTGTCTCCTTGAATGATTCTGAAATACAAATAGCCCAAGAACTGTGCTAAGTGCAAGTCCTCTTTTTTTTTTTTTTTTTTCTTAATCCATAAAGTTCTTTACTAATTAGAGGACAGCATGTAAGTGTGTCATTTTTGTATTAAGCCCCAGTAGCAACATAGTGTATACCGTTCTGTTTCAGAAATGGTGTTCTTCCAAAATGTGCGATTGTCTGAAAGATTAAGTAATCTTTCGTAATTCGATTTGTCAACTCTGAGTCAGGAAATCAGCTCAGTTTGCGAAAGAACTGTCAAAGATGCTCAAAATTCAGCAGGTATTTACGGAGTTCCCTGGACTGGAATGGCAGCCCATGTCATTGGGCTGCATACAGACCCTGACCAGCATGTAAAGGCAGGCCTGATTATTTCATGAGTCTTTTACACACCTATCTATTATGATCACAATTTATTAGTCATTTTTATTTCTACAGTTCTGTTACGGCCCCTAGTGGCTTAGATATACATAAACATGATGCCGGTCCTTGTGCCAAAAGCTCAGAGAAGTGCCAAGAGCTAAGGGGCAAACTGCAGGAAGCGGTGAAGCGATAGGGCTTGCAGAGACACTGGGTGTGCGTGACATTTCTGCGAGGGAAAACGTGTCTCGGCAACCTGCGTCACATGCTGCCTGCAAGATTCATCATGCTGATAATTTTCAATAAAAATCCCTTTGTTAGCTTTAAGGGAAAATGTTTTGATTTTGTATCTGTAGGTTTTAAAATCAGTTCCGTGTCTTTTTTAAAAAGGCATCTACATATGGTAACATTTTGAAGCAGCAGATGGTTTTATTAGAAGACTGAAAGTGTGACATAATAAGTAATTTTATTTTATTTTATTTTATTTTATTTTATTTTATTTTATTTTATTTTATTTTATTTTATTTTATTTTAAATCTTTTCCATTTAATAAATGGTCACACTGTTTTCCAACAGTCTGAGAAAAGCTTTTTCCTTGACTATATAAATCTTCTCTTTGTCCAGGGCTTTCATCACAACTTTCCTAACATTCAGGTAGGCTTTCACTGGAGAAATGTTCATTTGGAGGGCCCTGCAGACTAAATGACGAGTAACAGAATCACCAGCAGACCCCTAGAAAACAAAAAGTCCTTTATCTTTCCTAGAAGAAATATATGTATGATATCCTATCAAACAGCTCTTTTTTTTTTAATTTATTTTTTTTTTTTCCTGAAACACTCTCTAATAACATCCAACACTTCCACCAACACTTCCGTTTGGCATTTCTGCAGACTTTACAAGCCTATTTTATTTCTGATTTTGAAAAAATGGCGAATTCCTCCCCAGCAAGGTTTTTGACATACATTGAATATTTTTGAAACATTGTGGCACAAAGTTTTATGTTGTTAACTTAAACCTGTCCTTTGGAGGGTGGCTTTCATTTAAACATTTAGTAAATTGGTTGCTGTCATTCTGATCTGTGTAATTGTGTAATTGGTTGGTGTTTAGTCAAAATCCCAGTAATCAAGAGAAGAGCAACACACAAGTTCCCTCTCCTCCCCCACTTTTCCCAGTCTATTTCACCTCGGGTTTTAAGGGGTGTATTATCAGTATCTCCTAAAAGAATCCCAATTTGGCAACTTCTTGAAGGACATTTTTAAGAACCTAGGGACATTTCTGCAGTAGTGGCTCATAAATTGTCCATATCCAAGGAGAATGAGTGAAGGATTCATTGAAGACAAACATATTCTTTCCATGAAGACATTGATTTGTCCTCTGGTAAGATCAGGCTCAAACAAGAAGCAGCTACTTTTGAATCTTTTGAATATTATTTTATATACGATAGCTGTTTTTTTTTTTTGTTTGTTTGTTTGTTTTTTTTTTTTTTTTTTTTTTTTTCCCAGAGTACAAAATTATTTACCAACATGGAAGGAAAAGACTTAATTCTAAAATTTTCTATGGTAGAAACATTTTAATCCACACACCTGTGAGAAATCTAGAATTAACTCTGTGTTGGTTGTCTATGTATATCTATCTGTGTTGCCGAAGATGCAGTCAGTAGTTTGTTCTGAGTTTTTAAGCTGGATCATCCAATCATGTTTGGAGTAATGGCTTAACTGCTTTTTTTTTCCAGACCAGAATATGTTTTGGTGTGTCCACATAAAGCGTAATTCCTGCAATTGTATATAGTTGGTAAAAGATTTTTCATTTTATCACTTCCACAGGAAGAGGCCATCATGTCGTATGCAAACTTGTATTTATTTTGTTGGGAAACAGCAGCCCATTACTAAGAGGAAAGGACAGACACTCAGTTACACCACACAATAACCTTGGCCATAACTGACACCATTTACCATTTACCCAATCACAATTTACCCATTTACTCAGACCAGGAATTACTTTTAAATGTTTCTAATGTGTTTTTGAAAATCCAGTTTAAAAGCTGTGTTTTTAAAAATCCAGATGATAGAACTTTTATTAGAGGTATACCCCATATTGGAAAAGTAAATTCTGTGGATTTCTTTTTATTTATTTATTTATTTATTTATAATTTTTTAATTTTTTCTCTGTCTGTTTTGCTGTTGTTGTTCTCCATCACAGACACTTTCTGTGCTTCCTTCCTAGAGCTGTTTAACCTGGGTCTGCATAAGAGTGCTCTAATCTCTGTTTTACACTGACAGCATTGATTTTCTCAGTTTGCAGTGCTCAGAGTAATACTTTGCCAGAGGCTGAGCTGAAGTGGGGTCTTAGCCTATGGGCAGGGGTCAGGGAGGCCCCAGGGGAGACTGGCCAGACATTAAGACATCAAGATCCGATAGTGCCCTCAGAGCCTTGACACCCACCTCTTCTTTGAACAGTTCTGATGACTGTACCTACTAATGCTTGTTTAAAGTGATTTTTCTTTTTTTTTTTTTTCAAGTAGGAGTACCACTTTTCTATCTCGTAATGTACAGCCTTCAGCCAGATACATTTTTAATGAATTCTTACAGGAACATTACTTTTATTGAAACCAACATTCATAAATATGTCTGGCATTTTCATATATATATTTTTCAAAACAGTCTGGAGTTACACCTTAGTACTGAAAATATTACACTGCAGATCCATCTTTTTGTTGTGGGAGTTGTCAGGCTTCCATCTCGTTCAAAGACACTGGAGCACAATCTTCAGATGCAAACTCTTACCTGCTTTATTTCAAACCTCCTGAAGCACAGCAAGATAAGCCTCAGAAGAAAAGGAGTGGAGTGTCCATAGTATCTCATATATGGATATTGTCCTAGTACTTGGCTGTTTCATTGAGTAAGTCTTTAGTGGTATTTTGTGGACGTATTGTGCTTCTAGGAGCGATTTAGCAATTTCTCTGGTTTCCTAATTACTTCTTCAGGTAAGTGATAAAGATTATTTAGAAAATTTGAAAGAAAACAGGTTGGTACAAAACAATAATAGATTTGATGGAAATCCCAAACTTTAACTTAAACATACACAATTTTACATTAAAAAAAAAAAAATGAAATCAAGCCCTAGTTATATTAAATTCCTGAGGAGATTTGTAAAGAGAATGTTAAACTGGGATACATGGAATGTAAATGAGAGTGCTATGCAGTAGCATGAGGCAACAGAAGAAATGGCACAGCAGAAGTACAGGGAGTGATGCGTGCATAGCAAGCCAAGAGACTACAAACAACCATAAACTGCAAGAAAGAATATAGGTGAGAATAATGGAATTGACAGAACTTGGGTGTAAGGCCATCTGTACTAAGGCCATGCCATGGAAAAGGCCCCACAATACAGATCTGGAGCAACAGTAGCATAATACAACTCAATTTGGCCCTGAGGTTTTGTGTAGAGAGCATATAAGGATGCCAAAGGTCACGCACCATTGTCACCATTCAAGTTGGACCTGGAAGAAGTGATGAGGGCTTGACTATCAGGGCACAGTGAAGGTGACTGCTCCCTTAGAGCTGGGAGCAAAGCATGATAATGTGGCCAGCAAGGAAAGAGCCACTGTCTATTCCACTGACCTCAACTGAAGGCGCAGGACAAGCCCATGGGTGGCAACCAGGGTCAATCAAGAATCCAGCTCAGCAGATCAAGTCTGTGGTGATGGGGCAGGTCCAAGGTCAAGCTGAGAAATCAATTGCTGGGTTAGGGCCATGATTACGGCCTGGTGGCAAAAGCCAGGGTCAGACATAGCCCTTTGATGACCAAGCAGGTCCATAGTGCCCAAGTAGGTCCAAGGTCAAGCCAGAAAGTCGGGCCCAAAGTCCCCATCAATGGACTCTGTGGCTACAAACGGGCACAGCCATGGCTGAGCTGGAGACCAGCGCTCCTATGACATAATTCAGGCAGGGATTGAAGCCCCAGGGTGGAGCCAAAACAGGGCTCCTGGGCCTGAGGCCAGGGTGTGTGGGGAGGCCCCAGGTGAAGCTGACGAGGGCCATTAAAGCCTATGAGTGCCCTCAGGGCTCTGACCTTGAGACACAGTGGCCCTTATCACCACAGATAACCTTGGCCAGACACATGTGTATTTCTGCTTTAGAGCATAAAAGAATGAATATGAAAGAGGGAGTATGAAAGAGAGAGTGAAATGTGTGTGCAGATGTTAGTGTAACCAGTGTTTACCATTTTTTTTTAATGAAAAAAATGTCTTTTAAAATATGATCTTGCATGGAGCCTTGCTACATTTATTGCTATATCCATACTCCCTTCTTTCGCTCCCCCAAATTGCACGTAAACAACAATGCTTGAGTCACTTATTTGTCTGCTTTTACAGGCATTTTTTTTTCTCTGTCTCTTTCCCTCTTTCTTACTGAGAAATATCTCTGATTTTGCCAGTTTTAGGGATAATGTTATAAGTTGCCCCCTTAGTTAATTTTCAGAGAGCATTGCATTAATAATAGAAAGGAATTTATTGAGTAAGCAACAGCAAGCAAAACAGCGCTGGGCGGCCGGGGAGTCTCGGCTCCACCAACGGCGCGCACCTCACCCCCGCCAGGGTCCCTTTTTATATCTTGGTAATTCTGGGATTACGCAGCACATCCTGGTATATTCTGCGACTGCGCGCACTGTTGCTAGGGGGTCGTCTCTGTCCCTCTGGTGGTCGTGAAGATGAAGGCCGTAGTCTTCCTCCGCGTTGTGGTTCAACTTCTTTTTTTTTATTTGGTCATGTTGGCCCAGCGTGAGACAGGAATGCAGGATGTTGATACACTAGTTTAGCAACTTATCAGGAGATGGTTACATGAACTTTGCAGCAGTGTCTTTGAACAAAAGAGGCAACTGAGATGCAGAAGGAGAGAAGGGGAGGGGGTTCTCTTTTTTGTTACATTAAGCAAAAGAATTTTCATAGTGTCTAGCCAAGTATTATACATCTTACTTCAGCAGGGAGCTTTTGCAACTCCTGCTCCTCAAACGGAACTCCTTGTTTTATAATACAAAAGACAATGAACAAACATTTATTGTGTATTACAATCCCTCCTTTTTCTTTTAGTTACTCATTTTGTTCATTGAAGCTCTGCAATGCCTGGCTATTAAGAACTAATGTTTCCTCGATTCCTTCGTTGGTACTTATTGGCTCGTATTTGGCATGTATGAGCATTAGATGTGCCGCTTCTAAACATCCCTTTACAATCGCAATCAATTTATTAAAAATACATGGTCCAAAAGTTAGTGCTATTATTAATAACAACAAAGGTCCTGCTATTGTTGATAATAAAGTAGTAAGCCAAGGTGAATAATTAAACCAAGATTCGTACCAGCTCTGTTGGGCTTCATTCTCCTGTTTCCTTTTTTCCAACCCTTCCCTGGGTCTTGCCATTGTATCTCTTACCACTCCAGTGTGATCAGCATACACAGCATTCCTCTTTCAGGGCTGCAAACAGCCCATCCTGTTGAAAAATACCAAATCTAATCCCCTACGATTTTGTAACACTACCTCTGAAGTGACCTGATAGATTTTCCAGGGCCGAGATGGATTGTTCAGTTTGGGTCAGGTCCTCGTCCACAGCAATGCGTAAGGAAGTAAATTCTTGATTTTGTTTAACCAATGAGGCTACCCTGGTCCCCACTCTAGCTCCTCCCAGGATTATTAGGGTGGCCAAAGTAAGAGCCGTGAATGGTTCCCGTCTTTCCAGATGATAACTTGCCACTGTGTGCTGGGTATACATACAATCCTCAGGGTGGTATAGAATCCTTGGTATAATTATCACCTGTATACAAAAATCACGAGATGCATTAAAGAGTTTTAGTGATAGACAAAGAGTTACGCCCACTCATGAACAAACCCACCTAGCGTTGTTGGCTGGGATTAGCCACTCGGTTGATTGTTTTCCATTCTCCATGGTATTACATAGATGACACTTCCCACTAGGAACCGTGCCCACACATCTACCACCTCCAGTGACTTGTGTTAGTGTTACCCTTATGTCTTTTCCCCAACTGCAATGTAGAGGGCTGTTCTCGTTTGTGCGGGTGGGCTCCCCAGGATCCCCAATAGCATCATAATATGAAGGCCTTATACTAAAGCATAATCAACAGTGTTTTGTTACATTTGGGCTTGTTTTGTTTAATAATTGGTAGCTGGCATTCATGACCCCCCCCCATATGTTATTCTCAACTATGTTATCATTCTCAGCTTTACCTGAGCTTGTAGGGCTGCCGAGGGTTGGCACTGTAGTATTTTCCACAGGCTGGATTCCCTGGACATTTTCTGACAATACCTCATTTGTTCCTACTGCCTGGGGCCTATCAGCATCCTCCTTTTTATTAGTATGAGTCCTCCCCTATCTGTTCTGTGTTCGTAAAATCTGACATTTTCCTAGTACCCAGCTAGTATCGTCCAAGTTTGTTATATTTATATATAGAACCTTGCAAATTTCTTTATTTCCATGGAAGGTTCCTGTATACCCTATACCATGCCCTTGCCACCTGTAACGGGGATCCACTTGTCAGTTACAACCTTGCGGCCCATATCCCACTTGTAAGAATTTATTCCGACCAGCCCCGAGTGTCCAGTCCGTAGCAATGGTTTCACACCCCCAGTATGCACAATAATATGCGTTTGGATAATTACAGTACCCCTTTCCTGGGTTAGAACTTGGGCAGAAATAAAATCCTGATAGGTTAAAGCATGGCTGCACTGACACCAGGTCACATAATGTGATGCGGAAACTGGGAGCACCCACTGTCGTTGTTTGCTGGATGATGAATTGATCCTCCCATCTGATTAAGCTCCATTTAAAAGGCTGGTGGGGATGCGCAGACCCATAGCTGACCAAAACGATGATACTGACTCCCATGTATCGTAGGAGGTGGTTGGAGCCCATCTAAATTGTCGGCCCCTCAGTCCCCCACCGTTTTCACTTCTCTGCCTCGCTTGTCAGTTCGGTTGTAGCGAACTACAAGGTATCGGTTCTTCTTGGCAGCAGCAGTGTTCTTCAGGGGAACCTACTAGGGAGCCTTCGAAACAGGGCCTCCTCCCCTTCCCACGATACACAGATAATACACAATACTTATCGAGTCCGTCTTAGCGTCAGCTTCAAGTCGTCAGGGCCTGGAGCTGCCTCCCATTTACGTTCCCGGATTGGTCCTTTCACTCGGCCGGCATGCGTCCATCCTTTCTCCGCAGTTCGAATAGCCGTTTCTGTGGTAAGCAAAACAACATAGGGGCCTTCCCCATCGTGGTGTTAAAGAAGTCTCTTTCCAAGTCTTAATTAGAATTGAGGGTGATCAAGTGGCAATTCCGAGTCATAGGGCATACCATATAGCATTTCAAAAGGAGAAATTCCTATACCAGTTCTGGGTTGTGTCCATATGTTTAACAGTGCAAGAGGTAAGCATTTTACCCAAGAAGCCTTAGTTTCCAGCACAAGTTTTGTTAGTTGTTTCTTAATTTCACCATTCATTTGCTCTACCTTTCCAGAAGAGGAGGGGTGCCAGGGGCTGTGAAAATCCCACTCAATCTCTAAGGCCTGCTTTAATCCTTGCAGTAAAGCTTTACACCCATTCAGTCACGTGGTCGATTAGGACAAACAAGTAACTCAGTAAAATCTACCTGTATACTTTGGAAAGGTCAAAGCCCTGGCTCCCGTCCCCCTCTAGATAGGTTACAGAAGACCTTTTTATTTACCCTTTGACATATAGTACATCCTCTGCATGTGTGCTTCCCTAAAGTATATATTCCTACACAGACATGCTTTCTTAGAACAACATCACACATTGCTTGCACCTCCCAATGATTCTTCTGATGTAAAACAGTTATTTGCCTCATTATCACTTTATTCAGCATTTCTCTCCCATCAGGGAGTATCGATTTTCCTTAAAATGATCCACATATTTATAACATTAATACCTCCTTGGGAGGTTGTAATTGCTCCAAAATCTTTTTTAGAATTTATCCAAATAGATAGGTGTCCCTGTAAACCCCTAAAGTAAAATTGTCCACCTATATTGTTGCTTCCGCCCCCATTTCAGGGTCTTTCCAGTCAGAGGTGAATATACGTTTGCTCTCAGGGCCTGAGAGCACTCCATTAATAACACTGTTATTCCAGTCTAACAATTTACTAGTTGAATGCCCAATTTAATCATCAAATCCCTTCCCAACAAGTTAGTTTCCGCCTTGGATACATACAATAATTGCCCAGTGATCATTTTATCCCCTGGTCTCAGCTTGGTATCCCCCAAAAGTGGCACTGTTATCCCAGTCCCTTCTACCCCCATCACATTTAGGGTTTCATTAGTTAATTTAATCCCTGATACTTTACAAGTCAGTAATGACTTAGCTGCTCCAGTGTATTGGGTTTGATGGCAAGGTTTGAGGGTGTGTGAGGGGTGTGGGGGTGGGAAACTGCAGTGGCAGCCCCCGTGAAAAACAAAACAAAACAAAAACAGAAACCTCCCCGTGGTAGATAAGGGACAATTTCATCTGGCCCTAAAGGGGCCCACTGCTGCCCAGAGCCAAGCCATAGCAACATAGTCCGTGCCTCTGTGAGAGCACATCCACGAAAACAAACAAACAGACAAACAAACAAAAACCTGCTGCTCAACAGCAGCTGGGAGAGCGAGAAACCCCCCCGAAGACACCAAAGTCAGTGCAGAAGGAGGGGGAGGAGGCGCTCCAGGCGCTGGAGCCGAAGCCCCCCTGCGGCCGCTGGAGAGGCCCCTGGTGGAGCAGGCTGTTCCCCCCTCCCTGATGCTTGGGAAACTGAACAGACACCACAACAAATATGCAAATATACCAAAACTTCTAGACTGTTACTTAGATAATACCTACATCACCTTTCCCTGCTCATTCAACTTCGAATACCTTTAACACTTTCCACAAACCTTTTAAAACTTCCTTTATCTTTCTCTAGCCTTTACTTTTCTAATGCCGACATCAAAGGCTCAGTCAGGGGCCAACTTAATTCCATACCTTTTCCCTCCAAGATGCTGAAACAACATCAATATACAACATTTCATCCTGTTTTCCTTCTCTCCACAAAAACATTGACTGTAATATGGTGTTATAATTAGTAGTTCCATTTAGGGGCCACTCCGCTCCATCCTCTAGTTTATAAAGTGGCCACCACTGATTACAATATTTGATAAGAGTTCTTTTACTTTCTGTACCCTCTCACCCCACTATATCCCTCCAATGTGTTAGTATACATCCTAGGAGGCTTTTCCTCGGGATTTCTTTGCTTTGAACTTTTCCTATTGTAATCTACAGTGGTTAATATTCCACCGTTTTCCTAGAAGCTCTTTACTAGTCAATCCCAATCCCTCCAAAATCCACAATATACAGATACACAAGTAAAAACAGACCACTGTAAATTAACTGCCTGTAGACAATTACACTGGGGACATTTAAACCTGATGAGCCGATAATATGCCTGGGCAAATTTTGTTCCCTTAGACATACACCTCAATGGCAGTTCTTATATTTACATATTAACATATTAACATATGTATAAAAGAACACTTTAACAAAAATGCCCGGGCTTTTATATATACAATATACAATGTACAGTTATTATTCCAGTTAGAATTATTCCTCAGCAGCTGCAAACATTATGCCAGTTGCCATTAAAGATCACTTACCCTCCTCCTGTCTCTTTCTTAAAATCTCAGACGTCCCCGGAGTTAATGGGGACTGCCACATATTCCTAGTCACTGGTCCCTGAGTGCTAGAATCAGAGTTGCTATCAGAGTCTCCCCGGGGTTGCAGATTAGGAAGCCTGGGAGTTGGAGGGGCTGCAGGTGGGGATGGTGGAATATAGGGAGGCAGTGGGGCTGGAATCTCTAATTCTCGGTTTATCTTGTGCCTCCCATCCCCTCCTTTTTCTTTTAGAGGATATAAATTGGCTCGAGTTTCCGAGCTGATCCACAAATGTGCATATTCACTTTCTTCCAAACTAAAAGGTTCTTTTGAGTTTACATAAATATTTAGGGCCTGGCAAACCCAATCTTCAAAGGACCCAAATACAGGCCAGTAAAGGTGGTCTCCTCAAATCTGTTTACCACCCCAAACTTCAACACAATAATGTATCATTTTTACTTTATTCCTTCCCCGCCTAAAAGGGGAATCCTCCCAATTTTTAATCATTAATCCCGGGGTAACCTAACATCAGACGTTACCCCGCCCATGGGACCAGAAGGCTTACTCTTCTTCTGTCCCATCTTCTGGAGCGCCTTCACACACACACACAAATCGCTTCCCCCTTTTCGTGGCCCAGTCCCTCGCGGGATGTGGGAACTGCACTACCGAGGGGTCCGCACTCACTTCGTCCGCAATTGGACGTCTCACAGCGACACGCTCCAGGATACCCAACCCCAACCGAACGGATCACCGGCCTATACTTACTCACTCCTGAGTCTTCGTTCGGTCTTCGTGCACAAAGATTACTAGGGGTTGCCGGCTTTATTTGCTTGCTGCCGAATTTAGGGTTCGTCGGTGAAGGATTTGAATGAAAGCAGTCCTAGCGAAGGCCGCTGAAATCAGCGGGGCGCCCCCTCCGAAGGTCTTTCAATCAGATTGCCTTCATCCGAGTCACGGCACCAAATTTGTTATAAGTTGCCCCCTTAGTTAATTTTCAGAGAGCATTGCATTAATAATAGAAAGGAATTTATTGAGTAAGCAACAGCAAGCAAAACAGCGCTGGGCGGCCGGGGAGTCTCGGCTCCACCAACGGCGCGCACCTCACCCCCGCCAGGGTCCCTTTTTATATCTTGGTAATTCTGGGATTACGCAGCACATCCTGGTATATTCTGCGACTGCGCGCACTGTTGCTAGGGGGTCGTCTCTGTCCCTCTGGTGGTCGTGAAGATGAAGGCCGTAGTCTTCCTCCGCGTTGTGGTTCAACTTCTTTTTTTTTATTTGGTCATGTTGGCCCAGCGTGAGACAGGAATGCAGGATGTTGATACACTAGTTTAGCAACTTATCAGGAGATGGTTACATGAACTTTGCAGCAGTGTCTTTGAACAAAAGAGGCAACTGAGATGCAGAAGGAGAGAAGGGGAGGGGGTTCTCTTTTTTGTTACATTAAGCAAAAGAATTTTCATAGTGTCTAGCCAAGTATTATACATCTTACTTCAGCAGGGAGCTTTTGCAACTCCTGCTCCTCAAACGGAACTCCTTGTTTTATAATACAAAAGACAATGAACAAACATTTATTGTGTATTACAATAATATTATACAAAACAACTGCAGAAGTCTTGTACCTTATAAATACATCAAATTTCATAGGGTAACATTTTTTCCTGCATAGAAGGTAAACTTCTACAAATCATTCTCTGAGGGGCAAGCCCCTTGGTTTAGGAGCAGAGCAGAGAAACCAGACTAAACAGAATGGTAACTCATGGGGGCCTTTTTGGACCCCAAAACTCCCCCACAAGGGCTGGTGAGGCTCTCCAGAACTTTACCTTCTCTTGTGGGTTACAGAACAGGCGGCTTTTGGCTTTCCATTCTTCCTTTTCTGATATCTGGACTCTTGGCTAAAGAAAAAAATAATATTAAAAAACACTGAAAAAAAAAAAAAAAAAGCCCAGGCATAGTTAGAAGTTTTCATATAGCAGCATACAGCCTTGTTTCGGAAATACAACTGCTCGATACAATTTTCCGTATAACTTTTTTTCACTGAGGATTTATGTCTGTAGTGAATCAGACCACTCCTGCTGTTCTGCTATTAGAGAAATGAGCCTGTAGGCAAAACATAGGCCACAGCGAGCAAAGATGGCATGTTCAAACACAACACTTACGTGTACATTTACTTATAAATATGTTAAACTTTACTGCTGCTACAGCAGAAAAATTTATAGAGGAGGGTTTTTGTTTGTTTGCTTTGCTATTATGGGCAGACAAATAGAAAAATTTATAGTGACACTTAAGTTCTGCAACAGTCTGACTATGTTTGACTGGGACCTTGCTTTATATGTCAAGGTCCAGAGCTGTAATCATAGGAAAGATGTGCCAGGCCCCAGCAGAATACCCTGTGGGGTGGAACAGCACCTCCCACAAACATTTGTTTCACCAAGTGCAAACATACTTGTTTTAAGAATAAAAACTTCAGTATCATTCCTTATTAATCTTAACAGCAAATAAACCCCTAGAGAAAAACACATTCAAAGCTGTATCTGGGAGGAGAGATCCCATCAGGGCATTTTTAATGGAGATTTTTCCATCTGTTCCTGAAATTAGAAATTTAATGTATTTTAAAGGGAAAACGAACATTTTTATAATCACAGGTTTCCATGGTGTTGGGGAGGAGGGGAAAACACCCTTAACGATACACTCAACATATTTATGGCAAAAGTGGAGGTAATTAACAGACACTCCCTTTTCCCTTGGCTTTCTGGAATTCCAAACCCTCATCAGAGACCTAATTATTTTGGGAGTCTTTCACTGTTCCCCTAATTGAAGTGTTTACTTCCTTCTTATGACAGTGCATTGTAATTTTCTCTTCCTGATGTGGCCTGATGACTCTGTAGCCTGTTTTTGTTTTTAATCCTATGTGCTGATGTGGTGCTAAAACTTGACTCAGCACATTGGTTGTGACTGCAGAACAACCAGATATGATGCAGACCTTCCCTCTAGGAAGATGTTAATACTCTGCACACATAAAGATAATGTACATTTGCAGGTTGATTAAATCTAGTTAATTTTATAGGTCTGTGCATTGTAAAGAGCCCCCCTCCACTGCACAGTGTAAAACTCATTTGCATTTTTGTAGTTTTCCCTGTGATGCTCTGCAAGCCATTTGCATGATTCAAGGCTTTTAGCTATGGTCAGTGAGAGTAACTGCAACTATATTGTGAAGGGTCAAAACAGGAGCTTAAATCCACCGTCTTAAACACAAGGCCTACCATATTTGTTAGACATTGGAACAGGCTGCCCAGGGAAGTAGTGGAGTCACCATCCCTGGAAGTCTTTAAAAGACGTTTAGATGTAGAGCTTAGGGATATGGTTTAGTGGGGACTGTTAGCGTTAGGTCAGAGGTTGGACTCAATGATCTTGAGGTCTCTTCCAACCTAAAAATTCTGTGATTCTGTGATATGTTGGCCCCTTGACCAACTGCTTTTTGATTTTTCCTAATTTAAGATTTTTCTCAGCAGTAACTAAACCATTAACAGGTTTTACCACAGAATTCTTCCTCTCGTTCCCTCCATAACAGGGTATTGCAGAGGACATTCACGACGGTACTAAGCACGTACTGCTTTCTATTAAATTAAAAACGAAACCAAAAACATTCTGCTTTTAATAGTCTCCATTACAGAGCATTTATGCAGCATGCCCCACTAACAGGACAGTTTGGTTATATTACACTGAGGGGCATTTCATTGGTTACACTGCACGAAGTGCGCTTTTTCGGCTGTACTCCACGAGGCCAGTTCTTTACTTATTATAATAAATATTTTATTTTATATTTATTTATTTATTTATTTTATTAACCCTTTGCAACCCCTCCGCAGAAGCAGCTGCAGCACTACAAGCTGTTCACAGCCACCGCCCAGCCGGGACGCTGCCTTGCCCTAACCCCACGCCCGCCACGTGCCCGCGGCCGGGCCCTGGTCAGGCCCGCAGCTACGGGGCAAGTCCCAGCGCCCCCCACCGCGCCCCTAGCGGCCGAACCCGGCCGCGTTAGGCGGGGCCTGGCCGGGCACAGCCCCGGCGGCGCAGCCGTTGACGCGCTCCGACGGCGACGGGCTCCGAGCCGGCAGCTGTGCGCGGCCCACGCGGGGCGGTGGGGAGCATGGGGCGGGTTGGTGGTAGGGATGGCGGCGGGGGGATGGCGGCGGTGGACCCGGTGCGCAGCTTTGAGCGCTGGAAGAAGAAGTACACCCGGCGCACGAAGCGGTTGCGGCTGCAGCGCAAGGAGAGGGAGCGGCCCGAGTGGCAGGTGGAGAGGGAGGGCATCAGCCGCCTGGTGCAGCAATACCCGCAGGTACGGCACATGGGCGGGTTTGTCCCGACGGAGGGAAGGGATGCGAGGGGAAATGGGGGCTTCTGCGAGGAGGAGGAGGATGCAGGAGCACCCCTGTGGCTAGGGAGTGGGAGCTTTATGTGGCTGATGGTGTCAGGGCAGTGTGTGATAGGGCTCTGTGCAGGCAGAAGGGCTCTTCACTTCCACGAGGCGCCTCCATGCCTCCCCCCAGGCAGAGCAGAGGGCGGTAATGCAGCCCCATGGGGTGGTTGGGGGCAGCGAGTGGGCCAGAGCACAGTGAGGAGGAGGAGGCTGAAGCAGATGGTGGGGATGGTTGTGAAGAGTGGTACCTGTCCCTTCTGACCAGGCAGCACGGATGCCTGGCCATTGGGGATGGGACACTTCTGTCTGCATAGAAGATGCTGAACAGGCAAATATCACCTTTTCACTTTAGTTAGCATCAGGTCAGGAACCACATAACTGAATATTTGTGCCAAGGTTGGCGGTGTTGGTATTGTCACCCAGATTCCCTTACAGGCCTCTGGGAGATGGCCATCTTTTAAGCCATGTAGCGGAAAATACTATAATTATGGATAACGACTCAGGGCAGCAATACATGCTAAGCACACGTCCTGCCAACATTTGCTGAATTTGCAGCTGCCATCGGGGAGGAATGTGGCAGTTGTACTTGGCTGTGCAGCACTCAGCATTGCTGGTAGTAGAGGCTTTTTGATGGATTTTGACTGAGCAGAAGGTAATGAGGGTAGGTATGGGAGGAACGTGTCTGTCACCATGCAGAAGTTGAGATGGCTCTTTGTTAAGATCCAGCTTCACATTGTCATTTGTTTTACTGTTTTAAAAACAAATGGTATACTTCAAATTACTGTTTTGAATCACAGATTATTTCACAGGGGGAAAAATGGGCTTATTGCTTGTGCCCTATGTTGTTTTCATGATAAAAACTAAAGTTGGTACCTATATAAATGATTAATACATCTCGTGGATAAATTTTGAGTCTTGACTTGTTTCAGCAATATTTTTGTACTGACTGTAGAAGATTTAGGTGCTGAATAGTACTTGCACTGCTAGAAGCTCGTATTATTTCTGAGGGGGATGACCACTGTCAGGTATGTGCCCTTTGCTGAGGAACGAAAAGCCTCCTGCACTCAGTCATGGTACCGCGGCACCTCAGCTTAGGCAGCTGGCTCTGCATGGTCTCTGGAAGGTGTGTGTGTGCAAGGGGAAAACTGGGTTAAAGTAGCTCAACACAGGCCAGGTACAGAGTTTGCAGACTCTGCCCAGGCCCCTGAGTGGTGGCCTTGCTGTTTATATACCTAGCTGTGATATTTCTACAATAGATTGCTTTTTTCATTTCTGTGTACAGGAGTGGATATGTGTAGTGTGAAGTTAACTTTGCTTATTTTCAGGCCCTAATTGTTTCTACATACGACAGTAGTTTTCATTTACTTGGTAATGCCATACAGAAGTTAGGCTTCTGCGTTGCTTTTAGGGTACTATCACAATATTTAGCTATTTTTTCTTCACAATCTCTTGTTTTGGAGGTGCATCACTGGTTGTTTAATACTCCAAGCAGGTAATTGCTATTGGCCTTATAAAGTAGCTTAGTTCAGTTGATAGTTTTTCCCCCTTTCCTCTATTTTCTTTAATGTAGTAGATTGATATATGCAAAAACTTAAGTAGTACAGTGCTCTTGTGTGCTGAAATTATATGCATACAGCGTGGGAGTCTCAAGAGGTAAGAACAGGATGATCAGAATCCTCAACTGGAGGAGATGCTGCCTTTTGGAGTGGATTACAGCCTCTTCATTTGTGAGACTTAATTGGAAAATGTGACCTCCGTTCATCTGTCATTTGCTTGTAGTTAAGCTTAATTAATTTGAGAAAGATGATAATGAAAAAATGTAATTGTTTAGAAGGAGGAAGCAAGCAATGCTTGAATTAAAAGATTTCTCTTGAGCCTCAGAGATAAAGTGGCTGAAGTCTTTTGATAACTGATCTGCTCTGGGAAGCTGACATCTCTTTTTCTTGATGCTGCTTTAGCCTCTTTGTTTCTTCACGTACATACGTCTGTTTCCCATATACAGTTTGCTACATTTAAGTTGTATGCATGCATTAAATCCCCGTGTATCCCCATCTATTACATTACTTCTTAGGGAGAAGAAATGCTTTGCTATGTCCTATCACTGAACTTTACAGGAATGCATCCATGGCAGGTAGCAGGGTATGGGTGTGCTGCTCACAGATGTATGTAGGCAAAAGAAAGGTTTGGAAGGAATGCATACAAACAGTCAGTCAATAAAACTGTGTTCTTTAATAGTTTCTCTACCATTCTGTTCCATAGTGAGGTCAGCATTCCTTTCTCACCCACATAAATTTTAGGGTTTTATGTCTTGATTGTGGTGGTTAGATCTGTGATCCTCAGACTTTTAGGCTGAGTGGGCCCTGTTCTGTTTTTTAAGTGGTCTGTTCTGCTACTCCTAGACTTAAATATTTTTGTGTAACATTCAAATGCCGTCATTTCCCCCAAAACACATTTTATACATTTGGAACTTGTGTTTAATTTTTAGTCATTTTACATAGAATTTTTAAAAAGGCCTTGTAGACATGTCTTTCAATTAATTCTACAATATTTGAGCTAGTTTGCCATACAAACTAACTGGTTATGTGAACACACAAGGATGCCAGGCTCTGTCACCGGTGTGCATATCTGTCTGTGCATCTATCTACTTTTGGGACATGGGTAGTCGTTCTGTGTCACTCTTTGGAGCTGGGAGGGACAGAGGCAAGGAGTGGGTGGTGGGAGGTTGTCTTGGGGTGCGTTTATAGAGGTTAAAGAAGAGGGGCTGGTAGCGGTCAGGCATTTATCCATCAGAATGAAGACAGGGTAAGCATACGTATTAGGATTGTTCTTGGGAATCCTGGCCTCAACTCTTCTGGGTTTTTGCTGTTCTCTCGCTCCAGGAGTCTTTTCTTGATGAACATACAGTGGATGACTGCTTAGCGTCCTGTCTTCAGACTTCATGACTCCTTCTCTGGTCCCTGACAAGGTTTTTCTATTGATCTTCTGCATTTCTTCCCTATTTCTAGCTCTTTAGCATCAATCCCTTTTACTCCTGCCATCCTGACTTTATTTGAAAATAAGCCAGTATCTTTGGAGTTTTAGGGTACTTCAACTGATCCTTCTTTGAAGGGCAGAGAAGTAACATGGGAAGCTTTGGTGATACGACCCTTCCTAATGTTCTTGTGCTCTCTCTTTTAATATTTTTCTTACTTTTTCTCCTTCTTGGAAGTCTTTGAAAGAACTTGACTTATGCATGCTTTGACTTTTTAATTGACTTTTTGGAGTTTAAGGTAGAAAAGTAAAATAGTATTAGTCTCTGTTGTGATTAATACATCTGTTCTTTTTAACTCTACATGACCCAGTAATAAATTGTCCGCTGAAATACTTGTAGCAGTTCTAATTATTTAAATAGTTTCACATTGTTATGGTAGTCTGTTCTGTGTCAAAACCTATTAAAATTATCCCTTTATTTGCACATAGTAGACTGCTTTAATTCTTCTTAGTGAAATAGTAAAATAGTGTTAGTAAAACAGTCTTTTCTTTAGGTGTACTCCTTTCCAATGTGAACAATCTCTTGGTTGAAATTAAATTGAGCCTCTGTACATCAGGGAGTTGTTATTGCTTTAGATGCTAAAGGATAAGACTGAGAATTAGCACAATATGCAGTATTGCATGCCATACAATATCTGCACAATTATCAACTGAATTTGGGAAATATTGATTCGAAATACAATTTGTGACAGTCAGACCTTTTAAAATAATGATTTCAGATAGCAGTTCTTTCCCAGTCCCAGAAATGTACTAGCTTAAAGTCTGTGCTTCTCAGGGCACAAGTTAAATAATTCACCTTGAAGATTTCTGAATAAAGTTTGGTAAAAGTTTAATTGCTCTGCTAGAACACAGTGAAAGGTTGAAATCTATCTTTCAAGAGCTTTGTCTTGGAATGTGTCAAAAAGGGGTTTTAATAAGGGTGTTACTGCCTTTTAATGTACACGTTTGGTCTTGAGATAAGTTCCTTCCTTGTTACTAGAGAGCTCTTGGCTGCAGAGAGCAGCGTTGTGATCTGGGTGCTTTAAACAGGCATAGATCCTCAGAGAAATACAGTTCGCAGTTTTCTGTAATGGGCAGGGCTGGCAGAAAGTTTGGTATTTCAAGCCTGATTTGACAGCTCAGAAACTCTTTGTTTGAGGCTTTCTTGAAGTGCTGTCACAAATTGTCATAAATGTCTGAGGACCACGTTGGTTGGCTCCTTTGTTGGGAGGTTTCTGCTCCAGAGCCCGTAAGAGGTAAGTGGTACCCGTTAGGAAGGAACGGGTTGAGGAAGCTCCGAGGTTGTCATCTGGAAATCTCACTTAGTGGCTGCTAGTCAGTGTGCATTCAGAGCTGTCATCTACCTTTCTGCTAGTCTGCTCAGGCTTTATAGATACAGGGGTCTCTTTATTTTGTACTTTTGGTTGTTCTTTTCTCTCTCTGGCTTCTGTGCTGTCTTACTGCTATTGATTGTTAACTTTGCCAGCAGAAGCTGTCTGCATCTTTTGATGGTATGCTATTGACTAGAGAAGACTTGGAAGTACTACATTTTTCTTAAGATCTCTACTTGACATCTCAGTGTTTTTGTGAATTGTTCAGCCAACTTGTGGAATCAAATGCATACTCTTGGTGTGTGTGAGTAGAGAATTAACACCTCACAATGTGCTCTAGAGGTGGATGTACACAGAGAAGTAAATCAGTAGGAGTCAGCACACTGAGCTACTTCTTTAGTATGTTTTGTACCCTGCAGGACAGCCGAAGAAAATCAAGTAAACCAGATGTTAGAGGTTGCTGAACCTGTTGAGCTTCAGGACCCAGGGGGATTCTCCTGTCCCAGTCAGGCAGGTGTAAGGCTGCTGCAGTGCTGGGTCCTGAGGTGCAGCCTGCAGTGAGTATGAGCGTGTATTCCTGTGGGTGAGTGTGTGCACACGTGGTCAGCCACCGATGAGCAGAGAGGGCAGTGCTTCTACCACAACCCTTGTAAGAGACACCTGAATACACTCAGTACCTGCACACACCTGAACGACATGGAGAGCAGGCAATGTTCCTCTCCTGCTAGTCAGGATTAACATTTATTAGTGAAATATATACTCACACATGGAAAATGAGTAGTGGCTGGCATTAGCTGCTCACTCTGTCCAAGATCTGGCCTCAGCCCCTGACTTTCCCTCTGAAATTTGTGGTCCTGCTCCAGTTGTGGCACTCGGCTCTCTTGCTGCTGCTGACTGCTCTGGCTTGACGTCTGCTGGTGGTCTCTCATGTGGGCTCAGAACAAAGCATGTACCCATACAGGGAATGGTTAGAAGGAAAGTAAGAGTAATTATTGGTAAATAATAATTATTACATAACAATGTGTGGTAAGACCCTAGGAGAGGCTGTGCTAATCAGGTGCAGGGCTCAGTCAGGTGAGCATACTGACCAGCCCCTTTTATCTCCAATTCCCTCGATTTCCTCACACTTGTTCTTCCCCAGTCCACCTTGATTCCTCCCTTTCTTTGTCTTTGATCCTTCCCTTAAGCAGCCTATAATGGCATTGACATTCCTACAGTGGGCTTGAAAACACGTTGTAAGAGGTTGTACAGAGTCCCCATTTTTACCGAAATCTTAATGCTAGTGCTGTAGAGTCAAAATGGAAAAATGTGGTGCGGGGATGTGTCTTTTACCTGGAGCAGCATGTTGCACCTCTCCTTGTTGACCTTCATGGATTCCTGTCAGCCCAATTCTCCGGCCTGCCCAGGTCCCTCTGGATGGCAGCATGCCACACGGTGTACCAGGCGCTCCTTCCAGCTTTGTTTCATCTGCAAACCTGCTGAGGGAGTGCTCTGTCCCCTCGGACAGATCATTAATGAAGATATTAAACAGGCCTGGACCTGGTATTGCCTCCTAGGGTACTCTACTAGTTGATGTCCTCCAAGTAGGCTTTGTGCTTGGCCGTTCAGCCAGTTTTCAGTCTGCAGCACTGACTGTTCATCCAGCTCATATTGCAGCTTCGCTGTGAGAAGACAGTATTGAAAGTTGTCCTGAAGTTTGGGTAGGCAATATCCACTGCTCTCCCCTCATCTACCAGGCCAGTCATTTCACACACAAGGTTAGCGTGACTTCCCATTTCTAAATCCATGCTGGGAGTAACGGGTACGCGACAGCAGTAAAGAGATGAAAAACTTCGTAAACCCATCATTATAGCATCATTGACAACAGATTTAAGCCTTTTTTTAATAAGAAAACTTTTTTGTTTGGCTTAGAGTTGTGTGTTTTTTCCACCTACATTAAATTAGTCATCTGTATATACAGTTAGAAAGTTGAGCTTTAAGGAACTTAAATAAGGATAAAACTAAAACAAAATTAATCTAGTAGTGTAATCGTTTTTATGAACGATGTGAAAAAATGTTCTTAGTATCACTAAGGGATTTTTGTGATGCAAGTGTACAAGCTGTTTGATTTAAGGGGAGAAATATAATAGTATATAATAGAAAAAACTCCTTTTGCTTTAGGTTTATATTGCTTACAGTTTAGACAGAGATGACTTGTCAGTAAGAGTTATATGGGGAGGGCAGTGGTGGGTGCTGTGTTGGTGCCATCAGCTGTGAGTGGTACTGTACTGTTGGCCAGGTACAGACCAGGCTGGAAACATTTACCTGGGATGTCTGATCTCATACAGCTGCTGGAAGAGACTTCATCTTCTGTTTCGCAGAGATATGGGAGCTCTTGGAGTTCCTTTTTATGGCATGTGGCTGTCATTACTCCATTTGCTGTAGCCTGCAAAAACAAATTGCTCCTCTGGATTTTTCCTAGTAAAAATAACAGTGACTTAAAGGTTATTTAATTTTTCTATTACGTTTGATTTTAGCACTGATTAAACTTAATTTGTTTCAGATAAATGCAGATGAAATTCAAAGATTTTCAGATTTTCCGTTGTCAAAGAAAACTCTAAAAGGTGAGTATAAATAAATTTTAATTTGGAAAGTAATTACATTAGAAATGAGCGTATTATTTATTTGCATATAAATAATCTTTTGTCTTAAACTAGTTTTAAATGAGTATTGCCATGTATGGTGTTGTCTAAATGGAAAAATACAGCTCTGGGCAAAGAAAAATAAAGATATATATTTTTTCCCTTTCCCTTCCCACACCCCAAATACTAGGACTGCAGGAAGCTCAGTACCGCATGGTAACTGAGATACAGAGGCAAACCATAGGTTTGGCTTTACAAGGTAAAGACGTACTTGGAGCTGCAAAGACTGGATCAGGCAAAACCTTGGCTTTTATTATCCCGGTAAGTAACTTACATCATTTAACCTTAAGCCTGGGAAGTCACCTGGGAATTAGGGGATGCTAAGCAGTTTAGGTTAATAGATAATGAGAGAAAGGAGATAATTCGAGTGGTCTAGATGTTCCTAGATAGCCAAGACAGTCACATTTAAGAAAGCTACATGAAGTTCTGGAAGAAATATGTTATTGTCCCTAGGAGTATTCTGGTGCTTAGAAATCTCATTTTGATCCTTACGTCAGTAGCCCCTCTGTGATTTAGGAAGTGCTTTGTTTTTCTCTCAGGAATGTGGTTTTTTTTTTTTCCTGTGCCAATCTAGTTGTCTGATTCTTTTAAAATTCGAAAGCTACATCTATAGAAACCATAGAAATTTCAGCATTCTTCTTTTTTTAGATGTGTGTTTTTAAAATTAAAAGAATGAAATAATATGAACAGTTGGACCTTTTATGGCAAACTGAAGCCTAGAAGTGTAATAGGCTTCCTTTTCTTGGTTGTCTATTTTGAACACCTTAGAAATCGCTTCCAGGTCCAAGCAGGAAAACCGGATGAAAACTCCCATTGTGAATAACATGTTTGACTGTTTTCCTCTAAACATTATGCTCTATGTTTAATTGCTTTAGATTGAAAATAAAATTGAGAATCTTGTTTGTTAAAAGTGCACATATAAATGGATACAAAACCCATCATGTTATGATTGGATAAAGGGAAAAAGAAATGTAGTTTTGATTATGGAGTTCTTTTTTTTGGTTTAAACATTACTTGTGTTTTTGCAAACATAAATTACATTGGAGCCTGTTCTGTCAGTAACTGTGGTAACAGTCATATGTGTTTTGAATACCCACTCTAGTTGAGAAGACTTATGCTTTATGCTGATTATTTTTGTTAGTAAAGAATAGGAAAAAATGTAGGTGGTAGGTGTCTTCAAAAGAGAGTCTTGTGGATTTGAGAAACAAAACAGAAGTGAGATTGCAGAATTAGTTGATCTAGGAGTAGAAGTGCTTTTTTTTTTTTTTTTTTTTTACAAACCTTATTTAAAAACTTTTTTAGGGAAAACAAGTGATAAGGGAGGAGCTGGGCAGATGAAGAGTGAAATATTAAGGGCTGTTTAGCACCCTCATAAACTTTTTTTCCAAAAATGCCTCAGTTATTTATACCTATTAAGTCTTTGTATTAATATTAGCTAAGGCTGTATTTCTGTAGTATAAATTCATAAGAGGAGGAATAATCTTGGACTGAGTTGTATGATAATGTTAGGTGGAATGCTCCCATATAGCATGTGTGTGTGGTACTCCTGAGGGTCTAAAATCAAAGCTGCACTAATTGACTTTTTTATAGTTGGTCAATCTGTTTCTGGTTCCCTTAAAACCAGGGAAATTTCTTGTCTGTTTGTACATCTTATGTCCATTAATCAAACTGTGTGAAATGCATACTCACTTGTTGACATTATTTGAATTAGTGTTACGTCATCTTTTCTATGACACTTTTTGTTATGTATTTTCCTTCGGAGATTTATGTAATGAGAATGTGGTAACTTTTTTTCAGGCTTTGGAACTCCTCTATCGCCTTCAGTGGACTTCAGCAGATGGATTGGGAGTTTTGATAATATCGCCTACCCGGGAACTGGCATTTCAAATTTTTAAGGTTCTGCGTAAAGTGGGAAAGAATCACGAGTTCTCAGCTGGTCTAATCATTGGAGGAAAGGTGTGTCCTCTACTGGAGACTGCTGTATGGGAGCATGGATGAGCACTGTAATAAATCACAGAATCATCTTTCATATCATATGTGAATATTTAGGAAGGAAACCCTGAAAAGGGAAAGTCAGAGAACATACTAGTTAGTGGGAACCCATCAGCAACCCACTCATTCTTCTGTCTGTGTACTCTCTGTCTTTTAGAGCTTTTGAATATTTACCATCTTTCCAGGTGATGTGACTGGATGGAACTTCCTTCCAACTCTTCATGTCCTGTTAAACTGCATTGGTCTGAAATATATTTGCTCAAGCCACAAGCGCGAGCATGCTGATAAGATGTGGTATATGTGTAGAAAGAGGAAAGGCTCAATTCTTTCAAAAAGCAATCAATAGGTTAAGGAGGGCTGATATCTCTAGCACTGGGCTTCTAATGTGAACAGTTAGAGCTCAGCTGCTTTAACTTATTTCAGGATCTGAAAGAAGAGTCTGAGAGAATCCACCACATAAATATGCTGATTTGCACTCCAGGACGGCTTCTACAGCACATGGATGAAACTTCGTATTTCTATGCATCTGATCTGCAAATGTTGAGTAAGTTTTTTAAGTACTTGAAAGTACTTAGAAATATTTTTAGTAGTTGATAACTGTGGAACAGTTCCTCGGTTAAAATATTTATCCTAGTCTGTAGATGACTATCCTAGTATGTAGATGAAAGAGCGTTTAAGTTTACATATGGACAAATTAAAGTAGAAAACAACAAAACCCGTCTTGTCTACTTTCTCTCAAAACAATTACTGAGCGTGCCTTCTTTAAGATGATAAAGACAAGTAGGCGAGTTAAGTGAGGAACCAAAAACCACAAGTGGTATGCCATATTATCCTTTAGGTATGTATTAGCTAAAAGCTGGCCTTTTCTGCCTATAGCTCTCTTGTTTTTCCTGATATGATAATTAACTGTATGGAATATTCATTACAGTGTATGTATTTCATGCCAGTTCTAGAAGACATTTCTTTTTGAATTTTAAGCCAGATTACTTCTCCCTTCATTGCTTCTTTTTATCCTTCCAACCTGAATACAAATCTCAGTTTAATGGAAGGGTTTGCCTTCCTCTAAGAACTGTGCATAATTTTTAGCATAGCTTGAGGAACTTAAAAGCAATTAACAAGCTAATGAAGCTGATAAAGTGCAAAATTAAGCTTTCTATACTGAGTACAATTCATGGCAGTTAGACAAGAATTGCATCAAATATACGCCCTTTTCTGAAGGTTTTGTCTCTGTGCTACTCTGTTCATTCCCTGTGTTTGAATGGCAAATTGAGCTTAGGCACAGGAGAGTCTGTTCTGCTCTGTCAAGAGTAGTACAGCACTGTTTTATATTCCGTGCTTTTGTTTCTGCAATAGGACAGGGAGTTTGTAATTTTAATTCTGTCTGCAAACTGCTGAACAGATTACTTGAAAATGCAGATCTTCCAGTGGTTCAGCATGTGAAATGGAGGGCTGGAGTGTATAAATGTTATTTCAGGGTCTGAAAGAAGAGTCTGAGAGAATCCATATGGGAAATGCTATGACTTTATTGCAGTTTTTAAAAACGTTTTTGGAATACAAGTATATATAAACTAAATCCTGTCATGTATGGTAATTAATCTCTGCGGTGTAAGTAGGCATGGATTTAAAGTCTTTAACAGAGTAAAGCTAAAACTAGTTTTTCTCAAATCTTTCTCAATTCAGTTCTTGATGAAGCTGACAGAATTCTAGATATGGGGTTTGCTGATACAATGAACGCAATCATAGAAAATCTGCCTAAGAAACGCCAGACCTTGCTTTTTTCTGCAACGCAAACAAAATCAGTGAAGGATCTTGCGCGGCTGAGTCTGAAAGATCCAGAATATGTCTGGGTTCATGAGAAAGCCAAATTCAGGTATGTTGGGATATTTGGGGGGTGGAAATGGAGGAGGAGGAACAGGGGGTGGTTAAACAGATGGTGATCATACTTAACTGCTTATCTGACCGTCAGTTTCCTGGATCAGAAGTCGTGTTTTTTTCCTTCCGTCAGTGTTGGATGCTGTTGTGTGCTATCCTGAAAACAAGGAATTTCTAAGGAAGATGGTACTAGTTCTGATTGTTTCATTACAGGAGACAGAACCATCACTTTTCTTGTGGCTCCTCAGGCAGTTTCTCTGGCTGGAAGTTTTTTTCCTTGGGAATAAGCTCCAGAGTGGGCTACAGACTGTATGGAGTAGTGTCATGGCCATGGCAGGAGTCACTTCTGAATTGCTACTTTTTGTTCTTTGGCTTCCTTTCCTTCTGCATGTGCATACTTGGACGAGGGCATCGAGTGTACCCTCAGTAAGTTCGCAGATGACACCAAGTTAGGTGTGTGTGTCGATCTGCTTGAGGGTAGGAAAGCTCTGCAGGAGGATCTGGATAGGCTGCACCGATGGGCTGAGGTCAACTGCATGAAGTTCAACAAGGCCAAGTGCCGGGTCCTGCACCTGGGGCGCAATAACCCCAAGCAGAGCTACAGGCTGGGAGAGGAATGGTTGGAGAGCTGCCAGGCAGAGAAGGACCTGGGAGTGATGGTGGATAGTCGGCTGAATATGAGCCAGCAGTGTGCTCAGGTGGCCAAGAAGGCCAACGGCATCCTGGCTTGTATCAGGAACAGTGTGACCAGCAGGGCTAGGGAGGTGATCGTCCCCCTGTACTCAGCTCTGGTGAGGCCGCACCTCGAGTACTGTGTTCAGTTTTGGGCCCCTCGCTACAAGAAGGACATCGAGGTGCTTGAGCGGGTGCAGAGAAGGACGACGAAGCTGGTGAGGGGCCTGGAGAACAAGTCCTACGAGGAGCGGCTGAGGGAGCTGGGCTTGTTCAGCCTGGAGAAGAGGAGGCTCAGGGGCGACCTTATCACTCTCTACAGGTACCTCAAGGGAGGCTGTAGCGAGGTGGGGGTTGGTCTGTTCTCCCACGTGCCTGGTGACAGGACGAGGGGGAATGGGCTTAAGTTGAGCCAGGGGAGTTTTAGGTTAGATGTTAGGAAGAACTTCTTCACTGAAAGGGTTGTGAGGCACTGGAACAGGCTGCCCAGGGAAGTGGTGGAGTCACCATCCCTGGAAGTCTTCAAAAGACGTTTAGATGTAGAGCTTAGGGAAATGGTTTAGTGGGGACTGTTAGCGTTAGGTCAGAGATTGGACTCGATGATCTTGAGGTCTCTTCCAACCTAGAAAATGCTGTGATTCTGTGATACTTACTGTGCAGGACCATCAGATTTATTGCACAAATACAGTTCGTCCATGTGTTGTTGATGAATCTGGCATTCCAAGACAATGCTACTCTACTGGGAACGTGCAGAATGACAGTCTTGTTTGTGTATGTGATACTAGGTGTGTAAACGAAAGCATTTGGCATTTGTCTGTATTGCAGCAAGACTTGTGACTTCCAGATATGTTGGGTTTATTCTGCATGTTCAGGATTCCAGCCCTATGCACATGAAGTAAATTTGTCATGCTGTACAGTTTGGGTCAGAATGGGAGACCCATCCCAGACATGATGAATGTGTCACTAAATGATAAAACATGCATGTTGGTTTTTGGCACGTAGGTTCTGAAAGGAAAAAAAAAGTGAAGAATGCAATTTTAAATCTTGCATTTCTGGAGACCGTCAGATATCTCAGTGCCAAATGGCTTATAAACATGCATGACTTTTTTCTGCCGTTTTATGGGAGAAAAAAACATATTTACATATTTGTGCAAATATTTCCATATGTAAGATGAAGGTGGAGAAAGGTGAAGCACACTGATAAAAATGTCTCACCCAAGAACAAACGAAAAATCATCCGCAAAACAAACAGCAGAATGAGGTTGAATCCTGAGGCAGTGTTTTAAGTATTTGGCTAGATTCTGTTTATTGTACTGTAAATGTCTTTGAAAGTACTATTTTTTTTTAAATTGGTATCCTAATTAAATATGACTCCTAGAAAAAAATGTGAATATTCATCAGAAGAGGATGTACGAGCTTAATATGTGGGCTTCAGTTTGAGGACTGTTTCACAAATCCTTTTTATTTTATTTTATTTTTTTTTTGTGAAGCCTATTTTCAAGTACTTCTGAGTTTTTGATATGTTTAGGGAAGTAGAGTTAGGTAATAAATTAAATTAAAAAAAAAAACAAAACACGTTTTTATTTGTTTTAGAATTTACATCCTTAGTATACAGTATACTGTTGTGTTATGGAAACAGTTTCCTCTGAAAGACTTACAAGGCAAAAAGTATTGTGGCATAATTCAAACTGAATAGCAGAATAAAATCTGGAGCAGTTTCTTGTAATTTCATTCTCCTAAGTGGCACCTCTAATAAAATAAAATGATTTTAAATACCCTTGGTCTGTCTTGGGTGAAGCAGAGGGACTGTGAGATGAGCATTTAGATGTATTTCAAGGGCAATAATGCCAAATAATTGTTTTAAAATTTTATTTTATGTTTTTTAATTTTACAAATAATGGCAAGGTGAGTTAAGATGACAATTCAGAGCTTTACAAAGTCACTTTGCATGTCATGGTGTAATCAGTGAAAATACATCAATGCTTTTTTTGTGTGCATGATTAGACTGTGCTTTGACATTGCCTTAAGCACAAATGATGCTTTAACAGCACTAATAGACAAAAATTGCATTTTAAGTCAAGGCAATTTGAATGTCACTGCTTAGACATGGAAAGAGTTGGGCTTACTGCTAGTAAGAGTCTAAGGTAAATGAAATGAAGTCATGTCAAAAGTCACCCCCTGCCCCTCCTCTCCCCCCTGACATTTAATAAGGAAATTGATTAATCTTTCAACAGTATATTTCTAGTAGAGGTGCTAAGACTGGTTCCTCAAAGTGGGAGAAATTTCCAGACTGACTTTTTTTCCCCCTTTTTATGGATATTTGTCAGACACTCATTTAAAAAGAATGAACAGACAGCTCTGTGGATAGCATATATTCATATTTTCTCTTTTCCCTTCCTTTTTTTTTTTTTTTTTTTTTTTTTGTCATTTTAATGTCATGGGAACTATTGTACCTAATTCTTTCTTTCTTTCTTTCTTTCTTTCTTTTTATATTTTAAGTACCCCAGCAACTCTGGATCAGAGCTACATTGTTTGTGAGCTTCAACAAAAAGTAAACATGTTATACTCTTTCCTGAGAAGTCACTTGAAAAAGAAGACCATTGTGTTTTTTGCAAGCTGTAAAGAGGTAGGTCTATCCCTCTAATTTATTTTTTATTGTATTTTTTTTTACTTCCCTCTGTAGCACGTTAAAACAGTATTTAAACTAAGACATTCATGTTGGTTTGAAGGCACCAGAGGTGACATTCTGGGCCAGTTTGTAACAGGAATTTGTGGAGGAGCTGAACATTGCCTACACTTACAGGTGTGTCATACAGGCAGGGCCTGGCTGTAAGCAAGCTCAGAGCAGGAAGATCCTGGAGACCTCAGGGTATTCAGTGACTTCTGTGCTCTGCTGTTTTTTAAAAAGAAACAAACCAACCCTCCCCTAAAAGTTGTCTCACTAAGGGCTATCAATTGCGGTTTTGTTGGGTGAGGCAGTTTGTTGGGTTACAGAATGTTTAATAGATGTACTGCTTTCTTTAAAAGCTTTTAAAGCTGGCTATGTAAGAAATTATAACTGTGAAATGGTGCAGGAAAGGGTTTTTCTTGTGTTTACATAGGAAGTAATCCTTCAGTTCTCTACTGGCCTAGTATTATTCTGTTGAAGTTATACATTTGTATGGCACAAATATTTATTCTAATAACTTCTGCAAGTATCAAATATTTTACTGTGTATGTTCAGTACACAATTATGTGGTAAATATTACAGTTCATTCACTTGTGCATAAGGTTACAGCATTTTTGTGCTGCAGTTGGCTACTGAGGACAGTGAGGTTGTGGGCTTATTTGTACACAAGTCCTCTGAACTGCAGCTGTTACTGCAATATACATAGTTTCTGTAACTTCTTAAAAATTGTTAGATATGTCTACTGTAAGCTACATCATGGTAGTGTATATGGTCGTAAACACTGCGTAGATTAGAAGCTGTTGAAGCTTGAAATAGACTGTGTAGACTGCTTTGAGTACAAAGCATAAGACATCGTACTCTTCCAGTGTTGTCTAAAAGCAGTGCTTCTGATGGACTTCTGATGGTTTGGTCTGTTGTGTACAGCTTAACTAGTCATGTCCTAAATCATTCTTGCTGGTTTCTATTAGGAAATACTGTCAAAAGGCAGCCTAGGCTTTTGTCTTTGTTCATTTCCTATTATAGTACCTGGGTGTAGGATAAAGTCTCAGAAATCCATGTCAGATCTCTGATGTGGAAAAAAGTATATTTTACTTAAAGTGCTAAGTCTATTTTGATTTACTGGATGTGATTTTTACTGTTCAGTGTTAAATATTTTTTCTTTTTTCCTAACCTGTTGGATAGGTCCAGTATTTATTCAGAGTGTTCTGTAAGCTTCAACCTGGTCTTCCTGTACTAGCACTGCATGGCAAACAGCAACAGTTCAAGAGAATGGAAGTCTACACTTGTTTTGTTCGGAAGAAGGCAGCAGTACTTTTTGCTACAGATATTGCAGCTCGTGGCCTGGGTATGTACCCACAAAAGCTGTAATTATTCACAAAGTTATGATTTAATCCTATTAAGACTCTTTTTCAATGACAGTATGTTCTGAAGACCAACCTGATATGTAAGAAATGAACCTGTAGTTTGCTTACGTGCTCATTAAGGTATTTCAGAAGAGAGATGATTGTTAATTAGTTCTGCTGTTTCTTTAATGGAGAGGCCAACTTCAGTTGTGCTTTTTTGTTCCAGAAGGACCTGAATTGTTACTAGCCTTGTAATATTTAATACTAAAATGGTCAGTGAAAGCTATCTTTTTTTCCCCAGTCTGTAGACAATCTAGTTTTCTCAGCCATGTTAAGTGACAAATAACCAGAATGAGAGAAAATGGTGACGTATTGGCTTATGTTGTAAGAGGAAGGTGCTCAAAAAATGGAAGTGCAAATGGCTTATCATACCTTCTACTCTGCAGATGTCTTACTAGTGAGGAACTAATGTGGTTGTGTGTTTAGGTTGAGAGTGTAGGTATTCCTGTGCAGTATGGCATAGCTACAGACTTGCCAGGAAGTAACACTAACTTTCTACAATGCAAAGCATGCTGCTGCTGGTGGATAAAGGGCAGCAGTTGGAAAGTGCTCATAAATACTGTAATTCACATTGAATGTTGACTTATTTGGCAGGCTTGGTAAATCCCTCCCTGTCATTGAGAGAGTGTGTGATACTTCTGTACATGGATAACTGAAGTAGAGCTGTCTCACCACAGCTAACTTCAAACCCCAGCTGTGTAGAATATTGAAACTCTAGGTGACAAGTGGGTCAGATCTTGTTATTTAATTATTAAATGACAAAACACGACTACATTTGTGTTAAGACAAAGCATGTCTGTTCTTAGCAATTGTGAAATTAAGTTCCATTCAGTGCGCTGTCATAATTTAGAAAATGAAGACACCATTAATTTTAGCTTTCGTTGATGAAGAGGATGGCTGTTCATGAGATGCTAATACATGCAATTAATATTATTTTTATTTCAGATGTTACACTCTATGTCTATAAATTGTCATAAATGATGGTTCTTACAGAAATTAATGCTTCAAAATTATATGTTGCTCTTGATTAGGAGAATTGGGAGTCCAGTGAGCTTAAATTTTGATTTTTCTTTTTCTTCATGCAGATTTTCCAGCAGTAAACTGGGTCATTCAATTTGATTGTCCAGAGGATGCAAACACGTATATCCACAGAGTGGGAAGAACAGCCAGGTTCATATTCACTTCTCATTAATATTTTACTTTTTAAAATTGCATAGCTATCAGGACAGATAATTGGCTGCACACTCACTTGAAAAAATCAAGCCATGAGTTAGAAAGAAAAGAAGGGTTGTTAACCAAAAGAACACTTCTGATTATTTGTGTAATGGTTTGACTTAATCTTTTCTTAGTGAGCATCCTTACTCCTTACAGCTGAGAGAAAAGGGCATGTCTAATTGTTTAGTCTGATCAGGGAAGATTAATAGTGAGTAAGTCCAAGTTGTCTTGTGCACTTGGCAGGATTACTTCAATGGCTGAGTTGAGTGCATTTGTGGGTGGAAATGCTTGTTTTGCCACTGCCATGTATAGATAAATAACTGCTTCAGAGTATGGATGCAATTTCTTTGTGTCATTGCAGACTCATCAAAAGAATTGAAATATTTCTTCCTTACTTTAATTTGGGGAGGAAGGAATCAAACAATGTTAATTACTGGTCAAATTTTTAATTTTCTAAGTCTTTTGTAGAATTATATTCTTAGGCATCGCCTGAGCTAAAATATTGTGGCTAAGTCTTCATGAAGAAAGAGAGTTTACCTAGTTACACTAATGAAAACCTGCTTCTTGGTCTTTTGAAGTAGATTTTTAAGAGCAACACGATTAGTTATCGTGTAATTCAGTCAATTACAAACTTTATTATCTGAAGGATGAAATGTGAGACCTAGCATTATATCTTGTACGTAATTTAATTTGTTTGTGGTAGGCTTTTATCATGTGTTGCAATGTAAGTTGAAATAAAAGAACGATGGAAGTTTTTTGGAATAGAATTTAGTACTCAGCACTACAGAAGTTTGAAATCTGTGTTTCTGGATCAGATGGCATTAAATTTTGTACTTACAGAACTCCTTCACAATCTAGAATTTTTATGGTAATTGCTAACATTTCTGCTCTGCTCCTTCCTATGTACTTTATTTTCCTATTGACCTTATGTTATAGAATGGAATAATACATTTTTAAATGCTCTTGCAAAAATGTCTGAACAAAATTAATCAATGTTAGGTAATTAGGTAAAACATGTAACTACTCTACACGTAGATTTGCATTTACCTATTCTTATGGGTCCCAACTGAGGAAAAAACCTATAAGCTTAGTGTTCTGTGGGGTGGTGGGTTTTTGTTTTGTTTAAATCCTGTGTGAATTCCATGCAAGGCTTGCAATTTTGTCTTTATTACATGTCTTTGTCTTTATTGCATAACGTCATAGTGGAAAGGTAAACAATATATCATGTTCATGTTTCACTTGAATATGAGCCAGACGTTTGCCCAAGTGGCCAAGAAGGCCAACCGCATCCTGGTTTGTATCAGGAGTAGTGTAACCAGCAGGAGCAGGGAGGTGATCGTCCCCCTGTACTCGGCTCTGGTGAGGCTGCACCTTGAGTCCTGTGTTCAGCTTTGGGCCCCTTAGTACAAGAAGGACATCAAGGCCTTGGAGCATGTCCAGAGCAGGGCTACGGAGCTGGTGAAGGGCCTGGAGCACAAGGCCTGTGAGGAGTGACTGAGGGAACTGGCAGTGTTTGGTCTGGAGAAGAGGAGGCTCAAGGGAGACCTCATTGCTCTCTACAACTACCTCAAAGGAGGTTGTGGGGAGCTGGGGGTCGGCCTCTTCTTGCAGATAACCAGTGATAGGATTAGAGGGAATGGCCTCAAGTTGCACCAGGGGAGGTTCAGGTTGGAAATCAGGAGACATTTCTGCTCAGCAAGAGCAGTCAGGCACTGGGACGGGTTGTCCAGGGAGGTGGTGGAGTCACCGTCCCTGGGGGTGTTCAAGGAGAGGTTGGACGTGGTGCTTGGGGACATGGGTTAGTGGGTGATGGTGGTAGGGGGATGGTTGGACCAGGTGATCTTGGAGGTCTCTTCCAACCTGAATGATTCTGTGGTTCTATGATTCTATACTTGGCACTGTTTAATGGGCAGTTTACACAAGTACAGAAGACTTGTTGAGATGCGAATGGGTAAACAGCTATATCAAGCTCAATAACCAGCCTGTTTCCACAATACTTCTCATAAAATACCACTAATTAAGATGTTAGCCTTGCTGCCTTAAGGGTCTGTTTTCAGAGGCATCTCGTATACAAACTCCTGTGATGGCTTGGGACAGACTGGGGCAGGCTGTTGGGGCAGAGGCTTTGTCCCAGAGGCCACAAGCCATACCGGGTGCCCGTCTCTTGCTTCACCGAGCTGTCATTCAGACTTGTGTTCACATCAATTTTTCAGTAGCCAGACCTTACTGAAATTCTGAGCACCTCTGAGTGAGTTATTAGACGGCAGAATTGAGACTAAGACTGAAGGCAAATTCCTTCTGTAGGTAAAGCTTCACAGGTATTTTCTCTCTCATAAACTCATACAAAGATCAGTGGAAGTCCTGCCCTACACAGGGCTTTCATTTTGGAGAATTGTTAGGCTCCCCATCCTTGAAGTAAAGCATTCCTGGAAAAAGATTTGTTTGCTGATCTTAACACCATGAAATAAGCCATTGAAAATAAAATACTAAATATGTGTAATAGCTATAGGTAAATACAGTACTCTAAGCAAGTATGCTAATGCAGTTTTAGGAGTGGATAACTGAGAATGTGCTTCTTGGTTAACTCTGACTGTTGAGTAGGAAACTTTACTTGTTTCCAGTATCTGCAGTTAGTATGAGAGAAGCTCATCTTTCTTCTAGAAACTTGATAAAAATGAACTGAACTGCAGTTTAGTAGTCCTCATTAATGAGGTTAGAGTTAATTGCAAATTTTCATGGGTTATGCGAGTGTATAATTGCGTGGAATTAAAGCTAAATTAAATATCTCTGCTAATTAGGAGACCGTGTTAAGCTGTAATTAAAACTGGGATGCCAAATACTGTTTACTTTTGAAATCAAATTATTTTGTGATACAAAAGTAAATATGAAAGTCATGAGATAAATTATTTTTGGGAGGGGGCTGAAAAACCTTTGACTAAAACTTGTGGACGTGTTCCCACCTCTGTTTTGGCAGTTTTGCAAAACCTTATCTAAAATGAAAGTTGAAGATTGTTTTTTTTTTTAAATGGAGAGGACCACCATGTTCCATAACTAGTATTTCACTTGCATCGCATCCTATGAAGAGCATAAATTGAAGCTTATGCATTTTTGATTTATGGTAAAGTAAGATCAAGAAAATCTGGGTGTTGTCCAGTAATGCTTTTAGTTTATAGTGGAATTGGCATATATAGATTGTCTTCTTTTTACTTTGAAAGGAGTGCCATTAAAATGGAGAAATAGCTTCCAATTACTCCAATATAAAGTATTTATTTAAAGTCTTAACTAGTTCAGTAACAGGGTTTCTGAAATGCTGACAATACCATGTCCATGCCCATAAATATTTTTGGCTAGATACATACAGTCATACAGTCTCTTAGTGAAGTCTGTAATTTAAAATACTACATCAAAGTGTTTCCCTGTGGGTTTTAGCTTAAAAAATTCTACGTAAATAAGTGATACTTGAACAGAGTTTTGCAAACGATCATTACTTCTGTCTTTTAATTTCTGTTGATGCCTTCTTTTCTGTAGTGCGTGAAGCCTGCAATTGAAAATATTCTTTGATCAGTTCTGTGAAATAAGTTGTAGAGCCACTAGGGGACAGCAGAAGATAATAGTATCTGAAGCACCCTGATATCATTTTTTTTTTTCCCCCAAACTGATTTTCCAAACATGATTTGTAAGTTGTGTGGCATGAAAGGAACGCGTACAGGGATGTTTTTCTTTCAGTTGTGATTGCATTGATGAGTAGAAAAGACATTGAAATGTCTATTCTATCTTTCTATTCATGCGTAAATATCTTGTATTTTGGATGTTCCCATATCCTAGCATGTCTCAGTAATTAATTACATTCATTCCTAGAATTTCATTCTTCCCTCTGCTCTGTTTTTTCCTTCAGAGGGGACTAGAAAGACTGTTTCTTTAGTAATTCTCTCAGTCAGGAGACAGTGAAATGTAAAACAGAATAAAACTTTTGCTTTGCAGTTTTTTTCTTTTAAATCCAGAGGTTTACACAGGCTTTAGGTCCGACTCAGGCTCAGATTTCTGATACTGGTTGGTGTTTAATCCAAGTTAGGTGTTTAGGTTTGTTAGGTGCTCAAACTGACTTAGCAAAATAGTGTTTTTTTTTTTTTTTTTTTTTTTTTTGTTTTTGTTTTTGTTTTTATGTTGGTTGCTAAATGTAATGTGCGTATGAATACAAGTATGCATATTTTGTCTAGCTGTATATATGCTTTTTTCCTTTTGGTGAACTCTATTCTGAAAATGGGATAGTAAAAGTCCTTCCCAAAGCGAGGTACTGTACAACCAGGACAACCTATTATTTTGTACTGGTTGGCATGATGATTAGAGCCAAGAAGTGTGAATAAAGACTAAGAAGAGCTGTAGTCATGAAATGATCTTACTCTGTCATCAGATAAATTGCTTTGAAACATGCTTATTGGGCCTCTCCTTAAGTAATTGCACACCATAAGTGTGAAAATGAGATTAATATATCTTTAGAATAATATGTCCAAGTGACAGTAAATCATTTAAAAATGTGGGTGGCATAATCGAACTATATTTCAGTGGTGGAAACTTGATTTTTTCCATTGGGAAATCTGAGAGAGACATGAATAAACAGCATAATCAAGATGGCATCTCCTTGTTTGATTTTTTTTTTTCTTATTTGAGACCTAGTGAAGCACTTTTACTGATGTTTCTTTAAAAATAAATGCAGTATTTAGACCATCTCAAATTATGTTGCAGTCAAATCATTATCCTAGCTCAAGTTAAGTGAAAATAACTGCCACTGAAGGTCACAAGAAATTGTTGGCACCACATATTTACCTTGCAATTCATACTATTAAATTTTCTAGGTACATACCTGACAGGGGCCTGTGATGCTGCAGCCATGTTTACCTGCCTTTGTATTGGCTATTAGAATTATTTTTTACAGTGGAATGACAGGAATGTTTCAGTAAACTGCAGTTTTAATTGGCTAGGTTTATTACCTGCTGACATGAAACTATCCTGTGAGCTGTAATAAAAAAAAATAAGCAAGCACCTGTGTTTCAGCAGAGTGGGCACAGCTGCTGTGGAAAATGGATTGCTTACAATCCAGGCTGGAGGACCAACAACCTCCCAAAGGCCTTTTCAGATCAATTTATGGTGAACCACTCCTTGTTCTTGTCCGTTGTTTCTTCTGCCTGTCTGGCAAGCAATGACAAGTAACTGATATATGACTAAATGAGGGGGATTAAGGCTTTGTGGCATAAATACAACCGAGCTGCATGATTCTCTGAACTTGTTAATAGATATAAAAAGGCTACTGTTCAGACAAGAGAAGGAAAACGTTATGAAACGATCAGAGAAAGAAAAAAAGAAATGAACAAAACCCTAAGAAATCTCTAACTTCATAGCAATATTTACTGATACATTTTTTTTTTAGGATACTGAACTAAGTTCTATGCAACAAAGAGCTAAGAGAGGACAAAGCACTAGAAATGAGCAAAAGAAGAGACAAAGAGTGAAGCCAGATTACTTTTTATTGATGTGTATTTGTGTTAAATGCTCTGTGGAACTTCAGATTTTTTTTCAACCCATGGGATAAAAAAAAGCTCTTTTGACTGAAGCTAGAAACCATCAGTGAGCACGGGCTGTCTATGGGGTTTGCTCAGCTATATATGGCAAGCAAACTTTCTGGTCTGTTGTGGTTTTTGTTGGGCTGTGTAGGACGCTGTAGATGATAAAGACCAGTATCAGATAGTTGAAAAAAAAATTTTTTTAAAGCTTGCTTTAAAGAATATTCTTTATCAAATAAGAGACCTTTGATCATGTAGATAGGGCAGAAATTCTGATATTCATCCATTTGTTTTCTCTGCTCTTTTGTCTCTTGAGAAAAATGGAATAACAAATTACCATGATAGGGAAGAAACCCAGCAGTGTAGAAGGTATGATAAACAGTAGATAAAATCCTTCTTGCTCCTGGGCTTTGGAGAAGTAATGTTTTATTGTTCTGAAGCTTAGATTTCACCAATCCTCTTTGTGGCAGAAGGCCTGGAAGGTAGTATAAAAAGTTTTGCCTGAATTGAGCCCAACATGAGAGACTTAAAGCTGTTACTTTGTTTAAGAAATATGTTTTAAAGTGGTAGTTTATATAATCAGATTTAATAGTTGAATTTAAAAACAAAAGTATGGTTTAGTGGAGGGCTGTTAGCGTTAGGTTGGAGGTTGGACTCGATGACCTTGAGGTCTCTTCCAACCTAGAAAATTCTGTGATTCTGTGATTCTGTGTGAGTTACGTTATTTCTGTGGAAGGCCTTAGGGATAAATATGGATATTAGCGCCTCTTTGTTGAAGAGTAGTGTGTGGGTGAACAGATTTATTCGTATGACTATCAGATTGAAATAGGTCTTCTCAGAATAAAGCTCTCCATTTTGACATTTTTGGATTTTTTTAAGATGTCTTATGTTGCATTACATAAAAAGAGTTCAGTGCAGACAAACGTGCATCAGTGAAATGCTTTTTCCTTCACTACTGTAGCTATTTTGTCAAGGAACTGAAAATAATGTAAAAATTACATGGTAGAAATAATAGAACTTGACTCCACTGTTTTTCTAGTCCTTATTATGTTAAGTATGATCAAGTTTTTAGCTAACTTAATGAAAATGTAGATTGGGAAGTCACTGTTTGTAACCTAGCTTCTGAAAACTAGATGTATGTTTGCATACGCAGATAGCCATTCTCTCTTTTTGAGTAATTCTTACAAAATATGAAGAAATATGCTATGCCTGTTTTTTTCCTCAGCCACAAATCTCAAATGCAGTTGTATGTAAATAGAGAAATATATAGACTTCCGTTGGAAAAGAGGATCTATTCTTTCTGTTTTTACAGGACATTTATAAATCTTTGCTGTCGACATCTATTTAATCTTAATGTTTTGTGGTTAAAATGACTGGCATGACTTCCCATGTTAAGATATTAATGAAACAGTTATTTTACACTTAAATTTCATGTAATCTTTATACTGCTACATCATACTTGGTTTTGTTTTCTATTTTTAAGCTCTGTAACTGATAGAAATCTGACTGGGAAACACAGGGAATGATGACCTAGGGTGTACTCATTTCAAATAATATATTGTGTAATGAACATGGTCTATTTTGGAAATACACTCTGTGTGTGTGTGTGTTTCTTGGGTATTTCAGAAGTCTTTTTGACTTTCTAGGAGAAGGTCTCTGGACACTGCAGTTGTTATCTACAAATCTTTAAAGGTGCTGGCCTCATTGCTCTCATAAATTTTACCGTTAATCTTCTTGGGTTTTGAGTTTGACCAAAATGTGTTTTTGGAATGAAATTATTTAGTAAATGAGATTAAAACTGATACTTGGAATTAATGTCTGTGTAGGACTCGAGTTTGAATGTCGGATTATTACCAGGCTGTTCAGCCCTACATAAATACTAATAAGGTGTTGTCTGATTATAAAGCCCAGCTAGAGAATCTTTCTGAAGTCAGTCAAATTTAAACTTTCAATCCTGTTAATCTGATTTCATATATTAAGCTTCTTATCTAAGGACCCAACCATAAGCTCAGAAACTATTTATAAAGTTTCTTGGATTTCAGTCCATATGTACTAGTTTCTTTCTCCAGATGTCACACGAATACAATAGAAATGTTACTGAAATACAGACTGAGTACAATAATTTAGTTTATTAGATACGGATCATAACCACAATTTTCTTAATGATATGAGATGCGCTTCACTCGGGTCCTTATGGCGTAATATGCAGCACAATTTTAATCATTAAACTTATCTTTCTGTTTTTTCTTCTTCATTAATTTTATGAATATTTACCTACTTGCAGGCACATAGTTATGCCTTCATCCAAAGGCTGGATGAGAAGGAAACAGGACCCATTATTTAGGACTCTGTGGTACTGGCTATATTATTATATTATAAGTAGAGAAAAATGGTTAAAAATGTCAAGAGCACTGTTTCTTCAGTAAAGGATCAAAGAGTTGTAGAATAACTCTCATTTACTTTATATATAAAAAAAAAAGTTAAAATCAAGAGGATAGATTCTGTCATGGTGAATAAACTATTTAAATTTCAGCTAAAAATCACCTCAAGCTGCTGGCTAGTATCAAGTAGGAAGGAACTGATAGCACGGCAACCACTCCTGGACAACAGGATGAGACTCAAATGCTTTTCGTGGAGGCCAAGTAGCTGATCAGTTATTGCTAGCCTTAAACTATCTTCTCATCTGCAATCAGTGCAATCAGTGTAAATCCATCATTCCTACCCTTTGCTTTATAGAGCTAATTATGATTTGTCACTGCTTCCTTGTTTGTAAGTCAAGATAGAGTTACAGAGAAGTTCCTTTCCTTTTGATAAGTATTGAAGGCAGCAGACTAATAAATAAATAGGAGAGAGATGAATATCTTTTTTCAAAGACTTTGTGCAAGTAAGCTGCAATTTGCTGCAGAATGGGAACAAATAGTCTCTGGAATACTAAGGGACTGTTAAAATTTCAATGCAAAGATGACTCCCTGCTTTGGTTTGTTGATCACCTTGAGGATATGACAAGATAAGTAATATCATCAATTACTAAACAGTCAAGAAAGTGTGATTACTTTGAGGTTAACTTACTTTTCTCCAGCGCAGTTGAGGTGCATACTTAATTAATTCTGGTGATTTGTTATTCACTAAGACAGATGTTTGGCTTCAGTGACAACAGGCAACTTGAAGGCTGCTATTAGCAGGAATGGGGAGAACTTCTAATGTCGTCTTTTCTGTAGAAGTAGTCTTGTACTGAAGAATTTCAGTAACTGAGGTTGACTCTGCTGCTTTGTCATCTATAAAGGCTCAAAGGTTTTGCCTGTGTCTACTGAAAATAATTACAGGAATTCTCTTTTGTTGGCATTGGTGGAGAACTTTATTCCCTTAAGAGGCTGAAGGATGTTCTTTTCTCCTACATTTCAGGCATTGTAATGGAAACAAATGCTGAGCAGAAAATTTAAGTGTTCTTTTCTTTATTGTTTATGACAGCTTTTAGTAGACTGTGCTTTCATAAGTTTGCTAATATAGAAGCTCTTGATATGAAGGACACAGAAAAACTTCTGAAAATTGAAACTTTCCTCTGCAACCTCTGTTTTGGAGGTTATCTTTTAAGACCATAATTTTCTTACTAGCATATTAGTAAGTTGTTCTTTTCTTTTCAAGAAACAAGATAAAACTTTGCCCAAGCAAAACTCATTTTTTGTAGGCTTGGATTTTGTTTTCTGTAACTAAACACCCATGGGAGAGACTAAACAGATACAAACCTTCCCAGATGGTACTTAAGATTATTTGTTTTTCAGCTTACTCAGTTCTATAATAATTTCGTTTTCATGTTTAGCTCTGGAAGAGCAGCATTAATATTAAACCATCTGTTTTAATTAATTAAACCACACTTGCAGTATAAAATGGGCAAAGACTCCTTAAGTAGGTTTAAAATATTGACATTTAAAAGAGTGAATGTTTCCAAAGTAGGTAAGGAAAAGGCTTATACTGCATCAATAGTTATCAGATGTCTTTCACTCCATTTGAATCTTTGAAGGCATCAACTCTGAGAAATATTTTAATTTTTTCTTAATAGTTGCCAAAAAATGAGAAAGTATGGATATTTGGAAACTGTTTGTTGTCCGTTTTCATGTGATTGTTTTTCTACTTAGCTATAGTACTATCTTCTCGATATAAAGGCTTTGTAAGACTTAAACACTGAACTCATTGTTGTCCATAGAGAACAGGCTGTGGTAGGTTTTTGTGCGTGTGAATTATGTATGGAATGTACCTGCAGAATTACATCTCCTGAACTTGTGCTTCCTGAAAGGAAGTGTTTAGCACTAACAATGCAAGAACACCTTTCAAGGGTCAGCTTGAAGCTTTATCTGGTCCTGCATGATGTTTTGCGAGTGACCTCGGGTGTACTGAGGAAAAGCTATTAAAGCGAAACTGATGTAGAATGACATTTCCCATACTGTATCATAACACAGTTTGGAGCTGTGGCTTGCAGAGAAGGTATCTGCATTTATTGACCCATGATGGGTATTTCTTATATGGTTTGTATGGCACTGGCCTTTCACAGTGTGTTGCACACTGAATAGAAGAAATACATTACAACAAAAGTTTAAGAATGTTAAATCAGGCATTCCAAGATAAGAAATGCCAGAAACAACTAAGCCGTACAAATCGTCCTTCATAGGTATGTATATATATCTGGTGGAATTAAGACTTTTTTTTTGTCATCTTGATAAATGAGGAATATTCTTATTAAGAGATTAGATAGGTACTCTTTCCAGATATCTGGTTGTTCTCATAGACTTTTTCTGAATCCTTTCCTGTCATAGCATCTATTTTGAAGAGACTAGCAGGTCTGTGTGTGTTACTCTGGGTAATGAATTGCTGAGACTCTTTCTGACAGCAATATAATTTCTGTCTTCGTGTCTCATACAAGCTTTGGGTAGATAAAAGGGTATTTTTTTTTCTGCTTGTTTTCTACAGTACTGAGAATTCTTTTGATGAATAATTAGTTGCCTTGGGATTGTGATCATCAATTTTTGCCATAAAGGGCAGAGTCTTCCATGGTTCATTGGCTTTCCAGGAATCCATCGCTTGTTCAGACAGTGGTAGCGTCTGACATGCACCTACTTGGTGGAAATACAGCCTGGAATCTGCTTGGGTTAAAAAGTAAATAGAGCTTTCTTACAAAGTGGCCTTGGTTTATACATGCAAGTCATTCCCAACCTTAATCATTATATAAAGAGCCGAAAAAATCATGGAATGTTCTCTCAGGAAAGGCTTAGGGCCTGCTGTGCTGTTGGCAAAGAGAGTTACCTTAAACCAAACATCCTGGGAGTTCGTTCATTTAGAACTCTGATAAAAAGACTACAAGCTGATATTTCTGCATTAAGAACATTTTAGGTCTATTAATTACATGGATTAAAATAATGCAATTATATCCATATATTTACAGTATCTCTCCCTCACCCCCAAACAGTATTATTTTGGGGACAAATTCCAAATGTATTACTGTTTGTTTTGGTATTCTTACCAAACAATTTCAAAGCTATGAACTTCCATGGTGTATGGCAGAAGCTCTCCTCTTGTATCAATTTGATTTCTTTGTGAAATGCCAAAATACAGAATGTACCGGTTAAATTTTAATGATTAAAGTCTTGTAAAAATGTTAAAGGCAGGATAATTTTTTTAAATCATCTTTAAACGTCAGTCCCCAAACCTGTAATGCATAGCACTGAGCAAAAAAGAAAAAGGCATTCCGGAACATTTTGTTGTGATTTTCCAGATTCATCAAGTGAAAGCAGAGAGCTGTAATAAAAGCTGTCAGACTGTTTTAACTGCAGATTTTGTTGCCGCTTGTGTTGCTTACTATGCTGTGACAGATAGTGTTTATAGTTTTCAAACAGTTTTGCAGTTCTGTTTTTGCCAAGTGATAACTGTTTATACTTGGTGAAGTACGGGCTCTCTGTATCCCATCTGAAGTGATTTTTATCAGTTAATGGTGTGACTGTTGTTTGGTGTGCCGAAGGACGTACTTGGCGCTCTCCATGGCTGAAGATAACTCACTAGAGGCCAGAGTCTTGACTTGACTCCAAAACTTCCTTACACAGAATTTCTGTCCCCTTTTTTATGTGCAAAGACTGGACGGGTGATTTCCTAGAATCACAGAACGGTTTGGGTTGGAAGGGATGTTACAGATCACCCAGTTCCAGCCCCCTGCCATGGGCAGGGACACCTCCCACCAGCCCAGGTTGCCCAAAGCCCCATCCAGCCTGGCCTTGAGCACCTCCAGGGATGGGGCATCCACAGCTTCTCTGGGCAGCCTGTGCCAGTGCCTCACCATCCTCACAGTAAAGAATTTCTTCCATATATCTCGTCTAAACCTAGCCGCTCTTAGTTTAAGGCCATCACTCCTTGTCATGTCACCCTACCCCTTGACAAAGAGTCCCTCCCCAGCTTTCCTGTAGGCCTCCTTTAGGTACTGGCAGGCCGCTGCAAGGTCTCCCTGGAGCCTTCTCTTCTCCAGGCTGAACAACCCCAACTCCCTCAGCCGGTCTTCACAGGAGAAGTGCTCCTGCCCCTTGATCATCCTTGTGGCCCTCCTCTGGATTCACTTTAACAGGTCCATGTCCTTCTTGTGCTTAGGTTCACATGGGCCCACTTCTCAAGCTTGTAAGGTTGTTTCCATCGCTGCCAAGTTTTTCTTGGAATATGTCACCTACCTTGGCACAGTTTTGTTCTCTGTGGTTTCTGACCTGAACGCAAACTGGTAACATCTCCCACCCTACTGCTGACAGTTGGTATCTTTTGTATAATATCCTTTCCTTGATGCTTCTACTGATGGAGAAGAATGAATGCAATTGGAATAAAGGCACAGCAGGGAAATGTGATGGAGTAAAAGCAGCCAAAGGTTATTTGAATGGCAAGAAGAAAATGAATGGATAAGGGACACTGGGAGAGTTATTGGCATAGAAACAGACTGAATGGAATAAAGGTAGAGGAAGAAGTTAACTTGCCATATAGAGAACAAACCAGTTATGTCTGAGGAGACTGAGAAGTTTTACCTGCATAGAAAAACAAGAGTGGAGAAGGCAGTAGCGGAACAATAAAAAATTGTATGTTTTGCATGTTTACTTTGTGTTTCTTTTTTTTCCTTTTTTCTTTTGGATCAGGTACAAAGAAGGTGGTGAAGCTTTGTTAGTACTGCTTCCCTCAGAAGAAAAAAGCATGGTGCAACAGCTGGTGCAGAGGAAAGTACCTGTCAATGAAATCAAGTAAGTGACTGATGGTTTGTCTGCCAGCCTTTCCCCAGGAATAACGTGTTACGAGTACGACAGTCATGGTGGAATCAAATGCTTGAATTGCCTGGAATTGGACAAACAAGGGACATGATTTGTTTTTGATGTTGCTAAAAAAAAAGAAAAGACCTTGAGAGGTTACCTATTCCATCTCTTTTCCTAAAGGCAGAGTTGACTGTACAAATTACTTGTACTTAATGCTTGTCTAATTTGCCAATGAATATTTCCACAATTGCGCAAAGTGATCTCATCTATACTCAACAGTTCTTGTCATTAAGTTTTTTTCCTCAAGTGTCTGATAAGTCTTACAATAATTTAAGTGAAATATTTCTTTTATCCTGTGCCAAGAATTTATGGAAAATTACATTCTCATACTCTCTTCAGCTACTTCTTATGTAATTGAGCATTATCACCCTATCTCTTTCCCTTTTCATTTGCAGATTAAGTAATTACAATTTCTTTAATCTTTCCATGTAATGCTTTTTAGACCTTTCACTACTCTGGTTTCTCTTACCTGTCTTTTCTATAGTTCTAGACTGTTTCTCCAATTTGTCATGCTCTTTCTGAATTGGCTAGTTGAAGAACAGGAAATAAAAAATTCACTAAATGATCATTTTTCTCACTGGAGAGAATATACTAATGGAAACCAGTAGGAATCTATGCTTGTGCTACCAATGAGAGCTGACTTTGAAAGAGTTGCAAAAATATATAACGATACTATGTTAAAAACAAACAAACAAAAACAACATGTTTTGCCCCCCCACCCCACTCCAGTGTATATTTTCAATATCTATTAAATGCAGAGTAACGTACCTGTAGGAAAGAAATAAGCCATAGCTTTAAAAACGATAAATAAAGAGAACGCTAAAAATAAATCAGTGATGATTTCTTACTTAGAAGTTCTGTGTTTGTTGAGGCTATCAGCCCAATGCTAAATCAAAAGAAGAAACAGAATTGTAAAAAAATAATATATGAGAGAAAAATAGCCTGAATGCAAGCCAGGAAATACACAAAGAGCTTGACTCCATTTTGAATGCTCATATGGTTCAGGTTACCGCATGTCAAAAGTCACAGAGTGGAGCTAGAAGAAATCCAGGAAAGGATGATGCAAGGTAGGAATTAATTTCTACAAGTTGATAAGAGCAAGGCTGGGACTGTTTTATTTTGAAAAGTTATGGTTTGAAGGTGAAGATACCTAAGACTAGAAGATAATTAACTGTATGCAGAGAGTGTTGGTGGAATAATTGTTTTGGAGAATAAAACAGAATAGGGTGAAACGTTAAGTGGCTATTTTTACCTCAACACTTAAACCTTCAGGTCTGCTTAAAATTAACTTATACTAGATTCTTTGAATTCTAATTAGTAAAAGTAAGAAATTACTGCTATTTATTTATTACTGCTATTTATATCATTACTCAATTTTTTTTTTTTACACTTTCCATACATGTTTGTTAAGTTAAGAAATGCAAGCGAACACATGCTTCAGGATTTCTCATTCAGTAGATTTGAAAAATGACACTTTCTCACTTAATTTAGCTTTTCCTATTGTAAATTAAATAATAGGATGCATTAAGGTAAGCCAGGATAAGGTGTTTAACTGCAATTTGATGTGAAAGTGACTTTTAACAAACTTTTTTTTTTTTAAGTGGAAAGGAAGGCTCAAGTGGTCTGGTGCAGTTGTGGTGGTAGTGGTAAGCAAAAGCTTGGAATGATAACCACAGAATACTGTTAGTTTCCACTGAATATTACTCTTTGAGTTCACCAGTATACAGCTTCACAAGGCAGTAGGCTACGAGCAGGATTTTTCTGGCTGTTTTCGCTGATGATTGCTGTTTTTAATGTCACAGTTAAATATCATCACTCCAAACACACAGTGCCTGGACACAGGTTGTCACTTCTGCAGGGTATAAAAACATGCATATAGCACTTTCCAGATTTAAGGTTTAGTGGATTGTTTCAAATTCTAGTGGTTGTACTTGCAAACTGTGCTTGTGAATCTGGCTTCTAACAGAGTGACTACACAGCAGCCAGTGAAGTAAATACTCTTTTTCTTGGCAAATACAGGTAACAGTTTTGTATAGAATATGCATGAAATTCAAACAGATACCTTTTGCTAAAACAGCAAAACCAAAGTCAGGTATCTACTAAAAGTCTAATTGTTCCTGAAGATTCTTTCTTTGGTGTTTCCTTTTCCTTTAGGCATCATAGCACCTTAAAAGAATCAGTTGTATAACCACCACAGTCTAAGCAAAATGTCTTTTTTTCCAGACATCATCTTTTGTCTTCTTAAAATGATATCTAATCAAATCATTAATCTCATTTTGGTTTTCTCTAAATAAATGTCTGTTCTCATTTGCAGTATAAATAGTTCATCTTTCTTTGGCAACTAAGCTTTAAACTTCTTGAATAATATTGTTTGAATAGGTTATGGAACCAGTATAAGCAAAGTCAAGGCTTTCAATTGATAATACTTTTTAACAGCCTGCCCCCTAGGATTGAGTTTTCAAATTTGCAAGGGACGCCTTAGTAATACTTGCAACATTGTAATGAAGGGTACTACTTTTAATTAGAATGGTCTACTTGGTGTGTTTAACATTTGTTTAGCACCATACTTCTAAGAGGCTGACCGAAGTTCTTAAAAATAATAAAAATTTTGTAATTACTTGTAGATTTCAAACCACCTTCATCCTAAAAGCTATTAATGATGATTCTTGTCACGTCGTTTACTTCTAACCAGTTTACCAATTACTACAACCCTGGTGTGTTTTGTCAGTTGATAAATTGCTGAAGAAGTTCCATCAGCTCATGGATGACATTACAGGTCTCTTGCTGAAGTTTTCCTGTGTTGTGTGTACATATTCATACAATTATAGATTCTCAAGAATTGTTCTACATGATGAGTTAGATGTTTATGAGCATTGCTTTCTGCAAACAGGGTTTAACTCTTCAACCTTTTGAAATTCATTTTGAATATGTTTTATTTCTAAAACATCATAGACTCGTAGAATTTTGCTGTTTTTGTTAGCATTTTTAGCTTGCATAAGTATCATAAGAACCAGTTTTCTGTTACTTTCTTGTTTTGTATTTCTTCTACAAACAGCTGTTAACATTTCTTTACTTTGTTTATGTAGGGCTTTTAAAAGTTACATAATTTGAAGGATGCAGGGGGAAGAATTTTTGAACACGTATTTAGGAAAATAAAAGGCTAGGGTTTGTTTTGTTTTCCTGACTTTCAATTTCATATCGAAGCTCCCTGTAGAGCTTGCTACAGTATACCATTCTTTTCTAATCAGCACAAGCTGCAAATTTACAGTTAGTGCTTTTAATGATGTGTCATTTTTTGTTGCTCAAGCAGAGCAAGATAAACTAAAATATGCAATAATAAATATAGTACTGTAGAGTATTCAGATATAGCAAAAACTACTCTGAAGGTATTAAATGTTATAGGCATGTTTATTAGTCTATAACTTTAAGGTTTTAGATGAAAAGTGTAAACTGAAATTATTTTTGATAATACCTTGAGATTTCTTCATTGCATCTAATTTTCTTGAGAAACAAGATCAAAGTTTCTTCTGAAAAGGTTATCATAACAAGCTTTATCTCTCTATAGAAAATTTTACCAAACGAAGTGCAAATAGAGAATCAGAATCACTCAATCACTTAGGTTGGAGAAGACCTCTAAGATCATCAACTGTTAACTTAGCACTACCAAGTTTTCAAGTAAGCCATGTCCCACATCTTCATGTCTTTTGAATACCTCCAGGAATGGTGCCTCAACGAATTCCCTGGGCAGCCTGTTAAAATGCTTCACAGCCCTTTCAGTGAAGAAATTTTCCTAATATCCATCTTAAATGTCCTCTGCCTCAACTTGAGGCCATTTCCTTTTGTCCTATCACTTGTTGACTGGGAGAAGAGACTGCCTCACTACAACCTCCTTTCAGGTAGTTGTAGAGAGTAGTATTATTTCCCCTGAGCCTCCTTTTCTCCAGACTAAGCAACCCCAGCTCTCTCAGACTCTCCATATAAGACTTGTTCTCTAGACTCTTCACGGGCTTCATTGCTGTTCTTTAGACACACTCCAGCACCTTGATGCCCTTATACTGAGGGGCCCCAAACTGAACACAGTATTTGAGGTGCAGCCTCACCAGAGCTGAGTACAGGGGAACAATCACTTCCCTGGGCCTGCTGGCCACACTATTCCTGATACAAGCCAGGATGCCGTTGGCCTTCTTGGCCACCTGAGCTCATATTCAGCTGGCTCATATTCAGCTGACTATTCAGCTGAGTATTGACCAATACCCCCAGCACAGAGCAAAAATTGCTGCTGCTTGGAAGTCACGTGGAATATTGAAACTATATGATGGAAAAAAGAGTGATTTTAAGTTTAAAAACTGCAACTAATGCTTTTCTAACAAAATAGCAATATGGCCTGCACTGGTTGTCTTAGAGTTGGCTTCATGTGTGCATCCACTCCTGAAGATCCCGTGTTGGATGAATTGCCATCTAAACACACATCTGTTTTTGGTAGTCCATAAAGTTGAAATAAATAAATCATGAGGAGAGAAAAAGAGTATTGGAAATACTTCTGACTTACTGTGTACAGTCTCGCAAATTTAGACCATTATTAAAGTTTTTCTCATGTCATAATTTTTAACTAGCAGCCTTCCCCCTAGATGTAGTGCATACTGGTGAAATGAAACTTCCCTGCCTGTTTTCTCAAGAATACTTACACCTCATAAGCAGCTGGGGCTTCAATTGATTCACACCATGGCCTGACTCTGTGTCCCCACGTTGTGTTTGCTGAACGTATGGCTCAGTTTCCAATGTATTGACATCTTGCAATTTATCTGCTTCTCATGTTGTCTACAAGGGACATGTTACCAGTGAGTTTATGTTGTAAAGACTTAGAAACAAGAACACAAGTTGAAAACTCAAAACTTAGATTTACACTACAATATCTTGCCTTGTTTTTAGCTATGAAGTATCACGTTTTCTAAACTACTTAAAATTTGTTGACTGCACATAGATTTTATTTTTTTAACAACTTGTCTAAGACTATTGTTCATAATGGAGGACCTAATAGCGGGCCTGGGTGAGAGCTGGAACTTGGGATGTGTTTTGACTTTGACAGTGAGTTAGTCATAACCACAACAGCTCCACAGCTGGCTTTGCCTTTATTCAGAGCTTTCACGTATACTGTGTTTCCCTAGCTTATTGAGGATATGAGACTGCCAGATGCTTTGCTGACATCAAGATACAACATCTGCTGTTCCTTTCCTATTGACTAAGCTGTATTGGCAATTAATGACATGTTTGCTTATTTTCTTCAGGTACTTACAAGTTCTTTTTTTCAGTACCAAGTGAAGAAGCAATGATTGTTTAACTTCTTTTCTTGCCACCTTTGAAGATGAGCACTATGTTTATCTGCCCTGTTTCACAGATTTTTATCTATCTCAGATGAGCTTGCACAAATAAGTATAACTATGTCCTGAAGCGTGCTTTCTCTCTAGATAAGACACAAGATTCTTTTGACCCAGGTGTTTTATCAAAGTACCTGCTAACCCAGGCTTTCCAGTTCAGGTGCGAGCTTGGACTGTGCTGTAACTGGTGTCAGCTGCCACCTGAGTGAAGACAGGGGAGGGGGAAAAGACACAGGATAATTTAAGTGCATGTCGTCTATTAGTAACTTTCCCTTTATAGTAATGCAACACTTCTCTGGGATGTCTTACTAGCAGTGTTATTTTTTTGTAATTTTTACTATCCCTTCCTATCTGTCTACCTATCTGTATACCCATATAAATTTTGTGCTTATATTTCTTTATTCCAGTGTATTTGTGCTGGTTTTTATTCTTGTATTCAGTTCTACTTTAAGGTTTCTTCCGAGTTTCAGGTCACTGTAAACCTCTTGATATTGTCTAGCTAGCTTTTTTACTCTTCTTTCTGTATTTCCTCTGCAGTGAGGTTGTATATTTTGTGTTTGTACCTTCTAATACAATTTAGTATTCCTGAAGCTGCTGCTTTTATTTTGCTATTCTACCGTGTTTCCTGTGTTAGGACCATAAATATTTTTGCTGTTACCTTCTTAATCTTGTTTGGTAGAAGAAAATCTAGGAGAGCTTCCTCTCAATTTACTTTCTCTGTCTTAGGTATCTTATGTGCACTGCATTTCAAAAACTTGTTGGTCAGTTTGTGTCCCACTGAATTTTTCATGCCTCTTGACTTCTGTCTTACATTTTTACACATTAAGAGCAAATTATATGCTGTCTTGAAACTGGAACTCTATTTGATCTTTCACTGAAACTGTCACCAAACAGCTTGTGAGCACCACAGTCTTCCACTGGCTGTACCTGACAGACACAGGAAATTGAAATAGTGAGGGAATAAAGCTTTCATGTCTTTAAAGTACTGCTTGGTAACACCCCACAACCCTTTGCTTAATGGCTGCTTTCTTGTTTAGTAAGAATAGTAGATGATCATAATGGTTTATATTACAGAAGATTACTGTGAAATATTTCTTGCCTAGTATTTCAGTCAGTCATGTTTTTTAGACTGACTCGGTGTTATGTAAAGATACATGATTTTGATTCTTTTATTTTTCTTGGTTTTCTTAAACAAAAGCTATGTTCTGCTGTACAGTATAGGATGACCCAGTACACATGACACAGCAGCAAGACCCAGTGTGAGAATTCTGGTAGTTGTGGTAGAGCATCTCTTTTGACCTCTGCTTGAGGGGTACACTCCTACCACGTTTAGTTGCTTTTTTGATATCCTAGGTTGGCATTAGTAGGTCAAAACAAGAAATAGGTGAGTAAGGATCTTGGCAAATAAGCAAAGCACAGTGTAAATATCACTGGAATAAGAGTTAAAAAAAAAAAAAAAAAAAAAAAAAAAAAAAGGAGAGGACTTGCATAACTTCTTACCAGATTTAATGGCATTTCTTATATACATAATATAGTAGCATAATATATATTATAGTACATATATAGTACATAATATATGCTTATATACATAATATAGTAGCTGTTCTCTATCCACCCGATAAATATCTTGAGGAGCTCTTAAATCTGCTTATCTCAACGTCCTTTATTTTTGCTCATCTGGTTATAACAGAAAAGTTAATTTCAGTATTCTCAATACACTGGATCGTATTTAAGCTTTCAAAAACACTGAGAATTTCCTTAGGAAGACTGTTGCCTCACTATAAGGTAGTACTGTGGTTCACTGTAGTTGTATTTTTTTTCTCATCATTTTTATAAATTTGAGAATTATTTTAATGCTGATTTTGGCTTTGCTTTGGGACAAGTTTAATCTACTTCAACAAAAAGTGTAGCTGGATAAAAAGGCTGAGCTCCCATTTCTCTTTTCTGTGTTATTCTTTTGAGGAGTGTATATAACACGGTTCCTCTGTAAGCTTGTTCAGAGTGGAGATAGTTTTATGCATATTAAAGCAATGCAGAAAATTTGAAGATACTCCGGAGAATTGAATAGGTGCTTATTTGTGCATGTTCTAATAATTAAAGTTAACTTTTTTTTTTTTTTTTTAATTAGAATCAATCCTGATAAGCTTACAGACATCCAAAAGAGGCTGCAAGCTTTCTTAGCCCAAGATCAGGAGTTAAAAGAGAAAGCTCAAAGGGTAAGTGCTCATCTGCTGTACCTACGGTTCTTGAGGTATGCTAATTGAATAGAACTGCTGCTGGAATAATTGACCTGCTGATATGTGCCTTAGCAGCAGTGTTTGGAACTGTTCTTCTAAATTGTTCTGATATTTAAAGTACGGCATCAGTAGAAAGAACAATTATGTTTTAGCAAGTGCTGGTAAGCGTGTCTGTGTGGCCTAGGTGAGTTGATTCTGAACATGGGCTCATGACGCTAATGTCTGCAGAGCCATCCTGACTTACTGCTATTGTGCCATAGTTAAGGCATAGGTGGGAACATATTATTTTAGAGTTTGGGGTATAAAAGTAATTTTTGATTTAGTAGTCACAGAATGGACGAGGTTGGAAGGAGCCTCTGAAGATCATCTAGTCCAAAAGATCTAGAGATCATCTAGACACTGCTGCTCAGCTGTTTGAGGGTTCTTTTTTGGTTTGTTTGTTTGGTTGTTGTTATTATTTTGCTCAAGTCTTTCCTAGATGTCGAAGTTGTGAACCTGTGGAGGTTGCCAGTACAGGCTGGGACCAACAGGCTGTAAAGCAGCTTTGCAGAAAATGACCCTGGGCAGGCGGTTGAACTTGAGACAACAATGTGCCCTTGAAGCAAAGAAGGTCGATCAGGTTTTGGGCTGTGTTAGGCAGAGTATTGCCAGCAGGTTGAGGGAGGTGCTTCTTCCCTTCTTCTTGGCCCTGGTGAAGTGCTTGGGTTTGATCCTGGGCTTCCAGTTCAAGAGGGACGTGTGTGTACTGGGGCAAGACCAACGGAGTGCCACAAAGATGATTAAAGGCTTGGAGTATGTATTGTACTAGGAGAGAACTACAGAGAAGATGGAGCTGAAGTCTTCTGAATGGTGCCTAGTGACGGGGGGAGGCAATGGATGCAAATTGGAGAAAATGTGAGAAAAAACTTTTACTGTCAGGGTGGTTGAACACTTCAACAGGTTACCCAGAGAGACTGCAGTCTCCAGAGATACTCAAAACTGAATGTGTTTCTGAGCAGCCTGTTGTAGCTGACCCTGTTTTGGGCAGTGTTTTGGACTAGGTGATCGCCAGAGGTTTCTTTCAACTTCAACTAAACTTTGATTCTGTAAAGCATGAAGCTTTTAATTCAGTACAACTTTGTATTTTTTATTGTGTATCCTCAGTGACACGATGGAGAACAGGATGGTGCATGTACCTTTTTGCAGTTCAGTAACAGTTTGATTGAAGGGGATGGGTAAATTGGTAGTTGTTCCTGAGAGGACTTGTCCTTGGGAGCTGATACAGAACATTATTATTGATAGTGTTGTTGCTGTTGCAATTATTCCAAAATGTTACTGGGAAGTAATAGATTTCATTCCTTGGCTTAAAAAGTTAGAAATATGAAATCAGGTTGGTCTCATGTGCCTAATTTCTTAATCAATTTCCAATAGTATATCTCCTGAATATATAGGACAGTTTGTCCAATCATGGCTGTAAAATCCCTATCATTGAATTGATTAAGAGATATTTACTTTCATTTGGATTTTAATGTGAAGCAAAATTGCTTAGAATTGCTCTTCCAAGTAAGATAGAGAAGTGTGTGACTGGTGTTTCTTTGCTGTGCTGATTAATATTGGGAGACTTCAAAAAAAGTATGTGAATTTTATCAAAAAATTTAGCAGGTTTGGGGAACGTAGAAAAACTTCCTGGAATAGAACGAGCTGGTGATCGAAGGCCAAGTTACCGGAAATCTGAAAATGCCAAATTTTGAGAAGTACAAGGGCTATCCAAGGGAAAGGTCATAGAAATTCTGGATTAGTGTAGGTAACTAATTGTCTCACCTAGCATGAGGATAGATAACACCTGAAAATATTGTGGTGAACTGGAGTGGTAGAATAAAATGAGAAGCAGGTTGGGAATGTTTAGAGAGGGTTGTAGCCTGTCTGCTGAATTGGGATGTAAAATGAAGCAAGTTGGAGTATTTAAAACTCCTAGAGTGAGGTTGTAGCATGTGGACTGAAGTGTAAGGTTCATCATGACATTATGCAGGCCAGATGCACTGGTGACATGCTGTGATCATCTGCAACTGCCACAGGAAGCTGCAGTTACACAAATTACATCAGAATTGGCAGAGCAGCTGGCAGGGGGCGGATGAGAGTAGGAGGGAGCCAGCGTTATCTTACTTGGAATGAAAATACTAACAAACCTTTCAGTTTTTGGTGTTGGCTTTTTAAGATTACTTAAAAGGAAGAGAGAGAGATTTCTGAATTGAGAAAAGAAAACAATGATAAAGTTTCAAAATAACATAAGAAGAAAATCAAACATGGGCTGTCTGTCAAACTTACAGATAAAATCTTCAACTAATTTTGAAAATTATAAATTTTATTTAATTAGCATTTTAAGCTATTTTTGTTGCAATTTTTTGCTTATGAGTATTGGTGCAGTGACATCTTTCAGGCAAACTATATACAATCAGTTTTTGAAAATGCTAAAATATGGTCAAGTGGTTTGTCATAGATGGAGTTTGGCTCTCCTTAATAAGATCTGGGTGTTCAGACATACTCTGCTAATGTCTTCCAGTACATATCACTGTGAATATAGTACATATAGTATATATCAATGTGAACAAAACAATAACGCAGCTGAAATCTTGATCTCAGGTTCTTGTTTGGAAAGCTGGTTTTGTCAAAGGCTTGGGTGTTGTGCTGTCTAACTAGCCTGCCTGTTGCAAGCTGCTAAATTCTCGACATATTGTGAGAAATAAGTTCCCTACTGGAATACCAGGATGGATCAGACAGCAGTGCAACAGCTATGCACAGAGGTTTGGGTAGGATATAGTTCAGCATGTTCAAGGCATGAGATCTGAGTGATTGCATCTTGCATTTTGGATGTCAAAAATGAAAACCCTGTTTGGGAAGCATTTTTATAAGGGAGGGAATTAATGTGTTGGTTTGTTTGTTCTGCTTATATTTATGTCTGAAGAGAATTAAGATTTGGTGGCCACAGCTTCTTTATTTACTTCAAGATGCTTTTATTTTATAAAAGAAAATTCTTGGTTACTAAATGGCTTAAGGAATTTCATGGTTCGTTACATAGGACTTGACTTCTCTGCTGTTGATTGGAAAGAGAGGGTGTATCACATTTGGGCTCCTCTGAAACCTCCACAGTTCTCATGGACTGATGCTGCCTACTGGCATTCTTTGTAATTTTAATAATTAATAAGCCAATTCATCCAGTTCTGGAAAAGAGTTTAAAAAATAAAGTATTTTTCTTGCTAACTTGAACATTTCTGTGTAGGGGGAGACTTGGACACCAAAGTGATGCCTCTCCATTAAATTCTTCATCTCTCCCAGAGGGACTTGCAGGGTGTTCTGGTAACATAATTAGTTATGGCTTGAGATTCCAGTCAAGCCCTGTTAACTTTGAATTCTGTCAAAACAACACATAAATTGATTTTTTTTATTATTGCTTAAAACAATTATTCAAGAAACACATCAATAAATTAAAACTGCAAATGTAGCAAATTAGTATAGATTGTTGCCGTAGCTGTTTCTAGTCTGAATCATTCTGGGGGCCTCTAGATGCTACTGTGGTAGAGCTGTAAGGTCTTTCTGGTGCTCAGCATTAATGGTATGCATAAGGGTATAAATTAATTAATGTGATTTTTTTGTAACCTTCAGTTATAATAAAAACAAACAAACAAGAAAGTGATATCACAACAGCAGAAATAGAAGTAGGTAATAAAAACAAAACAAAACAAAACAAAAAACTAAAATGATAAAGGAGAAGGAATAGAGTTCAGACTGATGAAATTTATCTTCCTCAGCTCTCTGGTCTGTATGCAGAGGAGTGACCAAGTCCTAGGAGAATTGAATAAAATCCCAAGGAGTTGACAATATTTTAGAAGGAGCTTGAAGTAAAGACACTGAAATCAAATCAGAATTCAGATTAAGTTGCTGCAGTTTTGAAGAAGCCATTTACTTTTTCTGTACTTCATTTCTCTTCTTTGAAAGTAGAACTTCTCTTCCATACTATATGTAATTTTCTGTTTTGGATGAGAGCTTTTGGGGTGGGGAATATCTCATGTTGGAAGTGTTCATAGTGTCTGAAATAGCAAGTGAGGTCAGCTGAAGACTTTAATCATTATATTAATACTAAATGATCTTTGAAGCCTCTTATCTTAATGAGATGAACTTTTCTTTGAAGGTAGAGCAATTCCAGCCTGAATCATGTCTGTGACAAACTTGAAAAAGGATGGTGCAACTCGCAGTTAGTAATTTAAAGTGAGAAAACAAGTTTTTTATTCCACACCTTAGTCTTGGTACCAGATGAAATGGGTTGTGCTAAAATCTTCCACGTCTAAAGTTAATTGAAAGAGATAATCAGATCAGGAAGTTACCTGAAAACTTAGCATTTGAAAAAAAAAAACAAGTAAAAACGTCTCTAACAAGGCTTTGGGCAGCTTGAAAAGCATTTCTCTTAGCTCTGCGCACAAGTTCTTATTTCACCTTGCCAAGGGAAAGAAGAATGACTTCGTGGCAGTGCTTAATCTACAGACGCACCCTTTTCACCTTTGGAAATAGTTTCGCTTTAGAATTTCAAGAACCCCCATAAAAGATTGGTGCCTCAACTATTGTTCTTCTCCTGTATTTCAGGGTAACAAGAAATAGACTTTTTTTTTTTTTTTTTTTTTTTTTTCTAATTCTCCTTGAATTGCAGAGACAAAAGTTTTCTCTGAGAGGTGTCTGTACGTGGCAGAACAAGGGTGTGATTGTGATAGACCTGAATATAACCAGAGTAGCTTCACTGGCTGCTGTTTCTAGCGCTTATTGGTTTAAGCGTGATGGCAGGAGTTTTGGCATGTATCAGAAATTAGATTGCAAATGATAGTCCAAGGATTTTTGCTAATACTTAAGATATTGCATTATATTATGCTGCACTGCTGCTATTATTTTGGGTAGTTCAATTTTGTTGTGTAGATACCCCCAAGTGCTTTGTGAACAGTTCTGATGCTGAACCTTTTAAATGGGGGATGATAAATGTTTGCTGTTACTGGCGTGTTTCTTTGGATTGGTATCTCACTAGTCAAGACTCTCCTAAGGCAAATTTACTGTATTATCTAAAGTATTTAGTTTATAAACGCAGATAACTTTTTTTTCTACTTTTTTGGATTATTCCTAGAAGTGGGATAAAAGCCATAGTTGTCACAAACACCAGCATCAGAAATGTTCTGCCATCCATTTTTAGAGAGTTGGAAATCGTTTTGCACTCACAAAATTTTCAGCATGTTTTTCTATTGGAATAAAATAACCTGTGCTGCTTTTACAACTCAGTATTTACATAAGAACTGGTAAACCCACTGAGTTTTTGAAGTTTTCCTGCCTCTGTGTGTGAACTTAGGAATTTGGAGCTTTTCTGGTACTGGATGGTGACAAGCAGCCATGGAAAGGAAAGACAAACCTTTGGAGCTGAGCAGAACATATTTTAATAGGTTTCTATTGAAGTTTAATGTACAGAACTATGAACTAATACATGAGGGTCAAAGTTCTTAAGTTGTGACTGGGTAAATGACAGTCTCCTTTCTTTTGGTGCTTTGAATGCTCCGTATGTTTGGATAGCATTACAAGGGTGGGTTTTTGTCTGTTATTTTACAACAGCATTGGGACATCAGATTAAGATTACTGAAAAATGCTTGCATTAGTGATATGAACTATTCCAAGTTCTTGCTTAATAGACTTAAAGAATTGCTTTTTAGATAGGGGGTGGAGAGAGAAGATATTATACTGTTGTGTGTCTGACCACAAGAGGCCATCCCCAAATTCTGTTAGTGTGTAAGTAAAGCAACAGATGGCTGATTTCAAGTCTTTAAACTGGTGTCCCAAAACAAAAACAACAGAATACTGCCTTGGAATAAACAATACAATTTACTGAATAACAAATGTTAACGAACATCAAGAACATCACCTACATTTGCAGCAAAAGAAGTGCTGTGCAATTTTACAAAGCAATTTTTTTTTTTCTCTTCAGTTTGAATAGGAATAAGCTGTAAATCTATCCAGTACTATCAGTGGTGATAGAATACTAATTTTAAGAAATGAACTGATGATAGGCAGAAATATACTATGTAAAAAAAACAACGATGAGAAGCTGAATAATAAAGGAATAATAGGAATCACTCCTTTTGAGAAGGGTGGAGGAAAAATATAACACAGGATTAAGTTGTTCTGTTACAGATTGGTTCCAGTTTTCCTGGTGAATGTCAGGCATTAATTAAAATTTCAAGCTTGGACTCATATTAGTGAATGTTGGTCAGCTGAGCTGCATTCATTGACTGCATGTGTATGTTTAGCTGGTGGCAAAAGCAAGGGGATATGAATTATCCTGGGCTACAGTGAAAGACAGCTACATTGAGCTGAATCACTTTCTGTTTGCCAGTGGCTGCAATTAAGTCCAGACACCTCAGATTGATAGCAACATACTCAGACTCTTGCTTCCATGTGATTCAGGTGTCAGAATAGCGTAACAGCATCTAGAAGATCTGGGAGGGTAAATATCAGTTTTTCCTTCTTGACTAATTTGCCATGTTTACTTTCTAGTGGAAATATGACAACATTCTACTGGCAAATTAAGCCAATTAATGTGCTTTAATGAAATACCCGAATATCTGAAGTTGTATCACTTCTGTAGTACTGTTAAATTTGGGGCTGTCAGTAGTGGGTAAAAGAATTTCACTTTGAAATTAGCTTCAGACAAGCTTATAGTGGAGATCTATTTGTATTTAGAACAACAATGTAATGTTTATTTCATGTGTTGGTAAATGAATGGATAGTTTCTTTCTTTTTTTAAATACTTTTATTTTCCTTTCAGTGTTTTGTATCCTACTTGCGTTCCGTTTACTTGATGAAGAATAAGGAAGTATTTGATGTTTTCAAATTGCCTCTAGCAGAATATGCTCTGTAAGTATGACAAAAAACATAGCACAGAAGGTGAAAAGTATATAACAAGTAGTTTAGCAGCGTACGATAACTTTAAAAAGCTTTTTTTGACTGTTAACATACAAATTTGTAAAGTTTCTTATATTTACATTTTCATGTTTACACTGTGCTTTTGCATATTTTAAAAGACATTTTGAATAGAAATTATGTGTAAAAACAGTATACGTCTACAAATAGAAATAATTCTTACAGCAGAAGATACAATAAAAGACAGAAGTTGTGAAGTAAAAGGATAGAGAACAATATAATTCTTGTTCAGGTTCACCCTCTAACCTTGTAGCTAAATGCTGACTTGTTTAGCGTAGTATTTAAAACGAAATTGGATTATGTGAAAATGTTATTTTGCAGTCTCATTTTGAGTGTGAAAGGGACATTGTTCCCTGGATGTAAATTACTTTTCAAAAGATGCTCTGGGCTTGGTAGAGATGTAATATGTCTGCACTGGTCTGAATAGCATCTATTTTATCATGTCTGGTTTTGTACATATATGTGATCTCTTCAAAATTTTCTAGGGGAAGGAAATTAATTCTGACAGGTTGACTTTAAAGATGACAACCGTCTGAGATTGTTTTAAAATGTGAAGCTTTAGAACAATCTCAGGGGACACAGGGTAGTCAGAAGGGAGCAGGAAGGTGCTCAAAGATGCATGATAAATTAATTTTACATGTCTCTGGAATTTCATACAGAGAAGACTTAAGTCCTCAAAATTGTCAGCACGTGGCTTAATGAACTAAAATGTGACAAATTACTAGACTGTAGAACACCTGGTCTTCCTGTGCCCTGCTTCAATTAACATGGTTATGTTTTTAAAGGTAACAAAACAATTACAAAAGATGCTTTGTGGACTGAGGTTTTTAAGAGAGCTAGCAAAAACTTCAACAGTTTCACTACATCTATTGCTTGCCCCTCAACCTGTGTGTGGTTTGTCAGCATCTTTAAAACCTTATCATAGGTCTTACCCTATGCTGATCAGGACTTAGAGGGCTGACCACAAAAATTTAACCAGTGTGTTAACAAACCTAATGGATGGTGGTAGTGCTGAATTTTAGGAATCCCAGTGCATCTTTGTGGATTTCAGCACGGTGTGCTGTCTAGTACCCGATATTTGTGTAGACAGAATAGTCTCTAATTCCTCTTAGGCATCTGTGACAGGATTTGGTCCTTCATAAAAGACAATTCTAATTTCAACTTTGTGAAGTTCCTAATTTCTGTGTTAAAATGGGAGAAATTGGACAGTTCTTGGGTAGAGTAGCATAGATTTAGTCAAGACTATGAAATACATGAAAACATAATCAAAAAGTCAGAAGATAATAAATCTGGGAGATAATTTGGAGGTTCTGCTCTAAATGAACGGTTTCTGCTGGCATTCTTCTTCCCTTGTCTCCAGCCTGTTAGTCTACCAACATACACCCTGCAGTCCCCTGCCTTTCAATTCAGTGCACGTACCGCAGTGATACAGTGGATAAGTCAGCTCAATTTGTCTGAAAGGCCCTCGAAGTTGGGTGTTTAAATTCTGCATTCAGAAGCAGCTCCGGTTTGCGGTCTGTGCACAAACTCGTGGCAAAAGCTGGAATAAGTGTCCTTTCTTCCTTTTTACCTTCTTTACAGATTCTCCTGAAAGTATTTCAGCCTTTCTTTAGAGATTTACAGCTAGCTTGATAGATGTTACTCCACTTAAAATCCTATAGAGAAAACAGGCTGCTCGATGCCCCTGTCAGGTTTGCATTTCAGTCTGCCGGGCTGTTGCCCGTCATCTCTATTGCTCTCTTGCCTGGCCTGTCTGTGCACTGAGATTCTCCTCAGTGCTGCTGATTGAGTCTCTGCAGAAAGCAGTGGTCTCTTTTGTGTGTGTGTGTATGTGTATACATATACATATTTATTCTAGAGATTTATCATCTTTGAGCTGTGGTACATTAGTATTCTGTTCAGGGTCCTCTCATTACAAATTGTTGCCCAGAATAATTTGCTGGAGGAAGACCTGCACAGGCCTGTTGTGAACATAAACAGCCTTTAGGTTTCCTGAAGGAGAATCTCTTCCACACATGCATAAAAGAGAAATTTGTTTTTTTTTGTTGCAAAAAAACCAGCATTGAAAATATAAGCAAATGTAAACAATAACAGAGTGAAAAGGAATAATTACTTACTCTGGCCTCCTGGGTACTAGACAAGGTAAAGAGGAGGCAGGGAATCTGAATATTTTACTTCTCAGGCACCTCATTCTGTTAAATGCTAACACACATTTCAGTCTCCAGGGGTGTATTTTAACAGGCAGCCTGCTGGACTTTGGCTAGTCGGTGCTCTGTTGGGGCTGCTAAGGGAGGTAATTTCCCCTGATTTTTTCCACATGTCTTCTAGGAGGAATGCAGCATATTTTTCTCTGTTTATCCCTCTACAGGTACACAGAGAATAAAGAAAGCAGGTCAAAACCAAGTTGTTTGGGAAATGTCTGTTACACACAACTCAGTACCAGCTAATTTTACCAGTGTTGCTTACAGATCAGTGCTACCCAGCAGTGACAGCTGCAGGTGCTGTCAGACCTGAAACGCACGGCACCAGGATGCATGATCCATCTGTCCACATCTGTCTGTCCTGTTGCTGACCACAGAAAGCACCCACTGCACTGCAGATGTAGGCCTGGCCCTTACGGCGTGGTCAGGACAGAAGGTTTGGTTTGTTGTCCTGCTTCTGCCACTGTCAGCACCTGCGGGGCTGCCCAACACATTCCCCAGGCAGTGCCAGCCATGTGCTTGTACATCTCATCCTTTGGCTGCTTCATGGATCACAGAATGGCTTGGGTTGGAAGGGAGCTCAAAGATTACTTGGTTCCACCACTATGGGCAGGGACACCTCCCACCAGCCCAGGCTGCCCAAAGCCCCTTCCAGTCTGGCCTTGAGCACCTCCAGGGATGGGGCATCCACAGCTTCCCTGGGCAGCCTGTGCCAGGCCTCACCACCCTCTGAGGGAAGAATTTCCTCCTAACCTCTAATCTGAACCTCTCCTCTTTTAGTTTAAAACCATTCCCTCTCATCCTGTGATTATCCAATTGCGCAAAGAGTTGTTCCCCATCCTTTTTACAAATCCCCTTCAAGTGCTGAAAGGTTGCAATGAGGTCCCCCCAGAGCCTTGTCTTCTCCAGGCTGAACAGCCCCAGCTCTCTCAGCCTTTCTGCATAGGAGAGGTGCTTCAGCCCCTTCCTGGCCTTCCATTTCACTGCCATTGTGCTTTCTTTTCTAGATTCTAGCCTCATTCCAAATCAATGGCCTAGCCCTAACTGCTTTTTCCCAGCTGGTTCCAGTTTTGGTACACCTGTAACCAGACTTAGTATTTTGCGTGCTGTTACCTAGTTAATCTCAGCCTTACACAGTATTACACATACAGACCCCAGTGTCCCCTCCAACGACCTGTGGAGTTTGGGTGTTTTTCACATCACTCCCCCCCAACCACCTGTGAGACCCAGCCATCCCTTTTTGAGCTTTCTACAACAGCTTCTGGGAGCTTCTGAGCTTTCGGGTCCTGCTGTACAGACCCCTGAGCAAGCTGCTGTCTCCTCTCTTAAAGCCCAGATTTCTCTTACTCATCACCCTCATTTCTGCTAGGATCTGTTCTCCCAGTGCAGCCAAACCTGCTATCGACCTTCACTTACCTCAGAAGTGCTTGCATATGCATGAGTAGCGTTACAGTGGAGCGCCTCTCATGCTTGGTTAGTCCAGCCAAGGTGAAAAAAGGGTCTTTAATGCACTCTGGAAACCACTGCTGCTGGTTCTCTGCTGTGCTTTTGAGCAGGTGTCAGGGTGGCTCAGGTACTGAGCACACAGCATATATTGCAGGGTTAATAATACACATTTCATCTCTTGAAGTTGCTTCTGAAGTATTTAACCTTTTTCAGGCTATTTTATACCATTTCCTGAACCTATTCTACAGTGACAGAAATCACTGTGCCGTTTTTTGTGTGTTCGAATCATTCTGAGTAAGTTCAAAAACACAATATGTCTTATATATAGTAAAGGTAGCAACTTGCAGCATTACAATGAAGAACTAACTTGGGTAAAAAATAGTTGTGTAGCAATTCTCCTGCAAAAAAAAAAAAAAAAAATGAACACAGAGTCTTTAAAACTGGCTCGTATTTAAAAAAAAAAAAAAAAAAAAAAAAGGCTGGAAATCGTCTAGCTGCAGGTTAGGCAGTCTTGTGACAGTTAAAAGCTTGTACTCGCGTTCCAGTTCCTGTTTAATTTCTTCTATAGAAGAACAGATTTTGCTTAATATTTAAGATACCATCATTTAGAGAGTTGAGGTGCCTGTTTGCACACAATCGAAATAGAGGGATTTTTAAGATACTGCGTTAATACGAACATACTCATGGATCTTCATAGAAGCAGAGATTATTAGGCCTTGTAAGAGTCATTACTTTCAGTCTATGCTATTTCTTTGAATTCATTTTCTAAAATGTTTACTTATGTCTAATTTTCCTTATTCAATAGGAAATAAAAGCAGTATTCCTCTTAAAGGCATGAAATATTCTTTCTGAAGACCTTTGGAGTTTTACTTTTTCAAATTATTTCCTGAAAATTACTGTCAACCTGCTTTGAATTGGAGGATGTACCTGAGCATCCTGAGCATTGTGGATATTTTATTCGGCTCCTTTAACACATTCACTGATGAGTTTTAGGGAATGATGATGTCTGGCCGCTTCATTTTCTGTCAGTTGATAGAATTGTCAACTGTACTTTCATTTATAGTAGCAAAATAAGTATTTGGTTTCAGCATTGCTTTCAGAAGTTGATTTAAAACATTTTCTATAGAGCTTGCTCCCTGGTAGTTATTGCATTTCATACCAAAAAATTGTTTTTCAGTTTGTCAGCTGAATTTGTACTGGCATTTTAAGGCTTTCATAAGTCTGAGGACTATATTGTGGTGTTAGTATGTTTTTAATGTTCTGTGTTAGAATTTATTAAATCACAGCAAATCACTGCTCTCTGTATTTATGAGAAAATCTTCCAAATTTCTTGTTATGGAAGAATGTGCGAATTCTAGCACTAAGGTTCAATGAAGAACAGCTGTAACTACAGTGCAAGTAGGATTGTGGCCTGAGCGGCATCTAATGAATTAATGAAACTGATACTGCCTTTTCTAATTGATGGAAAGAAATGCTGTTTATATATTCAGGGCTTTTTTTTTTTTTTTTTTTTTTTTTAGTATGACTGAACGCTAGGTTTGAAAAATGATTAAGAAATAAGTTTTAAAGATACTGTCAAATCTAACAACATGAGGAAACTTTCAGTAGTAGTAGAATGTGTTTCTCAAATTATTCTCAGTGTGGAATATATTATAGAAAAGAGACAGTAATGACCCCAAATCCTGAAGTTTCTTTGAGAAGTTATATAATAAGTGTTTGGGAGGTTGTTTGTACATGGCTTGGTCCAAGCTTATCTTCTATTGCTTTCTTAACTGACTTGATAAGCACTGCTTTCTAGCAGTGAAGGACACTGACAGGTATCAGTACTATCTCAGTCCGTGACATGGTATCCATGCAACTTCATACCAAATTACATTGGTATTTCTTCCACTGTATTTATTATAGATCATACTTAATTTATCCTTTTCTATAACTTTTCAGGCTCTTTGTTTTATTCCTTTCCTGGGAAGATCTGTAATTGTTCCTGTTTTATCATTTTTTAATCTTCATTCCTCTCCCAGTGTTCACTTATATTGTATGATCTAGAGTGTCCTGTTGTGTGCCACATTCTGTTTTGTGAATATATTGGTGAAAATGTGTAAATGTAAATTACCAAAATTAAAATTGAAGCACTTGAGCCTTCGATGAAGGCTTCTAATTTAGTCAAATTTTGTGTATATGCCTTTCAGATTAATGCATTTGTTTAATTCCATGCATTAGATCACTCGGTCTTGCAATGGCACCGCGTGTGAGATTTCTTCAAAAAGTTCAGAAACAGTTACCTGCGAATGAATTGGCTGATGAGACAAATCCTGTAAAGGAGACAGAGCAAAACAAAAATACCATCTCCTCAATAAACAAGGAAGGAGTGGAGAAATGCAGAACTAATTTCAGTGGAAAGGTATCTGCTAACAAAGCAAAGGAAGAGGAAAGAAGGAAAGAAACAGAACACCCCCCTTCTGAGGAAGGTGCTGAGGAGAGTGATGAGTCTGAGGATGAATCAGAAGAATCTGAGGAAGAGGAAAAAGAAGCTGCTTTATCAAGCAGGGCTCCAAACACAGACTCCATGCAGTTCTTCGAAGATGACGATGAAGATGATGATACTAAAGACTTTGATTTGCTGACAGTGAAAAGACGGAATGTTTTTGGTATGGAAGCTAAAGATGGTCCTGCACAGGTAAGTACACTTTACAGTAAGGCTTATGAATCTTAATGATTTTATTTTGGACATACTCCAAGTAAAAATGAGGAGAAAATTCTGCTCTTTAGCAGTGTACTCGCTTGAGGTCAGATGTTTTGCTGAAGTGTATCAGAGGTCAGAATTGCTCCCAGGAGATAAGTGGTGGTGTGACTTATGCTTTTATCATTTTGTGTTATTAACATTAGGTAAGTAATTTTCCTCACATAAAAGATGTCCTTGTAGTAGTTTTAATTTATGAATAACATGACTTGAATACTTTTCTTGTACCTTCCTAAAGTAGCTGCAACTTTTAGTCCTGATTTTGATGGTGTTACACAGTTTATGACACTGGGAACCAAATTGCAGCAGATGATGAGCTGTTTCCTAATACAAATCATAAGAAATGATCTTTACATTAACCTAAAGATCCAAACCATTAATGTAAATATCTTCAAACCAAGATTTTTACTTTCAACAACACTTACCTTTGCTGTTAGGAATTGATCCAATATCAGGGAGCAAGTGAAGGAGCACTTCGCTTCTAAAGAGCACTTCTAAAACGTAGTTATAGAGATGTATTAAAAGTATTCATTGATGTAGATCTTTCATTTCCTTAGTCAGTAGCTTTGTAATTGAGGGTTCCTCTGCACTCAGTACTCAGTATTCCCAGAAATGTTGCTTTCATTTAATCTTTAAATGCAATGTTATAGTAAGTCCCATCCCGCCCCCCCATAAAGCAGATTTGGTAAGTGCATATTGTGAATTTTTGGTGTGTCCTTTGTCCTATCTAGCAACTATTTATCTGTAGTAAAGAGATCCAAGTGAAATAGCCATCTGCTTCAGCAAGATGGTTTTCCTAACTTACATACATGCAAGGGGAGCCTCCTGGTAAGCAATGTATGTATTTTTCCAACTGGTATTTTAAATCTTTCTTTTTCGGTGCTGTTATTTAACAGCGCAGGGCACTTGTCATGAACTTATGCTTACCAGCCCACTGGCTGCATTTATAAGCAGCATCTTTCCGTTAGTATTTAGCAATGTGAGTAAAACCCTTCCGTCAGCTCACTTTGTCACAGCTGAGCACTTGCTCAGTAACTGAACCCCCGCCCGCGTTCTCTCCTCTCCCTCGAGGAGGTTGTCACAGGTTCCCATCTCTTGCCAGCAGCACGGGAGGAGGATAGGTGTGGGTAGTGGATGAGGGTGCTCCAGGGATTGCATTTCTGTCCCTCTTACTCTAAACCTGAATCGTCCTGCCTGTGCGCAGCTCATGGCTGGCTAGGCGCTAGTACGTGGCAAAGCTGAGTGGACGTGGCAGTGCCTTATAATTATTAATAAATTTCAGTTTCATGTGGTAAAGAAGCTGCAGTTTAAAAAACAAAAAGTAGAATGAAAGATTTCTGCCTAAAAGAGCACTCCTGTCTCAGCTTTCCTATCGCTTCTGCTATTTTCCGTGCTGAAATACACAGACAGCTTTATGTTGAATTTGTATGTTGGAAAGTGATTTGGGAAGTTCTGCTCAGAAAATAGTGAAAAACAAAACAAACAAAAAACAACCAACCACCACCAAAAACCACACAACAAAGCTTTGATGTAAAAGAATGAACAAGAATTTTATGAATAATATTAGTGATTTAAGAAGTTATTTGGAACCTCACCAGGTAATATTTTAACAGTTTTCTAGCATTAAACACTTACGGGTTAGGCAAGTTGGAAATTCTTTTCTGTGATTTAGTGTTGTTAATGTTTCATACTTGCTATACAAGTGTGGAAGAGCTCGTACTACCTGAATCCTCTTGTTCATGGGGGCATAATACTCGAAGCAACTGTGAAGAAAAATTAAGTTTCAAGATCTGTGTCGTTAAGAATTGAAATATAATTTGAATAATCTCCTACAGAAATGCCAGTGATAGTGCAATATATAATTTTTAGAAAGCAGGAACGTAGGGTGTACTGTGCCTAGCTGTGGAAACTAATCACTGCATATGGGAGTGTGGTGTTTATTGCCTTAGTTACTGTGAAAATTGTTGATAAATTGTGGAGTGCTTTAAACTTATGGTTTCTATTTTCAGTAGGAATAAGACAGTAAAGGCTTATACATGTATCACTAACCGTATGCAGTCTTTTAATGTTTCAGCATACAAACGCACGTGACAGAAATTATCTTGAAAGATGCAGTTGTTGTGCATCTTTATTTCATACCTATACCTTGACACCACGTTTTATGCATGTTAAAAATGAATTGTTAACTTGCAACACTGCTTATATTTTTTCCCCATCTGTTTACTTTCCTGATAAAAGTTTTGAGGTGATTAATGCTGTATTGTGGTAGATCCTACTGAATGCATGTAGCTGACATCTAAAGAATTAGAGCCGATTCCTCTGGGCTGTGAGGAAAAGGCACCGAGCAGTCCAAGGGCAGTTTTCCTGTTGCTCTGGGTTGGAGTGTCCTTCCAGTAAGGACTCAGAAGACAGTTTGACTTCAGCGTACGGGATCCTTGCTGTGTTTCTGGGACGAGGCAGTGGCAGTGTGTTAATTAGCAGCATCAAACGCTGCAGAGGGTCTAGGAGTCTGAAAATGAAGTGTGCTCTTGGCTAGATCATTTAGTGCTGAGAAAAATCTACCTTCTGTGCTAAAAAGATGAGAGTCTTGTGGAAAAGCTAGTATGTGATCATCTAATTGGGAGATCATGAATATACCTGGAAAGGCTGAATTAAATTTGCCTTAATACTTTCAATGCGTGTGATTGATTTTACACTTCCAGTGTTCCTGTACTATGCTGCTTGTTGACAGCAAAGCGGTCCCACTGCTGTTGTTGAGCTTCAGCAGTTCAGTTTCAGGGGAAACCTTACATTCAACTTCAGTTTTTAAAGAGCTGTTGTTAGGGTCACCAGCCCTTCCTCATGCTTGTGTCTTTCCAGGCCCCTCCAGCCTCAGGAAGAGCAGGAGGAGGTGCAGCACCGCCGTGTGTCCCACGGGGCTGTAGTGCAGAGCAGGAGTTCTTTAAGCTGATGGAGTGGAAGGGGATGTGTGTGACTTCCTTGGAATAGCTTGCTTTTGGTGAACGTCTGTGGTGCCTAACTTGACAGTGAAAGTTAGGTTGTGATGGGAAGTGCCACATATCCAATGTTAGCTCAGTTAATAACGCAACCCCCAGAATGACTACGTGCTTTCCCTTTCTTAGTGTGTCTCTTTGTTGTGTGTGTATTGCCTCTGTGTTTTTGTGATAACAAATATAAATGTTTCTCTTTTAGCACTGCCACATAAAAAATAAAACCTTGAGTAATGTGTTTTTTTCACCCTGGCACATACTACAACGTTGTTATGAATTTCTGAGCTCCAGAGGTACTCACCAGCTGCTCTATTTATGAATTTTACTTAAATATGTCATGACTTTTAGCTGTTTGGTATAACTCATGGGACTTATTTAGAAGTACAATGTTCTTATGCATTAAAAAGGTGACGAGCAGAACTGCCAATATCAATTGGCAGATGCACAGTATTATTTGGTTGTTATATTAACATTATGTAAATTAATCGCTTAAAGTGCATCTAACAATATTAGCAGTATAGATGTTGCAAGGACTTTAAATAATCCCAGGTTACAAACTTTGCTTTTAATGCTACTTTGGTGAAATTGGATGTCGCATTTTCAAATGCAAAAGCTGTACTTCCCCGTAAAACACTATTTATTGGAGAACTAAGATTAAGCCTACGGTAGTTTTTTCTTTTTTTTTTTTTTTTTTGTTTATACTTTTAATCCTCTTGTTGGACATGTTGCATGCTGTCAGACTTGTTTTCTGCTAGCAAATTTTCTTTTTTAGGATAGAGAATGTTAAATTACTGAGTTCTTAGGATTTCCTTCTCCCCCATCCTTTGATTTATAGACCTGTAAAGCTTTTCTAGTGAGGTACTGCCTGCTTGGACGATGGTAGAAGTGTAAGCCTATGGACAGAGGGTTGCCTTCAATAACACTTGCAGCTTCCTTGGAGTTAGTCCGTACACCCACAGAGCCTTCAGTTTGAATGCTGTGGCTTTGGAGGGATTTTTTTTTTTTTATATTTCATGATTCTGTCTCAGCTAGTTGGCTTGTTTTATAATCCAATAATGTTATGTGAAATGAAATTTTCTTACAGTTCTCAGATACACAAACCTGGTAGGTTATGGAAGCAGGAAAGAACAGAGAAGGGTAAGCCTCCCTCACAAGAGATGATGGTGGGGTCTATACCAAGAAGCAGAGAGTGATAGTTGGCTGTAATTTGGGCTTTTCACAGAGAGTGTATCAAGGAAACATCATTTAATGCCAACCAAAGTGAGGATATAATCCTCTAGAATTTTCTCCTGTGATGTTGAGAAGACAGCCTATCACCATACAGATAAATCAAAATTACTTTTCAGAGTTGTGATTCATCTCGATTGCTTCTCTTACATTGGCTTTCCATTCTGAATGTGATTTCTCTCCTTCTGTTCCTTGCTGTGAGACAGAAAAAGCAGTGTATAAACATCAGGTTGGTCAAAATCCATGCGAAGCATCTTCTCCTTCCTCTTATCAGCTCTTATTACCTCTTATTCTTCCATATTAACTCATGTTAAACATATGACTTGGTCTCCTTGGTGCTTTTCAGGGGATGACAAGAGAGAAAACACTCGAAGGAGGCAAGAGGCAAGGGCTGAAGCTGGCTGACTCTGGAAGCAGTGTTGGTTCCCTTAGGGCTGCCTCTCTTTGCTCCTGCTGTGGTAGCGTGTGGTGTCCAAGAGAACAAACCTGCTCCAGGGCAACCTGCTAGCTGTAAAAGGCACATTATTCCTTGGAGGCATATTGCAAAGCTAGCACTATAGCAGAGGAAATACAGAGGTTATTTATTTTTAAGTTAAATAAAAGTCAATGCCGTGATGCATTATATACCATAAATTCTCCTTCCTACAGAATGGGCCTTCTGTTCCTAGCCTAGTAACTCTGTGCTTGTGTGCCTCAAGTTGAATTATAGCAAGTAATGATTTATAAGAAGCACAAAACATTTGCACACAAGTGAGGTAGGCCTACATTTGGATGTTTTAAGAAGGCAGTGTTAAGAAAAAATATCTTTTGTCAGCCGTGAATGGAAACGAAACCTGCTGACAGCACCTTGAGCCTCCTCATGCCCAGCAGTGAGCGCTGAATGTGTCCTACAAAGTGGATGGAAAATTGTAATGAAACCACAATTTATTTTTGTGCAATTTCAATAGCTTAAGTACAACTGAAACTTGTTTTTTAAGACAAGCTGTGACGTCCAGTTATATTATATTCCATGTAATTTTAAAAAATCTTGTTGTTCAGCAGTGCTTCTGGAAGCTGTGCATTGAGACAGTGCTAAACCCAGGCATGGTGTTCAGCAAAAATATTTCTTTCCCTTCTTGGACAGCTTTTGCTCCTGAGATTTTCCCTGTCATCATTATTTTTGAGTAGAGTGTTCATGAGCTTCTTGTTAGTTTAAAGTGTGTAACAGAGGCTTTTGAGGCAGTCCTTTGTGAGAACCCATAATCTGTTTTGGACTCCAGATCCATAAATCACTTATTATTTTAAAATGTTTTTAATGCTTCTTCATTGTTCTTTCAGCTTGCATTGGCAGCTCTTGTGTCTACTCCAAATGTATCTTCAGATTTTTCTCTATTGATTTCCATTTCAATTATTTTTTTTTTTTTTTTAGAGACTTCCTGAAAACTTCTGTAGTGTATGGAAAATTCACTGTAATTGTTTCTTGCACCTTTTGAGGCAGCATTCCAGGTATTTGTGTCAATCCCTGTGATGATTAGGAAAATTGGAAAATCTATAGGATTAAAATTCCATATCTGAGTTACAGGTGAGCCATATACTTGAAATAAATGGCTGCTGCATGTCTCTTAGACTGTGGGTGCAGCATAACATGGTCATCCTAAATGTTTTAATCATGTTTCAAACCTGAAAGGAAGTATCATTTAGGGATTTTATTTAATATCTTCCTGTATCATAGCTCTTAGCTTTCTGGGTCATAGGCTACAGGGTACCCAGTTCTGATGTGCAAGGTGTTGCTTCTGTGTAATGCTTTATGTTGGAAAGTGCTTTTGAACCATTATGGGCTGTGCTAGTTTTGATGTCTACAGTACACCTTGAGGACAGTTTGTTGCTTTTGTAATTAAGAATGCAGTATAGAAGGATGCCACAGCTGCCAGGGACCTGCTTTCAGTCTTTCAGTCACAGCTCTTTGAGAAGTGCCTTCTCCTTTGAGCCAAGAAAGGCTTTTAGGCTGGACGTCAGGAGGGGGTTCTTCACAGAGAGAGTGGTTGCACACTGGAACAGGCTCCCCAGGGAAGTGGTCACTGCACCGAGCCTGTCTGAATTTAAGAAGAGATTGGACTGTGAACTTAGGCACATGGTCTGAACTTTTGGGTAGATCTGTGCGGTGTCAAGAGTTGGACTTGGTGATCCTTAAGGGTCCCTTCCAACTCAGGATATTCTATGATTCTATGATTCTAAGAGAGGTTCCCCCAGCTCTGAGGTGAGTTGCTTGTAAGTCAGCAGCTTTTGCAGGAGTGTGCTGCTCATCTTCTAGAGGAAATGCTGTTCACAAAGTTACTAGCTAGTGGAGCAGACTCCTGAACTAAGCAGTGCAGCCTTTTTATTTTAATTACTGGAGCTGTGGGTTAAAAAATCTTTTCTGAAGCAGCCTCCCAGGTCTTCTCCACTGTGCTGAACCTGCTGCAGTGTCACAGAGCTTGCTGTCCTAGCAAGAGGCAGCCATTTGCAAAGTGTTCCTGTGGTTAACTTGTACCGGAGGACCGTGATACTTGTGTTTAACCATGCACGTCTCTAATCTCTCCTTTAGAAAATACTTTTTCTGGTGGGTTGATGCTTCCTGAAGTGCAATGATGTTAGCAGTCTAGCACATTGCTCACATGCTCATGGTGCAAATTCAGGTTGCAGCGAGGCACACTTTGTCTTTGGATGGAACAGACCCGAGGTGACTGAGGTGCATGGTCTTGTATCTCAAAAGATACGGGGGTATTGTATAATTTAAAATGATTCATTAAAATATAATTTGTTAAACACTTCTAGTAGGTTACTCAAGCCTGCAGCAATACCCTCAGTTTTGGTGTGCTTAATGACTGATTTATAGCCTTCTTTAATATACTGTAATCATTTCATAGATGAGGATGAGTGAGCCAAATACTCTGCGTTAAAACTGCTTTGTTTTAATCAATATTCTCCAAATCCGTAGGATTTGTAAATTCTAAAATGCTGCAATTTCCTTTAAGATCTTTACTGCCTGAATGCTTGCTGGGTGATGGCACTGGAAGTATTTATAACTATGACACAGTTTTTGGATGAGCGGTTTCTGAAAAGTTGAGTGCTAATACTCTGAAATGCCACCAGAAATTATACAGCACTAATTTTCAAAGGAAATACGGCTTCCTGAAATAGTAATAAAGCAGACCAACTAACAAATACTTATCCCGAGCCTCCCAACCGCTGTCAGCACAGTGTGTAGTTGACGTTATGAGAATAATTCTTCAGTTGTTCATGTGGGCATCTTCTGTGATGCAGCCAGCTGCTACTTTAAGCCTCTCAGCGAACTGCTCATTCACATTTTCAACAATAGTTTGGGGCAGATATCTGAATTCTTACGTGTTGTATAATTTTTTAGGTGGAATAATTTGACAATTAGGACAAAAAATCACAATTTTGGTGAAGATTCACGAGCTGTTAGCCAAAATGAGTCTCTGAGCAATTTGTTGCGGTATTACTGACATGCAAACTGTAGAGTAATTAGTATTTTAAAAAGGAAAATATGTGTAGTACACTGTTCACAAATTCTGACCTGCTGACTGATTGTGGAAAAAGGACAGTAATCACAGAAAAACTGCTTTGGGACATCATATTTCCATGATGTCCCAGCTGTGGAGGGGTAGAGGTGACACCAGCTGGGAGGGAGCCTCCTGCCTGCTGCAGGCTGGGCTCTTTGCTTTCTGTCTCAGGTAAAGAAACAGCTACTGCCCCTGGGGATAAAGACCTGTTAAAGGAGCTTCTTTTCTGAGAAAATAAAACAATTAGGATGACAGCTGCTGGCCTTATTTGTGTCAAAAATTAAGTGAGCTATAAATTGCTTTGTGGCATCCCATCCTTTGTTATCTAAACCGTGCTGCTCTTGTGCTAGCTCTCAGCTTATTTCAGCACAGGGTTGTTCTTCTCTGTGCTTGAGCTGCAGGTTTGTTTAATCCTCCAGCAGGAAATCTCCATCTTCACGGTGCTCACCAGGTTGAGGCAGACTGCCCTGCCTGCTCCTCGCAGCCCTGCGTGCTCCAGAAGGTGCCTGTGGAGTAAAAAGGGTGATGCTCCAGCAGCAAGATGTCTGGCAAACACACCTGAGGAAAATTGAGGGGGTGCATTAGTAAATCCCTCAAAAAAAAAAACAAAAAACAAAAAACAACAAGTAAATGGGAAAAAGTGGTGGTGTCTTTGAGTTGGGAAACCCATGGGAAAACAGAATGACAAAAGTAGCTTTTTGAGGGGCTAAATGATGATATAAGCATGTGAAAGAGTTTAAGATAGTTCTGAGACACTTGTGCCGTGCTGATCTTGCTATGAGCAAGCTGGGAAGAGAAAACAGCTTGACTCTCTAAGAAAGTGCAAATATCTCTTGTCCTTTTTGGCTTTTTAGGGAGATGTCGATGAAAGACCAGCAGCTTTTTCTTGTTTCCCTAATCTCCTCTGCATTGAGCAAAATTAACATTAGCTGCTGTTTTGCTTATAGTGATGCCTCCTTATCTCTGGCTCAGAGCTGAGTGTCCTCAAAGTGCCAGCCTTGCTGTGGCAGCTTTCCTTCAGGTTCGCAATGCAAGGGCTGTGTCTTGCAGAGCACAAAAGGACACTATGTGTTTCTGTTGCAGTAGATCTTTTGCTGCCTTGGAGAAATTATGCATCTGCCCCGGGATTTTGGAGAAATACTGTTTTTACAGTCGTCACTCTTCCTTTATATATGCGTTGCTGGTCTGAGTTTCATTGGTCTGTACTTCTGGGTGATGGTTTTCAGTTTGGTGTTTTCTAAATCGTGAATGGAGGGCAGTCTTTTTGGTGAGATCACAAACCTGGTGTCACTGCCAAGCCTTTTTATCTTAACAAAGGGAGATAGAAGAGCGAGCTGATAATCCTAAAATGGGTATTAACAATTGTTTTAAGCCGTTCTATCTGGGGTTTATTTACATTAATATACGCCGAAAGCCAAAAGGTACTTCATATACAGCTGCTTACAGACCTACTCCAGCCACAGAGGTTCACCATTTTGGCTCGGAGGAATGTGTAATGCCTTAATTTGCTCGTGTGTTTTGGGAATTGCATGCTGACCTAGAGTTACACCATCTCTGAGAAAGTAAATCTCTGTCAACTTTTGCTTTCTTTACCTGTTGTGTCCATAGGTTCCCCAGCCTGAAAAGTGCAAATAAGTTATTGGATGTCTTTTAGGTTTTATGGTGGTTACAAAAAGTTTGAAGCTTTTATAAAATGAATATGCTCTTGGGAATTTATTTATATGTAGGCTCCATGTCAGAATGACGTGGTAACAAGAAAATACTGACCTGCAGCAGAGCTGGAGAATTGCTATCAAGAAGGTATTGTGTTAGGGCAGTGAGCGTTGATGCGAAATGTCTTTTGATTTGTGGGCTGAAAGAAATGTTCATGTTATTTCCAGCTTTAGGACACGATTTTTGAATGGGTGTTTCTAGGAAGTGCAGCTGTTGGGTTCACTGTCAGGCGTAGAAAAAGGAGGCAAAGAAAAAGAATACAAAGAAAGCTCCCCAAATAGCTGTGATGAGCGATTGAGGCTGATGTGAAGGGGGGGATTTAAGGGCTGAGATGAGACGAACTGAAAGGCAATGGTGTTGTACAGGAATGACAAACTCATGAGGCATCTTCCCAGCCTGTTCCTTTGGGAAACCCAGACAATATTGTCAGCAGATTCCTGTCTCTCAGCATCATGTTTCATGAAGATTTATACCACCTCTTATGGGATGATTTTTGAATAAGAATTACTGTGAAGTTCACTCCTTCAGTTTCAAATCTTGACATTAAATATGGATGTCTGTAATTTGTTCTACAGGTCTTTAGTGATAACGTAGTTATGTTTTACAGAAGTAAAGAGAAGTGGTCTGAGCTTCCCAGGTATAACACTCTTTGGTACGCTTATATTGAGTACAAAACATGAATTTTACTTAATTTTGTTTCCAAAAGAAATCTGTATCCTAAAACACACAAAGATACGAAGTTTACCATTACTAGCACTTCTCCCAGTGGTTTAGTTCATTTGTCAGTGCTGCAGTGAAGAGGTGGATGTGGGGGAAAGAGGACAGGAGCTGAGAATAAAGATATTCGAACAAATACTCCTTTGGTCTGCAAGAAAGACTTTATTTTAGCACACAAGAGAATGTGAGAAGAAAATGTGATACTGTTATGGAGGAGGTGAATAATATGATGTAAATTGGAAATGCAATGTGCAAATGCAAATTAAGACAGCATTTAGCTTAGGGACACTTCATTACTGCATGTTATCAAGTGTTGCAAGTCATTTGGAAGGCAGGCACCCTGTAGTTGCTTAGAAATGGAAAAAAAAAATGGTGTAGGAGTTGAAGGTTGAGTATTTTTGCCTGACTGAACTTGAGTCAAGATTCTGCTTCTGGCTGGTCAAGTGTTGTAATTACCTTAACAGGCCAAGCTTTTAAATAAATTAAAAAAAATAAACAAAGTTGTACGTACCACACCTGCAGGTAACCTTTCTGTCTTTGGTTTCAAGGTCAGCATTTATGCCGAGCCAAGGAAATGTTACGTTCTCATTAGCCAGCCTTGTTTTTGTGGCTCCACTCTCTTGATCCTCCTTTAAACGTGGGGAATTTAGAACATAAATTACTTTGACTTCTCCCCTTTTTTAAGAAGTATTTTATTCTTTTTAGCACAGCTGATTTTTTCATTGGTCATTGAAGCTAATCAATCTTGACATTTCTTGTTACTGCTAATCTTCTTTTATGGTTGGAAAAATAACATCTTCATATTTTATTTTACCTTCGGACATTTTTTAAGGCACTTACGAGCAATAATAGCCTTCTAAAGCATTTTGTGATGTAATGTAGGACAGCTGCTAATGATTAAAGCTAAGACAGCTGTAATGGAATATTTACTGGATAAATTGAGAAGAGACTAATAAATAGAGGTACAAGAAATGTTAAATCTTTTAGTGGAAAAACACCGGAGAAAGGAAATGCAACTTTAGATTGAGTGTTTATATCAAGTGTGAGCATATCACTGGAACACAGGCCTTGGCTCATTGTTTTCAATTTTTCCTTTAGTTGCTGGAAAAATAGTTAAAAGCTCTCCCAGTACCAGAGAGTTCTGGACATACTGGAGAGAGCCCAAGGCAGGGCCACCAGGACGATGAAGGCGCTGGAGCATCTCTGCTGTGAGGAGAAGCTGGGAGAGCTGGGGCTGCTCAGCCTGGAGAAGAGGAGGGTCTGGGGGATCTCATCCGTGTCCCTAAATCCCTGACGGGAGGGTGCAGAGGGGACGGAGCCAGGCTCTGCTCAGTGACCCCCAGAGAGGCTGTGGGGTCTCCTCCTTTGGGATCTCCAAAAGCTGCCTGGATGTTGTCCTGGGCAGCCTGCTCTGGGTGTCCCTGCTTGGGCAGAGGTTTAAATTAACAGAAGTAATTTTTATGCAAGTGTAAGTATATGTAAAGAGAGCTTTTACAGCTAAAAAATTATTAGCTCTTTTCTGAAATTATTTATGTGAGGAAAGCATTGCTTCTAAAAGATACATTCCCAATTAAATTAGTTCTTTTTTTTTTTTTTTTCAGCAGGAAAGTTCAAGTCTAACTTAAAGGATTTTTATTAAAAAAAAAAAAAAGAAAAAAAGATTAAGACTTTAGACTGAGGTTCTATAGATGTATATGTTTAGCTGATTAATGTTTATGTTAAATAATCAAACTCTTAAGTCTTGGTCATTGATCAAAGTGTTCTTTTTCTTGCATATATTTCAGGTAGTCTTCAATGATGCTTGTGTAGGGTTTCAGAAGGGTTAGGTTAGGAGGTGATCTACAGCTGCAGACCTGGACAGCAGGACCACAGGAAACAGTGTACATGAAAAAGTGTTTCTCAGGTTAGCTTTCAAAAAGTGGCGTGGGTGTGTACACAAAGAAAGGGGAAGCGAATAATGGTCCGAATTGGGGTTAGGGAGAGGGAAGGAAAATTGTAAGCTAGGCTAAGAAGGCTTCAAAATCACTAGAATACAACGAGTATTTAATTTTCAAATGCTGCATCTGATGGATTTGCTTCAAGAGTAGAATCCAACTTCCATGTTCTTAATTCTCTTAAGCACTTCTGATCAATTACTTAGAATTTCATCCTCCTTGAAATCTAATGGACATTTCTAATTTCCGTATGTTGCTGGAAACCATGAATATGAGCATATTTGCAGAAGTGGAATCTCTCATGGTATCTTTACAGGCATCAGTGGCCAGGGTTTACCTTGGGAATGTTTAATGAGGTGGCTTAGTGTACCCACGGACAGCTTATTTGGATACAGGCAATGTGAAGGTTTTCACAGATCTAGCTGTGTGTTTACACATAGAGATATAATGTAGGGGGACTCAAGTTCCCCAGACAGGAGAGATTTTATTGTGGTTAGGAAACATAAGGTGGTGGGAGAAAGCCAGGTTTATTATTTTTAATTGCAACCCAATAACGGCTTGGTTTTGCTGTATCTGGTTTGTTTATTCTTTGAGCACAATTTTCCTGCTATGTAAAACCACTTCTGTTGGACAGAGGTTGCTTACAGATCCTGAAGCAGTTCTGCGTGTGTTAACATCCTATTCATGGGCTGTGTCTGCAGCTCTTTTTCTCTGCATTCACGGTGATGGAAAACTGCTGGAAGCCAAAGCTTACGTCTCACAATAGCCTGTAATACGACTATGAACTGTGCAGTCAGGCTTATAAACAAACTTATCCTTTCCCTTTTTTATTTATTCCTTTTTATATCTCAACAAGTAAAAGCTCTACCTGATTATCTTTGGAGTGCTCTGAAAGCACGACTTCATTTACAACATATCAGTCGAAAATAAATCTCTCTCTCCTGAGATCTTTTGCTATCCCTTTACCTCCAGTGGAGGGGCCAAAATCTGTCAGTGAGAGCAGTTTAGGGCTATCTATCTCTCTATCTATCTGTCTGCCTTTTCAAACAGTCCTGAAATCTGGCCGAACTATACAGCCTCCTGCACTTGCCATGTTCAGCCTGAAATGACTTGGTACAAAATAGAAATTCAGTGCTTGTGCTGGGAGACCTGGGGCATCTGAATGTCAAACTCTATCTGATGAAATTGCATTCTTCTCCTACTTTAATAGGATTGCGAGGATAATATAGTTGAAATTTATAGTTGTCATAAGGATAAGGTCAGCAAGTAGATCAGAGCTGAATTGGAATTGACCCTGTTTTCTTTTCACTTGAGTTAATTTACTGACTTGCTAGGCTACCAGCCTTTCAGGATTCAGAGCATGACTAAATTGTTTGACAGATCAGGGTTGTCTTAAACATTTCAAACTATACATATTAAAAAATTGTGTACATAAAATAATTAACCCTTATATGTACAAAACATGTTTAATAAATAAAGATAACAATCTTATAAATATAACATTTGTACGTAAATATAACATTTATACATATTTAATTTATGTACCTATATATGCATGCATGTGTATATATATGTAAATGAAAAGATGCTTCCCAAATACTTCTTCCTCCAGTGCCTTTCCGAAGAAAATTTATTGTTAAGTCCTTGAACTTAGCACATTTTATACGGGGTTAATTTCGCTAATGCAAGTGGCAAGAGCCTGATGATGAACGTTTTAATTTCTGTGGTGGTACTTGCTCAGCGAGGAGTACCAACTTGTAATAGGAATTTTTCCGCATTGGGTTTTGTGATCGTTTGGAAGATGCATTGTGCTCAGAGGCAATCAGCAACGGCTGCAGAGAAATGGCATGTACCTCTCTCAGGCAATTTTGGTATTGAAGATATTTCATATGATGGTTACAGGATAAACTGTTGCTGTTGTGCAGAAGCTGCACCTCACTTCACGCTCCCTTCTCTGTTACTTCGTGCACGTTGTTTCTCCTTTGTTAGCGCTGACTCAGCCACAAAAAAAAAGAGGTGGCTGCCTTAGAAGACAGATTTCCTACCGATCAGTTCTCTTTGTGCAGGAGGAGAAAGCTGCCCACTCTCCCTTCCTCATATTTATTCTGAAATGTTGGTCGTCAGGTTTTCAGAAAGGTAAGCTGACACCACCTTGAGCTCATTTTTTATATTTTCAAGGCTGGATGTGAAGATTTCCTGTGAGCAGTCGAAGCTCCTGAGCCCCTTCTCCGCAGTAATCGTAGCGGCACAAGCAGGTCCTGGTCACCATCAGGACGGGGAGGCTTCAGGGTAGGGTTACTCTGGTGTAGGTGTTACCAGGGGTAGGTGTTAGGCTGAGCTGAGAACGCATCATGTTCTGATCATGTTCTGTGACCACATGGGGCAAGTCCCTGATGTTTCAGTGCTGGGTGGCTCCAATGGACACGGTAAAAACTAATATTTTTAGTTGTGGAGAAAATTTCATCACACCACGGTTTCTGGTTGTTTTTTAAAAACAAATTAATGACCAAACCCTCCACATCTGATAATATTCTTAGATTAGAGACATCTTCCTTCCAGCCTTCTTAAATACGAAGGAAGTTTCTCAGTTCTATTTCAAGGAAAAAAAAAAAAGCTGAAAAATACATTTTATGTTTCACAAGAATTCCAGAGCATTTATTTTGATATTTATTAGTTAAAATAGCATGGGCAGAATGAAGTCGAGTAAATTCCTTATTCATTTTATTTTTTTTTCTGTTAATGGATATTATTATATCCAAATGTACTCGTGGTTTCTGTAAAGTCTAATGCATTTTGATCAAAACAAGTTCCCGATATCAGCTACTACCTGTGCATGAGTTTCATAATCTGATTATGCATTGTATGAAGCAGTATTTCCTGCCTTCTATTTAAATTGTGACTTTTTAATTTCATATGGTGTCTTGTTCTTGGGTTGTGAAACAGAGTGCATCTTCACTTATTAAATTATTAAGAATTAAGCAATACATATATTTGTTTTCTTTTCAGAGGCAAAGATTCTTTGTTTTTATTTTCTCTGTACAAGAATTATTTTTAAATATTCTTCACCATTCCAGTGTGTCTTCTCTGAACTTCCTGTAATTATTTTCCAATAGAGACAAAACCAATTCATGGAGAAATCCAAATAAAAGTTGTTACAGAACAGTAGCTTTGAAGTTTGGACTTCTGGGAAGTTTATAGCCTGAAGAGAGAATTATGTTACTTCCTTCAGCAGCGTAATCGTTTGTTCTGGTAACATTTATGCTCCTTTCATTCCAATAAAGAAGTCATTGATTGAAGTTTGTACTGCAGAAACCATCAAGCTATTGGTCTTAGCAGCGCTCTCATGCTGAAATTGTATGGTCAGAGGCATCCAAGCAAACAAATAGAAGTGGCAAAACCTCTTGCTTGACTTGCAGAATAGGATTCTGGTTATAAATGAATTGCTAGAAAACCAGAAGGCAATGTATAAAGTGGATAGCAGGACATACTGAAGTCACAAGTAATGCTACTTTGTTCAAGAAGAATGTTCTGTAGCATCACAAAGCCCTGGATATTCTTCCAAAGTATGTTCCCCTGATTTTGCATTTCAAACATTCTGGATCACCTTCATTTTACAATTCTGCATATATCTATGTGTTAGGATATGCAGAACATAAAAGGTAATGCTGTACCTTTCAGTAAGTTAAAGGCTGGAATAAAATGCATTATAGATACCTCGTAGAACCCTAGATGAACTTTTCCCAGCAGCTGGAGATAGGGAGCAAATTGGCACATTTTATCTACAGGATTTCCCAGGAGAAATATTACTCAAGGCTTAAAATCCGAACTGTTACAATGAAAAAAAAACACTGCATATTTTATGAAATGGTCCTCTGGTACTGGAAGGACTACTGGCTGAATTTGCCCTTGGAAAAAAACAGTCACTTATGAGCCTTTCTTTTAAAAAAAAAAAAAACTGCTCTAAATGCCTATTCATTGTTAACTGATGGCTTAGCTTTTTCAGACAATCTTAAGATGTTATTTCTGCTTGGCTTTTTAATCTAGGAGGACAAGCAGTAGAATTTGAGAATTTTTATTTGAATCAATAAACCATGAAGCAAAACCTGGGGTTTATTGGAACAAAGGCACAAACATTCAAGATCCATTGCATCTGTGACTGGTCACATATTTATTTGCAATTAATGCCAAGAAATAATTATGAACTTATTGATACCAGTGAGCCACAAGCAAGAGAAAATAAAGAAAGTTTCCTTGGTTTTCTTCTAGATGGAGACCAGAAGCATCTTTCTTATTTAGCTCCATAGTTACGTGCGAGCTAGAGCTATGTCTTGCCTCCAGCCTTGAGTGTTTAGCATTTATTCCATACTTCATTTTAAGCAATTTCTCCTTTTTAAAAGGAGAATATTTTTTTTCTGGCAAACCTCTGAAAATTTGGAGTCAGCATCTTTCATTAGCTGGAGGGATTTTTTTATTATTATATAGTATCTGCTTACACATCATCTATATTCCTTGAAGATTTTTAATTCTGAGCAGTTACTTGGCAGAGAAGGCTGTGAGAGGAGATGCAACACTCAGAAAAGCATTCTTATAAAACTGAGTGGATGCAATGCTTTCTTTTTAGATGAAGAAACAGTACAAAAACCAAGTGACAGCAAGGCTGTAATAACTGCAGTGGAGGTTAACTCCTTTGGTGCGAGTGAGTAATGAGTCTGTTAGAGCATGTGCTGCATGGCTTATACCAGTCTCTTACAGTTTGTCACATGTTAAAATACGGAGAGAGAAGGTAAGTGTCTGGACAAGACGTGAGTGGTTTAAGGTGGGTAAAATACATGTAGCTCAGGATTCTCCATCTAGGAGCTTTGTTCAATGTAGGTGTATTTTCAAGGAGTCCTGGTGCAGAAGGAAAGCACTGGCATGATGTTCTGCATCTTGGCTCTCCAGAAAGTCCCAGGCAGAATGGATGGTGCCAGGTTGTAATCTACTAAACTTGTTTCCCAGAGCCTTCAGGGCAGTTATGTTCGGGTTGTAAAGAGGATAGAAACTTTTTATTGTCTGGCCTGGCAGGGAGAGAGTGGTAGGTGTGGAATGCACAGCACAGGCTAGAGAGGATTATTCCTACTGTGCAGGCAGGAGCAAAATACGTGACGGCTGTACCCTGAGATGAGCTTACTGGTTGTGCTGTGGTGCTGGATGTTGGGTAGACCTGGTTTAGTAGCCGTGCTGCTTTCATTGACTTTGATGTATCTGTTGTAAATCTCGGTCCTCTAAGTTGTGCCTCCCAGTCTACAACAGGAAGGGTTTATCCAACGTGCAGGTGTCAGAGATGGTAAGGCCAGGCTGGATGGGGCTTTGGGCATCCTGGTGTGGTGGGAGGTGTCCCTGCCCATGGCAGGAGGTTGAAATTAGATGGTCTTTCAGGCCCCTTCCAAACCATTCTGTGATTCTGTGTTATTTCTCAGTCAAGTGGCACAGCTTAAGTCCTGAATTTGTTTGCCTGATGACTTTGAGGGGACCCAGCAAGCACATTTCTTACAAACATGTTTGGCCTTGCTTCAGTAAGCTGCTTCAGCAGAGTACTGGTGTTTGTGCATCCATGTAGAGTCAAGGTTCACTGTAGATGAAACAGTTCTGAGCTGTATGCTGGCGCCTGAAAGCCATATGAAACAGATTCTGTGCATAATGTGTTGTGTTTTAATGAACCTCTTTAACACACTTTTAACTGCTAGTCTAGACAAAACCCAAGTAATAAGTTAATATCCATTAAAACAGTTGGAAATGTCATTTCTCTTAGTTATGAAACATGCCAGCATAAGATTTCTAACACTTCATTATTTGCTGTATTGAATGGTTTTTAATAATTTTAATTTGTGTGTATTCCCTTAAGAAGTAATATTTTAAAAAGTGCTTGGAATAAAACTTTTGAAGGATGGAGTAACAGGGTCTTTTGAGAATCTTATTTTTATTTTTATTTTTATAAAACAGTCATTTAGAGTATGCCAGGTGCTGAAACTTTTAAGGAATATATTGCCCAGTTGAGCTGCCCTGGGGCATGCACCCATGAGGTCTGGCTCTGGCAAAGTTGTGGGAGCAAGGCTGGCACACTGTCTTCTGCAGACTGTATCCTGAAATCCTGCACGTGGTCAGATGATACTGTGATTTCTTAGTGCAATTTCAAAGAACCATTTGTACCCTGATACCCTGAAATTAGATGAACTTACAGCAACTTTTATTTTTCATATAACGTAGCTTTGTCTTTTATGAAATGAAGTTTTAAGTATGCAGAAATTTGCTCTTAAACCCATAAAATATTTCAAAATGTTTTTATTAAATTAATTAATTTAGCTAAATAGTTATGTGCCTTGCACTTGGAAAATGTTGCATTTTTATTTCTGCCGGGATTCTTCTGTGAATCGCTTCCCATGGCTTATTTTGTAAGCATACAAGGGTTCTTTGGCTATTAAGAAACACGAGGTTTTATGTGAATTTTATTAAAAGGAAGCTATGGGAGGGGGGGATGACAATGCTAGTAGGGCCATCAGTTGAAAAGCTCTCTGGCACATTTTAAAGTTTGCTTTGCTTGTCTGTAACCTGTTTCAGGTTGACTGCTGGTATCAGCAGTTCAGGCTGAAGTGCTGGACTTCAACTGTGGTCTCGGGTCCAAATTTCTGACCCAGTTTGAGCATGGTGACCTCCGGGCTAAGTGGGGAGATGCCACTTCTCCAGAGCCAGAGGACCTGCGGTGTGGTGAAGTGCCAGTAGAAGTACTGGTGCCGCTGGTGCCGTACTCTTACTCAAATACTTTTCTGTTTAAAAAAAAATCCTCATCTTTTAACTTTCCCAAAATAGCAAGGTTCTTCTAAATGTCCCTTCCTATATTTTTGCCAGCAGATATTTCACCTTTTAGTGTAAACTGCAAGTTTTGTATGTGATAATAGTATGATATCCCCTAAAGCCTTTCCTGACTTAATGTGCTATGTTGCTACTGCTTATTATAGATGCTGGCAGTCACCAAACAAGGTAATTAAAAGGAAATTCTCTCCTTTGGAAATTATGTGAATAATTTAAGTTCCAGAATTTCCCTCTTCACCACCCAGTAACTTTCTTGTTTCCTTCTGCAAAGTCTGGTTACAAAAAGATTTTCAAAGAACTCAGGAGAAAACAAAGCGAAGAGATCAGATCAGTTTCTATAAGACACTTTTCTACATGAAATTTTTCAGTCTGGGCAGACTTGCTTTTTTAATTAATGCCTGAAATTTGCTTCCCCAGCCAACAGAAGGCTTCTTAATATAAGGAACAGCCGCAGTTCCCTTGCTAGTCTTCCGACTCAATTATCTCATTCCCTTGTGCTGAAAAGTAAATGTTGTATTAAGAAAAATTCTTCAGGGGATGTTAGTTTTGCATATACTGTGCGTGTGTATATGTGGAACATGGAGAATTTCATTACCCTATTTTTGCCTCTTGGTGCAAGTGGCCATTCACAAGAAAGCTTGAGAACAGACGTTGATAGAAAGCGATTAAGATTATCACTTAAAATAAACAGGGCATTTGATGAGGGCAGCTGGAGCTTAAAAGTGTGAAGTAATAGTAAAGGGGAAGAAATGCTCACTTAGGTATTTGCTGGGGCCTTTACAGAAGAGTAGGTTTTCTGATCTGCCTTTTCTTGTGGGTTTTGGAAACCCATGTGTTATTAACACCAACCTCTGACCTGGAAAAGGGGCCTTTTTTGTTCACTGAAACAACTGGATGCCATTAGCTTGCCTTTGCCAGCAGTTGCCATCAGCATTAAAAACACCTGAAGGAGCAGGGGCCTCTTTGGAGGAGCAGCAGGTGCACGTGGCAGAAGCTGGGTCATTTTGCAAGGTTACCCCGCTCCTATCTGGCCAGGGGGCATGAACGTGAAGAAGCTTTTCAGAAGGTCTTCCATTCCTCTGTGCAAGTAGCTTCCCTGCCCTTAAAGTCAGAAGAAAAGCATCATTCCTAATTTGAAAAAGGGCCAGTGGAGGCGCAGAAGCGTGGTTTCTTGCTGTATGCTCCCTGTGTCTTTGCCATTGAGAATACTTGGATCAAGCTCGTACGTGGGTGAGAGTTTGGGGAGCAGTCATGCAAAAGAGCCATGGTCACACACAGCGTGTTCACATCTCTTACGTGTCTGCCTTCTGGAGACACCAGAAGTGTAGGAGGGAGGCTTCCTCCCTTGCTTCATTTATAGAAAAGTCTCATTTCACAGCTGGAGATCAAAATGATAAAGCTCCAGTCATAGCTGGAGCTTTGGTGCTTTTGTGCTGTGAGGAAGCAAGCAGGGAACCGTGATGTAGAGTTACCAGAATTTCGTCTTATTCTTCCTACCATTCTACCGAAGACAGTTAATATCCCCTTGAATTGCTGCTTTAAAAAATAGCTTGTGTTCTTTTCACTCCTGAAAGGAAACAAGTTCAGTGCCAAAAAGCCTGTGTAGCTCACTTGTTACTGGGTGCACACTGAGATTTGACCTTAGGAACAGTTTAGTGCATGGCAAAGGTGCCTTGGCACACCATTGCTTGTAATTTTTCCTGACAAAATCATTGCTAAACATAATTTTTGCCATGAAACCCTGAATAGCTTCACAGCTGTGAGAAATGAGAAAAGTTAACTGATGTGCACAGAGTAAGGAACTGTGGTTTAAAATATAAATGAATCACTTACTATGACAGTAGCTCAATGTATGCAAATCTTTGGAATCCTCCCATTACCTCCTTTAAAGCAAAACCTGATATCTTCATAGTTTATATATAATTTATATATATGTGTGTGTGTATATATATATATATATATATATAAATATATAAACCTCTTTATGGGAAGTTTTATGGAAGTGTTACATTCTGTTTTTATGTGTAAAGCAGTTCTGTGACACTGGCTGCAGGTTACTTGGCAAATGAAGTCCATACCTTGACCTTGGCAACTCGCATGTTTATAAATCAGCTAACTAATATGACCTTGTCTGTAAACTGAAATGCTGGGGTGGGAAGATGGCTGCATGTGTGTTCCCTGGTGTCAGCATTTCAGGTGTTTGGGCAAGGTAGGCTCCTGAGGTAGGTAGTTTCTGTTTTTTCAGGAATCTTGCCGTAAGTTGTTGTGAAGAGACAGAACCTTTTTCAAACAAATTCGAAGCTTCTCTCTCACCTCTGAACAGTGTCGACATCCAAAAAGCACAGGTCAGGTCTCTCGACTTTCTCAGCAAGTTTTCATTCCCATTGCATGAGCTTGGGTATTACCCTTGCTCAACTCATCTGGTCTGTGTCACATGGTATTTGAGCAGATTTGGTGCCTGCATATCCAAAATGGGAAAGTTTCAGTAACCAAATCCATTTGTATAACCAACCACTCCTGTTTCTGTTGAGCCTCATCTCAGAAATGGTTCTCACTAGCTGCAGTGGCAGCCAGCTTGCAGTTGCTAGCAGTGTATTTCCTTGCTTTCATTTGAGTATTAAGATGTACTTCAAATAAACCAAAAGTTTAAAGGCACTTCACGCAGGTTGTTATCAAATAATTGAATTTGTAATTTTGTCATTTATTAAGGCTCCATGAGTACACTTGTCTTGGCGATGTGTCCCGAGAGATGCTTTTATTATTTATTGACTGGCAATGTAAGTGCTGCACTTAACCACCTTAATGAGTGGGCTGAGCATACGATTGCAGAGTGTAGCTGTTAGTGACAACGGGCTCTGTTTAGATTTGGGTAAGGCAGTAAATAAAAGGTACATCATTTACATAAGCTTATTAAGTGGTATTCTCAAGGGGAACAGCAATAATTTCAGATGCTGTTTTCAGTGTTGACAGCTGGTCCATTTACAAATTAGATATGGAGAAGGGTTACAGGGAAAGGATAAAGGCTTGTGCAAGTTGTACAGCAGTTTCAGAAAAATGTAAGTTATCCTGTGAGGAATGAGTGCCCAGACTAATAAATTATCTGGCGTGAACTGAAAAGCAAGTTATACTGGGACTGCAGTTTGAAAAGTAAGGGGATTTCAAATGTTGAAATGCAAGTGTAAAGAGATTTCGTTAGCTCAGCAGAAATTGCATGTGGATATCTGTTCTAATGTGAGAGTTTGTTTTTTCTGCCTAAAATAAACCAAAATGAATCACAATGAAACTGGAGGCATGTTATTTGCACTGGTTTGACTAAGTGCTCCACAGCAAACCTCTCAAAGCCACTCAAATGTGTGTGGGGGAAAAAGCTTTTGTGATTTATGGTGCTTCGTGGAATGGCAGGTTGAAAAAGTTTGATATATCATCCTCGTTAAATAGAAAGGTTTCTGTATGCTGTTTCTTTTAAAGGAAAAGAGGTGACTTTCAGATTAACTTGAATTGGTAAAGTCAATGAAAATGTCATACCGAAAGCCATGTAAGCTTTCTTGCAAGTCTTTCTATCATTGCTTCCAGTTTCTCATTCAGGCATCCTCTGTACGAGACCTCCCCTTTTGTTACCTTTCAGTTGAAGAGGATGCCACAACTGTAGTGTTGGCCAAGGTCTGCGTATGGGTTTTGTGCGATTGTCTCCCTAAAATAAAAGTGATTTTTTGGTAAGCACAGCTATGAAACAAGTGCATTAAAAGAAGTCCTCCCTCTTCGTTCGGAGATGGGAAGTTCATCCAGCTTGAGTTATTGGAGTGCCAATATGTGCTCAAAATAGAGCTTTAGCATTTGCCTGAGAGGTTTCAGACGCAAATGTTTGTGGTTCTGTTGTATTTTAATAAAAATGTTTAGTACAATTTGCAGTACAAGTGATCTTTAAAAATGTTGGCTGCTGTAGAAAAATCAGCTCTAGAAATAAAAAGACTTGGACTGTTTTAAAAACCTTCCTTATTCTAAGAAAATATTTGTCATATCTTAAAAAGCAGATTTGAATTTGCAGAATAGCCAAAAGCTATTCAAAGTCAGCATTGGATTGTGTCCTCATGGCTTGAAATTGTTATTTTCTTAATACTGTCTAATTAGAATGACAAGTGGAAAATTAGGACTCAACATTTGGGAATAGTTTTGTTGTTGTATTCCATGATATATTTTGTGTACTTATCCAGCCTGCAAGTGTACTTCTTAGACTTTTGGCTCTTTATTTAAACTTAAATTAATGAAATTAGCAATGTAGTTCATGTCTATTGAATGCTATCTGATTTGGAAATGCAGGGCCTTTATGCTCTGGGTAACTATCTGATTGTTGTTGCAGCAATTTTTAGTTCTGTGCCAAAAAAGTTGGCAGCTTTGATGAACTGTGGCAAAAACTTGATTATTTTCAATAATTCAAGTTACTGGACTGTCCATAAAATGGGTGCAGGTTGAAAATGTCATTTTCTTTTAGTTCTCTTCATTGTGAAAACAGTGAAGAATATGTTACTGCTCTTTCAAAAATGCTATGGAATTATAGGAACGGTTTAGTTTCAAAATTTACTGATTAAGTAAAAAGATCCTTTAAACTAACTGTAATCATTTAAAAAAAAAAAAAAAAAAAAAAAGGCCTTCATCCCTGTATGTAATTTATTCTTCCTGAATGTAGAGCTCTGAATAATATGGGTGGAAAACAGTTTAAAAATAATAGGGGGAAGGCTTTTCTTTGGATTTCTTGGGATTTCCTGAAATTGCATGGGCTTCAGCACTGAGCCAGTTTGACTTTCTTGTTCGTCATAGCATGTACAGCTTCCTAGTGTCATATGTGGCTCTGTTAGAAGGGTGATTGGGAAAACCTGAAGTACTCATAATCAAATCTGAAGTTAATTTCGCTGACCAAATTAGTTGAAAGAATGGTTTGTTGTTAAAAATAGGACACTGAAGCCACTTTTCAGTCTAGCCTTGGTGTAGCTTCTCTTTGGTGGTCTTAAACAGCATGTCTTGGTATATCTTGCCTTCCTTTTTTCCATGCAACAATTAGAATGAAAAACCTGCCCAAATCAGTGTTGATTTACAGGTCGGTGCTATGCTGATGCAGCAGAATACTTGGACTTCAACTTGCCGTTGACTTGGCTGTACCAGTAATGAGTAAGCAATCTAAAAATCAAGTCAAGATCCCTATATTGTGCTTAACTTTGAAGTAGATTTTTGCTTTGTAAGAACCTAAAGGGTTGTGAGGCATTGGAGTGGGCTGCCCAGGGAAGTGGTTGAGCCACCATCCCTGGAGGTCTTTAAAAGACTTTTAGATGTAGAGCTCAGTGATATGGTTTAGTGGAGGACTGGTTAGTGCTAGGTCAGAGGTTGGACTCGGTGATCTTGGAGGTCTCTTCCAACCTAGATGATTCTGTGATTCTGTAAGTTTTTTTTTTTAAGAGTTTTTAGAGTGGTACCTTAGAGTTTAAAGGCATAGTTAGAGCTACTATATAGGGCCAAGCAGGTTCGATTGTATTTCCAGAGCACTTGATGTGATCTCTGTTCCTTTCAGTGATGGCTTCATTTTCATGGAATTTAGATGTTAAAGCTAGAGGGGGCCCTGAGAGACATTCCTGTGCCTCAGTCCTTTTTTTTTGTCTGTTTAACATTCATCTCCATTGCAGACCAAGAACCAGAGTGTTAAGGTATCCTTCTGTTTTTTAACCCTCCTCCCCAGTCATGAACCTTGAGGTATGGATAAGAATTTAATTGGCTTTAGCTGTATACATTTCAGAAGCCGTATAATAACCTTTTGTGTAAATTAAAGATGATACCAGTTTGCCTCCCCTGTACTGGTATTGATGTAAGCAAGTTGCTAAGCAGTGCAACATAATCATGGGGCTTTACCACTTACTCATCTGATAAATTTTGATAACTTACCTCATATTAAATGGTTGGAACTTTAATGGTACAAAACTAAAATGAAAATTATTTATGCTATTTTCTTAATATGCTGAAAAATTGATGATTTTATGCAAGATTGTTTGAACAGCATTTACTGAGATTTAAGATTTTAAATGTAAAAAATATGCACCTTCTCATTTATCTTAGTTTTCCCACTTCAACATGCATTTTTAAGACTAAAAGAAAAACAGATTCTTGATCTTTATGTTTATGTCAAGAGTGAGCTCTTTATACTGATGTAAGTGTATATATGTTACAAAAGCTAAAGAATCTTTTTGTTAGATAAGACCTCATGCATAGCTCAAGTGTTTTGCTCCAAAGACTTGCTGAGTCTTTGTGTTTTGCTTTCTTAGAAACAACAGAAAACCTGCAGTTCTTATTCTGAATCCTTACCCTGATCATTCGGTGATTGTGCTCTCAGCTTAAGAAGACATACAAATGTTGGCTCAGTATCGAAGTGTGAAAGTTGTCTTGTCTGGAACAGAATGAGACTCACCTGGCTGGTTTCTACCTTGTATTTCCATGTAGCTAAAGTCAGTATACCTTCTGCAGGGGGGAACACTGTGCTTTTTAGGTCACCCTATGACCGTGTGCAGCCAGGTTCCTGGGGATGGTGGGGGACTGGGAAAGGAAGTGTGGCACGACCCCACGAAATTGTGGGAGCTGCTGGAAAATCAGGCTTAGCTGCCACCGAGTGCTGTGGCCTCTTGTGTGTCCCTTGTGCAAGAAGCATCATTTGTTGGGTGTGTTGTTGCCTCGTTCACCCTGAAAGAAATCTGCTGAGACATTTGAACTTGGTGCCTTCTGCTTAAGTAATACCGAGCATTTTTACAGGTAGGGATGCATCTTTCAATCTCTGCAAGGTCACAGGATACTCATGTGCTATCAGATTAACCTTTAAAATATGTAGTCTTGAGTTATTTTTTCCACCTGACTACATCACATCTTGTATAAATACAAGACATAAACCAAAGATCAGGTGTTTGACAAAGGCATGCTGCACCCATGCAAAGGGTTTTAATAATCTGAAGCAGTCTGCTCTTGTTACATTAGGAAAAGCAACACCTTCAAGCTTCCAATCCCTAGAACGTTTTGAAGCTCTCAGTCCAATGGTGCTTTATTTTCTTGGGAATCATTTACCATATCATAAGCCTACTTAATTGGGATCTGATATCAGCACGTCCTAACATATTTTATTAATTCTAAGTATATCATTATGAACTTTTCTGGCAGGGTAGCCTGGTAACACAGATGTGTCTCATTCAAGTATGAGTAAATTCCATCTCTAGCGTATTGCCTTTGTTTCTCCAAAATCCTCTGATCCTGTTTTGTTCAGTGTCTGCTATCAGTGAGTTCAGCAGGCCTAATTCTTGTACATATGGTGAGTTTTGTGATGAGCTGACTGTTTATTAAATTAGTTTCACAGGAACTAACGTTGTGGTTGGAAGAAGACTCTTTGTAAGCAGGTTGTGGGGCTTTTTTGGTGTGCAAATGAATTTAGTTAGCAAATACTCCTTGATGCTGTCAGTGGTCTCTAGCCCTTAAATGATCATTTCCACCAAAATATAGATCAGTATGTTAACAATTTCTCCCATATGTGACAGCACGTAGGCAGATTGTGTTCTGTAGAAGGCTGTATACCAAGCTGGCACGAGGAGAGAAGAATTGGGGACGTACGAACTGGCAAGGCACTTAAGATCTGTGAAATCTGGTGGTTCCTGGTTTTGTTTCTTGATAGTGGGGAAGTACAGACTTATACAAATCTGTGGCTACAGGAGCACATAGTGTGATGCAGTGAGAGTGGATCTGCAGAGCAAACCCCGTGTCTGCATTTACATGCATAGGGTTTTAGTTTGGAGTAATATGGTCTGTTTCTATGGACTGACTGAGCAGTCAGTGTATCAGGTACACTCCTGGAGTCTGCCCGCAAGCCTCATTTCATCAGAAAGGAATCCATTTTTTGTTCTTCAAAACTGCTCTGCTGTGCCGACCGAAATGTGGTAGATAGGAATAACCAGGAGATGAATTTCAAACGTATCCTTTGATGGAGACGGAAACATCAGTGAAGGCATATGCTGTAGTTCTGATGGTATAATTTGTGGCTTTGATTAAATTATGCCATTTTTGGTATGGTTTACACTTTACACGTTAGTGATTCTTGCTGACGTGAATTTGGCTTGTGATCTACCATATCAATTTACCTTCATTCTTAGGAGTGTAGGAATTAGGTGGGTATGTGCATACCTGTACCCACAAATATGCTTGCGCATACTTTCGGTAGACGGTTTGTATGTTGACAGGTGATAAGTTCTGTTTCCTCTGACCCAGTACCATCCCAGTAGTGATTAAGGCAGACATTCAGGATGGAGCGATGTCCCCAGTATTAAAGATTAACATTAATCATTGTTAATGCTCTTGTTAATGTCTTTATTGCACTGAAACCAACCATAACCTTTACAGGCTTCAGCTCAATGTTGTAACCAGGTGGGTCCTTTTCCTCTGCCTGGGGGAAGGTGCTGCTCCAAACACTTGGACAGGATTTGTGGGACCTTTTCATGACTTCCTACTCCCATTATACCTTGTCTTATGAGATCACTTCAAACAGTGGGACGCAGTGACTTGTAAACATGCTATTTGCTCTTACAAGGTCAGTGTTTTTTTTTTTTTTTCCTGGCGTGTTTATACAGTTTGTAATGCAGTCATCGTGTTTGATCTTGAGATGCTATCATAATGTGACTTCTTATTTAAAGGAGGCAAGGATTTATAATTGTTTGCTATAATTTGTTTATGAAAGCTTTAAACATAAAATTTGAATACTCAAAGGTCCTATTATATATGCAGGTGAAATTCTTTGCTTCCCTTGGTGACATAAAAAATTATAAGCTTTTAAACAGAAGATCGGGAGAGAGAAATAGTTTCATGGCATGCACAGTCCTGATCAGTGCATCCAGAAATAGAGGTTACAGTGTATAGTTGACCTTGAACAATCTGTACCAGTGTATTTGATGGAGTTTAACTCTCCATCCCACTGTGAAATGTTACTTCTCCAGGTGTGCACAGGGCTTTCTAAATTGGAGCTGCCATTGCCTAGCGGTATCAGCCACATGGGGATCTTCTGCAGGGCTGGGCAGTAAAGGGGTTCTGGGAGCTAAGCACTTTGTTTGCAGTCAGGCTGGTTGAACTTGCAAGCTCTATTTTACTGAAGGATTTGCTGGGATTCAAACCTCAGAACTTTTATCAAGACCATTTATCAGTTGTGGTGATATGGTCAAAAGTGGGAAAGTTTCTGAAGTCAACACCTCCAGACCACCAGCCAATTGCACAACTAAGAGTTAGAACTGTTTAAGAGCTTCTCTAACACTGAAATCTGCCTCTGTTTTTACAGTGAAAATAAGGCAGAAGATGTCACTGCTGTACTCTTTTCTTGAGGTATCATTGGAGAGAAGGGAGAAATTAAATCTCTGGCAATGGACAGAGACAAAATTTGAAATGTTATTAGCTATCTGATGCAATTCATAAAACAGCATAGTTTGGATTTAATAGTTCTACAGATTAAATTTGCTGAACAAAAATGTACATTTTTGGAATACAGCTAGAAGGCAAGAAGATTCTAGTATCAGATCTATGTTAAAACAATATTGGGTTTGTCAAGTCTTCATGTCCTTATCGCTCTTGCTGAATGTAGCTATCATTTGTACTTTGCAAGTTCTCACCGAGTCTCGTATGCCACCAGGATATTCATCACTGTAGAGTCCTTCAAAATTTTCTCCTTTATCTCAATTATTTTAAATCCTTCCTTGTATATAGTTGCAGTACAGGATTTGTAGCATTTTCTTTGTGAACTGTTGGAATCTAAAAAACATTTTTTTTCCTTTATGTGTACAGTCTTTATATTGCATATAGCAATACTATAATTTCTTTTTTTTTTTCCTTTTTTTTTTTTTTTCTTTTTCTCCTAGTTCCATCTTAGGACAGGCTTAAACTTCTTTCTTGAATTACTGTTTACGAAGCCACGCTTTCCATTCTCTAATGATTAAAACTGTCTTCTGGTTAAATGTTTTTAGATTTGGTTTAGATCTTCCTCTTTCTGTGCAGGCTTTACGTTTAAGTCTTAATAATGTAAATTATATATATTCTCAATATTTTATAGGCCCATTATTTGATCGAAGTTATGTGAATGGCTGTTGTCCAGACCTTTATCATATATTTATATATATATATATATATATAGGCATTGTCACATTACATGCCCTCAACCCTGTGGTCCTTTTAACATACAGGACTTCTTTGTGGTTGCTCTGTGCTGAAGCTGTTTTGTACTTGGGATCATCTCTGTTGCTTTATTCTGTATCTCTTACAAAGGGTCTGTATTTGTCAGGCAAGATGTTCAGAGCAGATGTAGTCATCAGAATGCAGGGTTTATCATGAATATATAGTAGTATTTAGTTTTCTGTTTTGTTCTTGGTTTATTTACCTCTTTGATTGCACTAAATTGGTTAGCTCATGCATGAAAAATTACACACAGTGATTTTAAGATCTTCCTCTGGGTGACAGAGCTGATGTAGAACTCATCACTGTGTCTAGAGTGCCGTATAGCTATTTTTCTGTGTTATTTTACATTTTCTGTAATCCAGTACCTCATTTTACTGTCAAGATACTCTATATCCCTGTGATCCTTTGCAGTAAGTTTGCCTACAGATTTTTCACCCTGTTATTTACACTTGCTTCAAAATTAGGAATGTGTGGAGCAGTGGAAATCCTAGCTGAAATCCTGGAGGATCCTGGTACCAACTTTCCTATGTGGTGAAAAACGCCCTTTGAATCTTTACCTTTTTCTGTAACTTAATTCTTCATCAGCAGGTAAGGGGACATCCCTCTCATTATGCAGCATTGCTTCCTTTGTGTTCTTCTGTGGCTGCCTCCCTGTTCCTTTTCCTCACAAAATATCATTACCAAAGCCTTTGTGCAAAAGGAATTAATTAGAAGTCTGAAAATAGTAACACCGAGACGGGTGCTGCTGTTGCCAGAGCGATAAGTGCGGGCGGCCGAGCGGCGAGCCGCTGGGAGAAGATGGCCGCTGCTCCTCGTGGGGAGGCCTGGGGACAGTGGCCGTGGGGCTGTGCCGTGCCCCGTGGCAGGAGCTCGCTGTCCATGGGCAGAGCACCCAATTTGGTGCCAGGAAGGTTTTTGGCTCCTATCAGGGTGCTCACAGTTCCTTTGATTTGGTCACCTTTTTCAGTTTTCCCACATTTTTGTTCTTTGTTGATACAAACAAGCTGGTAGTACTTCCTTTTTACCTCAGCAGCTCCTTTCTTCAGCTGTTCATATTTCTTTATTTTTCCACAGATGGTTTCTTTGGCTCTTTCCTTTCTGTTTTCTGTTACACCCAGGGAGTCTCAAATCACTCACTGGCAGATACTCGTGTTATTCTGGGGGGTTTATCCATGGGGTACCCACGCTGCTTCTTGCTCTTGCCACCTTCAGGCCACCTGGGCTGTCCTACAGGGCTTGTAAGCTCCTCTGCAGCCCTGCACTTCAGCTTTCAGAAGCACCTTAGTGCTGCCTTCACTGTAGCTGGATGACTTGAAGAAAAATTACACCGGTGTCTCTTCAGCCTAACTGGTAACTTTGCATCTGGCACTCCATCAAAAACTTTATTGAAGAACAGGATTTTTTGCATTTCCTTTCTTAAAACTGTTTCTTTTACACTGGAAGAATGTTTGTTCAGCATGGTATCTTTGATCAGCCGTGGCTGAATCTTGTCCTGTTTTGTATTTCTGTGTTTCTGTTATTGTTTCTACCGAGCATTGCTCCAGATCCTTTGATGCCACTGAGACACCCAGTGATAGCTGCTGTGCTTTCCTTAGGCTCCTTTCATTGCTGTGCTATACAGTTCTGAAAGCACGTTTAGGATGTTGTTGATCCTCTGTTCTTACTATACAACCCCACCAGGATTGTTCTTATTTGGTCTGTATTACAGTAGTAGGAAGCAGTTTGACTTCAGTCCTATAAATTGATCTGTATGGTTTCTTTTCCTCACCTATTTCAGCTCCTTTTAGGGTTCCCAGTCTGTTGTTTTGTAATGTTTATTTATTCAAGAAATTATAATCCTACAAGTTTATTTTTCCTCAGGTATATATTTTGAAGAATTTCATGCTTTTTTGCTACGCCTTCTTCATAATGAAGCTGATCAGTCCTCCAGCTGATACCTGGTTTCTTGGCTTCTCCATCTGCCCTTTTGGGGCTTTCAGTTTTCCTGCTCAGAGCATCCAAGGCAGGAGGTGCCAGAGCAGGGAACTCTGGAGCTATGCCTTGGGAGCATGGCTCCACAGGGATGAGTTCCTTGGAGAGAAGGAAATGCCATCTTCAGGGACCTTAGCACAAATTTGACTCTAGAGGTAGTATGTGCAGTTCCCAAAAGCCTGCTTTCCTAACATGACATTAATGCAAACTGATAGTTTTTAATTCTGCTGACGACTTAAGTCTTATTTGTTGAGAGTGTTTGCAACAGTAATATACGCTGCTTATCCTGTCACCTTATGCAGTGCCTGGGGGAAAAGGAGATGGGATTTCTGAATGCCTGCTTTCTATCAGATATTGCTGACCATTAACAGCCAAGGATGGCAATTAAAAAATCCTGAGAAAAGTATGTTCAGTAGGAAAGTTATAATCTGTTAGTTCTCTTAAAAAAAAAAAAAAAAGTGTTTTTCATAGACACTAAATTTCTTACTATACTTCATCCTGAGCTCTGTAGGAATTACATATTTTTATATTTATTATATTTATTAAAAAGATTTTATGTCATATCCTTTATTTCTGTCCTTGAATTTTATTCTATTTCCCTGAAAATACTTGTTTTTTGTAGTTTAATAATGATTTTTTTTTTTTTAACGTCACATATTCCCCTCCTTTTTTTAACCTTAGTATTCCATCATTTGTTCATTTTTGGTATTACTTATGAATGATGGTATGGTTAGTTATACCAAAATAGTCCAAATCAGAAGCTTTTCTAAGACCATTCAAATAAAACTGAAGTGATCGGTGTGTCGCTGTAAATGAACAAACATATTAAAGTCATTGGCAGTATCCAAACTCGTGTTTAGGAACCATAATTCTTTTTGTGTTATCAATTAATGCAGAAATACTTAATTTTCTGTGTATTTCCACGTGCCTGGGTCACCCTGTACTCAGTATATTCCATGTCCCAACTGATGTGTCTATAACCTTTTTTTTAGTCTCTAAGGAGCTAAAATGTTTCTTCAGCCTAACATTTCTTTTATAACCTATATTTATATAACTCTAAGAAGTCTTTGTGTTAAAATTAGTTACCTTTGCACAACTATGTTGGTTTTCGTTTTTTATTTTTCTTCTTGCTATGATTGCTGCCAATGGGAGTTGATTTGGTCTCTAATGCACTAATGTTGTGATTCCAACACAGCTGTGTTGCTGCACTTAACTTTATTCCCTTTCTCATTAGACCTTATTGTTAAGCTTTTCTTATACCTTTTCTGTTTTTCACCCCTCCTTTTACCTTCGCGTTCTTTCCCAGTTTTAGTCTCTCTCTCCCACACACAGAAGTCACAGGTGAAAAGACATGACAGCACTGTAGTATGTGTAGAAGCAGTAGACGTGAATGCAATGAAATGTTTAGAGGTAAACTGGTATCTTTAGAAGACAGAAAGGAATTTCAGAAGATGACTATTTGGATTAAAGCCTTTTTTTTTTTTTTTCCAGGTGTCTTTTATTCTCAGAGCTTGCTGTTTGTATTTTCACTTTTTATTTACTGTATTATGTAATTTCTGCTTGGTGAAATTGGCATTTCTGCCTTCAGGAATACATTATTTTTTCAGAAATATTTAGCAGTGATGTAAAGCTTTATTGAAATTTGTGTTTATTTAGGAAATGCACCTCTGGAGACTGCAGAAAAAACAGTTTGCTGTTCTCTTTAAGCTATGGTGTTTCTGTAATGTTGCTTTAAAAGGAATTTATAGATAAGGAGAATAATAGAATATTTAATTTTCAATCAGAATAAAAGTTGCATTACAGGTATAATTTGGAAGAAATTTAGGGTATTAGTGTAAATAGCCCTGCTATCACTGCTTCCATTAAATGTTACACAGGCAAAGTCAGTAATGGATTTTTAAACATAAAGTTTGCATCAGTTAGAGGTTAACATTTGCATTTGAAAAAAGAGACCAATATAAAGGCTTAATACATGCAGTATCCTTTTTAATTGTGTATTAAAACAACCTGTCAGATATTTTCTATCAGATTTGTTGCTTGCTTTCATCTTTCCTTAGCCATGTATTTCACTAATGTGGAGTGATATTTTGGCTGAGCGCTTTGGTAATGGCTCAGCATTAAGACTGCGTCTGATCTGGGCATAAAGGTTTCTGTATTTGATGCTGTGTTTTCCTACACAACATACAGCATCCACAACACAATTAACGAGGACTTGTAAACTGTGAAGGAGAAGGTTGGGACATAAAGGAGATGGTTTGCTTCACAGTGGTGATTACTGAAGAATTATCTGAATGTAGACCCAGGATGCTCACCCAGTGGCACAGTAAATGAGAATTTCCTTTGCAGGCTACAACTAGTGACAAATAATATTGAGGAGACTGTGGGCGGGGAGCACTTAATGTAATCACAATGCTGATGGTGGGAAACAGCAGGACAAAAATAAATGCCTTGTATTTCACTGTGCCTTTCATTACTGTAGCAATGGAAATTTTTATATGTCTTATGAGCAATGGCAATCTGTCCGTGAATGTCTTGGGCTGAGTCCAGTTGAATTCCAGTGAAGCATTTCAGCTCCAGAATGCATCTAAGTTGGTGGTTCCTCAGCTTTGGTGTAGTCTAATCCTTGAGGTGGTTTACGGAGGAGGCAAGCCAGACACTAAATGGTGTTGGAGGAAGCTGAGAGGCAAGATAATAAAACCAAGAGAGTATATATATTGATTTTTGTGGTCTACGTAGTAGAAGAGGAACTACTAATGTAAAAATCTTATGTTTGAAGGAAGGGGAACATTACAAATATTTATTAACTAAATGAACAAAAATATAATGTGATTCGTGGGTGTTAATAATGTGCATTTTAAATAATCCATGTACAATCCTGAAAATATTCAATCTCCGTTTTGTTTAGCATAGACTATAAAATCTCTGAGCAGAGTTTGGGACTTCATTGCATTAGGCACTTAACGTACTGGATATATGCTGTGACAGAGTTTACTGTTTAAGGCAAGAAAACAGGTGGACATAAAAGACAGACGGGGAAACACAAGGTAATGGAGATGATTATGACTATTGTAATAAGCTGTAGTTGCAATGCACCATCTGCCCAGCTACGAAAACAAATATTGTAATATTGTTTTTATTGTAGCAAACTGTTTTCTCGTTCTGCCTTAGGGATGTACTGCTGCAAACACATATATAACTATATGCCTGAGCAGCGTTGGTTGGTGAACTCTGTTAGAGAGTGGAGGTGTCCCTGAGCCCTCAGGTGCATTCAGCATGCACACATGTGCCTGAGGCATGCTGCCTTGGGTTATGTGTGGTGAGGGGATGTTGATGAGCGTTATCTGTAATAATAATTGAAGTAATACTTGTTCCTGTCTTGGAACAAAGTATTTTCTAGTGCCGCATTGCTGTCTTGACTAGTTTTGACTGAGGTTTTTAAGGTTTTGCCCTGACAGGCTCAGCTACAGTAGTCACCTTTTGTGCAGGGTAGAAGTGCTAGGGACGTAACAGAGAGGATTTGTGGTGTTATATATGTAGTGTTCTCAAGTTTTCCTAAATTAGAGAATTTAGATGGAGTTTTAAAATAATCTTGAGTTCTTCGCTTCCCTTTAAGTATTGGGGTAGTCAAGTGTCCCTGTTTGCCATCAGGTCTGGAAAGCTGCTGACCAGTTCAATACTAGGCTTAGGATCAAGCTGACTGCAGACTAATAGAGCTGCTAGATCAAATGCAACTGGATATACAGCAGGATGCTTAAAACTCATGTCAGTCAATTAAGTGTTAATGTGTGATTTGGGAAGCTTATTTTGCATGGGGAGAATGTGAAGATTGTGCGTATTTTGATAAAAAATATGATTTGATACAGCTGTTATCTTACCTAGAGACTTCCTTGACTTTTTTGTCCACTTTTATATTTTAATAATTTACCTTATTATTAAGGTAACCAACATTTGAGAGGCCTTAACAAGATTAAATGAAAAGAAAGTTTGATCATGTCTAAAACCTTTTCAGGTCTTTTTGCTGTGACCAGTTGTTGATAATGTTGGTGATGGTGGGGCAGGGCCCACATCGCTTGCAGAGTAGTAATGCTGGATGTATGAAGAGAGGTGATCAGCATGTGTCATCTGCAGCCTTTGCTCTAGGAGAAGCTGTAATGTCCATGAGGGTTTCTTGCTCATGGGAAGTCACTTTGCTGATGAGGGGAGCTCTGTGGCAGTCATGGTGGTGGCTGAGGCCTCTGGCTGGAGACCTGTGGTGGTGGCTGGTGGCATGGCCGCTCTGGCAGCGGCAGTACCTCAGCACTCTGGGGACAGCCACTGATCCCCCAGGAAATGGCCTCGTGGCTTTCATTGTGTAGTTGATTTTGGTATGTGGATATCAGAAAGTGTTGTACTCTCTTTGCTGCTTCTTTGATTGTGAACATGGAGGCATATGATGTGTCCTCAATATATTTGTCCTTAAGGTGTAGATGGCTTGTTGAAATCACTTGAGAATGGCATAACACATCAAAAGTCACAGAGAGTTGGCAGTGAATAAGTACTGGTATTTGTTTCTGGCAGCTTAGTCTAACTTCTGTCTTCTAGGCTGTCACATGTCAGAAAGTTATATGAACATTTCATGTGGGGAACTTTAACCTGAAACAGAATGTCTCAACAAGAACTGAACACAAGTGAACAAATGAGGTTGCCTCTTATTATGAGGGCAAGCTTAAAGTAGTGAGGGTCTGAGAAGTGGTTCTGGAAATAGGAAAAAAATCGCACAAAGGATCAAGATAATAGTGAGGAAGGTCTGATGCTGGTAAGATGTGCGATTTCAACAACAGGCAGTGCAGTAGCACAAAACCTTTTTGCAGGGGGTAAAGGAGCAAAGGGTACATCTAAAGGTTTCTCGGATGGATAAAGGTTTCTAGGGAAGAGAATATTCAGCAAAGAGCAAGAGCATTTTGTGCGGGTCATGGTGAAAATCACCCCAACATGTGATGAAGAGCGGGTAGAGGGGATGCTAGGATAGATGCAAGCTTAAGTTTCTCCCAGGTAGTTGAGTCCTCCAAGGTAGCTCCTGTCATGAAGAGGGGGAAGGGGATGATTCTCTGTCTTTCTTGAGCAGGTTCAAAGCCTGTAATGCCTATCTTCAGCTCAAAATTATCCCTCTTTGTCTTCAAGAGGTGGCCAAGAGAGATCTGTTTTTCTTTGCTGCCTTGTGTGCTTCTCTGGCTTTCTGATTTGCTTTGTCCCCATTGTGTTTGAAAGTCTGTCTTATCTTTTACTTCAGGTAGAGCGGTGTTAGGTCCATAATACATGGTCTTGCAGTCTGTAGAATGCCTGCTATTTGCTTGGTAGAGTATGTAGAGTATTTAGAAGGGGAAAAAAAAATCTAGATAATCACAGAATGGTTTGGGTTGGAAGGGGCCTGCCTTAAAGATCACCCAGTTCCAACCCCCTGCCATGGGCAGGGACACCTCCCACCAGCCCAGGTTGCCCAAAGCCCCATCCAGCCTGGCCTTGAACACCTGCAGGGATGGGGCATCCACAGCTTCTCTGGGCAGCCTGTGCCAGGGCCTCACCAGCCTGACAGTGAAGAATTACCCTTACATATAATCTAAACCTACCCTTTTTAAAATGTAAACCACCTCCCCCCTTCTCCCAATACATTTTCCTTGTACAAAGTTGGTTGTTTTACTGCATTACAAATTGTGCCTATAGCTTCTAAGTTAAAATGGCTCCTCTACAGCTAAAAAATAACATCTCAAACAGTAGCCATCTGCTGTGTGCGTTAGGGCGAAGGGGCTAACCTGCAAACAAAGCAATTCACTGCATAGTTGTTAAAACTCTGCCAGAGAAAATCTCTAGCCAAAAAGCTTGCTGAATCATTGTCCTTTTAAATGTGTAAGTGACATAATGATTGCAGGTTTTTTTTATACAGGATCTGATCTGAAGTCTCATGTTAATGCTTTTGAGTAAGAAGACTTTATAATAATGTATTCAGCACTACTACAACTATTGTGTAGATACCTGCTGCTCAGTAAATTGCTCACCACTCCGTATTTAAGTCCTGAGTTGTGTTGGTAAGAATTGGTGATGGCTAGAAGCACAGTATGCCCTGAAGCTAGAACGTGGGAATGATGAAAATTGTGTTGTGTTGGATATTCGAAAACTTCTCATTTTTTTTCAGTTCAACTTTGAAAGAAAAATATCATTCTTAAATTCATTTTATTGCCCTCTATCATTCCCCTCTATTTCTTATCTTTCTAGACATGCAGTAATTTTCCAGACAGGATTTTCAGAAGGTGTAAGAGGAGTCTAATGTCTTACTCCCTTTAAAATTAACTTCATT